>NC_141693.1:2017926375-2019126375 GCF_964263255.1 Lissotriton vulgaris | reverse complement strand
AGAGAGTAGTAAAAGTAATTTACAATCGTTCGGAATATCGGTGTTTGGGCAGATATGATCCAGGGACCCCCAGTATGCAAGGGGAATTAGTCCCCCCTCTACAAACGCGCCAATGGCCTGCATTGCAGAGAGGTGTAACAAGGGTGTGGCCTCATTACACTTCTCTGCAATGCAGCTCCCTCGCGCATACTGGAGGCTCCTGGTGGACCAGTTGACCCCAGGGACCCCCAGTATGCAAGGGGAATTAGTTCCCCCTCTGCAAACGCGGCAGTGGGCTGCGTTGCAGAGAGGTGTAACAAGGGGCATAGTCTCATTACACCTCTGCAATGCAGCCCCTGGCGCATACTGGAGGTTCCAGGTGGGCTAATTGGCCCCCAGGGGACCCCAGTATGCAAGGGGAATTAGTTCCCCCTCTTCAAACATGCACGGGGGCTGCGTTGCAGAGAGGTGTAAAAAGGGTTGTGGCTTCATTACACCTCTCTGCAATGCAGTCCCCTGGCGCATACTGGAGGTTCCTGGTGGGCTTTCAGGTCTTATATAGTTAGGAATTAGCATTAAAAAAACCTTTGAAATTCACTGAAAAAACCATAGGTTTCACACCAGTTATAGTTAGGAATTAGCATTTAAAAAACCTTTGAAATTCACTGAAAAAACCATAGGTTTCACACCAGTTATAGTTAGGAATTAGCATTTAAAAAACCTATTAAATTCACTGACAAAACCATAGATTTCACACCATTTATAGTTAGCTGGAAATTTTACTGACATAAACCATTGAAATTCCCACGTTATAGTTAGTTGGACTCACTATAACTTGCGCGCCTGTAATGCACTGCTGATGACGTCACATATTACATCACTCATGACATGGTCAGTGACATCACTCATGACATCACTGATGACACCATCCTTGTGACAGAGTGACAGACCTAATTTCAGTGTAATGTAACGCTTGAAACACATATTCAAAAATAGAAACAAACATTTTCAAAAAAATGGAGATACCCAAACCAGTAAAAACAACCAATTCAGTAATTCCACCATCTATATACACATCCACTCATTCACCAACAGTTCTATATAGTCACTCATATATATACTCACTCATCATATGTAGTGATACACCTATACATCCTGTTACACATCAGCAGTCATCCAAAAGTTACTCACACACATACTCACACATGCAAATAAACTATTGAACATCCATTTATTTGCATATACATTTATACACACACTACCACCTTACTTCTAAGGAAACTTACCCATACTTACTCTCCTAAACAATCACTTATAGAAACACATACTTATTTAAACAGGAACTTCTACAATCTCTCACTATATATACTATACTCACTTATATACATCAATACTCACATATACTAGATTAAAACATATGTCGTTACTAATGAAGACACTAGTGAGACAGTCATTCACTCACTAACACACACATATACACACTCATCCACCCATAAAGTCCTGCACATATGCTGTCTTCAAAACACATACAAACAGTGAGTCAGTCACCAACCCCTGCAGCCACTTATACACAAAGAGAAACACTGATACAAACATTTAAATATTTAAACAATACTCGCTAATATATGTATTCACTAAGAAACACGTAATAAGCCAGTTACCCAACCAATTTTTTTTTAAAAAAACATCCATTTACACACTTATTTAAACATTTATTCTTCCATCGACCTTTACAAATACATATATAAAACAAATTTATTTTTCAGAAAGACACACATTCACTGGATGGTGTCATCAGTGATGTCATGAGTGATGTCACTGACCATGTCATGAGTGATGTAATATGTGACGTCATCAGCAGTGCATTACAGGCGCGCAAGTTATAGTGAGTCCAACTAACTATAACGTGGGAATTTCAATGGTTTTATGTCAGTAAAATTTCCAGCTAACTATAAATGGTGTGAAATCTATGGTTTTGTCAGTGAATTTAATAGGTTTTTTAAATGCTAATTCCTAACTATAACTGGTGTGAAACCTATGGTTTTTTCAGTGAATATATATATATATATATATATATATATATATATATATATATATATATATATATATATATATATGCCCAAGTTATTGGGATTCTAGGAGCCCACCACTGGAAGCGGCACGAAAACACAGCAGTGTTGGAGTAATTTACTTCACATCGGGCACCGGATCATTGATCCCGCACCTGTCTCATAGACTGTCGTATCTGGGTGGTTGGTGCAGTATAGGGGAGCGGAGGTGGTTCCTGCAAGGCATTACAGAGGTGGAAGTAACCCGTGAACATTTGTCATCATTGATGAGGTGCTGGCCCAGCGCACTGCATCTCGGTAGTGGTAGTCCAGATGCACTGGGCGTCCTACCACGTGTTATCTGCGGCCAATGACATTCTGAGCTGTTGGGGGCGGAGTACGTATTCACCTGGCAGGTTGGGACCAGGGTTACTCACCGGTCATTTTGTCCTGATGCTGCCTGAAGCACGTTGCGCTGAGGAAGGCTCAAATGGAGCTGAAATGCATTTGCTTGGACTCTGGTTCGTTTTGCAATAAAGGATACCTCCATAGACTCCCCTGTGTGGCCTCACCTTCTTGCTGCTGCAGAGGTTTTTCGTCCATATATATATATATATATTCAGGTACACACTGCGCAACGGAGTCACGCCGATACACTCCAATCCAAGACAAATTACCACAGTAATCCAAATGTGGTCCAAGGATTCTTTATTCAATTCATTGCAGCATGAAATCAGGCATATGGAACCGTAGCCTCAACACGTTTCGGCGCTAAACTCGCCTTGATCACAGGTGATTCACACAGCCAATTGAAAACTATAAATAAAGTTATTTTGAACACAAGTCTTGTGAGATTTCGATTGTGAAAAAGTGAAACTAAACGTAAAATAAACAAAGGACTGCGCCCAAATGTATGTCGGCCATATTGTAGTGGTATATACATTGTCAATAAATATGGGGTAACTGAATGCCAAAAGCAATTTCAAAATTAGGCAGTCTTAAAGAAGTAACATATTATGTATTATTTATAAACACGGTGTAACCTCACAGTAAATTAATTATAAACCCGTAATACCGTCACTGATACTCTCTGTGTACTATGGAGTGACGTTACCTCATATTCAGTGAAATAATAACAGTGCATATCTATGCTCACAATATTCCAAGCGTGAATCAAACGTAGAAATATTACCCCAGTGGGTAAAAACGTAATGATCATAGAAACATTGCACAGTGCCGGTATATTGGTACAATTCTCAAGTGGCAAAGATGGTATATGTGGACAGCGATACATTCATACTTCATGTTGTACCCCAGTGGGTATAAATCACAGGTAAGCAGCTTCTCCTCAGTGCCTAAACAAAGAGAAAAAAACTGATCAGACTCTAACCACCACATGCCCTCAATGTAAACCATACCAAACAAACATGGTACTAAGTAATATTAACAGTGAATAAATTATAAAACTCTAAATTGTGCTCTTTTACTCAACTTAATAAAAAGATTAAAAACAACAGATTAGCACGTGGGATTCTCTAAGGGTCTAAGTCTAGATATGGTTAATATTCAGCCATAGTCATCTGCAGAAGGATACATACACTTAAAAATCTCAGTAGGACAGACTGCAGTTTTACTCCCCTAAATGCCATATCATTTCCTCTTCAGAATTCAGGGCTCTGGGAATTAGCGTATCTAGATCTAAAATGTAGCGGTTTTCCAATTGCCGCAGCATCCGAATCTTATCACCACCTCTCTTCATTGGTGGTAGTTTGTCAATTACAAAGAACTTCAGAAGGTTACGATTGCTGCTGTGAAGTTCTTCGAAATGACGGGCAACCCGCGAGGTCTGATCTTTGTTTTGAATCGCCCTCATGTGTTTCAACACCCGTTTTTTAGCAGGGAACATCGTACTGCCAACATACTTTTGGGAGCATGGGCAAACCAAAACATAAATACAATACTCTGATAGACAAGTAAGATGTTTACATATGGTCTTTTCTTTTTTTTCCACCAGATAGAAGACTTTTTTAACATTATCACTGTACTTACAGGCCTTGCATTTCATGCAGGTAAAGAAGCCCTGAATGTCACTGTTTCTAGATATGATGGTACTCACTTCGTTTTTGCTTAACTTATCCCTGAGTGAGTCAACCTTGCGGTATGTCATATTCGGAATGTCTCCCAGGACGTCTACCAATGAAGGCTCCGTCCTGAGCACATTCCAATGTTTTGCTAGGCTTTTACGGACCTTCCATGATTTAGAATCATAAGTGGAGGTGAATCTTATCTTCTCATTGTCCGTATACACAGGTTTATCCCTGGAATTGGAAACCAGCAGAGTAGAATGATCAATCTTGCTGGCTTTCAAAAATGCTTCTTCAATGACTCTAGGGTGGTAAACCCTCTCTCTGAAACGTTCTTTCATGCAATCACTCTCTAAAATGAAATCTTCATCCGTGCTGCAGTTCCTCCGAGCCCGGAGGAACTCGCCAAAATTAATACTACGGATCAATGGTTTAGGGTGTCCACTTTCTGCATGCAACAGTGTGTTGCCAGCGGTCTCTTTACGGTATAATTTCGTCATCAGTCTCTTGCCAGCGACTTTCACAGACAAATCCAGGAACACCATCATCTGGTTATTGATTTGGCCATCTAATACAAGATTCAGATCATTCTTGTTAAGATCCTCAATGAAGAGCTCGGCTTGGGCCCTCGGGCCCTCCCAGATGATGAAAAGATCATCTATATACCGCAGCCACATTTTCACATGGCTGCGGTATAGACCATGGGCACTTGCCACCTGCTGCTCCCAGCTCGCCATGAAAAGGTTGGCGTAGCTGGGCACAAAGCAAGTGCCCATCGCCGTCCCTTGTCTTTGTCGGTAGTGGATCTCATTAAAGATAAAGTAATTGTGTTCCAAACAGAAGGTCATCATCTGCATGATCATTTCCGTATGATTAAGATAGGAAATAGATCTGGATCTCAAAAATTGACGGCATGCCTCAATGTATAAACTACACACGTCTAATGTAATGAGAAGGTAGTCGTCCTGCCACACAAAGTCTTTTAATTTGTTAAGCAAGTCCCTGCTATCTTTCAAGTAAGAGGGTACCTTTTCAACAAAAGGGCGTAAAATATAATCTATGTATTTCGATGTGTTCTCTAAAAGAGAACCTATCGAAGACACGATAGGCATACCTGGGGGTTTGGCGGGATTTTTATGGAGCCTGGGCAGCAAATATAAAACTGCTACTTTAGGGTTGCGATTTAACAAAAAAGAATATTCATTCCATTCAATTATGCCTTTGGTGCGCCACTCTTTCAGCATATCGAAGTAGATGTTATTGCTACTTTCTATGGCCTGCATAGAGGTTATTTCATAGCAATCTATGACACTCAATTGTCGTATACCCTCCATAATGTAATCTTGTACATCCATAATTACAACATTTCCCCCCTTGTCCGATTGTCGAATGACAATTGAGGGATCACCCTCCAATATTTTTATAGCAAGACGTTCAGTTTTACTCAAATTGTCATTCGACCAGCAGTTCTTTTTGGCCAAGTTTTTAAAATCATTGATGACCAAGGATTCAAAAGTGTCAATGCTACAAAATGGAAGGGTCGGGTTGAAAGTAGATTTAGCTTTAAAAGGATTAGGGTGATTTAGGTTGATATTGAAACCCAAAGTAGTAGCACTGATAGGATTCTCAACTGGAATATCCTGTTCCAAGCTTTTAAGGGCAATGAGGGTGTCCACCTCATTGATTGTCTCACAAGCGGGCTCAATGGTAGTAGTGGTTTTACCAACATTCTTTACTTTTAGTTTATTCCACTTGTGTAGACGTAACTTTCTGGTAAACTTGAAAAGATCAATGCGTTCTTTAGAGTAACAAAAATTGGAAGTGGGACAAAAGGAGAGGCCATACTGTAATACATCATGTTCAAATGTAGATAATAAACGAGAAGATAAATTTACCATGTTTTGCTGATTCATTTTCCTCTTGTTTTGTTTTTTTGACCCTGTGTTTCCACTCCCACTGGGGTTTTGTTTGATCCTGCACCTTCTGCCCCTCCTGGTTTGTTGCTGGTTTTGATGGCACTTCCTCCAGAGTTTCCTCTTCCTCTGCCTCTTCCTCTGAATCCTTGTCCCTTCCCCCGTACTCTGTCTATCTGCCAGTTTTGAGCTTGTGATGATTGGTTCATTAGCCTGAATTCCTCCCAAAAATTCCGCGGCTTACGAGGTTTTTGGTTGTCGGCGTCTGGCCATCTTCTGAAACGTCACTTTCGACCACTTCTTCCTCTGATTCTCCGCCTAATTGGACTTTGTCAAAGGTTAGCTTGAACTCCTTTCCTCTTCATGTTATCGTACTTCCGACTGAAAGTGAAAATCCGACCTGATTGGTAATCTATTTGATCCCTGAGGAATTTCCTCTCTTTCTTAGCCACGATCTCGTCTTCATGTTTGTAGATACGTTTAGTAATCTCCTCCATTTTTTTATTGAAATTCTCCAATGATTCATCTTTTAATAACTCTTCTTTAAGTTCAGAGATCTCTTTCAACAATGCCAGTCTGATCTTCCAAGCATGTTTAATTATTATTGATAACATCCTATTTGAACAATCCATCAAATTCTCAGCCCATTCTTCTGCCTGTTCCATATCGGGTTCCTCATGCGAGGGAGCAATCAAAATTCTCAAGCCTCTGGGAACTCTCTTCTCCTCTTGATATTTTTCGAGGGTAATAGCTTCCCACCATTTCGATATTTCTTTCTGGATAAGTTTCTCTAATTTTTGATATTTCTAGTGAGTAGAAGGTAGAGTAGTTAATGGCACATTGCTGGCTCCGTGGGCTGTAGACTGGACAAGCCCTGAGTCTCCTCCGTGCCTCTGTTTCATCATCCGTAGCTCTGATTTATAGAAAAACAATTCTTTTATACATGCTCACTTGTTGTATATAATTAATACGACCTTGCGACCCCAACAGTCAGCAGTTCATAACGTGTGGTTAAGCTCAGCCGCTTTAGCTCCCAGACCTCAGTCAAATGCGCTGATGGTCGGGCAACGGACAGTTGCGTTACTTCAAATGGCAGGCTGTCGACAGATCCGACAGTAAATTGCAGATTTAACGCTTTAACGCAATTGTACCACACTCGGTCTCTGTTCCTTAGTTTTTACGCCAATATGCACGATGGTCGGCAACAGCAAAGACGGATGAAGCACTCACCACGGAAAGACGGCAAAGTCGTTTGGGCGTTTAAATCATGTCCAAAGCTTCCGACTAGAGTCCGTGTGTGGTCCTCATCCAGTTGTGCCTCACAGCGACTTGTATCCACAGCGGAAAAGCGTGTCCACAACTTCTGCCAGTAACGCGGTCAACCGGTGTATGATTTCTAAGCATCCATTCTCACGTCCCGGTGTCCTTGGAGGATGTGAGAATGGATATATATATATATATATATGGATCAATCTCTGTTTTCCCAGTTGAAACCACAGAAGATATGGACCACCACACGACTTGCAGAGTGTTACAACGAACTTTTATTATCCATTTTCAGCAGTTCAGGTAGGCACGACGCGTTTCGGGCAGGGACTGCCCTTGATCACATAACAGAAACGCAGTTGTGGTCACTTTAAATAGAGCACACACTCGGTTTTTTCAGTGAATATATATATATATATATATATATATATATATATATATTCAATGAAAAAACCATAGGTTATAGGCCATATATAGTTAGGAATTAGCATTTACAAAACCTTATTTTACTCGCATAAAACCATTGAAATTCCATATATAGTTAGAAGCGCTAACTATATATCGCGCACCCGCAATCCACTGCTGATGATGTCACATATTACATCATTCATGACATGGTCAGTGACATCACTGATGACATCACTGATCACAACATCCAGTGACTGTATGTTTCTGTAAAGTTAAAATATGTCTTACATATTGAAGAATGAGTGGATGTATAAGTGTCTGGATGAAGAATTTAGTAGGTGCATGACTGACTGTATGAGTGAGTGATTAAATGTGTCTCACTGAGTACATGGGTTAGTGACTAAACTGTCTTAATTCGTGCATCAGTATGTTTGTTGTTGTGTAAGCTGCTGCATGTGTTGATCAGTAGCTATAAGAGTGGCCATATGGGTTATTGATTGGTTGCCCAAGTATTTGAATGGGAGGCTGAGTGTGTGTGTGGGTGGCTGGGAGGTGCGTGACTCTGTGCATAGATGTGTAAGCAGTTGATTCACTAGGAGTATGAGTTCAAGAGTGCATGTGGAAACAGCTATATGGGCGGTTGACTGTGCATGGGTGTGTTGGTGAGTGAATGGATTTCTCATTGCTACATGTGCAAGTAAGTACGTATGTAAAACACAATACATGTGAGAGTTGAGATATATAAATAACTGAACATAAGAGCCAGTGAATGTGTGAGTGGCTGTATCGATCACTGTGAGCTTGTATCAGGGATTATATAAGAGAGTAAATATGTGTTATTATATGTTTGAATAAGTAAGATGTGTATAACTGTATAGTTGAGGAAATGGAGGTGTGATTGATTCTTTGCATGACTGACTAGGTGTGTGAGTAACTCCATGGATGAGTGACAGTCTGTGAGTGTCTGTTTATACTGAGTGTATGTAAGGTTATATTAGAGTCTGAAGAGGTTCATTGTATTATCACATGAGTGATGTGATCAGTGATGACAAATGAGATGTCATCAGTGATGTCATTTGAGTTGTCATCAGTGATGTCATCAGTGATGTCATTTGAGATGTCATCATTGATATCATTTGAGTTGTCATCAGTGATGTCATTTGAGATGTCATCAGTGATGTCATCAGTGATGTCACTGACCATGTCATGAATGATGTAATATGTGACATCATCAGCAGTGGATTGCGGGTGCGCGATATATAGTTAGCGCTTCTAACTATATATGGAATTTCAATGGTTTTATGCGAGTAAAATAAGGTTTTGTAAATGCTAATTCCTAACTATATATGGCCTATAACCTATGGTTTTTTCATTGAATTTTCAAGGTTTTGTAAATGCAAATTCCTAACTATATATCCACTATAACCTATGGTTTTTTCTGTGAATTTCATTGGTTTTTTAATAGCAAATATGAAAAGCTTTAAAATGTCAAGTACGTGATAGATAAAAACATTTTCGTATTTATGCACGCTGATGTGCTTTGAACGCTGCACCCCCCCCCCTCCCCTCTTTTGCCTTAGTAGTACTCTCTCTTTGCAGATACTGAAGGGTAGTTAACGCAGGCCTTTACCCCCGTTGTAATCCGTCGTGCCTCCTTGTCTCTCCATTTGATTGATTGTTGTCCAAGCATTTACTGTTTTAGAATTGGTTCTCTTTGGATCATTCTCTATTTACAAACAAGCACAAAGTCGCAATACTCTGTTTAGTCTTTGCAGATAGTGAAAAATCGTGTAAAAAAATAAAAGTAATCGAGCAAAATCAGTAGGCCACTAATTGGATCTCTTTTTGACCTCGCTAAAATAGAAATATTAGGAACAACCCTTCTTGAGAAATACGAAAATAGTGAGATGAACTGAGCTCCACACCATGAGGGCTGCAAGACAGCTCGGCTCCATCACCCATCCCGCACAAAATAACGACAAACCCTATGCAAATATTAAAAATATAGACAACACACCAGCAAAGAAACAGGGTAAAACATTTTATTAAAAAACTATTTACATAACCTTGGTTTATAAGATGATGTCAGTAGTGGACCGATGTGTGAATAGATCGAAAACAGCACAAGGCTCCAAGATCCGGATAGCAAGCTCCTGGATGTTGGGTGCCATAGTTTAGAGTTCTGAATTTCAGCCTTTTTCAATGCCTGTGCTTTGTTGAATCAAAATGGCGGCTTGACACAAAGCTGACTCAAGCGTTGTTACTGATGCTATGCAGACCAAAACTGGTTTTCAGTTTGTACATTTTTCTAGATTTTTCAATCCAAGTTTGGTTGACTTTGTAGAACGATGGCTTCAGATTTTCAACATACGGTGTGGTGGCGCTGACTGGGAGGGGGCGCTTCGCTCCTGCCCCCTCCCCAAGTAAGATTTTCATACGTGAAAGTACGTTAATGGTTTTGGTCCCTGAGATGCTTCGATGTCACTACCATTCTCAAATAGCATAAGTTCTGGATGTTGGGTGCCATAGTTAAGAGTTCTGAGCAGTGCTTGTAACACTGTCTGAAGCTTATTTCCACCTACTGCAGCTTCACTATTCTCAAAGTAAGTGAGTGTCGTTTGTGGACCTGACTGCATTAGAAAACAATGTGATATGTTACCTTCCTAAACAGCTTGACGGAGGCCCCTGAGGGGCGGTGTGATGGCCATGGACTCGGAGAAGACGCTTGGCTCCGACACCCTCCCCAAGTCTTATAGCACTGGTGTAGCCTGAGATCGCCCCCGACATAGGCGGCCGGCTCCCGGGGTCCGGCGGAACTTTTTGCCTTTTGATGACTCTTCAATTCTGGACCTTGTCCCACAATCCGTTTGACCTGAAGACAAGCTGTAGTGGGGCGCCCCTTTATCGTTTTAGTTGCCATTCCGCCCGCTTTTGCTACACTGTGCCTCTTCCGCCATTCAGCTGTTTACCGCCCGCTCTTGCGACTACAGCGTCTCGCTCACCATGTAGTTGAGATGCGCCCGCTCTTGCGGTGCAGCGATAGGCGGCTGCCACAGGACTCTCAAAATGGCGGCCGGCTCTTCGGTTTTGGGCCTGGTCCACTAAAATGGCCCTGGGACACCTTGGAACTCGGACGCTTGTCTGCTAGGGCTTGGGTCCCATTCTCGAAAAGCGTCCCCTCAGCCGTGAAGATTCTACAAAAGTCTTGGGGGCCTCCGACTCCCGCAGGCTTCTGGTGGGGAGCGGCTGCCATGATTGCTCGTGGAATGGCCACGACGGAGCTACGAGATGGTAGTGGTCTCATGCTGACGCCAGCTTTAGTCTGAAACATCCAGAAACACTGTAGACTACCAATTCGATCAGTTCCGGTAGCGCCCCAACATGACCCGGAAGAGAAGAACTTGCCCTCCCCTCTTTGACTGATGGTTCTTGTTGCCTGTCCCCTCTGTTGTCATTTAACAGAACTTTTTGGACTGCTGAAAGGGGTTGTGTTCTGAACGCTGGTTGGTGGAGACATTTAGACTATATTCTTGACCTACGTTGTCGCGTAATGCGTTTTATGACACGCCGCGTTAGCGCACCCGGAAGTGATCCGAGGCGCGGCGCGCAGCGCGTAACGTAAGCATAACAGGTCATGTGACTTGTTAATAAAACTTTTCATTGGTTCATTTTACTTTTGTTAATTTAATGATGAAAAGCTTGGTCATATGACCTAAAAATTACGCTTTTTATTATTTTCGAACAATATTTTTTTTTCAAACATATGTTATAATATTCCAGGCTAATGTACTTTCCCGGAAAATTTACAACTGTCTTGCAAGTAAAATATATTCCTTTTTCGAGAAAAAGGGCGTTTCTTCCTTCCATGACGGAGCCCTTGAGTAAAAGAGATTCGGCCTGCTGTCTTAGTCGCCGATACGCCTGATTATCAGATTCTTATCGATCACTTTATGTTGCAGACATGAAAAACACAACTGCCCTTGACCATTTATCTTTACTGCGTTCCTACATATTATACCTTTTATCCGTCATGTAATTGGACTGCTTTATTTCACTTGCCTTTTACTGATTCGAAAACAGTCACTAAAAGTAAAAACTTTACAAATGAAAATACTACTACCGTGTTTTGTTTTAAAAACCTTTATTGTGAAAATGTCAGTATACAAATACGGGCCTATAACCACGTGGGCCGGCCACGGAGCAAACTGAAATCGTATATGATGAGGAGACATTTACACTGTAGAAGAACGTAACGAGCGGGCCATTAGGTGACAAGAACAAAGGTGTCTAACAGTTGCGGAATCGGTGGACGTACATTTTGTAATTAAAATACGACAGGGCCACTTACAATAACATTTTCTAGATATACATTTGCGGGCAAAGAGTTACGAGTCCCATTTATACCGGCGCCATTTTGGGCGAGGCCGGGCAGGTCCAAGATATAGTCAAAATGTCTCCACCAACCATCGGCCAGACCAGAACCCCTTTCGGCCCTTTATGCTACAAGATGGTGTCTTCCATTCAGAAAATATTGGTGGCAGCATTTTGAAAGGAAACAGAAACAGCCGTTCTCCTAGTGAGTTTCACATTGTTACATTTAGGAAGAATGTTGAAAAGTAGTATGTGGAAAATCTGAAGCCATTTTTCTACAAACTCTCAATCAGACTTGGATGGAAAAAAAAAACCTGAAGAATGTACAAACTGAAAACCAATTTTTGTCTGTATAGCACCAACAGTAACGCTTGAGTCAGCTTTGTGTCAAGCCGCTATTTTCATTCAATCAATAGCGTCCCCCTGCACACATTCAGGGACCTGGTCGTGTCTTCAGATGAAACGCATTGTAGGAAAAGAAGCAGAAAGGAAAAGGAAAAAAGTTCCGCCGGACCTAGTGAAGCTGCAGCAGGTGCAAATAAGCTTCAGACAGTCTTACAAGCACTGCTCAGAACTCTCAACTGAGGCACTCAACATCCAGGACTTGCCATTCGGATCTTGGCGCCTTGTATTTTTGTTTTGTTTTTGATGGAGGGGAAACAACAAAAAACAGGCATTCAAAAAGGCTCAACAGTGCAGGGCGCCTTGTGCTGGTTCCGACCTATTCACACATCGGTCCACTACTGACATCACCTCATAAACCAACGGGGCACCCCACGCCGACTTTCGGCGCAGCATTGTAGGATGGCCACACCAGTGCGGCAATTTGCTGGACACCACCTCGGTGCCATCCAGATCTCGGCGCGTTCATTCAATCAATAGCGTCCCCCTGCACACATTCAGGGACCTGGTCGTGTCTTCAGATGAAACGCATTGTAGGAAAAGAAGCAGAAAGGAAAAGGCAAAAAGTTCCGCCGGACCTAGTGAAGCTGCAGCAGGTGCAAATAAGCTTCAGACAGTCTTACAAGCACTGCTCAGAAATCTCAACTGAGGCACTCAACATCCAGGACTTGCCATTCGGATCTTGGTGCCTTGTGCTGGTTCCGACCTATTCACACATCGGTCCACTACTGACATCACCTCATAAGCCAACGGGGCACCCCACGCCGACTTTCGGCGCAGCATTGTAGGATGGCCACACCAGTGCGGCAACTTGCTGGACACAACATCGGGGCCATCCAGATCTCGGCGCGTTCGACTCACTGTACCGCAACAGTGACCGCAACTCAGCTGGACACGCCGTCTTTCGGCGCAGCATTGTAGGATGCCACACCAGTGCGGCAATTTGCTGGACACCACCTCGGTGCCATCCGGATCTCGGCGCGTTCGAGTCACTGTACCGCAACAGTGACCGCAATTCAGCTGGACACGCCGTCTTTCGGCGCAGCATTGTAGGATGGCCACACCAGTGCGGCAATTTGCTGGACACCACCTCGGTGCCATCCGGATCTCGGCGCGTTCGAGTCACTGTACCGCAACAGTGACCGCAATTCAGCTGGACACGCCGTCTTTCGGCGCAGCATTGTAGGATGGCCACACCAGTGCGGCAATTAGCTGGACACCACCTCGGTACCATCCGGATCTCGGCCCGTTGTGCTGCCTTCGGCCTATTCGCACATCGGTCCGCTACTGACGCCGCCTCATGTGCCAACGGATTTTCTACGCTTTTTGTAGCCCTATGCCGCATAACAGGTCATGTGACTTGTTTATAAAACTTTTCATTGGTTCATTTTACTTTTGGTTTCCTAAAGATGGAAGGCTTGGTCATATGACCTAAAAATAACACTTTTCATTGGTTTAGAACATTTTTTTTCCCCAAACGATGAAAGCCCCACCTTGTTTCTGGATCATTCAGACTGAAGCTGGCGTCAGCATGAGAGCACCACCATCTCGTGGCTCCGTCGTGGTCATTCCGCGAGCAATCATGGCAGCCGCTCCCCACCGGAAGCCTGCGGGAGTCGGGGGCCCCCAAGACTATTATACAATCTTCACGGCTGAGGGGACGCTTTTCGAGAATGGAACCCAAGCCCTAGCAGGCAAGCGTCCGAGTTCCAAAGTGTCCCAGGACCATTTCAGTGGACCAGGCCTAAAACCGAGGAGCTGTCCGCCATTTTAAGAGCCATGTGGCAGCCGCCTATCGCTGCACTGCAAGAGTGGGAGCAACTCAACAACATGGTGAGCGAGACGCTGTGGCCGCAAGAGCGAGCGCAACTCAGCTAGATGGCCGCCACCTGGGGAGGCCCGTTCACGCGGGCTCCCCCACGCCCCCCCCCCCGGGCCGCCGCACGCCAATTTTCGGAGCAGCATTGTAGGATACCAAAACCAGTGCGGCAGTTTACTGGACATCACCTGGGTGCCTGTCGTACATGTTGTGTCAGCCATGTGACACTGGACACAGACCGCTACTGACGAGGCCTCCCCCCGCACCACCCGGGACGCCCCACGCTGTTTTTCTGTGCTGCATTGTAGGATCCCTAAACCAGTGCGGCACCCAGGCGACATCACCTGGGTGCCGTCCAGAACTCTGCACGTTGTGCTGCCTTGGGACTATTCGCACAACAGACCGCTACTGACGAGGCCTCCCCCCGCCCCACCCGGGACGCCCCACGCCAATTTTCGGAGCAGCATTGTAGGATCCCTAAACCAGTGCGGCACCCAGGCGACATCACCTGGGTGCCGTCCAGAACTCTGCACGTTGTGCTGCCTTGGGACTATTCGCACAAAAGACAGCTTCTAACCATTGTTGCTTTTTGTATTGAGAAATGTTTAAATGTTTTTAGTTTTTGTTCCGTTCGTTAAAGTTAGTAGTTAATAAAGTTTTATAACCTTATTTTGTTGGAGTGTTATCTATTTTTTTAAAAACGGGTGAATGGGGCCTTGAATCGGGTTATTGTCATGTGTGGGCTTTGGAAGTGTGCTGCTGCAGGATCGGACATTTCAAACTCAAATGCACGTTCTTTTTCTTACCTTTCCGAAGCATGGAGCGCAATAGCAGGCAGAGAAAGGGTGATGCACGTGTTGAACACTACCTGACCTGGCAAGTTGCTGGCAGTGCCCCCCCGCCCGCTCCTGAAAGAGGGCACACACACACCGCCGCCCCGAGTACTTCACAAATCTTTAAAAGACCATGCGCTTGTTCATGAGGCTTAAATGGTTTATCACCTCTTCTAGAACCCCTGCATCGACCCTCTGACGTTTCATGGAAAAATTACCATGTAACACAATACCAAGCCCTGTCAGCTGAAACCCCCAAGGAATCGTGGGGCATATTATCAAGGGGGTTTATCTCCGCTTTTTTGGCTTTAAAAACCATGAAAGCGGAGATAAAATTATTTCCCTATTATCAAGCTGTCGCTAACACCAGTTAGTGACAGCTAAAAGGAGATAGCGACCATCTTGGGCCCCGCTTTGCATGTCAGTGATACTTATCACTAATGACATGCAAAGTGGCGTGCCAAGATGTTAGCGACTGGAAACAGTCCCTAACATCGCTACCTTCTATTACCAACTTTTGGAGATATTCGCGCTAAGCGCGAATATCTCCAAAATCTAACACCTGCCCTGAGCAGTTCTTAGCCATGTTATCCAATGGGAGGTGGATAACATGGCTAAGAGCATTAGGTCGATAATACATGAATATCGCTGACTTTTCTGCGATAATAGCAAGGTTTATCTGCGATAAAAATCGCCGATGTGCGGCGATAATTTTTGTCTCTAAACAAGTTAGAGACAAAAATTATCGCTAGTTGTTCGTAATATGCCCCCGGGTTTTTGCTTGCAGAAATCGGGAGGCGGGAGACTAGCACTGAAATCAGTACTCACACGCCTGAATCAGGAGTATTGGCATGTCTGAATTCTCTACAGCTGGGGCCATAAACTACATCCGCAGGGTTAGGTGATAGCCTGGGACCAGCCTGGCATCTAAAATGGCTGCCGTGCACGACAAAATTGTGGCATTCGAAAAAAGGCAAGATGGCGCAGCCGCTGGAAGAGATGTATCAACATATATCAGCCTCCTCAGCCACCCTCAGGAAACATAGGGGATTAGGATACGTCTCCCGCACCCCCTTATACCTAGTACTTTAATTAACGAAGCACAAAATGGCGAATTCCCGTTTCGCTACCAGTTTGCGGCCCAGTTCGCGGCCCGTGAAGCGCTTCTACCGTGAAAAATCATTTTTTTTTTATTTTCCCCACGGGACCCTTTAATAACCCCAACAACATTCCTAGGGGGTCAAGAGGGGGATACCTTGCCCCCTTTCATTAAATTCCCCCTTAGTTTTTCACCTTTTCTTCTCTCTCGATCCTACCGAGAGACAAGATGGCGGCCGCTCCGGACTGTCACGCAGCAAAAAAAAAAAAAAGCTCACGCACAGCCGCTGGAAGAGATGTATCAACATATATCAGCCTCCTCACCCACCCTCAGGAAACATAGGGGATTAGGATACGTCTCCCGCACCCACTTATAACTAGTAATTTAATTTACGAAGCACAAAATGGCGAATTCCCGTTTCGCTACCAGTTCGCGGCCGCGCTTCTACCGTGAAAAATCATTTTTTTTTATTTTCCCCACGGGACCCTTTAATAACCCCAACAACATTCCTAGGGGGTCAAGAGGGGTCTACCTTGCCCCCTTTCATTAAATTCCCCCTTCGTTTTCCACCTCTTCTTCTCTCTCGATCCTACCGAGAGACAAGATGGCGTCCGCTCCGGACTGTTTAGAATGTTGACAGACACCGGAGAGCCAATCAGCTTTCTGCGCGCAAAGTTCCGATAAGCGAAAAGTAAGCGGACCGGATCGCTGCCCAGAGCGCTGTTACAGATATATATCTTGGTTTGAACGTTAATTTCTCAAAAACTACTGGAGCACATATATTGAGACCTAGCAAAGGCACATCGGGCTAACAGTCCCTACAATTTTGCCAAGTTTCGTGCAAATCCATTCAGCCGTTCGAGCTAAAAGTGAGTCCAACCGCCCTATGGAAAACTCAATGCAAAAAACGCGTTTTGGGACCCCCCTTTTTTCTCAGCCCCCCCTTGACGAAAGCCCACCAAATTTTCAGGGGCTGCTCAGAAACAAAATGTGCCATTTTCCTGAAAATTTCAGCCGATTCCGTCCACAAACGCCAAAGTTATTAGACATAGAATTTTCAAAAGTCCCATAGAGAAAAAATTCTAACTATATATACCTACTGGCGATAGCCAGTAGGTAATATATATATATATATATATATATATAAAAAAACGTAGGTTATAGACCATATATAGTTAGGGATTAGCATTTACAAAACCTTATTTTACTCGCATAAAACCATTGAAATTCGGATATATATTGAGTTGCGCTAACTATATATCGCGCACCCGCAATCCACTGCTGATGATGTCACATATTACATCATTCATGACATGGTCAGTGACATCACTGATTACATCACTGATGACATCATCCAGTGACTGTATGTTTCTGTAAAGTTAAAATATGTATTACATATTGAAGAATGAGTGGATGTATAAGTGTCTGGATGAAGGATTTAGTAGGTGCATGACTGACTGTATAAGTGAGTGATTAAATGTGTCTCACTGAGTGCATGGGTTAGTCACTAAACTGTCTTAATTTGTGCATCATTATGTCTGTTGTTCTGTAAACTGCTGCATGGGTTGATCAGTAGCTATATGAGTAACTATATGGGTTATTGATTGGTTGCCCAAGTATTTGTATGGGAGACTGAGTGTGTGTGGGGTGGCTGGGAGGTGTATGACTCTGTGCATAGATGTGTGAGCAGTTGATTCACTAGATGTATGGGTTCAAAAGTGCATGTGGAAACAGCTGCATGGGCGGTTGACTGTGTGCATGAGTGTATTGGTGAGTGAATGGATATCTCAGTGCTACATGTCAAAGTAAGTACATATGTAAAACACAGTACATGTGAGAGTTGACATATATAAATAACTGTGCATAAGAGCCAGTGAATGTGTGAGTGGCTGTATGGATCATTGTGAACTTGTATCAGGGATTGTATAAGGGAGTAAATATGTGTTAGTTCATGTTCGAATAAGTAAGGTGTGTATAACTGTATAGTAGAGGAAATGGAGGTGTGATTGATTCTTTGCATGACTGACTAGGTGTGTGAGTAACTCCATGGATGAGTGACAGTCTGTGAGTTTTTGTTTACACTGAGTGTATCTAAGGTTATATTAGAGTCTGAAGAGGTTCATCGTATTATCACATGAATGATGTCATTAGTGATGTACTCAGTAATGTCAAATGAGATGTCAAATGAGATGTCATCAGTGATGTCATTTAAGATGTCATCATTGATGTCATCAGTGATGTCATTTGAGATGTCATCAGTGATGTCATTTGAGATGTCAACAGTGATGTCATCAGTGATGTCACTGACCATGTCATGAATGATGTAATATGTGACATCATCAGCAGTGGATTGCGGGTGCGCGATATATAGTTAGCGCAACTAACTATATATGCGAATTTCAATGGTTTTATGCGAGTAAAATAAGGTTTTGTAAATGCTAATCCCTAACTATATATGGTCTATAACCTACAGTTTTTTCAGTGAATTTTCAAGGTTTTGTAAATGCTAATTCCTAACTATATATGGTCTATAACCTATAGTTTTTTCAGTGAATTTCATTGGTTTTTTAAAAGCTAATATCTATAGCTGTAACATATGTTCTTATTCTAATTCATAAATATATTTTATATATATTTGTATTATATTTTTTAAATTCAATTTATATTATAGTTTAAATTATTTTTTCTTGTTTCGCTGCCGATCCGCGAAACGGTAAACGTTCCGTTAGTGCAAATACCGCGTTAGAAAGGCACATCGCGATGCGTCCCGTAAACGCAACATATCGCGTTACTACGTAATGTCCCTTAAGACGTTCTGCATTAGCGCACCCGGAAGCGTTCTAGAACGCGAACCAAGGCGCGAAACGTAAAGGCTCGGAATCGATCCGGGGCGCGGCGCGCAGCGCGTAACGTAAGCATAACAGGTCATGTGACTTGTTTATAAAACTTTTCATTGGTTCATTTTACTTTTAGTTTCCTAATGATGGAACGCTTGAGCATTTGACGTAAAATAAACACTTTTCATTGGTTTAGAACATTTTCTTTTCTCAAATGATGAAAGTCCCACCTTTTTTCCTCACTCCGACTTTCATTTTTATGAGAGAAAGACCTGTTTTTGTTTGCTAAGACATGGCATTTGTATTAGCTGCAGCTGGTGGATCTCCACCACCTCCACCACCACCAAAGAAGACAGGACCGACTAGCCAGGTCATCTTCGACCAGGAAGAAGAAGAGGAAGACGAGGAACAGGAGCAAGGGACAAGTGGCTTTCTAAAAGAAATGCCAAGAACGTCCCATATCAAAGTGAATTTTATCTGGCAATTTTTTTCTCATCCTTCTCATGAAAAGAAAGTTAGTGCCAGATACGTTACCTGCCTCATCTGCAAAAAAAAACTCTCCAGAGGGACCGAGAAAAAATATAGCTATGGTAATCATACCATGCATCGGCACATGGAGAGGTGGCACCCTCTTAATTATTCTAAAGCACAACTTCGAGATCTGATGGATAACCCCCGACCGGCTAAAATATCCACCAATGACTTAGCAATAAGTGAGTCAGCGGCAAGAGAAACGGTCCCAAATCTCCAAAAGAACTTTGGGCAGATGAGATTTACATGTCTAGCATGTGGAAAATTAATTTCATGCGGAGAGATGAGTATTACTTTAATAAATACATCATTTGAAAATCATCAATGTCCAAACCGTCCAAGAAAGTAATTTTTTTTTTGTTGCTCCTGTTGAGCCCTTTGAAGTGAATCATTTTTGTTTCCCCTTCCTCCAAAAAAACACAAAAAAAATATAAAACATCAAAAAGAATAAAAAAAAGTTATTTTCAGAACTACCTTCCCTTTTTAAAAAAATTGCTAGAATGTTTAGCACTCTAGCATCCTCTATTTCTTTTGATTCGCTTCCCGGTTAGCGTTCCGGTACGCGAACCGGGAGCGAACTAAAAAAAAATATTTTTTAAAAAAAGACAAAGAAATAAACAGAGAGTAATGTGAAAAGAAAGACAAATAGAGGGAGTAATACACAGTTACTGTTGAAAGAGGGACTGATAGAAGAAGTGAAAAGAGTAGTATAAGTAAGTAAAAGAAAAAAATGAAGGAAGTAGCAAAGACAGGAAACTAAGGGTTAAAGAAAAGAAGCAGTGGAACTAATAAAAGTTAAATCTGATAGACATGTAACGTAAAGAGTAATAAACACTTACCTTTTAATTGTAATTACCGTACTAAATTATCTTTTTTTATACTTTTAATCTGTGTAAGAAAGAACAAAAAAATTTAAATTAATAG
The DNA here is from genome assembly GCF_964263255.1 of Lissotriton vulgaris. NCBI lineage: Eukaryota > Metazoa > Chordata > Amphibia > Caudata > Salamandridae > Lissotriton > Lissotriton vulgaris. The sequence goes on along the minus strand of NC_141693.1, from coordinate 2,019,105,861 downwards.
AAGGTGGTAAAAAAAGTGTGAGCATGAGACAAAATGAATGTTAAATGTTAAATGTGGTATACTTGTAAAGCGCACAGCTGCCCCAGCAAAGAGGCGTCCCAGCGCTGTATACCGCTGGGGAACCCATCCTGGCTTTCCCTGAGAGATGATCCCTCCTGGGCATCCCCAAGGTGAAGCCAGGCATCCCCGGCGCTGATGGAGCAGTTAGTAGAGATTAAGCAAGCTATTGCCCAGAGTTGCTGAGTGGGACCCATGGTTGGAGTAGGCACCGAGGCGAGAATTATCGAGACCGCTGACCATGGCCCAAGACCCTGCCACGTCAGGAATCGAACCCTGGTCCTGGGTTGACCTCTGCTTCCGGGTCTGCCACCTCTAACCAGTGAGCCACACCAATCCATATATATATTAGAAATCACAATTCAAAGTAGAAAATTAATTAAACATATTTAATGGTTTATTTTTGCTGTTATCAGAAAATATCAAATTTCACTGAAAACAGTGAGTTGAAGGTATTCATCATATAACAGCGGGGGAAAAAAAACACAATCAAAATGATTGTGTTTAAAAAACCCAAATAATATAACTAAGCAGAAATAAGAACTCCTCCAAAGTAACTTACTTTCTATGACGTCAAAGGATATCCTATGAACAGCTTATACTCTGTTGTGCTGTTACTATTTTCTGCCCGCCACTTTCTGAAAGATAAACTCAATTGTTTTAAGAAAACTGAGAAATACAAAGCAATTTGAAACAGCAGACTAAGTTACAGCAACACCTAGAATCATTATAGTCCAATTACCTACCCTAAATTCTGACTTCAAAAAACAAGTCAAAAGGCAACATTGCTTCATAGTCAATTAGTAATGTTTGCTGAAAGACTAGCCATTTTATAAATTTTAAATAAGCTGTGTAATATCCAGATGTTGTCAAAGGACCAGTATATTATATAATAGCTGCAGTTGCAAATGTTCATCCTGAAATCGATGATTATGTAGCCAAAACATTTTTAATTAGACTGGATAACTTATTTTCTTCCAGTTTATGTAGTTGAAATTGTAAAATGACATTTCATCCATAAGTTTCCATAAATAAAGTGGACAGCATTGCAGACTTACATTTCCTCTACTCCTTATTTTGATCTGTTACTTGACTTTGCTTATAAAAACAAACAGTTTTCGCTCTGTACTACAATTATCCACAAGGCCATATAGAGTAGGAGCCATTAGAACATCTTGAAATTCCTCTGAACAAATCCCAAGCTTTTTTTCCTAAAATTTTGGTTGTAAGAACACCAGGTAAGAATTTTGAAGGTGGAAAGGCAATCTTTTTTGGAAAGTTAAAACAGAATCATTGCAGAATGACCAGCCGTTTCCAGATTTCAAATAGGCTGTATAATGTCCTGAATTAGTTGAAGGACCATTATGATATATAATTGCAGTAGTTTTAAAAGTCCTTCCTGATATTGACAACTGCGGAGCTACAAAATTATTAATTAAAGTTGTCAATTTAGTTCCATCAGGCCTACATCGTTGGAACATTAAAATGACATACTGGCCATAACTTCGTAAAATTAACGTGGACAGCATTCCAGACTTACATTGGCTACACTCCATATTTTGATCGGCTGCCTTTACTAGCTTATTGAAGGATACTGATTTACTGTCAGGCAAAGTTAAATATATAAATCTTTCTGAGTCTACACTATTAGTACTTGATAGCCTACAGTTCTCACAGTCATGTTGCCATTGATAAGAAAGGCCAAACAGATAATCTACATCTACACCTTCATCTTGCAATACATCAAGCATATACATTAAAAACTCCTGACAATCCTGCTGAATATTTTCAGAGAATTCTGTTTGACATGAACATTCGTCTAACAGAAAACGAATTTCAGACACACTTTCTACTCTCGTTTTATCAGCACTACATTTCTCTAACACAGAATTCAACAAACAGCATAAACTTTGTTCCGAATTGATCACAATCTGTTCTTTGAAAGTCTCTAGTGAAAAGAGAACATTAACAACTACATTAGCATAGCAGTTGACACCAGAACTATTTTCAAATTTAAAACCAACAACATTTTCAACAGAATTCATTTTATTGCTGCTTCCACTTTTGGGTTCATCGACTTTTGGTCTTTTTGCATCAACCTCCCTACTATTACTGATATTTCTTCGTTTCCGGCCTACCACACATTTCTCAAACAAAGGATATTGAGGCAAATGTGGCGCATACTCTCTTCTTAACCTATTGTATTCCTTAACACAATCTAGATCCGCACAAATGTTTGTGACATCACAGTCAATCAAGTACAATCCCGATAAAGTTCTGACTCGTGACAATGCTACATAAGCCATACCCTCCTTGAACACAGAACTGCCAATATTCACCAAAGCAGTGTCTACACTTAAACCTTGCGATTTATGGATTGTCACCGCATATGCCAAGCAAACAGGAAACTGCTTACGGCGAGCATATAAGTCTTTAACAAGCAAAAACCTAGCAGAGCAACGACCAATTAGCTGTACTTCCTCAATGCCATCAAATTTAATTTTTAAAAATTCAATTCCATCTCTACTTCTGTATCTCTCAAAATCAACAACATTACCCATTGATCCATTTACCAGACCTCTTTCAACATGTAAATTCCTTCTCAAAATGATTCGGCAATTTAAGCATACATTCAAAGTCTTTTCAAAACCCGCAGTTTTAGATATAGTCTTCTCTAATGAATCCAATTTAGATTTCAAATTCTCTGACAAAATAATTGTTGCTCCCATATGCTCTATTTTGTCAATAGCTTCAAGTTTTACAATGTCTTGTTTTTCTAAATTCAACATTTTGTTGTTGAAGATGGAACATTCTGCAAGAGTTGGCATCAAACATATTCCAGATTTCTTCTCAGTAATTTTCTGAAAAATATCCTCTGGCAAAATGTCTTTTTCTGGATATAAATTTGACAGTAAGCGTGCATGTAAAGCTTCTTTACTACGCTCAGTCACTTTCCCGATTCTAACATCTTGCAGAATATTCTTGTAATCTTCGTCCTTCGCCTGACACATATTTTCACGCAGCTCAGCATAACTGAAGTTTAACCATATGTTAACGTTGCCAATGCTCCCTAGGCACTTCTTGGTATCTTCATGTGTAAGCAGTTTAAACACTGGTTGTCCTTTCACTGGTGTCAGCTGCAGAAGATCACCAAAAACAATGATGTGTTTGCCACCGAATAACACATCATACTCTGTTTTAAGAACTTCCTGCATTCTCAAATGCACAAAAGCAAGCATGACATTTGAAACCATGCTTACTTCGTCAATGATAAGAAGTTTCATCTTCTTCAGGACTCTAGATACTTCACAACAAGCATCTCCAGATAACTTGTGGTATTGTAATTTGTTATCATGCTCCACTGGCATGATCAGTAACCGATGCAAAGTAATCCCTTTAATGTTATGAGCTGCCAGTCCAGTTGGAGCGGTCACAACGCAAGACAGCGATGATTCAGTCCTTTTCTGCAGATAACATGAAATTGCTTTAATGAGGAAACTTTTTCCAGTTCCTGCTTCTCCACTCACGTACAGTCGGACAGGCTTCAACGACGTACATGAGCACTCTTCCTTCTCATGACTTAATCCATGATCAATTTGGCTGGTAACTTCGTCATATATGTTCCTCTGCTCAACGTTGAGTTGTCTTTCCAATTCTTCTAAGTTAACTGCATCCTTCTGAGCATGTGCCATGGCTCTTTCCACTTCAATCATGGCAGCGGCAGCTTCATTTTCGATAACTGGTTCTCCTAGTGGATCCTGACTCAATGAAACAGAACTCTGACTGTCCTGAGAACTGTCTCTAGCAATCTCGGCTGCAATTGTTGCTTCCTGCTCAATTTCTGCATTCAACATTTGTAGATATTTGGGAAAAACAGGACATTCTATGGACTCCTTGGCTGCATTGAAGGAGTCTTCGTAACAGAGAAAATCCCCAAGCAGTTCCTCTTCTGCACGCCAAGGCTTGAAAAGTTGCAAAAGAGCTAAATAGAAAAACTCTTTTCTTTCGGAAGATTCACAATCCAATTTTTGATGATTTATCAATTGACATTTTTTTTGCTTGACCAGACATCCTTCACTTCCAATTACAGCATACACTCCTTTATCGATATCTTCTTTGATGTTCCTTTTGAAAACGTAATTTTGAAGAACATCATACAGACAAGCATTCTCCAGGTGACTGCTTCGATTTGGATAATATGTATCCAACATGTTGGTCTTCAAAATGTCGGTACTGTTTGGCTCCTTTTCCCCCAAATACTCAATTTCCCGGACAGGTTTTAGAACTCGATTTCGCGTTGCAGCAAGACCAAGACTCGCCCAAACGATACTCCTGGATTTGGATTTAGAGACTTGCTGAAGACAAGCGGTCAGAACATTCGTAAGCTCCGATTTCTCGATGCGACAACATCTTCAAACTGAAACTGTACAAATTCTTGCTGAGGCTCTTTTCATGGGAAATATCCTCCCACATATCCTTCAATTCTGTCTTTTCTTTTTTGGTGATGTAAGATGTCACATACCGAGCCACAGCCATACAGTTGTCAGCCACAAACTGTATATCCATGTTAGCATTCCACATGGACAAAATCACAGGGTTGTAGTCGTTGATGTACTTGGACTCTTCGTTTCTTTTCAAATTGTATGTGTTTTTGGGTGATTTCCTCGTCACATTATGTCGCAGTGAAGACATCAAACTGTTTACTCTTCCTTTAGAAATCACCGGTCGTGGAAAGTTGAAACGACATTTGGTGTAGAACTTGTCCTTGTTTCTGAATTTACGACGACAGTACTTTCCACAACGATGGCTTTGGAAACGTAGAACTTGTTCTCTTAGGCTTTTCTTCTCTTTTGCGTTTGGAACAGCACACGTAGAATACTGTTCTATGAAACTCATCACTAAGTCATCCGGATCTGTTCCAAATTTAGGTGCATCCTTGATCCATAGCAGCATATGTATATGAGGAGCACCTCTTGCTTGGTACTCCTTTCTCCAGAAAAAATCCAACACCTCTCCAAGAGGTGGATTCTTCTTATTCATGATGAAAGACATCATAGCTTCAAATCTATGATTGAAGTACCTGCATACATTCACTGGATCTAAAGAGCACAGTTCTCCGGGTGTCTTGAATTCAATATTTTCAATGTTTCCATTTGCCTCTCGTAGAAATTCAAGTAAGTCTTCCCAGCCATAATCGGCACAGCTGAGAGTGAGGAACCATGTCGGAGTTCCTAAGTTCCTCAGCATACATTTTAAATCACCATGACGACGGTACCAGTACTCATTAGTACCACGCTGATACGCCATGAGATTAATTAGGTGAGAATCCAAAATACTGTCTTGGACATTGACTTTATCCATAAAGTCCCTTGCCGAGATGTTTCGCATCTGTATACCACTTTTCAAGATGTGGTTCACTGCATATGACAGTCCTGACAGATCGCTTTCAAACAGGAGATTAAACAAATAGGGAATGCATTGTCGAAACCTAGCATCTTCTGCATACAATCGTAAAGTCCGGTATTCTGAAGCAGGAACTTGAACAGGTCGCTCATCATATCGTCCTCCTCGACCTGTAGGAAATAACTGTGGAAAACATCGAGCTTCCAAACTTTCCTCCCAAACACTAATGGGACTCCCTTTGGCTTGTTTCATTTGAAACAACTCAATAGCATTCCCCATGACTTCCTTGGAATGCAAAGGATGAACACTATAATGTTCATATATTTCTTCCTTTTTAGAGGCTTCTACTTTCTCAATTTGTCCAGGACACAAATCGCTGTCCTCTTCATCACTTACTTCCTCTTCTGCAACACATACATTCTTGTAGTACTTATTGTTTTTTATCAAATACAATGTTGCCTTTTTGACTTTCCTAACATCCACTAAATCTTGCCAGATTTTCTTACTCTTTGTCGGAACACCATTGACTATGATAACCAGAGGTTCCTCTTCCACTTTCTCTACTCCTATTGTATTAATGTTTTTCTTCAAATCCAAAGGCAAATAAACAACCCTTCCCTTTAATCCTCTCTGTAAATCTGATGGAGGCAACTTCCCTGTCTTTGGCTCCATTCGTACAATAGCCTGAAAGGGATGGACACTTTGAATCAAAATAGATTCATAAGTATTTAAATCCTTCAATTCAGAAGGAATGTCATCTAATTCCAGATTATTATGAACCGCTCTAGCAGGCATCTGGTTTTGGTTTAATTTGTTAAAACAATAAGTACACATACGTTGGTCCGCTCCCAAATCAAAACAATTTTCTACCATCAAGTATGTGGCAAAATCCTTCCATTCACTATTGTTTTCCATATCACTTTTTGCATATATATCCACTAACTTAGTCTGATTCTTATAATAAGTCCGTCGACAACACACACAAGTGAAATTAGGCCTCTCACTTGATTTCACCATAAACGTGGAAATTTCCTTATGAAACTTATCTGTACTGAAAATCTGTACACTGTCTTCCACATTACCTTCTTCTAGTGGTTCAATATCAACATTGTTCTCTTTACCAGCAAAGTAACAGAACTCAATTTCTTGACAAATATTCTTCACATCTACTTCAGAACCATGCAAAAGAGCACTGCTTAATTGTTTAAGCATAATTGCTGGACTCTTAGCATAATACAACATTCTCAATAATTTCCTCACTTTATTATGATGCACTGCTAGCATCCTGAAATGATGAAATACACTCTGGCATACTCTCCTGGAAAGACAAGCCAGTGAATGACCACGCAAACCTGTCACTTGTCTCACTCTGCAAGGATCTAATTCTTGCAACATCTTTATTTTTTGCTTTACACTTTTCTTATGAAATGTCCGTATAAAATCACAAAGCAAATTGATGGAATCCTGTCGCACACTGCAAATAGAACTACACTTCCAGATGTACACTGGTCCCTTAGGACGTCTCCCTAAAACCTCATCACTTAACGCCTCTTCTGCATCAGCAGACACAAGTATTTCTTTTTCAACCGGTTGACCGTCTTTCACCTCATAAGCTCGACCACTGGTGTCAACTGCATGCACCAAATCATTGTCCTGAAAATAACTCTCCTCATTAAAAAATGCCTCACTATTTGAACTATGCATCCATTCTCCTGAGAAAACATCACAAAAATTAGTTCGATTTACTTCTCTCTTCCATCTACTATTAGATTTGAAAACATAGATTACCTTGTTTAGTTTCCTAATTCTATTAATTACCAAAATAAATAACTTTCGCTTAATTTCGAAAGCCTGATCAATAATTTTCTCTACATTTTTCTTTTTCTTATAAAATGCCGCTTTCTGTTGGCCTTTCTTGAATTGTTTTAGCAAATTAACAATTACCCTGTTGCGAAACATTCGCCTACGAATGTCCCTGAATACATTTTCCCTTCTACTGCCATGCACAAAGTTATCTCCAGCTGTAGCAGAAACTTTTTTGACGGGCCTTTCCTTTCCATTTAAATTGGCTCTCTTTTTCGGCACTAAAACATGTTCTGTAGTTATACTTTTGTTTCTACAAATGTTTCTAAGAAATGATTTCGTTCGCTTACCCGAAGTTTTCTTCGTGCGTTGAGATGATTTAAATGTAGAGGACTGCTGCAAAAATGTAGTAATCTGCTGTCTTTGACGTTTCGTAGACTTTCGGATTCTATCTTTCGATGGCATTGTCTAATTTCTCAATAATCTGCAGTTGAATCTGTGGTAAAATATAATAAAAAATGCTATTAACCACTAATACCAAACAGTAAATCAACAGTAAGAATTTGATTCAGCAACGCTATAAAGATGATTCATTAATTTTTTTTAATTTTACTGTGATAGTGATAGTATTACAGGGCTTTCATGCAAATGACTACCCACCCTGCAAAAAAAAGCCCACATGAAACTTTACACACATTAAACTGTGTACTTACCTGCAATAATCCATATGCCAGTGTTTACGTCCCTCCACCCTGCCCCTCACCCTCCCCGCATGCCTGCCCCACCGTAACTCCCTCCACGACCCGCGGCTGCTGTTTTGCAACATGGTGCTTCTTGTAAATCTCTCCTGCATTACAAAAGTGACGCACCAACAGCACAAAAGAGGCGCACAACCATCATAAATCTGTCTCTAAGACTTTAAGGGCCAGATGTAGGTCGGTCGGTAACGACCGAAAAACAGTATTTTCGGCCGTTACCAACCAGATAACAAAATTTGTCATGTAAGGGGCAATATATTACCGAATCGGTAAAATTACCGAATCGGTAATTTTACCGATTCGGTAAAATAAAACATCGATAAATATACCGATTTAAAGCCACCCATATGTAGGTAGGACTCTTCTGGTCATAATTTCAAAACACAGCACAGCTCCTATGTACATACACACCTTATCAGTACTAATACTTTACATTAACTACAATTACAATTGGTAAAAAAATGCAAAATCGCCTTTCAAAGCATAATGCAAACACTTGACGCAAAACATCATTTAAAATATACATGTGGCCTTGGATTTAGGCCCCTACATACCGATTGGCCATTTACCGGTCGGAAACGGCCGAAATCGGCCGTAACCGGTCGGTAAATGGCCTGAAACAACCACCTACATCGGGCCCTAAGTATGCATGCATTTGATCTCAAACAAAGTTTTTAAACCTTTTATGTAAAACAATAATACACCTACATTCATGCGGAACAGACTTAAGATGCCCTAATACACATCAAAAAGTTTTTTTAAGGAACTTGCACCTTTTTTTCAATAACTTTTAACATGGCTATGTAACTCAAACAATCAAAATGAAAATTTTTCAGGCACACATGGGGGCGTATTTACAAGGACCTTGCACTACGGGGAAAGTGACTTCAAATGACCAGACACACATGGGGACGTATTCACAAGGCCCTTGAACCCGGGGGAAGTGACTTGAAATTGCTAAGCACACATAGGAGAGTATTTACAATGCCCGTGCAACACTTATGCATCATTTTTTACATATACACCGTAACAATACCAACACATCATATATCTGTTCCGCAAAAGCGACGCATTGCAGGAGTCACATCACAAGTACATAGTTTCTCATAATTTTTTAAAGCATGCCTTTTCCTTAAAAACGATTTTCCGATCATAATTTGAAAACACAGCACAGCTCCTATGTACATACACACCTTGTCAGTACTAATAATTTACATTATCTACAATTACAATTGGTAAAAGAATCCAAAATCCTTTGAAAGCAGAATGCAAAACACTTGACGCAAAACATCATTTTAAATACACAGCTAACTTTCTTATTTACGCAAAAAAGCATACTAGTCTTTATCTAAAATATATAAACGATAACTCACCTTTACAAATTCTTTTTGAAATTCAAAACAGACTCAGAAACACACCAATTATTCTTTAGCAGAATTAAAGGTATGCACTCCAGAGGCTGGAACCAACAAAGGCACTGAAACGCTGATATTCATCACACATATCTCTCATGTCAGCCAATCAAAACTCTTCCCTCACTATTTTCAAATCAACACCCTTCCCTCCTCTGCCCTTTCTACCTCTTTTCCATAGCAACTACCGCCTGCCAGACCTCTCAGGTTTACAAGTTCACACAACAATGTTTCAAATGAACTCTGAACTCTCAGTACACCTGCTAATCCACTGAAATCTTTCATAACATCATTTTTTATTAACCATTCAAATTACATCTTTCAAAGAACACATCCATGCACCCTAACTTTCTGTTTTCAGCAATAGAAATACACCAATCACTGCTAATGAATCATTTGCACTTAAACTCCACAGTTTTTTTTCATTACAAACTTCACTATTTCAACTGCCATTTCATTCCCACACTTCATCTGACTGCAGCAAAAACTCCTCTAGCCATGTTTTCAGTCTGGATTCTTGGACATAGCTACATCCACTGGGCTCACAGGTATGCTGATAACAGAAATTTACACAACCTCAATTTACAAAATGTGGAAATAAAATGGATTGGCCGAAGAGGATTGAAATGTCACCAATTGATACCATTGGTGAAAACCTTTTTACATTTGCCAAACCCTGACCTCATAATAGTGCACTGTGGCGGAAACGATTTAGGCACTTTGACTGGGGTAGGTCTGGAAATGCTCCTAAAGGACACCTTTGAGCATTTGATGACACTTTTTCCTCAAACTGCCTTGGTATATTCCAATATATGCCAAAGACAAAAATGGAGGTGGTCCAATCAATTTTGTCCACAAATAGAAAAATCGAGGAAGCATGTAAATAAGTCTGTTTCAGCTTACATGAGGGACCATGGAATGGGCTGCATCTACAACAATAACTTGCGTTACTACATGCAAGATATCTACAGAGGAAATGGCGTGCATTTCTCAGATGAGGGGAACAAAGTTTTCATACTAAATTTAAGAATGTGTATTGGTTCCTACTTATAAGTTTCTAGAACATACACAAAACCCAAAAGCTCTTTTCAGAGCTACCTTAACTTAGTGTACTCTTTTGAAATTTCGAATGTTCCTTTTTTCACTTATTTTCACCTATCTTCGCTTCCCGGTACGCTAACTAGTTCGCGTACCGGCAGCTAACCACGCGAAAAAAAACAATTTTTTTTTAACGACAAATATGAGCCTCCTGAGCCACCCTCAGAAAACTTAGGGAGACAGGATACGTCTAAACTACCCCAATCTACCCATTCTGATCATTATTTACCCTCCATCTTGTATCTCAATTCTACCGAAACACAAAATGGAGGACTCCCGTAACGCTGCAAGTTCGCGTACCGGGAAACACACTGACAAGCACTCGCTCAAAAAAGGTGGGAAAGTAATTTACAGAAAAACAACTGGAGACACTTTCACCAATTAAACATTAGCTCATACTACATACCAATCCCTACCATTTTCACAAATATTGTTGGAATACCATTTATCATTTAGCATGTAGAACTCTCTAAAATCCCTGAGGTAAATTACTTCACAAAACATATCGGAAGTGTTGGAAATGACAACCAATTAAAAGATTACTTTCAATTTCTACTATTATATCATGACATTTCATTGGTTATGTACCTGAATATATATATACAAAGAGAGAGAAACACACCCATTTTGACTACTACTTCGTGAAGTGCATAACAAAAAATCAACTGATAACTTCAACTTATATTTAAAAGGTAAGATATTATTTATAAAACTGAAGTATGTTCTGTACTGAAAGCTAATTAGAAAAACATTTTCTGACAATTATATTCTATCACTCTGTAATACTTATAGAAAAAAATAGACTTCTCTGTTTTAGTTATGGCAGGGCCAGTCCAAGGATTTGCAAGACCATGGGCTAAAAGGGAACGTGCGCGAGGCCCCCTCCAATTTACATAAGTGGCCCCTTGCAAGGAGAACATTCACAGACACTGAGGGGGCCCCATTGTCCAGCATTTTGACGCCCCCACAGTTTTAACTTTTACTCCACACGCATTTCTCACACCTTCATAGGTGTGAGAATTGATTGTGGTCTAAAAGTTAAAACTGTGGGTGCGCAAAAATGCTGGACAATGGGCCCCCCACAGTGTCTGTGAATGGTCTCCTTGCAATTGAGGGAGTGTCTCCTTCTCCCTCCCCTATACCTCTTGACACCATCCATGAGAGGCCCAAGGAGGGGGCCCCCTGCAATAGACCTTAATTGCAGGCGACACCTTTCTTTATGATAGATCTCCAGGAAAACAAAAGGACACATCACCAGTGCGTGGCCCCATGCTGGTGTGCTGAGTGCGAGACCATGAGCGGCAGCCCACACTGCCCATGCCTAGCGCCAGCCCTGAATTAAGGATAGAGTTAGACTTCTATAGTATAATTCAGAATTGACTAAGAGTTTATTTGATAATTTTCTTCATATTTCTACTTCTAATTTGATACCATACACTGCCCAAAGAAAAAAACACTATATAAATAACCAAACTGCCAATCTGTACTGAAACCCAACAATGCCCTTTCTGTACTGATATATTTTTTAAAAATTCATTTTTCAGAATTGAAAATGGAAGAACAACAAAACAACATGAAAACTGAAACAGAAAAAAAATTGAGACACAAGTTGACATGGATTTCTACGACGACACAATAAATAATGAACTTGTGCAATGTGTAGATGCAGTAGATTTTCTACTTAAAAATGAAGAAAAAAATGATCACGATTTTTTAGATTTTCTTTTAAATTTTGAAAAACAAAATGAAAAATAAATTTTAATTTCTTAATTCAAAAATTGTTTGACACATTATTTATTTTTATATGTATATTGAAAACTAGTAGCAAATGTATTATAACGTGAAGTCAGACTTAAAATATACTGTGCAACTTTTTGGTGTTACATACTAGCTTTGTTCATAGTTACTTCCTTTCTCCCACTATATAATCCCCAATGTGTATTTAACATCTCTTTATCATCTCCTGCCACCATGTTGTTTCGGCTTTCCAGACAGACTATGGTATGAATTCCATATACCACAATAACTTCTATAACAACAGGCAAGATATTTACAAAGGAGACGGCGTTTATTAAATTATAGACTCTGCATTGGTACCTACATGTAGCTACGTAAATAAAAAAACAAAAAAAAAACAAAACGAACAATCAATAAACATACAATAAGTTAAAAGTCGATCATTCTTGTTTCCTTATAGTACGCTCCCCAGACCGCTTTCCGGTACGCGAACCGGGCGCACCCCACGAAAAAAACAAATGTTTTTTTTTTTTTTGGGGGACCCGCGGGGCACTTTAATATCCCCCTCATCAATCCTAGGGGGTCAGAAGGGGTCTACCTTGCCCCCTTTCCTTTATTTCCCCCTTCGTTTTGGCCTCCTCTTGTCTCTCGATCCTACCGAGAGACAAAATGGCGGCCGCTACGGACTGTTTAGAATGTTGACAGACACCGGAGAGCCAATCAGCTTCGCTTCGCAAAGCTCCGTTACGCGAAAAGTACGCGAACTGGTGCGCTATCCAGGACGCTGTCACAGATATATAAATTTTTTAAAACGTTAATTTCACAAAATCCACTGGAGCACATATATTGAAACCCAGCAAAGGCACATCGGGCTAACAGTCCCTACAATTTTGCCAAGTTTCGTGCAAATCCATTCAGCCGTTCGAGCTAAAAGTGAGGCCAAACGCCCTATGGAAATTAACATGGGAAAAACGCGTTTTGGGACCCCCCTTTTTTCTCGGCCCCCCCTTGACGAAACCCCCCCAAATTTTCAAGGGCTGCTCAGAAACAAAATGTGCCATTTTCCTGAAAATTTCAGCCGAATCCGTCCACAAACGCCAAAGTTATTAGACATAGAATTTTCAAAAGTCCCATAGGAAAAAAATCCTAACTATATATACCTACTGGCAACCGCCAGTAGGTAATATATATATATATGTATATATATATATATATATATATATATATATATATATATGTACTTTATGTATATATGTTTTCTTACTACTACTATTTTATGTACCGTGGGACTCCCACTTCGATGATGGGGAATTATTCAAGCAAGTGAATCTATGAAAGACAGCCCTAATACTGGACAACGCTAGTTTTTTCTTAATAAAGCCACACACAATCACACACACTCACACACACACACACACACATACACACACAAGCACACACACACACAAAAGCACACACATAAAAACATACACACACACAACACACACAAACATCACCACCATCAGTACACACTTTCACCAGCCAAAAACATCATCAGTGCACGCTTTCAACGCACACAAACAACACCAGACATCACTGCACACTTACACCGGGCCCAATTACCACCAAACGTCAGTGCACGCATCCACCAGGCACACACCACCAAACATCACTGCACGCTTGCACAAACACACACCACCAGCTGTCAGTGAACGCTTTCAACAAGAACACACACCACAAACAATCCGTGCACGGTTTCAACAGGCACACACTCACCAACAACCATCAGTACATGCTTCAACCAGGCACACACACCACCAGCTAGCAGTGCACTCTTCCACCAGGCACACACACAACCAGCCATTAGTGCACACATCAATTGTTAACGCATCCACAATTAATTATTGTAGCAATCGCAGTATAGCGCAATTTTCTTTAACATATATTCATCTAAAGTGCTGCATGCCACCATTGCTACAAAAAAATTAAGTTTTTTATCCCAAAATTTTGAGACTTTTGATGCAAATGATGTTGCAATGTTTAACAATGCCAATAGCTCAAACTTTATTAATACGAGACCTATTGCATTGCAAATGCTTGTTTTACCTTGGAGTGGAACTGTAACCCCTCCCCAAAGAGAACCAGGCGGACTTTTATTTTATTTAATGCGATTTTATATAGCACAAACATTACCCGAAGGTGTCAGAGCGCTTACAAAAGAACCAGTTGCATTACATAAGGACTTTGGATTACATGAGTTAAATGAGATACAAACAGAAAAAATTGCTAGTGTACAAGTTGTAAAGTCACTCAAGGAAGAGATACAAACAGATAAACTCTAAAATCACATAGGAATGATAGGAAGTACAAAAGTTCTACTACATATACTAATGGTTAGAGTTATATATATATATATTAATTGCAAATCTGGTGGTTAGACACCTCGGTCCTGAGCGTTAAACGTTATCTTCCTCCATTTGGTCTGTTTGTGTGCATTTTGGGGGGCAGGGAGACACGGAGGTATCCCACTCTGTTACTTTCACCTTAACGAACCAGCCATTGGGATGTATTTCCTGTTCATTCTAAGGGAGGACGAAAGGCAGGGAAGTGCACGTTTATCTCTTGAAATTACAATTTCACTCACTTTTACTTTTTAAATCTCGCCTACATATGTGCAGTGTTACGAGATGTACCATTTGCAATTCAGTCGGTGTAGTAAAGAGCCCCTTTTGCATGTTTACCCCCCACTTTTGCCTAATGCAACATAACTTGATGTGCCCTGTGTCCCTGCCAATCAGGGACCCAGGGCCTGTGTTCTTTTCCCAGACTGTGCCTTTTGCACCCACAATTGGCACATCCCAGGACACAGGTAAGCTCTTGTTAAAGGTACCATGGGTATGAAGGGCACTGTGACCAGGGAAGGCCTCTAAGGGCTGCAGCACATATTGTGCCACCCTTAGAGGTCCTGCACCTTAACACACACACACACACAAAAACACACACACTGCCACTGCAGGCTGCGTGTCTTAGTGCAGAACACAGTGAAGACTCAACATGGCACACAAGTGCCATGTCTGCAACCCAGTGCCAAAGTCCAGGATAAGACACTCTTCCAGCAGGGTGCATTACCCCTAAGGTGAGGGTACAGTGGCATGAGCCCTGTACCCCTACAGCGTCTAAGTCCATTCTTAGACAATGTAAGTGTAGTAAAGCCATAAAGAGTATATGGTGCTGGGAGTTTGTCATTATGAACTCCACAGCATCATAATGGCTTTACTGAAAACTGGAACGTTTTTCATCAAACTTCTCAGGACATTAAACTCACACTGATGCCAGTGTGGGATTTAATGTCACTCAAATAGCTTTATTCGCATTTAGTAAATGCATAAAAGTACAAATGTAATGTAAAATGTGCTTCGAGGGCATCTTAGAGATGCCCCCTGAAAATGGACTAGCCCTGGTGTGGTTCCTGAATGGCTGCCTGCCATTTGCCACCACCAGACAGGTTTCTCGACACCCAAGTAGAGAGCCTGAGCTCTCTGAGTCCAGAGACAAAGCTCCTCCTCAGCAGAGGTGTCATGCCTCCTCCCCTAGGATGGGCTGGGTCCACGAAAGGGGATGTTTCAAAGGTCTGCCAACTTTGGATGCTGTCCCTGCCTTTTGCTGCCCCCATCAACTGGCTCCCACTGGTTCTGGCCCCCACTTTGGGAGAGAGAATCAACGGGCAGTCCAAGCTAGGAAAAGAGGTGTGCCCACCTTTGCCGACCCCACTTCTCAGGTGGGGGAGGCGAGGTGAAGCCCACATCTCAGTCCCATCCATCTTGAAAATTAGGAGACTCAGCCAATTAGGAAGAGGCTCATGCCCTCCCCACTGTATGGTGGCATAATAGGGGGTGTATTCACCCCAAGGAAAGGACCCCGTACTACACACACTTTTAACGCCCCTGTATCTAGTATTAAGGGACGACCCTGAACCTTGCCACCTCAGATTTGAGGACGAAAGAAGAAGTACCGAAGAGCTGTGCTGACCCAGGAAGAAGAAGAGGATACCGACTGGCTTGGCACCAGCCTTACCAGCTTGTCTCGTCTACGAACTACCTACAGCAAGAACCACAGGCGAGTCCAGCAGCCAGCAACACCTAGATCCCTGAGGACCTGCCCTACGACCTTCCTACAGACTCAGTTTCCCGTGAGCACCAGGTTTGCAAAGATTCACCTCCAGAATCCGGATTCCGGCGACTCTGTGATTCTGCGTCACTCTGCACCCGATGCCCACAGCCCGAGTTCGAGTGACCCAACACCCAAAGAAGGTCTCCGCAGCGGTCCTGGCCTGAGATCTGGTGATCCATGAACTCCCTCAAAACTATGCCTGCAGCCTCAACTTGAAGGGTCCTCCCGACCGCGACCGGAGCTGGTAAGAAAACCAGATGCAAGAAGGCACCCCTGCACCCGATACCCCACAGCCTTTGGTGGCCCAACCAATGGTGTCCAGGCATCCCCTCAGATCCCAACTTACCTCTCCACCCGGTGGTTGTCTTCAGGAAGCCTCCCTGATGGAGCCTGCAACATCTGTTTGAAACCGAAGGTGTCCATTGGAAAGCACAGGGTCTCCGACGTCCGTTTTGCACCCTGAACCCGGCCGCCAGAGTGCCGCTCGTGGTGCAGCTCCTGTGCTGGTCGTTGGCCCCTGCAGTGCTGACCTTAACTCCAGGAGCTTTGCACCCACAACCGAGTGGCCTGCTTATCAGCAGTTCCCAACCGAAGGCCCCCTTAGCTAACATTGGGCCCCATCTGCCCCAGTGCTGCTGGTGGTGCAACTCGAGTGCCCATCTAGACCTTGGGGAACCTTGGTCCTAACCCCCAAAACTCACCCTCTTAAATTGTGTACCTACCTTCAAAACCGCTAACACTTTTCCCCTAAAGGAAACCATCTAAAGAGATTTCGGGCCTAAAAATGTCTAAGTGTTGAACTGTGTTGTATGAAGAAAAGGGTATTCTATTGCAAAGTATAAAAAGTCGTACTTACCTTGTATTTAGAGATCCTAAGGTGTGGTATCTAGGCATACCACCCCCAGTACTCAAAGTAATCCTGAAGTAACTAAAAAGTAATCTGACAGTACTTACTGTATAATACAAACTGCATTTTTAAAGTGAAACAAACCTGTAACTGCAATTTCATGTACAACTGCATTTCCTTCAACAATCTTGCATTTGAAAGTATATTTTACTCACCTGTGTCAAGTCCTGCTTGGTTCTAAAATAAAACACAAGTATACCTTTTTCACACTTACCTAACTGGTCTGGATTCGGTCTCTGAGTGTATGCATCAGTCCTTGATTGAGTGAATACAATAAATGCTTAACACAACTCCGGATAAGCCTGACTGCTGGCCCATGCTACCACAAAGAGAGCTGTTGGTACTTACCTAATTTAGCCTCTGCTATACCACTGGGGACTCCTTGGACTCTGAGCACACTACACTTTAACTTGGTATAGTATATACACAGAGCCAGCTTCCTACAGTAGGCTATTAGTTGTTTTCATTGTCACTCAAATTTGAAATCTTTAGATTGTTTAGCTCCTGTAAGCTCCCGGTCCTTTGTTTTGTTAGCTCCTCCCTGGAGCATGGACCAAGTCTTTGTTCTTCCTCATCTTTTTGTAACACATTGTTTTACATTTTATAAGCATTTCAATATAATTCCTGGACATGCAATGTACTTTCCTACTTTCAACACAGGCATAAGGCTTCTTATTTATGTTGTTTTTTCCCTATTTGCCATCTCTATTGGCGCTATAGTTACAGCCAAAACTATACTACACCAAGCCAATCTACCCCACACCACTCTCCACTGATCTACTCTATGCAACTCTACTCCACTCTGTGGCACTCTACTGTATGCCACTCCCTCCACTCTAAGCCAGTCACTCTACCCCGCTTCACTCTGCCACTCATCTATATGCCACCCCACTCTTCACAAAGCTACTCTACACCACTTCATTCAACTCTTTGGCACTCTACCGTACAACACTCCACGTCACTCTACTCTATGCCACACTACTCCACACCACTCAATGGCACTCTACACTACTCCATGCTGCTCTACTCTGTGCCACTCAACTCCCCTGTGTCACTCTACTCTAAACTAACCTAATCTACACCACCCTATGCCTCTCCGCTCCACTGTCCTATACACCATGCCACTAACTTATGGCCAGACACGCTGCTGTACAACATGGCTAAAGAACATTAATAAAGCCAATAGTTATCACATAGGCAAGAAGTGTTGGCTTTGCCAATGCTTGTTCCTGCTTGACTTCTCAACAAGCTTTCTGGCAAATGTGTTTCAAAACGTTTGTTTCCAGCCCAAAAAAAGAAGCAGCTAAACATTATAAATGCAATGAAAGTGGATTTGTAACAAAAGTCATTTCTCAATTTGTTTTAAACGGGCTTCAAAGACACAGGAATCAAGGCTAGGTGC
Source organism: Lissotriton vulgaris (assembly GCF_964263255.1). Lineage (NCBI taxonomy): Eukaryota > Metazoa > Chordata > Amphibia > Caudata > Salamandridae > Lissotriton > Lissotriton vulgaris. The sequence continues at coordinate 2,019,087,135 of NC_141693.1, read as the reverse complement.
CCGTGTAAACTGAGGGACAGTTGATTTCTTATTTCCTTCTAGAGGTTAGGTAGCCATATCAAATAAACGCAGAAACCGATGCATAATCTGGTAGACCAATACTCCATCCCAGAAGTGAAGAAGCATCATGCCCACCAAACCCTTTAGAGACAGGCGGACCTTTAGTATTCTGGGACTCCGTCTATGGGACACTTCCTCTGTCGGCCCCTGCTTTTAGCTGTCGGAGGAAGGACATTACAGTGCCCGCCTTATTTCGGGTGGACAATGTGATGTCCTTTCACCTGCTCATGACCGCCAGGGAAAACCTTGCAGTAAGGGACAGGAAAAAGAAACCGATCCCCTCCTTCCCTCCACAACAAAGAAGCGAAACTAGGGTGTAAGAGGTCATTCGATTTTTTTGTTTTCCGTAACAAACTCAGCTTATGGCTTTCTCTTGCGGGACTGGAAAAGGAGCCTGGCAGACTCTCATAGAGTCTTTCACAGGGACACTCTTTCCTAAATTTGAGCGGTGGTCGATGATGGGGGCCACCTGCACTCACTTCTGGGGACTGGCATTCATTTTATGGCATGAAACACAGGCTAACATTATGCAAATCTCCTTTATTGCCAGCTCACAGCAGCAACAATTGAAGAACATGGAACTTTAATGAAAATTCCAAGATACTATAAAGTCCCCCCATCTTCCTTCTTTGTTGCTGCTGCTCACAAGATAAGTACACTTTTTTCTTTCTAATACGATACTTGTATTTGAAATCATTGAAGCCCCCTCTCCCTCCACTAAGAAAGGTATCCTGATATCCTGTTATTGTCTCTTCCCTACCCTTTTGCTAGAGCTCCCTATAGAGGGATAAGGATAAGTTACTTACCTGTAATCCTAGTTCTCTTCTAGGGGTATACTCATCAAAGTCATAAGCAGTGAATAATCCCCGCCCACGTTCGGGGACCCTGGAGCTTATACCAATATATATGTATATACACACACACATATATATAAAAACATATATGTACATACATATACAGGTGTATGCTCAGAAATTAAAGTTTGTAAACTTTTAAAGCGATACACCTAAATATGTATGAACGTACATATATGTAACTATGCAGCCCAAAGTGAGAACTCTAACCAAAATAGGGACAAACAGCCAGAAATGAATTCAGCAATACTTGTAGTAATAAAGAACTCTAAAGACTACTTGTAATAGAGACCACACACCCACATGGCTTCATACAAGGATCTTTTATTTTCTAGAACAAGGAAAAAAATCAAGTAATTGCAGGTAGTTTGGCCCATAGGCTGTATAGGAATAACTGTCCTGAGACAAAAAAGACAACTGGCACCTTGCCTTTAAGAATCAACAGACACTAGGCACTTCGCCTTTAAGAACCTCAGAGAGCCCTCTGCTCCCAGCATGCACCACAGGTGACAGTTAGGTCAGTTCTTTTTGCAAAGGCGTATATTCCAACATGATACAACCTTTGACCCAGTTTGCTCATCTGGGAAGGAGGGCGGGGGCGCTTATGACTTTGATGAGTATACCCCTGGAAGAGAACTAGGATTACAGGTAAGTAACTGATCCTTCTCTTCCATGGGCTTCTCATCAATAGTCATAAGCATTAGAATAGAATAGCAAGCCCTTACCCCACAGTTCGCGGATGAGCAATGTAGCACAAGGAATACAAACAATTAAAAACAGATGCCACCATTCACTAACCAAACAGATTTCTCAGAGATGCTTGACCTACTTGAGCATCTGCCTGAGTGTCTGAATCTAAGCAGTAATGACGAGAAAAAGTATGAACAGATCGCCATGTAGCTGCTTTGCAAATCTCGGCTATGGGATATTTCTAAGTAGGGCCCTGGTAGAGGCCTTTCCCCTTGTCGAATGCGCTTTAGGTCTCCCCTGAAGAGATTTAATCGCTAACTTATACGCCAAGGAAATACAAGAGACTATCCATCTTGAGATGGAATGCTTAGAGGCTGCTAAACCAGTATTGATAGGACCATAATTAACAAATAATCAGTCCGCCTTTCTGATATCCTTGGTTTTGTCCAAATAAAACTTCAACACTCTCTTAAGGTCTAAGGAATGGAAGGCTCTTTCAGGTGGAGTTGAAAAATTAGGGAATAAAGTGGGTAAAGTGATTCCTTGGTTGATGTGGAAATCAGATACCACTTTCGGCAGAAAAGTAGGATGAGTTCTAAGAACTACCCTGTTTGCATGAAAAACCGTGTAAGGTTCCTTACAGCATAAAGCTTGTAGCTCGCTAACTCTACGAGCTGAAGTAATTGCCACCAAGAAAGACACTTTCCAAGACAGATGCTGTAAGGAACATTTGTGTATAGGTTCAAATGGTGCTCCCATTAACTTGGTAAGGACTACATTGAGCTCCCAAGGGGGAGAAGGAGCTCACACTGGTGGAAACATCTTCTTTAATCCTTCTAAGAAATCTTTTACTACAGGCATCTTAAAAAAGGAACCTTGCATATGAGACTTTCTGTACGCTGTTATAGCAGCTAAGTGTACCTTAATCAATCAATCAATCAATCACATCATTTGTAAAGCGCACTACTCACCCATGAGGGTCTCAAGGCGCTTGTGTGGGGAATGCTGCTACTGCTCGAAAAGCCAGGTCTTGAGGAGTTTTCTAAAGGTCAGCAGGTCTTGGGTCTGCAGTAGGTGGATGGAGAGGGTGTTCCAGGTCTTTGCGGCGAGGTGGGAGAACGATCTGCCGCCTGAGGTTGCTCTTCGGAAGCGGGGGCACTGTAGCGAGGGCGAGGTCAGCGGAGCGGAGCTGGCAGTGTACAAGCTGAGTCGTCTGTTGAGGTACGTTGGTCCGGTGTTGTGGAGTGCCTTGTGTGCATGGGTGAGGAGCTTGAAGGTTATCCTCTTGTTGCCCGGGAGCCAGTGCAGGTCTCTCAGGTGGGGTGTGATGTGGCTGCGGCAAGGGATGTTGAGGATCAGGCGTGCAGAGGCGTTCTGGATGCGTTGGAGCCGTCTCATGAGTTTGGCCGAGGCTCCTGCGTAGAGGGCGTTTCCATAGTCCAACCTACAGCTGACAAGGGCCTGGGTGACTGTTCTTCTCGATTCAGTGGGGATCCACTTGTAGATCCTATAGAGGGTGTTGAAGCAGGAGGAGGAGACGGCGTTGACCTGTTTAGTCATGGAGAGGGTGGAGTCGAGGATGACCCCTAGGTTGCGTGCATGGTCGGTGGGTGTTAGAGCGGTTCCCAATGCGATCGGCCACCAGGAGTCGTCCCAGGCCGAAGGGTTGGATCGAGGATGAGGACCTCCATCTTGTCCGAGTTCAGCTTCAGTTGGCTGTTCCTCATCCATTCAGCAACGGCCTTCATTCCTTCGTGAAGGTTGGTTTTGGCGGTGTGGGGGTCCTTGGTGAGGGAGAGTATCAGCTGGGTGTCAACGACGTAGGAGAGGATGTTGAGGTCATGCCGATGGGCGACGTGGGCGAGCGGTGCCATGTAGATGTTAAACAGAGTTGGACTGCGGGATGAGCCCTGGGGTACGCCGCAGATGATCTTGGTGGCTTTGGAGCGGAAGGGGGGAAGACGGACACTCTATGTTCTGCCGGAGAGGAAGGAGGTGGTCCAGTCCAGGGCCTTCTCTTGGATCCCAGCGTTGTGGAGGCGTGTTCGTAGTGTGTGGTGACAGACCGTGTCGAAGGCGGCTGACAGGTCCAGGAAGATGAGGACTGCCGTTTCTCCGTTGTCCAGCAGGGACTTGATGTCATCGGTGGCGGCAATGAGGGCAGTCTCGGTGCTGTGGTTGCTGCGGAACCCGGACTGGGAAGGGTCCAGGATGTTGTTCTCCTCGAGGTAGCGGGTCAGTTGTTCGTTGACGGTCTTCTCGATGACCTTTGCAGGGAACGGGAGCAGGGAGATGGGCCGGAAGTTTTTGAGGTCTTTGGGGTTCGCCTTGGGTTTCGTGAGTAAGGCGTTGATCTCGGCGTGCTTCCAGCTCTCCGGGAAGGTTGCTGTCTCGAAGGAGGTGTTGATGACTTTCCGGAGATGGGGTGCGATGGATGTGCTGGCTTTGTTGAAGATGTGGTGTGGGCATGGATCTGACGGAGCAGGCGGTTGGTGCGGATGGTGGTAGTGGGGGTGGAGGTCTCAGTGGTTGTCGGGGCGGTCGTGGCGTTGAAACTGTTGTGGATGTCTGTGATCTTGCGGTGGTAGAAGGTGGATAGCGAGTCGCACAGGTCTTGCGAGGGTGGGATGTCGTTGGTGTTGGAGCTTGGGTTGGAGAGTTCCTTCATGATGTTGAAGAGCTCTTTGCTGTTGTGCGCGTTGTTGTCTAGGCGGTCCTTGAAGGAGGCCCTTTTGGCGGATCTGATGAGGTGATGGTGTCTGCGGGTGGCATTCTTGTGGGCGGTGTGGGTGTCCGGTGTTCGTTCACAGAGCCAGATCTTCTCCAGCTTTTGGCAGGTTTGCTTGGAGGCCCGGAGGTCTTCAGTGAACCAGCTGACTTTCTTGTTGGTATGATTGTTGGAGGGTTTCTTGATCGGGGCTAGGGTGTTGGCGCAGTCGTTGATCCACTGTCTGAGGTTGCGGGCGGCGTTATCGGGGTCAGTATGGTCGGCGGGTGGGCTCTGGGCGAGGGTGGGGGTTAGCTGGTCTTCGGTGTCTTTGCTCCAGCAGCGGTGAGGCATCGGATGGGTGCGGTGGTGCGTGGCGGGTTTCTTGAAAGTGAAGTGGATGCAGCGGTGGTCGGTCCAGTGGAGTTCGGTGGTATGGTTGAAGGAGACGTGGGGGCTTGTGGAGAAGATGGGGTCAAGCGTGTGACCAGCAGAGTGGGTGGGTGTTGTGATGAGTTGTCTGAGTCCGAGGTTGGGTAGGTTGTCGATCAGGGTGGTGGAGTTGGTGTCGTCATTGTTCTCGAGGTGGAAGTTCAGGTCCCCGAGGAGGATGTAGTCCATGGAGGCGAGGGCATTTGTGCTGGACGAAGTCGGCTATGGAGTCGCTGAACTGTGGTCGGGGTCTGGGCGGGCTGTAGATGACGGTTCCTCTGAGGGTGGTGTTGGGGTCGGTGTGGATCTGGAAGTGCAGGTGTTCGGCGGTGCTGAGGGTGTCGTCGGTGTTGGTCGAGACTCTGACAGTGTTCCTGTGGACGATGGCGATTCCTCCTTCTGCTCTGTTGGTGTGGTCCTTGCGGGTGATCTTGTAGCCTTCCAGGACGGCTATGGCTATGTCGGGTGCCGAGGCGGGGTTCAGCCAGGTCTCCGTCAGGAAGGCAACGTCTGGGGTGGTTGAGTCGAGTAGGTCCCAGAGTTCAGCGGCATGTTTTCGGGTGGAGCGGGTGTTGAGAAGGATGAATCTGAGGTGGTTGGGTTCTTTCCTGGTCGGCAGCGTGGTGGGGAGGATGCTTGTGAAGCTGCAGTTCTAGCAGGTGAAAGCTCTGTGGGAGCGCTTCGGGGCGGCCAGGAAGCAGGTGTGTGATAGTCCGGTGTTGAGTGCGTAGAGCGTTCTGGCAATGTGAGAAGTTGGCCTGATATATAGTGCTCACTATTCTAGTGACCACTGTGTATCATACCAAACGACCCTTATTGATGATTGGTTGTAAGTCAACCTTATAGACCAGCTATCCTAGTAGCATGGACAAGAGCAGTCTTTAGGCTAAACTCTAGAGGGCGTGTTAAGCCAGCTGTTATACCATCACATATACCCCTTGAACACCAAGTGAAAGGACACCACACAAGTTGTTATGAAAATAAAGGATATTTATTTTATAACAAGTCTACCCTGAACTCTTTATGAGTCAGGGAGCTAAGCACAATACAAAACTCTTAAGAAAATACTGTAAGTCGCACAATTTACACAAATGCCCGAGGGGCACGAAAAACCATATACACTAAAAGTGGAATGCGAAATACTAGCAGGTAAGTAACAAGATCCAGAGGCTTCAGGATCGCTAGGACTACACTACTGAACCCTAAGGTTAGGAGCAGGAGGCCTAGGGAGATCGGGTGCAGAGTGTGCACTCTCACGCAGGATGCGGGACAAAGTCTATGGAGGCTAGTATTTGTAAAGTTACTGTTTCCGGACGAATCCGACTAGGTAGACTGAAAACGAAAAAGGATCTGGACACTTAGATAGTGAACCTACGTTGGAGCACCGAAATGCTCGGGTTACCTAGCCCAGGGGCTGCGGCTGCATAGGGTTCAAAAGACGTCGGGAATCCTCGTTGTAGTCTATGGAGCCTGAAAGAAGAAGTTGCTGGTAGGCGACCAGTGATGATGTTCGGAGTGATCCAAGCCTGGATCGATGATGGAGATGACCTGAAAGCAGAGGGGACTCAGTTCTTAATCACTAGCCAGTGATTGTGTGGGCACCAGGATGGCACCGGATGGTCACCTCGGCCAGGTGAGTGGGCGACGCTGGACTCTGCTGTCCCTCGGACCAGGAGGCGTTGTCGGCGACCAGGCTGGAGGTGCGAGCTGTCCCACGAAGGTGTCTGCTGTCGGCGATGCTGGAACCAGGATTGGAGCAACAAGCCTTGGCAAAGGCAAGCCCACGCGGTGGAGTCAAGATGGCGCCTGGAGTGGACCAGGAGGGTCCGGGGTGCTCCTCGCTTGGACGGGAGTGAGGGCCAGTCTGGAGCAACGAGACCAGCGGTGTAATCGTCGTGGTACGTTGTCAGGAGGGCCACTAGCCAGCAGGCAAGTGACCGGACAACGCGGTGAGCAGCAAAGAGCAGAAGGGCCCCACGCGATCTTGTGGATGCTGGGGGGCTGGACTTCGGTGCTGGAGCTGCTCAGGGTTAGGGCTTCTCAAACCCCAAAGCACTCACTCGAGGATCCCTCGGCGGTCGTGCTGGTTAAGCGTCGTGCAGTTTTGAAGATGGCCGGTCCCTCAGGTCTCGTCACACCCACGAATCTCAGCTAGGCTGATGATGCAGGTAGAGGTCAGAGATGCCAGGGAATCCGGGTCTCGTCGAGCTGGGCAGTCTTGATCCGGAGGATGGGCTTACAGCAAACCGCGATGCTTAGATGGTGCCTGCGGGTGCAGGGTGGCTACTCCTTAGCCACAAGGGAGAGTCTTCAGAAAAAGTCAAGAGTTCCTTTCGTGGAAAGTAGTTCAAGATTCATAATTATCTAATTTGGGAAGGGGGCCTGCTCCTACCTTTATTCTAAGAAAAGGGGCTGGCACGCGACTAGGTCCTGCCCATGGGTGGGACCAGGAGGGGGGTGGTTACACCCCTCTCCCTTGTCCGGAATTTCCCCAGCTCAGGGGCTGGTGTGCCCCTGGAACTGGTTCAAGCCGGCATATGCACAGTGAGCACCGGGGTGCCACTTGCAGTCACCTTCCTCTCAGCCCTGCCTACCTGGGATACACAAAACCCTGTCTGGGATGGTGCTAGCACCGCCCCTGACAGGAAACCCTTTGTCCAAGCTCTCCTTGCTGGAAGGACTCCCAGCAGCAGGAGGTCAGACTTGTGTCTGTGGTGGCAGCATCCATTTTGTGATGCTGAGGCTCAAGTTAGCTTTAACCGGGGTTCACAGTTACATACATGTTGTGTCCCTCTAGAAGGGTGGAATGCTAACCCCGTCGCCAGAATTGGCGAGGGGTTAGTATTCCAATTCGTATGACACCTTACTCGACATGTTTTGATAAAGCAATACCAAAGATAGCAAATAACCGCGAGGATTATAATGCACTTAAGAGTATATGGTACGCGTTATCATGGAACAGCTATTAGGACTTGGTTCCGCAAGCTGCAAACGGGCTCAGCTCATGCCAGAGCACCATCTCACATAATTCCAAGCACTCTGCCTTCAGGATTGATAAGGCCTGCCATAGGAGTGACTGATAGGAATACATGTGTCCATTTTAGGGTTAGATATAGGAATACTATATCTAAAGCAAAGGGTGATTACACTACCTTGCCCCAGCTGTCGTGCAGCCAGATGTGTCAGATTTGGATGGCCAGCCAGGGGTGGCATAATACATGCTGCAGCCCCTGGTAGGCCCTGGGTACACCTATGCCCTGGATACCTAAGGTATACTGTACAGGGGCTGATAAGGTGACTCAGTATCCAATTCGATATGTACCTAAGGTACATGGAATCCATTTTACAGAGAGAGCAGTGGGCCTGGGGTCCTGAAAAGCAGGGCCCCAGGTCAACTAAGTTGAAAAACCAGCAAAATACCAGGCAAAAAGTTGGGGGCAACCATAGTCAGATATCCACCTTCCTACAGCGGGGTCGGGCGTCGTGGTGCTCGTGGTGTCCAGGGGTCCTGGTGCTGGTGCTGGGAGCGGTCCAGGCACGGACGGGCACAGACGGGCTTGCCTTAGGTGTGCCAGCGGCGCGCCAGCGGCATGCACGCTGAGCGCGGCACACCCACTGAGCGCGGCCGCTGCGCGGCCGTGTAGGGGCTTCCATATGAGTAGATGTGGGAGGGAGGAGCAGCTGGGAGGCGGGGCGGCGAATGGGATTGCAGGTGGGCGGGGCCACAGGGACGCAGTGGCGGGGGGGCCACGGAAGAACTGGGCACAGGAAGGAAAAACAAGTTTAGGCAAGAAAACAAGTACAGGCACAGAGGAATAAAAACAAGTCTGGGTAAGAAAGCAAGTTAGGCACAGGGGAATAAAAACAAGTCTGGGCAAGAAAGCAAGTACAGGCACAGGGGAATAAAAGCAAGTCTGGGCAAGAAAGCACGTACAGGCACAGGGGAATAAAAACAAGTCTGGGCAAGAAAGCAAGTACAGGCACAGGGGAATAAAAACAAGTCTGGGCAAGAAAGCAAGTACAGGCACAGGGTGTGAGAAGTTGGCCTGATATATAATGTTCACTATTCTAGTGAGCACTTTGTATCAGTCCAAACAACCCTTATGGTGATTGGTTGTAAGTCAACCTTATAGACCAGCTATCCTAGTAGCGTGGATACGAGCAGTCTTCGGGCTAAACTCTAGAGGGCGTATTAAGCCAGCTGTTATACCATCACATATACCCCTTGAACACCAAGTGAAAGGACACCACACAAGTGTTATGAAAATAAACTGTGTATTTATTTAGATCACAACAGCCCTGTACTCTTTATGAGGACAGGGTACTAAGCACACAACAAAACTCTTACGAAAATACTTCAAGTTGCACAATTTACACAAATGCCCGAGGGGCACTAAAAACCATATACTCTGAAAGTGGAATGCGAAATTACTAGCAGGTAAGTACTGTACTAATAGGCTTTGGAATCGCTAGGACTACGTTACTGAACCTTCAGATTACTAGTAGGAGGCCTAGGGGACTCGGGTGCAGAGTGTGCACTCTCACGCAGGATGCGGGACAAAGTCTATGGGAGCTAGTAAAGACAAAGTTAGTGTTCTCGGGCGAACCCGACTAGGTAGGTCGAAAACGACAGTGGATCCTGACCCTTGGATAGTGAGGCTATGCTGGGGCACCGAAATGCCGAAGTTACCTAGCCCAGGGGCTGCAGCTGCATATGTCTCAAAAGACGTCGGGAATCCTCGTAGACGAACCAGGAGCCTGAAGAAAGAAGTTGCTGGCAGGCAACCAGTGAAGATAGTTCGAGTTGATCCAAGCCTGGATCGAAGATGGATGACACCTGAAAGCAGAGGGGACCAAGTTCGTGACTACTAGCCAGTAGTCAGATGGCACCAGGAGGGCACCGGATGGTAGTCACCTCGACTAGGTGAGTGGGCGACGCTGTGCTCTGCAGATCTCACGGACCAGGAGGCGTTGTCGGCGACCAGGATGGAGGCGCGAGCTGTCCCACGATGGATGATGCTGTCGACGTCGCTGGACCCAGGATTGGGGCAACAAGTCTTGGCAAATTCAAGCCCACGCGGTGGACTCAAAATGGCGTCTGGAGTGGACCAGGAGGGTCCGGGGTGCTCCTCTTTTGGAAGGGAGCAAGGGCCAGTCTGGAGCAACCAGACCAGCAGCAGTGATGTCGTCGGGCGTCGTTAAGAAGGCCACAAGCCAGCGGGCTAGTAGCCAAACAACGCGGTGAGCAGCAAAAAGCAGAAGGGCCCCACGCAGATCGTGGAGATGCTGGGAGGCTGGACTTCGGTGCTGGAGCTGCTCAGGGTCGGGGCTTCTCGGACCCCAAAGCACTCACCAGAGGATCCCTCGGCGGTTGTGCTGGATAGAAGTCATGCAGTTCTGATGATGGCCGGTCCCTCGAGGTCGCGTCGCACCTACGGTTCTCAGCTTAGCTGTAGAGGTAGGTAGAGGTCAGAGGTGCCAGGGAAGCCGGGTCTCGTCGAGCTGGTCAGTCGGATTCCGGAGGAAGGACGTGCAGCAAACCGCAGAGTTCTTAGATGGTGCCTGCGGATGCAGGGTGACTACTCCTTAGTCACAAGGGAGAAATCTTGAGAAGAAGTCTTGAGTTCCTTTCGCAGAAAGTAGTTTCAGGATTCAAAGATGATCTAATTTGGAAGGGTCCCCGCTCCTGCCTTTATCCTAAAGAAAGGGGTGGGTACGCGACTAGGTCCTGCCCTAGGGGTGGGACCAGGAAGGGGGGTGGTTACACCCCTCTCCCATGCCGGACTTTCCCCAGGCCAGGGGCTGGTGTGCCCCTGGAACTGGTTCTAGCCGGCAGATGCGTAGTGAGCACCGGGGTGCCACTTGCAGTCACCTTCCTGTAAAGCCCTGCCTACCCAGGATACACAAAACCCTGTCTGGGATGGTGCTTGCACCGCCTCTGACAGGAAACCCTTTGTCCAAGCTCTCCTCGCTGGAAGGACTCCCAGCAGCAGGAGGTCAGACTCGTGTCTGTGGTGGCAGCATCCATTTTGTGGAGCTGAGGCTTCAGTTAACTTTAACCGGGGTTCACAGTTACATACATGTCGTGTCCCTCTAGAAGGGTGGAATGCTAACCCCGTCGCCAGAATTGGCGAGGGGTTAGTATTCCAATTCGTATGACACCTTACTCGGCATGTTTTGATAAAGCAATACCAAAGATAGCATTTAACCGCGAGGATTATAATGCACTTAAGAGTATATGGTATGCGTTATCATGGAACAGCTATTAGGACTTGGTTCCGCAAGCTGCAAACGGGCTCAGCTCATGCCAGAGCACCATTTCACACGATTCCAAGCACTCTGCCTTCAGGATTGTCAAGGCCTGCCATAGGAGTGACTGATAGGAATCTGTGTGTCCATTTTTAGGGTTAGATATAGGTATACTATATCTAAAGCAAAGGGTGATTACACCACCTTGCCCCAGCTGTCGTGCAGCCAGTTGTGTCAGATTTAGATGGCCATCCAGGGGTGGCATAATACATGCTTCAGCCCCTGGTAGGCCCTGGGTACACCTATGCCCTGAGTTACAGGGTCTGATAAGGTGGCCCAGTACCAATTGGATAATGCACCTAAGGTACACGGAATCCATTTTAGAGAGAGAGCAGTAGGCCTGGGGTCCTGATTGGCAAGGTCCCAGGCCAACTAAGTCGGAAAACCAGCAAAACACCAGGCAAAAAGTTGGGGGTAACCATAGTCAGGTACCTACCTTCCTACACAACCCCCCCCCCCAAACGAAAGGAGATAAGGCTATCCTTGACCAGGTATGCCTATATTGCCTGAGTGGCCATATGAGGTGGTACATGCACTGGCATGGTTACTCCCTGTATCATGGTCCACTAAGCAACCCCTCACCCTAAGGGTATCTGAGGGCCTCCACCATAGGGAATCACTACCTGTGGTGTGCTTTGGCAAAGTAAAAGGCTGGTGTGGGAATGAAGTACTGAAGTGAGACTCCACTACTGTTGGGCTCAACTTCCTCCAATCACTATCCACCATATGTGCCTTTCTTTCCAGTACTGAGTTGCTATGAGCTCTCAGGGTCAACCTCTGGCTACCTAAAGCTGGAGGCTGAGTCCCTCTGTTTGGCTTACTGGAGGGACAGGTCAGGTTTGGGGTTTTTAGGCCCCAGGTTTGGCTGTGCCCAGCAGTGTCCAGCTGTGGGAGTTCCCTAACTAAGTTTAAGGGGGATCCCTCAGGAGTCTGTTTTATTTTCACTTGGTTAGGGCTACTAGCTTCAGTGATCCTAATCTGCTGATTGGGGATTTTTGGACAGGGGGCCCTTTGGGGTCCACCACTGGCCTCCCTGACCTTTACAGCCCTGGGCTGATGGAGGCAGGGTTGAGAGGGGCAGGCTACCTGCTCCAGACTGGGTCCCACCTGGGAAGGGTCCACTGCCATCAGGGGCTCTGCCAGGCTAGGCCTGGCTACCTCTGGGGCAGCTCCTTCACCAGGGGTAGAGTCAGTTCCCTGAGGAGGCTGGCTCTCACCTAGTGTCTGGGAGGGGGAAAACTTTTCTTCCTCCTCAATGCTCTCTGTCTGCGTGGAGTGATCCATTGTTTCAGGCTTCACAACACTATTATCTGTCTGAGTTTGAGCTGTGGCCATCACAACTCCACCAACCTTTTCAGGAAGGGACTCAGTTTGGATTTGGGCTGTGACCATCACAGCCTTGCCAACCTGTTCAGGAAAGGCATCTTTCTGGGATAGGGCTGTGACTGGCACAGCCCTCCTGACCTGTTCAGGGAGGACATTTTGGACTGGGGCTGTGGCTATCACTGCCCCACTACCCTTACCATGGAGGTTTACCATTTTCAAATGGGTTTCTTGCTCTACCTCAGCCCAGGCTGAGGTCTCTAAATCATTCCCCAGAAGGCAATCTACAGGCAAGTTTGGTGACACTGCCACTCTCTTGTGACCAGTGACACCTCCCCAGCTGAGATTTACCACTGCTATGGGATGATCTCTCTGCACTCCATCAATGTTCACTACCTGGTATGTGGCACCAGGCATAAGTTGCCTTGAGGGAACTAGGCTCTCAGCCACCATGGTGATGCTAGCCCCTGTGTCTCTGTAGGCCTCAACTTTTGAACCATTGATGAGGGGCTCCTGTCTGTACCTGCCCAAAGTGTTGGGACAGGTTGTGAAGTTGGCAAACCCCATGCCAGTCTCACAGACAAGAGTATCTAAGTCAGGGGACCTGGTTAGGCCAGAGTCCCCAGGCACTCCCAATGAAAATGCACCCAGATTCTTGGGGGCACTCCCACCACCTGGGGGATTACTACTAGTAGTAACAGGAGGCTGGGAAGCTTTATTTGGGGGTATGTTCTCCTTATTGTTGTTGGCCTTGGGACAACTGCTGTCAGTTTTGTAATGGCCTACCTGTTTGCAGGTATGACAATAAGGTTTCTTTTGGGTTTTGGGAGAAGTTTGGGACCCACCCTTTTCAGCGGAATTTTGGGGCCCTGTGGTTTGATCAGAAGATTTATTCCCACCCTTCTCTTGAGGCTTGGTTGATTCCTTCTTTTGGTCACCACCCTGGTTCTTAGGCCTGACCCTGGTTCTGACCCATTTGTCTGCCCTCTTACCCAATTCTTGTGGAGAGGTCAGATCAGAGTCTACCAGGTGTTGGTGTAATAACTGGTTCTGACAATTACTTAAGATTTGCTCTCTCATAATTAGATTGTACAATCCTTTAAAATCAGTAACCTTACTTCCCAGTAGCCAGCCTTCAAAAGCCTTAGTGGCACAATCAACAAAGTCAGTCCAATCCTGAGACTGAGTTTTCTGGGTATCTCTGAACATCAACCTGTACTATTCAGTGGTTAAACCAAACCCATCAACCAGTGTATTCTTCAGGACTTGGTAATTGTTAGCATCCTCAGCTCTAGTAGTGAGGAGCTTATCTCTACCTTTGCCTTCAAAGGAGAGCCATAAGATAGCTGCCCACTGACTCTGGGGGACACACTGTACAGTGCAAGCCCTCTCCAAAGCAGTCATCCATTTGTGGATGTCATCCCCTTGCTTCAAGGGGGGCACTATCTTACTCAGGTGCCTAGTATCTAAACTCCTGTTTTCCCTTAGGGGAATGCTGCCACCAGTGGGGTTTGTCCCACTCAATTCTTGCTCTCTAGCAAAGGCAAGTCTCTCTTTGGCCAGGGCAAGTTCTTCCCTTTCAATCCTCAGATTGACTTCCCTTTCTTTGGCTTCATATACTCTCCTCTGAGGGGATGTCATCCTCCTTTGAGAAGAGGCCTGAGAGCCATTGGTTCGAATGGATCTGTTAGAGCCTCTGGATAGAGACCTAACTCGTCCATTCCCAATGTTAAGCTGGCCTGAGAGGGGCCCCAGGGGTCTCCTAGTACCATTCTCATGCCTGCTTAAGTTGTCCCTAGTTAGCTGGCTAACTACTTCTGGACCTTTGTCTGCCTCGTCCTCAGATGGCTCTAGATCCTCATCCTCCTCTTAACCTTCTGCAGAGAGATGGATAAGGTCAGGGTCACCTGAGGTTCCCTCTAGGGGTGGCATGTTCCCATCTGGATGAGAAGGTTCTGTGTTACCAGCCCTCCTAGCATCATAAGTCTCTAAGAGACCAATCAGAAAAGGAATTGTGGGGGTAGAGCCCTGTTTTAGTTTCCTGGAGGTACACACTTGTCTCATCTCCTGGAAGCTAAGAGCAGCATATCTGGAAGTGACCTGTGGAGGGTCCACTGACACAAGGGGAGACTCAGAGTTTCCTCCTTTGTCTGACATGCTGATTCTAGTGTGGTGTAAGTGATGCACCTATCTACACTATATGTTTGCCTACTGATCCCTTGCTAAGAGTTGCAGCCAAGGTGTGCTAAGCCTTGAGGAGCTACAGCAGCTGGTTCATTAGAACTCAGAGTATTCTAAGCTAAGTTATATGTACCTGAAGTACTTATGTGATCTTTCACAAGATATTCTTAGGATACGTGTGGTAAAACAACAGCAAGTTCAAATCCCAACCGCTGCTCACCAATGGGAGAAGTTGGCCTGATATATAATGTTCACTATTCTAGTGAGCACTTTGTATCAGTCCAAACAACCCTTATGGTGATTGGTTGTAAGTCAACCTTATAGACCAGCTATCCTAGTAGCGTGGATACGAGCAGTCTTCGGGCTAAACTCTAGAGGGCGTGTTAAGCCAGCTGTTATACCATCACATATACCCCTTGAACACCAAGTGAAAGGACACCACACAAGTGTTATGAAAATAAACAGTGTATTTATTTAGATCACAACAGCCCTGTACTCTTTATGAGGACAGGGTACTAAGCACACAACAAAACTCTTACGAAAATACTTCAAGTTGCACAATATACACAAATGCCAGAGGGGCACGAAAAACCATATACTCTGAAAGTGGAATGCGAAATTACTAGCAGGTAAGTACTGTACTAATAGGCTTTGGAATCGCTAGGACTACGTTACTGAACCTTCAGATTACTAGTAGGAGGCCTAGGGGACTCGGGTGCAGAGTGTGCACTCTCACGCGGGATGCGGGACAAAGTCTATGGGAGCTAGTAAAGACAAAGTTAGTGTTCTCGGGCGAACCCGACTAGGTAGGTCGAAAACGACAGTGGATCCTGACCCTTGGATAGTGAGGCTATGCTGGGGCACCGAAATGCCGAAGTTACCTAGCCCAGGGGCTGCAGCTGCATATGTCTCAAAAGACGTCGGGAATCCTCGTAGACGAACCAGGAGCCTGAAGAAAGAAGTTGCTGGCAGGCGACCAGTGAAGATAGTTCGAGTTGATCCAAGCCTGGATCGAAGATGGATGACACCTGAAAGCAGAGGGGACCAAGTTCGTGACTACTAGCCAATAGTCAGATGGCACCAGGAGGGCACCGGATGGTAGTCACCTCGACTAGGTGAGTGGGCGACGCTGTGCTCCGCAGATCTCACGGACCAGGAGGCGTTGTCGGCGACCAGGATGGAGGTGCAAGCTGTCCCACGATGGATGATGCTGTCGACGTCGCTGGACCCAGGATTGGGGCAACAAGTCTTGGCAAATTCAAGCCCACGCGGTGGACTCAAAATGGCGTCTGGAGTGGACCAGGAGGGTCCGGGGTGCTCCTCTTTTGGAAGGGAGCAAGGGCCAGTCTGGAGCAACCAGACCAGCAGCAGTGATGTCGTCGGGCGTCGTTAAGAAGGCCACAAGCCAGCGGGCTAGTAGCCAAACAACTCGGTGAGCAGCAAAAAGCAGAAGGGCCCCACGCAGATCGTTGGGAGGCTGGACTTCGGTGCTGGAGCTGCTCAGGGTCGGGGCTTCTCGGACCCCAAAGCACTCACCAGAGGATCCCTCGGCGGTCGTGCTGGATAGAAGTCGTGCAGTTCTGATGATGGCCGGTCCCTCGAGGTCTCGTGCACCTACGGTTCTCAGCTTAGCTGTAGAGGTAGGTAGAGGTCAGAGGCGCCAGGGAAGCCGGGTCTCGTCGAGCTGGTCAGTCGGATTCCGGAGGAAGGACGTGCAGCAAACCGCAGAGTTCTTAGATGGTGCCTGCGGATGCAGGGTGACTACTCCTTAGTCACAAGGGAGAAATCTTGAGAAGAAGTCTTGAGTTCCTTTCGCAGAAAGTAGTTTCAGGATTCAAAGATGATCTAATTTGGAAGGGTCCCCGCTCCTGCCTTTATCCTAAAGCGACTAGGTCCTGCCCTAGGGGTGGGACCAGGAAGGGGGGTGGTTACACCCCTCTCCCATGCCGGACTTTCCCCAGGCCAGGGGCTGGTGTGCCCCTGGAACTGGTTCTAGCCGGCAGATGCGTAGTGAGCACCGGGGTGCCACTTGCAGTCACCTTCCTGTAAAGCCCTGCCTACCCAGGATACACAAAACCCTGTCTGGGATGGTGCTAGCACCGCCCCTGACAGGAAACACTTTGTCCAAGCTCTCCTCGCTGGAAGGACTCCCAGCAGCAGGAGGTCAGACTCGTGTCTGTGGTGGCAGCATCCATTTTGTGGAGCTGAGGCTTCAGTTAACTTTAACCGGGGTTCACAGTTACATACATGTCGTGTCCCTCTAGAAGGGTGGAATGCTAAGCCCGTCGCCAGAATTGGCGAGGGGTTAGTATTCCAATTCGTATGACACCTTACTCGACATGTTTTGATAAAGCAATACCAAAGATAGCATTTAACCGCGAGGATTATAATGCACTTAAGAGTATATGGTATGCGTTATCATGGAACAGCTATTAGGACTTGGTTCCGCAAGCTGCAAACGGGCTCAGCTCATGCCAGAGCACCATTTCACACGATTCCAAGCACTCTGCCTTCAGGATTGTCAAGGCCTGCCATAGGAGTGACTGATAGGAATCTGTGTGTCCATTTTTAGGGTTAGATATGTCAAGTCAAGTCAAGGAATTTATATAGCGCGCTACATACCCAGAGGGTCTCAAGGCGCTTAGGGAGGGGAGGATGGATTACTTGTCAAATATCCACGTTTTAAGTTGCTTTCTGAATGCTAGGTGGTTCTGGGTAAGGCGAAGGTGGGTGGGGAGTGAGTTCCATGTTTTAGCAGCCAGGTATGAGAAGGATCTGCCTCCCATGGTGGTCTTGTTGATGCGAGGTACAGTGGCGAGGGCTTGGCTGGAAGAACGTAGTTGGCGGGAGGGGGTGTAGAAGGACAGTCGTGAGTTGAGGCATTCTGGTCCGATGTCGTAGAGTGATTTGTGTGCGTGGGTTAGCAGTCGGAAAGTGATCCTTTTATTGACGGGTAGCCAGTGGAGGTCTTTCAAGTGGCCAGAGATGTGTTCGTTGCGCGGGATGTCTAATATGATCCTGGCTGAGGCGTTTTGGATTCGTTGGAGTTTCTTCTGGAGTTTAGCGGTAGTACCTGCGTAGAGGGTGTTTCCGTAGTCTAGTCGGCTCGTGACCAGGGCGTGGGTGACAGTTTTTCTTGTTTCGGTGGGGATCCAGCGAAATGTTTTTTTGAGCATGCGGAGAATGTTGAAGCAGGATGAGGATACGGCGTTGACTTGTCTGTTCATTGAGAGTGAAGAGTCCAGGATAACGCCAAGGTTCCGTGCGTGGTCTGTCGGGATGGGTGCCTTCCCAAGGGCTTCCGGCCACCAAGATTCGTCCCATGCAGAGGGGGATGTACCTAAGATGAGGACTTCTGTTTTATCTGAGTTCAGTTTCAAACGGCTGTGTTTCATCCATTCGGCTACTTCTTTCATTCCTTCGTGAAGGTTGGTTTTGGCTGTGCTAGGATTATTGGTGAGTGATAGGATCAGTTGAGTGTCATCTGCGTAGGAGATGATGTTGAGATTGTGTTGGCGAGCGATGGCCGCCAGGGGGCTCATGTATACGTTGAAGAGGGTGGGGCTGAGTGCGGATCCTTGTGGGACGCCACAGATGACTTTAGTGGCCTCGGACTTGAATGGTGGGAGGCGGACTCTCTGGGGTCTTCCGGTGAGGAACGAGGTGATCCATTCAAGTGCTTTTCCTTGTATTCCGATGTTACTGAGGCGTTGTAGAAGGGTGCTGGGGCAGACTGTGTCGAAGGCTGCAGAGAGGTCGAGGAGGATGAGGGCGACTGTGTCTCCATTGTCCAGTAGAGTTTGAATGTCGTCTGTTGCTGCGATGAGGGCGGTCTCAGTGCTGTGTTTTGCTCGGAAGCCAGATTGTGAGGAGTCGAGGGATTTGTTGGCTTCGAGGAAAGCGGCGAGCTGGTTGTTGACAGCTTTCTCGATGACTTTGGCCGGGAATGGAAGGAGCGAGATGGGGCGGTAATTTTTGAGTTCGGTGGGGTCCGCTGTGGGTTTTTTCAGAAGGGCGGTGAGTTCAGCGTGTTTCCAGCTTTCCGGGAAGGTGGCGGAGTTGAAGGAGCAGTTGATGACATCTCGGAGGTGCGGTGCTATGATGGAGTCTGCTTTGTTGAAGATGTGGTGAGGGCATGGGTCAGTTGGGGATCCTGAGTGGATGGAGTTCATCAGGCGGATGGTGTCCTCAGTGGAGATTGGGTTCCAGTCATTAAGGATGTTCGAGGGGGGTGAAGGTCCAGCAAATGTTTGGGTGGGTTGGTCATCGGGTCGGTTGTCGAAGCTGTTGTGGATGTCTGCAATTTTGTTGTGGAAGAATGAGGCTAGGGAGTCGCAGAGGGCTTGAGAGGGGGTGATGTCGTTGGAGTTGGCCGAGGGATTGGTAAATTCCTTGACGATGTTGAAAAGTTCCTTGCTGTTGTGGGCGTTGTTGTCAAGTCGATCCTTGAATGCTGTTTTCTTGGCCTTTCGGATTAGTTGGTGGTGTGTGCGGGTGGCGTTTTTGAAGGCGTCCTTGGTGTTAGTGGTTGGGTCTTTTTTCCAGGCCTTTTCAAGAGAGCGGCACAGTTTCTTGGACTTCTTAAGATCATTGTTGAACCATGAGGCCTTCTTGCTGCCAGGTTTGTTTTGACGTTTTTTCAGTGGTGCTAAGGTGTCGGCGGTGATGGATAACCATAGGGTGAAGTTGGCGGCGGCTTGGTCTGGGTTAGAGGAGTGGGCTGGAGTGTTTAGAAGAAGCGATGAGGAGATCTGGTCGATGGTGATTTTGTTCCAGTTTCTTTGCAGAGTTGGTTGGGGGTGGTTGTTGGGTTTTGGCTTGTTGTAGGTAAAGTGCACGCAGCTGTGGTCAGTCCAAAGGAGATCCGTAGTGTGGCTGAAGGAGACATGATTGCTGGAGGTGAAGATGGGGTCGAGTGTGTGACCTGCGATGTGGGTGGGGGAAGAGACCAGTTGTTTGAGTCTGAGGTTGGCGAGGTTGTCCAAGAGGGTGGTGGTGTTGCGGTCGTTGATCTTTTCAAGGTGAAAGTTGAGATCTCCCAGAAGGATGTAGTCTTTGGAGGGGAGTGCGTGTGGAGTGATGAAGTCCGTGATGTCTTCATTGAATTTTGCGCGGGGTCCAGGTGGTCTGTAGAGGAGGGTGCCTCTGAGTGTGGTCTTGGGGTCGATGTGGATCTGGAAGTGAAGGTGTTCGGAGTTGGCGAGGTTGGCGTCGGAGCTGGTTGAGATGCGGATTGATTTTTTATGGACGATAGCGATTCCTCCTCCTGTGTGGCCGGTACGGTCCTTGCGAATGATCTTATAGTCTTCAGGGATGGCAATGGTGATGTCTGGGGCGGAGGAAGTGTTCATCCATGTGTCCGTTAGGAAGGCGACGTCCGGAGAGGTGGAGTCTAGTAGATTCCATAGGTCAATGGCGTGCCTGTGGACCGATCGGGTGTTGAGCAGGATGCATTGTAGGTGGGTGGGGTCGGGAGTCTGTGGTGTGGTCGCAGCGGAGATGTTGTCGGTGCCGATGAATTTGCAGGAGTAGCAAGAGAAAGGTCCATGGGTGTGGCCAGGAGCGGCTTGGACGCAGTTGGGGGCGTGACCGGGGTTAAGGGCTAGGAGGGTGGCGGCATCGTAGGTAATGCGAGAGGGCTGGGCAGAGCGAGGGGCAGGGGGTCTGGCGCTGGGCGCGGTCCAGGCGCGGACGGGCGTAGACGGGCTTACCTTTGGCGCACCTTCGGCGCGGATTGGGCACGGTCGCTGCGCGTAAACGCTGCGCGCGGGAACAACTGTCATATATGGATAGTGGAGGGGGAGGGGCGAGGGCGTCTCAGCTGGGAGGCGGGGCGGGCTCTATATCTAAAGCAAAGGGTGATTACACCACCTTGCACCAGCTGTCGTGCAGCCAGTTGTGTCAGATTTAGATGGCCATCCAGGGGTGGCATAATACATGCTTCAGCCCCTGGTAGGCCCTGGGTACACCTATGCCCTGAGTTACAGGGTCTGATAAGGTGGCCCAGTACCAATTGGATAATGCACCTAAGGTACACGGAATCCATTTTAGAGAGAGAGCAGTAGGCCTGGGGTCCTGATTGGCAGGGTCCCAGGCCAACTAAGTCAGAAAACCAGCAAAACACCAGGCAAAAAGTTGGGGGTAACCATAGTCAGGTACCTACCTTCCTACACAGGGGAATAAAAACAAGTCTGGGCAAGAAAGAAAGTTAGGCACAGGGGAAAAATACAAGATTAGGCAAAAACAATGCAGACAGAGCCATGCAGCAGTTTGGGGAGCGACCTGCCTGTGAAGAGTAGAGAATTGTAGATCCGACTTAGCTAGATGCAATAGATATGGCAGAATAACCTGTTCCTGCCCTTTAATCGGGTCATGTCCATTATTCAAGCACCATATGTAAAAACGCTTCCATTTAAAAGCGTAGGAAGCTCTGGTAGAAGGTCTTTTGGTTTCGTTCAGGATAGTCATACAGTCCGCTGGCAAGTCTATATGCCCATATTGCAAGAGTTCAGGAGCCATGCTGTTAACCTCAGCGAGGGGAGGCAGGGATGAAACACTCTCCCCTGACTCCTGGACAGTAGGTCTGGGCGACAAGGCAACCTCCGGTGTGGAACCTCGGAAAGTTGAAGAAGATCCGGGTACCACCGCTGGCGTGGCCACTCCGTCGCGATCAGTATCATCCTGGAGTTGGTCTTGTAAAATTTGGTGATCACTGCCGGAATGAGAGGCAGTGGCGGAGAAGCATAAAGCAGGCTCTGGGTCTAGCTTATCAGTAGTGCATCACCGAATTACCTGGTTGGCAAAACCTGGATGCGTAGACGGGTCATTTGGCGTTTGTCTCGTCTGCGAACAAGTCTATATCTGGAAAATCCCATCTTTGAAAGATATCCAGAGCAACTTCGTTGTTGAGCACCCAGTCGTGAGCGTCTATGAAGTCTCTGCTTAAAAAGTTCGCTTGGACGTTTAAGACACCTGGAACATGGACTGCCTTGATGGTCAGATTTCTGGCCAGTAACCATTTCCAAATTGTTTGTGCCTTCTGGGACAGAACTCTGGATCTGGTTCCTCCCTGCTTGTTTAGATAAAACATCATGGCGGTGTTGTCCGTCTGAATCAAGAGGGAATTGGACCTCAGAGATGGGAAGAAGGATTTGAGAGCCAAGTGAACAGCTCTTGGTTCCAGAAAAATGATATGGTAACCTTTTTCCGTGTCCGTCTAGAGGCCTTGCACTTGAAGATGATCCATATGAGCACCCCAGCCCTGCAGGGAGCAGTCCGTGACAATGGTTTGAGTCGGAGTCTCTTGGAGAAAAGGAACACCTGTCATCAGATGTGACCTCTTCATCCACCATCTGATGGAGTCTTTGGCAGACTGGGAAAGAGGTATGCAATCCTCCCAGCTTCCTGAAGCCTGGTCCTCCAGAGTTTGTTGAAGGGGACGCATGTGTAACCGGGCGTTGGGGACTATGAAGATACACGAGGCCATGGACCCAGGGAAAGAAGACAACTGTCTGACCGAAGGATGGAGAGGTCGAAGCAGATCTCGAGACTTCATCTTGATAGATGCAAACCTCTCCTCGAAAGGACACACGCTTCCTTCCACGGTGTCCAGAGATGAACCGAGGTAGTGAATTTTTTGAGTGGGCTTGAGAATCGATTTCTTGTAATTGACTCTTAGCCCCAGAGAGCTCAAAATCTTGAGGCTGTACGACAGATGCGCCTGAAGCAGAGATGGAGTGGAACTCTTCAGAAGCCAGTCGTCGAGGTAAGGGTAAATGAAGATTCTCTTTTTGTATAGAAAAGCTGCCACTACCACCATGCACTTTGAAAAAGTTCTTGGTGCAGACTTGAGTCGGAATGGCAGAACTTGAAACTGGTAATGGCGTCGAGCCACCTGAAACCAGAGAAACTTTCGATGTTTCCTGGACACCGGAATGTGGAAGTAGGCGTCTTGTAAATCTATGGCGCCCATCCAGTCCCCTTGGTGTAAATGAGGAAAGATCTGATGTAGAGCCAGCATCCTGAACTTTTCTTTTCAGATGTATTTGATAAGAGTTGAAGATCCAGTATAGGCCTATACTCCATAGAAGGGCATCTTTTGTGAACCAGAAAATATCAAGAGTACACTCCCTGGCGCTTCTGATGAATTGGGACATGCTCTATGGCCCTTTTCATTAGAAGATTGCTTACATCCTCTTTTAGTATGGGATGACACAAAGTGGGAACGCCCTTCGGAGGGATCGAAGGGGAGGAGACTTGAATCATAGAAGATAACCATCTCTTACAATATTTAATCCCCCCTTGTCGTTTGTTATATTGTTCCACTCCTCCACAAAGCCAGCAAAACTTCCTCCTACCGGAGTGGACAACACGTTGAGAGGAAGTGTCCCTTCATGGTTTTGGTTGTTGTTTTGAGGTAGAGGTCTGCTGTTTGTTGTTGCCTCTTCCTCTCCCTGGTCGTCTTTTATGAAAATGGGATCTTTGTTGTTGCAGATTACCCTGCGACGACCATTGGGACGACGGACTCTTTTGTTGGAACTGGCGTTTATCACTGGAACGAAAACGCCGACGAAAATCTTTCTTTTTTTCTAAACCCACAGCTATAACTGTATCTAAATCAGCCTTCATTTTCACCATCTCTTCGTCAGCATGAGGACCGAAGAGGGAAGAGCCATTGAACTGAAGGTTTGTGATCTTGTGCTGCACTTCCGGTTTGAGACCAGTTAATCTGAGCCATGCGGAATGCCTCGAACAGATACCATGCGCATATCCGTGGGCAGCTAGATCAGCTTAATCTGCGGATGCACTGATCATTTGATTTGCAACAAGACCCCCTTCTTGCAAGATCTCTTTAAAATCCTGTTGGTCTTCTTTAGAGAGTTTATCAGCAAAGCGAGTCAGAGAGTCCCATAAGGATCTGTCGTACCTCCCTAATAGAGCGGAGGCACTGGCGACCTTCATGAACGAAGCCGATGTGCTGCACATCTTCCTGCCCATGGAATCCATTGTTTTACTGTCTCTGTCAGGAGGAGCTGAAGAGGAAGACATGGTTGACTGAGTCTTCCTAGCCGCTGCCACTATGATGGAATCTGGAGGTGGGCCAGAGTGTAGGAATAATGGATCCTGATCTGGCGCCATATATTTTTTGGCTATCCTTGATGGTACAGAACCCACAGCTGTAGGTGTTAAAAAGGTCTGTTTGTTAAGATCAAGAATACCAGGGACCAAAGGTAGCAGCGGTCTAGAGGAGGTACGGTAATGCAGGGTTTAGAATATTACGGAGGCTGAAACCGTAGACACTGACATAGTTATATTTAGCTTATTTGCTCCTCGACACAATACCTCATTGAAGGTAGTTAAATCGTCAATAGGTGAAACTCTTGAGGGAGGAGTAGATGTACATGTTGGAGATTAATCCCTCATTGACGTTCTAGTAGAAGAAGTCGACCAGGTAGATGATCTTCGTTGCTTTCTCTTTGGTGTTGAGTGGAAAAATCGAGATCTATCCTGTGCATGCCTCTTATGGGGACGCGGAGAGCAAGACCTGTGAGGGGTTCTTCCTCTAGAAGACAGAGCCGTAGGAGATCTTGAGCTTGATCTTCTAGGAGACACCTGAGGAGACCTTCGAGGAGTCTGAACCGGAGATCTTGATAGGTGGGAAGGCGAGTAGGTTCTGGAATAGTCCGATCCAGGGCTGCTAAGGGGCCTAGCTGTCTTGCGTTGAGGTTCTTCATCAACCACCGGAGAGCCCTCTGGTGAAACCTGGACAATGTGGAGACCTGAAGAGGAAGAGCCAGCGTGAAAATGAGGCACCGCAGCAACTTCCTTAGATGTCACAGCAGGTTCTTTGTCCCTCGACGTCGATGGCCTCGACGTTGACAAATGTTTCTCCCTCGACGTTGATATACGCTCAGTCCTCAGCGGCGAAACCACTCTCAGCAAAGAAGATCTCGACGTCCATCTGTCATGACGTCGAGATGATATCGACCGCCTTCGATGGTGTGGTGGTCTCGACGTCGAGCGATGAGCAGCCCTTGACGTCGGCAAACTCTTCGACGTCGACCTACGACGAGGTGACAGAGGGTGCCTCGACGTCGACAGGTGTCTAGACGTCGATGTAGGCTTCGACGTCGAAAGACCCTTATCATGACCATACCTTGATCCCAAAGTATGACGCTTCGACGTCGAGGCCTTTCTCGATGACGGAGACTCTCTCCGTCTCGAAGTTGGAGACTGCGCAGGCCTTCTCTTCGATGGTGGTAACAACGCCAAAGGTGAACAGTCCGGAAACTGCCTTTTTCTTGAAGATGAAGAGGCAGTCTGGTGTCTGTGTCGATGGGTTGGAGGAGAGGAGGGCTCTTGATGTCCAAGGCCACTTTCCAGATGGGCTGTTCCTCTCTCCGCCACTGCTTGCAGGCGAATCCTCTCTCTATCTTTGAGAGTCCTCGAGGAAAACTTCTTGCAGTGGTAACAGGAATCTACTTGATGGGAGGAAGGAAGACAGGCGATACACACCGAGTGCGAATCCAAAACAGCCATCTTCTTCCCACAGGATGGACATGTCCTGAAGAGAGCTGGCATTATGACAGAAAAAGATGGATAATTTCTGTAAGAAGATAAAACCTTCACCAGCACAGGAAAATTGCCAAACAGCAAGAAAAATAACTATTTCTGACTAAAAGGTCAAAAAACTGTCGAGCTCAAGCTCCAGGATCCTCTCAAAAGAAGCCGGAAATAAGAACTGACCTAACTGTCACCTGTGATGCATGCTGCGAGCAGGGGGCTCTCTGAGGTTCTTAAAGGCGAAGTGCCTAGTTTCTGTTGATTCTTAAAGGCAAGGTGCCAGTTGTCTTTTCTGTCTCAGAACAGTTATTCCTATACAGCCTATGGGCCAAACTACCTGCAGTTACTTGATTTTTTTCCTTCTTCTGGAAAATAAAAGATCCTTGTAGGAAGCCATGTGGGTGTGTGGTCTCTATTACAAGTAGTCTTTAATGTTCTTTATTACTACAAGTATTGCTGAATTCGTTTCTGGCTGTTTGTCCCTATTTTGGTTAGAGTTCTCACTTTGGGCTTCATAGTTACATATATGTACGTTTATACATATTTAGGTGTATAGTTTTAAAAGTTTACAAACTTTAATTTCTGAGCATACACCTGTATATGTATATGTATATATATATATATATATATATATATAAATGTAAATGTAAATGTATTTGAGCTTATATAGCGCACAGCTACCCACAAAGGGTTTCCCGGCGCTTGCTTAGGGAACCCGTCCTGGTATTCCCCTGTGAGATAACCCCGGCAGGGTATCCACAAGGTGAAAGCCAGGCATCCCGCCGCGAGGGGCCGTTGTGGAGATTAAGCAAGCTATTGCCCAGAGTCGCAGAGTGTGAACCCGTGAGTCGAGAAGGCACCGGAGCGAGAATTATCGAGTCCGTGGAATTTTTGAGCCCAAGACCCGCCGAGGCGGGGAATTGAACCCTGGTCCAGGGCTGATCTCAGCTTCCGGGTCTGCCGCCTCTAACCCCTGAGCCACACTTCTCCAATATATATATATATATATATATATATATATATATATATATATATATATATATATATATATATATATATATATATATATATATATATATATATATATATATATATATATATATATATATATATATATATATATATATATATATATACATATATATATACATATATATATATATATACATATATATATATATATATACATATATATACATATATATATATATATATATATATATATATATATATATATATATATATATATATATATATATATATATATATATATATATATATATATATCGGACCAACACTCCAACTCCAGCAAAGAAGAAGGCACCTACTCGAGGCTGCATGAATATGGCTTTTTTATTTCCTCAGGTCCCCCTCGACAAGAGAGACGTGTTTCGGCTTTGCAGAAGCCTTTTTCAATCATATATATATATCTATATCACTTAAAAAACCATAGGTTTCAGGCCTTGTATAGTTAGGAATTAGCATTTAAAAACCATTGAAATTGCTCCTATATAGTTAGTTGTACTAACTATATTTCGCGCACCCGCAATCCACTGCTGATGATGTCACATATTACATCATTCATGACATGGTCAGTGACATCACTGATGACATCACTGATAACATCTCAAATGACATCACTGATGATCCCCCCGAAACTTTCAGGGAAGGAGTGGAGCGGAGCTGGCCGAAATTCTGGAAAATCACACACAGATTCCTCAATCGGCGCCAAAGTTATTCCCAATAGAATGTTGAGCGCATATAGATATATAATTTGCTCAAATTCATTTTCTCAACAACTACTGGAGGGATTTTCACCAAATATAGAAAAGGCACTACTGCATACCTGTCCCTACCATTTTGCCAAGTTTGGTGTAATTCCGTTCAGCCGTTCGGGCTGTAGCCGTGTCTAAAGGCCCATAGAAAATGCCATTTGAAAAATTTCAAATTCAATTTTCTCAAAAACTACTGGAGGGATTTACACCAAACATACAAAAGGCACTGCTGCATACCAGTCCCTACCATTTTGCCAAATCTGGTATAATTCCGTTCAGCCGTTCGAGCTGTAGCCTTGTCAGGCGTTTTGGGACCCCTCTTTTTTCTCGCCCCCCGCTTGACGAATCCCCCCGAAACTTTCAGGGAAGGAGCCGAGCGCAGCGAGGCAAATGTAAGGAAAATTACAGGCAGATCCCTCAATCGGCGTCAAAGTTATTCCCAATAGAATGTTCGGAATTTCCTATGGTAACTAGGTCCTAACTATATATACCTACTGGTGACCGCCAGTAGGTAATATATATATCTATATATCTATATCTATCTATCTATCTATCTATCTATCTATATATATATATATATAAATATATATATATATATATACATATATATATAAATATATATATTGATATAAGCTCCGGGGTCCCCAAACGTGGGCGGGGATTATTCACTGCTTATGACTATCCCCTGGAAGAGAAGGGATAGTTCCTTTACATCATTTTGTTCTGTAATTCTGGAAGCTGGGTGGCTTTTCCATTTCATCAGTAACTATCAATATATGCTCAGGCCGGAGGACCTTCCCCCCTCTGTGCACCCGACACACCGTGGCGTTTTCTTTTGCGGCTCCTTAAGGCCGAGGAAAACCCATGTACACAGGAACTGTCTTTTCCCTTCTGGAAAGACCAGTGCTGTGTTACTTCCCACACCGGGGGCCACTCCCCTTAGATCTGCGTAGGAACAAAAGTTACTTAACTGTTGTTAGAAATGGGATTTCTGGTTGGCTAAGGCTTGCGCCAAAGCCAGGCAGAAACCACCATTCCCAAGGTAGGATAAGGAAGTCACCCACCAAGACAACCCCTGCTCACCCTCTTGGTAGCTTGGCACGAGCAGTCAGGCCTATCTCGGAGGCGATGTGTAAAGCATTTGCGCACTCACCCACCAGCAACAACATCCAAGGCCCCCCACAAAAGGAACTCCACACAAGGTATATGTAAAAATAGCCTTTGTATTGAAAAACACATTAGAATCATAATCACAGGTTGTACATTGTGCCAACTGTCACAGGCAATATTTACAAGGGATTATATGTACACAGGACAGAGCCTAAACGCTGCAGCTAGCACTAAGTGCTGCGCAGCTGGGGGAGGCCAAGAAGGGTTGAAGGAGTAAGCCTCACTCCTGAGTCCACAGATCAAGTCCCTAGAAAAGAAAGACCTAAACGGTGCAGCTGCCCACTACTTGCTGGGCAGCTGGGAAGCAAATTGCGATAGGGGCTCTCACTAGCCCCTCAGGAAGCAAAACTGCGCAAACGGGGAGCCTTCTAGGCTCTAGGACAAATACTGCACACCTTGGAGCCCTCTAGGCTCTGAAACTGAACATGCCTCTTGTGGGAGCCACGGAGGCTCTAGAACAAATCATGCACCCATTGGAGCCCTCTAGGCTCTGAAATTACTGGTGGGGCCAGGGCAACCATCTAGCTCCTTGAATAAAGGTGCCCCCATCGTTGGAGCGCCACGGCTCTGGGGGAACATGGGCCCCCCGGGGCCCCTGAGCACTTCTGTCACGTTGGAGCGGCCCACTTAGCGAACGGGGCCGCTCTGACACTGTCCTTCTCTAGTGCCGCAGTCGGCACGAACAAGCAACATCTAGGGAGTCCCCCCAGCCCTCCTCAACTTACCGGGCTGTTCCCAGGGGACTCCTCAGACTGGACGCGGCAGGGGCAGTCGTCACGCTTCACCCGGTCCCCCATCTCGGGACCGGGACTTGGGAGGCAGAGCCCTACAGCTCCGGGCTGACTCCTCCTTTCTGCTGGCGGCCCCGGGGGTCTCCCCACTTCACGGGAGCCCCGGGCCGCGGTAGGACATTCCTCTTTTCTTCCGTGGGCTCGAGGAGGCGGGGTGGGCTCCCGACCTCCTCTCTCTTCTTCTCGGGGCGCTGGCCAAACCCAGCGCGGCAGCGGGACTTTCTTTCCAGACCGGAAGTCCCGCCCAGCGTCAGGCACTAGGTGCCTGACTTGCTTTTTACCCGCGGTTTGCGGCGGTGACTCTTGGGGGGCATTAACGCATTAACGAGGGGTTGGCACCCTCGAAGTAGAAAATAAAAGCAGAAACGGGGTGGGCACCCGTTAAAGAGCACATAATAAGGGGTGGCACCCTGATATAAAATATATAGAACTGCGGGCATATTGGGTGGAGAAGTGTGGCTCAGGGGTTAGAGGCGGCAGACCTGGAGCTTGAGTTTCGGCCCTGGACCAGGGTTCAATTCCCCGCCTCGGCGGGTCTTGGGCTCAATAATCCCACGGACTCGATAATTCTCGCTCCGGTGCCTTCTCGACTCACGGGTTCACACTCTGCGACTCTGGGCAATAGCTTGCTTAATCTCCACATTGGCCCTTCGCGGCGGGATGCCTGGCTTTCACCTTGTGGATACCCTTCCAGGGCTATCTCACAGGGGAATACCAGGACGGGTTCCCTAAGCAAGCGCGGAGATGCCCCAGGGTAAGTCCTGCGCTATATAAGTTTCATACATTTACATTTACATTGCAGGGTGGCACCTGCGAGATACACAAAAGGGTAGGAGCGCTTCCCTCGGGGAAAATGCCAGTGCTCTGCCCAGGGATAGGAATAAAGCGCTCTCCATCAGCTGGCATGGCTAAAGTAAAGCGCTAAGCCAAAAAGGTCCTGGGGCAAAGAGGTGGAGCAAAACAGCCTCCAGGTCCCCCAGGCAAGGCAGAAGGGTCCAGCAACATAGTCCATCAGGCAACCAGGGGCTGGGCAGGGCCCAGGGAGGCAAGCCTTCCCCCGGACCCCAACAGCAGCACACCCCTGGTAAGATTCAAGTTGGGAACGAGAACATTTTACAAGAGGTCACAGCCTCCTTTTATACATGAAATTCCTTTGTCTACAGGTGCAGGGTGGGGGAAGAACCAGTCACAGCTGGTCTGGGAGCACCCTTGATGTGCTCAGCCCCTCACTCTATTCACTGGCAGGGCTAGGGACATTAGACGCACCACAGGGGGCGGAGCCAGCATTGTGTGGGGAAAGCCCAGCCCTATTCAGGACCCAGGTGCACTCCTCCCCAGCCATCAGCATGCTAATCTCACACTCACCACCGGGCAGACCCATCATGACTCATGGAGCCTGGCATCCCAGCCAGCTCCAGCCAATCACAAGCCAGACACAAATTACACAAACAGGCACACTTCTAGAAGTGGCACTTCCACATTAGACACAATCATGCCGCATATATCATTGCGCAGCATTCAATCACACAAGTCGCACATACCAAACTCGAGCATGTACACCCCAAGCATCAGGAACTACCAGGGACACATACATTCCCAATGCATTCCTATGGGAGGGCAGGCCAACCTCACTACACGCACTCAGAGTGCGCACGCACTTTCCACTGGGACACAGTGAAGGTGCGCAGAAACCAAGACAGCACTATAATTATTTAATAACACCAGGCAAAAAGTTCAGGGGAGAACCTGCCAGAAGGGCCAAGTCCAACACCTGTAAACTGTGGTTCTCCAGTACTGGTGTTTTTCATGGATTCACATGCTTGAATAATTCCTCGTCGTCGAAGTGGGAGTCCCAGTGTACATAAAATAGTAGTAATATATATATACATATATATATATATATATATATATATATATATATATATATATATATATATATATATATATATATAAAGCATCATAAATATACATATACATATATATATATATAATATATATAAATATATATATTATATATAAATAGATATAAATAAGAAATGTAAAAGTACCATAGAACAACATAGGCCCATAAAAGCCTAAAGGGAGAATTCACTTTAGTAACATATCCATATCATTATAATGGTACACATTCCAGCCAATCAGGCTGCAGCACCCTCTAGAACCTTCTCCTCAGAAGCTCAAGCCCTCAGAATTTCATAGCACCAAAGTGACCAAGAGTGCATGAGGAAAGGAGAGCCTCTGAGGGGAGGAAGGGTGGGTCGCATGTGAATCTATGAAAGACACCAATACTGGAGAACCAAAGTTTACAGGTTAGTAACTTTTGTTCTTCTCCAGTATTAGGGTGTCTTTCATAGATTCACATGCTTGAAAAAGAATAGAAAGCAGTACGCCAACACATGAGAGTCATAAAAGGCAACAAGAACAAATGCAAGCAAATAAATGCACATATGAACATTGCATATATAGGAAAGAACCTTTTATGACAGGAGGTCGGAAGCAACAGAGGCTCCCCTTCATCTGAAGAGATTTCGTAGCACCGCTTCACCCACAGAAGTCTGCAGCGTCAGCTGTCTCGAGACAGTAGTGCCTCGCAGTCGCGGCTGGTGACATTTGAAATAGGCGGGGCGTAAAATCGGACTGACTGCCTCATAATAATAAAAATAAAAATAAATGTAAAAAAACTTACCTTGGCTTGGCTTCCCGCTCTGGCTCTCGACTCGAGTCCTGTCCCGAGGGCCGATACTGCAGACTCCCGCGCGCCATCCTGGATTTGTTTGAATGCCTCCCTCGTCCCCTCCATGGCAGCCGGCGCTGATTGGTTCGGCCGGCTGCCCTAAATACGTCATGTCTCCTACTCTGCATGCTGCAGAACGGAGAGTGGGAGGAGGCTTCGGGGAGCGGCTTGCCCACTGTTGCTAATACTGTCTGTTTGGACAGCCTCTCAGGCTGTCCAAACAGTCCGTATTCACAACAGTGGGCAAGCCACTCCCCCAAGCCTCCTCCCACTCTCCGTTCTGCAGCATGCAGAGTAGGAGACTGAGGCTCGAGGAAGTTTGCTGACTGATTTCTCGCCGTGCGAGAAGGGCAGGCAGAAACAAATGGTAGTTATAAATAAATAACTACCATTTGTTTCTGCCTTCTTCTCGCACGGCGAGAAAACAGGGGGGGCGGCGCCCAAACGCCCCCACGGTAAAACCGCCACTGGTGCCTCGTGAACGTGTGCCTGCTGGACCACGTTGCCGCCCTGCAAATCTGATGTAGAGGCACTCCAGCAAATAGGGCGGTAGAGGATGCAACTGCCCTCGTCGAGTGTGCTCGCACCGGAGCAGAAAGAGGCTTGCCAGCCCGTTGATGCAGAAGGAGATGGCAGAAGAAATCCATCGAGTAATGGAATGTTTAGTGACCAGATGTCCTTTGCGCATCCGTCCATAGGCCACAAAGAGCTGGTCTGATTTACCGAAGGCAGCAGTGCGTTGGATGTAGAATTTGAGGCAGCGCTTCAAGTCCAAAGAATGAAGAGAGCGCTCAGCGGGAGACTGAGGGTCTGGGGAAAAAGTCTTGAGAATGACAGGTTCATTAAGGTGGAAGTCAGAAGGAACCTTGGGATTCGTACGAAGTATAACAGCGTGCCTTGAGAATTGAAGAAAAGGAGGCTGAATGGTGAAAGCTTAGATATTGCTCACTCGCCTGGAGGATGTAAGTGCGAGGAGGAGGGAAACTTTCCAAGTTAGGAATTTTAATTCCGCTGAATGAATAGGTTCGAAAGGAGGTTTGAGGAGTTGCGATAAGACCAGATTCAAACGCCAAGCAGGTGGTGGACGTGGGATAGGTGGAAACATCCGGAACAGGCCCTTAAAGAACTGACGAATGATCCGAGAGGAGGGATGTGGAACCATTGTGGCGAAAGCTGGACATCGCGGCCAGGAAGACTTTAAGAGCGGAATGCGAAAGTCCCGACTTTGCCAAAAGGAGGAAAAAAGGCAGGATTTGCTCAGGTGTGGCGAGCAGATGATCGAACTTCTCCTTGTGGCACCAAACACAAAACCGTTTCCATTTCAGTTTATAGGTTTTGACTGTGGAAGGAGCGCGTGCATGAGCAAGCACCTCTCTGCACTCGGGAGCAATATTCAGATGTGCAAACTCATTGTGTTCAGGTTCCAAGCGTGAAGCTGGAGAGACGCTGGATCCGGGTGGCAAATCTGGCCTTGGCTCATGGTGAGAAGATGAGGCAGGGGACGAGGAAGAATCGGATCGCACTGGGAAAACAGAAGAAGATCCGTGAACCACGGGCGACGCGGCCACCTGGGTGCAATCAATAGGATGTGACACAGTTGAAGTCTCATCTTGTGCAGTAGGCGTGGTATCAGAGGGATCGGCGGAAAAGCGTGAGCAAATTCGTTCAACCAGGTGATCGAAAACGCATTCCCGCTCGATCCGTTGTGGGGCTGCCGACTTGCCAAGCGTAGGCATTTGCTGTTGAGTGGAGTCGCAAACAGATCCAGCTCCGGCTGGCCCCACAAGCGAAACACATACTCCAGAGTTCCCACTCGTGATTGGCGGTAGCCGATCTGCTGAGAGAGTCTGCAAGGGCGTTGGAGGCACCCGGTACGTGAACTGCTGTTAGCTGTACTCGATGGTGAATCGCCCATTCCCAGATCTGTTGTGCCTGTCTGGATAGCAAAAGGATCTCGTACCCCGTTGCTTATTGAGGTAGTGCATACTGGTGGTGTTGTCCGTACGCACCAGCAGTGACTCCCCTTCCAACGGCAGCCGGAAAGATTTTAGGCAAGAAAGATAGCCAAGAGTTCCAGGCGATTTATGTGCCATTTGCATTGATCTGCCGTCCATTTGCCTTTGACTGACAACCCTTTGAGGTGTGCACCCCAACCCTCTAAGGAAGCGTCTGTCGTAAGGGTAAGCGTGGGGTCTGAGTCCTGGAACGACCGCCCAGTTGCGATGTTTGGAAGGTGAGCCCACCATTCCAATGCGCCTTGAATGTGGGGGGTCAGGCAGACTTTGTCGTTGAGCGACCCTGAGACTTGCCGCCATTGTTTGTCCAACTCCTCTTGGAGGACTCGAATGTGTAGCCTGCAATTGGGGATCAGCTGTATGCAGGACGATGCCAAGCCCAGAAAAGATTTTAACATCCGGGAAGAAGCAGACCTTCTTGAGTGTAGAAGAGCCACCATTTTGATAATGCGATCTTGGCGCTCCTGCAAAACAAACACCTTCGCCAGACGAGAGTCTATTAATGCCCCTAGAAAGATCCTTTGTGCTGGACGGACATTGGATTTCCCGTGGTTGATGGAAAGACCCACGGCTTGAAATACGGATAGGCAAGTCTGAGTGTGTTGTCTTGCTGCAAGGAAGGTTTGGGCCTTTATCAAGCAGTCGTCTAAATAAGAGTAGAACTGTATGCCCTGTAGGCGAAGAAAAGCCGCAACCGGAGCCATGATCTTTGTGAAGACTCTCGGAGCGGAACGAAGGCCAAAAGGTAAAACTTTGAATTGGAAGTGTTTCGATCCCACTGTGAAACGAAGGTACTTCCTGTGTCTGTGATGGATTGGCACATGAAAGTATGCATCTTGGAGGTCGATTGTGGAGAGGAACTCTCCGGGATTCAGGAATTTGAATTTAATTTGAATTTAAAATTATTTATAAAGCGCACGTACACCAGCGGTTTCATGTAAACCTTCCAACAAGGTCAGCATCCGAAATGTTTGGGACTTGATGAACTTGTTGAGGGCTCGGAGGACTAAGATAGGGCGCCACTCTCCTGATTTTTTCCTCATAAGGAAAAAGCGGGAATAAAAGCCCTTGTCTTGTTGTAATCGAGGAACCACTTTGACAGCCCCTTTTTTTTATCATAACTGCGACTTGCGCTAAAACAGTTCCTTCAAATGTGCTGGGGGGGGGCCAGAGGGTGGTCGGGTAGGAGGAAATTTGAGAAATTTGACAGTGTGGCCCTTTAAGATGACATCCAAGACCCAACGATGTGAAGTTATTTTCGACCAATTGTAGAAGTGTTGGGAGATTCAAACTCCAATTTTCAGAGCAGGAGAACACTTGACCCGTGGAAAGTCACAGTTTTTTAGAGGTAGCACCTCCTCTGTAGGTGGATTTCCTTCTATAAGGCCTGGAATCGGTTTGCCTATTCTGAGTTTGATAGGAGTAGCGTTGCTTGTTTTCACCATAGGAGCGGTACTGGGTGGAGCCACGAAAATTGGAGGAAGTACCTCTCCCACGTGCTCCACGAAAGGTCCGCTTCCGGTACTGGAGAGATCCCAGGGCACGAGCAATGTCCGTGTCTTTCTTGATGGACTCTAAGGCGTCGTCCACATGCTTGCCGAAAAGGCAAATCGAGCACTCTTGCCTGCACTTCAGGCCGAAAAGCCGTAGCCTTAAGCCAGCCCTGCCTCCTTAAGACTGCAGCACCTGCGAGCTGTCTGAAACCCGTAGAGGAAATATCAATGGCACAGTCGATAATTTCAGAGGATATTTTCTCTCCCTCTTGCACGATCTTATGGGCTTCTGCCCTGGAGGATTTCGGAAGTAGGTCAACCAAAGCCGCGATCTCTGACCACATCTGACGGTCGTATCGCCCGAGGATGGCTAAGGAGTTTGCCGCCCTGACCATCGTGTCAGCCATAGTGGTGAATTTCTTCCCAATGGTAACCAGGCGGCGACCTTCCTGATCCGGTGGCGAAGTTAACGAAGTTGCCGGGTTACGCGACCTTTTTTGAGCGGCTTGCGTAATGACAGACTCAGCCTTTGGTTGTGACACAAGGCATGCAGGTGAATCCTCAGGCGCCTTATACTGCTTGTCAAGGTGGGGAAGCACGGCGGGATGGAGTTAGGCCGTTGCATTAGTTTAAGTCGCTACTTCCAAATATAAAATCAATAATTGGAATGCTATGCACTTGCTTTAAAGGTTGATCCTTGAATTCATAAAGGAAAGTCTTGTTGTTCGAGGACCATGGGCAAATGAAAACGCTTCACGGCTCTCACCATTAAGTTGTGGAAACCCCCAATGTCCACTGGGAGAGAAGCCAGGGGAGATGCAGGTGGAGGAGACGGGGTCTGGGCCCAATAATTGTCCCAATCTGCAATTACAGCGTCGTTGTCCTGGTCCGTATCATTACGGACATCATCATCATCAGTACCAGGATCTGGAAGAACTGGTGATCTTGCCTGAGCAACAGGAAGTGGCTCTCATGCTGGAGGAGGCGGAGTAGGAGAGGTCTGCGAAGAAGGTGGGAATCGACGATTGTAATCGTCTAACATGTGCTGAAGGTTTGAAATAAAAGACACCGGTATCTGTGCCATAGGAACCTTGTGGTCAACATCCAGCTGGTCATCATGAACTGGAAAGAGTGACCCCCTGTCATCATTATCCTCATCCTCATAGTCCTGATATTTTATATTGAGCTCTGAAGGACTGCTTGCAGGACGAAAGGTGTCATCAACATAAGACCCATCAGAAGATTCCTCCTCTGCAGACGCATAGAGTTGAGCAAGGGAGCCAGAACCACCTTGAAGAGGACTCAAATCCAGCAGAGCGGGACGTTTTACAATAGAAGCTGTCACTACAGTAAAGGTTGTTGCAGTTGCCAGGGAATAGTGTTCCGTCTACGGGCCCGTCGACGAGCTCGTGGTCGAAACCGTCGTCGAGGGATTCGTCAATGTTGAACCAGGCATCGAGGAAGAAGCGGAAGCCGTCGAAAGAGCCAGGACTTTCCTCATCGACGGTGCAGCTGTCCTCGATGAGGTTTTCGTCATCGACGGAGCTGTCGACGATGAGGTGGTCGTCAACGAGGAACTCGACGTCAACGAGGCTACCGTCGACGATGGTGGTAGTGTCGACGAGTGACGCGTCGACGAAGCCTTTGTTGATGAATGCTTCTTTGGTAAGGCCGTCGACTAAACGGATTTCTTTGCTGTCGACGAGATCTTCACAATGGAGGTTATAGGCCTAACCTCTTGGTTTATCGTCGACGATGAGGACGTCATCGTCGTCTTCGTCGACATAGAGCATGTCGTCGTCATCGTAGGCACAACGTTGACGGATCTTGTCGTCGTCGACGGGAGCCT
Organism: Lissotriton vulgaris; assembly: GCF_964263255.1. NCBI lineage: Eukaryota > Metazoa > Chordata > Amphibia > Caudata > Salamandridae > Lissotriton > Lissotriton vulgaris. The sequence goes on along the minus strand of NC_141693.1, from coordinate 2,019,050,189 downwards.
CGATGAGCTCGTCGACGCGCTGGCACTCGTTTTAGACGACGAGGGCACAGAGTGGGACTGCGACGCCAAAGAATCAGGTTCCGTAGGCCTAGAGGCCGGCAGATCCCGTGGGGAGACAGACTTTGGAGCGTCCACAAGCTTCTTCTTTTTTAGAAAAGGAGAAGGCATCTCTATCTCCGACCCACGTTTCAGAGAGGTCTTGGAATGGCAGGAAGACACACTCTCTACATCAGACACAGGGTTGTCTGCAGTCTTCAACTTCTGTAGCCACAGAAGTAGACGGGCCTCTCTATCCTTTAGGGTCTTAGAAGAAAAAGGTCTGCAAAACTTGCAATTCCTCACCTCATGGTCCGGGTACAGGCAATAGATGCACTTTTTATGAGGGTCCTCATGGAACAGGCGAAGTTTTCCACAAGCAGAACAAGGCCTGAATAAAGATTTCTTTGTAGAAGACATGGTAGAAGAAGATAAAAGGTTTGTAGATTGAAGAAACTGAGCAGAGCTCAGGGAGACTCCCTTCACACGACGTGCAGTAGAAAATCTGAGGGCTTGAGCTTCTGAGGAGAAGGTTCTAGAGGGTGCTGCAGCCTCATTGGCTGGAATGTGGACCATTATAATGACATGGATATAATACTAAAGTGAATTCTCCCTTTAGGCTTCTATGGGCTTATGTTGTTCTATGGTACTTTTAAATTTCTTATTTATATCTATTTATATCTATTATATATTTATATGTATATGTATATTTATGATGTATATATATATATATATATATATATATATATATATATATATATATATATATATATATAACCTACTGGCGGTCGCCAGTAGGTAGTTATAGTTAGGATTTTTTTCAATGTTAAATCTCAAAATTCTATTTGGAATAACTTTGGCGCCGGTTGACGAATCTGGCTGAAAATTTGCTCAAAATGGCCTCGCGGCGCGCCGGTCCTTCCCTGAAAGTTTGAGGGGGATGCATCAAGCGGGGGCCGAGATAAAAGGGGGGTCCCAAAATGCCTTTTCCCCATGTTAATTTCCATAGGGCGGTCGATTTCACTTTTAGCCCGAACGGCTGAATGGATTTCCACCAAAGTTGGCAAAATTGTAGGGACTGGTAGCCCGATGTGCCTTTGCTATGTCTTAAGATATGTGCTCCAGTGGATTTTTAGTAATTTAGGTTCAAAAAAATATATATATCTAGAGCCGCGCCCCGGTACGCGCACCGGGGAGCGCTCAAAGCGCGCCACGCGACTTGCGTACGGAAAGCTGATTAGCTCTCGGGTGTCTGTAAACATTCGAAACAGTCCGCAGCGGCCGCCATCTTGTACCTCGGTAGGATTGAGGTGGAAAAAATCAAAGGGGGAAATTAGCAAAAGGGGGCAGGGTACACCCCCCCTGACCCCCTAGGTTTGTTGTGGGGGTCATAAAAAGGCCCCACGGGGCAAAAAAAATTTAAAAAATGTGATTTGCGCGGGGGGAGCGCCCGGTACGCGGACCGGGGAGCGTACCATGGAGAAAAAAGAATGACACTTTTTTTTTTTTAAATAGAATTTTTTTATAAATTGGAGGTAGTTCTGAACTTTTTTTTTGTTTTTGATGTTTTATATTTTTTTTATACTTTTTAAAACGATTTTATATTTTTTTGGATTTTTTACAGGGGAAAAACAAAAACAGGGATTCAAAAACTGCTCAACAGGAGCAAAAAAATGAGAACATTTAGGGACGGGGAGAGCATCGGTGTTCCTGTCTCTTCATTGCAATGAGTTCAACGCTCTGCTCCCCATAACAAAGTAGTTCGTCACAGTCCACGCATAAAAATTTTATGCCTGCAAAGACCGGCTGAACGTTAGGGACCATTCTTGCACGTGTTCTTCCTGAAGGTGTTGCTCCACCAGTGGAAGTGCTGCCGCCATCTCTTCGTGCATTCTCTGCCAGCTCCCTGACAGTCTCCCTGGAATAATTTTTTGGGTGTCTTCTTTTGACATGCCTAATTAAATTGGCATTTCCAAAGCTATATTTATTTAGAGGATTGCCTCTGGATAAAATACTGCCACATATTTTACAAGTTACTTTACTTGCATTAACTTTTTTTTGTCCTTCAGGGATGTCATAAAATTTCCAGATAAAGTGGTTCTTTGTTTTCTGGTGAGGAGGGTCCTCTTGCACAAATCCATCTGAATCACTGCTGGATGACTCCCTTGCAGCCATTGCTGTAGATCAGGAAATTAATGAGTAGATAATTCACAAAACACCTCCTGCTCTCTCCAAGTGCAAATCAATAGTGAGAGAAATGGGTGGGTTTCTCAAAATTTAGAAAAAAAAATTATTGAACCAATGAAAAGTGTTATTTTCAGGTCACATGAGCAGGGGCTTCATCAATATGAAACCAAAACTGTTATGAACCAATGAAAAGTGTTATTTTCTGGTCACATGACCCGACGCGCTTACGCTACGCTCCCCGGGGCGCGTCGGACGTCTACGTTGCGCGATCGTATTCGCTCGAGTGCTTCTGGGTGCGCTTACGCCGTGCGTTTCACGCGGACGCGGCTACGCGATACGTCACGATCATGTTTTCGTTCGCAATTTTGGCGGTTACGGGACGCTCCCCGGAGCGCGCCCCGGTGCGCTTTATGAAAGTACGCTTTTCGGGGCGCTCCCCGGGGCGCGCACCGGGAGCGCTCCATAGCAAAAAAATTAAATTAAAAAAAAAAGAAATTGGGAAAAATAGTAGGGATTGGTAGCCCAATGTGCCTTTGCTATTCTCAAGTGGTTTTTACGAAAATTTACTTTGAAAAAAATATATATTGTGCTACATTGGGCTATATATATGTTAGAGCCCAAATGTAGCCCAATGTAGCCCAAAGATGGCCACCAGAGACAAAAAAAGCAAATGTAGCCCAAATATCAGCTAGATGTAGCCCAACTGTAGCCCAATGACAGAATGTACCAGAGTGTTCTAAAGAACAACTAGAGCGCTAACAGTCTTACTTATAAAGTGAGACTTATAGTTAGGAATTAGCATTAAAAAAACCTATGAAATTCACTGAAAAAAACATAGGTTTCACACCAATTATAGTTAGGAATTAGCATTTTAAAAACATATGAAATTCACTGAAAAAAACATAGGTTTCACACCAGTTATAGTTAGGAATTAGCATTTAAAAAACCTATTAAATTCACTGTTATAGTCCATCTAACTATAACGTAGGAATTTCAATGGTTTTATGCGAGTAAAACTTCCAGCTAACTATAACTGGTGTGAAACCTGTGGTTTTTTCAGTGAATTTAATAGGTTTTTTAAATGCTAATTCCTAACTATAACTGGTGTGAAACCTATGGTTTTTTCAGTGAATTTAATAGGTTTTTTAAATGCTAATTCCTAACTATAACTGGTGTGAAACCTATGGTTTTTTTCAGTGAATATATATATATATATATATATATATATATATATATATATATATATATATATATACATATATATATATATATATCCAAGAAATCCACGCACGATTTCCACAAGGTGAGGCGTCTTCCCACACCTCAGAAAGACGCAGACACGGTCCAATTATGTGCAAATCAATTTATTTCGAGCAAGCACATCTTGCACACACACTCCTGGTTCACAATCCTTCCTTCGTGAAGAAACCAGAGTCGGAGCCCAAATGTAGTACGGTGCTTTCAGATTTAATCAGCAGAAAAAAACACAGCCAACGCATTTCGAGATCAGCCGATCTCTTGCTCACGGGTGGAGCTTACCAGTACCATCATTCATTTAAAGTGACATACTTTGTTTTGAATTTCACCACGTGATCATAGACACAAAGAAAACATTGAGATAATGCAGTGTCCCCAATATTGTTTGAATAAACATTTCGTGTAAACATTCATATCGTGTCATTATCCAGGAAAGGCTGGCGAACCCCGTCGTGAGCCCGCCGTTCCAAGTGGCTGAAGCACGCCATCCTAGCGTGTGTATATATATATATATATACATATATATATATATATTACTGCTATTTTATGTACCTTGGGACTCCCACTTCCACGACGGGGAATTATTCAAGTATGTGAATCTATGAAAGACACCCTAATACTGGAGAAGGGCAAGTACTTTTTTCCTAAATCCACGACAGAGGCCGTGCCCTTTAAACCCTACGCTACCATAGCAGTGTAGATTTGGAGCGAATAGAGCAACAAGCCTACCTTGCGAGGCCCCCAGCGCGTACACCGTCTCCATTGTAGCAACTGCTTCATTAGCGGTCACGGGCCCGAACGAAGAGCATAATTCTCAATGCGGTGTCCATAACAGCGGACACCACATATTCTAAACATATCCTAAGCAATAATAATAATAAAGTTAAACCTACCTCTACTCCCCCTTCGAGGGCAAACCCCCATCTTATCCGGCAAGCAGTGCAACTTAATTACTCACACTACCGAAATACGAAAAAATATAACAGAGGAATGAACCTTGGCAGGCAGTTGCACACCCGACGCAGGGGCGAAATAGGCCTTTCTTGTCAGACAGTGTAGATTTCCAGTTTAAAAAAACTGTTTATAAGTAGGAAAAAACTGAGCAGAGTTCAGGGGACTCCCTTCACACACAACATGCGGTGAAAACCTGAGGGACTCAGCCTCTCTTGGGAAGGTTCTTGAGGGTGCTTGCTTTAGGCTGGATCTAAAGTTTGGTCCTTTTTATAAAAGGAGGTAGATAGGCTATTAAATTCATGGCCTAAAACAGGGTTTTCCAACGAGTAGCTCGAGAGCTACTGGTAGCTCTTCTAGTACCTGTGAATAACTCTCATATGTGTAGCCCAACCTAGTAAATGAAAAGCTTTTGTTAAACAATACGTGTCTATTTTCAGAACGGATTAGCTCATGTTTGCAGAAAAATATAATTAAGGCTGATATTCCAATGTTAATTCATGCAGCGTAGGCAAGGATGAAAACAAGTTACTTACCTGTAACTTTGGTTCTCCAGTCTTGGTAACTTTCATAGATTCCCATGCTTTGTATCATTCCCCGTCGTCGGAATGGGAGTCTCGGTAACAAAAATATCATAGCTGTAGGTACAAAAGACAAAGGAAAAAGGCAGAGGCCTCATTCCCTTTTGTAGCATATCACCCTCTTTGTGTAAAAGAGACCAAACTTAGGCATCAGCCAATCAGAAGTGCCTCACCCCTTAGAACCTTCCTGAAGGAACCTCAGAGCCTCAGATTTTCGTAGCTGTTGTGTACTTAGACACCATATCTGTTGTAGGCTGAGCTTTCCTCGGGGAGGTGGGTGGGCGCATGGGAATCTATGAAAGTTACCAATACTGGGGAACCAAAGTTACAGGTAAGTAACTTGTTTTCTTACCCCATGTAAGCGTGGGGTGGGAGCGGACCGGAATAACAAGCGTGGAGGCCGTATGTAGTGGGCTATCTCGTAGCCGGTGTTTATTAAAGTACAGTGTTCCAAGGGTAGGGTACAAGGGAAAAGAGAGTTCTGGATGATTGATGGTTCCGGCTCCGATGCAGTGAGTCTTCCTGTGGGAAATGTTCAGGGACGTGAGCTGGTCTTGGCTGGTCCGTGAAGCAGCAGTCGGTTCAGCTCCAGGACAGTGGATCCTCGGAGGTGTGGAAAGGAGAGAGAGAATAGTGGCCGTTAGTTCTTCCGGTCTGACCCAAGGTTAAACTGTTTCCTTCACCGGGTGTGTGGGGACACGAGCGAGCGTGAGGATGGGAGGGGGGGGAAAGGTACGAGAGGGGGAAGAGATAGCACGGATAAGGATGAGGGTGATTCTGTGCCGGGACGTGGGGAATAATTATGTACAACCGTGATAGTGACACGCACACACAACTATATACTCTATTCACAGTGCAAGGTGAAAGGTGAGGGGAGACGCTACTGTACAGGGTCGTATTTACAGGCTAGTATTTACACACACGTGGAACTGGTACTCACTTGGCCCGCCGCAACTCCGTCCTTGAGTTGCGGCCGCTCTCCAGCTTCCTCCTCTGGACTCCACCAGTCCTCCGACCAGACCTCGTCTCCTGTTTCGGGTTCGTCTCTCTTCTCCCGCGGTTCGTCGCACGCCGTCTCCTGCCACGAGTCTTCCTGCTTGAACGCCCTGTTGTCCGCTCTTCCGGCTTTTCTGTGATCCGCCGCTGAACAGGGGGTGGGACTTCCGGGGTCACGGGGAAGCTCTTCCGGTTGGTTCCGCGTCGGGACTGGCTCCTGTAGGGAAAAAGAAAGGGGTGGAGTCCTAGTTGTTATGGACTCCCGTGAAACGGGAGACTGCTGCCGGGACCGGGAGGGCAGGCTTGGCATCAGCGAGGTAGAGATCGTGGTCCCCTCACATCCCCTTCCCCTAGCTGTCCTTCTTGATCGGGTAGGAGGGCAAGGGTATCGAGAAAGATAGTCAGCGTTCCCTTGATCAGCGCCTTTCCGGTGTAAGGTCCTGAACCTGAAGGGCTGTAGGGACAGGAACCAACGAAGAACCCTTTTGTTGTGTCCTTTGTTACGGGCCATCCATTCCAACGGGGCATGGTCCGTGTAAAGGAGAAAATCACGTCCTTCGAGATAGTAGCGGAGGCTCTCCACCGCCCATTTGATGGCTAGGGTCTCCTTTTCAACTACTGCATAGTTTCTCTCCCGGGGAAACAGTTTTCGACTTAAAAAGAGAATGGGCCGCTCGTCTCCGTGGTGATCCTTCTGCGACAGGACAGCCCCTAGACCCTGTTCCGAGGCGTCGGTCTGGAGTATAAAGGGCTGTGAATAGTCCGGGCTGATAAGTACGGGACTAGACATCAAGATGTGTTTAAGTTGGTTGAAGGCATGTAGCAAGGAGGAATGAGGCTGTCTTAGTGCCTCTTCTGTTTTTGTGGACTTCTTTAAAAGATCAGTTAGGGGGGCTGCGACCTGTGAAAAGTTGGGGATGAACCTTCTATTGTACCCTAAAAGGCCTAAGAATGCGCGCAGTTCTTTCTGGGTTTGGAGAAAGGGAATGGAGTGGATGGCGGTGATTTTATTGTTTTGAGGTCGAATCAGTCCTTCCCCCAACAGATATCCCAAGTACTTCACTGTCTGAGCGGCTAAGGTGGTTTTTGAGGGGTTGATGGTGAACCCATAGGAACCCAGGGAGGAGATGACGCTCTTCAGATGGCATAAGTGTTGCTCCCAGTCATCACTATAGATGATAATGTCATCCAAATAAGCCCCGGCATACAGGGAGTGGGGTCTTAACACTAGGTTCATGGCTCTCTGGAAGGTGGCAGGGGCCCCATGAAGCCCGAAGGGCATCACCGTGAACTGGTACAGTCCTTCTGGGGTGGAGAAGGCCGTCTTCTTTTTATCTTCAGGTCTTAAGGGGATCTGCCAATAGCCTTTGCAAAGGTCAAGTGTGCTGATATACTTAGCCCTACCTATGCGTTCAATCATTTCATCAACACGCGGTAAAGGGTAAGTATCAAAGGATGATATCTTATTGACTTCCCTAAAATCGATGCAAAAACGGATCGATCCGTCTGGCTTAGGCACCAATACGATTGGTGAGTTCCAATTGCTGATGGAGGGTTCGATGATCCCCATATGGAGCATCTGGGCTATCTCCTCCCTAATAACGGATCTTTGAGCCTCAGGGAGCCGATAAGGTCGCTGGCGTACTGTTTTGCCCGGTTCAGTTAGTATGGCATGCTCGATGACAGACGTGAGGCCAGGAGAGGAGGAAAACACCCGCTGCAAGGGCTGCAAGGTGGAGCGGAGCTCCTGTTTCTGCCTGTCCTTTAACTCAGCGTCCATGCAGACCTCATAGGGGAGCTCTTTTACTAGGATGATGTTAGTGAGAACAGGACGGGGTCCCACCCATTCCTTCAGTAGGTTTACGTGGAATATCTGGGTAACCTGTCGGACAGGGTCAAGTTCGATTTCATAGGTTACTGGTGTCACCTGTCTCAGGATGGGAAAGGGGCCCTGCCACTGGCCCAGCAATTTATAATCAGAGGACGGCATTAGGAGGAGTACCAGGTTACCCGGAAGAAAGGAGCGAGGTTACGTGCCTTTATCATATTGCTGTTTTTGTTTTGCTTGGGCTGTAACCAGATTTTGTCTCACAATGTCTCTTATCTGGCCGAGATGGGTTCTAAGGTTCTCTACGTACTCGGGAAGAGGTCTGGTGTGGTTGGGTTCGGCCTCCCAGGCCTCTTTGGCCATGTCCAGCAGGGTCCGAGGGGGTCTGCCATACAGAAGCTCATAGGGTGAGAAGCCTGTGCTGCTCTGGACCTTGCAGCGGATGGCAAAGAGAGCTAAGGGCAGCATCTCCTCCCACCTCTTGCTCTCTAGGGTTAGGAGTTTCTTGAGCGTGGTTTTTAGAGTGGCGTTATAACGCTCAACCAGCCCGTCGGTTTGGGGATGATAGGCGGAAGTTCTTATTTGTTTCACGCCTAATTGGGAGCATACCTGCTTCATGAGGGCCGATACAAAGGGTGTCCCCTGATCCGTGAGTATTTCCCTAGGGAAACCTACCCGGGAAAAGATGGAAATCAATGCCTTGGCTATGTTCTGGCTGGTGGGTTGTCTGAGGGGTACAGCTTCCGGGAAGCGGGTTGCGTAGTCCACTAGAACTAAAGCATAGCGACAACCGCTGCGGGAGGGGAGCATGGGACCTATTATATCCATCCCTACCCTACTGAAGGGAATGTCTAGCAGAGGCAAGGGTTGAAGAGGAACTCTAGAGGGTCTATACCTACTGTTCTTTTGGCAAACGGGGCAGGCTCGACAGTACTGTTTTACCTGCTGGTGGATACCTGGCCAATAGAATTTTTCCAGGATTGTTTGCCCGGTCTTCTCATCGCTGAAGTGGCCCCCGAGGAGATGGCTGTGGGCGAGAAACAATACCTTATCGCGGAAGGGTCCTGGAACTATCAACTGGGATGGTTGTTGGGGTCCCCCTTTCCTATATAAAAGGCCGTTCTTTTTATAGAAGTATGGACCTACGTGCAACGGGTCTTCATTGTCCAGGGCCCGTCCTCCTGTTGGGCAGCGCAAAATTCCCTGTCGATTTCCCAGGGATGTTCCTCCACCCGAACCGGCAGAGCTGTAGAAAAGTTCCTTTTCTCTTTTTTCTTCTGGGTTTTGGTTTTATGTAACCTGGAGGTTGAGGGATCTGAGGGTGGAGGGCTACTGGAAAACGGGGCTTCTGACCACCATTTTTCTAGGCTGGCGGTGGTGTCCTGGAGGAGGTGAGGTAGTCCGGGATAGTCACTGCCCAATATTACTTGCTCCGGCAAAGAGGGTATAAGACCCACAGTTAGCGTGCTGCCGTGGTCCAGGGGGTGCTGAACTCGAATCCTGGCGGTTGGGTACACTTTTGTGTCGCCGTGCACACACTGGATAGCCACCGTACCGGTCATAGGTCCCACAGGGTGAGGTAGCTCCTGGGGTCGGAGCACACTTTGTCTGCAACCTGTGTCTGCAAGGGCCAATACCGGGTGTCCATCTATACGCACTGGGCGATGAAAAGCAGGAGGGGTAGTCTCCGATGAGAGGCACACATAGTTCCGGGCTAGTCCCACCTCCATCGGCTCTTCTTTCTGGGGACATACCCGGGCAATGTGTCCGTAACCCCCGCAATTGTAGCATTGAGGACCGGGTGGAGGAGGTCGGGGCATCACCGGGTAGGGAAAAAGAGGGGGAGGATCGGGCTTCCTGGCCAGGAAAGGTCTTGGGGCTCGGGTGTGTCCATGTGCTTGGGGTCTGTGGCTATGTTCTTCTTTGGGTTTCTGAAAGTCCTGGGCGCGACTGTACGCGCTGGCGATCTCTATCGCGTTTTCCAGAGTCAGACGTGCATGCTGACGAACCCATTTTTGAGTGGCAGGATGGAGTGAAGCCAGGAACTGTTCCAGATATATTTTGGAGAGGATTTCGTCTTTGGTGGCGGTAGGGGACTTCAGCCAACGATCAGCCAGGTCTTTAATCCTAAAGGAGAGGGCTCGTGGGGTCTCTTGTGGTCCCTCCTTGGCTTGGCGTAGACGTACCCGATAGGTTTCATCATCAATGCCTAGTCTTTCCAGGATACAGGTCTTGATATCCGCATAGGGGGTCAGTCCCTGTAGATTGGCCTGTTGGTATGCTGCCTGTAATTCGCCAGTCAGTAAAGGTCCAAGGTAATGACCCCAACGGTCGGGAGGCCAGGCAGCGGCTTGGGCTAGCCGTTCAAAATTAGTAAAGAAGAAATCCGGGTCCTCTCCGGGTACATACTTTTGAAGAACCACCGAGGGAAGTGAGGTGGTGGGTCGTTGTTGCCCTAGGACATCGGTGAGTTTCCCCAAAACCTGGTCTTGGGCCGTGCCTTGACCCTTCAGGACATCGAGCAACTGGCCTCTGTCTTCCTCGGCCGTTTTCAGGAATTGCTCCATCATTTTTCCCAGTTGTTCCTGGGAGTCCGCTAACTTCTTCACCGCGGCCTCCATGCCTCCGGGTGATCCCACTTCTGACACCACCTGTAAGCGTGGGGTGGGAGCGGACCGGAATAACAAGCGTGGAGGCCGTATGTAGTGGGCTATCTCGTAGCCGGTGTTTATTAAAGTACAGTGTTCCAAGGGTAGGGTACAAGGGAAAAGAGAGTTCTAGATGATTGATGGTTCCGGCTCCGAAGCGGTGAGTCTTCCTGTGGGAAATGTTCAGGGACGTGAGCTGGTCTTGGCTGGTCCGTGAAGCAGCAGTCGGTTCAGCTCCAGGACAGTGGATCCTCGGAGGTGTGGAAAGGAGAGAGAGAATAGTGGCCGTTAGTTCTTCCGGTCTGACCCAAGGTTAAACTGTTTCCTTCACCGGGTGTGTGGGGACACGAGCGAGCGTGAGAATGGGAGGGGGGGGAAAGGTACGAGAGGGGGAAGAGATAGCACGGATAAGGATGAGGGTGATTCTGTGCCGGGACGTGGGGAATAATTATGTACAACCGTGATAGTGACACGCACACACAACTATATACTCTATTCACAGTGCAAGGTGAAAGGTGAGGGGAGACGCTACTGTACAGGGTCGTATTTACAGGCTAGTATTTACACACACGCGGAACTGGTACTCACTTGGCCCGCCGCAACTCCGTCCTTGAGTTGCGGCCGCTCTCCAGCTTCCTCCTCTGGACTCCACCAGTCCTCCGACCAGACCTCGTCTCCTGTTTCGGGTTCGTCTCTCTTCTCCCGGGGTTCGTCGCACGCCGTCTCCTTGTTAGGGAAATGTAGTCAGTCCTGTTTCTGTGACCATGGGCCACCATCACATGACCAGGGGCTGGGTATATATTGGTGTCCTTTTTCTATGCTCATTGCTCGATATCGCCAACGTTGTGGCCTTGTTATCCAGCTTGAGGTTCTGCAGTATTGGAGTTCTGTTGCTTCCACTCCATTTAGTTTCCCACGGGCTCGTGGGGAATTCAAGTCCGCTTTTTTCCCTATTCATCCCTGTTCTTTGCTGTTCCTGAACCTTCGTCCGTGAGTAGTTAGTAAGTTAGTTCCCTCCCCTTCCCCCTTGTTCATTTTCCCCGTTTTTTCTACTACTCGTAATACTGGTCCTTACCCTTTTAGCCTTTTTGTTCTTGTTCCTTCCTTCTAGTGCCGGTATATTTTTTGTGTGTCACTGTTACAGAAGCGGGGGCTCCCGTTCTGTTTTCCGGCGATATTGCGCGCTGTTCATTTTTCCATCGGCAGTCGCGCAGGAAGACGTCTAGGCTTAGGCGTCTGTCCACATCGTTGGGTACGCGGAAGTGACGTTTTGGGTCATTCCGCTGTTTGCACAGGACGCTGTGTAAACACAGAACGCTGGCGCTCTGAAGGAAGAGTATTAGCCATTCCCTTGGTCCCTTTTTTAAACCATAAATATTATAGAAGGGGTTTTTTGTAGCTGGCATTCTGTATATTGTCTCCAGCTTTCTTTTTCCCCTTTATTTTGCACGGTGCTGTTTATGCACCTTCAGTGCTTGCAGGACATCTTTTGTTTTGTTGCCCCTGACTGGGTTTATACCTCCCTGGAGCATTATATTAGAGGAGAACCCAGTGCCTACACGAAGCTAAACCTGCACTTACCACTGGTAAGGAGAGAGAGGGGGTTGGTGTATGATGTTTTGGTGGACCATGGCCATGAATGAATAGACTGTATTCATACTGTTCTTGAGAGACATTCTCTCCCTTTACCACAGGTGCGGAAGCGTGAAGGAGGGAGCCGTGTCCTGCAATACTACAGGGTGGGAGACTTGGTGTCTCGTATTTAACCACCCTCTTTTCGGGTTCACTGGAGGGCTCACTGTGGATTCTAATCAGTGGGCTTCCGGTGGATACGGGAAGGGGACTGGTGCATGCTTCGCTCCTGCAGTGCTTGGGCGGGCTGAGTTGGGCCCAACAGAATATCGAGCCCACGTATTTAGCACTGCCTGAGCGAACATGGACGTGGATGGGAATGCGGTGGGTGAGGGCCCAGGAGGTCCCTCTTTGCAGGACATTATGGGGGCCTTGCAGACTTTACAGTCACAGGTCCAGGATCTGCAGCAGGAAAATGCTGGATTAAAACAGGAATTAGTGGCCGTTAGGGCGAGGGAGCAGTTACATCAAAGGGGAACCTCTTCCATCATTCACCCTGCGACCTTTCAGTATGGCGGGGGGACGGGTCAGGGGGTAACGGGAGGTAGCAGTTCCAGCAACCCCATTAACGTTACAGTGTCTTCTCCGGTCGCAGTGCCACTAGCTGCTCCCGAGAGATTTACGGGAGATAGCGAGAAATTTGGGATGTTTATGACCCAGTGCCAGCTGCATTTCATGTGTAGACCAAGTGCCTTCCCTGATGATTCCGCAAAAGTGGCCTTTACAATCTCCTATTTGGCTGGCAATGCTGCTCAATGGGCTATACCCTTGGTAGATAACGATGATCGGGTATTATATAATTATGACGCATTTAAAGAACTGATGCGGGGACTGTTTGCCAAGCATGCGTTTATGCAGGCAAGTGATGCAGAATTGATGAAGCTCCGGCAGGGCAGACAGGATTTGTTGTCCTATATTGCTTCCTTTAACAGACTGATTTCTGAGACCCATTGGCCCACTGAAAAGAGAACATCAATATTCTACCAAGGTCTCTGTGAAGAACTAAAGGACATTGTGTCACAAGTGGTTGATCCACCGGAGGATTGTTCAGCGTTTATCGATCTGGTGGTTAAACTGAACCATAGGGTCTCTGAGAGGCGGGGTGAGCGGAGCAGGTTTCAGGCAATCAGAGGTAGTTACGCAAAGGCCGAGGTAAAGAGTACAGGGGAAAACAAGGTGGCTCCTGAACCCATGGAATTGGGCGGGGTACGGGGTCCTTTGGCGCCTGAGGAGAAGAAGAGAAGGAGGGAGAATAACCTGTGCTTGTATTGTGGACAAGGGGGCCATTTCGCCAGGGAATGTCCGGTGAAGCCCTCTGGTGGGGGATTCGGCAAGAAGGTGGCTTGTGTTCAGATAGGCCACAGGACAGCTGAAATTGGTGGTCAACAGTATGAGGTGGTCGGATCGGTAGATCAAGCACCTAGACATTTTGTTATTAATGCACAGTTACTGTTGCGGACTCAAGAATGTGTTGCAGTGTCGGTATTGTTGGATTCAGGTGCCACTGGCAATTTTATGGACATCACCATGGCAGATAAACTGGGGGTTCCATGGCAGTTGAAAGAACGACCTGAGCCTGTAAGGGCTATTGATGGTACCGAACTGACATCAGGGTGTATCACTCGCCGGACTGCACCTTTGGGGTTATCATGTGAGAATGGGCATTCTGAGATGGTGGTTTTCGACTTAATTGATGCCCCTTCGTTTGGTCTGGTGTTGGGGGTGCCATGGCTGCAGAAGCATAATCCTAGGATTGATTGGGTGAGGAGGTTGGTAACGCTAGATTCAGTACACTGTTTGAAGCATTGTTATGCTGTAGCAGGGGCTCAGATCGATCCCTTGGTTTGTGCTGTAATGGATGTGGGTACTGTCCCTCCCCAGTACTCGGAGTTTAAAGACGTTTTTGATAAGACGAATGCTCAGGAACTTCCCCCGAACAGGGCTTATGATTGTAAGATCGATCTGGTACCGGGGGTCTCCTTGCCTTGTAGCCGGGTGTACGCGTTGTCGGAACCTGAGGAGGAACATTTGAAGGAATACATCGATGAGATGTTGAGACTTGGGTTTATTCGTCCATCCTCTTCCCCTTGTTCCTCGGCTATTTTCTTCATTCCTAAGAAGGAAGGGACCCTCAGGGCGTGTGTGGATTATAGGATCTTGAATGCTGCCACAGTGAAGAATAGGTACCCTCTTCCACTCATCTCCGTGTTGTTAGATCAGCTCCGCAAGGCTACCGTGTTCACTAAGTTGGACCTGCGGGGAGCCTATCATTTGATAAGGATGAGACCCGGGGATGAGTGGAAGACGGCTTTTAGGACCAAGTATGGTCTTTATGAATATACTGTAATGCCGTTCGGCCTGTGCAATGCGCCGGCGGCGTTCCAGTTCTTCATTAATGAGGTGCTCAGTGAATTCCTGGATCGCACGGTTATCGTCTATTTGGATGACATATTGGTGTTTTCAGAGACAAGGGCAGAGCATTCAGAACATGTTCTTCAGGTGTTACGGACCCTTCGGGAGCACCATCTATACGCCAAGCTAGAGAAGTGCCAGTTTGACACTCATGAGGTAGAGTTCCTTGGGTTCATCATTTCAGCGCAGGGAATACGAATGGATCCAGGGAAGATAAAGGCCATTATGACCTGGCCTGTGCCTACCTCTGTGAAACAGATCCAGGTACTCCTGGGTTTCGCCAATTTCTATCGGCGTTTCATTTCGCATTTCTCTGAGGTGGTATCACCAATGACTCGCCTGTTACGGAAGGGTGTTCCTTTTGAGTGGACCACTGAGACGCAGACTGCTTTTCACTCATTATTGGAGCATTTTACATCAGCCCCCGTGTTAGTACATCCTGATCCTGCCCTGCCGTTCTTCGTGGAGACCGATGCATCCATGTGTGCAGTGGGTGGGGTGTTGTCCCAGCGCGACGAGTCCACCGGCCATATGCACCCAATAGCTTTCTTTTCAAAGACCTTGTTGCCAGCTGAAAGGAACTATACAGTGGCCGAACGTGAATTGCTAGCGGTTAAGTTGGCTTTCGAGGAATGGCGACACTATTTGTGGGGCGCCAGACACGTCATTACCATCTATACAGATCACAAAAACCTCGAATTCTTTCGTTCTGCTAGGGCACGGACACCTCGCCAGATGCGGTGGGTACTATTCTTCAATGAGTACGATTTTGTCATCACCTATAGACCAGCGGCCCAGCAGGTGAAGTCTGACGCTCTTTCCCGAATACATAATGAATCTAAAGGGGAAGAACCTGTGACAGAGAATAGAGCTATGATAGAGGGTACACGGATTGTAGGGGCAACAGAGATGGATGAATTTCCTGTTCTGGTAAAGGAGCGGCTGAAGCTTCTTGATCTAAGCTCTTTGCTGTCCGTGCCCGAGATAAAAGAGAAGGAGGGGTTGTTATATCATGGGGACAGAATGGTAATCCCTCCCTCCTTAAAGGATGAGGTTTTGGAGTGGTGCCATTCATCGGCACTGGTGGCTCATCCTGGGATGAGAAAGACGAGAGAGCTGTGTGAACGATGGTTTTGGTGGGACTCCATGATCAAGGACATCCAGGGATATGTGACATCTTGCCCTGTATGTGCCATTAATAAGCCATCGCACTGTAAGCCCTTTGGGCTCTTGTGCCCTTTGGAGGTACCACCATCCCCCTGGCATACCATAAGTATGGATTTTGTAACGGAATTACCATTGACATCCGGATATACAGCCATATTGGTGGTGGTGGATTTATTCACCAAAATGGCACATTTTATACCGCTGCGCAAGATTCCAACGGCGAAAGAAATGTCAATGGTTTTTATGACCTCTGTAGTACGTTTACATGGGTTGCCGGAGGTGATAATATCAGACCGAGGGGCGCAATTTATATCACATTTCTGGTCCGAGTTATGTCTGGTTTTGAAAACAGAAATACGTTTGTCATCGGCATACCATCCTCAGTCCGATGGACAGACCGAGAGAACTAACCAGACGATGGAACAGTATCTGAGATGTTTGATTACCTCTTTATCATGTGACTGGGTGACAGCTCTGCCCATCGCTGAGTTTGCATACAATAACAGCTTACACTCGGCTTTGGGCATGACCCCGTTCTATTGTTCACTTGGGTATCACCCTAGGGCAGTGGCCATTCAACCTACGGGACGCATGCCAGCTATAGATGGGATTTGTAAGCAATTGAGTGACATTTGGGGTTTGGCCCGGGAGAGTCTGGTGGAGGCCAAGGCTACCATGAAGGCACAAGCGGATAAACATCGGGTCCCAGCGCCCCCATATCAGGTGGGCGACTTGGTGTGGTTGGCATCTCGTAATTTGAGGTTACAAGGGTCCCGTAAATTGCAGCCCAGATACGTAGGTCCCTTTCCAATAATCCAGGTCATTAACCCGGTAGCGATGAAGTTGGAGTTACCACAGGACTATGGGGTCCATCCTGTGTTCCATGCCTCACTATTGAAACCATATACACCTTCTGCACAGGAGTTGCCCCCACCACCTCCTTTGACGATCAATGGTCAGGAGGAATTTGAGGTGAATGCCATCTGTGACTCCAAGCGGGTTAAAGGTCGTCTTTATTATTTGATTGACTGGAAGGGGTATAAACAGGAAGATAGGACTTGGGAGCCAGCTGGAGGTGTTCATGCCCCTCGATTGGTCCGATTGTTCCATAGACAGCACCCCTTGAAGCCCCGTCCCGTGGGAAGGGTTGTAAGGGGGGGGTACTGTTAGGGAAATGTAGTCAGTCCTGTTTCTGTGACCATGGGCCACCATCACATGACCAGGGGCTGGGTATATATTGGTGTCCTTTTTCTATGCTCATTGCTCGATATCGCCAACGTTGTGGCCTTGTTATCCAGCTTGAGGTTCTGCAGTATTGGAGTTCTGTTGCTTCCACTCCATTTAGTTTCCCACGGGCTCGTGGGGAATTCAAGTCCGCTTTTTTCCCTATTCATCCCTGTTCTTTGCTGTTCCTGAACCTTCGTCCGTGAGTAGTTAGTAAGTTAGTTCCCTCCCCTTCCCCCTTGTTCATTTTCCCCGTTTTTTCTACTACTCGTAATACTGGTCCTTACCCTTTTAGCCTTTTTGTTCTTGTTCCTTCCTTCTAGTGCCGGTATATTTTTTGTGTGTCACTGTTACAGAAGCGGGGGCTCCCGTTCTGTTTTCCGGCGATATTGCGCGCTGTTCATTTTTCCATCGGCAGTCGCGCAGGAAGACGTCTAGGCTTAGGCGTCTGTCCACATCGTTGGGTACGCGGAAGTGACGTTTTGGGTCATTCCGCTGTTTGCACAGGACGCTGTGTAAACACAGAACGCTGGCGCTCTGAAGGAAGAGTATTAGCCATTCCCTTGGTCCCTTTTTTAAACCATAAATATTATAGAAGGGGTTTTTTGTAGCTGGCATTCTGTATCTTGTCTCCAGCTTTCTTTTTCCCCTTTATTTTGCACGGTGCTGTTTATGCACCTTCAGTGCTTGCAGGACATCTTTTGTTTTGTTGCCCCTGACTGGGTTTATACCTCCCTGGAGCATTATATTAGAGGAGAACCCAGTGCCTACACGAAGCTAAACCTGCACTTACCACTGGTAAGGAGAGAGAGGGGGTTGGTGTATGATGTTTTGGTGGACCATGGCCATGAATGAATAGACTGTATTCATACTGTTCTTGAGAGACATTCTCTCCCTTTACCACAGGTGCGGAAGCGTGAAGGAGGGAGCCGTGTCCTGCAATACTACAGGGTGGGAGACTTGGTGTCTCGTATTTAATCACCCTCTTTTCGGGTTCACTGGAGGGCTCACTGTGGATTCTAATCAGTGGGCTTCCGGTGGATACGGGAAGGGGACTGGTGCATGCTTCGCTCCTGCAGTGCTTGGGCGGGCTGAGTTGGGCCCAACACTCCTGCCACGAGTCTTCCTGCTTGAACGCCCTGTTGTCCGCTCTTCCGGCTTTTCTGTGATCCGCCGCTCAACAGGGAGTGGGTCTTCCGGGGTCACGGGGAAGCTCTTCCGGTTGGTTCCGCGTCGGGACTGGCTCCTGTAGGGAAAAAGAAAGGGGTGGAGTCCTGGTTGTTATGGACTCCCGTGAAACGGGAGACTGCTGCCGGGACCGGGAGGGGAGGCTTGGCATCAGCGAGGTAGGGATCGTGGTCCCCTCACACCCCAGTATTGGAACTTTCATAGATTCCCATGCTTTGTATCAGAGTAGCAAGCAGTTAGCAAGAAAATCACATTTTGCATCATAAAATTATAACAATAGGCAACATGACATAAGATACAAAATGTGTAATACGAAAGGTGGGATAGAAAGGAAAGCTCACCATCATTGGAAGAGGTTCCTCAGGACAGCCTGTCCTACTGCTGCATCATCTTGTTGCAAGGATTCTAAGCAGTAATGCTTGGTAAAGGTGTGAACACTGCTCCAGGTAGCAGCTCTGCAAATGTCCTTAATCTGTACCCCCGCGAAGAGGGCTGTTGAAGAAGCCACAGATCTTGTGGAATGTGCTCGGATCTTTCCAGTTAGAGGTTTTCCTGCAGCCTTGTGACAATGCAGAATGGCACCCGTGATCCATCTTGAAACACCCTGTTTGGATAGGGGAAGGCCCTTGCTTGGACCTCCGAAGGCAACAAATAGCTGTGAGGATTTTCGAAAACCTTTAGTACGTTCCAAATAGAATTTCAAGCACCGTTGCACATCCAGCGAATGCAATGCTCTTTCTGCTGGCGTAGCCGGTTGAGGAAAGAACGCCTTCAGAATGAATGGCTCATTCAAGTGGAAATCCGAGGGAACCTTAGGCATAAACCTAGGATTAGTTCTCATGATTACAGTGTTTCTCTTGAATTGAAGGAAAGGTTCTTGGATGGTCTAAGCCTGCAATTCTCCAACACAAGAGCGAGGAGGAGAGCCAATTTCCACGAAAGATATTTCATGTCAGAACGATGGATTGGTTCAAATGGGCCCTTCATGAGTTGAGAAAGGACTAGATTTAGATGCCATGTAGGAGGGCACGGTCTCACTGGTGGATAGACCCTGAACAAGCCCTTAAGAAATTGCTTGATAATTCTGGAAGACCACAAGGAAGGACCAGATCCTGTCCTTCTGAACCTTGATAATGCAGCCAAATGGACCTTAATCGATGAATGGGCTAGTCCCGACTTAACCAAGGACAGCAGATAAGGTAGGATCTGATGAGGCTTGGAAGTGAAAGGATCAATGCTTTCTTTCCTACACCAGCAACAAAATCTTTTCCACTTAAGGCGGTAAGTCCTGTTCGTTGAAGGAGCCCTTGCCTGGGACAGAACCTCCTTAATCTCTCTTGATAAGGGTAGGTTCATAAACTCTCGCTGCTCAGGACCCATGCAGTCAGGTGTAACGACTGTGGATCTGGGTGCCAAACTTGTCCGTCGGACATTGTGAGAAGATCCGGCAGAACTCTCAAAGGAAGAGGAGGAGCTATCGACAACAGATGGAGCTCCGTGTACCAGAACTGCCTCGGCCAAGCCGGGGTTTCAGGATCATCCTGCACGGCTCCACCTTGATCTTCCTGATAAGCCGTGGGATCAGAGGTATGGTATGGGAGGAAAGGCGTAGACAAATGTCCTCGACCATGCTATCGAAAGCGCACTTCCCAGAGAACCTCAATGGTGAAGCCTGCTTGCATAAGACCGGCATTTCTTGTTGGTCGGAGTGGCAAAAAGATCGATCTCCGGTCTGCCCCACTGGCTGAAGACCTCCTCCAAAACTCTCTGATTCAATTCCCATTCGTGGCTGACTGAGGATGACCTGCTCAGTCTGTCGGCGTTTTCGTTTAGGACCCCTGGTAAGTGTTCTGCCTTCATCGATATCCTCTGAACGATCGTCCATTTCCAGATCTGTTGAGCTTCTTGCGACAATGGACGAGATCTGGTTCCTCCTTCCTTGTTCACATAGTGCATGGTTGTGGTGTTGTCCATCCTGATAAGCACTTGCGAACCTTCCAGGCGAGGAAGAAAAGCTTGCAGAGCTAGTCTTATTGCCCTTAGCTCTAAAAGGTTGATGTGGAGATATTTCTCCTGAGGCGACCAATGACCGCTGACATACAGGTCTTGCATCACTGCTCCCCAACCCTCCAATGACGTGTCCGTTGTCACTACATGTGGGGACGGGTCGCTTATGAAGGATAGACCTTGGGACAAGTTGTTTTGATCTGTCCACCATAAGGTTGCTTCTTTCATCCTTGGAGTGACCGTCACCATGTCCTCAAATGAACCGTGGACCTGTTGCCACTGGTTTTCTAGTTCCTCCTGCAGAGGACGCATTCTCAGTCTGCAATGGGGAATACACAATGAAATCACCCCCAGTAGAGACTTGTAGCAGCGTACGGAAAGACACCTTCTTGCCCGTAAGTCCCGAGCCAAGGTCTGTAATTTTTCCCTCCTTTCCAGAGTAGGGAAGGCTCTTGAGAGCTTTGAATCCAAGAGGGCCCCCAGGAAGCGAGCCTTTTTGGACGGGACAAGAGAGGACTTCTCGTTGTTCAGAGTGAGGCCCAGATTCTGAAACAAATTCGTACA
Source organism: Lissotriton vulgaris (assembly GCF_964263255.1). Classification (NCBI taxonomy): domain Eukaryota; kingdom Metazoa; phylum Chordata; class Amphibia; order Caudata; family Salamandridae; genus Lissotriton; species Lissotriton vulgaris. The sequence goes on along the minus strand of NC_141693.1, from coordinate 2,019,029,511 downwards.
AGCCTGAACAGCTTCCAGTGCTGCCTCCCTGTACGGAGCATTCAGCAACCAGTCGTCCAGGTAGGGGAAGACTTGGAAATGGTTCCTTCGCAGGAAAGCTGCTACTGGCGCCAGCACCTTTGTAAAAATTCTCGGGGCTGAGCGGAGTCCAAAGGGTAAAACCCTGAACTGAAAATGGCTCTTGGCTACTGTGAATCGCAGAAACCTTCTGAATGCTGGGTGAATCGGAACGGGGAAATACGCATCCACGAGATCGAGCGTGGCCATGAAATCCCCCGGATTGATGAGCTTCAAGATGTCCTAGAGAGAGACGATCCGGAAGGACTGGGAGATGAGATAGGTGTTTATCTCCCTGAGATCTAAAATGAGGCGCCATTTCTCTGGCGTGATCCTCACTAGGAAGAACCTGGAATAGAATCCTTGTCCCCTTTGGTTTGAGGGAACCGGCTCTACCGCTCCCTTCCGGAGCATCTATTGGACCTCGAGCCGCAGGAGACGCTGGTGTTTCGGCGGAATGGCTGCTGGGGGCTTGGGTGGAGGGACTTGCATGAATTCCAAAGTATGCCCTTTCCGAATGATGTTGAGCACCCAACCCTCCGATGTTATCCTGGACCAGTTTTGAAGGTATTTGGTGACCCTGCCTCCAACTGATGATCTCTTGAAGGAGGGTCCAGTAGGAAGAGCCAGGAGGCCGCTATTGGCGCTTTGACGAGTCTCGTCCTCGTGCAGCCTGTTTCCCCTTATTGTAAGGACTGGAGTAGTTTTTAGACTGGCCCTGCCGCTGTTGATAAGGCTGACGATATTGCTGGGTACCTGAGCCGGTAGAGGAATAGCGCTGTTGTTGGAAAGATCCCCTATAGGTACTACCTCTGCCTCTGGATCCCTTAAAAGGAGACTTGCGGTATTGAAGGGTCCCCAAGGACCTGGCAGTCTCTGTGTCCTTTTTTATTTCTTGAAGTGTATCGTCAATGAGTTTCCCGAATAATGCCTCCCCATCAAACGGGAGATCAAGGACCTTGTTCTGGATCTCAGGTCGGAACCAAGTCGCCTTGAGCCATCCTTGGCAACAGAGAACTGCCACCCCATCCAGGGACCGAAACGCTGTGGTTGCAATGTCCATTGCACAGTCAATGATTTCCATTGAAGTCGCTTTTCCCTCTTGCAAGATCTTTTTTGCTTCAGATGTTGACTCCGGAGGCAGCTGATCAATGTACGGGGCGATATCACACCAAAGCTGGCGGTCATAGCTCCCCAAAATCGCCAGGGCATTAGCAGCTCGTACTAGTAAACTCGCCATTGATGAGAATCTCTTCCCCGCATTGTCCAATCTCCGCCCTTCCTTGTCCGGAGGTGTTGTTAAGGGAGCAGAGGGGTTACAGGATTTTCTCTGCGCTGCCTGCGAGATAACGGAGTCTGGTCTTGGATGACCCGTTAAGGCCGCCGGACCGTCGTCGGGTGCCCTGCATTTCTTGTCCAGACGCGGTGGCACAGGGACCACCGTCGCCGGGTTCTTCATAGCCTTAAGGCCCTCCTTCCACAGATGATCCACAATAGGAATAGATCTTGTCAATTTCCTAAAAGGTTCTTTGAAATTGTATAGGAAACAATCAGTAGTAACCTTAGGCATGGCCAATTTGAATCTGCCAGCTGCTCTCTCCATCAACTGATGGAAGCTCCCAATGTCCACTGGCGGGGAATCCGCCGGATCTGGGACTGGTGAAGCGGGATCAGGAATGGTATATTCATCATATTCAGTATTAGGAATAGAGTCATGATCCGACTGCTGATCCTCATCCGAGGAATCATCATGGGCCTCCTGCCGCCCGGAGGAATCCTGTTGGAAGGATGCTTGAGGCTGAGGAGAAAACTGAGCCGGTAAAGTTGTTGTCACTGGCGAGGCCGAAATCACTGTAGGCGCAGCAGGTGCTGTCGGGACCTGAACTGGCCTATTCGCCCTAGATTTGTAGTCCTGCAGCATGTTATGCAGATCTTGGAGAAAAGAAGATGGCACCGTCACCATATCCTGCCCAGAATGATGTTGTGACTGGGCCGTTTGATGATGACCAATCTCCTCGTGGTCGTATTCACCCTCAGAGTCCGTGTCCTGGCACTTGACTAGAAGTTGGGAGGGACTATTGGCATAGCTGTAAGTGTCCTGGTCCTCCTCTGACTCCCCTTCTTGAAAAAGCATGGTTGGCAGTAGGGGGGACACACTCCTCTGAGAAGTCATCTCCGGCGTGATCCTTGTCACAGAAATGGTAATCCTTTATTCAGAGGATAATATCGTCAACGGTTCCGTCGTCGACGGCTGAACATGCGTCGATGAGATCGGGGTCGTCGAAGTCGTCGACGAGGAAACTGTGGACACACCAGCCGTCGTCATCGTCAGAGTCGTCGTTGTCAATGCCCTCGTGGACGAGACCGTCATCGTCGATGTCGTCACCGTCGACGTCATCACCATCGTCGTCGGCGACACTGTAACCTTCGTCGTCGGCGCCTTCGTCCTCGCGCCTTTGTCGTCGACACCCTCGTCGGCGGCGTCTTCGTCGTCGGCGCAGTCTTCGCCGTCGACGCCGTCTTCGTCGTCGGCGCCTTCGTCGTCGGCACGTCCACCGTCGACGCTGATGTACCTGTCGTCGACGGTACCTTCGTCGACGAAACTCCCGTCGACGTCATAGTCGACGATATCAATTTCGATGACGATTTCTTCGTCGACGGAACCTCCGCAGTCGGCGTCTTCATCGTCGAGGACTTAGAACTCCTCTCAGAAGACTGGGAAGAAGGTTTTTGAAGGCTGAGGCAGTCTTCTCACCTTTTGAAGGCGTAACAGGTCCTACCCTCTCCTTTTAACCTCGGTGAGGAGATTTGCTGGGACCTAGGCTCTCAGACTCACTGGGGGTCTTTTTGGAAGCTTTAGAAGATCTTTCCACAGAGGGAGAAGGGGAACCCCTACCCCTCTTCACTGACCTTCTTGAGGAAGATATCGACGCTGCATCCTCACTGTCACTAGAGACAGTCTCCTTCCTGGATTTCAGCTTCTGGAGCCATGTTAAAAGTCTACCCTCACGGTCCCGGAGGGACTTGGTTGAAAAGGTGCGACAGATCTTGCAGTCCGCAGCCTGGTGGTCAGGATAGAGGAAATAGATGCAGTCTTTGTGCTTGTCCTCCACAAAAAGCCTTTTCTTGCCACAGGTGGAACATGGCTTGAAAAGGGCTTTTTTCTTCTCCATTTTAGACATCCTGGAAGGCAGTCAACAATCCTGAAGTGAATCTGAAAGATTGTGAAGGAAAAATCCTAAAGAAATTCCTTAGAAGAGTAGAAGTTGAACAGAGCTCACAGGAGACTCCCTAAGCACAACGTGCGGTAGAAAATCTGAGGCTCTGAGGTTCCTTCAGGAAGGTTCTAAGGGGTGAGGCACTTCTGATTGGCTGATGCCTAAGTTTGGTCTCTTTTACACAAAGAGGGTGATATGCTACAAAGGGAATGAGGCCTAGGCGGCCTTTTTCCTTTGTCTTTTGTACCTACAGCTATGGTATTTTTGTTACCGAGACTCCCATTCCGACGACGGGGAATGATACAAAGCATGGGAATCTATGAAAGTTCCAATACTGGGGTAAAAGTTACTTACCTGTAGTCCTAGTTCTCTTCCAGGGGTATCCTCATTAAAGCCATAAGCACTAAATATTAACGCCCAATGTTAATTCATACCGCGTAGGCAAGGATAAGTTACTTTCCTGTAGTCCTAGTTCTCTTCCAGGGGTATCCTCATCAAAGCCATAAGCACTAAATATTAACGCCCATGTGCGGGGAATCCAGAGTAAATTAACAATACATTGTTTTTATTTTTTTATTTTTAGTGTTTTTATAGAGCGCGAACTTGACCCGTGAGGGTATCAGAGCGCTTTACAAGGTTATATATATATATATACATATATAACTCTACATAGAGATATATATATATTCCACACACTGTTACCAATGTTAGAACTACTCACATCCATGACGAGTCAAAAACAAAGGAGCCGCGGCCACAAGTATTATAGTGCAAGTTTATTCAGGAACGATGTCCTACGCGTTTCGGAGTATACAGGGGGTGGCTACCCCAGCCGCGAGCCCGCCGGATTTGTGGCTTGGGATCAGCTAAAACTTTTGTGGTAATATATATATATATATATATATATATATATATATATATATATATATATATATATATATATATATATATATCAACGCTCGGCAGTCCCTTCTGTTTGGCAAAAAAGAAGACTCAAGCACTCCGGGTAAGGCGGCAAGATTTATTCACGCCTGCAGCAACAGTGAATTGACAAACGCGTTTCAGACAGAGTCCTTCCTCAGTGTTATATATATATATATATATATATATATATATAAATATATATATATATATATAATGTATATATATATATATACTTAAACATTATATATATACACAATTTTTCCATAACTAAGAAAATGCCTCCTTAAACAAACAAGGCAAGACAATGTTTCCATAAATTGCATTTGTATCAATAAACATATATCTGTTTTTTAATTCTCTTAAATACACTTATATGAAGAAAAAACAGGAAAGCAAAGAGGCCCCCATACTCTCTTTATTGAACTGCATAAACTTCAATGTAATAGGATGTGCATTGTTAGCCCATAGGCTGCATTGGAAAACACATAACAGAATCAAAAATGAAAGAACTGCACTGTGCCTTTAATGGAGCCATAACCCCCGCCTCCCTTCATAATGGTAACAGCATTTGTAGAGCGCAACAGCTACCTCATGAAGAGGTGTCCCGGCGTTTTGTGGTCAAGCAAGTGAAGGGGTCCAACGGAGGTGCTAGCCTTGGCTGAAGAGACAAGTCTTTAGAGTCTTTGTGAACTCACGTTCAGACTTAATCAGGCGCATATGGGAAAGCAGGGACTTCCACAATCTGGCAGTCACCAATGTCAAGGACTTGCCTGCCTCAGGGGTGACAGTTAGGTCAATTCTTCTTTGCGGAGATCCGAAGATCAGGGCACAAATCGATCATTTGTCCGGGGAGGTGGGTAGGTTGCTTATGACCTTGATGAGGATACCCCTGGAATAGAATTAGAATTACAGGTAACTTATCCTTCTCTCCCAGGGGATCCTCATCAATAGTCATAAGCATGAATCAAATAGCAAGCCCATCCCCTACCTCTGTGAATAAATGACCAAGAATCAAGAGCTGCTGTTCTCAGCATTGAAATACATTTCTCAAAGAGGCCTGGCCTACCCAAGTGTCTGCTCTCCTATCCAAATCGAGACAGTAGTGTCTCGTGAATTTATGCACTGACTCCAAGCGGCTGCTTTGCAGATTGCAGAGATGGGAACATTCTGAAGCAGGGCCACAGTCGCTGCTTTTCCCCTTGTGTTTGTTGGATAACTGGTAAGCCAGCTTGATACACAAAACTATCCATCTGGAGATGGATCATTAGGATGCCGGAAAACCGGTTCTAATTGAACCATAGTTAACAAACAAATGATCAGAATTCCTAAAGGTCCTAGTTTTGTCTAGGTAGAACTTTAACACTCTTTTAAGGTCCAGAGAATGGAGAGACCTTCAGCTGGTGTTGTTGGGTTAGGAAAGAAAGTGGGAAGCGAAATGGTTTGATTAACATGAACGTTAGACACTACCTGAGGTATAAAGGAAGGGTGGATTCTCATCACTACCCAGTTGCTGTGAAAGATTGTGTACAGCTCTTTAGAGCAGAGTGCTTGGATTTGGCTCACTATGGGCCAGATGTAGGTGGCCATTTACCAGCCGGTAACGGCCGATTTCGGCCGTTACCGACCGGTAAATGGGTTTTTGGGATGTAGGGGGCCAATTTTACAGAATCTGTAAATTTACTGATTCAGTATTTTACCGAATCGGTATTTTTACCGATTCGGTAACTTCTAGATGTAGGTGGGACTCTTCTGAGTCCCAAAGGCCTTTCAGATTCGGTATTTTACCACCCAATCCAATTGGGTGGTAAAATACCGAATCCAGGTGTGCATGCACATGTGTGCATGCACACCTATGCCATGTGACAGACAGACATGCCCTTAGGGCATGTCTGTGTGCCACATGGCACATATGCCAGTATTTGGGGTGCTAGAGGGTGTCAAAGTGACACCCCCTACACCCTTGCTGGAATCGGTATTTACTGAATCGGTAAATACCGATTCGGTAATGCCCATTGATTCCTATGGGCTTCAATGCCCATAGGAATCAATGGGCATTACCGAATCGGTATTTACAGAATCGGTAAATACCGAATCTCAGCGATTCAATATTTACCGATTCTGTAATACCTACATCCACCCCCCTCTATTTTACCACTTCTTAAATACCGAATCGGTAAAATTTGGTATTTAAGAAGAGGTAAAATAAAATTACCTACATCTAGGCCTATGTGAGCTGAGGTAACTGCTACTAGGAAAACCGTTTTCCACGTGAGATGTTGAAGGGCCGATTTGTGAACAGGTTCAAAAGGGGGACCTGAGGAAAATTAAATTTTGGTCATGATGTGTTCCCTAGCGCGTACCCCACCGACTCCATGTACCAGCTTAACGTGCATGTAACTTCCCTCCTGTGCCAGCTATGAAGACGCAAATACATTTGCGTCCACCATCAACTTGTCCTCTTTCAGAAGCACCATGAATGGATTATATAGTCCGTTCCTAAGTATGCTATGCCACCGTCTTTTTGTAGTACACTTTTCACTTTTTCCTGCTCTAGCCAGAGTAGGCCCTGAATTCCTGCCATCTGAACCTCTTTTGTGGCTCCTGACTCTGCCCAGGCTACCTCTGTACTCGTGAACTCTGTCCTACATTCAGCGCGGCCCCTTGCGCTCAGCTCAAGCCTGCTTTCTGCCAAGACTGACTATAACCTTCGAGTTATCTGTTCCGCTCCCCGAGAATACATTCCTGCCTACTAGATCCTGTAAACATCCTCTCCAGCTGCAGAGCCAAAAAGGGCCGACCTGTCTTAATGCAAGTAATTCATAGCCTCCGTTGCCATGCTTCCATGGAAGGCCCCGTGCCCCCACGCTTCACATGTAGACACTTAGGCGCTCATACACGCATCCACAGTTAGCATGGAACAGCCTCTACCCTAGAGACCTTTTCCGCCCAGATAGTATAGTTCCTAAACATCAGATATCAGATATGATAGAAGTACAAGTTGATCTGACATGCCAGACTTCTGTCTCTTTCCGTCAGTGTAAATGTCAAGACCCCTGCACCCCGTCAATCACACGTCATGCAGCTGCGCGCGCATCCAAGCTTCCGATTTCTGCTGACATTGCAACATTCTGTTAGCACCACCCCTTGGTGCCACCCACTTGCGTCACCTATCAGTGACGTTTCTAGCACACACCTCTAGTTCACGCCTAGTTTACGCCTCTTGATGATGTATTGGTACCACGTGTATACTGTTATCTTGTCTTCTCTCAGCTGTCACGCCTCTTACATTGAACCTTATGATGTAAATCAAGTATATAAGCTATGTATTGTCAATAAACGAGAGCGCGCTCATCTATCCCTTCTGACACCCCTGTGGTGGTCAGAACATGATATCCTGATTCCTTTATGAGGAATAAAACCCTTAGAAACTCTAACACCACGGACTCTGTTTTCTTTCCTTCTGATTGAGTTATCATTGATTAAGTACTTACCTGCATAGAAATTAAGAGAGTAAATTAATTATTTACGTCATTTTGGCGCCCGAACAGGGACCCCTCCCCCACCTCACGCGCCGGAAGGTGCGTTGCAATCCGTGTCCCCTGCCATCAGTTAGACGGACTACACGTGTACTGGCAGGATTTCCTGCATCCCCCTCTGACCCACGGAGGTGACGAAGACTGCGATCAGTACCCAGACGAGGCGGTGAGGAGTGCGGAGGATCCCGACCAGAGCCCAGCCGAAAGAAGCAAGGTCCGAGGTGTGAAGAGGCCCACCAGTTTTCCGAAGTTTTCCGAAGTTTTCCGAAGTTTTCCGAAGTTTTCCGAAGTTCCGAGTCGAGTCCAGTCGAGTTTTCCGAGGCCTTCTGTTTCCGTGCTTCCCGGTGAGTACCATTGCTGGGTCGTATCTAGACGGGTTTGGGTACGCAAGTCCGGTCTGCACTGTTTTTAGGCAGTGTATCTGTACTGTTTAGCAGTACACTTAGTTAGCTATGTCTTCAATGTTTTCATGTGATTAATGTTGTGGTATGAATGTGACTGTTTTACTGTGTATTATTGTATTTCTTGTATCAACCAGCAACTCGTATCAAGGAATAAAAGACCTAGCGTTCAGCAATAAGTAAGCAGGATGCCGTTCCTCAGCAAGTTAAAACAGATCGGAACTAGGAAAGGGTTACTAGAGGAAGAAATTCCTATCCCCCCTAGGGACACTCCAGGCAATTTTATGTATCAGAAACATGGCATAGATGCCATATTATATCTAGATTTATGGGCCGATTACACCAAGCACCTAGATGAGAGACACAGATGGCCTGTTACCGGAACGTGGGATGCTGAGTGCATCATGAGGGTAGAAGAAGTATTATGGAAAAAGAAAGCTAGGCAATCCCAGAAGGACGCCATAGAATTTTGGCGTAAGGAATCACGTAAGCGTGCTGACAAAGCACTTCGTAGAGAAGACAGACTTAAAGAATCAGATAAAGAACGAGAAAACGAATTAGTTACTGAAGGGATCCGAGTAAAAACAGAACAAATAGACCGTGCCCGAAATAATCTTGTAAACGGTATGTATCTCATAGCAGATGGCACATCCGAACCTGAATCAGAGATACCGAAAAACTTACCGACACCATTAGTTCCAACTAAAGTAATGCATAAAACTACTAAAGACATATTCCTGAATTCGTATCTAGAGGATGTAGCACCAGCTTACACCAATCTGCCTGTTCGTGCCCTGCCTACTGACAGGGATGGGGGTGGCACTGCGCCCCCAGATAATGTTCCGCCGGTACCGCGACAGACCTCCCCTGTTCCGCCACCTCCGCCACTTCCTCCACTCAAGACGGATCTAACGAAACCAGTACTACCTAATCTTACTAAACGACAGATTCAAGTCCAGATACAGACTCCGCGGAGAGATAATGCCCAAGCATCCGCCTCAGGAGGTGCGACAGCGGGTCTACAGACCCCTCCACCGACACACAGATTGCATTTAAAGGACAAACAGAATCCTTTCCAGTCTCCCTACTCACCCCGGCTTGAGGCATTCAAAGATAGGATGTCATTTTGCAGATATGATCCAGTACCCGGAAAAGACGATCTAATGGTATTAGCATCACTGCGCTTAAGATCTGCCACCGATAACTTGCTATGCTGTGTAGGAATGCAGGAAGCTCTCAACAGACTATACAAATTCATACAGACAGGGAAAGACCCCGACAGTGTCAAAGCTGCCATGTATAAACAGAAAGTTGACATTTAAAAACAGATATTACGATTCTTCATTAATTGTGTGATAAGAGAACGAGACAGGCCCGGGACAGATCAAAGTGAGTTAGACGCATTGAACAAGTGGGGCCAAAATATAGCAGACGCAAAACATGACAAGGGGACTTGCATAGCCACTATGTCCCAGAAAATTAGTAAGGCAGTATTAACTGCACATCAGGAAGAAAATGATAAAAATTCCTCCGAGGAGGAAGATGAAGATGAAACATCAGGAAAATCTACAGACATTATAGCATATGTAGGTAGGGGAAACTACCTTAGGAAAGGTGTCCGTCCGGAGAGCAAGAGAGTCCTTTTCTCTGCTTTAACAAATCCGAATTCTTCTGAGCATCAGTTCCAGGAAACTGATAAAAGGCTTCGAGATCGAGTAGGGTACCATGTACTCAATTCTATGGATGAACAGGAACTAGCCCGGTCAGCCGTGTTGTGGGCCGAAAACCCAGACATATATAATGATGACACGTTAGTGCAGACATTCTTGAACCTTCCCCCGGAAGAACAGAAAATAGCAGGTGTATACATGATCCAGCACCTCCTCATCAAGTTCAGAAACCATCATTCTGATCCAGGTCCCTTACATGAAACATTAGAAGCACTACTCATGGATAGATGGAGAGGTTTTAGTACCAAATTAATACAAATAATTCTAGAACAACGACGTAAGTATAACACCTTCCTGAGCTCTGAATATATTCCCGCCCCGCCTCCAGAAAGAAAAATGTACCACATGCAATGCGGTGGTGGCATTGAAAGTCAGAATCCCTTACGAGAAGTACATCCAGTTATGGGTGAGGATCATACTCTGAAACGTGTGTATGTTCACACACCACTGACTAAGTTAGAACTGTTAGAAATGAAGAAATTAGTTCCGTGCCATGATAAAGACCCTGCGGGTTTTCACAGAGAGCTTAAAGACATGTTACTGATGGGAGATTACACGTATGATGATATTATGAAAATGCTAAAGGTATTGTTGCCCACGGGCATTTACGAGAAATTAAAAGAGAAGGATTGGGAAGTGGGAGAGTCAAAGATAGCATGGGCAGAAATAGAAGACGAAGAAAAGAAACGAGTCCCAGGGTTAGGCCTTGGGGATCTGACTAAAGCATTACCAGGTTTAATAGTACAGGTTCTGCCAAGATTATTGACAACTCGAAAGGAAGATTGGGACGCAATCTCGTCCTGTAAACAGAAACAAGATGAAGATACTAGTGACTTTTATTCAAGATTCGAGAAATGTTTCATTATCAATAGTGGCCTAAAAACTAGTAGCGAGTCATATCCACATCTTTTTGTAACAAAATTAGTAGAGAACGCCCTACCACTAGTTAAAAATAGAGTGTACAAGGTTGAAAGTACTTGGCAGGCAAATACGCCATCACAGATGTTACAAATGTTACAATATCACCAGAACAGAATAAGGGAAGAACAAGATCAGGAACAGAAACGTATGAAAGACACGAAAATGAAAATGTTAGTAGCTCAGACAATTCCAGCCGAGGGTCATAGAAAAGGTGGGGCCCAGACCAATCATTCTGCCGCTCCCGTTAAAGGGACATGTAATTATTGCAAGCAGCCAGGTCACTACGTCCATGAATGTCCAGTCCTGAAACATAACATCGAGACAGGTAAAACTAAAGAAAGACCGCGTCCGCCTAGACATGAACAGGGTCAACAACAGACCTCACAGAACGAACAGGCAATGCAGAATACACAGCCTATGCATGATCAGTCCCATACCGTACAGACAGTAGCAGTACCGCAGCCACAGCATGCTCAAACACAGCCCGCTGCCGCAACTAGACAAGTATCACAACAGATGTACCAGTATGCCCAGTCGGCATACCCAGATTATCAGCGTTATACATGAAACAGCCTAGGGAGGGAAAGTGATTTGCCTCTTATTGAAATTCCTGTAGATCAAGAAGGTCCTTATGTACATAGTCACGTATTAGGAAAAGACAGAAAGTTTTTAATTGACACAGGGGCAAGTCGCACTACTATAAGTCATAATGAAGTTCCAGGGGCACCCCTCTCAGGCTCACAGAATGTTTCCCTTGGTTTTTCAGGACAGCCTATTGTAAATGAAGTATCAGAACCAGTACCACTAGCTGTGGGTCCATTATCTCGAGTTACAGATTTGTTACTTACGAAATCATGTCCCGAAAATCTGTTAGGAATTAAAACACTGAAGGCTCTAGGAGCTATAATTTGCTGTTCCCCGGAGGGAGTCAGACTCTTTCTACGGGATTTCAAGGGTCATTATGTTCTACGTGACTTTGATGTCAGATTGAAAAATGTACCAGATCACTTATGGGCAAAAGGCCCAGCAGATGTAGGTTGTATGCATATCACACCATACCGTGTCACACTCAAGACAGGAGTTGTTTTACCCAGAATCAGACAATACAAGTTACCACCCGATGCTGTAGTGGCTTTACTGAAAATTATTGAAGAGCTTATCGCCCAGGGAGTGGTCGTAGAGACCGACTCCAATATCTGTAATTCACCCATCATTCCAATTCTTAAACGTACAGACCGCAATGCACCGCCAGTATATCGGCTGGTGATTGATCTTCGAGAACTGAACAAATGCATTGTACCACAATATCCTGTGGTCCCCGATATCTCCTCCCTGTTAACTGCCATTGATTCAGAAGCAACGTTCTTTACTGTAATCGACCTCAAGAACGCCTTCTTCAGTGTACCCATTGACCCGGAGAGCCAATATCTCTTCGGATTCAGTTTAAATGGACGAAGTTTCAAATTTTCCCGCGCACCTCAAGGATTTACAGAAAGCCCCAGCATCTATAGTCAAGCACTGAAAAGACAACTAGATTGTATTCAAATGCCAGTTAATACCGCTTTACTGCAATACGTCGATGATCTACTGATCACCGCACGAAGTGAGCCCGAATGTGAACAAGCATCTCTGACAGTTTTGCATTTCCTGGCCGACAAGGGACACAAGGTGTCCCCTTCAAAGCTACAATTCTGTGTTCAGCAAGTTGTGTACCTGGGTCACTTGCTGTCCAAAGTGGGGAGACAGCTCACTCCCGATCGCATCCAATTAATTGTAAACATGCCACAACCCCAGACACAAAAGGAAGTGCGGGCCTTCATAGGCCTCACCTCGTACTGCAGACAATGGATTCCTCAATATGCATTTCTAGCTAAACCACTCATCCAGTTAACAACACAGGAGGCAGCAACTTCGACTGTCCCCCCTTGGACTCAGGAACACACACAAGCCTTTGAGGAATTAAAGAAAGCTTTATGCCAAGCACCAGTTTTAGCGACACCATGTTACAGCAAACCGTTTACACTTTTTGTTACAGAACGTGACGGTACAGCGTTGTCTGTCCTCACTCAAGATCAAGCAGGTTCACATAAGCCTTGTGCTTATTTTTCAAGTACATTGGATTCAGTAGCTCAGGCACTCCCTGCATGTTTAAAGTCAGTAGCAGCAACAGCGTTAGCAATCAGACAAAGCGACTCAATTGTTTTAGGTCATCAGTTAACAGTACAAGTTCCACATTCTGTAGAGGTTCTGTTAAACAGAACCCAGACTCAACACTTGACTATAGCACGACTGACAGGTTACGAATTGACATTATTCCAGCCACACATAGAAATCAGACGCTGCAGTATCTTGAATCCAGCAACATTGTTACCTACAGTTATGACAGATCCAGCTCCACATGATTGTATAGAGATTATTAATGCAGTAACAAAGCCCAGACGAGATTTAACAGATGTTCCATTGACAAATCCAGACCTGACACTTTATGTGGATGGTTCATGCATGAGAACAAGTACAGGAGAGTTAGTAGCCGCATATGCAGTGACCACTGAAACCGAAGTTAAAGAAACACATCGTATTGATACATTGTCTGCCCAAGCAGCAGAGCTCATCGCTCTGACCCAAGCCTGTATTCTAGCGAAGAACAGAAATGTTAACATATACACAGATTCCCGTTATGCGTTCGGAGTCGTACACGACTTCGGCATGCTCTGGCAAGAACGAGGTTTTCTGACCTCTCATGGTACAAAGATACAGCATGGTCCTCTCATTCAAGCACTGCTAGAAGCAATACATCTGCCTTCAGCGATTTCAGTCATGAAGTGTAAGGCACATACTAAAGCCACAGATTCTGTTTCCCAGGGTAATGACCTGGCAGATCAGACAGCAAAACATACAGCACTGACTCACACTCAGACAACTGACACGACAAAGATAACAGATCCGACAAACTGCATGACAGTCAGGGATCCCACACTAGATGTTATTGACATTCAGACACATGCTACTCCAAAAGAAATAAAGAAATGGATTGAACTAGGAGGGATCCAGACAGATCAAGGTTGGATGACGAAGGGAAAATCTACATGGTTTCTCCCTGACTCTATGGTTCAAGTCATGATAAATACAGCACATAGTCCTGCCCACCTGGGAGAGAAAGTAATGCTAGACAGTTTGCAAAATCTCTGGAACAATAAACACTTACGAGCAGCCGCAAAACAGAAAGTGCGTACTTGCATGATCTGTTGTCAGTTCAATCCAGGTAAAAGCGTCCCTGTAGAGCAAGGTGGATTTCATCCTCCCGATCACCCTTTTGAAGTCCTCCAGATGGATTATATCCAGATGGACCGTTGTCGAGGATTTAAATATGTTCTCGTAGTTGTCTGTGCTCTGTCCCGCTGGACCGAAGCATACCCAGTCCCAGATTACACTGCTCCGACCACTGCCAAACAGTTGGTTCGTGAATTTTTCCCACGATACGGCATGCCTCGTGTCGTGTACTCAGATAACGGTCAGCCATTCTCGTCTGCCCTAATGAAAGAAGTTTCCTTGTTATTGGGATACCAGTGGAAGTTCCATTGTGTCCGACATCCAGAAGCAGCAGGCCTTGTAGAAAGGCATAATCAGACATTAAAGATCCGCCTTGCCAAAATATGTCAGGAAAAAGGGGTCGACTGGATAGTCGCCCTGCCAGTGGCACTATTCTATATGAGAATGGTCGCCCATTCGAGATCAGGGCTATCTCCGTACGAAGTGGTCTTTGGCAGACCACCGAATATGTGGGGGACGCCCATTCCTAAAAAGATAACCGATGTTGATTCTAATATGTTGACAGATTACCTTGCCTCCTTGATGTCTGCACTCCAATCATGTCGTTCACAGGTTGCCGCAGCCTTCCCTGACAACACCGATGTGAAGCCGCATGACGTCCGCCCCGGGGACGTTGTCCTCGTCCGCAACTTCGACAGGAAAAGTCCATTGGAGCCCCGCTGGAAGTCTCCGAAGACCGTTCTTCTGACTACAAAGACCGCAGTCAAGTTGGAAGGCAGAAAGGGGTGGGTACACCTAAGCCATATCAAAACATTCCCAGGACTGAAACCGGAACAAGACACACCCACCCCCACCAAAGACTGTGATAACAAAGACTTTACCGAAGTTAAAAGAGAAAAGACTCCTCAAGAACAATACCGTATGAAGTTACGATCTAGCAAGTCAGACAGTTTAATTGTTTAAGTCCTCCCCTAGGTGAATCGGTTAAATAGTTTCTGACATGTATCCCCTAGATCGAGTTAGAGAGAGAGAAGAAAAGAAAAGAACATATTGCAAATCACTTCGTAGTCACTGCATAGTGACACTAATAATTATGTTTATTCTCAGTATTTTAATCATTGTTGCTAGCATCTTGTTACCCATATATTATCCTATTTTCAAGCGTGAACAATCTGCTTACAATGTCTCTGCTGAACACACGTTTAGTGAGTTACCTCCTCATGAGCTTTCCTACAGACTCGCGCTGCGCAACAATACATTCATTAGTATGTTACATCATTCTCATCAAACTAACAATGCTACAAATTGCTGGATATGTGGCCGACTCCCTCCCTACCAGAATTACAAGGGAGCCTTGCCTCTCTTTCCGTATCCGTTCACTCACAATGGCTCCTGCGGAGCATGGTTTAAGATAATTAATTCTTTAGATCCCGATATTGCTGTTTTCGATGGGGGTTGGGTTTGGGGAAACCTGAACTTGGTCCTACTAGATGTCTGTTACCCAGATAAGGAGGGACTCCCCACTAGAATAGGAACTGATCTAGAAAATGAAGTATATGGATTAGGTAATTATACAATTAGCCTTATGATTCTTACTGTCGAATCCGAAGCCACACCAGTTCTACCTATTATGTCAGTACTGCCAGTCACTGGTGAATTATGTATCAAGAAGAAAGGTTCAGTACACTTAGGTCATAGTAAATGCACTACTGTGGTCGAATTCAGTGATGATGGAAAATCATCTTTCAAAGCTATCAGTCATTCTTACTTTGTTTGTGGTCATACCGCATACATTCGCCTACCTCCAGATTGGGATGGTACCTGTTACATTGCATTCCTTCTGCCACCTGTTTTTCTAGCCCCTTCCGATTACCATAGAAATAGCAATCTAGTAAAGAATAGAGCCAGAAGAGGTGCCCCCCTTGTCGACTACACGGAAACGGCATGGGAACAGTATACTGATTTTAATAAAGGATTCTTTTTCATCTTGGGCCCTGTCCAGAATAGTAAATTAATACGCAGATTAACTAGAACACTTGAAGCCGTAGTAAATGAAACTACCTCCGCCTTAGGTAACTTAACAGAAGAGCAGTCCGCTATGCGGGTTGTTGTTCTTCAGAATCGTCTTGTAATTGACGTCATCTTGGCAGATAGAGGTGGAGCCTGTAAGGTCATCGGGTCAAGCTGCTGTGTTTTCATTCCACAGAATGCACCATCTGTATATCAAGCTATCACCCGTCTTCATAAAATTGCAAATCAGATACATCAGAATCCAGGCACCTGGACTTGGTCCGGTTGGTTCTGGACAACGTTAACAGCTTGGGGATGGAAGATCCTATCCTTCCTAGGCATTGGCCTAGTCCTAGTATTCAGTTGCTGCCTGTGCCTGCAGTGTGGGCCAGCGATCTGTGGACTGTGTGCCACCTCTTGTATTGAACATTCTAGTTTCCACTCAAAACGTAACCGAAAGAAAGAAGAACAAATGATGTTACAAGAACAGACTGATCGATTCATGAGGATCGATATTTCATGAAGGGTCCGTAGGGAACAAGGAGGGAATGAGGAAAATTAAATTTTGGTCATGATGTGTTCCCTAGCGCGTACCCCACCGACTCCATGTACCAGCTTAACGTGCATGTAACTTCCCTCCTGTGCCAGCTATGAAGACGCAAATACATTTGCGTCCACCATCAACTTGTCCTCTTTCAGAAGCACCATGAATGGATTATATAGTCCGTTCCTAAGTATGCTATGCCACCGTCTTTTTGTAGTACACTTTTCACTTTTTCCTGCTCTAGCCAGAGTAGGCCCTGAATTCCTGCCATCTGAACCTCTTTTGTGGCTCCTGACTCTGCCCAGGCTACCTCTGTACTCGTGAACTCTGTCCTACATTCAGCGCGGCCCCTTGCGCTCAGCTCAAGCCTGCTTTCTGCCAAGACTGACTATAACCTTCGAGTTATCTGTTCCGCTCCCCGAGAATACATTCCTGCCTACTAGATCCTGTAAACATCCTCTCCAGCTGCAGAGCCAAAAAGGGCCGACCTGTCTTAATGCAAGTAATTCATAGCCTCCGTTGCCATGCTTCCATGGAAGGCCCCGTGCCCCCACGCTTCACATGTAGACACTTAGGCGCTCATACACGCATCCACAGTTAGCATGGAACAGCCTCTACCCTAGAGACCTTTTCCGCCCAGATAGTATAGTTCCTAAACATCAGATATCAGATATGATAGAAGTACAAGTTGATCTGACATGCCAGACTTCTGTCTCTTTCCGTCAGTGTAAATGTCAAGACCCCTGCACCCCGTCAATCACACGTCATGCAGCTGCGCGCGCATCCAAGCTTCCGATTTCTGCTGACATTGCAACATTCTGTTAGCACCACCCCTTGGTGCCACCCACTTGCGTCACCTATCAGTGACGTTTCTAGCACACACCTCTAGTTCACGCCTAGTTTACGCCTCTTGATGATGTATTGGTACCACGTGTATACTGTTATCTTGTCTTCTCTCAGCTGTCACGCCTCTTACATTGAACCTTATGATGTAAATCAAGTATATAAGCTATGTATTGTCAATAAACGAGAGCGCGCTCATCTATCCCTTCTGACACCCCTGTGGTGGTCAGAACATGATATCCTGATTCCTTTATGAGGAATAAAACCCTTAGAAACTCTAACACCACGGACTCTGTTTTCTTTCCTTCTGATTGAGTTATCATTGATTAAGTACTTACCTGCATAGAAATTAAGAGAGTAAATTAATTATTTACGTCAGACCGATGAGTTTAGACAGAACCAAATTAAGCTCCCAGGTTGGAGACGGGAACCGAACTGGAAGGAAGACTTTCTGTAAACCTTGCAAAAAATCCTTCACCACCAGAAGCTGGCAGAACAATGGTTGGGAGGGAGGCCGTTGGCTGCAAGGTGAACTTTGATGGTCGCAAACTGTAAACTTGAATTGTCCAAGTGTAGGAGATATGGCAACATTACCTCCTCTTGCCCCCGTACTGGATGGAAACCCTTTTGCACACACCACATATAGAACCATTTCCATTTAAACGCATATGAACGTCGAGTAGAAGGTCTTTTTGATTCTTTTTGAATGTTCATGCACTCCTGAGGAAGCCCTAGATGGCCATATTGTGAAAAACTCAAACGCCATGCTGTCAAGTTCAGCGAGGGAAGGTTGGGGTGATGGAGTCTCCCGTTCAGTTTCAGGAGATCCGGCCTGCACAGAAACCTCCTGTGTGGTCGCTCTAAGGGGTGTAGCAGGTCCGGGTCCCACCACTGTTGTGGCCAGTCTGGAACAATAAGAAAAAACTAGTTTCTTACCTGTACACTATGGTTCTCCAGTATTATCTTTCATAGATTCACATGCTTGTATCTTCCCCGTCGTCATGGTGGGAGTCTCATGGTAACAGAATGACCATAGCAGTACTAGAAAAACTGCATAGAAAAATCCCATAGCGAATCACATTATTTGGTAACCAAACCTCATCATTATTTGGTCCAAAACTCAGCCAATCAGCTGCCAGCCCTGACATCACACTCCCCAGCAAAGCCATCATACCTCAGATTTCCAGCCCCAAGTGAGAGACAAGGATATATCTAGAGATAAAAAGGTGTACCTGAGAAACTGGGAGGCGGGCGGGCCGCATGTGAATCTATGCAAGATAATACGGGAGAACCATAGTGTACAGGTAAGTAACTAGTTTTTTCTCCAGTATTGAATCTTTCATAGATTCACATGCTTGTATCAGAATAGCGAGCAGTACTTGTACCAAATTGCGTTTCCAGGATAGAACCCCATATTCTCTTCAGGCTCTGCTCCTATCTCCATGATATTAACAATCTTAAAATGTATCTATCTGAAGAAATTTGTAATAAAGAATGCTTATGCAAAGACAACTTTCAAATATTGAAAGAAAATAAATGCTTAAATACACATAAAAATATTTGTTAATATGTATACAAGAACATATATAGCTTGATAAATACCTTTTTGAAATAAATGGCGTAGAACTGCTTGTCCCACTGCTGCATCCTCTTTCCATGCTGTGTCTAGACAATAGTGTCTAGTGAAGGTGTGCACAATTTTCCACGTCGCTGCCCTGAAAATGTCTGGAAGAGACACTCCTGCAAACAGAGCCGCAGAAGTTGCCATCTTTCTAGTGTAATGCGCGTGCACCCTGGATTGCAGAGGTTTTCCAGCTTTGTCATGACATAATGAAATGGCCGAAGTTATCCATCTCGAAATACTAGATCTGGACAGCACCAAACCTTTTCTCGGTCCAGAAAAAGCTACAAAAAGTTGGTTTGTTTTCCTGAAAGACTTTGTTTTGTCAATGTAGAATTTTAAACATTGTTTAATGTCTAGAGAGTGTCGGGCTCTTTACGTAGTCGAAGAAGGGTCTCTAAAGAATGTAGATAACACTACAGGCTCATTGTGATGAAAAATGGACGGAACCTTAGGAATGAACTTTGGATTTGTCATAAGGATAACTTTATCTGGTCGGAATTGGAAAAAAGGTTCTGCAATTGAGAAAGCTTGAATTTTACTGACCGTTCTTGCTGACGTGAGGGCTAACAGCAAGGCTGTCTTCCATGAAATAAACTGTAAATCCGCTTTATGTACTGGTTCAAACTGCGGTTTCATGAGCCGTGTAAGAACCGTATTACTATTAGGCTGCCAAGAGACTATCGGGCGTTGCACCGGGTGAAACACTCTGAAGAGCCCTTTGAGAAATTCTTTTATCACTCTTTGTGACCAAAGTGACGGATGGTTAGGAGCCCTCCTATATCTTGAAATAGCTGCCAGATGCACTTTGATAGACGTATGAGAAAGACCTGTTTTAGCCAAATGTAAAAGACACAGGAGAATTTTCTCTTAAGAGGCATTAAAGGGATGCAGATTTTGAGATGCACACCACTGACAAAATCTCTTCCATTTTTCTGTATATGTCTTATTCGTTGAGATTGCCTGAGATCGTGAGAATATATCTCGCCATTCCTGAGAAATATTTAAGGATTGGAATTCATGTTTGTGAGGTTCCATGCTGGGAAGTTCAGCGATTTCAAATTTGGATGGAGAATTTGTCCTTCGTTCATAGTGATCAAGTCCTACAATAATGGGAACTGTATTCTGGGTGCCACTGACAACTTGAGAAGTTCTGCAAACCAGGCTTGTCTCTGCCATGCTGGGGCGATGAGAATTAAGTGGCACGGTTCTGATCTCATTTTCCGCAACACTCTCGATATCAGAGGAAATGGAGGGAATGCGTATGCGAACATCCCTGTCCAGTGCAGCTGTAGAGCATTGCCCCACGATCCCTTTTAAGAAAACCTGCTTGTGAGAAGTTGGCCTGATAAATGATGCTCACTAGTTCTAGTGATCACCTTGTATTAGTCCAAACAACCCTTATGGTGATTGGTTGTAAGTCAACCTTATAGACCAGCTATCCTGATGGTAGCATGGACAAAGCAGTCTTAGGCTAAACTCTTTTGGCAGGTGAAGCCAGCTGTTTTACCACATATAACCCCTTGAATACCAAATGAAAGGACACCACACAGGTTGTTATGAAAATAAACAAGATATTTATTACTCACAAAACACCTCTGAACTCTTTATGAGATCAGAGGGCTAAGCACATGACAAGACTCTTAAGAAAAATACGATAAGTTGCACAAATTACAATGGTGCCCTAGGGGCACGACAAACCATATACTAAGTAAATGGTATAAGGAAATCGATAGAAGGAATGGAGCTGTCCAGAGGCTGCAGGATCGCTGGGACTACACTACCCTAACTTTAGGTAAGGAGCAGGAGGCCCACGGGCGCGTGTGCAGAGTGTGAACTCACACGTGTGATGCGGGACAAAGTCAATGGACACTACAAATTACGAAAAGGTGAGTAAAAAACAGTTCCGACTGGTTAAGACTAAAACGACAGGATACCTGAACACTAGGAGAGTCAATCTACCCTTGAGCACCGAAATGCTCTAGTTACCTCACCCACGGGCTGCGGGTGCATAGGTGTGAAAGTGTTTCGGGTTTCTGCATCGAAGTCTATGGAGCCTTGAAGAAAGATGCTGCAGGCGACCAGGAGGAAGATGTCCGGAGCGATCCAAGGGTGGATCGAGGAAGATGGAGGCCTGAAAGCAGAGGGGACAATGTTCCTAGTCACTAGCCAGTGACCGGAGTGGAACCAGGAAGGAACCAGATGCTGTCGTCGCAATCAGGTGAAGAGTGGACGCTTGACTCTGCAGCCACGTGGACCAGGAGGTGTCTTCGACAACCAGGATGGAGGCACAAGCTGTCCCACGCAGGCTCGCGGTGTCGGATCCGGATTCGGAGTCAACAGGCCTTTGCAAAGGCAACCCACGCGGTGAGTGGAGATGGCGTCTGGTGCGGACCAGGAGGGTCCGGGGTGCTTCTCTTTTGGAAGGAAGCAAGGGCCAGTCTGGAGCAACCGGACCAGCGGTGTAGATTTCGTGGATCTTCGTCTAGGAGGCCACTAGCCAGCCGGCAAGTGACCAGACAACGCGTCAAGCAGCAATCAAGCAAAAGGGCCCCACGCAGATCTCGTGGATGCTGGAGGGCTGGTCTTCTGGGCAGGAGCTGCTCGGGGCTGGGGCTTCTCAATTCCCAAAGCACTTTCTCGAGGATGCCTCTGAAGTCGTGCTGGAAGCGAAGTGCAGTTTCTCCAAGATGGCCGGACCCACGTGTCTCGTCGCACCCATGGTTCTCAGCTGTGCTGCAGATAGAGGTAGAGGTTGGAGAGGTCTGGAAGTCTGGGTCTCGTCGGGCTCTGAAGTCTGGTTCCACCGGGAAGGACGACAAAGTGAACCGCTAGGACGCTTGATGGTGCCTGCTGGTGCAGGGTGGTTACTCCTTGGCCACAAGGGAGATTTCTTTACTCTTCTGTGGAGCAGAACGTCGAAGTCCAGAGTTTCTTCTTTGTAGAGTTTTAAATCAGGATAATCTAATTTGGGATGGGACCAGCTCCTACCTTTATTCTCCTAAAGGGGGCTGTACTGTGACTAGGTCCCTCCTATGGGTGGGACCAGGAAGGGGGTGGTTACACCCCCTATCCTTTGTCCGGTTTCTTGCCAGAGCTGGGGCTGGAGTGCCACAGCAACTGGTTTGATCCGGGGTATGCACAGGGACACCTTGTGTGCCCCAGGCATGCCTCATTCCTTTCAGCCTGTCCTACCTCAATACACAAAACCCTGTCTGGAGTGGTGCTAGCACCTCCCAAGGCAGGAAACCCTTTGTCCAGGCCTCCCTCGCTGAAAGGACTCCCAGCAGCAGGAGGTCAGACTCGTGTCTGTGGTGGCAGCATCCATTTTATGATGCTGAGGCTCGAGTTAACTTTAACCGGGGTTCTCAGTTACATACATGTCGTGTCCCTCTAGAACTCGACATGTTTTGATAATGCTATGCCAAAGTTAGCAATAACTGCGAGGATTATAATGCACTTAAGAGTATATGGTATAGGGTTATCATGGAAACAGCTAAAGGACATGGTTCCGAAAGCTGCAGACAGGCTCAGCTCATGCTAGAGCACCATCTCACATAATTCCAAGCACTCTGCCTCCAGGATGGATAAGGCCTGCCATAGGAGTGACTTATAGGAGTATGCCCGTCCTGCACCCACCAGAAGCGGTCGCTCCTAACGCTGCTCCCTGCCCTGACCCAGACCCAGAAACTGGTATCGTTAAGATATTTCTCCAGACTGCTACTTGCCGAATTCTGATTTATTAACGCTCCGCTCGCATTACTGCAGAATCAATTTGTGCCCGCTCTGCTCACGCTACAGCTGCTCGCATTACTGCTGATTTGATTTTGATTTAATTTGGGTCCCGCTCTGCTCGCACTACTGCTGCTCTACTTTATGCGTGTCTGATTGAATGAAGTAGCGCTCTGCTCGCACTACTGCCACTTCCTCGTGTGCTAGTGTGTTGTTTAATTTCCGTAGCGCTATACAGGAGTTTGGATCATTTCAGAGCGCTATACTGCCACATTGCGCATTAATTCACCAATCAACTGTATTTTCTGCCTTTAAACTATGTTATTGATTTTGGGTTGATTGTGCTGGCGCCATTGCCCTTTCCCTAGCCTAACTCAGGTTGTGCCCTAATCTGTTTGTGTTAGACTTTTTGGCTCGCAGCCATTTTGTTGTTTGTTGTTTAACCCCGAGCCCAGTTCCCCACCACGCTCCCGCCCCCCAGCTGCCCCGCCCTCGCCCCTCCCCTCTCCTCCATCCACTTATGACAGATGCATTCCCGCGCAGCGTTCTCGCGCAGCGGTCGCGCCCCATGTGCGCCGAAGGTGCGCCAAAGGTAAGCCCGTCTGCGCCCGTCCGCGCCTGGACCGCGCCCAGCGCCAGCCCCCCTGGTCCCCGCCGCTCCCAACCCTCTAGAATCACATATGATGCCGTAATACTCCTCGCCCTCAACCCCGGACGCACACCACAATGCTGCGAAGCCACCCCAGGACGTACCCACGGCCCATTCGCCTGCCTCTCCTGCAAGTTCAACTGCTTCAGGACCCTCACCAAACCCACTTCCTCAAAACACAGCTCCGAATCTAACCGCCTGAAGTGCATCCTGCTTAACACTCGCTCGGTCCACAGACACGCAACTGAACTCTGGGATCTACTCGACACTGCGTCACCGGACATCGCCTTCCTTACAGAAACATGGATGAACACATCATCAGCACCCGACATCGCCATAGCCATACCGGACGCTTACAAGATTATCCGAAAAGACCGCACCAATCAAACAGGAGGAGGCATCGCCATCATTCACAGGAACACCATCAAAATCACGACCAGCTCCGACGATAATCTTGCAACCGCCGAACACATCCACTTTCAGATCCACACCGACCCCAGTACCACACTTAGAGGCACCCTCATCTACAGGCCTCCAGGTACCCGCACTCAATTCAGCGATGACATCACGGACTTCGTCAGCAAACATGCCCTCGCCTCCGAGAACTACATTCTTTTAGGAGACCTCAACTTCCGCCTTGAAAACAAACACGACAGCAACACCAACACCCTTCTGGACAACCTGGCCAATCTCGGACTCAAACAACTTGTTGACACCCCCACCCATGTTGCCGGACACACGCTCGACCCTATCTTCACCTCCAGCAAGCATATCTCCTTCGATCGCACCACAGCTCTCCATTGGACGGACCACAGCTGTGTTCACTTCAGCTACAAAACCACCCTGAACCACAACCGCCCACAACCTATTCCTCGGAGAAACTGGAACAAAATCACCTCCGACCAACTCCTCACATCACTCAACCAAAACCCCCCCACCCTCTCATTGGACCCAAACAAAGCGGCCACCAATCTCAAGCAATGGATCACCCACAGTGCTGACGAATTAGCACCCCTGAAAAAGCACCAGTTCAAATCAGCCAGCAAAAGGCTCCCTGGTTCAGTGATGACCTTAAAAAATCCAAGAAGCTATGCCGCACCCTGGAGAAAACATGGAGAAAAAACCCAACCACCGACAACATGGCCACCCTCAAGGCAGCCACCCGCAAACAATCAATCAATCAATCAAAGACATTTATAGAGCGCACTACCTACCCGTAGGGTCTCGAGGCGCTTGGGGGGGGGGGGGGGGTGGGGGGAGGTGCTGCTACTGCTCGAACAGCCAGGTCTTGAGCTTCTTCCTGAAGGAGAGGTGGTCTTGGGTCAGGCGCAGGTCGGCCGGGAGGGAGTTCCAGGTCTTGGCGGCCAGGTAGGAGAAGGACCTTCCTCCTGTGGTGGCTCTGCGGATGCGTGGGACGGCGGCGAGGGCGTGGCTGGCAGATCGGAGGTGGCGTTTGGGAGCGTAGAAGTTGATGCGGCTGTTGAGGTAGCTCGGGCCTTGATCGTGGAGAGCTTTGTGTGCGTGGGTAAGGAGGCGGAAGGTGATTCTCTTGTTGACCGGGAGCCAGTGTAGGTCTCTTAGGTGTCCGGAGATGTGGCTGTGTCGTGGGATGTCGAGGATGAGTCTGGCTGAGGCGTTCTGGATGCGCTGGAGTCTCTTCTGGATTTTGGCGGTGGTTCCGGCGTAGAGTGCGTTGCCGTAGTCCAGTCGGCTGGTGACGAGGGCCTGGGTGACGGTCTTCCTGGTCTCTGTGGGGATCCACCAGAAGATCTTCTGCAGCATGCGCAGGATGTTGAAGCACGACGAGGAGACGGCGTTGACTTGCCTGGTCATGGAGAGGGAGGAGTCCAGGATGAACCCCAGGTTGCGTGCGTGGTCCGTCGGTTTGGGTGCGGTGCCCAGGGCGGGGGGCCACCAGGAGTCGTCCCAGGCGGAGGGCGAGGAGCCCAGGATGAGGACCTCCGTCTTATCTGAGTTCAGCTTCAGGCGGCTCGTCGTCATCCACTCGGCTACCTCTTTCATCCCTTCGTGCAGGTTGGCTCT
This sequence comes from Lissotriton vulgaris, assembly GCF_964263255.1. Lineage (NCBI taxonomy): Eukaryota > Metazoa > Chordata > Amphibia > Caudata > Salamandridae > Lissotriton > Lissotriton vulgaris. The sequence goes on along the minus strand of NC_141693.1, from coordinate 2,019,004,012 downwards.
GGCGGCGGCGGGGTCGTTGATCAGGGAGAGGATCAGCTGGGTGTCGTCGGCGTAGGAGATTATGTTGAGGTTGTGTTGGCGTGCGATGGCCGCGAGGGGGCTCATGTAGACGTTGAAGAGAGTAGGGCTCAGCGAGGATCCTTGAGGGACGCCGCAGATGACTTCGGTGGCCTCTGACTTGTACGGTGGTAGGCGGACTCTTTGTGTTCTTCCGTCGAGGAAGGAGACGATCCATTCTAGTGCCTTCTCCTGGATTCCGACGTTGCTGAGGCGCTGCACTAGGGTGCGGTGGCAGACGGTGTTGAAGGCCGCGGAGAGGTCTAGGAGGATGAGGGCCGCTGTTTCTCCGTTGTCCATCAGGGCTCGGATGTCGTCAGTGGCGGCGATGAGGGCTGTCTCGGTGCTGTGGTTGGCACGGAATCCGGACTGTGATGGGTCGAGGGATCCATTCGTCTCGAGGAAGGCGGCCAGCTGTTTGTTGACGGTCTTTTCGATGACTTTGGCTGGAAACGGGAGTAGAGAGATGGGGCGGTAATTCTTGAGTTCGGTGGGGTCAGCTGTAGGTTTCTTGAGTAGAGCGCTGAGTTCGGCGTGCTTCCAGCTCTCGGGGAAGGTGGCGGTGTCGAATGAGGTGTTGATGATGTCCCGCAGGTGGGGTGCGATGACAGCGTCGGCTTTGTTGAAGACGTGGTGAGGGCAGGGGTCGGTCGGAGATCCGGAGTGGACGGAGTTCATCATGTGGACGGTGTCTTCGGTGTTGACCGGGGTCCAGGCGCGGAGGGTGTTGGTGGGTGGCGTTGCTGCGGTCGTAGCGTGCGTCGGTTGGGTGCTGAAGCTGTTGTGTATGTCCGCGATCTTGTTGTGGAAGTGGGAGGCGAGGGAGTTGCAGAGGTCTTGCGATGGGGTGATGTCGTTGTTTCCGGCGTTGGGGTTGGAGAGCTCTTTCACGATGTTGAAGAGTTCCTTGCCGTTGTGTGCGTTGTCGTCCAGTCGGGTTTTGAAAGCCGTTTTCTTGGCGGTGCGGATCAGTTGGTGGTGTTTCCGGGTGGCGAGCTTCAGGGTGGTCCTGTTGTCCGGCGTGGGTTCCTTTCTCCAGGCTTTCTCGAGGGCTCGGCAGTTCTTCTTGGAGCTCTTGAGCTCGTCGGTGAACCATGGGGCTCTCTTGTTGCCGGGTCTGCTGGGCGGGATCCTCAGAGGGGCGAGTTCGTCCGCGCAGTTGCTGATCCACTTCGTGAGGTTGTCGGCGGCCTGGCTGGGGTTCGTTGAGCTGGCCGGAGGGTGCTGGCTCAGGGAAGCGGCGAGCTGGTCTGCTGTGATCTTGGTCCAGCTTCTTCGAGCAACCTGTTGCTGGTGGTGGTGGATCGTCGTTCTTCTGAAGGTGAAGTGGATGCATCTGTGGTCCGTCCACCAACTGATTTGATCCGCCAAGAAATCAGCATTCAAGGATCGTCTCGACAACTGAGGTGCCGGGTTTTTAGGAACCCGGTGGTGCCAGGGGATAACACTCGAAGACCTCTGAGTTCTCCCTGTTCTGGACCACAGAAACCAAGAGTCTTCTAGATGAAGTCAGAGATCGAGTTTTATTGGTTGCAACCAAGTAACACGTGTCCTAGAATTACAACAGCACGGGCTGTAAGTTCTCAGGAGACTGTTCGTTTTTACAGAACCAGCCTTCCCTCTTTATACAGGAATAACAGCTGCAGGCAAGAATTCTTGAGTTTATGATATGGTTATACACATATTTCTACAATAATACAAAGAGCGAAGTCATGCTGGTCAACACATATTTTAGATGTCCGGATCGTGATGGATGACCCAGCTCGGCCCAGAACTACCATCAGATATCGGCAAAACCCCAATAAAACAGGGCACCTCCTTGTCATAAAACTGTCCATAAACAAGGAACATGGACAGGTGTATGTGTGTAGAAAACATGGTCTGTATGTGGTGAATGGTTTATGGCATGTTGTGCTTTGATGATATCCTGCTCGGCCACTGGGCGAGGAGCTGCCCAATCATGTTTGGCTGGAGGTGGTGGAGTCAGTTCGGCCAGGTCATGGGGAAGTCAGCTAAGGTGGACGTGTCCTTTCAGATCAAGCTCGACCTTAATCAATTGACTTATATGAGGGCAAGGCATAAGATGGATGCCGTTCACAAAATGGAGTCCGAGGGTTCAGAACGGAAGCCGCGATTTGAGGGTGTTGGCATCGCTCAATCACGACGCAAATGCACAGGGATAATGTCCTAATCATTACCGGTCTGCCGATACCAAATTCGTCATGGTACGACGATATTTTGTGACACGGGTGTTGGACCTCGATACCATATCACAGCAGGGTCCAATATTTCGGAACCACAGCCCCTCCTTTTGCCCTCATATTAGGCAATAACTCATGCTAATCTGAGTCCAAATCTGTATTAATGAATTCATGGAGATGCTGCTGTAGCATCATTCTGTTGCTCAATTCGTCCCTTGACACAGGCTTCCTTACACATGAAGTAGCGCAGAGGCCACATATTGCAGGAGCGCACTGTACAAACAGGCAGAACATAAACAGAACGGCTAAGATCATCCCAATGAAGATCAGAGTCTTCCATCCCCAGGCAGAGATCAGTTCCCAGAACCACCCTAGCAGAGACCACTCCCCTTTGTCCACATGAAGGGAATCGGAGATTTTGTGCAGTTTGGAGATGGCCTGATACACTGTCGGAGCATTATCAGGGATGAAAATGCAGCAACTGGATTGGATCACTCTACATACACCACCACGGTCTGCAAGTACGACATCTAGGGCAACCCGGTTCTGAAGAGTCATAAGCCGGTCCGACTGGAGCTCAGCTGTCAAATTACTAAGGGCACCGGCCGTTTCGGTCACGGCGGATTCGACTACCCTTGTTAACTGGCGAATGTTCCTGCTGTTTACCATAGGCCCCCAAAAGGGCAGAAAACCCTTTGCGAAGTCCCCAAACTCTTGACCCACAGTGTCGTCTTGACTCACGACACCCCTAACTGTCCTTGTCCGATGGTAATCTGCCCCGGCCGTATAGGTGGGTGGCAGCAGAAACGAGATAAAACATGTGCCCGAGAAGCCAGGGGGCAACCAAGTGTATGCTTTGTAATGGCAGATGAAGTATGTACCCTTTGCTGCCAAAAATGGAGGGGAAGTTTGAGATGCAAACACGTACGTTTCTGTGCATACGCTCTTCCCCAACTGTGTTTTGGGATCCCTGCCAATACTTTGCAGACATAGGTGACCTCGGTGGGGTACTACCCAAACTGGGGAGGATTTCTTCGATTTCTGGCTCTCACTTAAGGAAATCCCATACTTGGTGATGTTCCACCTAATGTATGGGGTAAACACATCTTTGGGAGTCGCTCTAACCGTGTCAATATCTCTACTCATATTTCGGATTCCTGCCACTAGTGCCTTGTTGTTTGAGTTTTCCCCTCGAACGTACGGTTCAAGGGAAAACAGGAACATGGTCTGGAAAGCCCACAGAGAACCGAAATAACTAAATGGCAGGACAAAGTAAGGGATACCCTTATCTGTAGTGTGTGGCATGAGTCCGCATATCCAACAGTTCATAGTGTTCATTACAGATTGGTGCTGGTGGAGGAGTTGGACAAATGAGTTGTTTACAAATTCTAGTCTTCTGGCGGACTCGTGTTCAGGTAAAGGGTGAAAGGAGTTTGTAGGAACAGTAGGAGGAGGTGTGAGCTGTGTGTTGTGTATGAATGGAACTCGAAAAATGGACAGAGCATAGCCAGTTAAAAACATTATTATACTACACAACATTGAGATGCTTAATACTAGAGATCGTCTTTTTGCCATTACAGTACATATTTTCTTTTCAAAGGTCATGGGTCTAGCAGGTCTCTCTACCCTCGGAAACTCCATCCTCTAGTTGCTGCCCGCGGTGGGAGTTTGATTCTGCCAAGGAGTGCGCTCTGTTCAGTCCGGGGTAATTCGCTCAGACCGACCAGAACCGATGACCTAGGCGTCCCCAGCTGCACTCTTCAGACTTCAACCGCGGCCCTAGCAGCAGAACCGGATGGCGGATCGAAAATCAAAAATGAGCAAGTTCCCTGGGCGAGAGAGCTGTAAAATCAAAAATAGTTCTTAGGGGAAAGAGTCGCATAAATTTGCTTTTATTAGTCCCTTTTTCTCGACCTCAGATCATATTGTTGTTTCCCAGGTACAGTGTGGTCTTCGAACAATGTTTCAGGTTCTGTAGTGTCCAACTGCATTGACGGTGGTACAAATCCTTGCAAAATGCGATCACTCTCCTTTTCCGTACCAGTTCCTTTCAGTCGTGCATCGCTGAAGAGTGCAAAGTGAGGTACAGATTCGGTCTCAGAGTCAGCGATCCCGTCCTGGACCCACCGGTCATATGGAAGAGGCAGAGGGACCCGCTTACAATGGGTCCCGTGGATCCAGTTCTTTTTTCCTTCCACCCGAACGGCTGATCTTGTGGAAAGAAGGACGAGGTACGGTCCGGTCCACCTGGGCTGCTCGTTGTTTGTGCGCTGAAAATTCCGCACCAAAACCCAGGTGCCGGGTTCAATGGAGTGACCTGGATCGTTGGAGGCTGGTGGAGAGGAACTGTGAACCTGTTGGTGCAAAACACGCAATTTAGTTGTCAATTCGTGTAAATAGTCAAGCAGTACGGGATGCTCTATCTCACTGAGCTTTTTGGGCCTTGGCACGCCCCAAATGTTAGCTGGGCGGCCAAACACTATTTCGTGTGGACTGAGTCCTAATCTAGAATGGACAATCATTCTGGTAGACAGGAGTGCTAAAGGCAGGGCGTCAGGCCATTTAAGACCTGTGCTGGCTTGGATCTTGGCTAATTTCAGTTTAGCACTCTACTAATCCTGCTGATTGGGGGTGATTCGCAGCGTGAAATTTCTGGTGGATGCCTAGACATTCGCACACTCTCTTCATCACCCGTCCCACGAATTCACTTCCATTATCACTCCAGACTATTCTAGGCATCCCAAACCTAGGGAAGAATTCCTTGACAAGGGCTTTGGCTGTTGACAAGGCAGTGTTGTCCTTGAGGGGATACGCTTCCACCCACCTGGAGAAGGCGCAAACAACAACAAGCACGTATTTCAGATTGTTGCACCTCTCCATGTGGATGAAATCGAGCTGCAAAACCTCGAACGGGTACGCTGGAGGCGCAAAATGACCAGCTGGAGTTGGGGTCCCCCTACCGGGATTGTACTTCAAACACACCATACAGTTCCTGACCAAATTCTCCGCGCATTTCGGGATTCCACTATTCTGCCATACTGGGGCCAACAGTTTACAGATTCCTTTTACACTGATGTGCGCCATTCCATGGGCCATTGTCACCACTGCGAGTACATATGCGTTGGGTAACAGCCATCGTTGGTGTTCTGACAATTCGACCCAACAACCATTCGCATCCAATCTTCCCTTGCTTTCTCTCCATTCATTCACCTCTCTTTCAGTGGCATCAGCTTGTATGGACTTCACACTTTCAATAGTGTCCTCACACATACCCACATCAGGGATCCATCTAGCAGGACCTACAACATACATCCGACTCATTGTGTTCCTCGCAGTCTCTTTCGCAACTTCGTCTGCAAATGCATTCCCGTGACCAACATCATCCTGAATCTTTCTATGTGCACTGCATTTTAATAAAGGGGCTTGTAAAGCGCAATGGTGACGCCATCCCGGCGTGTCCCCAATCGCAACTTGTAGGGGCAAGGTCAGTGACTCGAGGAGGTCGTTAACTAGCGGACCATGTTGGATGTTTGCACCATGTGACGTCAGGAACCCACGTTCACGCCACAATCGTCCAAAACTATGGGCTACGCCAAAGGCGTATTGGCTATCTGTATACACATTCACTCGCTTTCCTTTTGCCAACACACATGCTCTTGTAAGTGCTATTAACTCTGCTGCTTACGCGGAATTCTGGGGGATGCGTGCGGTCTCTACAATAGTGTGCAATGTTGTCACGGCATATGCTGCAGTCGTATCACCATTTGGCAACTTGAAGCATGAACCATCGACCCATAAATTATCATTACATTCAGGAAGGGGTGTGTCCTGCAGGTCTACTCTCCCTTTTGTCTCTTCTTCTGTCCTAAAGCAGCAATCATGTTTTTCAACCTCATCTGTCTCTGCCGGAATGGGCAATAACGTAGCGGGGTTGATTGTATCACACCTCTTTATGTGTATGTGGCTAGCTAACAGTGTCAGCTCATAACTGGACAGTCGAGCACTAGTTAAATGCTGCGTTTTCGTTCTGTTCAGTAAAATGTCTACTGCATGTGGGACCTCAACGATCAGAGTATTATTCATGACTAACCCTGCAGACTGTCGAATACAGACAGCTGCTGCAGCAGTGGCCCTCAAGCAACTTGGTAATGCCTTAGCTACAGGATCTAGAGTCGCTGAGAAATACGCACATGGGCGCTGTTTGTCTCCAAAGTATTGTGTCAGTACTGATAATGCGCAACCTTCCTTCTCATGGACATATAATGTAAAAGGCTTGCTGTAGCCGGGGTTGCCCAACACAGGAGCCGAACATAATGCATCACGCAACTCATGGAAACTTGTCTGACAATCTTCAGACCAAGGCATAGGATTGGGTGTGTCTTTACGTATTAATGCCAGCAAAGGTTTAGCAGTAGTGAGAAATTCGGTATCCATTGTCTACAGTACGATGTAATGCCCAAGAAGGCCCGAACTTCTCTTTGTGTCCTTGGGGCACTCAATCTTGCGATTGCCTGTATTCTTTCTGGGGTCAGTCTCCTTCCCTCCTTCGATAAGATGTGACCTAGGTAGGTCACTTCTTGTCGGCAAAATTGTAATTTTGAGAGAGAGACTTTATGCTTCATGTCACATAAATGACGCAACAACAACAGTGTGGCTTGCTTGCAAATCTCTTCAGTATCTGCAGCGATCAGCAGATTGTCTACATACTGAATCAGAGTCGCATCATCAGGTAGAACAATCTTATCAAGTTGTGTTTTCAAAGCCTGACTGAATATTGATGGACTCTCACAGTAGCCCTAAGGAGCGCGTTTGAAGCGGAAGCTTCGTCCTCCTAAATTGAAGCCAAAAATATCTCTGCTCTCCTCGGCAATCGGGATGCTGAAGAAAGCGTTCTTCAGGTCAATCACCGAAAACCAAGTGGCTGAAGCTGGAACCATTGTCAATAAGGCAGTAATGTCAGGGACAACTGGAAACTGCGGTATAACGATCTTATTTACTTCTCTGAGATCAATCACGAATCTGTATACAGGGGGTTGTGAAGGATCGGTACGCTTTAAGACAGGCAAAATAGGACTGTTACAAATGTTGCCTGTTGTCTCTTCGATGACATCTTTCTCGATCAGGTCGTAGATGATCGCTAACAACGCCTTTTCACATTTGCTAGAGATCTTGTATTGGGGAATACGTGGCAAATCAACATTGGCTTTCAATGTTATGCAATACGGCGCTATCTCCAAACGACCTACATCATTAGAACCAGTAGCCCAGAGTATATCCGGAAGAGATGACAATTCAGTTGGAATATTTTCCTTTGACAAGTACATTGGAAAAACCACCTTCTTACCAAGGGTAAGTTGTACTCCCGAAGGAGAACAGTACAAAGTCGCATATAATCTCTTTAACAAATCCAAACCTAACAAGTTTTCGCCACAACCTGTCGTAAGAATGAGGGGTGCTTCTAATTTGCAGGGGCCAACAGAAAGGGGCATAGGACTAGAGATCGGGTTCATAACGGGGGCGCCAGAAAAACCCACTGAAACATTCATTTCGCCAGACAAAGGTGCGCCTGGAAGTTTTGAGTGCATAATAGAACTTGTTGTAGCACCAGTATCCAGCAGAAATGGCTCTGACACTCCGGATGTAATCACCTCGACATAAGGTCCATTCTGATCTACTGGAACAGAATGATCACTGGTTAGAGGCGGCAGACCCGAGAGCAGAGGACGGCCCGGGACCAGGGTTCGATTCCCGGCGCGGCAGGTTTCTGGACCAGGGTCAGCGGACTCGATAATTCTCTCGCCTCGGTGCCCACTCTGATCAGCGATCACACTCGGCAACTCTGGGCATTAGCTTGCCTCATCTTCACTAACGGCCCCACCAGACCGCCGGGGATGCCTGGTCTCACCCTGGAGATACCCATTAAGGGACCATCTCTCAGGGAAGCCAGGAAGGGTTTTGCAGCGGTCGAAGCGCCTTGGGACCCTACGGGTAAGTAGTGCGCTATATAAATGCCTATACATTTACATTTACATTTTACATGGCTGTCCTAGCAATTATTACCCTCATTCTCGTTTTCTGCGTAATAGTCATCGGCATAGTACTGAGCTGACCTAGAAGATGCATTATTCTGTTGGTCAAAGCTATTCATAGAATTCTGAGGCGGAAAAGAAGTGTTATTCTGGGGGAAATTTCCACGGCCCCTACCCCTAGGAGCCTGTTGAACACCTCTACCTCTTGCACCAGAAACACCAGAAACACCATTCAGACGTCGTGCCAAAGCTGGACAATTATTCTTGAAATGACCCTCTTCTTTGCAATAGGCACACTAATTCGGGCCGTACGGTAAACGCTGATGGGAAAACTCGTTCCCTTGCGCGTTTCTCGAATACTGCTGTGGTTGCTGATAATTAGGCTGACTAGGAGTGCGAGGCGGATAGGCTTGTTGGAGAAGAGCTTTAGTTTTCAAGTCTTTAGTCTTTTTGTCTGCCTCATCTAGCTCGTCTTTGCGTCTATTTTCGTAGTACTGGGCTGTGGCTAAAATCTGCGCTGACGTGGAAACAGCCCAAGCGCTCTCTGAATCTTTCAATTTATTGCACAGTTCAGGAAGCAGATTATGTACGAATTTGTCTACAAACAATCTTTGGCCACCCTCGGAAGCCATATCCTGACCACTATGATCGACGAAAGTCTCTTCAAATCTCGTGAAAAAGTCAGACACATTCTCATCTTTCTTTTGCTTGCACGCAGACAACTTATCCCAATTTACACGCAATTCAGGCATTAAGGTTTTCATGTACGTGATAAATCTACCAGGAAGTTCAGCTACTAAAGGCTCGGGTTTAGAACCACCAATTTGTCTAGCATCTGTAGCAGTAATATTAGCCCACGTGTCACCTAGTTCTTGATCATGATCTGTATGACGAATCTTACTCCATAAAGGCTGTGGTACGACGTTCCCAAACAACATGTCTACATCCGCTAAATTCATTATACATGAGCTGGCAGTCTGTGATAGTTCCTTATAATACCCTGCGGGATTTTTACGTGGATCAGGTAATGTCTGCTTGAGTGCTAAAACTTCAGATCTTTTCCAGGGGACATGTACCCATACACGCTGGAAATGCGGTGGAACAGGTGGATGCGCATTCGCATCACCTTCCCTCCAAACGGGAGGAACTTCTCTCATAGGGTACTGTCGCGCCTTTTTCCTACCTGACACGTCATCTTCATACAATGATCTAGAGACATTTCCTTTACTCCTATACGATAATAACAGATCTATTGCTTTTTCAACATCTGCACCTACAATCATGCCTTCGTAGAACTTAAAACGCATACGAAATAATTCCTGCATTTTGCGCTTTGGATCATTTGTCTCTAAATCTTCACAAAGATATACACACATCTCTTCGAATACATATCTCTGAGTGGGTGCGGCCCATTGTCGGAAGACTTCCATAACAGACTGAACATCATATCTAACAGTGTCAGTAACCCATTTGCGTGCCAACTCATTTAGTCCTTCTCTTTCCTCATAATCAGGCAGTTGACTACGCAACTGTCTACGTCCTGTTTTAGGGGTCGTTTTAGGCGACCCAAAGAAAGGTGAGAACAGACCAGTAACAGTACTTGCTACTCTCTGTCGAACGGAATGAGAAGCTTGTGGAGAGGCAGATGCGCCAGAAAAGACAGGCTGATGTAAAGAAGAAGTCGAAGCAACAGCAGAAGAAGTTGAGGCGGTGGCAGAAGTAGTATCAGGATAAACAGGTGGAGCGGTAGGCAAAGTTGTAGAAGTAGATGGAGTATGGAGCAAAGGCGGCGGCCCTTGAGAAGGCTGCGCCGGAGAAGTAGGAACCAGCTGAAGAGGAGCTGGTGGTTGTGCAAGAGCTGCTTTTCGTGCGCCGGGGCGCGGTATAACAATACGCTTTGGGGGTCCAACAATGCTCAATGTATATGGGGGTGGTGAATTCAATAAATGGTACATTAATGGATCTTTCTCGGATGTTCCCTTTGAATCTTGTCCTTCATGGGGCAACATCGGGTAACATTTATCTACTGCTAGTTTCTTGTTTCTGAGCATTTGTTCATTTTCCTGCTCTTCCTCATTATCCCTGTATGCGATGGCAGCTTGCACCATCGACATACCTCTTTTATTCTTCTTTGCTAGTCTCATTTCTTTCTGTTTGGCTTCTTTGCGCCATAAGCGAAAAGAGTCAAACATCGCCGGCCGGGCTTTCTTCTTAAACAATTTGACCTCGAGGTTGTCTAAAACTTCTGAGTCAAAGCTACCATATTGGGGCCATTTTAAAACACCATCCTTGCAGGTGTATTTTATCCATACCTCATTATATGTGATAGGGCCTACTCCGTGCTTGATATATAACTCATATGTTGGAGTTCCAATCGGAGGAACCGGACACAAATCCTCTAATCGGGAGTCCTTACTACAACCAAGACAAAACAAGTTTCCAAGTCTGCTAAGACCAGGCATCTTTGCTCACTAGTCTAGCTTCAAACTTCAAGGGATTATCTAACTATGATATTTTCGTGAATACACGAATCCCTCGGTTTTGGCGCTTGCAAGTTCCAAACAAACCGTATCTCAAGGATACCAAAAACTAAGAACCAAACTAAGGACTGGGAGACGCTCCACTTATACTTAACTGAAGTATTGAAGATCGATGACGTCACTAGAAGACTCGTCTATCGTTTCGCTCTACCAAGGATCACTGGGTCCAAAACAGGGCGATAGTCAGGGCAGCAGTCCTTCGTAGCAGTCGGGACGCGGGGAACCTCGCAGCAAAGACCTTTGGAACCACGTCGACATACAGTGGTCGCTGAAGTGGCTGGCCGTCCTCTGGAATTTTCACACGAAGCTCCTCACGAACATCTGGCTTGGTCCGTCACCGCTTGATACCGCCCCACGTTGGGCGCCAACTGAGGTGCCGGGTTTTTAGGAACCCGGTGGTGCCAGGGGATAACACCCTAAGACCTCTGAGTTCTCCCTGTTCCGGACCACAGAAACCAAGAGTCTTCTAGATGAAGTCAGAGATCGAGTTTTATTGGTTGCAACCAAGTAACACGTGTCCTAGAATTACAACAGCACGGGCTGTAAGTTCTCAGGAGACTGTTCGTTTTTACAGAACCAGCCTTCCCTCTTTATACAGGAATAACAGCTGCAGGCAAGAATTCTTGAGTTTATGATATGGTTATACACATATTTCTACAATAATACAAAGAGCGAAGTCATGCTGGTCAACACATATTTTAGATGTCCGGATCGTGATGGATGACCCAGCTCGGCCCAGAACTACCATCAGATATCGACAAAACCCCAATAAAACAGGGCACCTCCTTGTCATAAAACTGTCCATAAACAAGGAACATGGACAGGTGTATGTGTGTAGAAAACATGGTCTGTATGTGGTGAATGGTTTATGGCATGTTGTGCTTTGATGATATCTTACTCGGCCACTGGGCGAGGAGCTGCCCAATCAGGTTTGGCTGGAGGCGGTGGAGTCAGTTCGGCCAGGTCATGGGGAAGTCAGCTAAGGTGGACGTGTCCTTTCAGATCAAGCTCGACCTTAATCAATTGACTTATATGAGGGCAAGGCATAAGATGGATGCCGTTCACAAAATGGAGTCCGAGGGTTCAGAACGGAAGCCACAATTTGAGGGTGTTGGCATCGCTCAATCATGACGCAAATGCACAGGGATAATGTCCTAATCATTACCGGTCTGCAGATACCAAATTCGTCATGGTACGACGATATTTTGTGACACGGGTGTTGGACCTCGATACCAGAATTTCGGAACCACACAACAACACTCACAACAGCAAGTAACTCTTCAACATCGTCAAAGAATTCACCAACCCCACGCAGCATCTAACGACATCACTCCCTCCCAAGACCTCTGCGATGCGTTATCTTCTACAACAAAATTGCCGACATCCACAACAGCTTCGAGAATACTCCCAGCGATCAACCCTCCATACCCCCCTCAGATCCTACCCCGCCAACTAACAACCTTAGCGACTGGAACCCAATCACCACTGAAGACACCATCCGCCTAATGAACTCAATCCACTCCGGCTCGCCAACCGACCCCTGCCCCCACCACATCTTCAACAAAGCTGACTCCATCATCCCACCCCATCTCCGTGATGTCATCAACTGCTCGTTCAACACTGCCACCTTTCCAGAAAGCTGGAAACACGCCGAACTCAGCGCCCTTCTGAAGAAACCCACAGCAGACCCCTCTGAAATTAAAAACTACCGACCCATATCCCTCCTCCCATTCCCAGCCAAAGTCATTGAGAAAGCCGTCAACAGCCAGCTCGCCGCCTTCCTTGAATCCAACAACTCCCTCGATCCATCTCAATCCGGGTTTCGAGCCAAACACAGCACCGAAACCGCCCTGTAGTGTAGTTCCTAGTTTCCCACTAGGCCCTGCGCATTGGAATAACATAAACAGTAGTATCGACGTGGAACTGCGGATATTCCAGGCCTCCACTGACTATGCTAAACTTAATTGGGTTGTGTTACCAACTAGCTCAGAGGTCACTGGAAACTTTCTTCTCTGCATAGGAAGTGATCAGCTTCCTTGGCACAGACAAGAAGGGATTCAGCTTTCCAACAACCGTGCAACATGACAACTTTGCTCCTCAGATCAAGAGTCGATCTCTAGGGTCGTGTGAAACAATAGACATAGATTTCACTCAGTCAGTCTAGTGCAGTTTACTTTCACAGTATGTAGAGAATAGAGAGACGGGCGTTTATCGATAAAGGGTTAACATTTATTGAACAGTCTTTCTTCTCGTACAAGAGAAATGTATTGCCACAATTGCAATAACTGTTATTATGAAAAGTACGTACAGTAAGATAAGTATTGCGAAATAGAACTGTAAAAGCATTGATATGGTTTCTTAGCCATACAATGGTTTAAAAGTAATAAAACATATATACAGTCATATATACATTAGGCTAACATACTCAACTGGTGCTTCTAACTAAGCCTACCCCAGTGTGCCTGACCTAAGCCTAACACGTGAGAAGGGGGAGTAAGTAAGTAGCTTAAGTTAAGTTGGTTTTGCCAAGGTTTGTTTCAAGAATTCTCGTCTAAGGGTTTAGTCAACACCATACCTCTGAATAGAATGATGGAGGATTGGTATCTCCTTCAGGGGTCTCTCTCGATATCCCAGTCACCCGCAAGGGTAAACTGGAAGCGCCGGGACTGGATTTCTCTGCACGAGAAATGCAGCGGCTTCTCTCAGCGCGTCGAGGAAGGAGGGGTGACAGCGTCCGCGGGCAGCTGGGCTGGATGTCTTCGCAGAGGACGGCTGCACGGCTCCTCAAGCGTACTGAACCATAGTTCGCGCTGTAGCGGCGATAATGGTAATCAGTAGCTTCACCACCACAGGATAGCAGGCTGCAGCGACAGAGTGCTAGTTTTTACCAACACGGGGTCATGCAGGCAGCTGGCATCAGCAACAGGTTCGCTCATTGCTTAAGGCAACGTTGGTAATATTTATACCTGACAGGTGCCGGGTTTGACGCAAGTTTGCTGGACATAAGACGTCAATTAAAGATGTCACTAGGAAGTGACAGTTATCAGTTGCTCATTAGAGTTCCATTACTAATCAAAACATAGCAAGCGGGGATTTCCAGGTTTGCTAAGTTTTTATCTTGTTGAAGAACTCGGAGTGTTATCTAGGAATATCAGATAGTGACTGCTGCTCTGTCATTGCACTAATTGGTCGCAAAGGAAGTAGCAGAGAGTCATGCTGGAATGTGGCTCTGTTCGTGTGAGGCCAGAGATGACTTTTCAGAAAATCGTACTTGAACGGTTATGCCAATATAGGGAATAAAAGGGCTTTATAGCCGAATAGGGGCATAAGGTCACAGTATCGATCAGAAACCTAGATAAGCACGCAACACCCACTCCACGTCTACATGTCCATCAAAATTACTAAAACTAAAGCAATTAGATGTATGTGTAACATTGCCCACCCCAAAATACATAAATGCATTCGAAATAGGCGTACTTGTAATACATGGAATTTAGGTACTGTACGTTTTTTTTTTTTTAAGCATAGTAACCATTCAAAAGGTATTGCATATGAAATCAATGAACGATTATGCAAAAAGAATTACACATGAAGTATCTCTGACAGAAGAAATGCGAGATAAATCATCACATAAAAATGCATTGTAATAACATGTGTGCTAGAGGCTGGTGTTATGTTGTTATGTCTCTAGATGTGTTTAGAAATAGAAGTGTGAAGCTTCTGTTCTCTAAGAATAGTTTTTACGTTAAGCAAAGAATTGTTCGTGCCAAAAAAGGGGTCAATATTAAAAAAAAATTGTCCAATTCAAGGAAAAATATATTTCCAAAGCACCTGGCAGTTTTTGTTGATCAAAACTGAAGGCCGAATTCAGAGTTCATGGGAACGCTGTGTGTCGGAAAGCTTCTCAAAAGTTATTGTTTCTCTATGGGTGAGAACATCGTATCAGACAGGCTCGCAAAGAATTGGTCTACAAAATCAGGTGATAGTTCAACCAAGTTAGATAGCGCTGAAACTTGGCAGGTGTGAGAATGATTGCTGTCATCGAAGGCAGGACCAGCAATGCTCACAGAACGTTGTACCTGGATGATGTTGCTTTTGTCACTCGCTCCACTGTTACCACTTGGCTGTAGTACAGGAGTCTCCACGAATGCCGTCATCAGGATTGGTAGCCGCTGGGGACAACACAATGCGTGAGCCGTTATTGGACTTTGCAAAGTATCGACGTCCATTGGTACTGCTGATGGAAGTGAAAGACAGATGTCCAACACGCATTCCTCGCCGCAAAGCATACACCGTAGCACAGGTAAAATGCAATTTTGCCATATCGGTCTGAATGAAAGGAACCAGGTCATGTTTAGATCTCTTAGCCTGGCCAATCCGAGGACGTTAGTTATCCTGTCCCTGTAGCGCATTGCTAGGATTGTCTCTTCCATTCCCATGGGAGCTATGTCTGAGCCGAGGCTTGCCATAACGTAGCAGGATGGTCAAAAATAGAATCCCTGCGATGAGTCCCAAAAATAGTGGAATACCACCAAAGATGGAGTGCACAAAATTAGGAAAGATTCCCAAAATTGCCTGGAAGGGTGTTAGCAGTCCCGTAAAGACTGTCTTAAATATGCCTGGGATGCTTGTTGCACTAGACATGTTAAGGAGTTGGCTGAACATTTCTACGAAATGCACGGGGCAATTTGTTGATAAAAGGTCATGGACTTCAGTAGCCGTCCTTGCGACTAGAAGATCATACGTCTCTTTAGATGACGTTATAGGCACTGTTGTCTGTAAAAGCACAGATTTCATTTTGCTTAATGTATCAATTCGTATAGAATAGAGATTCAGACAAGGCCAGAGGGGAGTCACTATGTCTGGAGGCACGCTCGGGAACAATGCTTGCATACAACATTTGACCATGGACGTTACTTGTACTAGATAACTTTTCCCTGGCGCGAGGCCACAGCACCTGTGATCCGTTCTAAGAATGTAACTCCCGTTTGCGAGTTGCATAAAGAAGGGCTCTATCTGAGTTGCAGGTGTGACTAGCTGGTGGCATGAGAGGTTGTTTGAATTTCCATCACATGCTCCGTGTAAATTAATACCCTGACACAAAAGTATACCGCTTAGTGAGTGTTTACAGTTGTCACCACTAAGAAATACATTTTTGTCGCTGTCACTATAGCAAGAATGAGTGTATGGTAATTTCCATTCGGATTTAACATATCCCTTACCCAATTGTTCATATTGGCCAGCAGGTATGTACTCAAGGCATTTATGAAATCGGAAAGTTGTTATCGGAATTGTGATAATTCCGTGTATTATCCATTCAATGACAGGGCTCTCTGACATTGTCAATGGGAATCTCTCGAGTTTCTCGATGCTCAAGATTGTATAGTCTGCTCCTTTCTGTGCCAAACTGATCTGTTTATCAGTAAGGTTAAAAATGGAAAATAATGACGTTGTGTTGATTAAACGCCAAGGCACATAGCCTGAACGAAGATTTTGCAGCGTCCAGCCTAATTCTATAATAGAACGTAATTGAGACTGGCCATGTTGCAACATTAGCAAATCTCTGTCTATCACATCAAAGGCAGAGGATACAATATTGTCCAAAGAATATATTCTGGAAGACAGAGTCATTAACCCATTGTCTACCTTAGAAAGTGATTTCTCCAAATTAATACGATCAATTTCTCGTATTTTTTCAGCAGTTTCAATTTGCTTTACTTTCCAAGCCTCGTTGTAAGCAGCATAGATACTGGTCGCTATGAAACGCTTTTGACGCTGTTTGCGTGGTCCAAGAATGAAGTCGCGCAAATCAGCACCATCTTTTAATAAAGACAAGTGTTGCTTAATTTCAGCTAGTGTGGATGTAGTTAGCCATTCTAGGCAGAGTTTCCCTACACTGTATGTTGTTATAATTCCTGGATGTTGTCTCTGGGAATATCTTGAGTCTAATCTGGTCATTTTCAACCCCTGTGTTTTATTCAGGAATCTATCTTGACAGCTATTTGTGTCTGTAGGCCAGATTAACCACTTTTTCCAATCAGGATGTGTTCTGTTGAAATGTAAAATTTGTGACACGTCTAACTCAATATCAGCTGTTACATTTTCAGGAATTGGCTTTGGTATAGACGGTGTTTTAAGTTCTTTGTTCTTAGCTAGGCCAAGACAAGATGTTTGGTGTATTGTGTCATTTAAAAACAACATTTGTTCTGGTATCATGCAGTTTCTAAAAAGTGCTTCTATGCCTTGCACCTGCCAATCTTTTGTACCCCAAATCGTTTTCGTTTCAATATTATTTTTCCAATAATCAAAACCAAATGTCATCATTTTGTCATAAAATGCTTCTGAATATATCAATTTAGAATTTGTCAGCATTGTTTTCATTCCTGTTTTGTCTAACAGTTTATAATAAAACGTTTCTGCATCACTGGTGTTAAACCCTGAGAAGTATTTGAATTTCTCAAAAAATGCATTAGAACTGCTTTTAGGTGGTGTAGCACAATGTTCCCATTGATTATACATAAAAACATTTCTAGGCTGTGCAGATTTATGCAAGTAATGATCCCCATAATGGGTGTAACAGAATAACTGCTCATAACTAGATGAACCTTGTAAATAATCATGATCTGTGAATCTAGCTGACATTACTAAATCAGACATCATGTCATTAATACTGTTAAAGTCCCAATCATCAGAGAATGTACTTGGTGTCACAAAGTCACTTAAGGAAACCTTTAGTTGATGTGGATACTTCAGGATTTCGACCGGACCATAGATCTCATAGTCTGTTTTCTCCCATACTACCCCACCAGGTATTGGAATTGCTGTGACATTTACTGTTGACAGGTCTCTTTTCTTCACGTGGGATGATCTGTGTGGTTTCAGGACTAGGTTGATGTTCTGACTTGCTGTGTCCATTGTAATATATTTTCCTTCAATGAATTTTCCCAAACACAGTACCATGATGAGCCAAAGCAGGAGGAAAAATACACCTAGACCGAACCAGAACTCTAGCCAAGGGGAAATGAGGTAGATTTCCTTCAGTTGATGAAAGAGTTCCGTTGCTTTTTCTTTAAATGACTTTTTTGTTTCTGGCATCACTTCGGGGTCGTTTAAATCTTCAGAGAAGTTGTCGAAGTTGATGAAATAACCAGAGGCAGTTCTGTCAATTGATGGGATTGTTCTTTCAATCTGTCTCTCTGTAGCACTTTCTGATGCCACATTAGTGTAGACTGGTGTTGTTTCTTGACGAACTGTTTCAATCTGTGTTTCAAGAGGCACGAGTTCCATGGCATTATTGCATAGTCCTTCATTGTGCACTGCAGGCTGATCGAATGTGATTAGTCTTTCAGTTTGAACCTCTTGGATTGTTGCAAGTTTGGGTATTCTGTTGTTTCTTGGGAGTCCACTGGGCCTACTGTTGATTATAGGCCACATGCTTGTGGTTTTACCAGATCGATGGACACGACTCTGTTCTCCTTTTTACCAGCAAGGGGCAGTAGCACAACTGATCTTGTTCCGGTGACTGCTAAGACAGGTACTGCTTTTCTGTAAGAAGGCCCAAATTCCTTCTTAACCGCGATCTTTTCTCTGACTAGATCCCCAATCTTTGGAATCCAGACAGGCCTTGCTGGGGCTGTTGCAGGTGGTGCCTCGTCAGTGGTATTTGGCTGTTGCTTTAACTTTATGTTGCTTAATGATTTTCTTGTTTCATTCAGTTCCTGTAAAACAGCCAAACGGTCTTTTACTTCAAACTGCTTTGTTTCTGCTTGTACCACTGACATCTGACTATCGAGGTCCTGAACGTTCATTCTAATTCCGAACAATAGTTCGTATGGGCTGAAACCTTTTAGAGAATTTCTTGGCATGTTGTTAAGACTAGTCTGGACACTTATTAAATGTTTGACCCACCCAGCGCCTGAACCTAATACCTTCGCTGTTATAGATTGCTTTATATCCCGGCTTTTTCTTTCTACCACACTTGTGCGACGGACAAGAATACCGCAACCCAATTCCCACGCTGGCCATGGCCTCCTTATAGGCTCGAGAGCTGAAAGCAGGACCCTGGTCAGAATGGAACGTGGTAATTGCGTATGTGCCGATATGGACTCGCAAATCTTTTATAACCGTTCTAGCGTCCGCCGAGCGCTGGTGACCTCATTTTTTAAGTGCTTTTCGTCTTAATGGTGTACACTGGGACGCGCTTCTCTTCTTTGATTGCGCAGATAGACCGCCTTATGCTGTCTAGAAGGGATCCTGAAACTACACTGGCCTGTTCATTACTGCGATCTCTGTTGCAGTTTTCACAATTTTGAGCAAAACATTGAATATCTATACTCATTCCTGGCCACCAGTACTCTGATTGCAATTCTTTCAGAGAGGCTTTGATTGTTTGGTGTTTCAGACCCAACCCCATGTGTGCTTCCAGTAGGAGGAAGCCCCTCCTGCTCCTGTTTGGAATTACTCTGTCCCCCACTCCAGGGATTCGAGCAAAAGGAACGGAGTTTGCATCGATTATGTATGCATAATTGAGTGGATAGTTTACGGGTAGTGCTGCACAGTCGCCTTTTACGGTCGTTCTTACTGCCAGCATGGTTTCCCCGTCTATGTACTTATCTGTACGCTTTTTTGTGGCTACGGAAGCCGGTTTAGTTGCTTCCGCTTTGGCTGTATTAGCCAATGAATTCCCTGCAACGTGAACGCCATCACGTTGAAGACTCTGTGCGTGAATCACGTGAGTCTTTTGTAGTTCTTTACTTAAAAGAGCTACCTCGTTCCAGAGCAATTTATGCTTTATTGTGGCACCTGTGTCATCTTTGTAGTCGTTTTCAATCCAACTCTGCAGCTTATTGTTGTAAGAGTTAACGCAAAAATGAGAATCGCACACGATAAGTGTGGGGAATTCGCGTTCTGCATTTTCGAGCGCCATCTTTAAAGATCTGATTTCAGTTCTCTGAACCGAACAGTTTCTTACAGATTCAGTTTTTGTTACTTTCGGTCTGAATTTACCGCACAGCCAACGACCTTTAATGATCGCACATGCTGCATTGTAGGATTTACTCTCTACATTAAAATGCTGTACAAAGCTATCTGTATAGATTATACAGGCATATTGTGGGAGAGGCAGGATTTCGATTGGCAGAGGATATTCTTCTTCATATTCTAAATCATTCAGTTCTTCAAATTGCGGGGCAAAATAGTATTTCACATCTTCCGCTCCTAGAGAATCTATGCACTGTATCCATTTCGGATCCAGTGACACTGTAGGCAGGTTTACTGGGCTGAATAGCGCTTCGAAGGCGGATTCTGCTGTAAGGATATTAATCTGTTTGCTAGTTCTCGTTCATTTGCTAATGCGATTTGCACTGCGTTCACAGTTCTATCTGTGTGACTGAATGTTTTTTCTGCTTGTGTGTACAAGTGAGATTTAATTGAAATTGTTACCTTTTCTCCCTCATTAGAGGTCAGGTACGTGAATCCGCATCTTCCTGGGATGACTCGGATTACAAGATCACGTGTGTTGTCACGTGTGTCTAATTTTGTTTTTGCTAACATGTCTGTTTGCAGTGATCTCAAAATTTTTGAGTCCAATTGATTTGTTTTAAATCAGGTTTTATTAGTTCGTAGAGAGGTTTAACCCTCTCTGCGTAATTTAGTATGTAAGTTCTTCCGAAATTCAGAAAACCTAGTATGGATTGTAAATTCTTCAGCGTTTTTGGAGCTTGGAGTACAGCGCACTTCTCTAAGAAGTTGTCCGCTAGGCTTTTCCCTTCACTTGATAATTCGTACCCTAAGAACAGTACTGTCAGATGGGCAATTCGGGACTTTTTAAAGTTGAATTTGTAACCCTCTGCTGCGAACCCAAGTATAATGGTGTTCACTCTTTTCAAGTGAGTATCCAAGTCGTCGTCTGTGAGATAAATATCATCTACGTAAGATAATGCTTCATCATCATAGATTTGTAGTAACTCTGTTACCCTAGCTGAGAATAGTCCTGGGCTGTTCTTGAACCCCTGTGGGAGTCGACAGAATTTTTTCTGTGACCCAAATGCAGAGAAAGCGGTCAAATATCTGCTTTCCGGTGCAATGTTTTGACAAAAGAAACCATTAGAAATGTCTAATGTCGTTTTGTACTTTTTCCTAACTATGTTATTCATTAGGGCTGCACTATGCGAGTTTTGTACTGCAAAAGTTTTGCAACATGTATTAAGGTGTCTGTAGTCCAAAACTAGACGATATGAATTGTCTGGCTTGGAGACAGGAAACAAAGGATTGTTCATTTGAGAGGTGCATGTTTCAATCACCCCCTGGTACTCAAGTTGATCTAAGATCTCCCTGACTTGTTTTTTAGCTTCTTGCTTTATGGGATACTGCCGTTGGGCAGTTGGTTCACTTTTTAGTTGGATTTTGTGAGGCTGTGAATCCTCATCCCATCCTACATGATTTTTATATAATGCAGGTGCCTGGGCCACTGCCCATTTCCTTGCATATGTGTATTTTTTATGAATCGGAATGTGATTCGAGAAGGCTGGCATAATCACTTCTTCGCCACGAGGGCACTCCCTGACAAACTCCGGGGGGCAATCTTTTTCAGCTAACAGAATATCATAGCCTTTTGAGAGCTTATCCCAAAATAGACCCTTAATTTTCCTAGTCTTATCACCCTCCATACGCAATGTTATTTCGTATATTTTATGGGGCTCGCTAAGCCTGGCGTCAGCAGTTTCAACCTGAATGTATTCATTCGTGTCCACTGTCTCCAGATGACTCATCAAGATCTTGCGCGCTATACTGATTTCTGCTGCACTGTCCAACATTGTCAATGCCCACTCCCCGTTTTTCAACTGTGTCCTCAGTATTCTCGGCATGGTTGATTACTCTAATACTGGCTACCTTCTTTTTCTGAAATTGAGATTTCTTATTTTGAGCAGGTTCCTTGTCTTTGGACTTGGTGTGCTCTCCTGGGTCTGACCGTCCTCTTCTTTCCGAATTCTGTGGAAAAGATCGAGAGGGACGTGTATCAATACTTTGATATCTATCAGGTTTTTTTATATTATCCCTATTTCTAAGGTTATATCTTTTCTCAGAGGGCTCCCTCTGGGGAGACTGGCGTTCTCGAGCCGGAGTTCTTTCCCTCCGTCGAGGAGACCTTCCTCTGGACTGGAAAACTTTTTCCTTGGGAGTGGATTGTTTATTTCCATCCCAGCTCTTTTTAGGAGTGTTTGAATTATTTTTAATAAATAATTTTTCAGGATTTTCGAGCAGTTGGGGCTTAACTGGTTTCCTACCCAAGCTGTCTCTACCTAATTCTTCATAGCATTTTTCTATGATTTTTGCAAGCTCAACAGGATCTTTTATATCTGTTTCCCTCAACTTCTGGCGAATCGCCACAGATGCTGCTTCTCCCTTTACATTGGCTAATAATATAGCCGTGACCTGCTTGAAATCTTTCAGTAATTTCATACCTAGATTTAAAGCGGGCTCTGGACCGAATTCATTTTGAATCTGTTTTAGCACGTCTGGTATTACCGCCATAGACGGAACACCGTGTGTTTTTGTGTAAATGGAAGCAAAGACTGTACCCCAAGTGTCGCAGTCCTCCACGTGTGGTGCGATTCCCATAGGAAGGCAGATGGTCAAGATTCTGTGTTTCTCAATAGGGGTAGTATCAGGAAATACTGCCTCTATTTGAGTGATTTTCTGGGCTAACCAGAAAGGAATTTGTTCCCGTTTTACGGGTGTTTTACCAAGACATGACTGTATGTTCTGTGGTGTAATTTTATTTGTGTTCCCCTGATGAGGGGTCAGCTGTGATGTATTAACAGCTGGCTGGACTGTTGCAGTCCGTATTACATATTGGACTAATTGCCTATGTATTTTTATTAATGTGTTTAGCTGTGCTAACAGCTCTTCTCCAGACATTCTTGTAATGTCAGGATGTGGTGTGTAGCTGGCTAGAACCGGCCACGTGGCTCCTGGTCTACCTAGTGGACCGAGCCTAGTTATGTGATCATTGTGTTTTAGGGCGCCATTAAACCAGAGCAGGTGCTCTTGAAATTTAAGTGGAATTTCAACCTCCTCGAAAGGGGCGTACTCATCCGGAGGTTCCTCTATTTTGTAATAGTGAAACTCTTGTGTTATAGCGTTTACCGCTGGAAAGTTTATCCATGAATAGAATACCTCTGTCTGCCGATACTCGTGAGCCTCTATCACGAAAATTACTGTACCACCTTGAGGTGGCAGTCCGTTTTCTATAAGTTTTAAAGTTATAGATCTTCTTAACTGGACCGGGATGATAATAGCACCCGGGTCTGTGTATTCGGGACCTTGCTGAGTCGCATCTACTGCGGCCCCAGGGGCTCCGTTTTCTGGCATTGTAAAAATGCGAGGTTTGCAGAGTAGGTCTCCAAGGAGACAAAGATTAGATGCACAATATTTTGGAACACTGTATCCTTCAACGTTGAATAAACCAGAGCTTTACATAGGAATCTCTTCCTACTAAGGTCGGGCGGATTTTAACCTTTCACCCACTCCAGACGTCTATTGGAGTATTTACGGGCGAAAGGGGTGTGAAATATGCACGACTGAGTTACTCTACAAGTCTTGCGTTAGTTTATCGCCTTACCAAACGTTGGGCGCCATGTAGTGTAGTTCCTAGTTTCCCACTAGGCCCTGCGCATTGGAATAACATAAACAGTAGTATCGACGTGGAACTGCGGATATTCCAGGCCTCCACTGACTATGCTAAACTTAATTGGGTTGTGTTACCAACTAGCTCAGAGGTCACTGGAAACTTTCTTCTCTGCATAGGAAGTGATCAGCTTCCTTGGCACAGACAAGAAGGGATTCAGCTTTCCAACAACCGTGCAACATGACAACTTTGCTCCTCAGATCAAGAGTCGATCTCTAGGGTCGTGTGAAACAATAGACATAGATTTCACTCAGTCAGTCTAGTGCAGTTTACTTTCACAGTATGTAGAGAATAGAGAGACGGGCGTTTATCAATAAAGGGTTAACATTTATTGAACAGTCTTTCTTCTCGTACAAGAGAAATGTATTGCCACAATTGCAATAACTGTTATTATGAAAAGTACGTACAGTAAGATAAGTATTGCGAAATAGAACTGTAAAAGCATTGATATGGTTTCTTAGCCATACAATGGTTTGAAAGTAATACAACATATATACAGTCATATATACATTAGGCTAACATACTCAACTGGTGCTTCTAACTAAGCCTACCCCAGTGTGCCTGACCTAAGCCTAACACGTGAGAAGGGGGAGTAAGTAAGTAGCTTAAGTTAAGTTGGTTTTGCCAAGGTTTGTTTCAAGAATTCTCGTCTAAGGGTTTAGTCAACACCATACCTCTGAATAGAATGATGGAGGATTGGTATCTCCTTCAGGGGTCTCTCTCGATATCCCAGTCACCCGCGAGGGTAAACTGGAAGCGCCGGGACTGGATTTCTCTGCACGAGAAATGCAGCGGCTTCTCTCAGCGCGTCGAGGAAGGAGGGGTGACAGCGTCCGCGGGCAGCTGGGCTGGATGTCTTCGCAGAGGACGGCTGCACGGCTCCTCAAGCGTACTGAACCATAGTTCGCGCTGTAGCGGCGATAATGGTAATCAGTAGCTTCACCACCACAGGATAGCAGGCTGCAGCGACAGAGTGCTAGTTTTTACCAACACGGGGTCATGCAGGCAGCTGGCATCAGCAACAGGTTCGCTCATTGCTTAAGGCAACGTTGGTAATATTTATACCTGACAGGTGCCGGGTTTGACGCAAGTTTGCTGGACATAAGACGTCAATTAAAGATGTCACTAGGAAGTGACAGTTATCAGTTGCTCATTAGAGTTCCATTACTAATCAAAACATAGCAAGCGGGGATTTCCAGGTTTGCTAAGTTTTTATCTTGTTGAAGAACTCGGAGTGTTATCTAGGAATATCAGATAGTGACTGCTGCTCTGTCATTGCACTAATTGGTCGCAAAGGAAGTAGCAGAGAGTCATGCTGGAATGTGGCTCTGTTCGTGTGAGGCCAGAGATGACTTTTCAGAAAATCGTACTTGAACGGTTATGCCAATATAGGGAATAAAAGGGCTTTATAGCCGAATAGGGGCATAAGGTCACAGTATCGATCAGGAACCTAGATAAGCACGCAACAGCCCTCATTGCAGCGACTGACGACATCCGAACACTACTAGACAACGGAGAAACAGTGGCCCTCATTCTGCTCGACCTCTCCGCCGCTTTCGACACAGTCTGCCACAGCACCCTTATACAACGCCTCAGCAACATCGGCATTCAAGGAAAAGCCTTGGACTGGATCATCTCTTTCCTAGCTGGGAGAACTCAAAGAGTCCGACTTCCCCCATTCAACTCAGAGGCCACTGAAGTCATCTGTGGCGTTCCACAAGGATCTTCACTCAGTCCCACCCTCTTCAACGTTTACATGAGTCCACTCGCTTCCATTGCGCGCCAACACAACCTCAACATCATCTCTAACGCCGACGACACCCAGTTAATCCTTTCCCTCACCAAAGACCCCAACACCGCCAAAATCAATCTTCACGAAGGCATGAAAGTAGCCGAATGGATGAAACATAGCCGCCTAAAACTCAACTCAGACCAAACGGAGGTGCTCATCCTGGGATCTTCCCCCTCTGCCTGGGACGACTCTTGGTGGCCTTCCGCTATGGAAACAGCACCCACACCCACAGACCATGCACGTAACCTTGGCTTCATCCTAGACTCCTCTCTCTCGATGTCCAGACAAGTCAATGCCGTCTCATCCTCCTGCTTCAATGTACTTTGCATTCTCAAAAAGATCTTCCGCTGGATCCCCCTCGAGACAAGAAAGACTGTCACCCACGCACTGGTCACGAGTCGACCGGATTATGGTAACACACTATACGCCGGAATCACAGCAAAATTACAGAAAAAACTCCAACGCATCCAAAACGCATCAGCGAGACTCATATTAGACATCCCTCACCATGATCACATCACCGGACACCTAAAAGACCTCCACTGGCTTCCCGTCAACAAAAGAATTACCTTCCGCCTTCTCACCCACGCACAAAAGGCCCTCTACAATCTAGGACCCGAATGCCTCAACACTCGACTGTCCTTCTACAAACCCACCCGCCAACTTAGATCGTCCAATCAAGCTCTCGCCGCAGTCCCGCACATCCGAAAATCCACCATGGGAGGCAGATCCTTCTCCTTCCTTGCTGCCAAGACCTGGAACTCACTCCCCACTCACCTCCGCCTTACTCAAAACCACATCTCCTTCAGAAAAGAACTTAAAACCTGGCTATTCGACAAATAATGAAACTCTTCCCCGAGCGCCTTGAGACCCTCTGGGTGAGTAGTGCGCTATATAAATGCCCCAACTTGAACTTGAACTATGTGTCCATTTTAGGGTTAGATATAGTTATACTATATCTAAAGCAAAGGGTGATTACACCACTTTGCCCCAGCTGTGTTACCAGCCAGTTGTGTCAGTTTTGGATGGCCAGCCAGGGGTGGCATAATACATGCTGCGGCCCCTGGTAGGCCTTGGGTGCACTTAAGCCCTGGGTACCTATGGTACACTGTACAAGGACTTACAAGAGTGACCAAATACCAATTAGGTATGTACCCAGAGTACATGGAATCCTTTTTAACAGAGAGAGCAGGAAGCCTGGGGTCCTGAATAGCAGGATCCCAGGCCAACTATGTCGAAAACCAGCAAAACACTAGGCAAAAAGTTTGGGGTAACCATAGTCAGATATCCACCTTCCTACACTGCTTGCAAAGTGTTTGCATTTCGAGTTGTGGTGGTTCGCGAACGGATCCAACGATGGGGTGTCCCAAAGTTGACTTTGAGCTAATTCCCACTCGTGTGAAACACTGGTTGATCTGCACCGGATAGCTGCCCTTGTGTTGTTCACACCTGGAACATGCTGTACTTGAAGTGAGATGTTGTGAAGTAGTAACCACTTCCAAATTTCTTGCGCTTCTTTTGACTTTGTACCCTCTTGTTTTAATAGGTAAAACATTGTTGTTGTACTGTCTGTTCTGACTAGTACTGTTGAATCGTGGATTCTGGGAAGAAATGCCTGTAATCCCAAGAAAACTGCTTTTAGCTCCAACAGGTTGATGTGAAGTTGAGCTTCGTGGTCGGACCAATGACCCTGTATTTCAAGGTCTTGGAGATGTGACCCCCAACCTTGTCGTGATGCATCTGTCATCATGACATAACTGATGTTGAGGTTCGAAGAGTAGACCTTCTGTCAAATGTTTTCTGATCCTCTACCATGACAGGGCCTTTAGATCTGATGAGTGATAGAGATCCGATCTTCGAAGGACCCTTGAGATTGAATCCATTGTTTGTCTAAAGGCTCTTGGAGAGGCCTTATGTACACTCTGCAATTGGGAAGTAAGGGGATACATGAAGACATCATCCCCAATAAGCACTTGAAGATTCTCACAGAAGTGAACTTTTTTGTTTGCAGATTTGACGCTGGGTTTATGATTTTTTTAGTACGGTCCTCTGAAGGATAAGCTTTTGCTTCCTTTGTGCGAAGCATGGCTCCCAGAAATTGAAGGGTTTGAGACGGAATGAGAGACGACTTTGAGGTAGATCCTTAGACCCAGACAACTAAAGAGATCCATGCAGCATTGCAGTGAGCACTGGGTTTCCTGGAACGAAGTACCTTTTATGAGCCAATCGTCCAGATATGGGAACATCTGGTGTCCTTGAAGTCTCAAGTGTGCTGCTACTGGCGCCATGCACTTAGTTAAGACCCGATTTCAGACCAAGTGGCAAGACTTTGAATTGGTAGTGGCGCCCCGCCACCATGAAATGCAGAAACCTTCTGTGATTTATATGAATCGGAATATGGAAATAAGCATCTAAGAGGTCCAGCAGGGATGCCATGCAGAGTAGTAGGAGCATTTCTTGCAGGGATAGCATACGAAAAGATATGAATTTGTTCAAACTTCTCAGGTCCATTACCTGCCTCCATTTCGATGTGTGTTTTTTTCTTAACCAGAAAGAAATGCTAATAAAAGCCTTTCCCTCGTTGATGACGTGGAAACACCTCTATTGCCTCTTTTTCTATAAGAGATAAAATTTCCGCCTTGAGGGCTGACAGATGTTGTTGCTTCCTGTGAACAGGAGGTTTATTCGAAGGTTTCTGTATAAATTCGAGGATATGGCCTTGCTGTATTACGTGAATAACAAGAAAAAGACTAGGAGGTCTTTGGAATGAAGAAAAGAGACCACAATCTGTTGACCAAAACTCCTATCACAACTAACGGTGAGGGTCCATCAGTAATGAAAGAGTCCTATCAGCCCACCCATTTGGCGGAACCTCGTCATCTAGGACCTTATCAGCAGGTGTTCATATGGCCAAGCTCAGTTGTATTTGCTTGGTGCCAACAGTTCCCATGCTGAAAGAAGATGAGTCCTCACTGCGAGTGGTACTGATAGGGTGCAGTGCTCAGGAGAAAAGTGCATAATTAAAATGGCGGTCAAGGTAGAAAAAATTATTTATTAGTGTCTCCCTGGACGCCAGATTAAAAAGATGTAGCAACAGTGTGACAATATCACTGTCAAAGAAGCATCTAGAGATAGGCCAACATGTTTCTGCCGTTTATGTAACGTTTTACAGGCATTCGTCAGGGCCAAGCTGTACAAATAGGCTAGGCCAGATACAAATACTCTCTGGAATACCGAACCTGTACGAGGACACTATCCATGTGGAGGTTGTGCAGCCTGTCCCCAAACTTCCAAAACTGTGACAATAGATATAGGGACAGATAGACCGTGGCGTTTAAACTCCCACACTAATTGTAACTCAGACAAACTGATCTACATGATAACATGTCCCTGCAATCTCATCTATATAGGTCACACTACCAGGAAGATTAAGCTTCGTATAAGCGAGCATAAGAGCACCATCCGGTGCAATAAGCAATCTACTCGCCTTACGAACCATTTCTTGACTCATAAACACAAGGCTGATGAAATGAAATGGGTTGTTTTAGAGCGACCATTCATTCCACCTCATGTGACCAATGTACCACACTTTCTATTTTTCAGAGAGCAACGTTGGATACACAAGCTCAAGACGGACGTCTTGGGTTTGAATGATAACATACCTTGGATCTCTTTATGACTCTCATCTAGTCTAATTTGTGCATATTTATGCACTGTTTTCTATACTGCACTTGTCCATTGACATAGGAACCACAGAGGTTTTCCAGGTTCTGCATAGGATCACTGTTCTTGTCCATGTATGATATCTTTAGACTAAGATTTTAAGCCCTTCTGACATAGGGTTTGAGCTCATATAACACCCTTTCTACACCTTCATTTGGTTCAATACATAAGAGGCATACAACATCTAGTTATGCTTTGACAACTGGTCAACTCTGTTGGGTTTCTCTAGAAAGGTACACTCTGTACTTTCTGTAAAAATGATCACCATCTGCATCATTTCCTAACTCTCAGAGTGATAATATATACACACCGTAAATGGCTACATACTGGATTAGAGAACCCACACCAACCATTGTTAACATTAGTCTTGTTGTTTGCATCCTTTTGAATCACTGTTGCTGTATGAGGGATATACTGGATAAATTAGCAATTTGTCCTTTAACTTCAGCCACTGTTGTAATTTGGCCACAGTATTTGCAGATTTCTACATAAGCATCCCACAATTATCGGGATTACCAGCTCTTTGGAAACGGCCCTTTAATTATCTCCACCTTTGCATGGGTTTTTGCTTTGCAGTGAAATTGATCACGGAATGATGCAAATAAATGCCTACAGCTTGTTAGCACCTATCGGCATCAGCGTTTCATGTGCGCATAGGCGCACTCCATCTCCCTACAACACAGACACAGAGAGAGGCATCAAGAAGCCTATCGCGCATGCGCACGAGTACGCTCTGCTCTCTACACATCACCGCATGCGCTTAGCTGCGTTGGTTTCGTATTTTGGATCCACGCGCATGCGCAATGCGGTAACATTGCTTTTATGCCGAGCGAGCAGGCGCAGATGCGCGTACTAAACGCATCTGCCATCTCGCAGGTGTAGACTATTAAAAATTAATTACCCAATTCACGTGGGTATATAAACTTCCGGCCTCCTGTCCATCGGCGCCTCCCCTTCGGTTCTGGACCCAAACCGAGGCACCGACGGACAGGTAAGAGAATTCCTGCTGACAGCTCTGGTCTCATTCCTTGTGCTAATATCAGGCAGGCAGGGTTATTTACTTCCTTATAACTATACCATTCGCTCAAGAGAGCACTAGAATGAAGTTTCCCTGCTCCTTACAACTACTGTTTTACTTTTTGTAACAAAGCGGAGGTGGTAGAAGATAGTTTGTCCCCCTCTTCTCCCCCCAGCTTAATTAACAACTAAGTCTGATTAACAACCGAGCTAGTTTTATCTGCTTGATTAATTCGCAGCTATTAAATTACATTCTCAAATAGCTTTGTATTAGCATATTCATAGATTTGAGGCACGTCATATCCGATGCCCAAGTCATAAGACTTCCTTGCCTTTTTTGTGCCATTGGCCAGTTGGGGCTTTAAACCAGTAAGATCTAAAACCAAGCTTTTTATGTGTGTCTTTACACCACAATAAATACATTGAGCACGACATTTATCATTGCCAAAAATTGTGTTTCTCTGTATGTTTCCTAGAGCGGGGCCTCTCTATCCGAGCCGTTGCCGGGTGAGGTGAGGCTTAACTCCCACAAAGTGTTGGGTGAGTTGCTATTCCTTTCTTATCATATAATTCGTCAGACTATCTGGCTTTTGACTCTCCTATAGTCATGAGTTATCTGGCTCTCGTATGAGCAGTTACTAGAAGTGTTTGGAGACCACTATAATTTTGACCTTCACCACATGTTGATATTCACAATTGTATAATGGATGCGATATCAGTATGTTTCTTCTTTCTTTATTATTTCAGGAAAGGATGGTACCCCACATGGTTACTTAACCTGAGACGGTAGGGTGGCTGACTTAGCCACACGATTAAACTCACCATCCCAACCATGCTTAACAGTTTGTTTTGTTGTCTAAAAAATTTTTCACCTTGAGAATTTATTAGATGTTGCAGTAGCCTATTTGTACAGCTTGGCCCTGACGAATGCCTGTAAAACGTTACATGAACGGCAGAAACATGTTGGCCTATCTCTAGATGCTTCTTTGACAGTGATATTGTCACACTGTTGCTACATCTTTTTAATCTGGCGTCCAGGGAGACACTAATAAATAATTTTTTCTACCTTGACCGCCATTTTAATTATGCACTTTTCTCCTGAGCACTGCACCCTATCAGTACCACTCGCAGTGAGGACTCATCTTCTTTCAGCATGGGAACTGTTGGCACCAAGCAAATACAACTGAGCTTGGCCATATGAACACCTGCTGATAAGGTCCTAGATGACGAGGTTCCGCCAAATGGGTGGGCTGATAGGACTCTTTCATTACTGATGGACCCTCACCGTTAGTTGTGATAGGAGTTTTGGTCAACAGATTGTGGTCTCTTTTCTTCATTCCAAAGACCCCCTAGTCTTTTTCTTGTTATTCACGTTCTGAGTGGGGTTTTGACTAGAGAGGTCGATAAATATTATCCCCTTGACCCTCAAAATACAGTTGTTGTTTCTTGCTGTATTACGTCCAGTACCCATCTGTCTGATGTTTTCGACAGCCATTCCTGATAAAAGAGAGAAAGGGAAAGATCCTTGAGGTCTGAGCAAGAGGCGGGCGCTTTGACAGAGTCACTGTCTCCTATTAGTCTGCGCCGATTTACCTCTTGCAGTAGTCTTTCCTTTGGACTGCTGATGATACGGGATGTTGAAGGACCGAAATTGTTGGTTGCTTAAAAACTGACGATACCCCTGCTGACTGTAAGGTTGGCATCTGCTGGACTGATACGAAGACCTTTGATTGTATTGTCCTCTAGTTCCTCTTTTCCGAAAGGACTGGAATCTGCCCTGCTGCAGAGAGCCCAACACTCGCGCTGTGTCCGTGTCAGATTTGATACCTTGGAGAGCATCATCTATATTCTTTCCGAAGAGATTTTCTCCGTCAAACGGCATGTCTATTATCTTCGCTTGGACTTCTGGTCTGAAAGAAGTGGCCTTAAGCCATCCTTGTCTTCGGAGTGCCACAGCACCTGCCATTTGTCTGAATGCCACAGAAGACCTATCCATCGCAATATCTATAGATTCAGATGCAACCCTAGCCCCATCTTGTAATATGGCGGCAGCTTCTTCCTTTTTATCATCTGGCAGATGGGCCAACAACAGTGCTATATCTGACCACATCTGCCTATTGTACCTACTGATCAGAGCATTTGCAGCTCTAATGGAAGCTGCTGCCATCACAGCAAAGCACTTCCCTGCACCATCCATCCGTCTTTCTTCCTTATATGGAAGAGCTGCAGAAGTTGAGACTGGGTTTTTGGACTGCCTCTGAGCGACTTGCATTACCACTGTCTCTGGCCGTGGATGTCCAATTAAGCATGCCGGAGACGATTCAAGGGACCGATACTTTCTCTCTATTCTGGGCACCAAGGCCAGATTCTTCAAGTTTTTCAATCCCTAGTCCCAAATGTAATCGATAATAGGAATTGCTCTGATGGATTTTCTTGATTCCTCTTTCAAATCGTAGAGAAAACACTCAGTTTCCTGCACTGGAAGTGGAAGTTCAAATCTCTTTGAGGCTTTTTCCATAATGTCATGAAATCCACCAATATCCTGTGGAGGAGAGTTTGCTGGTGACGGCGATGGAGACTGTGTAGTAGGTAAAATATACTGATCCCATTCTATCCCAACTGGATTCTCCTGAAGAAGTTATCCTTCTTCTGGTTGTTCTCCATCACTCTCCGCTAAATCATCTATAATTGTAATAATTGGGGGAGATCGAACCTTTTGCACTGAAGGTGGAGGTGGAAGTTGAGCCACTTGAGCTTGAGTAGGACTTGCTGAAGATTTCGAGGCTGGGGCGTTAGCTTCAGGAAAACGAAGGTAATAGTCGTTGATCATGTGACGAAAGTCAGTCACCAGAGAAATTGGCATTGAGACAGACTCTTCTCTCACATCAGGCTGTGCTTCTTCCTCCTCTTCATATTCATATGATTGTTGGAAAGACTCATACCTTTTTGATTCTGGCACTGGACGATCTTGGAATGAGAATACCTCTTGAACCTCCTGATATTCTTCTTCATCCGTGTCCGGACTCTTTATTTGAAGCTGAGACGGGCTATACGCTACTCCAGTCGACTCTTCATCCTCTGACTGCACTTCTAGCAGATTTGATGGAGGAAGCAGAGAAATTTTTGTCCAGCTTGTGAATTCTGTAGATTTCTTCACTGTCGACGAGCCCGTCGACGGTGGAAAAGACTTCAAGGATATCAATGATTTTGCCTTTAGAGATTTAAAGGAAGTCGTCGACGGAGCTCCCGCCGTCGGTGTTCCAGTGGACGAAGAGATACGAATTATCGTCGGTGAAGTTGTCGACAAACGTCGCACTTCCCGGCGACGTCGACAAACCTTTCTTCGACGACGTTGTTCTAGTCATCGACGTCGACGCAGCTATCGTCGTCGAGATTGTAGTCGTCGACGTCGTCGGCGTTTTCACAGAAATTATTGCCGGCGATGCCCCAATCTTCGTAGATGTGGCTGAAGACACCTCCCTTGACTCTGAGGACTTCTTTGATGGAGTGTGAGGAAGAGAAGACAAAGAAGCCTCTTTGTCTTTAGTTTTTTGCTTTTTAGATTCCACTTTTCCCTCAGGAGCAGAAGACTTACTCTTCTTGGAAGATTGGATATTAACCTCATCCTCAGAGTCAGAATCTGAAGTGGCCTTCTTCTTCTGAAGCCACAACAGTAAATGTGCCTCTCCGTCTCTTAAAGTTTTTGCTGAAAAGGTTCTGCAGTGTTTGCAGTCTCTTGGCACATGTTTAGGGTGAAGACAATACAAGAAGTCCTTGTGGGGGTCTTCAGAATACAGTCTAGGTTCCCCACAGGATTTGTAGGGCCTGAAAAGTCTCTTTTCAGAGCTTTCAGCCACTATAGGTATAAGATGTAAAACAGTACCTTAATCCAGAAGAAATAACTTGCAGTTGGAAAGGTCAATAGTTCACTCAGGAACAAAACTGAGCAAGGTTCAGGGAATCTCCTCACACGAAGGCGGTTGGAAATCTGAGTTATGATGGCTCTGCTGAGGAGTGTGATGTCATGGCTAGCAGCTGATTTGCTGAGTTTTGGACCAAATAATGAGGAGGTTTGGTTAGCAAATAATGTGATTCCCTATGGGATTTTTCTATGCAGTTTTTCTAGTACTGCTATGGTCATTTTGTTACCGTGAGACTCCCACCATGACGACGGGGAAGATACAAGCATGTGAATCTATGAAAGATTCAATACTGGAGAATCATCCTCGCTCTGGAGTTGTACAGTTTGGTTATGACTTTTGGGATTAGAGGGAGAGGTGGAAAAGCATACAAAAAGGTCCCTGACCAATCGATCAAAAGGACATTCCCCTTTGTTCCGGGCCTATGATATCTTGATGCAAAGTCTTGTCATTTTTTGTTGCCGTCGTCTGCTTACAAATCTATACGCGGCTGGCCCCATTCCCTGAAAAGGTCTGCCACCACCTCGTCATACAGCAACCAATCTTGATGCTCTGCGAAATGACGGCTCAAGGCGTCTGCTTGAGTGTTTGGCTCCCCTGGCTGGTGGACCGGTGTAACGGTGAATCACCTGGCCAGGAGTTAATGCCAAATCGCCTGAGACCGGGTACCTCCTGCTTGTTCAAGTAGTACATAATGGTAGTATTATCCATCTGGATCAACAAGGAGCTGGTGTGAATGGAGGGGTAGAATGCCTGGAGGGCTAGATGCACCGCCCTTAGCTCCAGCATATTGATGTGATATGCCCGTTCCTTGGTTGACCACAAACCCTGCGTTTGGAGATGACCCATGTGAGTCCCCCCCACCCCTGGAGAGACGCATCCGTAATCACTGTCTGTGTTGACAGTGTTTCATGAAACTGGACTCCCACCAGGAGATTATTGTGCCAAGTCCACCACGAAATGGAAGCTCACGCTGACTATGAGAGACTGATCTTGCCATCCCATTGAGTTGTACGTTGGTCCCATTTGTTTTCCAGGTCCTGCTGCGAGGGATGCCTCCTGAATCTGGCATTGGGGACTAGGAAGATGCACAATGCCATCGACCCCGAGAGGTAACTTGCCTGACTGATGGTTGAAGATTGAGGAGAAGACGGCTGCACTTTAGAGTGATAGATGACAGTCTCTCCGAAGGATACACTCTTCCTAACTTGGAGTTCAGTGTGTAGCCGAGATAGTGAATTCTTTGGGTCAGCTGAGACCGACTTGGCAAAAGTGACGATCCAGCAGTTGAAGCAAGGTTAGACATGTCAGATAATTATCTTGAGCGCGCTGAGGAGAAACACTCTTCAGCAGCCAGTCGTCCAGATAAGGATAAACAAACAGCCCATAACCACGTACGGAAGCTACCACAGCCACGCACTTGGTGAAAGCTCGAGGGGCCGACTTTAGCCTGAAGGGTAACACCTTGTATTGCTAATGCTTGGCCCCTACCATGGATTGCAGGAACACTGAAATGTTTTGGGTTGATTGGAACATGGAAATACGCATTCTGTAAGTCTATTGAGCATATCCAGTCTCCCTGGTAAAGGTGAGGATAAGTTTGATGGAGAGCCAGCCTACAACATTTTTCTTTGCGGATGCACTTTTTCAGGAGGCACAGGTCCAAAATTGACCTTAACTCTGGCTTGGGACCTTTCTTTCGTACCAGAAAATACTGAGAGTACATCTCTTTCCCTCTTTTTGAAGGAGCAACTTCCTCTATTGTGGACTTTTGTAGTAGAGTGGACACTTCTCGTTGCAGCAGTTGTAACTGGTGACAGACAGATTTTGCTGGGGAATCACTGAGGGTGGATGACGAAACCTCAAAAAGTACCCATTTTGCACCATATTCAACACCCATTGATCTTTTGTAATGTTGCGCCACTCTTGCAGATGATTGGCAATACTTACCCCCCACTGGAGTGGAGAATGGCGACGGAAGAAGCGACTGCTCATTGTTTTGCTGAGGTTTTTTTAGATGTGGAGGACTGGTGTGGTGCTCCCCGACCACGTTCAGAGCGGCAACCCTGGTACTGCGCTCTGGTTTGATGTTGTTGCTGCTGTTGAGACCACTGAGGGGCTTGAACCCTCTGATGATAAGGTCTGCGATCGTATGGCCTGTACTTGTAGCGGAAATCTTTTTTCTTTTCCAGACCTACCATATTGAGGGTGTCGAGTTCCGCCTTCATCTGAACCAAAGAGAGAATGACCATTAAAGGGCAGATTCAAAATGCTTTGAGATTCCGGTTTGAGTGCCATAAGCCAGAGCCAAGAGGAGCGTCAAGCGCATATGCCATGCTCATAAGCATGCGCTGTTCGGGTTGCACCAACTGCTGCCACACTTATCTGATTACAAAAAACAGTTGATGAACAGAATGTAGAACAATGTCATACATTCAGCCCAGTACAAGGATCTGGGCCTAAATCCATCGTTTTATTGCACTCCACACCACCCTGGGTTAGACACTGGCTATATGCAAATCAGCTCTGACCCTGTGCCTCATGGGAACAGTCCAGTCCGAACTACCAAGCCATGTCTTTCCCAGACCGGAATCAAGCATCCAAGAACCGGTTTCTGGCTATCAGCCTTCATCAGCCTGGATAGCTTGACTCCAGTGGTGTGGAGAGCCTGGGACTCACGTCTGAGTATACCCAGCACACTCGGGGTGAAAATTGCAAAAAACACAGTTGATGGACAGAATGTAGAACAATGTCATACATTCACCCCAGTACAAGGATCTGGGCCTAAATCCATTGTTTTTTTGCACTCCCGGTCTAGGAAAGACATGGCTTGGTAGTTCGGGCTGGACTGTTCCCATGAGGCACAGGGTCAAGGCTGATGTGCATATAGCCATTGTCTGAACTAGGGTGGTGTGGAGAGCAAAAAAACGATGGATTTAGGCCCAGATCCTTGTACTCGGGTGAATGTAAGACATTGTTCTGCATTCTGTCCATCAACTGTGTTTTTTGCAATTTTCACCCCGAGTGGGCTGGGTGTGCTCAGACGTGAGTCCCAGGCTCTCCACATCACTGGAGTCAAGCTATCCAGGCTGAAGAAGGCTGATAGCCAGAAACCGGTCCTTGGATGCTTGATTCCGGTCTAGGAAAGACATGGCTTGGTAGTTCGGGCTGGACTGTTCCCATGAGGCACAGGGTCAAGGCTGATTTGCATATAGCCATTGTCTGAACTAGGGTGGTGTGGAGAGCAAATAAACTATGGATTTAGGCCCAGATCCTTGTACTGGGGTGAATGTAAGACATTGTTCTGCATTCTGTCCATCAACTGTGTTTTTTGCAATTTTCACCCCGAGTGGGCTGGGTGTGCTCAGACGTGAGTCCCAGGCTCTCCACATCACTGGAGTCAAGCTATCCAGGCTGAAGAAGGCTGATAGCCAGAAACCGGTCCTTGGATGCTTGATTCCGGTCTAGGAAAGACATGGCTTGGTAGTTCGGGCTGGACTGTTCCCATGAGGCACAGGGTGAAGGCTGATTTGCATATAGCCATTGTCTGAACTAGGGTGGTGTGGAGAGCAGCAAAAAAACGATGGATTTAGGCCCAGATCCTTGTACTGGGGTGAATGTAAGACATTGTTCTGCATTCTGTCCATCAACTGTGTTTTTTACACTTATCTGATTAGCCACTAGTTCTCCTTCCTGGAGAACCTCCTCAAATTCCTGCAGATCTTCATTGATGAGCTTGTCCTTGAACCTTTTGAAGGAGTCCCATGAGGACCTATCGTACCGACCCAAGAGGGCCGATGCACTGGCCACTTTTAGAAAGGAAGCCGAAGAACCGCAAACATTCCTACCCCAGGAATCTTGGAGTCTGCTCTCTCCACTGCATAGGTCTCTTTTTTGCTGCTGCAATAAGCACTGAATCTGGTGGAGGATCTGCCTTTAAAAACTGTGGATCTTGTTCCAGTGCTTTGTACTTATTTTTTTATCCTTGCAGGCGCTGACTTAACAGATGACAGTGAGAGAAAGGTGTCCATTGCCGGCTGAATGAGCCCAGGAACAAAGACAGAAAAGGCCTTGACACTGATCTCTGGTGTAGAGTTAAAATAATTACTGAAGATGCTGTCGGAGCCGCAGGCATGTCTATGTTTAATTTGTGTGCTCCTCTAGCCAATACCTCGTGGAAGGAAATATCATCCACTGGTGAGACTCTTGAAGTTGGGCTGTCCTTCAGAGCAAGAGAGTAGTCTCTCTTTGATGAGTGCATGGAAGAGGACCACGTGAAACTCTGATGCCTTGGCGGTG
Source organism: Lissotriton vulgaris (assembly GCF_964263255.1). Taxonomy (NCBI): domain Eukaryota; kingdom Metazoa; phylum Chordata; class Amphibia; order Caudata; family Salamandridae; genus Lissotriton; species Lissotriton vulgaris. Next base: position 2,018,965,746 of record NC_141693.1, on the reverse strand, counting down.
TACGATGCCTACAGGTCAGTGTGGCTGTTCGTGGTCTTCTGACTGGAGGACTTGCAGTACGAGTCTGCTCACCACCTCTAGGAGTAGTTTTCTGGGAAAGGTCCACAGCTTGTGGAAGCCAAGCAAAAGGTGAATGGTGCAGTGGGCTGCAATAGTTCTGAGACTGATCCACTTGCCCAGTTGTCAGGTTCTGCCAGTGATGCACTGGTAGCAACCATCTAGGCGAGAGATGCACAGACCTTTCCGGGGGGGGAGGATAGAGATCTCTGATCCCTCTGTTGGTGGTGAATAATACGCGTCTTTGCCTGAGTGTCCTGCGGCATCACTTTTCGTGACCTCCTGTCAGGGGAAGGAGGGAAAGAGCCGTCCTGTGCTGATGATCCTGCTGTAGATCCTTTCCTCGACTGCGAGATTTGTGGCGATGGAGTCTATGTCAAGCTGCCGGACTAGCCTCTAGATGCTGAGCCTCTGCCAGACGTTGAATGTGACTGCCTGGATCTTGAGCTTCTCTGAACTACCGGAGACGGTGGGGGGCGATGGCCCATCGATCCGGACTTTTGCGAGCTCCTCGATGCTGAGCGTTGTTGTGATAAAATTGAGGCACATCTTGGACTGACATTGAGCTCTGTTGGGAAGACGTCGATGTAGCCCAGTGCCTCAAAGTCGGGAGCGGAAGAGATGGCACCGATGGCGATCAATGTCTCGACGTTGCACGTCGGCCAGGTGCTGCCAATGGAGATCGCAGTCTTGACGGCGACCCTCGACGAGCCAACATCAACGGGATGGGTATCTCGACGTTGACCGTCGTTGGATTGACGTTAAAAGAGATTCTCGTCTCGACGTTGAATGCCACGGTATCAACATCAATGGAGATCCCAGTCTTGACTTTGACCGTCGCCGGGTTGACCTCAACCGAAATTCTCGTCTCAACATTGAACGTCACGGCAGCTTCTCTTATGCATGGCGCGTTTCTGGGTAATCCCTTCATCAGAGGAAGTTAGGAAAAGATTGCGCTGCTGGTAGGCAACAACATCCTTAAATAAATGTCATGCCCCTCATTCACGTTAATGGAAGACTGTTGCCCAAGCCAGGTCTTATCGACGGCAGGAATAAGCGCGCAGAAATAAGGAAGGTATTGCAGGCACTACAGCTCCCAGACTTCCATTAACGTGAATGAGGGGCGTGTCATTTAAGGATTTTGTTGCCCACCAGCAACGCGATCTTTTCCTAACTGCCTCTGATGAAGGGATTACCCAGAAACGCGTCAGGCATAAGAGAAGCTGCTTACAGTACCAGTCTATGTGCCCATCAGTACCTGTAATTAAGGCTGGTAACCTACATGCCGTCTCGAGTGCAGCTCATCTTGGGATACCATGTGAAAAAACCATAGAATTCACACCAGTTATAGTTAGCTGGCAATTTTACTGACATAAAACCATTGAAATTCCCACGTTATAGTTAGTTGGACTCACTATAACTTGCGCGCCTGCAATGCACTGCTGATTACGACACATATTACATCACTCATGACATGGTCAGTGACATCACTCATGACATCACTGATGACACCATCCTTGTGACAGACTGACAGACCTCCTTTGGGTGTAATGTAACCCTTGAAACACATATTCAAAAATAGAAACTAACATTTTCAAAAAAATTGAGATACCCATACCAGTTACAACAACCAATTCAGTAATTCCACCATCTATATACACATCATATCATTCAGCAACAGTTCTATATAGTCACTCATACATATACTCACTCATCATATGTAGTGATACACATATACATCCTGTTACACACCGACAGTCATCCAAAAGTTACTCACACACATACTCACACATGCAAATAAAGTATTGAACATCCATTTATTCGCATATACAGCTATACACACACTAGTACATTACTTCTAAGGAAACGTACACATACTTACTCTCTTAAACAATCACTTATAGAAACACATACTTATTTAAACAGGAACTCTTTCAATCTCTCACTCTCACATATACTCACTTATATACATCAATACTCACATTTACTAGATTAAAACATATGTAGTTACTCATAAAAACACTAGTGAGGCAGGCATTCACTCACTAACACACACATATTCACACTCATCCACCCATACAGTCCTGCACATACGCTGTCTTAAAAACACATACAAACAGTGAGTCAGTCACCAACCCATGCAGCCACTTATACACAAAGTGAAACACTGATACATATATTTAAAATATTTGAAAATTACTCGCTAATATATGTATTCACTAAGATACACTTTATAAGCCAGTTAACCAATCAATATTTTATTAAAAATAAACATCCATTTACACACTTATTTAAACATTTATTCATCCATCGACCTTTACAAATACATATATAAAACATATTGATATTTCAGAAAGACACACATTCACTGGATGGTGTCATCAGTGATGTCATGAGTGATGTCACTGACCATGTCATGAGTGATGTAATATGTGACATCATCAGCAGTGCATTGCAGGCGCGCAAGTTATAATGAGTCCAACGTGGGAATTTCAATGGTTTTATGTCAGTAAAATTTCCAGCTAACTATAACTGGTGTGAAACCTATGGTTTTTTCAGTGAATTTAATAGGTTTTTTAAATGCTAATTCCTAACTATAACTGGTGTGAAACCTATGGCTTTTTCAGTGAATTTCATAGGTTTTTTTAAATGCTAATTCCTAACTATAATTACGCACTTTTCCCTCACCTGCTAGTCCGGTTGGGGCACTTATTCTCACTTCTTGACACCCGTGCAGCCGATGTGAACGCTGCCACGGGATGGGAAATCGCCATTACCGCCATCAGCGAGCGAGCCTGGTGTCAGGCCACGCCCACTTCACAAGGCCACGCCCCAATCACTGTATAAAAACATGTGCAGCACTCGTACGCGCAGCGGACGGGCGCAGCGGGCGCGCCGTCAGCGCGCCGTAGGCGCGCCTAAGGCAAGCCCGTCTGGGTCGTCCGGGCCCGGACGGTCCCAGGCCCACTCACCATGCCATTCCTCCCAGGAGTTACTCTGCCTATACTCGAGACATGCTTCTGGCTCTGAACACACAAAAACATCCCACCTGCAATTACACCTATATGGGCGATAACTCATTCACCGGCTGCAGTCTCTGCAATCCGCCCTGCGCAGAAACAGAACGCGGTGGCCTACAATTAGGCCTCCTCAACTGCATGTCGCTTGTCAAACACGCCCACGAGTTAAACCTCCTGATCTCAGACCACGCTATGGACATTTTGTTTCTCACTGAAACATGGCTCACTCCTAACAACGGCCCTGATATTGTCAATGCACTCCCTCCGGGCTACCAAATCTGCTCATTGAATAGACCGTGTGGCAGAGGAGGTGGCTTAGCTATAATACATAAAGATCCCCTCATCTGCAGAATCTTGGATGGCAACATCAAAGACTGCGAAAGCTCCCACTTCACCATTCAAATCTCGCCAGAAACATCTCTGTCGGGGCTGCTTGTATACCGCCCCCCCGGCCAACTTGCTGAGTTCCCCAGCAAGCTCATTGACCATGTCACCCTTGAGGCCACAACTTCTTCTAACTACCTTTTATTAGGGGACCTCAATCTTCATTTTTTGGACCCAGCCGACACTCCCGCAGCCGAACTGCTACTGGACCTCTCCTCCATTGGTCTCTGCTTAAAGAATCCACAGGCCACCCACGACAAAGGAGAGTTACTAGATCCGATCTTTACAAACATTCAAGACCTAAAAACCCGCGCACACCTCCCTCTCCCCTGGACTGACCACTTCCTGATCCCCTTCGAATGGCACATCGATACTCCCCCATCCCAACTGCCCAAAATCAGAACCCTTATCAGGCGCTGGCACAAACTTGTCCCTGAAGAATGGGCAGCCAAACTCAGGGAAGATACCCCCCCCACTCAAAACCCCATTACTGCCGACATTGAATTTAATACATGGCTCACCCAATCACTGGATTGCCTCCTACCTCGATCCAGCACCCTTAAACGTACCAAGAGAGTCAACCCCTCCCCCTGGTACACCCCTGAACTGAACCTCTTACGGAAGGAATGCAAGAGAACTGAACGCGCATGGAGAAAAGACAAGTCAGCAGACAAGAAAGACACGTTCCGGTCTTCCGTAAAAACCTATGAACTCGCGCTCCATAAAACCAAGAGCTCATTTTACAAAGAGAGAATTAAAAACTCATCCTGCTCCGCTCAGGAAACTTTTTCCATTCTAAAAGAACTTCTCCATGCCCCAGATCCCCCTGCGAAACCCCTGGACCCTACAGCCGCGGAAGCAAATGCATCAAACTGGCTACATTTTTCGACGAGAAAATTTAAAAACTTCTCGCATCACTACCACCCTGCGACGCCGGTTGCACAGGCGGGGACCGCCCCAACCCTCCCCCTGGTCACAGTCTTCCCCCTGACACCCCCATACTCCATCTCGATACTTTCGGCCCAGTATCCACGGAAGAGGTAGCCGCTGTGAGAAGTTGGCCCGATATGCAGCGTTCGCTATTCTAGCGACCACTATGTATCGTTCCAAACGACCCTTATGGTGATTGGTTGTAAGTCAACCTTAGACCAGCTATCCTAGTAGCGTGGATACGAGCAGTCTTCGGGCTAAACTCTAGAGGGCGTGTTAAGCCAGCTGTAATACCATCACATACCCTTTGAACACCAAGTGAAAGGACACCACACAAGTGTTATGAAAATAAACAGTATATTTATTAGAATCACAACAGCCCTGTACTCTTTATGAGGACAGGGTACTAAGCACAGAACAAAAGCTCTTAGAAAATACTTCAAGTGCACAATTAAAACAAGTGCCCGAGGGCACGGAAAGTTTAGTGGTCTCGGGCGGACCCAATAAGGCAAGTCGGAAGCGAGGGACTCGGGACCCTAGAGTAAGGAGGCTATGCAGGCACCGAAACGCCAAAGTTACCTAGCCACGAGGGCTGCGGCTGCACAAGTCTTACAGGCGTCGGGGGTCTTCGCTGACGAGCCAGGAGCCGGAAGAAAAGGAGTTGCTGGCCGGCGACCAGTGATGAATAGTTCGTAGAGATCCAAGCCTGGATCAGTGATCGTTGATACCTGAAAGCAGAGGGGACCAAGTTCGTACTACTAGCCAGTAGTCATAGGGTACCAGGAAGGCACCGGATGGCCGTCACCTCGACTAGGTGAGTGGGCGACGCTAGGCTCTGCAGTCTCACGGACCAGGAGGCGTTGTCGGCGACCAGGATGGAGGTGCGAGCTGTCCCACGAAGGTTGATGCTGTCGGCGTCGCTGGGCCCAGGATTGGGGCAACAAGCCTTGGCAGATTTCAGGGCCACGTGGTGGGCCTAAAATGGCGTCTTGAGTGGACCAGGAGGGTCCGGGGTGCTCCTCTCGAAAAAGGGAGCAAGGGCCGATCTGGAGCAACCAGACCAGCAGCGTTGGTTGTCGGATGTCGTCAAAGAAGGGCACAAGCCAGCGGCTAGTGACCAGACAACGTGCTGAGCAGCGAGCAGAAGGGCCAGAAGGGCCCCACGCAGATCGTGGAGATGCTGGGAGACTGCACTTCGGTGCTGGAGCTACTCAGGGTCGGGGCTTCTCGGACCCCAGAGCACTCACCAGAGAATTGCTTCGATGGTCGTGCTGATTAAGAAAGCGTGCAGGTTTTGATGATGGCCGGTCCCTCTGTGGAAAATGAACCCATAATCCTATCGATGCCCAGGCCGCTGGCGCAAACCGCCTCTTAGTTCCCATGTGAATAATTACCAAATAAAGAGACGGGCGCTGGAAGCAGGAATCAAGAACAGAGTTTAATTCTCATGAGGAGAGCCAGTCATTTCGGACACGAAACACAGTGTCTTTCGGGAGGTGCTCTAACAAGTGAGCTGAGACTCTTGCTTTTATACCTTACAGAACACTTGATAACACAATCAGGACAGTATGACGCAAAAGAAAGACATCCCTATAATCCTCGTGTCAATCCTACCCCACACGTGTTCACAATGGGGACCCTTGACCTGCTGATAAGAGGGGAGGGCAATCACGCAGCTGAGTGTTTCGTAGGATGTGTACGCCTGATCATAGCCCAGGGGGTGGGGTGGCTAGGATCAATAGTGGGTCTCTTGAGGAGGAGTGACTTCATACAATAAGGGCAGTAAATGGTATCTCCTGGCTTAGGCGATGGCCTCGGACATGTGTGGTCAGCCGGACTCGGGGGAAGGGGTCATCAAAGGAGTGGTATTCATGCCGCGTGGACAATCGAGCGCGGAGGGAAGGCTTGTCAACAGAGGGGCATTCATGGAAGGGAAGGAGGTGCTGGTCAGGCGCGGCCGTGACTCTCAAGGACAGGGCCTTGCAGAAGAAGAAGGTTTATGACTTGCCCATGTGAGGAGAAGGGAGGGGTAGCCAGGGTGGACACAGGGACAGAGTCACACAGAGAGAGAGAGAGATCTTATGACCCGTACATGAGAGAGCGGGGGCAGCCAGGTGCAGCTGGGGAGGGCTATGTCAGCTAAGGCGAAGGATGCTTCTTCAAGGGGGAATGGGGGGTTTTGTGCGGGTCAAGCAGGAGAGTTGCCTTTCACAGCAGGGTCGCGCAGAGGGGGAGGGTTTCATGGTCTATGCATGAGAGAGGGGGTGTGAGGTACGCGCAGGTGGGAAGCCGGGGATTCCAATGGGTAAAAGGCCATGGTGCCTAAACTGGCTGTACATAGGCATAGGGGTATGGGCTCTTACTGGCAGAGTGATACGGTCAATAGTTTACGGTATTCATGGTGCTCACAGGGAGAGGAGTGGGAGAAGAAGGGGAATGAATGCTGTCTATGTACATCAGTTTCTTCAACTTTCACAGTCGCCCCTTTTTACATAACAGCAGTCATTTTTGCAATTGATGGGTTTACAGGTAGACAGGCATCGTTGATGAATTAGCATTTTGTCGATACTAACATTTGGCGTACAATCATAGACAGTTAAGGTGATGGGCAGAATGCAGTACATAGAAAATTGCTTTTCGTTGAGTTCCTAACAATTAAACGCACTACATAGCAAAAAATCTTTCTGACTTAAAAAATGTGACCAATGAACAGTTTTGACCAGGTAGTTGAGAGCGGAATTCAGTTCAATACACAATATTTCTTCGTCACAGTGTCTTTTTGCCAGTGAGCCATCACTGGTAGGCTCTAGTCCGTGTACTTTCGTTGGCGCTGTTGAGCACCGGCGGTGGAGCTATAGGTCCAGCTCGGTTCTATCCTTACGCGTTGCAGGGTGCGGTCAGTCCTCTGCTGTTAGACCACAGTCCTGTTCCCTAAACAATCCGGTTGGTGGCGCCTTATGCTCGGCACCCATAGTTCTATGGCAGCACCCTATTCCCAGTGGAATGCAGTTCTTTCCCTTGGCAAAAAGTCACGTGGAAAAGAGGGTGAGTGTGGTTCAAATAGTCGATAGGTGAGAGGGCGGAGTTGGGTCAGAGTTCCTGGGACACGCAAAAGGGACCAAGGGAGCAAAGGATAACAAGCAGGCAGGCCCATCCATCGGGCCCAAAGAAGGGGGACGGAGACTCCAGGCACACGTGGGTTAGCAGGCGGGGGGGGGCTTCGAGGCGGCCCATCGTTTTTCATTTTCCCCGTTGAAATTGCGGTCTCGTCCCGTATCCTGTTGCTCTGCGGCTCCACCTTTGGTCGAGGTCACACGAGTCCCAAGATCCGCAGTCAGGCTGTACGTCACATCTGACCCATCTCCTTCGGTGATCGTGAATCTTTGAATAGGTACAAGACAAGGTTTTAGAGAAATGGCAGAAGAAGATATCTACGCATGTGAATTCCTCCCTCAATTCTACGCATTTGGGAGATACGCTCATTGGTCACAGTCAGAGGTCCTATTACCAAGCAGTGCATGTGTCAGCATTCCTACTGAGTTTATGGCAGGTTTATTCATTGTCCTGTTTATAACTCAAGTGAGGATAAATGAGATTCCCATCAACTGTGCGTTACATCATATTCAACATTACGGAGCATTTCCCTTCTGGACTGGCTAACATTTTCAGACAGGGCGGGGGTGCCATCATCGACAGTCAGGTAAAACAAGATTTTCTCAAGGGTCAACAGCTACTCATGGTCATCATGTTTTATATCCGGGACAGCAACTGGGTTCTATCAAAATGGGGCGGGGATGCTTCGGGCGCTTACGCTTCGGTGCAAAAAGGGGGGTGGGGCAATCTGGGCATTGGGGGTCAATCTAGACGTTGGCGTTCGTCTCTGAAGAACAGACATAAGGTGCCATTGACATACAGTTCCCCCATAAATGGCCAGATTTGGGGGACTTTAGTCGTCTTACCTGTCCTTTCCTTCTCAGCCAATTCAAGTTCATTCGTTTTGCAGAAAGGAGAGGCAGTAATATGGCGAGATACAGACATTTTAGTTTTCGGTCAATTTCGCTGAACACCTTCGCGTTCAATATGTATCAAATCAGACTGGTACCGGTGGGGTACAGTTTTACCAAAAAGAGGGAGAGAAAATAGGGAGACTCTCATAGAGAGTGAGAGCCGTCCGCAACCTAAACGAGCCATTCGGTACACGTATGACATGTAGAGAGAGAGATAAGGGGGTGGAGAGAGAGAGAGACAGAGAGAGAGACGTGTACGAAAATAGGTCATTTAGTGCGCTCACAACACGGAACAGCAAAGGTCAGGTAACACGCAGATACAGACAGAGGGAAGACATAAATTCGTACGTTACACACACACAAACTCAGACAGGGAAGACGGCACATGTATTACACATATACAAGACATTTATGACAAGACAGGAAACAGTTGTTAGCCTACAAGATCTGTTTATATATATATCCTACGTATCTTTACTATCCTATTTATCTACGTGCTTAGCTCTTTCTACCCTTCCCCCCTTTCCCTTCTCGCTTGTCACGCCTGCGAGCGTTCCCAATTACCAATACTCACACCTCGGTTGGTCGATCAGTAATTAACCTGGTCGTGCTAGTTACCCATGGCTGGATCTTAAACCATTTTTCTGTTCCCTCCTTTGGTGGGAAGTTCTCCAGGCTGAGGCAACGGCAAGTATTGATCGGGAGAACAGTCGGACAGCTTGGCTATATCTATAAGAGTGTGAGAAAGGGGGTAGTGCATTTTGAACATCAGCAACATTTCTAACTTCCTAGACGGGTGGGTCCGTGGCAACCCTTACCCGTATAATTTTTCTTTGTCCTTTCCCTACCTAGTCAAACGTCCAGTTACATTATTTAACACGTCATTTCTAGTCAATTTTTCATCATTCAGTACCTGTCCAGTCTCTATGTCAGTCCATCCTCTCAGTCGCTATGTCCTAAGGAGGAACAGTCATGTTAAGCCTACGTCTTTTAAAAACTTATCGTTATAACGACTACACACATATTCCCTCTTTCCCTTTTTCGTCGGTGGTCCGACCGTCGCTCTTCCACACTTCAGCCGACGTTCTGACGTGACCTGCAGAAGGGAGGGAAAAGAAGGGGTGGGGGGGGCAGCATTCAAAGTACATCAGCATGTAGTAGTCCAAAAATGTTTTTACCTACCACCTACTCGACCTATCTCCGCGTACTGCATTTCTTTACCATCTCGGCGTTTAAGCCTAGAGGGACCAGTAATGTCAGATAGATGATCACTGACGATCTATATATCTACATGAGTTACTCGGTCGTAACCCTCTCTGTCGGGGGCAAGGGTGACGGCCAGGTGGCATTTCTGTGGTGTCGTTTTAAGGGTGTCTAAAACACTTTTCCTGGCTGCCTGCGATACATAATGTAGCTGCTAAATATCTGATCCCTTTTGATCTACATCCTTTATCATACTTATTCTTTGCTCACAGTAGTAGGGCATCCAAAACTCATTAATGCAACTGCTACAACCATGCTTTCTTTTTCAAAATACTTTTAATAAACGAAATTGGTGGCAGTTCATTGCATAAAGTGCAGCAGTGCAATAAAATCGTATTAAAATTTTCCTACAGAGCAAGCATGATGCATGTCAAGAATTCAGTTTTAATTAAGTCATCAATTCATTATCCAATACTCATTCTTTATCTAAATTACACCAATTCATTTTCCAAATCATAATCAGTACCCACCCTAAGTCAGTTCATTATCCAAGCACATACTCAACATCCTTCATATCTACTTTCATTATCCAAAAACTGCATATAGATCTCGGGACAACAAGCTGCGCAATCAGGGTGCAACAAAGTTTATTCAAAACGTCTCATTTTGTGTCGGCGCCATTTTGGGAGGGGTCAGGCGAGTTCCAGCATAGTCAGAATGTCTCTAGTCTCGCATGGTTGGCCCAGAACCTTCCGTTGGCAGTTCAAAAAGTTTTGTGCTATGTGGTTAACAGTCTAACAATATGGACCATGAGTCAAAGAGTGGGAAGGGCGGCAACAATTTTCCTACCGGGTCATCCTGGTGTTCCTCCGGAACTGAACAAGTCTGTGCCGTGGCTGCATTTTAGCCATTTCCAATCCGAGGCTGGTGCCGGCAGGAGTTGCACCGATGTCGTGGTTCCCAGTGAGGGGGCGGGGGCGCCCATGAGGAGGGATCGGGGTGCCCCCCCGGCTCTCATAGAATCTTCAAGGTCGAGGAGAGAAGGCATGGAGCGTGTGCCCGTCCTGGGCAGAAGACCGCTTTTTGATGTTGACCCTCTTTAAGTAAGAGCATTGGGGTGTCGCTGGAAGCCTCCACCTGGAGGGAGGTGGGGGAGGCTAGTTCGCGTCACCTCCCCCTTCCAGCGACCCCGCGCCGTTCCTCGGCTCCGTCGCTTCGATATTGGCCGTGCTGGCTATTGAAGATGGGGGGGGGTGGTCGGCGGCTGAGGCAAGACAGCCCCCCCCTTTTCTCTTGACATGTGGCGGGACTACCTGGAACTGTCCAGGCGTCGACATGTGGCGGCACTACCTGTAACTATCCAGGAATTTGACATGTGGCGGGACTACTTGAAAGCGCCGCCATTCTCGCTTTTGGCTTCGGCCTTCTTCGTGGGTCGGACCAGGCGAGAGACAGAAGGGGGGGGGTGGTCGGTGGCTGAGGCAAGACAGCCCCCCCCCGTGGCCTGCAGGGCAGCAGAAGAGGAGAGAAGGAGAGGTCTCTGTCATTCTTTGGACCGCCTGCCCAACATCATCTCCTCCTGACCGTGGCCAGGCGAGCCCCTCGTGCCTCGAGGCCTCGCCTTCCGGATGGGCGTAACCGCGGACCTGTTGCACTTCGGGAGCTTCCGGAATGGGGGTAGGTACCTATTGGATTGTTTCTATTTCATGTGACCGTTATTTGGGCGTGGCGGGCAATGAGGCAGGCATGTTGGGAGCAGGAACAGGCAGTGAAGCCTAGCTACCTCGTGGCTATTTTTGCTGCCAAACTTTTCGCCATTTTATATTTCTTATTATGAACTATTTCTAATGTTTCTTATTTTTAGTGAAGTCAAAAGCTCATCAGGGGGTTACTGACTTAGCCTGATTTCCTTTTCTATTTTTCTTTCTCTTCCTTAGCGTGTTTCGAGCTAAAGCTTTCTATTAGTAGGGAACGGTGATCACTTCATATTTTTTATGTGTCCTTTTCACTAGGGGGTACTTCTGGACGGACCAGACGAGTTCCCTCCAATAAATGGTCCGGGGTGGAACGAGATTATCGATCGAAAGGGGAACATATATTCCTTCATTAGGGTATCATCCTGGACAGACCGAGCGATGTACTTCCATTTACTAGGGTAGCCTCCTGGACGGACCAGATGATCTACTTCCACTAAATGGCCCATGAGCGGGGAGCATATGTCCTCCATAAGGGTAGTCTCCTGGGCGGACCATGCGAGCTACCCCCCAAATAACCAAACAGTGGGGAGTGGGTAGGACTGACGAATTCACAAAGGGGCATAACCTACCCTTTACTACTTGCAAAGACTAGATAGAATATTTCTATTCCACGTTGTTTGCAGGCAGAAAATACCTCAAACGAAACAATTCCTGGAACAACAATGTCCAGGCAACCAACCAATCAGTGGGGAGAAAAACAGGCATGACGGATTACAACGGGGACAAATGTCTGCATTACCTGCCCTTCGCTATCCAAAAAGGAAGACAGAATATTTCTACTCGTCTCAGTTTGTAGACAGGGAAGATCTCAAAGAACAACAATCGATTATTAATCGACTTCAAACAATCCAGTGGGGAGAAAAGTAGGCATGACGAATTACAACGGGGACAAAAAGTCTGCATTACCTACCCTTCTCTATCTGCAAAGAGGGATGACGTTCCTATTCGCCGCTGTTTGCAAACAGAGAATGTCTCGTTCTCAGAAGAGAACCAATATGTCAAGTAGCCTTCAAAGCTAAATGAACCAATACCAACAATATCAGTATACAAATACCGATTCCAATACAAACAATCAATCAATCAGGTGGACAGAGCCACCCTACCAATCAGGCGTAAAAACACCCTACTTAATCTTACCCGGACCGGACCATACGGATAGTTCTTCGACTCCCTCCTCCAGCGCCCGATCGTTCTCTTACTCCATGTAGCATTCCTATGGGATTCCAGTCAGGACAATAGGTCACTCAAGAGAGGTCAGTTCAGAATTGGTGAAGTTCTTTTCGATCGGCAGCCGGGCGAGGGCCCTCTCAAGGCAGGCATACCCCGATCATTTAGATGTTCACTTCTTCGTCTGGATCTCTCTTATCGGACCCTATGTCACTGATGGACCCCGCGTTGGGACGCCAATTGTGGAAAATGAACCCATAATCCTATCGATGCCCAGGCCGCTGGCGCAAACCGCCTCTTAGTTCCCATGTGAATAATTACCAAATAAAGAGACGGGCGCTGGAAGCAGGAATCAAGAACAGAGTTTAATTCTCATGAGGAGAGCCAGTCATTTCGGACACGAAACACAGTGTCTTTCGAGAGGTGCTCTAACAAGTGAGCTGAGACTCTTGCTTTTATACCTTACAGAACACTTGATAACACAATCAGGACAGTATGACGCAAAAGAAAGACATCCCTATAATCCTCGTGTCAATCCTACCCCACACGTGTTCACAATGGGGACCCTTGACCTGCTGATAAGAGGGGAGGGCAATCACGCAGCTGAGTGTTTCGTAGGATGTGTACGCCTGATCATAGCCCAGGGGGTGGGGTGGCTAGGATCAATAGTGGGTCTCTTGAGGAGGAGTGACTTCATACAATAAGGGCAGTAAATGGTATCTCCTGGCTTAGGCGATGGCCTCGGACATGTGTGGTCAGCCGGACTCGGGGGAAGGGGTCATCAAAGGAGTGGTATTCATGCCGCGTGGACAATCGAGCGCGGAGGGAAGGCTTGTCAACAGAGGGGCATTCATGGAAGGGAAGGAGGTGCTGGTCAGGCGCGGCCGTGACTCTCAAGGACAGGGCACTGCAGAAGAAGAAGGTTTATGACTTGCCCATGTGAGGAGAAGGGAGGGGTAGCCAGGGTGGACACAGGGACAGAGTCACACAGAGAGAGAGATCTTATGACCCGTACATGAGAGAGCGGGGGCAGCCAGGTGCAGCTGGGGAGGGCTATGTCAGCTAAGGCGAAGGATGCTTCTTCAAGGGGGAATGGGGGGTTTTGTGCGGGTCAAGCAGGAGAGTTGCCTTTCACAGCAGGGTCGCGCAGAGGGGGAGGGTTTCATGGTCTATGCATGAGAGAGGGGGTGTGAGGTACGCGCAGGTGGGAAGCCGGGGATTCCAATGGGTAAAAGGCCATGGTGCCTAAACTGGCTGTACATAGGCATAGGGGTATGGGCTCTTACTGGCAGAGTGATACGGTCAATAGTTTACGGTATTCATGGTGCTCACAGGGAGAGGAGTGGGAGAAGAAGGGGAATGAATGCTGTCTATGTACATCAGTTTCTTCAACTTTCACACCTCGAGGTCTCGTCGCACCCACAGATCTCAGCTGAGCTGACGACGTGGGTAGAGGTCAGAGGTGCCAGGGAAGCCGGTTCTCGTCGAGCTGGGCCGTCGGATTCTTGAGGAAGGACTTGCAGCAAACCGCAGAGTTCTTAGATGGTGCCTGCGGATTCAGGGTGACTACTCCTTAGCCACAAGGGAGAAATCTTGAGAAGAGTCTCGAAGTCCTTTCGTAGAAAGTATTCTTGATTCAAAGATGATCTAATTTGGAAGGGTCCCCGCTCCGGCCTTTATCCTAAAGAAAGGGGTGGGTACATGACTAGGTCCTGCCCTAAGGGTGGGACCAGGAAGGGGGGTAGTTACACCCCTCTCCCCCTGCTGGACTTTCCCCAGGTCAGGGGCTGCGCGCCCCTGGAACTGGTTCTAGCCGGCAGATGCGTAGTGAGCACCGGGGTGCCACTCCGCAGTCACCTTCTTGCAAAGCCCTACCTACCCAGAATAAACAAACCCTGTCTGGGACGGTGCGAACACCGCCCTTGACAGGAAACCCTTTGTCCAAGCTCTCCTCGCTGGAAGGACTCCCAGCAGCAGGAGGTCAGACTTGTGTCTGTGGTGGCAGCGTCCATTTTGTGGAGCTGAGGCTTCAGTTAACTTTAACCGGGGTTCACAGTTACGTACATGTCGTGTCCCTCTAGAAGGGCGGAATGCTAACCTCGTCGCCAGAATTGGGGAGGGGGCAGCATCCCGATTCGTATGACACCTTACTCGACATGTCTTGATAACGCGATACCGAAGTTACCGATGTGATACGCGTTATCCTGGAACAGCCATTGGGTCTTGGTTCCGCAAGCTGCAACCGGGCTCGGCTCGTGCCAGAGCCCAATTCACACGGTTCCATGCACTCTGCCTTCAGGATTGTCAAGGCCTGCCATAGGAGTGACTGAGAGGAACTCGGGTGTCCATTTTAAGGTTAGGTATAGGGATACTACACCTACAGCAACGGGCGAGTATGCCACGTGGCCCCAGCTGTCGTGCAGCCAGTTGTGTCAGATTTAGATGGCCATCCAGGGGTGGCATAATACATGCTTCAGCCCCTGGTAGGCCCTGGGTACACCGATGCCCTGAGTTACAGGGTCTGACAGGGTGGCCCAGTTCCAATTGGGTAATGCACCTAAGGTACACATATCAATTTAGCGAGAGAACAGCTAGGCTGTGGGTCTGATTGGCAGGCCCACAGCCCGAGAAAGTCGTAAACCAGTGAAACAAAAGCAAAAAGTCCGGGTGATCATAGGATTGCAGACCCTACTCTCCTACATGACCCCCCCTCCCCAAACGTTGAGACAATAAGCTAACCTTGACCAGATGAGTCTTCTTGTTCTAAGTGGAAATACCTGGAGAGCCCATCTGCATTGCCATGATCAGTGCCAGGTCTATGCTCCACTGTGAAGTCCATCCCCTGTAGGGAAATGGACCACCTAAGCAGTTTGGGGTTTTCACCCTTCATCTGATTTAGCCATAGGAGGGGCTTATGGTCGGTCTGAATCTTGAAATGAGTGCCAAACAAGTATGGCCTCAGTTTCTTCAGGGCCCACACCACAGCGAAGGCCTCCCTCTCTATAGCTGACCAATTTTTCTCTCTGGGGGTCAGCCGTCTGCTTATAAAAGCAATGGGCTGGTCATTACCATCAAAATTCAGTTGAGATAGAACAGCTCCCACACCCAACTCAGAAGCATCTGTTTGGACAATGAATGGTTTGGAGTAGTCTGGACTCTTGAGGATAGGTGCCGTGCACATGGTCTGTTTTAGGTCATCGTATGCTTTTTGACAGCTCGCTGTCCACTGAACCTTTTTTGGCATTTTCTTACTCGTCAGTTCATTGAGCGGAGTCACAATCGATCCGTAATTTCTGACGAACTTCCGGTAGTAACCAGTCAGGCCCAAGAAAGCTCGAACCTGAGTCTGGGTGGTTGGAGGAGCCCAGTCCCTGATTGACTGTATCTTGCTCTCCAGTGGTTGAACTTGGCCTCCACCGACGAGGTGGCCCAAGTATACAACCTGTGTCTGCCCTATCTGGCACTTGGTAGCCTTGATAGTGAGACCTGCTGCTTGCAGAGCCTCTAACACTTTCCGCAGGTGGACCAGGTGATCCTCCCAGGTGGAGCTAAAGACAGCAATATCGTCAAGATACGCCGCACAGAAGTCATCCAGCCCGGTGAGAACGTGATTCACCAACCGTTGGAAGGTGGCAGGTGCATTTTTCAAACCAAAGGGCATCACCACGAACTGATAATGCCCACCAGGGGTAGAAAATGCGGTCTTAGGCTTGGCGTCCTCAGCTAACCTGATTTGCCAATACCCAGCTGTCAGGTCAAACGTACTTAAGTAGTTGGCCAAAGCCAATCTATCGATAAGCTTGTCTGCCCTTGGTATTGGGTGGGCGTCAGTCTTAGTGACTGCATTGAGACCCCTGTAGTCTACGCAGAACCTCATCTCTTTCTTACCGCCCGGGGTGTGAGGTTTCGGCACTAGAACTACGGGACTAGCCCAAGGGCTATCCGAGGGTTCAATGACTCCCAGCTCCAACATTTTCTGCACTTCACTCTTGATGCAGTCTCTAACGTGATCAGGCTGCCGGTAGATTTTACTCTTGACGGGCAAGCTGTCACCAGTGTCAACCTCATGGGTGCACCAATTGGTCTGACTGGGTGTTAGAGAGAACATATGTCGGAAGGATTGAAGAACCTGTTTACAATCCTCCTGTTGATGTTCGGAGAGGCTGCCACAAAAGACAACACCGTCTACCGATCCATCGTCAGGATTCTGAGTGAGCAGGTCGGGGAGAGGGTCACTCTCCTCCTCCTGTCCCTCATCTATGGCCATGAGCAAACTCATGTCCTTCCTGTCGACATATGCCTTGAGCCTGTTGACATGGAGCACCCTGTGGGGGCTCCGGGGAGTTCCCAGGTCTACCAGGTAGGTGACCTCTCCCTTTTTCTCCAGGATGGTGTAGGGCCCGGACCATTTGTCCTTGAGTGCTGCTGGGGCCACTGACTCCAACACCCACACCTTCTGTCCGGGCTGGTAAACAGTCAAGACAGCCTTTTGGTCATGCCAAGCTTTTTGGAGTTCTTGGCTGGCCTTAAGGTTTTCGGATGCCTTCTCCATGTATTCAGCCATCCGCGAGCGGAGACCAAGCACATAGTCCACTATGTTGGTTGCAGGCTTTTTGAGAGGTCTCTCCCATCCTTCCTTCACCAAACACAGGGGTCCTCTTACAGGATGCCCGTACAAAAGTTCAAAAGGGCTGTAGCCAACCCCCTTCTGTGGGACTTCTCTGTAAGCGAATAAAAGGCAGGGGATCAGGACGTCCCATCTACGCCGAAGCTTTTCAGGTAGTCCATGAATCATCCCTTTTAGGGTCCTGTTGAATCTCTCAACAAGCCCATTGCATTGTGGATGATAGGGTGTAGTGAACTTGTAGTTGACACCACATTCCTTCCACATAGCAGTTAAGTAGCTCGACATAAAGTTTGCACCTCTGTCGGAGACGACCTCCTTAGGGAAGCCCACTCTGGAGAATACTCCAACTAGGGCTCTTGCCACAACAGGCGCTGTAGTGGTCCTAAGGGGAATAGCTTCAGGATACCTGGTGGCATGATCCACTACCACCAGTATGAACTTGTGCCCTGATGCTGTTGGTGGTTCCATGGGACCGACGATGTCAATCCCCACCCGTTCAAAGGGCACCCCCACCACAGGCATTAGTATAAGGGGGACCTTTGTCGTGCCACCTGACTTACCACTGGCTTGGCAAGTGACACAGGAGCGGCAAAACTCCTTGGTATCTTCGTTCATGTGAGGCCAGTGAAAGTGCGAGACAAGCCTGTCCCACGTCTTCGTCTGGCCTAAGTGTCCTGCTAAGGGAATCTCGTGGGCCAAGGTAAGGAGGAAACCACGCTGAGACAAGGGGACGACCACCTCCTGGTCATGCCAGGCTTGGGGTCTCTTGCCTCAGTGTACAGGAGTCCATCTTCCCAGTATATCTTGTGGGTACCTGTGGCGTTCCCAGCAGCCTCAGCAGCAGCCTGCTGTCTGAGGGGTTCAAGAGAAGGGCAGTCTAACTGGTCCTTCCCCAGGTCCTCTCGTGTGGGTCCCCCTGAGCCCAGAAACTCAACTTGATCAAGTTCGAGTTCTTTAGGTTCAGTTTCCCGCAATTCCTGGAGGTCAGCCTCCTCTGAGACCTGATCCTCGACCTGGGGCAAGGGGGAAGGCGAAGCCTTAACCCGACTGCTCTTCTTCTTGGGTGGTGTCTGGTCCGTTGTTCCAGGATCCAGAACCTGTTCAGTGGGGCATCGTCTGACCTGTGACCTGGTCACAGCAAACACGTGTGCTGGCAAGCCTAACATCTCCATGTGAGTCCGTTGCTCCACTTCTGACCATTGTGATGACTCCAAATCATTGCCCAACAAACAATCCACTGGGAGGTCTGAACTAACAACAACCTTTTTCTGGCCATTTACCCCTCCCCAGGAGAAAGCAACAATCGCCATACTATGACTGGTAGTGACGTTGCTGGCATTGGTCACCAGGAAATCTGTACCTGGCATGATCTGTCCAGGGTCCACAAAGTTAGGCGTCACCATGGTGACGCTGGCACAAGTGTCCCTATAGGCCTGAGCCATTCTTCCATTTATTAAAGGCGTCTGTCGGTATTTGTCCAAAGTATTGGGACTGACATCAGGGGATACATCCACATCCCCTGTACAGACAAGGACAGCCTGAGTGAGCGTACCAGCTAAGCTGTCACACCCCTCAGAACCCAAGGTTAACCCAACTAGTCCCTTGGGAGGCGCACTACTACTGCTGGCTGTACTAGGGGGCACAGGTGCCTTAGGGGCTGCAGTAGCAGGAGTCTGCCCTCCTTTCTTGGTGCACTCACTAAACCAGTGAGTTTTACTTTTACAGTATTGGCACCACCTTTTCGATTGGCCTTCTTGATTCTTCTTTTTCTGGGAAGCCTGACCCCCCCCCCCCTCTTTGGGTTGTAGGGGACCTGTCGAAGACTTCTGGTCAGTTTGTTCCCCTTTCGAATCTTTACCCTTCTGGTCTGCTTTCTTCTGACCACCCTGGTTCTGGCCCTGGTTTTGCTTAACCCTTGTTCTGACCCATCTGTCTGCCTTCTTTCCCAATTCTTGGGGAGAGGTCAGATCCGAGTCGACAAGGTGCTGATGCAACAACTGGTTCTGACAATTGTTTAAAATCTGTTCTCGCATGATCAAATTATACAATCCTGTGTAATCAGTAACCTTACTGCCCAGCAACCAGCCCTCCAAAGCCTTAGTGGCACAATCAACGAAATCAGACCAGTCCTGAGACTGAGTTTTCTGGGTATCCCTGAACAGCAACCTGTACTGTTCAGTGGTTAGGCCGAACCCATCAATCAGTGTGTTCTTCAGGATCTGGTAATTGTTGGCGTCCTCGACTCTAGTAGTGAGGAGCTTATCTCTACCTTTACCGTCAAAGGAGAGCCACAAGATAGCTGCCCACTGACTCTGGGGGATGCACTGTACAGTGCAGGCCCGCTCCAAAGCAGCAATCCATTTGTGGATGTCGTCCCCTTGCTTAAAAGGGGGCACTATCTTATTCAGGTGCTTAGTGTCTAAACTCCTGGGTTCCCGTGGGGGAATGCTGCCACCAGTGGGAACTGTCCCACTCAACTCTTGCTCTCGAGCAAAGGCGAGTCTCTCTTTGGCTAGGGCAAGTTCTTCCCTCTCGATCCGCAGATTGACTTCCCTCTCCTTTGCTTCGTACATTCTCCTCTGAGGTGATGTCATCCCTCTTCGAGCAGAACCTCGAGAGCCATTGGTTCGAGCGGATCTGTTAGAGCCTCTCGACAGAGACCTAACTCGTCCGTTCCCAATGTTAAGCTGGCCCGAGAGAGGGCCCAGGGGTCCCCTAGTACCAATCTCGTGCCGGCTTAAGTTGTCCTGAGTTAGCTGACTAACTATGACTGGACCTTTGTCTGCCTCGTCCCCAGATGTCTCTGGTTCCTCGTCCTCCTCTTCGCCCTCGGCGGAGAGATGGATAAGGTCAGGGTCACCTCGGGTTCCCTCGAGGGGAGGCATATCCACTTCTGGATGAGAAGGGTCGGTGTTACCCGCCCTCCTGGCATCATAAGTCTCCAAGAGACCAATCAGAAATGGTATGGTAGGGTTTGCACCCTGTTTTAACTTCCGAGATGTACAGATCTGTCGCATCTCGTAGAAGCTAAGTGCAGCATATCTGGAGGTGACCTGTGGAAGGTCGACTGACACAAGGGGAGACTCAGAGGTTCCTCCTTTGTCCGACATGCTGCTTCTAGTGTGGTATAAGTGATGCACCTACCTACACTATGGGTTTACCTACTGATCCCTTGCTAAGAGTTGTAGCCAAGGTGTGCTAAGCCTTGAGGAGCTACAACAGCTGGTTCAGTAGAACTCAGAGTATTCTAAGCTAAGTTATATGTACCTGGAGTACTTATGTGATCTTTCACAAGATATTCTTAGGATACGCGTGGTAAAACAACAGCAAGCTCAAATCCCAACCGCTGCTCACCAATGTGAGAAGTTGGCCCGATATGCAGCGTTCGCTATTCTAGCGACCACTATGTATCGTTCCAAACGACCCTTATGGTGATTGGTTGTAAGTCAACCTTAGACCAGCTATCCTAGTAGCGTGGATACGAGCAGTCTTCGGGCTAAACTCTAGAGGGCGTGTTAAGCCAGCTGTAATACCATCACATACCCTTTGAACACCAAGTGAAAGGACACCACACAAGTGTTATGAAAATAAACAGTGTATTTATTAGAATCACAACAGCCCTGTACTCTTTATGAGGACAGGGTACTAAGCACACAACGAAACTCTTAGGAAAATACTTCAAGTGCACAATTAAAACAAGTGCCCGAGGGCACGGAAAGTTTAGTGGTCTCGGGCGGACCCGATAAGGCAAGTCGGAAGCGAGGGACTCGGGACCCTAGAGTAAGGAGGCTATGCAGGCACCGAAATGCCGAAGTTACCTAGCCACGAGGGCTGCGGCTGCACAAGTCTTACAGGCGTCGGGGGTCTTCGCTGACGAGCCAGGAGCC
Organism: Lissotriton vulgaris; assembly: GCF_964263255.1. Classification (NCBI taxonomy): domain Eukaryota; kingdom Metazoa; phylum Chordata; class Amphibia; order Caudata; family Salamandridae; genus Lissotriton; species Lissotriton vulgaris. The sequence goes on along the minus strand of NC_141693.1, from coordinate 2,018,944,707 downwards.
GGAAGAAAAGGAGTTGCTGGCCGGCGACCAGTGATGAATAGTTCGTAGAGATCCAAGCCTGGATCAGTGATCGTTGATACCTGAAAGCAGAGGGGACCAAGTTCGTACTACTAGCCAGTAGTCAGAGGGTACCAGGAAGGCACCGGATGGCCATCACCTCGACTAGGTGAGTGGGCGACGCTAGGCTCTGCAGTCTCACGGACCAGGAGGCGTTGTCGGCGACCAGGATGGAGGTGCGAGCTGTCCCACGAAGGTTGATGCTGTCAGCGTCGCTGGGCCCAGGATTGGGGCAACAAGCCTTGGCAGATTTCAGGGCCACGTGGTGGGCCTAAAATGGCATCTTGAGTGGACCAGGAGAGTCTGGGGTGCTCCTCTCGAAAAAGGGAGCAAGGGCCGATCTGGAGCAACCAGACCAGCAGCATTGGTTGTCGGATGTCGTCAAAGAAGGGCACAAGCCAGCGGCTAGTGACCAGACAACGTGCTGAGCAGCGAGCAGAAGGGCCCCACGCAGATCGTGGAGATGCTGGGAGACTGCACTTCGGTGCTGGAGCTACTCAGGGTCGGGGCTTCTCGGACCCCAGAGCACTCACCAGAGAATTGCTTCGATGGTCGTGCTGATTAAGAAAGCGTGCAGGTTTTGATGATGGCCGGTCCCTCGAGGTCTCGTCGCACCCACAGATCTCAGCTGAGCTGACGACGTGGGTAGAGGTCAGAGGTGCCAGGGAAGCCGGTTCTTGTCGAGCTGGGCCGTCGGATCCTTGAGGAAGGACTTGCAGCAAACCGCAGAGTTCTTAGATGGTGCCTGCGGATGCAGGGTGACTACTCCTTAGCCACAAGGGAGAAATCTTGAGAAGAGTCTCGAAGTCCTTTCGTAGAAAGTATTCTTGATTCAAAGATGATCTAATTTGGAAGGGTCCCCGCTCCGGCCTTTATCCTAAAGAAAGGGGTGGGTACATGACTAGGTCCTGCCCTAAGGGTGGGACCAGGAAGGGGGGTAGTTACACCCCTCTCCCCCTGCTGGACTTTACCCAGGTCAGGGGCTGCGCGCCCCTGGAACTGGTTCTAGCCGGCAGATGCGTAGTGAGCACCAGGGTGCCACTCCGCAGTCACCTTCTTGCAAAGCCCTACCTACCCAGAATAAACAAACCCTGTCTGGGACGGTGCGAACACCGCCTTTGACAGGAAACCCTTTGTCCAAGCTCTCCTCGCTGGAAGGACTCCCAGCAGCAGGAGGTCAGACTTGTGTCTGTGGTGGCAGCGTCCATTTTGTGGAGCTGAGGCTTCAGTTAACTTTAACCGGGGTTCACAGTTACGTACATGTCGTGTCCCTCTAGAAGGGCGGAATGCTAACCTCGTCGCCAGAATTGGTGAGGGGGCAGCATCCCGATTCGTATGACACCTTACTCGACATGTCTTGATAACGCGATACCGAAGTTACCGATGTGATACGCGTTATCCTGGAACAGCCATTGGGTCTTGGTTCCGCAAGCTGCAACCGGGCTCGGCTCGTGCCAGAGCCCAATTCACACGGTTCCATGCACTCTGCCTTCAGGATTGTCAAGGCCTGCCATAGGAGTGACTGAGAGGAACTCGGGTGTTCATTTTACGGTTAGGTATAGGGATACTACACCTACAGCAACGGGCGAGTACGCCACGTGGCCCCAGCTGTCGTGCAGCCAGTTGTGTCAGATTTAGATGGCCATCCAGGGGTGGCATAATACATGCTTCAGCCCCTGGAAGGCCCTGGGTACACCGATGCCCTGAGTTACAGGGTCTGACAGGGTGGCCCAGTTCCAATTGGGTAATGCACCTAAGGTACACATATCAATTTAGCGAGAGAACAGCTAGGCTGTGGGTCTGATTGGCAGGCCCACAGCCCGAGAAAGTCGTAAACCAGTGAAACAAAAGCAAAAAGTCCGGGTGATCATAGGATTGCAGACCCTACTCTCCTACAGCCGCGACGCTTGCCACAATCAAAAGTGGCTCCCCCAGCGACCCGGTTCCATTGCGCTTCCTTAAAAAAGTGGCCGCCACCGTTATCCCTCCTCTCACGGCCCTCATCATTGCCTCTCTACTGCAGGGAGTAGTCCCTCCTGGCTGGAAAGCGGCTGTGGTCAAAGGTCTTCTGAAAAAACCTTCACTGGACCCTCAGGACCTAGCCAACTACAGGCCAATCTCCCTCCTCCCAGGAAACAGCAAAATCACGGAGAAACTAGTGAATAAAAAGCTACCACTATTCCTAGAAAGTAACAACCTACTTAGGAACTCCCAGACAGGCTTCCGCCCAGGCCAGGGCACTGACACCGCCCTCCTGGCGGCAGTGGAGAAGGCCAGAAGCATTCTAGACACAGGAGGATCAGTGGCAGTGATCCTCCTGGACCTCCGTGCGGCCTTCGACACTGTCAATCACCAGGTTTTAATCCAGCGGCTGAGAGACATTGAAGTGAGGGGCACGGCCCTGAAGTGGCTCATGTCATTCCTCAATGGCCGCTCCTTCCAAGTTTGGGAGAATGACAGCCACTCCCCCGCGGTCCCCCTCCGCTGTGGAGTACCGCAGGGCTCATCACTTAGCCCGACGTTATTCAACGTTTACATGTCTCCGTTAGAGGAATTGGTCACCCCGTTCGGAGCGACGATTATCAATTACGCCGACGACACCCAGCTGGTGGTGACCCTTTCACACCCTCATCAAGATCCCTCCGATCTCCACAGTTGTCTCACTGAAATCCACGGCTGGATGAACACCTCAGCACTGAAACTTAACGGGTCCAAGACCGAAATCCTGCTGCTTGGACAAAAAGGGCCCTCCTTGCCGCCCAACATCTGGCCCGCCTGCTTAGGTGACCCCCCTGCCCCCAAGGATGAGGTTAAGAGCCTAGGTGTATGGCTCGAGAAGGATCTGAGCTTCAGAACTCAGGCTAAAAAGACGGCGGGAATATGCTTTGGACTTCTCAGGGCATGCAGGAAGGTTCTCCCCCTGCTCCCCTCCACCTCCCGGAAACTACTGATCCAGGGCCTCATCTTGGCGAGGCTAGATTACAGCAATGCAATCTACTTGGGAGCCCCGGAAGCCACATTCAACACCCTGCAGAGAATTCAAAACGCCGCGGCCCGACTACTCACTAACACCCCGGCCAGATCATCGGCAAAGCCAGCATTGAAGCTTCTCCACTGGCTCCCAGTCAGAGAGAGGGTGGTCTTCAAGGCCCTCTGTCTGGCACATAAACTTCTTCATAACAAAGGTCCACCCATTCTCAACAACTTCATCATTCCCTACAAAGCTACCAGGGCACTCCGGTCAAACCACGAGAACTTCATCACTGTTCATAGAGTAAAAAAAGCCCGGTCCGGAGGCCGCCGCTTTTCGGTACACACAGCAAAACGGTGGAATAGTCTCCCCCGGAAACTTAGGACCGAACCAAACCTCCTCCTGTTTAGGAAAGCACTGAAAACTCTCCTCTTCCCCTGATCTCCCTGTCCCTTCCGTTGCTGTTCCCTCCTGACTTCAGGATCCAGCGCTGGGATGCTCAAGGGTTACTACGCACTCTACAAAAACCTTAAATAAATAAATAAATATATATAAGGCCCAAACCTGTTTTTTTCAGTAGATTTCAAAATTTTGTTAATAGCAAATGTCTATAGCTATGAAATGTAATATTTTTGAAAATGAATGAATCCTATATTATATTTGTATTTAAAACAATTTTTTAATGTATATATATATATATATATATATTTTTTTTTTTTTGCCCTGGCGCGCTCCCGGGGTGCGCCCCGGTGAGCGCCCCGGAAAGCGTAGTCTTTTGAAGCGCCCCAGGGCGCGCTCCGGAAAGCGTCCCGTTAGCGCTATTGCCGCGAACGAAAACATCATCGTGACGTATCGCGTAGCCGCGTCCACGTGATACGCACAGCGTAAGCGCACCCGGAAGCACTCGAGCGAATACGATCGCGCAACGTAAACATCTGACGCGCTTACGCGACCCGGGGGCGCGTCGCGTAAGCGCGTCGGGTCATGTGACCTGAAAATAACACTTTTAATTGGTGCAGAACAGTTTTGGTTTCATAATGATGAAATCCCTAGTCTTGTGACCTGAAAATAACACTTCTCATTGGTTCAGGACATTTTTTTTTCCAAATGATGAAAGACCCCACGTTTTTTCCTTATTCTGACTTTGTCCTTTGACTGAGGAAGACCTGTTTTGAAATCTTTTAGGTATATTTTGTACTTTGAAATGGCTACAGTTGCAGCATCAGCTGGAGCATCTGCACTACCACCACCACCACCACCAAGAGGACCACCACAACATCACATTGGTGGTCAAGAAGAAGAGGAGGAGGAGGAAGAGGAGGAGGGGACGAGGAGGAGGTGGCTGGAAGAACACAATACCCCATACTAACCCAAGCCACACATTGTATGGGAGTTTTTTTCCATCCCTGAGGGAAAAAAGAAAGTGAATGCGGCAAAGGTGACTTGCCTTATCTGTGACATGGAACTCTCAAGGGGTAACCCAAATAAAAAATATTCATTTGGGAACAATACCATGATAAGGCACATGCAGCGCAAGCATCCTAACAACTATGCTGCCACAGAGATGAGAGAACTGGCCAGCAACCCTCCCCAATCTACACCCAGCACCTCCAAACTAAAAAAACCCACTCTATCGGGACCAGAGACAAGGGAGACAATCCCTTGCATTCAACCACGATTTGGAGAATTTAGGGTCACCTGTATTTTTTGTGGTAAGACCATCTCCTATGGTGAGCAGAGCCTAAAGCTCATCCTCCTTGCTGGTGACAACCACAATTGCCCCCAAAAACCCTAATTTTTTCCTGATTTTTTTTTTTGCTCCTGTTGAGCCATTTTCAATTCCCTGTTTTTTGTTTCTCCCCATAAAAATAACCAAAAAAAATACAAAATAGTTCATAAAAGCCAAAAAAAGTACAAAATGTTCAAAAAACATTAAAAAAATATAAAACAACAAAAAGAAGAAAAAAAACAGTTCTTTTTAGAACTACCTCCAATTTCTAAAAAAGGGCTACATTTTTTTAAAACTCTATCATTCATTTTTCCCCATGGCACGCTCCCCGGTCCGCTCCCCGGTGCGCGTACCGGGTGCTCCCCCCGCGCCCTTTTATAGCCCCCACATCAAACCTAGGGGGTCAAGGGGGGTCTACTCTGCCCCCTTATGGTCATTTCCCCCTTTGTTTTTCCCACCTCTTGTGTCTCGATCCTACCGAGACACAAGATGGCGGCCGCTCCGGACTGTTTCGAATGTTTAAAGACACCTGAGAGCCAATCACCTTTCCGTGCGTGCGGCACGCCCAGAGCGCTCCCCGGTGCGCGTACCGGGGCGCTGCCATAGATATATATATTTTTTTAAACCTAAATTACTCAAAAACCACTGGAGCACATATCTTGAGACATAGCAAAGGCACATCGGGCTACCAGTCCCTACAATTTTGCCAAGTTTGGTGGAAATCCATTCAGCCGTTCGGGCTAAAAGTGAGGTTGACCGCCCTATGGAAATTAACATGGGGAAAACACGTTTTGGGACCCCCCTTTTATCTCGGCCCCCGCTTGACGAATCCCCCCCCAAACTTTCTAGGAAGGACCTGAGCTCTGCGAGGCAAATTTTAGGACATTTTCAGGCAGATTCGTCAACCGGCGCCAAAGTTATTCACAATAGAATTTTGAGATTTTGCATTGAAAAAAATCCTAACTATAACTACCTACTGGCGATCGCCAGTAGGTTTTATATATATATATATATATATATATATATATATATATATATATATATATATATATATATATATATATATATATATATATATATATATATACATATACATATATATAAACACACACTTTTTTTTAATCTAAGAGAAGTCTTATTACTGATTTTCTTTCTTATCGGCCAGGGGGCATTGCATTTACGACATGTAGTGACAATAAAATTACAATAATAAACCTTTCTTTTCACATTACTGCTGGTGACTTTATTGATGTGCTACGGAGGGCCTTCCCCCAGGGGTTGGTATATAGTGTACTGTTCAAAACTCCTTGCCTGGGATGTTCAGTTGTTGGTACCTACTGTTCATAGCCACATGCTCTAACCTGTGGTTGCGGTAGAACCAAGCCAGTGCCCCAATGCCAGTTGTCGGCATTTACTGTTTAACCTGTAGTTTTGCTATTGCACCCAGTCTGCACCCTATTCCAGTTGTCGGCACCTACTGTTTATAGTTGCATGCTCTAACCTGTGGCGTTGCTTTAGAATCCCGGCCTGTGATCCATGCAAGTTGTAGGTTCCTACTGCTCAACCTTTGGTGTTGCTGTAGCACCCTGCCTGCACCCTATGCCAATTGACGGCACCTACTGCTTATAATCAGATGCTCTAACCTGTGGTCTTGCTGTAGCATCCTGTCTGGGCCCTATGCCAGTTGTTCGCACCTACTGTTGGTAGCCACATGCTCTAACCAGTGTTGCTGTAGAACCCAGCGTGCACCCTGTGCCAGTTGTCAGCACCTACTGTTCATAGCTGCATGCTCTAACCTGTGTTGCTCCAAGTGCCTTGAAAGGAGACCCAGCACATTCACTACCTATTGCTCACTCTGTCATTCTAAACTGTTGTGTTTCTGTGCCTTATCCAGTATTGGGGTATCCTTCATAGATTCACATGCTTCAATCATTCCCAGTCATCAAAGTGGGCGTTGTCCTGTACTACAATAAAGCAGTATGAAAGATTTCCATAGGCTATCACGGTAATGAGGAAAAGTGTTCTTCTGATCGGCATCATTTGTACCGGGACTCCATTGCTTTTTCATTGCCATCTCTTGTCAACCACTTCCACACGACCCACCTGGTCGTTTCTGCTGATGCCTGAGGAAATTCTAACTGACACGACAAAAACCATTTTGCAGCCTGCACTTCTGCCCAGGAACTGTCGTACACCCAAACCCCCTGTTCTTTGCAGTTAAACTGAAAGCCACAAGACACTCACACCGTGAGTAAATGATTTGATTTCCATCTCCTGCTCCCAGCCTGGTAAACATTCTTGACACCGTGATCAGGTTATCTGGACAATGGTCTGACTGCTGGGCCTTGATCAGGGTGATTAAACAATGACCTGAAAGACCGGGCTTTGATCAAGGTGATTAAACAATGACCTGAAAGATTGAGCCTTGATCAAGCCGTGTGAACAATGATTTGTGTACCAAGCCTTGACCAGGTCACCATCTACAAACGTTGTCTGGATCTGGTTATCAACTGCAAACACTGCCCTGATTGAACAATGAGCTAACAGCCAAAAGAATGAGATGAAAAAGTATAAAAGGCTTGTAAGCTGCGGAGTAAAGCAGCAGCCTCCTCTGTCTTGTTTCTGAAGAGCTTGGGACTCTGTTCCATAGCCCGGGCTATTTGAATAAATCTGGTTTCCTCCTGCAGACGAAGGCTCCTGTGTCTCCTTTTACTACGTATGAAGGGTATGGAAGGCTTGGGCAGTTACCCCGCCGCCGAGACCCAGTAAGTGGGTTAATCCGGTTCTTCAGTAATAAGCCAGGGGTCTCCAACATTTTTTATACATAAGAGCTACTTATGTTAAATAAAAATCATCTAGAGCTACTAATACAAATTATCAGTTTTTCTATAGTGACCACTTGATACAAGATTCCGTTAGTTACTATCAAGAGATGAGATGTAGACAGGGGCACAGAAATACTACATGTAAGGTCATCAGGCTGTGAAGAACAGGTGGTGCATCTATCAACACCTACCACATGGTCCTTACTCTGGTGTCATAGTAACATCACAAGTTAGAATATGTGGGCTATGAACATCGGGCCCCCGTTCCAAGAAGAAAAGAAGGCATGTAGTACTGAGCTGTGCACAATAGTGAACGGACCAGCACACCTGGCACAATCTCCTTTTCAAGCAGAAAGTGTTTTGGGAGAATAAACCTGTAAACAGGAGTGTATGTACCGGTACACCTGACAGTCTCATATTCCAGCACGGAGGATGCATGAAAAATTGAGCCGGGTATGGACCAGCATATCTGAAAGTCTCATATTAAAGCAGGAAGAGCGCATTTAGGCTGGGACAGCAAACAGTAGGAAATAAACCATCATACTTTGCTTAGTTTCGTAGTATTTGAGCAGCATGGGTACGTGGAGCATGGAGCTCTGAATAGAATAGAAACCAGCACATTTGGCCCATCCCTATAGTCAAGAAGGTAGGGTTTGGGGCACTGTGAACAGTGGTGTACGGACCAACACACCTGGCACAGACTTGCATTTGAGCAGCAAGAGTATGTGAAGCTGTGGACAGCAATGTATGGACCAACACACCGGGCACAGTCTTTCATTCGAGCATTAAGGGTGCCTCAAGCTGTAGTAGGTTATGGACCAACACACCGGGCACAGTCTTTCATTCGAGCATTAAGGGTGCCTCAAGCTGTGAACAGTAGGTTATGGACCAACACACCTGGCACAGTATTTTATTCAAGCAGCACGCGTATGTGAAGCTGTGAATGGTACTGTAAGCACCAACACACCTGGCACAGTATTTTATTCGAGCAGCAAGAGTATGTGAAGCTGTGAACAGTAATATATATGGACCAACACACCTGGCACAGTCTTGCATTCGAGCAGCACGAGTATGTGAAGCTGTGAATGGTACTGTAAGGACCAACACACCTGGCACAGTATTTTATTCGAGCACCATGAGTATGTGAAGCTGTGAAGAGTAATGTATGGACCAACACACCTGGCACAGTATTCTATTCGAGAAGCAAGAGTATGTGAATAGTAATGTATGGACCAACACAACTGGCACAGTATTTTATTCGAGCAGCAAGAGTATGTGAAGCTGTGAGGAGTACTGTATGAACCAACACACCAGGCACAGTCTTGTACTTGAGCAGGAAGAGTACTGAATGGACCAACACACCTATTTGAGCAGGAAGAGTATGTGCAGCTGTGAAAAACACTGTATGGAAAACACACCTGGCACAGTATTTTATTCGAGCAGCGTGAGTATGTGAAGAGTACTGTATGGACCAACACACCTGGCACAGACTTGTATTTGAGCAGGAAGGGTGTGTGAAGCTGTGAGCTGTAGTGTACGGACCGACACACCTGGCACAGTATTTTATTCAAGCAGCAAGAGTACATGAAGAATACTGTATGGACCAACACACCTCGCACAGTCTTGCATTCGAGCATTAAGGGTGTGTGAAGCTGTGAACCGTAGTAGTGTATGGACCGACACACGTGACACAGTCTTGTATTTGAGAAGGAAGAGTGTGTGAAGCTGTGAACAAGTGTATGGGCCGACACACCTGGCACAGTCTTGTACTTGAGCAGGAAGAGTACTGAATGGACCAACACACCTATTTGAGCAGGAAGAGTATGTGCAGCTGTGAAAAACACTGTATGGAAAAACACACCTGGCACAGTATTTTATTCGAGCAGCGTGAGAATGTGAAGAGTACTGTATGGACCAACACACCTGGCGCAGACTTGTATTTGAGCAGGAAGGGTGTGTGAAGCTGTGAACTGTAGTGTACGGACCGACACACCTGGCACAGTATTTTATTCGAGGAGCAAGAGTATGTGAAGAGTACTGTATGGACCAACACACCTGTCACAGACTTGTATTTGAGCAGGAAGGGTGTGTGAAGCTGTGAACTGTAGTGTACGGACCGACACACCTGGCACAGTATTTTATTCGAGCAGCAAGAGTACGTGAAGAATACTGTATGGACCAACACACCTGGCACAGTCTTGCATTCGAGCATTAAGGGTGTGTGAAGCTGTGAACCGTAGTAGTGTATGGACCGACACACGGGACACAGTCTTGTATTTGAGAAGGAAGGGCGTGTGGAGCTGTGAACAGTACTGTATGGACCGACACACCTGGCACAGTCTTGCATTCGAGCAGCAAGAGTATGTGAAGCTGTGAATGGTACTGTAAGGACCAACACACCTGGCACAGTATTTTATTCGAGCACCATGAGTATGTGAAGCTGTGAAGAGTAATGTATGGACCAACACACCTGGCACAATATTTTATTCGAGCAGCAAGAGTATGTGAAGCTGTGAGGAGTACTGTATGGACCAACACACCTGGCACAGTCTTGTACTTGAGCTGGAACAGTACTGAATGGACCAACACACGTATTTGTGCTGGAAGAGTATTTGCAGCTGTGAAAAACACTGTATGGAAAAACACACCTGGCACAGTATTTTATTCTAGCAGCAAGAGTGTGTGAAGCTGTGAGGAGTACTGTATGGACCAACACTCCTGGCACAGTCTTGTACTTGAGCAGGAAGAGTACTGAATGGACCAACACACCTATTTGAGCAGGAAGAGTATGTGCAGCTGTGAAAAACACTGAATGGAAAAACACACCTGGCACAGTATTTTATTCGAGCAGCGCGAGTATGTGAAGAGTACTGTATGGACCAACACACCTGGCACAGACTTGTATTTGAGCAGGAAGGGTGTGTGAAGCTGTGAGCAGTAGTGTACGGACCGACACACCTGGCACAGTATTTTATTCGAGCAGCAAGAGTACGTGAAGAATACTGTATGGACCAACACACCTGGCACAGTCTTGCATTCGAGCATTAAGGGTGTGTGAAGCTGTGAACCGTAGTAGTGTATGGACCGACACATGTGACACAGTCTTGTATTTGAGAAGGAAGGGCGTGTGGAGCTGTGAACAGTACTGTATGGACCGACACACCTGGCACAGTCTTGCATTCAAGCATTAAGGGTGTGTGAAGCTGTGAACAGTACTGTATGGACCGACACACATGACACAGTTTTGTATTTGAGCAGGAAGGGTGTGTGAAGCTGTGAACAGTAGTGTATGGACCGACACACCTGGCACAGTCTTGCATTCAAGCATTAAGGGTGTGTGAAGCTGTGAACAGTACTGTATGGACAGACACACATGACACAGTCTTGTATTTAAGCAGGAAGGGTGTGTGAAGCTGTGAACAGTAGTGTATCGACCAACACACCTGGCACAGACTTGCATTCGAGCAAGACGGGTGTGTGAAGCTGTTAACCGTAGTCGTGTATGGACAGACACACCTGGCACAGTTTTGCATTCGAGCAAGAAGGGTGTGTGAAGCTGTTAACCGTAGTAGTGTATGGACAGACACACCTGGCACAGTCTTGCATTCGAGCATTAAGGGTGTGTGAAGCTGTGAACCGTAGTAGTGTATGGACAGACACACCTGGCACAGTCTTGCATTCGAGCATTAAGGGTGTGTGAAGCTGTTAACCGTAGTAGTGTATGGACAGACACACCTGGCACAGTCTTGCATTCGAGCATTAAGGGTGTGTGAAGCTGTGAACCGTAGTAGTGTATGGACAGATACACCTGGCACAGTCTTGCATTCGAGCATTAAGGGTGTGTGAAGCTGTGAACCGTAGTAGTGTATGGACAGACACACCTGGCACAGTCTTGCATTCGAGCATTAAGGGTGTGTGAAGCTGTTAACCGTAGTAGTGTATGGACAGACACACCTGGCACAGTCTTGCATTCGAGCATTAAGGGTGTGTGAAGCTGTGAACCGTAGTAGTGTATGGACAGACACACCTGGCACAGTCTTGCATTCGAGCATTAAGGGTGTGTGAAGCTGTGAACAGGTATATGGACCGACACACCTGGCACAGTCTTGCATTCGAGCATTAAGGGTGTGTGAAGCTGTTAACCGTAGTAGTGTATGGACAGACACACCTGGCACAGTCTTGCATTCGAGCATTAAGGGTGTGTGAAGCTGTGAACCGTAGTAGTGTATGGACAGATACACCTGGCACAGTCTTGCATTCGAGCAAGAAGGGTGTGTGAAGCTGTGAACAAGTATATGGACCGACACACCTGGCACAGTCTTGCATTCGAGCATTAAGGGTGTGTGAAGCTGTGAACAAGTATATGGACCGACACACCTGGCACAGTCTTGCATTCGAGCATTAAGGGTGTGTGAAGCTGTGAACAGGTATATGGACCGACACACCTGGCACAGTCTTGCATTCGAGCAAGAAGGGTGTGTGAAGCTGTGAACAAGTATATGGACCGACACACCTGGCACAGTCTTGCATTCGAGCATTAAGGGTGTGTGAAGCTGTGAACCGTAGTAGTGTATGGACCGACACACGTGACACAGTCTCGTATTTGAGAAGGAAGGGCGTGTGGAGCTGTGAACAGTACTGTATGGACCGACACACCTGGCACAGTCTTGCATTCGAGCAGCACGAGTATGTGAAGCTGTGAATGGTACTGTAAGGACCAACACACCTGGCACAGTATTTTATTCGAGCAGCAAGAGTATGTGAAGCTGTGAGGAGTAATGTATGGACCAACACACCTGGCACAGTCTTGCATTTGAGCATTAAGGGTGTGTGAAGCTGTGAACCGTAGTAGTGTATGGACCGACACACGTGACACAGTCTTGTATTTGAGAAGGAAGGGCGTGTGGAGCAGTGAACAAGTGTATGGACCAACACACCAGGCACAGTCTTGTACTTGAGCAGGAAGAGTACTGAATGGACCAACACACCTATTTGAGCAGGAAGAGTATGTGCAGCTGTGAAAAACACTGTATGGAAAAACACACTTGGCACAGTATTTTATTCGAGCAGCGCGAGTATGTGAAGAGTACTGTATGGACCAACACACCTGGCACAGACTTGTATTTGAGCAGGAAGGGTGTGTGAAGCTGTGAGCAGTAGTGTACGGACCGACACACCTGGCACAGTATTTTATTCGAGCAGCAAGAGTACGTGAAGAATACTGTATGGACCAACACACCTGGCACAGTCTTGCATTCGAGCATTAAGGGTGTGTGAAGCTGTGAACCGTAGTAGTGTATGGACCGACACATGTGACACAGTCTTGTATTTGAGAAGGAAGGGCGTGTGGAGCTGTGAACAGTACTGTATGGACCGACACACCTGGCACAGTCTTGCATTCAAGCATTAAGGGTGTGTGAAGCTGTGAACAGTACTGTATGGACCGACACACATGACACAGTTTTGTATTTGAGCAGGAAGGGTGTGTGAAGCTGTGAACAGTAGTGTATGGACCGACACACCTGGCACAGTCTTGCATTCAAGCATTAAGGGTGTGTGAAGCTGTGAACAGTACTGTATGGACAGACACACATGACACAGTCTTGTATTTAAGCAGGAAGGGTGTGTGAAGCTGTGAACAGTAGTGTATCGACCAACACACCTGGCACAGACTTGCATTCGAGCAAGAAGGGTGTGTGAAGCTGTTAACCGTAGTCGTGTATGGACAGACACACCTGGCACAGTCTTGCATTCGAGCATTAAGGGTGTGTGAAGCTGTTAACCGTAGTAGTGTATGGACAGACACACCTGGCACAGTCTTGCATTCGAGCATTAAGGGTGTGTGAAGCTGTGAACCGTAGTAGTGTATGGACAGATACACCTGGCACAGTCTTGCATTCGAGCATTAAGGGTGTGTGAAGCTGTGAACCGTAGTAGTGTATGGACAGACACACCTGGCACAGTCTTGCATTCGAGCATTAAGGGTGTGTGAAGCTGTTAACCGTAGTAGTGTATGGACAGACACACCTGGCACAGTCTTGCATTCGAGCATTAAGGGTGTGTGAAGCTGTGAACCGTAGTAGTGTATGGACAGATACACCTGGCACAGTCTTGCATTCGAGCATTAAGGGTGTGTGAAGCTGTGAACCGTAGTAGTGTATGGACAGACACACCTGGCACAGTCTTGCATTCGAGCATTAAGGGTGTGTGAAGCTGTTAACCGTAGTAGTGTATGGACAGACACACCTGGCACAGTCTTGCATTCGAGCATTAAGGGTGTGTGAAGCTGTGAACCGTAGTAGTGTATGGACAGACACACCTGGCACAGTCTTGCATTCGAGCATTAAGGGTGTGTGAAGCTGTGAACAGGTATATGGACCGACACACCTGGCACAGTCTTGCATTCGAGCATTAAGGGTGTGTGAAGCTGTTAACCGTAGTAGTGTATGGACAGACACACCTGGCACAGTCTTGCATTCGAGCATTAAGGGTGTGTGAAGCTGTGAACCGTAGTAGTGTAGGGACAGATACACCTGGCACAGTCTTGCATTCGAGCAAGAAGGGTGTGTGAAGCTGTGAACAAGTATATGGACCGACACACCTGGCAGTCTTGCATTCGAGCATTAAGGGTGTGTGAAGCTGTGAACAAGTATATGGACCGACACACCTGACACAGTCTTGCATTCGAGCATTAAGGGTGTGTGAAGCTGTGAACATGTATATGGACCGACACACCTGGCACAGTCTTGCATTCGAGCATTAAGGGTGTGTGAAGCTGTGAACCGTAGTAGTGTATGGACAGATACACCTGGCACAGTCTTGCATTCGAGCATTAAGGGTGTGTGAAGCTGTGAACCGTAGTAGTGTATGGACAGACACACCTGGCACAGTCTTGCATTCGAGCATTAAGGGTGTGTGAAGCTGTTAACCGTAGTAGTGTATGGACAGACACACCTGGCACAGTCTTGCATTCGAGCATTAAGGGTGTGTGAAGCTGTGAACCGTAGTAGTGTATGGACAGACACACCTGGCACAGTCTTGCATTCGAGCATTAAGGGTGTGTGAAGCTGTGAACAGGTATATGGACCGACACACCTGGCACAGTCTTGCATTCGAGCATTAAGGGTGTGTGAAGCTGTTAACCGTAGTAGTGTATGGACAGACACACCTGGCACAGTCTTGCATTCGAGCATTAAGGGTGTGTGAAGCTGTGAACCGTAGTAGTGTAGGGACAGATACACCTGGCACAGTCTTGCATTCGAGCAAGAAGGGTGTGTGAAGCTGTGAACAAGTATATGGACCGACACACCTGGCAGTCTTGCATTCGAGCATTAAGGGTGTGTGAAGCTGTGAACAAGTATATGGACCGACACACCTGACACAGTCTTGCATTCGAGCATTAAGGGTGTGTGAAGCTGTGAACATGTATATGGACCGACACACCTGGCACAGTCTTGCATTCGAGCAAGAAGGGTGTGTGAAGCTGTGAACAAGTATATGGACCGACACACCTGGCACAGTCTTGCATTCGAGCATTAAGGGTGTGTGAAGCTGTGAACCGTAGTAGTGTATGGACCGACACACGTGACACAGTCTCGTATTTGAGAAGGAAGGGCGTGTGGAGCTGTGAACAGTACTGTATGGACCGACACACCTGGCACAGTCTTGCATTCGAGCAGCACGAGTATGTGAAGCTGTGAATGGTACTGTAAGGACCAACACACCTGGCACAGTATTTTATTCGAGCAGCAAGAGTATGTGAAGCTGTGAGGAGTAATGTATGGACCAACACACCTGGCACAGTCTTGCATTTGAGCATTAAGGGTGTGTGAAGCTGTGAACCGTAGTAGTGTATGGACCGACACACGTGACACAGTCTTGTATTTGAGAAGGAAGGGCGTGTGGAGCTGTGAACAAGTGTATGGACCAACACACCAGGCACAGTCTTGTACTTGAGCAGGAAGAGTACTGAATGGACCAACACACCTATTTGAGCAGGAAGAGTATGTGCAGCTGTGAAAAACACTGTATGGAAAAACACACTTGGCACAGTATTTTATTCGAGCAGCACGAGTATGTGAAGAGTACTGTATGGACCAACACACCTGTCACAGACTTGTATTTGAGCAGGAAGGGTGTGTGAAGCTGGGAACTGTAGTGTACGGACCGACACACCTGGCACAGTATTTTATTCGAGCAGCAAGAGTACGTGAAGAATACTGTATGGACCAACACACCTCGCACAGTCTTGCATTCGAGCATTAAGGGTGTGTGAAGCTGTGAACCGTAGTAGTGTATGGACCGACACACGTGACACAGTCTTGTATTTGAGAAGGAAGGGCGTGTGGAGCTGTGAACAGTAATGTATGGACCGACACACCTGGCACAGTCTTGCATTCGAGCAGCACGAGTATGTGAAGCTGTGAATGGTACTGTAAGGACCAACACACCTGGCACAGTATTTTATTCGAGCACCATGAGTATGTGAAGCTGTGAAGAGTAATGTATGGACCAACACATCTGGCACAGTCTTGCATTCGAGCAGCACGAGTATGTGAAGCTGTGAGGAGTACTGTATGGACCAACACACCTGGCACAGTCTTGCATTTGAGCAGCACGAGTATGTGAAGCTGTGAGGAGTACTGTATGGACCAACACACCTGGCACAGTCTTGTACTTGAGCAGGAAGAGTACTGAATGGACCAACACACCTATTTGAGCAGGAAGAGTATGTGCAGCTGTGAAAAACACTGAATGGAAAAACACACCTGGCACAGTATTTTATTCGAGCAGCGCGAGTATGTGAAGAGTACTGTATGGACCAACACACCTGGCACAGACTTGTATTTGAGCAGGAAGGGTGTGTGAAGCTGTGAGCAGTAGTGTACGGACCGACACACCTGGCACAGTATTTTATTCGAGCAGCAAGAGTACGTGAAGAATACTGTATGGACCAACACACCTGGCACAGTCTTGCATTCGAGCATTAAGAGTGTGTGAAGCTGTGAACCGTAGTAGTGTATGGACCGACACATGTGACACAGTCTTGTATTTGAGAAGGAAAAGCGTGTGGAGCTGTGAACAGTACTGTATGGACCGACACACCTGGCACAGTCTTGCATTCAAGCATTAAGGGTGTGTGAAGCTGTGAACAGTACTGTATGGACCGACACACATGACACAGTTTTGTATTTGAGCAGGAAGGGTGTGTGAAGCTGTGAACAGTAGTGTATGGACCGACACACCTGGCACAGTCTTGCATTCAAGCATTAAGGGTGTGTGAAGCTGTGAACAGTACTGTATGGACCGACACACCTGGCACAGTCTTGCATTCAAGCATTAAGGGTGTGTGAAGCTGTGAACAGTACTGTATGGACCGACACACATGACACAGTTTTGTATTTGAGCAGGAAGGGTGTGTGAAGCTGTGAGCAGTAGTGTACGGACCGACACACCTGGCACAGTATTTTATTCGAGCAGCAAGAGTACATGAAGAATAATGTATGGACCAACACACCTGGCACAGTCTTGCATTCGAGCATTAAGGGTTTGTGAAGCTGTGAACCGTAGTAGTGTATGGACCGACACACGTGACACAGTCTTGCATTCAAGCATTAAGGGTGTGTGAAGCTGTGAACAGTACTGTATGGACCGACACACCTGGCACAGTCTTGCATTCAAGCATTAAGGGTGTGTGAAGCTGTGAACAGTAGTGTATGGACAGACACACCTGGCACAGTCTTGTATTTGAGCAGGAAGGGTGTGTGAAGCTGTGAGCAGTAGTGTATGGACAGACACACCTGGCACAGTCGTGCATTCGAGCATTAAGGGTGTGTGAAGCTGTGAACAAGTGTATGGACAGACACACCTGGCACAGTCTTGCATTCGAGCAAGAAGGGTGTGTGAAGCTGTTAACCGTAGTAGTGTATGGACAGACACACCTGGCACAGTCTTGCATTCGAGCATTAAGGGTGTGTGAAGCTGTGAACAAGTGTATGGACAGACACACCTGGCACAGTCTTGCATTCGAGCATTAAGGGAGTGTGAAGCTGTGAACAGTAGTGTTCGGACCGACACACCTGGCACAGTCTTGTATTTGAGATGGGGACGTGCGTGGTTGGAACTGTGGTCAGCGGTGTACAGGCCAGCACTCCTGGCACAAACACATTCTAGCAGGAAGGGCATGTGGAGCTGCGAACAGTGGTGTGTGGACAAACACTCATGACAAGTTACAATAGTGCCTTCTCACTTTGAGGGATATGTTACTATAATTCTTGCATAGAGCATAGCTACTTGTGAGGTTGCACGAGCTCTGTTAGAAGCAATACTGTTAATACTGGATGGAATGGTCTCTCCCACACTTGTGGCTGCTTCGTCATCAACTCATCTGTCCCACACGGATGGGATAAACCATCACGGTGGCCTCAGCCCTAAGGAGGGAGCTCAGAATACAGGATACTGGAATGGCATCGGATCCAACACAAAACTGCCTCAGTGTAAACCTGAAAGATGTACCTTGATTGAGAGGTCAGAGGTCAAAAACTGCTTGGATGAAAATTCGGACTAGTAGGTCTCACTCATCCTCTACTTCTTGGTGGGCCACCCTTGTGTGGCCCATCCTTAAGACCTCTGGCGTCTGCAACATCTCTCTCTCTATATATGCAATATAAGTTGGCCTAAGTCCTACATTCAAGTTGTGAGCTCACGACAGAGAACATACGGTGGATGCAGGACCCGTTTCGAGGAGAATGTTCGACTACAGATGAGTTCCTGCCATTGGGCGCATTGGGGCCTTTACCCCTAAAAGGTAGGGGGACAATAAACAGTTTAAAGGAGGAATACAACTTGCCCTAATTAAGGCCCAAGAATCCCTGGGGGCATATGGATTGGTGAAACGTGTTGGCACACTAAAAACTAGAGGGTGACTGAGACCTAATATTCTCAGCTTTTTAAACCTGCCCTGTGACCCTCTCATAAAAGGATATCCTTTCCGTTGACATGTTTGTGTCTTGGATCTGACGCCTTTATCATTCTAATGCATCGTGGGGGTCTTTCTCTCCCGGGTGCGGCCCCCTTGATGATGGGACAGGCTAGCTGCTGGAGCCACCAGTGTGGGTGACCCTTGGGTCCAGTGCTCGCAGGGTTGATGCCAACAGAGCCCATGTATCCCGGGAGGCACCAGCACACTCGGAATCTTGCCTGTGAGCCGGGTGGCAGCAGCACGACAGGCAGGCTCGAGCGGCGAACAGCAGGCAGATGTACAGCGCCTGCACTAAGCCTCATTTAGGCAGACCGAGGTAAGAGGCTGTAATAAGAAAGTGCATGCGGCCTGGCAATGCGTGCATGACACACCGCCCCTTCTGAGCTCCCTGTGCTAGGCCTGAGGCGCAGGCATGGGGTCGACCACGGACTGGTGTATGGATGTGACGCAGGCATGGAGTTGTGTATGTATCGGACGAATGCATAAAGGTTAAGCAATGAATTCTAAGCAGTGGATTTTATCTGACACAGGGTGGAGTTATGAACAATGGCCCGTGTGACAGGCATGCAGAGCAGGCATGGAACGTCGAGCAAAGACGTATGAAGAGTTAATTGTGTATTAGGCGGAGATGTCCGGCAGAGAGTTACGAGCAGTGAACTGTGCATGTTTAGGAGGCAGGCACTGAAAGCAGGCGGATGCGTCGGGCAGAGAGTTACAAGCAGTGAACTGTTGATATATGAGACAGGCACTGAAAGCAGGTGGGTGTGTCGAGCACGGAGTTACAAGCAGTGAACTGTTCATGTATACTAGCCAAGCACTGAAAGCAGGCGGGTGCGTTGGCAGAGAGTTACAAGCAGTGAATGAACTGTGTACACATTAGGGACAGACACTGAAAGCAGGCGAGTGCGTTGGGCATGGAGTTACAAGCAGTGAACTGTGCGTGTATACTAGACAGGCACTGAAAGCAGGCGGGAGCGTCGATCCCGGAGTTACAAGCAGTCAACTGTTGGTATATGAGACAGGCACTGAAAGCAGGCGGGAGCGTTGGTCGCGGAGTTACAAGCAGTGAACTGTAAATGTATATGAGACAGGCACTGAAAGCAGGCGGATGTGTCGAGCACAGAGTTACAAGCAGCAAACGGTGCATGTATACGAGACAGGCACTGAAAGCAGGCGGGTGTGTCGAGCACAGAGTTACAAGCAGCAAACGGTGCATGTATACGAGACAGGCACTGAAAGCAGGCGGGTTTGTCCAGCACGGAGTTACAAGCAGTGAATTGTGTACACATTAAGGGCAGGCAATGAAAGCAGGCGAGTGCGTTGGGCAAAGTTGCAATCAGTGAATGAACTGTGTACACATTAGGGACAGGCACTGAAAGCAGGCGGGTGTGTCGAGCACAGAGTTACAAGCAGTGAACTGTGCATGTATATGAGACAGGCACTGAAAGCAGGCGGGTTTGTCCAGCACGGAGTTACAATCAGTGAACTGTGTACACATTTAGGACAGGCACTGAAAGCAGGCGGGTGCGTTGGCAGAGAGTTACAAGCAGTGAATGAACTGTGTACACATTAGGGACAGACACTGAAAGCAGGCGGGAGCGTTGGTCGCGGAGTTACAAGCAGTGAATGAACTGTGTACACATTAGGGACAGGTACTGAAAGCAGGCGGGTGTGTCGAGCACAGAGTTACAATCAGTGAAATGTGTGCACATTAGGGACAGGCACTGAAAGCAGGC
Source organism: Lissotriton vulgaris (assembly GCF_964263255.1). NCBI lineage: Eukaryota > Metazoa > Chordata > Amphibia > Caudata > Salamandridae > Lissotriton > Lissotriton vulgaris. The sequence goes on along the minus strand of NC_141693.1, from coordinate 2,018,924,408 downwards.
GGGTGTGTCGAGCACAGAGTTACAATCAGTGAAATTAGTGCACATTAGGGACAGGCACTGAAAGCAGGCGGGTGCGTTGGCAGAGTTACAAGCAGTGAATGAACTGTGTACACATTAGGGACAGGCACTGAAAGCAGGCGGGTGTGTCCAGCACAGAGTTACAATCAGTGAAATGTGTGCACATTAGGGACAGGCACTGAAAGCAGACTGGTGTGTCCAGCACAGAGTTACAAGCAGTGAAATGTGTGCACATTAGGGACAGGCACTGAAAGCAGGCGGGTGTGTCGAGCAGAGTTACAAGCAGTGAACTGTGCATGTATATGAGACAGGCACTGAAAGCAGGCGGGTGTGTCGAGCACAGAGTTACAAGCAGTGAACTGTGCATGTATATGAGACAGGCACTGAAAGCAGGCGGGTGTGTCGAGCACAGAGTTACAATCAGTGAACTGTGTACACATTAGGGACAGGTACTGAAAGCAGGCGGGTGTGTCGAGCACAGAGTTACAATCAGTAAAATGTGTGCACATTAGGGACAGGCACTGAAAGCAGGCGGATGTGTCGAGCACAGAGTTACAATCAGTGAAATGTGTGCACATTAGGGACAGGCACTGAAAGCAGGCGGGTGCGTTGGGCAGAGTTGCAAGCAGTGAATGAACTGTGTACACATTAGGGACAGGCACTGAAAGAAGGGGGTGCGTTGGACACGGAGTTACCAGTAGTGAACTGTGCATGTATATGAGACAGGCACTGAAAGCAGGCGGGTGTGTCCAGCACGGAGTTACAAGCAGTGAATTGTGTACACATTAGGGACAGGCACTGAAAGCAGGCGGGAGCGTTGGTCGCGGAGTTACAAGCAGTGAACTGTGCATGTATATGAGACAGGCACTGAAAGCAGGCGGGTTTGTCCAGCACGGAGTTACAATCAGTGAACTGTGTACACATTTAGGACAGGCACTGAAAGCAGGCGGGTGCGTTGGCAGAGAGTTACAAGCAGTGAATGAACTGTGTACACATTAGGGACAGACACTGAAAGCAGGCGGGAGCGTTGGTCGCGGAGTTACAAGCAGTGAATGAACTGTGTACACATTAGGGACAGGTACTGAAAGCAGGCGGGTGTGTCGAGCACAGAGTTACAATCAGTGAAATGTGTGCACATTAGGGACAGGCACTGAAAGCAGGCGGGTGCGTTGGCAGAGTTACAAGCAGTGAATGAACTGTGTACACATTAGGGACAGGCACTGAAAGCAGACTGGTGTGTCCAGCACAGAGTTACAAGCAGTGAAATGTGTGCACATTAGGGAAAGGCACTGAAAGCAGGCGGGTGTGTCGAGCACAGAGTTACAAGCAGTGAACTGTGCATGTATATGAGACAGGCGGGTGTGTCCAGCACGGAGTTACAAGCAGTGAATTGTGTACACATTAGGGACAGGCACTGAAAGCAGGCGGGAGCGTTGGTCGCGGAGTTACAAGCAGTGAACTGTGCATGTATATGAGACAGGCACTGAAAGCAGGCGGGTTTGTCCAGCACGGAGTTACAATCAGTGAACTGTGTACACATTTAGGACAGGCACTGAAAGCAGGCGGGTGCGTTGGCAGAGAGTTACAAGCAGCGAATGAACTGTGTACACATTAGGGACAGACACTGAAAGCAGGCGGGAGCGTTGGTCGCGGAGTTTCAAGCAGTGAATGAACTGTGTACACATTAGGGACAGGTACTGAAAGCAGGCGGGTGTGTCGAGCACAGAGTTACAATCAGTGAAATTAGTGCACATTAGGGACAGGCACTGAAAGCAGGCGGGTGCGTTGGCAGAGTTACAAGCAGTGAATGAACTGTGTACACATTAGGGACAGGCACTGAAAGCAGGCGGGTGTGTCGAGCACAGAGTTACAATCAGTGAAATGTGCATGTATATGAGACAGGCAATGAAAGCAGGCGGGTGTGTCCAGCACGGAGTTACAAGCAGTGAATTGTGTACACATTAGGGACAGGCACTGAAAGCAGGCGGGAGCGTTGGTCGCGGAGTTACAAGCAGTGAACTGTGCATGTATATGAGACAGGCACTGAAAGCAGGCGGGTTTGTCCAGCACGGAGTTACAATCAGTGAACTGTGTACACATTTAGGACAGGCACTGAAAGCAGGCGGGTGCGTTGGCAGAGAGTTACAAGCAGCGAATGAACTGTGTACACATTAGGGACAGACACTGAAAGCAGGCGGGAGCGTTGGTCGCGGAGTTACAAGCAGTGAATGAACTGTGTACACATTAGGGACAGGTACTGAAAGCAGGCGGGTGTGTCGAGCACAGAGTTACAATCAGTGAAATTAGTGCACATTAGGGACAGGCACTGAAAGCAGGCGGGTGCGTTGGCAGAGTTACAAGCAGTGAATGAACTGTGTACACATTAGGGACAGGCACTGAAAGCAGGCGGGTGTGTCGAGCACAGAGTTACAATCAGTGAAATGTGCATGTATATGAGACAGGCACTGAAAGCAGGCGGGTGTGTCCAGCACGGAGTTACAAGCAGTGAATTGTGTACACATTAGGGACAGGCACTGAAAGCAGGCGGGAGCGTTGGTCGCGGAGTTACAAGCAGTGAACTGTGCATGTATATGAGACAGGCACTGAAAGCAGGCGGGTTTGTCCAGCACGGAGTTACAATCAGTGAACTGTGTACACATTTAGGACAGGCACTGAAAGCAGGCGGGTGCGTTGGCAGAGAGTTACAAGCAGCGAATGAACTGTGTACACATTAGGGACAGACACTGAAAGCAGGCGGGAGCGTTGGTCGCGGAGTTACAAGCAGTGAATGAACTGTGTACACATTAGGGACAGGTACTGAAAGCAGGCGGGTGTGTCGAGCACAGAGTTACAATCAGTGAAATTAGTGCACATTAGGGACAGGCACTGAAAGCAGGCGGGTGCGTTGGCAGAGTTACAAGCAGTGAATGAACTGTGTGCACATTAGGGACAGGCACTGAAAGCAGGCGGGTGTGTCGAGCACAGAGTTACAATCAGTGAAATGTGTGCACATTAGGGACAGGCACTGAAAGCAGGCGGGTGCGTTGGCAGAGTTACAAGCAGTGAATGAACTGTGTACACATTAGGGACAGGCACTGAAAGCAGACTGGTGTGTCTAGCACAGAGTTACAAGCAGTGAAATGTGTGCACATTAGGGACAGGCACTGAAAGCAGGCGGGAGCGTTGGTCGCGGAGTTACAAGCAGTGAACTGTGCATGTATATGAGACAGGCACTGAAGCAGGAGGGTTTGTCCAGCACGGAGTTACAAGCAGTGAATTGTGTACACATTAAGGGCAGGCAATGAAAGTAGGCGAGTGCGTTGGGCAGAGTTGCAAGCAGTGAATGAACTGTGTACACATTAGGGACAGGCACTGAAAGCAGGCGGGAGCGTCGGACACAGAACAGCAGCTCAGTCGCAGGCATGGCGAGTAAGCATAGTCAGCGGGGCTACCCGGAACAGGATTCCACAGTCAAGGCAGGGAGGAGGCAGAGAGCCGCGGACTGTGGCGCAGGGGGGGGGGGGGGTATTTGGAACACTCAGCGTGAAGGGAGCTCTGGGGTAAAGAGGCGGAGGGAACTATGGGGTAAAGAGGCAGACGGGGGGGGGGGGATTAGAACCCCCAGTGTGAAGGGAGCTGTGGGGTAAAGAGGCGGACGGGGGTATCTGGAACACCCAGTGTGAAGGGAGCTGTGGGGTAAAGAGGCGGACGGGGGGATGGAACCCCCAGTGTGATGGGAGCTCTGGGGTAAAGAGGCGGAGGGAACTATGGGGTAAAGAGGCAGACGGGGGCGGTGGGTGGGGGGGATTGAAACCCCCAGTGTGAAGGGAGCTCTGGGGTAAAGAGGCGGACGGGAGGATTGAAACACCCAGTGTGAAGGCTCAACGGACTTGAGACGCTGCGGTGCATTTCAGCAAACCCTTGAACACTTGATTGCAGTGAGGCATTGTTTACTGTGCTCAGACTCGGACCCCAAAAAGCAGTGCAAAGTTTAACTTTTTATTCAGGTTAAAAATTTAAACAAATAATCCTAACAGTTTACCCGGTGGTACACGATCTGCACAGACGGGAATACAAACACAATTTGGCAACGTCCTTTGTACATAGTGCTTATACTGAGAAGGCTTGCATGGCGAAGTGACCCAACTCCTTTTTACAACAAAAGGGGTTCACACTATCAAGATGTGACACGGTCCAACGATGGGCTTCACAAGACCAAACGATGCTGGTTTCATGACCTGACGTGAGCTGGGATGGAAAGTGTCACTTTGGACAGTCTGAGCGAACAGCAGGACCCCTTGGCTCCGAGCAGCGCCGCTTCCAAGGCCCCACCCCCGCCAGCAGGAGGCGCCACCCTGCGGTCCGGTCTCCCTCGCCGGGAGGTGCCAAGGCGCAGCGGCCGAGCTGAACGTCCCCGCTGCAAGGGAAGGACTCCGGTTCTACAGAAGGCTGTCGGTCGGTCTGTCCCCGCACCAGGAGCTGCTAGACACACAACCCCCGGCACATGTAAACTCCAGCGATGCCGCAGCGAGCCCGGCAGAGTGCGCCATCTCCAAACGGACCCAAGGACAGCGGGCCTCCCAGGGCGGCCAGTCCCGGCCTAGGATCGAAGCGTTACCCATCTGCTCCTCCCCTAGAACACAGTGGCGGAGAGGGGCAGCCCCCGGGCCACCCACAGCTGCCCCTCCCGCGCTGCCAGCGCCAACACTCACCAGAGAACAGCCGGAGTCCACGAAATGGGGGTTCCGTTTAGTCAAAATGAAGTCCATGGTCCGATGTTAAGAGGGCGGAGGGGGCTAGAAGGCCACGATGGGCCGCGTCCAGGCGCCCAGGCTGCCCAGCGCCTGCTTGGCGCACAGCAGCTGCTCGGCGTCGGCCTGCTGCTGCCGCACCAGCCCCGAGAAGCCCGAGCCGAAGATGGAGATGAGGCTGGAGATGGAGGGCTCGGAGCGGGCGCGCTTGCAGGGCGAGTCTGTGGGTGCTGGGGGAGCCTTGCGCTTGGCCGTGGAGTGGCAGCAGTCCTGGTGCAAGAGGCCGCCCTCCACCGTGGTCACCACGTGCGTGTCCAGGTCCAGCACCGTGGTGTGCGCGCAGTGCGAGAAGTCACAGTCCGGCGGCCCGGGGAGAGGCGCGTCCTGCGCGCCGGGCTCGGGGCTCAGCGCGGGCAGCTGCTCTGCGAACGGCCGCAGCCGGGCCTGGAGCTCCTGAGGGTGCTGGGCATGCACCAGGCGCTGCTGCATGTGCCCCCCTGGGTTGTGTGGGGGCTGGTGGCGGTGGGCACACATCCCGGGCGGATAGGACAGCTCCTCCACGGGGCCGTGCGGATGCTGAGCCTCGAGCGGCCCTTGGTGGTGGAGTGTCCGGCTGCACGGCCCCACTGCTTGCGGCATGGGTCGGTGGTCCTCTGCCGGGGTGGAGAGCAGACGTGTGCGGGCGCCCAGATCCGGGGCCGACAGCCGGAGGTGGAGGTTGTCCATGCGCTCGTGGAGCTTGAGCGCGCACGTACCATGGACCGGCTGCGGGCCCGGCTCCTCCGCCATGCGGGAGCAGGAACCGGGGTAGTGCGGTAGATGGAGCAGGTCCCCTCCCGGCTCATGGGGCTGCGATCTGCGAGCGCACAGCTGCGGGTGGCGAGTCTCTTCTCCCGGCTCTGTGGGCTCGGCCCTGCGGGCGCAGCGCGGTAGATGCAGAAAGGCTTCTTCGTGCTCCTGGGGCTGGGGTCTGCGGGCACACAGCCGCTGGAGAGGGGGCAGCTGCGGAGCCCTGCGGACGCACAGTCTCTGTGGGTGAAGGGGCACCTCGCCGAAGTCCTGGGCTCCGCACCTCGGCTCTTGGTGCAGGGATCGCAGGGCGTACATGCTCGGGTGGTGCGGCAGGGGCTGCGGGGCTTCTGCCGGCACTTGGAGGTGAGATCTGCTGGCGTACAAGCCGGGAAGATGTGGCAGCTCCTCCGCGGGCTCCTTGGCGTGCGCTCTGCGGACGCACAGCTCCGGGAGGTTCACCTCGTCTCCCGGTTCCTGGAGCTGGGACAGTCGGGCGCAGAGTTCCGGCAGGCTTGGCGTGTTCTCTGCCGACTGCTGGTGGGGGCCTCTGTGGCCGCAGGGGCGATAGGGCTGGTAGGGGTCCTCTGCGAACTTCAGGGCGCTGTAGGCACAAAGGTCCGGGAGATGCGGGCACTGGTGCGCGCCGTCCGCAGCCTCCCGCGGCTGGGGCCGGTGCGCGCAGTCTCCACGGGGGTGGTACACGTCCTCGCCGGGCTCCTGGCTGTGGGGTCTCAGGGCGCACAGGCGCGATGGGTAGGGTGGATGGAGCGGCTCCGGTGCCGGGGATCTGTGGGCGTAGAGCGCCAGGGAGTGCGGGGAGTAGTAGAGGTCCTCCTCCGCCTCCTGGCCGTGCGCTCCGGACAGCTCCATGTCGTCTTCCTCGTCCTCCTCCTCGTCGTCGTGCTGGGGCGGCAGCTCCTGGTGGGGCGCGTAGGGCAGCTGCGCGTAGCGCTGGCTCAGGTAGAGCTGGCGAGCGTTGCGCAGCACGTAGGACACCAGCAGGTTCTTGTGCAGCTTGATGCCGCCGCGCTGGCTGCGGGAGCTGTGGATCTTGCGCAGGGACAGGCTGATGAGGCTCTGCGCGTCCACCGCCGCGCCCTCCATGGCCGGGGGAAGCATGGCTGCGCTGCGGGCTGGCTAAGCTCTGCCTTTCGGGGCTCGATGGCTGCGAGCCTCGCACACACTTTTCGGCCTTGGCTGCCCAGCGTGGTCTTAAGTAAGCCGAGACGCTCCACGCCCCGCACCCTGCGCCAATCCACGGCCCGCACGGCCCTGACAGACAGCGCTCTGCCGCCCCCGGGGAGTCCAGAGACCAATCGGAAAAAGGCGGTTCCTTTGTGCTATTCAAATACCGAAAGAACCGGCAGCCACAGAAGCACCGTGACAGCTGAGCCCCGGGAGGGGAGCGCAGGGACGGGTGCACGGGGACCGCTGGGGGGAGGAGAGCTGCGCACCTGGAGGGGAGGCGGGGACTGCAGGGGCACTGAGGCACCCGGGGGAGGCAGGGGCACAGAGCACTGGCACCAGGAGGGGAGGCAGGGGCACAGAGCACTGGCACCAGGAGGGGAGGGCAGGGGCAATGAGCACTGGCACCAAGGGGGAGGCAGGGGCACAGAGCACTGGCACCAGGAGGGGAGGGTAGGGGCAATGAGCACTGGCACCAGGGGGGAGGCAGGGGCACAGAGCACTGGCACCAGGAGGGTAGGCAGGGGCACAGAGCACTGGCACCAGGAGGGGAGGGCAGGGGCAATGAGCACTGGCACCAGGAGGGGAGGGCAGGGGCAATGAGCACTGGCACCAGGAGGGGAGGGGAGGGGCAATGAGCACTGGCACCAGGAGGGGAGGGCAGGGGCAATGAGCACTGGCACCAGGAGGGGAGGGGAGGGGCAATGAGCACTGGCACCAGGAGGGGAGGCTGAGCACTGGCACCAGGAGGGGAGGCAGGGGCACAGAGCACTGGCACCAGGAGGGGAGGCAGGGGCAATGAGCACTGGCACCAGGGGGGAGGCAGGGGCACAGAGCACTGGCACCTGGAGGGGAGGCGGGGACTGCAGGGGCACTGAGGCACCCGGGGGAGGCAGGGGCACAGAGCACTGGCACCAGGAGGGGAGGCAGGGGCACAGAGCACTGGCACCTGGGGGGAGGGTAGGGGCAATGAGCACTGGCACCAGGAGGGGAGGCAGGGGCACAGAGCACTGGCACCAGGAGGGGAGGCAGGGGCACAGAGCACTGGCACCAGGAGGGGAGGCAGGGGCATAGAGCACTGGCACCTGGGGGGAGGGTAGGGGCAATGAGCACTGGCACCAGGAGGGGAGGGCAGGGGCACAGAGCACTGGCACCTGGGGGGAGGGCAGGGGCACAGATCACTGGCACCAGGAGGGGAGGCAGGGGCACAGAGCACTGGCACCAGGAGGGGAGGCAGGGGCACAGAGCACTGGCACCAGGAGGGGAGGCAGGGGCAATGAGCACTGGCACCAGGGGGGAGGCAGGGGCACAGAGCACTGGCACCAGGAGGGGAGGCGGGGACTGCAGGGGCACTGAGGCACCCGGGGGAGGGCAGGGGCAATGAGCACTGGCACCAGGAGGGGAGGCAGGGGCACAGAGCACTGGCACCTGGGGGGAGGGTAGGGGCAATGAGCACTGGCACCAGGAGGGGAGGGCAGGGGCACAGAGCACTGGCACCAGGAGGGGAGGGCAGGGGCAATGAGCACTGGCACCAGGAGGGGAGGGAGGGGCACAAAGCACTGGCACCAGGAGGGGAGGTAGGGGCAATGAGCACTGGCACCAGGAGGGGAGGGCAGGGGCACAGAGCACTGGCACCAGGAGGGGGGGCAGGGGCACAGAGCACTGCCACCAGGAGGGGAGGCAGGGGCACAGAGCACTGGCACCAGGAGGGGAGGGCAGGGGCACAGAACACTGGCACCTGGAGGGGAGGGCAGGGGCACAGAGCACTGGCACCAGGAGGGGGGGGGGCAGGGGCACAGAACACTGGCACCTGGAGGGAAGGCAGGGGCAATGAGCACTGGCACCAGGAGGGGAGGGGAGGGGCAATGAGCACTGACACCAGGAGGGGAGGGCAGGGGCACAGAGCACTGGCACCAGGAGGGGAGGGCAGGGGCACAGAACACTGGCACCTGGAGGGGAGGGCAGGGGCACAGAGCACTGGCACCAGGAGGGGAGGGTAGGGGCACAGAGCACTGGCACCAGGAGGGGAGGGGAGGGGCAATGAGCACTGGCACCAGGAGGGGAGGGCAGGGGCAATGAGCACTGGCACCAGGAGGGGAGGGGAGGGGCAATGAGCACTGGCACCAGGAGGTGAGGCAGGGGCACAGAGCACTGGCACCAGGAGGGGAGGGGAGGAAGGGGCACAGAGCACTGGCACCAGGAGGGGAGGGGAGGGGCAATGAGCACTGGCACCAGGAGGTGAGGCAGGGGCACAGAGCACTGGCACCAGGAGGGGAGGCAGGGGCACAGAGCACTGGCACCAGGAGGGGAGGGGAGGAAGGGGCACAGAGCACTGGCACCAGGAGGGGAGGGCAGGGGCACAGAACACTGGCACCTGGAGGGGAGGGCAGGGGCACAGAGCACTGGCACCTGGGGGGAGGGTAGGGGCACAGAGCACTGGCACCAGGAGGGGAGGGCAGGGGCACAGAGCACTGGCACCTGGGGGGAGGCAGGGGCACAGAGCACTGGCACCATGAGGGGAGGGCAGGGGCACAGAGCACTGGCACCAGGAGGGGAGGCAGGGGCACAGAGCACTGGCACATGGGGGGAGGGTAGGGGCAATGAGCACTGGCACCAGGAGGGGAGGCAGGGGCACAGAGCACTGGCACCTGGGGGGAGGGTAGGGGCACAGAGCACTGGCACCAGGAGGGGAGGGTAGGGGCACAGAGCACTGGCACCAGGAGGGGAGGCAGGGGCACAGAGCACTGGCACCAGGAGGGGAGGCAGGGGCACAGAGCACTGGCACCAGGAGGGGAGGGCAGGGGCAATGAGCACTGGCACCAGGAGGGGAGGGCAGGGGCAATGAGCACTGGCACCAGGAGGGGAGGGTAGGGGCAATGAGCACTGGCACCAGGAGGGGAGGGCAGGGGCAATGAGCACTGGCACCAGGAGGGGAGGGGAGGGGCAATGAGCACTGGCACCAGGAGGGGAGGCAGGGGCACAGAGCACTGGCACCAGGAGGGGAGGCAGGGGCACAGAGCACTGGCACCTGGGGGGAGGGCAGGGGCAATGAGCACTGGCACCAGGAGGGGAGGAAGGGGCACAGAGCACTGGCACCTGGGGGGAGGGCAGGGGCAATGAGCACTGGCACCAGGAGGGGAGGCAGGGGCACAGAGCACTGGCACCAGGAGGGGAGGGCAGGGGCAATGAGCACTGGCACCAGGAGGGGAGGGCAGGGGCAATGAGCACTGGCACCAGGAGGGGAGGGCAGGGGCAATGAGCACTGGCACCAGGAGGGGAGGGGCGGGGCACAGAGCACTGGCACCAGGAGGGGAGGGCAGGGGCAATGAGCACTGGCACCAGGAGGGGAGGGGAGGGGCACAGAGCACTGGCACCAGGAGGGGAGGCAGGGGCACAGAGCACTGGCACCAGGAGGGGAGGCAGGGGCACAGAGCACTGGCACCTGGGGGGAGGGCAGGGGCAATGAGCACTGGCACCAGGAGGGGAGCGCAGGAGCACTGATCGAGCATATCTGGAAGGAGCGCAAACGCACTGAGCGCCGGCACCTGGAGGGAGCGCAGGGGCACTTGGCACATGCGGCGAGGGTAGAGGGACTTGGCTCCAGGAAGGAGGACAGGGGCACTGGCAATTGGAGGGAGGGCAGGGGCAGTAAGTGCGCTCAAGTGGAGAGACTACAGGCGCACTGAGCGCGCATACTTGGAGGGAGGGCAGGGGCACTGAGTGCTGGCACTGGAGGGGAATATATGATTTTTCCACGATTACAAGTTCCACGCATGGCATTACCACGCGAATTTGACATCGCAAGTGGCTTTACCACGCTGGAATTTACAACGAAGGATTATACCACACGTAGAAACGTCTTACCTGCACGTCTTTCACCAGCAGCCCTTACTTCCATCCACCATGGAAACAAGCGTCAAAACACGTCTTCCAAAATAAAAAAAAGGACTGCTTTTTTGACGTACACTGCACGTCTTTGGGGGAGGCTCTTTCCTTTTACTTCAAAAATACTAAAGAGCATTTTTTTTAATTTATGTAACTCGCTCCATAATTGTTGTTATTTTTGGGGGCCCCAGCCCTCCCCCAACCCTCCCCCAGCACGACTGGACGGAATACCACGTCTCCCCCCAACCCACGCAGAACGTACTTGCGTGGTAAAGACGGTCGTGGAAGGCACCCACGTTGAAAAAACGTTTGCGTGGTAAGTGTACCGTGGTAAACGTTATGCGTGGGGATGCCTTCGTAGTAAATGATGTTTCCCACTGGCGGGAGTACAGGGGCACCGAAGGCGCGTATCTGGAAGGAGCGCAGGGGCACTTGGCACCTGGAGAGAGGGCCGGGGCACTGAGCACTAGCACCTGGAGGGAGGGCAGGGGCACAGAGCACTGGCACCAGGAAGGAGGACAGGGGCACTGGCAATTGGAGGGAGGGCAGGGGCAGTGAGTGCGCTCAAGTGGAGAGACTACAGACGCACTGAGCGCGCATACTTGGAGGGAGGGCAGGGGTACTGAGTGCTGGCACTGGAGGGAGTACAGGGGCACCGAAGGCGCGTATCTGGAAGGAGCGCAGGGGCACTTGGCACCTGGAGAGAGGGCCGGGGCACTGAGCACTAGCACCAGGAAGGAGGACAGGGGCACTGAGAACACGCACCTGGAGGGCGCACAGAGACTGCGGAGGGGCATAGAGCACTGGCACCTGGAGGCAGGGCAGGGGCACAGAGCACTGGCACCTGGAGGGACGGCAGTGGCACGGAGCACTATGACCTGGAGGGAGGGCAGGGGCACAGATCAAGCATACCTGGAGGGAATACAAGTGGACAGATCACTGGCACCAGGAGGGATGGCAGGGGCAGTGAGCACTGGCATCTGGAGGGAGAGGCACAGAGCACTGGCACCTGGGGGGAGAGCAGGGGCACAGGGACTGCTGGAGGGAGATGGGCACAACGCACTGGCACCTGGAGGAAGCACATGGACACTAAGTGTGCTTATCTTGAGGGAGCGCAGGGACACAAAGCACACGTTTCTGGAGGGAGCACAGGGACAGCGGGCAAGGGGACAGCAGGGGCACTGCGAATTGGCACCCGAAGGGAACGCAAGGGCACTGAGTGCGCGTACCTGGAGGGAGGTCAGTTGAACTGACCACTGACACCTGGGATGGCAGGGGCACTTGTAGGAAAGAGCCCCTTTTTGCATGGTTGCCCCACACTTTTTTCCTAAGTGTGTCCTGGGTTTCTGCCAACCAGGTACCCAGGGCCTATGTACTTCCCCTAAAACTGCATTGAAGCCTAACCCCAATTGGCAACTCTCTGGCCACCCGTAAGACCCCTGTAAAAAGGTACCCTAGGTATCAAGGGCCTTGTGACCATTGAAGACCCTAAGGGCTGCAGCACTTATTGTACCACCCGTAGGGGCCCTGTGCCCTGACACTCACACACTGCATTTGCAGGCTGCGTGTCTTGGTGCAGGACAAAGTGAAGAATCAACATGGCACACATCCCTGTGTGCCATGCCTGCAAACCACTGCCCTGGCATAGATCAGTCACCCCTCTAGCTGGGCGTCCTATGCCAGTGGTGAGGGAACAGGTGCATGAGCCCTGTGCCCCTACAGTGCCCAAGTCCACTCTTAGGTCTGGTAAGTGCAACACTGCCATTAAGAGTATATGGTGCTGGGAGTTTGTCATTACGAATTACTGCAACGACATAACGGCTACACTGAAAACTGGGAAGTTTGGTATCAAACTTCTCAGCCTATTAACCCTTCCATGCTCATGACGAGCTCAGCTCGTCATGCAGTACACTGCTCGTGTGCTCATGACGAGCTGAGCTCGTCATGAACAAGGGGATTCAAGGGAGTTCAGCACCCAGTGAGAATTGCTGTAGCATTGAAGGTGTTAAACCCACACGGATGCCAGTGTGGAATTTAATGAAAAATGCACACAGAGGGCATCTCGGAGATGCCCCCTGAAAACTAACCTCCAGGCTGAGTGGCTGCTCTCATCTGCCACCACCAGACAGGTTTCTGGACCCCTGGGTTGAGAGCCTGCTGCTCTCGCGGGCCTGAAACAATGCACTTCCTGGGACGAGGTGGCAAGCCTCCTCCCCCAGGAAGGGGAAGCTTCAAAGGCTTGCCGCCTTTGCAAGCTGACCCAGGCCTGTTGCTGCTTTCAGCAACTGGTCCCCACTTGTTCTGACCCCCACTTTGGGCAGGAGAACCGACTGGAAAACCAAGTGAGGAAGGGAGGTGTGCCCACCTTTACCAACCCCAACCCTCAGATTGGGGCGGCGAGGCGAAACGCAATTTTCAATCCGCGTCCTGCAGGTCCAACGCTACCATCCAGTCTTCTAGTTCGAGCGCAGACAAGGCCTGAGTCAGAGTGAGCATCTTGAACTTTTCATTCTTGAGGAAGAGATTGGCAGTCCAAAGATCTAAAATAGGCCGCAGCCCTTTGTTCTTATTCGGAATCAGAAAGTATTAGGGATAACAACCCTACTTCTGAAACAGGGACCCTTTATATAGCTCCCTTGGACAATTGAGCTGTAAATTCCTCTTGCAGTAACTTTAAGTGATCCTCCGTCACCCATTCCTGATGTGGCAGAATGAGAGGAGGAAAGGCAGAGAATAGCCCTCCTGGACGATCTGCAAGACCCACTTGTCTGATGTTATGGATCGCAAGTGGGGGAGATGACGAATTCTCCCACAAACTGGAGTAGTGTGGTCCTGCAGATTCAGAATAGGAGTGCTTGGAAGCTGCTGCCTGGCCTCCTTTTCTGGATCGGAATGCGCCACGTCCATGTCCTCTAACAGCTTGAGCAGCTTGTGCAGGACAGTGGCAAGGATAGGGCTAACGTGGCTGACACCCCTTCCGTTGCCACGAAAGCAGTGAAAGGGAGAATGGCCACGAGGAGTGGAGGAGAGGCCCAAGGATCTGGAGGTAGCTCAAGAGTCCTTGCACCTGACCAGGGCAGAGTCTGCCTTTTCCCAAAAAAACAGGTTCCATCAAAGGGCATGTCCCTGGACATTGTCTGAGAAGCCAGTTGTTCTAAGCCAGGCATGGCGTCTTAAGGCCACTGTCTTTGAAATCGACCTGCCTAGCGAATCAGTCATGTCTAGGCCACACCGTCTGGTGAATTTTGCTGCATTTCTCTCTTCCATGATAACTTGGCAAAGCACAGCCCGGGCCTCCTCCGGGACCTGTGGCAACCGTCGCGCAACCATCTCCCAGAGTGAATGGGAGAAACGGCCTAATAAGCCCGCAATGCCAGACTGGAGGAAGAGAACAACTTCTTTCCAAATTAGTCCAGCCTTTTGGATTCCCTATCCGGAGTGCCGGAAGGGAACACGCCCTGGGACACAGAGCCCTGCACCACCAAACTTTCTGGGGTGGAGTGTTGGCTGAGGAACTTTGGGTCGCCCGGAGCTGGGTGAAGGCGGTGTGCAATCATCCTATTCACAGGGTATGCAACGTTTACAACGAAATTTTTACAACGCACTATCATTACAACGCAGGCATTACCACGCATACCATTACAACGCATTGCGCTGGAGGGCGCTCTAGGATAGGGAATAAGTTTAATTTTCTATCCAACACCTTCCCTAGTGTCCACGGGGACTGGAGTTGGAATAGAAAATTATACTTACCACTATCCAGCACCTCTAAGCGCTATGCGTTGTAACGGTATTCGTTGTAAATACCGCATTGTAAAGGTATGCGTGGTAAAAGTATGCGTTGTAACGTCATACATCCATTCACAGGAGCCCCTGTGCTAGGCTTGGGCCAGGTGCCTAGAAGAACGTCGGTAAGTGCTTAATTAAAGGGCAAAAAGGGTTCAGAGGTAGAAGCCCCCGGTTTAAGCTCCTCAGGAGATTAGTCCTGACCTGACCTGAGGGCAGCTCTAGTCCAAGGACATCAGCTTCCCTCTTTACCACCATGGCATAGGACTCCCTCCTCCTTAGCCACCGTAGGTGGAGAGAACATGCCAGTATCTGGGGAAGTGTCCAGTCCACTGACCTCCCCAAGTTCCCAATACCAGTCCAAGTTCTCCTCAGAGACATCCTGATGTTCCAGAGGGTCCACAGACCCATCCCATTCCTCTCCTGAGCCTAGCACATCTTCAAAGTGCTCAGGCGACAACATAGAACCCCTAGGTTCAATCAACGTCAGAATCGGCGTGGAGCGACATTGTTCTGGCTCCATGTTGTCGGAGATGAGGATGGGGCTGGCATCACCGGTGGCAACGACTTCGGGTCAGACACCAGATCTTCAAGGCCCCACCGGCGCCATGGTCGGAGCCAACGGCATCAAACGTGATGGAGCCCCTTCCGACTCCGTGGGGCCAGATGGTTCACCAGCAAGGTCATTCCGCTCAAATACGCGGCGCATGGCCTCGTAAAACTCTTATTTGAGCGTGAGTCGCTCCAGCTCCTGGAAATGGAGGGAGGCATGAAGTCGACTCAGGCTCTGAGGAACCTTTATCGATGATGGACGCCAGCCGAGGTGAAGATGAAGTCCGCTTGGACTTCCTCTTCTTCTTATGCCTCTTCCTCGAGTGTCCCGAAGCCCTCGAGTGGGAGAAAAGAGGGCTTACAGCTCCAGGAGTGGTCCCTCGACATCCTCCTCTTCAACTGGGACCGGGATCTCCACAGAGTCTCAGTGGACGGTGTCGACTTCCGGGCCGGGAGAATCTTCATCGCTCTCTACCATGAGGCCTTAGGAACCATGGCCCGGTAGTCTGAGCACGATTTCGAGACACCAGAAACATACGAGGTGGGGATCGGTGACCGACATCATGCGGTTACAGGCACCGCACGGCTTGAAACCGGTCTTTCTCAGTCACCCCTCGCACACTAAGTGGACACTTTTTTGAATTTGACAAAAGTCGTGAAAAAAACAGCCAAAAGCGGCAGAAACGCAGCTCTTCCCAGATCGCCGCTTAACTGACGCGGAAAGAGGAGAACGGACGTTGGCGCTCCTGGGTGGCACCTATATAGGCACCACAACGTCATAACAGATGCCGTCACATGGAGCAGAATGGAGCCACCCGACACTGCGCGCAAGGGTTACTGCGCAGCAAAAGTTTCCAGATCCAGCCTGACACCTGGGAAATTAAAAGGTAAGGCATCTGCAGCTAGAAGTCTCTTTCAGATATTTAATTTCCTTCCAAAGGATTGCATTGACTTTTTTCTGTGAAAAAGTTTTAAGTGTGGAGTTGGAAATTGTATGAGAACCTAAGAAACTGTTTGGTTACAAAAACTGACTTACTAACCTTTTATCTAGGAAATGTCTCAGTGTGATATCTGGGCATATCACTATGAGTAGTAAAAGTAATCTGAAAAGTAATCTAAAAAGTAATCCCAAATTAACTGAAAAGTAATTTCAACTGTTTCTGAAGGTTTGACCTACCTGTAACTGTATTCAACTACGTTCAACTGTATTATACCAGAAAAGTACTATTTTACTTACCTGCACCAAGTTTGGCTCAGTTCTAAAAATAAAATCCAACATAGAAATATTTTTCTGCAAAACAATTGGTCCAAGTTCAGTCTTTGAGTGTGTGACATCATATCTTGCCTGAGTGTGTACAATACATGTTTAACATTGCCCTTTGACAAAGCCTTACTGCTCGCCCACACTACCACAAACAGAGAGTAAGGCATTATCTACTTTAACCTCTGTAATCCTTTGGAGATCCACTGGACTCTGTGCACACTATACCTTACTTTGGTATAGTATATACAGAGCCAGCTTCCTACAGCACTGAGCACTGGCATCTAGAGGGAGGGCAGGGGGACTGAGTGCGCTTAAGAACAATTGTTACTTACCTGTAAACAGGTGGTTCTCCAGTATTGGTGTCTTTCATAGATTCACATGCTTGAATATTCCCCGTCGTCGAAGTGGGAGTCCCACGGTACATAAAATAGCAATAATGCTAAATATATATATATATATGTAAATATATGTGAAACAACATAATACATAATAAAAGAAGAGGTAAATACCAATGAAAAAACCTCCAGAACAATTCCTACATAGGAATGCATGGTAAAGAGAAAAAACACTTGTAACACATTAGTGTCATTATGTTAGTCCAAACTACAGCCAATCAGGTGCAAGCACCCTCTAGAACCTTCTCCTCAGAAGCCCAAGTCCTCAGATTTTCTACCGCACGTCGTGTGAAGGGAGTCTCCCTGAGCTCTGCTTAGTTCTTTGCTTCAAATCTTCTACTTCCAGTCTCATCAACATTTCAAGTAAGAAGTCTTTATTCAGGCCTTGCTCTTCTTGTGGGAAGCTGCGTCTTTTTGATAAAGACCCCCACCAGAAGTGTATTTATTGTTTATACCCTGACCATGAAGTTAGCAGCTGCAAATTCTGTAGAACTTTTTCTACAAAAACTCTGAAGGACAGGGAAGGCCGGCTTCTCCTTTGGCTCCAGCGTCTTAAAGACAAGGACTCTGTTCTGTCAGATGCAGAGAGTTTTCACTCTGGTCCTTCATCAGCAGCCTCTAAGCGTGGTAGTGTTCAGGATGTTCCTTCTCCTTTCCTCAAAAGGAAGAAACTGGCCTTGCCTCTGGCCTCTGTGGTGTCTCCTACCACTTCTACTACCACTGCACCCACGAGACCTGGCTCTCAGGCGTCTTCTGCTGCCTCTAGGAGTGTTTCCACGCCTCTTAAGGTTCCGTCGTCGACAGGACCGTCTACGAGCGTCCCGACGACGAGAGCCGCAGTGTCTTCATCGTCGACGACGACGTTGACGACGACATCAGCTTCTGCTTCGTCGACGACACAAGGAGAACCAGTGTTGGGGCACGGGCACAAGGAGAACCAGTGCTGGGGCACGGGCATAAGGAGAACCAGTGCTGGGGCACGGGGACAAGGTAAAACTACAGCTGGGGATTGGGCACAAAGTAAACCCGTGCTGGGACACAGGCACACGGTGGAACCTAAAAAGGAGTACAGGACCATGGGCACAGCAGAGAACCAGTACTAGGGCACGGACAAATGGTAGAACCTGAAAGGAGTGCTGGGAAACAAGCAGAAGGTGGACCCGGTAAGGAGTACAGGGCCACCAGGTAAAACCAGTGCTGGGGCACAGGCACATGGTGGGACCTGAAAAAAGTACAGGGGCACTGGAACTAGGTGGAAACTGAAAGGAGTGCAGGGGAACCTTGCAAGAGCACATGGAGTCTGAAAGGAGCGCAAGGAAGAGGGCACAAGGTGGAATGTGAAATGGGTACAGGGACACTGGCACAAGGAGGAACGAATGCTGGGGCACCTGGTGGAATCAGTGCCGGGGCATTGGAACATAGTGGTACCTGAAAGGAGTACAGTGGCACAGACACAAGGTAGAACCAGTGCTGGGGCATGGGCACAAGTTAGAATCAGTGCTGGGGCAAGGGCACATAGTGGAACTTGAAAGGAGTACAGGGGCACGAGCACAAGGTAGAACCAGTGCTGGGGCACGGGCACAAGGTTGCATCATTGCTGGGGCATTGGCACATAGTGGAACCTGAAAGGAGTACAGGAGCACAAGCACAAGGTAGAACCAGAGTTGGGGCACGGGCACACGGTGGAACCCGAAAGGAGTGCATGACTATAGGTAAGGGCACACGAAGGAACATATAAAGAGACTAACAAGAACACAACACTAGCGGACTCTGGAGAGAGTGGAAGAACATAGGAGACCTCCAAGGAGTGGCGCCTGGGGCTCATGGGGAGGGAGTACACAGGCCAGAGGAAGGTGGCATTGGGTAGCTGACGGCCACAAGCAAACACACAAAATGGTGTTATCAACAATATAATTTGCTTGAATTTATGCAACCACGAGTCAGTTTTCGAATAGAAAGTATGGTGGCGCACATCCTTGGGGGTGCCCAGGAGTGGGCATTTCACAGGGAAAAGCCAGGAAGGGTTCCACAGTGGTATGCGTACAGCGCCAAGACACCTCAGGGGATAAGTGCGCTATACAAGTACGAATTCATTTCACATCCAAGATGGCCGCACACCTGTGAGGCTTAGGACGCCCGGTGAAGAAATCCACCAAGAATCCGTATTAATACCTGTCCTTTCTCTCTAAAGACGCGTCTACCTGTACCTGCGACCTTCCGGAGCACCTATGTGAAAATTCGCAGCCTCCGCTTTGCCCCTTGAGGAGACACGGCGCTGGATTCTTGGTGGGTCTGTGGGCGCTCATCTGGGCTGGAACCCTTTCTGGGCCGTGCGGGCTACGCAAGCCCCCCGGTCTCCCACGTGGTGACAGGCCGGTGCAGCCTTCGGGGCGAGCTGAGCCCCTGCGTGCTTGTCTTCCGACTATCTACAACAGTGCCAAACTGCCTCTGCTATATCGAGCCAGCGTGCTCGTAACCCCACATGTCTACTGCTGCGAAGCGTGAGGCAGCTCTGCTCCGGACCACTCCCGGAGGTGGAAAGCTGTTGTGACTGGCTGCGAGTGCGGACCGCTGCTGCATGCGGCGCACTCGCCCCGTGCCCTGCATCTTCACATCGCTATCGGGGAGGTCTTTCGGGTGCAGCCCTGTTCACGCTGTATGCGGTGCTGTTGACTGTCTCTCCCCCTCGGCGCCATATCTACCTGGCTACCGCTGCTGCGCTGGATCACGACACCAGGCCGCTACACCCTCTGCAAGTTACCTCCACATGGCGGGCTGAGGGAAAGACATTGTTCGCCCCCCCACCCCCTGCTGACGCCTCTGGGACTTCAAAAGCAAATTGACTCCGCCTCTTCTATCTCTTCTGCACTGAGCCCAGGCCTCTAGCACCGGGCCTCTCACGGTACTCTACACCGCTGCTGCATGAGGAGTGGGCGGTGAGTGGTGGGGCGAACTATACCAGCAGCTGGCCCTTGAGACCTCTTCATACTTGCGGGCACCACTCTACCATCGGCCTCCTTGCTGTACCTGCGAGTCCTCCTTCTTCTGGTGGAGGTGGCTCCCCTAACCCCATTCCCCACAAGCAATTTGCTGTGACTTCCCTCAGCTTTCGTCTTTGTCTGCAGCGCACGAATAGTCTGGACACTAATATCTCCCTGCTCATATTACACGCTACAGACTCTGTTCCCTTGTACATCACATGTGGCTCTCGGCCATCCACTTCGCTAGCGACAGCCCAGCTTAGCGCGGCAGGGAGTGCTGAACAGCCTGCCAGACGCACCTTCTCCAAGGTGTCACTTGCTGTACGGAAGGTAACGGACAGTGTATTTGGTCTAAAGTGCCTGAAGTCCACTGCGTCCCTTTGAGAGCCTAGCGCTATGGGGAAGAATGAGGACATTGAAGCTCGCGGCCACCGCAACAATATCCGCCTAGTTGGCATTCCGGAGTCGACTAACACGGGCCGAATGGAAGATTACATTGAATGTCTCCTGAAAGACTCCTTTGGTGCTGACTCCTTCTCACCCCACCTTGTCGTGGAGCACGCTCATCGCTCCTTGGGGCCGTGTCCACCGCCGGAAGCCCCCCTCGACCCATAATCGCCAGACTGCTGACTTTCAGAGATCGCAATGTCGCACTTCAAAAAGCTTGTGAAAAAAACCTCTGCAATTCGAAGGTAACGCCTTTTCAGTATGCCCAGATTTTACCCTCGCAGTTCAGGAGGCATGTCGGAAATTCTTACCTGCTAAGCAAAAACTCTGCAAGGCCAATATAGAATATGCTCTTCTCTACCCTGCAAAACTCTGGATCTTCCACGACGGCAAACACATCATCTGCGCAAATTCACAATAAGTCGACAACTTCTTAAAGAAGGTGGCTGGAAGATCGCGTTGACCGGATCAGGACTCTAGACCCCCCTCGCTGACCGGTAATTGAATCGCAATATGCTGGAGGCCTCCCAGTCTCCTGATGGACTTTGACTTGAACTTTGATCCCACACAGTTTGCGATGGACCTCTGATCGGCTTGCACGGCGCCATGGCGCATGTAATATTGGACACTCTCCTGATCCTGGCAGCTGTTCCTGTTCAGATAAGTGCTTTGTGTGGAATTGATTGTCGTGACTCTCATTGGTGCATATTCTGTAGTCAATCCTTTGTATATTGGACAGGTGAACTGACTATTTCACCGGGCACCCCCTCCCCCCCCCCCCCCCCCCCCCCCCGGCCCCCTTCTGGTCTTCCCTCTGGTGAGAGGATATCCTTCTCCTTTTGGGTACATGACATAGCGATGCTGGACATGGGAGGGGGTTTGTGCCCACCAGGGGCCCCCCCTTATGGGAGCTCCCCACTGTATGTTAGTTTTCTTGATTACTATTTACTACTATTCAATGATCCTACGGCAGCTTTTCTGGGAAAGTAAACATTTTCTGATTTATTGGGTTTCATTGGGAGGTAGGTGTCATACCGGCACAATTGGGGTGCTGTTGTGGGTGGGTTGGGTTCTAAATGTTGATGGCTGTTTATCATTACCTCTGCTTGGACACATGTTGCTGATGGGTGGGATGGGTAGGGGTTGCTATGTGATAGGGGTGAGAGGGTGGGGTGTTTTTTTGTTTATTGCACCGTCATGCATAATGTACAGTTCTATTGTTATGCTATTCAGCACACAGGTACTCACAACACTATCTTATACTCGCTCATATGACATTTCCATCTCTTCGACCCTAAGGCCCTTAGTATAAAATTGTTTACATGGAATGTAAGGGGACTCTGCGACCCTTGAAAACGAAGACAGATTTTGGCTTATTTAGATCGGCACCAGGTGCAAATTGCACTGCTTCAAGAGCCGCACATGGATCCTCGTTCCCCCCCAAGTTTTGGTAACAAATGGGCCTCTGCCCGTGCCTTCTCTTCCTACTCCACCTACTCTAGAGGTACCGTCATTCTGATAAAAAAGAATACACCATTCATATTGGGAGGTACATACTGCAACGGCTCTGGTCGAAGTTGTATAATGTGGGGCACACAATCAGTTGCCTTGGCGTGTAGCTACGGCCCTAATCACGATGGACCACACTACTTCTCCACCTTATGGGGACGCATATTGGATATAGGTTCCACTCATGTGATTAGGGGGGTGTGGGGGGATTTTAACGTAGCATTACACCCAGCAGTGGACCGCTCCAGCCCCCTGCCTCATCATTACAACAGGGCACGTGAAACACTACTGGGCATATCGGAGGAATACGAGCTTGTAGATGCCTGGCGGTATACACACCCCACTGGAATGGTCTAGGTTTGGATACTGGCTCTGCTCCCGGGGAATGGCGACTTGGATTCAATCTGTCACTCACTTTGCCCGTACATACTCGGATCACGCCCATGTGTGCCTGGAGATAGCCCCTCCAAGAGTGCAGTAGCCACCCACCGCTTCTGGCGTCTGATCCCGGAGTCCCTTTTAGATACAGTCTTCCAGGCTGAACTTGGGGATGAAAGCAAAGATTTTTTCGACAGGAACAAGGGTTCTGTCGACTTGCTAGCCACACTATGGGAGGCTTTCAAGGTTACTGTCCGAGGTATAGCCATGTCCAAGAGCTTTGGGGTCCTCCGTGACCTTAGACAGAACCTACAATGCCTGGAAATTGAGATATGGCAGCTAGAAACTGACATGTGCAGGGACGGGACTTTTGCCCACAGATCACTGCTCCAAGAAAAAATGACTATGTTACCACTGCTGACAGTGAAGTGAAATTCTGCGGCAAATACTTCACGGCTTGCCGATACGGGGAGGGGGAGCGACCTGGTCGGGCCCTAGCTACTGATAATAAACTGCCTCGCTTCTCTAGTTTTGTGTTGGATGTAGTGGATGACGACCGCATGCGACATAGGGATAGCGAAGACATACTGAACACATTCACCTCGTTCTACAAGAAATTATACAAGACACAACGCACTTCCCCGCCAAACTCCACACCCTTTTTTTGGGACATCACCTTGGGATGGCTAGGGGACTCACAACGTGAGTTCCTGGCCTCGCCTTTCGAGGACGATGAGCTTGGGTAGGCAATTATGCAGATGAGGTCGGGCAAGGCCCCTGGTTATGATGGCCTACCTGTAGATTTTTACAAATTATACATTGAACAAATACTGCCCGTGTTGAAAGAAGTCTTCCTTGAAGCCTAAAAGTCTCAAATCCTTCCACCCTTCATGAGGGAAGCTCTAATCACATCGTTGTTGAAACCAGGTAAGCCTCCTGACCAATGTGAGTCCTATAGGCCACAGTCCTTACTGAACACCGATACCAAGATACCTAACAAGTTATTGTGCCTCCTGTTAGACAGTCTGGTTCTTCCCGACCAGGCGGGTTTTATACCGGGCAGGGAGACGTCCCATAATCTCCGTACCCTTTTTTCCATCTTGCAGACAGTCAATCCCAAGCTGGCACTGGTGGCAGTCTTATTAGATGCCTCCAAGGCTTTTGACTATGCAGAATGGGACTACCTGTTCGCTGTGCTTCAATGTATGGGACTACCCGTCGGTTTCCTCTCCTGGATCCGCTTATTGTATACATCGCCTACAGCGAGAGTACTGATTAACGGGCACGCCTCGCCATTTTTTTCCTTATCCCGCGGTACTCGCCAGGGATGTCCCCTCTCCTCTCTCCTATTTTGCCCTTGTCCTGGAACCACTAGCAGCGAGTATTAGACAGCACTACCAACATGTGGGTCTTCGCTGCCTGTTACGCCCTGTCCTTATATCCCTTTACGCTGATGACGTAACCTTTTATGTAAAAGAACCCTGTCAAAATTTGAATCCACTTACTCATGAATTTGTTAAATTTGGAGGCCTTTCAAGCAATAATATAAACTGGTCCAAATTGCAAATCTTTTCTTTGACTAGTGCTGCCACTCCCTTCGAGATGGATTATCCAATAGTGTGGTGTGAAGACGAGGTCAAATATCTAGGGATCAATGTCACGTTGAATCATGAAGAACTCATGCGCCTTAATTATGGTTGCACCATGGAGCATATTGCTAGTTGCACTACCCGCTGGATAGCGTTACCTCTAACTATGGCAGGACGTATCTCCCTTATCAAAATGGTCATATTACCAAAATTCCTTTACTTATTCCTCAATATCCCTTATGACCCTGGGCGCCATTTCTTTTGTACCCTCCGGTCGGAACTGATTAGACTAGTGTGGGGCGGTAAACAACCTTGTATCCAATGGGACACCCTTACACGACCATACGAGCAAGGAGGTTTGGACATCCCAAACTTTGAGCTGTATTACCTAAGTGCACAGGCACACTTTGCTCATTACTGGTTCCACCACCCCTACTACACCCCTCACGTAGCCACTGAACATTGGCTATCAGACCCCATCCCGCTGGATGGTTTAATTCTGTCCAGAGTGGCACCCCGTGAGAAAGAACCTACCTCAGTAGACTGCACAAACACAGCCTGGTCCCGTATTTTAGTACACATGTCCGCACCCAGTTTTTATTCCCCTCTCCTTCCACTGACAGTTGTGTCAGGACCCCCCACCCTCTACCATGGACATATTTTTGTATGCCCGCCTGAAACTAGCTAGCCATTTAGTGTCTATACTTTATCATTCACTGTATGCCGACCGTGAATACTCACCTTGTGTTTCCCGAGCTAAGTGGGGAGTGGATCTGGGTCAGGAGCTCAGTGATGAGCATTGTTGTAAACAGACTGAGGGGGTCTCTTCGAACAGCAGGCTGCATATTATTCACTATAGATATCTCCAACGCTATTACCATACTCCTGTGTGGTTATACAGGTATGGTCTACGTGAATCAGACAGCTGCGCTAGGTGCCAGGCGGGACAGGCAGCTTTTCTTCACCTTGCCAGGGCGTGTCCTGGGGTGTATGACTATTGGCAGCTGGTCTTTGGGGCCCTTGATTCCATGACCGCTCACCCCTTCCTAGTTTTCCACTCACTGCGCTTCTGGGCTATACAGCGCACATCCCTACCAAGGTTTGTTTCTTTCATTTTTGGTCCTGGCGAAATGACGTGTGGCCTGCAGGTGGGGCCGTGGCTGTGCGCAGGAATGGTTAGGCGATATGATCCTTTGGCAAAACCAAATTTGTACGTATGCTGACCAACTACCACGCTCTTCACGACCCCCGGACATATGGGGCCCGCTGCAGACATATCTGCTGGAACATCCTCTCACTGCTGATTCCTAAGTCCACACACATGGCTCAAGATTCAGGGAAACCCTTGCCCTTTCTGTGTGATGCCTGGGGTGGGTGTTTGTCATGCTACATATGCCATTGTCTACCGAGCAATGCGCCATCACTCCTTCTATTGTGATTGTACGTCTAATATGTGCCATGTTGCTTTATTGATATCTCTGCACTTCGAGTGTCGAAACCCTTCATTTGTAATATTTCCGCATGATGATAATGTATTTTACTGTACCTGCTGTTCGTACCAACTGTACCATGCTGACAGTTGTTTAATAAATAATTAAAATAAAAAAAATATGGCTAATAGTAAGTTGTGTTTCAGTGTAGGTGCCACATTTACATGACGCTCAGCGCACATGGCCATTGTAAAAGTGCGCGACAAATTTGTTTGGCTGTTGATTACAAAAACAATGCTGGGCCTATCAAAAAGGATACTTTCTTTGCCCCTACCACACCCCAAAGATATTATATACACAGTCCAGAGGTTACCTGTTTGCCGATATTCTGACCCCTCACAGTACCTTGTTGGCCAGGGGCTTCATTGGGATCGAAATATGATATAGCGATGGATGGTTTAAGCTTTAAGTGGTACGTCGTGCCCATGGGGTTATGAAATGCAGGTGAGGTGCTTTGTAATGACTCTGGGGGTACCACTGTGCAGGTATTGTGGAAGCTCAGCAGGTTCCCTAGGAATGCTGGGTCGCCCCCTGCTAGTTACATATGTAGGAAGAGATGCTGGCTGCAAGAATAGTGGCACCGTGTGTTACCGGAAGACCATCACAGAGGCACCAGGAAGGGGGTACGTGGAATATGGGAAGAGCCGTTCAGGGAATATAGCTAGATTGTATCTATCCTGTCAGATGGTAATAAAACAGGGCCTCCAACGAGAGTGACTCCAGGTGATATGGGGGGAGTACAGGTGTACCATGGAGATGGTCACGGGTGGCATGGGACAGCGTCCACAGCCCACAAGAGTGGCACCTTATAATATGGGGCAGAGTACCCAAGTAACAGGAACACATGCATTGGTGGCATGCGAAAGACGTGTTATTGTTTCTTCCATGCTTCGTTAAATAAAACCACTGCATCTCGAAAGTGTACAAATAGTGAAAGGAATCAAAAAAGTTACAACTTGTTAAATACTTAAAATATTTAAGTTAATAAAAAGAGGAGGTCCCTGGACTGACTTTAAGGCATCACAATTTGTTTTCGGCTACATTCATGAACTTGACATAACATATTCAAGCTGGTATCTGACGCATTTAAGGAAGCGATTACAGCTTGTCTGCAAGAACATTGTCTTAGCAGGGCTCTTCTTTCGGTTGCTAGAGCAGGGCAAATGCAAACAGTGTGGATGATAGTCGCCTCGTTATAATCGCACCGTCTACGGTTGTTACTCGACCATGATGGAATAAGTGGGTAAACCTCCAAAGCGATATAACAATGTTATGTTTCATATAGGTACCCTAATATAGGTCCAGGTAATATCATACACCCTCACCTACATTATCTCCCTTATACTACACAGTAACAAGCCTTTAGGATTGAACCTTTACCTAGTTCTAGTCCTGGGCGCAGAAAGAGGGTTTTCCCTGAACAATAGCGTCCTATAACTTCATCAATGGACTCGTACAGTATGAATGAATATTCATGAAGGTTCTAGAAAACCAGGCAGGAGCTACACCACCTGCATAATATCTACGTACAAGGTGCATCCCATACGTCATCCTAAAATCCAACAATGGCTAATACAAGAAACAAGGGACAAAGAAACCCTAGATACTTTTTGCATAAATACAGCACATCTTGCTAGGGTTGGTAGAGGGAACTGAGACTTCCAGGCCGACACACGGACCAGAGTCGCTGAGGCTCCTGCATGCAGACGCTCCAGCTGATAGTGGTCTATAACATCACTTGCGCGGTGCCCAACTCGAGACATTCTCTCACTTCAGGTAATGGGTTAGACTAAATCCTAGAAGGATTCTTGGCTTCACACCTACTCACATGCTAGGCACACTTAGGTACATCTAGACTGGCATCGTAGGAGTATGCACACTTTTATTATGCATTTTATATTCATATATATATATATATATTCATAATTACTGCAAGATGATACAACTGCACTACCCTTTCATTTTCACTGTACTACTAATCATATATATATATATTGGAGAAAAAGAGTGGTTACTGAGGAGTCGGATGCATCCACGGCCCGCCATCAAAACCTGTGAGGCAGCTTGTCAAAATCGGTGGCAGACGGGGCGGAGAGACGCCGATACCCTTTCTGCACCACCAAGCGGATTACCACAGGGGAGATGGCATGAAAGTGCGGGACTTTGACAGCAACAAATAACATTTGTTTTTCAAAAGTGAGGCCCCCACCATCCTGAAATCGGACTGTCAGCACGTTGCATTTTGGGACTGGGAGTCCCCAACACTAACGAAAGCCAAGACAATCTGAATCAGGTGAGCCCACCACCACTTGGAAGGAGGAGCTTAGTACAAATGTCGAGTGGGAGCTGACACTGTTTAAGGACTAATGCGTTCAGAAGAAGGCACACGCCGAAACGGGTCAACGCTAATGTTTCCTGAATAAATACTTAAGTAAAGCCCCGCTGTGTCCCAGGAGGTCTTTTTTACATGGGAGAGAGTGAGTTGATATATATATATATATATATATCAAATCACACAAGTTCGCCAAAGCTTGGAAGAGCCTCACATAGGTAGGTTGAATAACGTGCATTTATTCAGGAAGGCTGCAGGCAGATTCAGTGAAAAACAACCATCTTATGCCGACGCGTTTCGAGACATGCTGACTCTTCTTCTTGGGCAAAAGCATTTTGCCAAGACCGGCTACAGCAACCATTTTGATCTGATAGTCCCCGCCCCAGTGGGCGTTGCCGGTTGCGTTGCATCTTGGTACTTGTGGTTGCATTGTTTAACTCAAGTGAGTCCGTCTTTCAGCAACATGCTAAAATTTCTAACCACAGTGGGGTGAGGTAGTTGATACTTGTGGCTGTCGCACCATAAATCCTTCGTGAGCACAACCCCCTGCATTGGTCACACCGTGTGGTGTAATCGTCACTGCTTTACAGCTGGGCTCCTCCGCAACCTGGACCGGCCGCTAACATCAAATCACACAAGTTCGCCAAAGCTTGGAAGAGCGTCACACAGGTAGGTTGAATAACGTGCATTTATTCAGGAAGGCTGCAGGCAGATTCAGTGAAAAACAACCATCTTATGCCGACGCGTTTCGAATTTTAGCATTTGCCCAAGAAGAAGAGTCAGCATGACTCGAAACGCGTCGGCATAAGTTGGTTGTTTTTCACTGCAGCCTTCCTGAATAAATGCACGTTATTCAACCTACCTGTGTAAGGCTCTTCCAAGCTTTGGCGAAATTGAGTGATTTGATATATATATATATATATATATATATATATATATATATATATATATATATATATATATATATATATATGCTACTGTCTAACAGTTGTTGCAGCACATCTACTTTACACTAGAAGAACAACTGTGCAATAAATTCTTATTGTAATACGCCTGACTGCTTCTTTTATGTAACTCTCGGAGACCGAATAAGTGAGCACGAGTGACTGAGCGAAAAGTAGTACATTGTTTCCACAATCCTGAGGGATCAGGATTGTAATGTTCTGAGGTTGCCAGAAACTATTCTCTCCCCGATAAGAGGAGAATCTAGTGGCACTGTGAGCTAGCTAAAACAGAAAGGATAACATTCTTGGTGGGGGTGTTCAGAGTCAGTCTGTCACCAATCCTACAGTTTATGTTATCCAAACGCGCAGGTCCTGTATGGGTAATATATGAACTACACAACAATAACATGTGTATTTGTAAAGCGCACATATCATCACCCAAGGGCATCAAGGCGTTGAATAACAGACGTTTATTGTTACCCAACTCAATGGTACTCATTTTATTGACCTCAGATGGATGAAAGGCTAAGTGGACTCGCCGGGATTTGAACCTGTGACCATGAGGTCAAACACAAACCCCCTACAATGGACACATTAGTCCACTAAGCCACCAGACCCTGCATTATATAAAATACGTTTTTTTTGTAATCGCTTTGGAGTAACATGTACCAAGGTATGGTTGACTGTTGAATAATTGTTAATCAACCAAACATAAGAGTACTTTGCCAGCCTGTTTTTTATTGTGCAAAAGACAAAGAGAGTCCTCATGTTTTTGGGAAGGAGTTTTTTGATTGTGTTAAAATTAACTGTCTTGAACCAGAACGCTCTTATTTGACGATTTGTGGTTTCTTCAAAGAAATATCCAAAGTGTGTTTTATCTTTTCAGCTTGCAATTTCTGTTCAAACTAAATGGTCTAATGCAGCTGTTCCTAACCTGTGGCCCGGGAACCCCTGGAGGTCCACAAAGCATACTCGGGGGTTCTGTGATTGCTTAGATAAATAAATGACAAATTAATAAAGAATAAATAAAAAAGCAAAATGGGAAATTTTAAAACGTTCTGTAAATGTGAAGGAATTTGAAACTGGAAGCTGAAAACAAAGTGGCATCCTCAGATTGATTAGTGCGAGCAATGCATCAAACAACATATAAGATGGACAGTTTGTGGCTTCAATTACATTTTTAGAAAACCTCAAAAAATAAAAATGTTGTTAATTAAATAAAGTTTATCATCATTTGTTCGAAGAATGCTTGTGTTAATGTATTGTTTTGTGGTTCAGGTCACCGACATTGCTTAGGCTGGAGTCCCTGGCTTCAGTACAGCCTCAGTGGGGGTCCCCGGATTCAAATAATGATTCAATGAGGGTTTCCGATTCCAGTAAAGATTTAAGTGGAGGACCACAGAAGTCAAAAGGTTAAGAACCACTGGTCTAATGTGTTGTGCTTTGAGGCCCTTAATTTGAAGCATATTTTTACTATAGTTTGACATAAAATTGTGCTGGAGAGGTATTTCTTGGTAAATGGAATGTCAGTCTATACTGAGGAGCAGTTTTGGCGAGGAGCTTAGCTTCTTTCCCGCACAAGGCTTGCCATATTAAGCAACCATTCAAAGTAGTTTTGTGTGAATGATCTTCATCAAGGGTTCAAAGGTTGGGACCCATCGGTTCTTATAAAGCACAACAAAGTGAACGCATGGGCAGCAGCTTTTGATTTGGTCATTTTATGGGGTGAGATGGGCTCCTAAGTATTTATACTCTGGCTGTTTCGTAACCTGAAAACCCTTTAAATGCGATGAGCCTGGTTTCATGATTTTTTGCCCAACCCCCATAATTTGGGTTTGTTATGATTAATTTTCACGTATTTGTTTTGGCATAGCCATGCAATGTTGAGAGCAGTCACTGAAGACCAATTCTCCTTTTGCGTATCAGCAGGTCATTGTCAACATACAGGAGGTAAGATATTGGCTTTACTCCAACTTTTGGGGGTGCACGTTGACTTTATTGTACTCTGCAGGTAAATCTGCTATAATGTGTAAGAACACAGCCCTGTTTTAGACCAGTCCTGGTGGGAATCCAGAAAGAGTAAACAGGTAACAAGATGACGGTCATTAGTGACTTGGGACAGAGAGTACATGGGTATCAGGAAGACAGTCAGAAGTATTGTATTGTAATTGCATTTATACAGCGCTTACTACCCCCTGACGAGGCATCGAAGCGTTTTTTTGGTGAGTAGCACACTACTCTGGAACCCATAAGGATTAGTGGTTAATTAGTATAGTGAAATATGAAAGTAATTTGAGTGGTGGATTTTTTTTTGTTTTAGTTTTGGAGCTCATAGCAATAGGAGTACGCTTGGGATGATTCTCAAAGGGAGGTGGAGTGGGAAGAATCAGGGGAGGGTTCAGAAAGGCTTGTTTTGGGGATCAGAGTAGTAAAAGAGGTATGGGATGACGCAAGGAGGGGTAGTGGAGGGAAGAGTCTAGGAAGGGTTATTTTGGGGATCATAGTAGCGGTATGCGGCTTGGAATGAATGAGAGAGTGGAGGTAGAGGATATATTGATAGATGTATAGGGTGAGAAATAGGGTAGTGCATTGGAAAGAGTGGTAGAAAGAGGTTTGAGATGAGTCAGTGGGTTGAGGTAGAAGATATATTGAGAGCAGTATAGGGTGAAAAATAGGGTGGTGCATTGGATATGATGAGTTAGAAGAAAAGGGTTTCAAGGGTTGTTGTACTTTAGCCATTTCTGTGCGTCTGCCGGCCCATCACAGTGGGCGTGTGCGGAGGACTGCCGGGGCCCGGCCGAACCGCGCACACGTGGTATTCTCCAGCACAGCAGGGGAATTCCAGCCGCAGTGAAGCGGCTAAATTAAATTAAAAAAAAAAATTGTAGATCAATAGTGAAACAATTGTAGATAGTTATGATAAAAGATTTACTTATTTATACTGTCACTTAAATACATGTTGAAACATAGAATAACGTAACTATCAGTAATATGTACATGTGTTAAGCAGAACTATATCTATATCTTTTTTTTAATACAATTATTCTACAAGTTCATACAAAGCAATACACATATATAGGTACATATCTATAGTACAAATAAATGCTGTGATATGCTGTATATTTCTATCTATTTGCATATGGTGGTTATGTGGGAAGAGGCAACTCTGGAGTATTTTCTGAAGATAAGGTGGATCTGATGTTGCGAGGTAAAATGTTCCATAGTTTGGCTGCTTGAACAGAGAAGGATGTGCCACCCATGGTTATTTTCTTGCATTTAGGATTTTGAGACCAGGTGCTACGCTAGAGCGGAGGTTCCTTTGTTGAATGTGTTTAGTGATTATATTCCTGATGAAGAGTGGTCCTGTTCCATATATCGCTTTGTGAGTGATACAAAGCAGCTTCAATCAATCATGTGCTTGTTAAGTGCAACTACTCACCCGTAATGGTCTCAAGGCGCTGGGGACGAGGGGAGGTGCAGGTTCCAGTCCATCAAGGAGGGGGGTCTGTCGAAGAGCCAAGTTTTTAGGTTTCTTGTGAAGATGGGAAGTGATGTTGTCTGTCTGAGGTGGAGTGGTAGTGTCCTGCAGGCTCTGGCCGCGAGGAAGAAGAAGGAACGGCCTCCCGATCTGGTCTTTCTGGCACGGGGGGACCGTGGCGTAGGAGAGCTGGCCTGTTCAAAGGGTCCTTTGGAGTGCGTGGAATTTGAGTCGGCTGTTCAGGAATGCTGGTCTGGTGTGGTGGAGGGCTTTGTGTGCGTGGGTGAGCATCTTGAAGGGGATTCTAGCCTGGATGGGGGGCCAGTAGAGTGTGCACAGGTGCTGGGATATAGGGCAGTGTCTTGGCAGGTTGAGGACCAATCTTGCAGCGGCGTTCTGGATGTTTATAGCTTGCTGTGAGGTTTTTGTTTATTCCGGCGTACAGTGCGTTTGCTGTAGTAAAGTCTGCTGGTGACAAGGGCATGAGTGAGGGTCTTTCTGAAGGGGTGATCCATTTCAAGGTCTTACGTAGGAGGCGGAGGGTATGAAAGCAGGAGGATGTGACAGAGTTGATTTGGCGGTCCATTTTGAGCTCGGAGTCCAAGATGTTTCCAAGGTTGCATGCATGGTTTGTGGGGGTTGGTGGGCTTCCGACGGCGGGGGGCCACCAGGTGTCGTTCCAGGCATCAGGGTGTGTGCCCATGATGAATACTTCTGTTTTGTCAATGTGGAGTTGTAGGCAGCTGTTTTTCATCCATTTGGCGACCGCTTCCATGCCTTCTTGAAAGTTGTGTTTGGCTGCATTGGGTTTGTTGGATGGGAAGAGGATAAGTTGGGTGCTGTCTGCGTATGAAACAATGTTGAGTCCATGGGCTCTGACGATTGGGGCGAGCGGAGCCATGTAGACGTTGAAGAGCGTGGGGTTGAGGGGAGACCCCTGGGGGACTAAGCAGGTGGTTGGTGTAGGGTCCGAGAGGAAAGGAGGGAGTCTGACCTGCTGCGTTCTGCCGGAGAGGAAAGAGTGGATCCAGTAGAGGGCCATGTCCCGGTTCCCTGCGTCGTGGAGTCTGCGTGTTTGGGTGCGGTGGGAGACTGTGTCGAAGGCCGCTGAGAGGTTGAGGAGGATGAGAGCTACTGTTTCTCCTCTGTCCAGGAGGGAGCGGATGTCTGTTGCGGTGAGGAGGGTGGTTTCTGTGCTGTGGTTTTTTCTGAAGCTGGATTGGGAGGAGTCGAGGATGTTGAGCTCTTCGATGAAGGTGGCGAGTTGGCTGCTGATGGCTTTCTCAATTAATTTCACTTGGAATGGGAGCAGGGAAATGGGTCTGTAGTTTTTGAGGTCGGTGGGGTCCGCCGAGAGCTTCCTCAGGTAGGGGTTGATCTTGGTGTGTTTCCTGTCATCGGGGAAGGAGGCGTTCGCCAGAAAGCGGTTGATGGTGTGGCGAAGTATGGGTGCGATGGTGTCGGCGGCTCTGTTGAAGAATGTGGTTGGGGCAGGGGTCCGTGGGGGCTCCGGAGTAGATTGTCTTAATCGTATTCAGTGTGTCTTTGGTGGTGAGGGCTGTCCAGTTGTCAATCGGCCTCAGGATGTCAGGGGTGGCTGGTGAGGGTTCAGTGTGTTGGTTGTCTTCGTCGAAGTGGTCTTATTCTTCCCTCTGCTGTCTTGCCCAAATTGTACTAAATCGATGGTTCTCACCATTTTCCTCCCAGCTCCTTCCCGTCTGCCCCTCTCTTTCACTCTCCCGGTCTGTCGCCCTTTCTGTAGGCAGTAAGAACAATTGTTACTTACCTGTAAACTGTGGTTCTCCAGTATTGGTGTCTTTCATAGATTCACATGCTTAAATATTCCACGTCGTGAAAGTATGCCAGCTGGACCACGTGGCTGCTCGACATATTTGGTGAATCGGTACACCAGCAAACAGGGCCGTAGAGGATGAAATCGCCCTGGTGGAATGAGCTCTCACTGTAGATTGAAGCGGCTTGCCGGCCTTCTGATGACAGAATGAGATTTCTAAGGAAATCCAACGTGCAATAGTTGGCTTGGTCCTGATTGAGCCAACTGCAGAAAGAATGGCAGAAGCTAAGCAGGAGAAGAGTGCACGGGATGGATGTTGGCAGATGCACACCAGGGACAGAACCTTTTCCACTTTAGCTTGTAAGTCTTTACTGTGGACAGAGCTCTCGCATTGGCAAGAAGTCAATGTCTCTACATGCTGGAGAAATGTTCAAGTGGGCAAGTTCAAGGTGCTCAGGTTCCAGGCCGATAATTTGAGAGAGAAATGGTCCGGATGGAAGATCTGAACCTTATCCATTGTGAGGAGATCCGCTCGAGGACGAAGGAGGATAGGTTCGCACTGTGAGAGAAGCAGCAGTTCCGAGAACCACGCTTGTCGAGGCCATCTGGGAGCGATCAGGAAAATGTGGCACGGCTGTCTCCGCATTTTCCACAACACTCGAGGAACTAGCGGGATCGGCAGAAAAGCGTAAGCGAATAGATTGCTCCAGTCCATCAAAAGGGCATTCCCGCACGACCCTTGATGGGGAAGCCAGCTTGCAGGGCTCGCAAAAAGATCCATGTTCGGGCGACCCCACAGCCGAGGACGCGGACCTGTTGAGGGAATCCGCTAGGATGTTGGAGATGCCTGGTAGGTGAACTGCTGTCAAGGTAATTTGGTGACGGAGTGCCCAGTCCCAGATGCTCTGTGCCAGCTGAGAGAGGAGAGGTGACTTGGTGCCGCCCTGTTTGTTAATGTAGTGCATACTGGTGGTATTCTCGGTTTGAATGAGCACTGATTCTCCCCGAAGCCGAAGACAGAAAGATTTGAGCGCAAGGAAAATGGCCATTAGTTCCAGTCTGTTGATGTGCCAGGAATGTTGAGACAGGGTCCACTTGCCCTTTATGGCTAGCCCCTGAAGATGTGTGCCCCAACCTTCCAGGGAGGCATCCGTGGTAACGACGAGCGCTGGAGCAATGTTTAGGAAAGAAGTACCGGCAGCGATGTGGGACGGTTGAGCCCACCAGTGGAGAGCGGACCTTATCCGACCTTATCCGAGCAGTCACCAGGATCAAATCGTTGAAAGAGCCGGTGACCTGACGCCACTCTTTGTCCAGTTCCTCCTGAATTGGGCGACTCTTGAGCCTGCAATTTGGGATCAGGGAGATGCTGGAGGACGCCATCCAGAGAAAAGATTTCAGTACACAAACTGAAACGGACCCTTTTGAACGGAGGAGAGCCACTAGGCGTAGAATCCACAGCGGACGTTCGTGAGACACGAATGCCTTCGCCAGCAAAGTATTCAGTGTGGCGCCTAGAAAGGTCCTGCAGGGAGCTGGATCAAATGGAGTCTTCTCGGTGTTGATGGACAGACCTAGCGAGTGGAATAGAGTCTGACAGAATAGAGAGTCTAGAGACGCATGATGACGAGATTGCGACTTGATGAGACAGTCGTCCAGGTAGGGAAAGATTTTAAACGCCCTTCCAACGTAGATGTGCCACCACCGGGGCCAGGACTTTCGTGAAGAAGGGAGGGGCGGAGCGAAGGCCGAAAGGCAGAACCTTGAACTGAAAAACTCTGCGCCCTACCCGGAAGCGCAAGTACTTCCGGTGTCTTGGAAGTATCGGCACGTGGAAATAGGCGTCCTGGAGATCGATGGTGGTCAGGAAGTCACCATTCGAGAGAAAACGGCAGAGAATCACGCTTGCGGAAGGATTGGCACTTCAGGTGCTTGTTTAGGGCCCCTAAGTCAAGGATCGGACGCCATTCGCCGGACTTCTTGAGGACCAGGAGAAAACAGGAATAGAATCCCATCCCCTTCTGAGACTTGGGAACCACTTCGATGGCAGCTTTCTGAATCATGAGCCGAATTTGTTAAAAGAGCTCCTTAAGGTGAGCTAAAGGTGGACCAGTTGGAGGAGTGTTTGGAGGGAACTTGACAAACTCCAAAGCATGGCCTTTTGACACAATGTCAAGCACCCAATGATCCGAAGTGATTAAAGACCAATTGGAAAAGAAAAGGGAGATTCGACCTCCAACTTTGAGCGGGGAAGCCAAGTTATTGCTTCATAGAAGCGGAGCCTCTGTAGGAAGACTTTCCTCTATACGACTTGCTAGACTAATGCCGTTAGGAATGCTGTGACTGGGAGGAATATCTCAGATTTCCTTGACCGTAGGAGCGGTACTGGTTGGATCCGCCGCGAAAAGAAGAGGAGGTGCCTCGTCCGCATGCACCACGAGAAGGCTGTTTGCGAAACTTCAAAGTGCCTAGGGCCGAGCCGTCTCGGTATCCTTTTTGATGGTTTGAAGTGTGACATCCTCATGCTGGCCAAAGAGCGATTCGCCGTCATAGGGCATGTCGAGGATTTTCGCCTGAACCTCCTGGCGAAAAGAGGTGGAACGAAGCCAATCCCGACGACGTAAAACAGCTGCACCCGCAAGCCGACGATAACCAGTGCACGCAATGTCCACGGAGCAGTCGATAATCTCTGATGACGCTCTCTCTCCCGCCTGAAGAATCTTGAGAGCCTCTGCTTAAGAAGGCTCAGGACTGAGGTCGATAAAAGAAGACATATCCGACCACATCTGGTGGTCGTAGCGACCCTGAATGGCCAGAGAATTCGCAGACCTCACAGTGGTAGAAGCCATAGTGGAAAATTTTCGCCCAATGGCATCAAGACGACGTCCTTCATGGTCAGGAGGTGCGATAATAGGAGAAGACAGATTCCTGGAACGGAGCTGTGCGGCATGGGTGATCACGGAATCTGGTTTAGGCTGCGCTACCAGGCAAGCTGGAGAACCTTGGGGCACCCTATATTTCTCCTCCAAACGAGGAAGAAGCGCCAGAATAGAATTTGGTTTTTGCATCAGTTTGACACCCTCATTCCAAATAAAGTCAATTATTGGCACTGCACGGAGCTGTTTAAAAGGTTGACTCTCATAAAGTAAACAGTCCTCATCCTTCAGAACCATAGGGAGTTTAAAGCGCAGCGCCACTCGTTCCATAAGTTGGTGAAAACCAGCTATATCAACAGGGGGGGAATCCCCTGGACCCGAAGGGGGCGGCAATGGTGTCTGGATCTGTAATCTTCCCAATCCGCCATGGTCCCATCATCATCATCAACTACGCCATCTTCCCGATCTGGGCGAACGTCATCATCCTCATAAACAGTTGCCTGAATCTGAATAGATGGTGCAGATGTTGCCGATGGCGCAGATGGCCCTGGCAGTGCAGTAGAGGAAGGAGCCTCTGTAGTTGCAGGCACCGTAGGCTGAGGAGATCCATGGTGAGACGGTGGAAATCGTCTATTATAGTCCTCCAACATGTATTGGAGATTAGAAATGAGGGATAGCGGTATTTGTACTGTGGGAACCGGAGTAGAAGGTTCCTCCTCATGGAATTAATGATCTTCCTGATCGTCCTCATAGTCATTACTTTTTATGACCAGCTTCGAAGGGCTTCGAGATGCCTGAAATCTATCATCTTCCTGCTCATCCGAACCAGAGTCAGGCTCCGAACCTGTGGCAAAAAAAGGAGATGGAGGCTGAGAGTGGCGTGGAATCGGAAGTTGATCCACAGACACATGTTGGCGTTGGAGCAGAGGGTCAACAGCAGGAGTCCCAGAACCGGATTTTGAAATTGGCACCAGAGGCAATGATGTGAAGGTAGAAGTCGACAACAGTAACTCCGTTGACGGGACAACCTCTGTCGACGAAGCAGTCGACGATGATACCACCGCTGTTGACGAAGCCGCCGTCGACAGAGCCGCCGTCGACGGAGACGCCGTTGACTGAGCCGCCGTCGACGAAGCACCCGCCGACGAAGAGGCTCTCTTCACAGAAGGCGTCGACGAAGATTTGAAGCTCACACACACCATTGTCGACACTGACGAAGTCGACGCAGCCGCCGTCGACGACCCGCTGACACAAGTCATCATCACTGTCGTCGTCA
Source organism: Lissotriton vulgaris (assembly GCF_964263255.1). Taxonomy (NCBI): domain Eukaryota; kingdom Metazoa; phylum Chordata; class Amphibia; order Caudata; family Salamandridae; genus Lissotriton; species Lissotriton vulgaris. The sequence continues at coordinate 2,018,886,688 of NC_141693.1, read as the reverse complement.
GAGAGCTAGAGACTGCAGATCTCGTAGGACAGACCGTCAACGCTCCAGTAGACGATTTAGCACGTTTTTTAGTGGAAACATGGGTAGAAGGAGCCGTGGACGCCTGTGAGTCAGATCTCGAGGGCGTAGGCGTAGCAGGAAGAGGTGGAGACGTAGCAGGAGCCTTCTGGAGTTGAAGCTTCCTCTTCTTTAGGAATGGAGATGGCAAGTCCTGCACACTGCTACGCTTAGAAGTGGCTCTAGACACACCTGATGCAAGGCTTTCTGCATCAGAAAGAGGTGAATCCTTATCCTTCAACCTCTGCAACCACAGGAGGAGACACCCTTCCCTGTCCTTAGGGGTCTTGGTTGAGAAAGTCCTGCAAATTTTACATTTGCCTACTTCATGCTCTGGATAGAGGCAGTAAAAACACTTCTTGTGAGGGTCCTCTGAGAAGAGCCGCAATTTCCCACAAGAAGCACATGGTCGAAACAGAGACTTCTTACTTGAAGACATCCCAAAAACTGTAGAAATCCACAAAGACATGGAAAAAACTGAGCAGAGCTCAAGGAGACTCCCTTCACACGATGTGCAGTAGAAAATCTGAGGGCCTGAGCCTCTGAGGAGCAGGTTCTAGAGGGGTGCTTGCGCCTGATTGGCTATAGTTTGGACTAGCATAATGACATTGATATCCTATGAAAGTGCTTTTTTCTTTTAATGTATTCCTATGTGTTAATGCTAACCTTGGTACTTATGAGTATTTATGGTTTTAGAATGTATGTAATTATGTTTTTATTTACATACAAGCTTACCAGACGCGCGTTGCTGCGATCGCAGAAGAAAGGAAATTTAAGGAAACTTGTTATGATAACATTCAATTTACATTGTGTCATTATTATTGAAACGCATTCAGTTTAATATGGAAAACATTTCAAAGTGTCATTTTAATTCTGTTTATTTATTTGAGTGCTTGTGGATACACAATATTTTTTGTTTTTCCGTCTGGTGTGTACGCGAATAAATCAGAAGGTTTTCCGACGCGTGAGCTAGCCACATACAGTTGTCCATGTGAGAAGCACGGATTCTCAAAATTTAGTCCACACACCTGCAGCGATTGTCCTTGTGCTTTGTTGATAGTTATTGCAAAAGCGAGTCGCACCGGAAACTGTAAACGTTAGAATACAAATGGCATATCTGTTGGGATCATTGGAATATGTGGCAACAGTACATCTTCGTCCTTGAATTTCCCATTTAAAATTGTAGCTTCAATGACATTGTTACTCATCTTTTTCACCGAAAGTCTTGTACCGTTGCATAGTCGTGGTGGATTGATGTTTCGGAGAAGAATGATAGGCACACCAATTTTTAATGTTAAAATGTGTGGGGGTCCGATATTTAACAAATTGTTATGCCAGAAACCTTCGCAGGAGTGTACTCAACAACTTCCCAAAGTTTCATGGCGAGCGGATGAATGGTGTAGTAATGCATAAAGGACAAACAGACATACATTTGTTTTTATATATATAGATATGATTGGTTTTATTGCCATTTCATTTACCGTGGGGCTCCCACTTCGACAATGGGGAATATTCAAGCATGTGAATCTATGAAAGACACCCCAATACTGGAGAATGGCCTTTCTGTCTCTTATACCCACGGACGCCCCCTCAATAGATTTCCTGCCCAGTCTAGCCCCTTTTATGTTTCTCGTTTTCTCTGTCCCAGTTTATCCCGGTTGCCCCCCACAGTCTTTCTCCTCATTATCTCTGAACCAGTCTATCCCCTTTCTTGTCTCTCTCTTTCTATGTCCCAGTTCATCCCGTTGCCCCCCACAGTCTCTCCTCATTATCTCTCACCCAGTTTAGCCCCTTTTTAGGTCTTGCAGACCTAGTGCTGGAGCGCGCATGCGCTCCTCGCTCTGCGAGGTTTAATGTTATCGATAGACTTTCAGAAGGGGACTTGAAGCCCCGCCCCTTCTTTCCATTGGCTTGCGACATAGTTCAAGCTAAAAGCTGGCTTTCTATTGTGAAGGAGGCTTTTTAGTCCCTCCTTGTTACCGCCCTGTCTCCTTTTGGCCCCGCCCACCCGGACTGGATCCTTTACTTGTGGCGTGATTCTGTCTCCTTTAATTAGTGGGTGAGCACTTTCTTTTTGTCATTCGGCTGCAAAACAACACTTACAGAAGTAAACATGCGCAGGGAAATCAACAATATTTTCATGAGCAGGAGGGCAAAACTACGCAGGAACAAACATGATGCAGGATCGAGTCACGCTCAGGGAATTTACGAGGCAGCGCTGGCTGGGGGAGTGAAGTTATGCATGCGCCGCCGCTGGCCCTCTTTCACGGGCTCTTCCTGGTTGTGAGTTTCACTATCACATGACCTGTCGGGGAGGAAGTGACCCCAGCAGCAGCCCTGCGACGTCGAGCAGGGGGAGGAGGGGACTCCGGACCAAAGTTTGTGCAGAGCATTAACAGCGACCTCTGCGATGCCGACCAGGTGAGCTGCCCTGGTCACCTACCGTCACCTACCATCATTGCACAGGGTCCCATGACTTCAGTTCGCAAAAGGCCTGTGGGGGCCCTGGGAAGCCGACAGGGTGCCCTTTTTAGCTCCCAGGTCGTCCTTTATTCGGCCCACGGGGCCTTCACGTCAGTCCCTAGCCCTGGTCGTAGCTGAAGAACCTCAATCACCTGGGCCCGCTCCAGTCGAAGGTTTCGAGCTGCAGCCAGGCCGTGGAAGGGGGTTGGGGGGTAGGCTGGGACGAGGGTGCTGCAGTCCACGTGCGTCTTCTGTGCAGACCATAGACGCTATCAGTAGCTTCAGTCCACAAGGTGCCCTGACTGAGAGGCTTGCCACATACCCAGGGGCTCACTGCAGCTCTCAGGGGGCCCTGACCACACACCAAGGGAAGCAAGCTGATATTACCACATAGGGTGCTTTCATTATCCCTGTTGCATGCATCAGGCTGACTCTCAAACGCTGCATAAAAGCACATTGTAGTTATCTACACTTGCCAGCACTGAGATTTAAGCCGAACCTGGGCGAAGAAATAACTATAAAAATTGTCTAGAATGTAATATTTGGGTTATGCAGCGTTCACTCCATAGCATGGGGTGCATCTAGGAGATGACATGGGCACGAGTGATAGTGCATCTAGGAGATGGCATGGGTGCCGGTGGTGGTGCATCTAGGAGATGTCATGGGGGCCAGTGGTGGTGCATCTAGGAGATGGCTTAGGTGGCCTCTGGCACCAAGCACACGCCATTGTTCATGCGCTCCATGTGTGGGTTTCCCAACACCTCACTAAATGACGTGCGCCCGTTGGGACTGCAGTCTTCATTTAGGCACCTTGTGTGTACATATTCTTCTGAAGCTAATTCTCTGCTTGTGGAGAGCGCTTCATGGAGTTTTAATTCGCTTCCTTTGGGAACTTCTACATGCAACACTTCCTATCTTCTATTAAGGCACCCTGTAGGTCTCCCCATGAAGCCACTGCTACATGCATTGGCCGATGCTCACATTAGCTTGCCTACGTCACTCGGTCGGACACAGGAAAAAGCGCTCCATTCAGCAGTCTAGTTCCTGCCCCTAGCTGCTTTAGAGTACACGACCCGCACAGTTGCCTTTAACTTCCTGCTACACGATCATCAGCATGCAAACATTTACGCCTGTGCTTCCATTAGTGGATCCCTTCCGCTACTACGTTCCCGTTTCACTCTGTGCCTCGGCCCGCTGGTATTCATCCCCAGCGACTCTCCTATTTGGCGCTTGTTCAGATCATTCCATTTTGTTGTTGCTTGTATGTAAATATGCAGGTCCCAAAGGTGACACCTATTGGCTTTGACAGTGCTTGTTTGTCTCCCGTTTTATCAGTCCCAGTTTATCCCTGTTGCCCCCAGCCTTTCTCCTCATTATCTCTCGACCAGTCTAGTCCCTTTCTTGTCTCTCTCTGTTCCCGTTTATTAAGTTTCGCCTGGCGTCCGCTGCGCAGCAGCGTTCGCACAGGCGAAATCTTTTGAGAACAGTATGTGGCTTTGTCTTGCCTCTCTCGTCCATTGGATAGCTCCATAAATGGAGGCTAGCCATTGGAAGAGAGAGGCATCCGTCATTGTCCGAGGCGATTCGTGGGCGTTCCGGCGATTTTTTCCCTCTCCGCCCCTTTGTGAACGTCATTGGGGCGGTGGGCGTTTTTTTTTTCCACTGAGGTTTGTCTTCATTATTAACCGTGTCACTGTCTCGCTGGCTCCATCCTGACCACCTTCCCGCTGTCCGCCCCCCTCCCGCTATCCTTGTCTTTGTTCCCCCCCTCGCAGATCACTTTGCAGCTTATAACACAGCACGCATTGCCGTTTGAACTTCCGGTTCAAGTCAGACGGAGAACTATGGTACTGAAAATAGAAAGAGACCTTCATTTCGGAGAGGAAAGGCAAGTAACTGAGCCCGGTATTGTGAACTGAGTGTTGCTTTTTCGAAACAACCTATACGAATACAATTCCAAGCGCGGGCATCCTTTATTCCTTTGAGTTGCGTCTCTGAATTTTAACTGCCGTTCACTTTTTTTGTGTTTCGATTTCCTTGAGTAGCGTCCTCGTGGGTAGTCCGTCTTCTTTTTCCATGACATATTTCCGGTATTATGTAGCCTTCTATTTACTTTATTCAATATTAAGCTTATTTTCCTCTAGTTGGAGTTGTTCTGTTTCATTGACTTATCGCTTTCGTTTTTTTTAATTCCCTGAGTATTACCCATTTCTTCTTTATTTCTTCGTGGTCCGATTCCTATTGTGTACTTTTGTGTTCGTCTCTGCTGTGTAATAAAGTTTTGTTCGCGTTTTTGTCGCACATGCGCTGTGTAACCGCTTTCGGTGTTTCTGTTTCGAAGTTGGAGGCCTTAAGGGGACTTAAGAGTGGTGAGTGGGTCGTTCTGTTGACGAGAATGTCGTTATTAGTTGGAAAATGTAGAGGGAGGATTAAAGAAGGTCATGTTATGATCCAGGCTATGGACGGGGATCAAGGACAGGGCGGCTTTAGCACTAAAAACTATTATGATGGGTGGATTGTGGCTAGTCTACTAGGTTTTAAGGCATATAGGGACATTTACTGTGATGGGGCATCAGATGCTGAGCTGTCTGACGGTTGTCAACAACTATTTAATGGTTCAAGAAGTCGAGGAGCCTTATGGATTGGAGGAGGGGTCGTATTGTAGCATTTGTATACCGCGTATGATTCCATTGTGGGGCACTAAAGCATTTACCCACTCTAATAGCTAACTGGATTGTATAGGGTGCGTAATTGGATGGGAGTTGTCTTTGTTTTGAGCCTATAGGGGAATTGTGTTCATGTCGTTTGGTGATGACTACTGAAGTGTGGGTCTCGCACACTGGGTGGTGATAGGTGCAAGTATGCGAGAGATAGATGCACATCAGTTCCATGGAAGCCAGATTAATGTTTCACGTTTCAAACTTTGTATCATTGAGTGTTACCTCGTGATTAACCATTTCTTCTTTATTTCTTCGTGGTCAGATTCCCATTGGGAACTTTTGTTTTCGTCTCTGCTGTGTAATAAAGTTTTGTTTGCGTTTTTGTCGCACATGCGCTGTTTAACCGCTTTCGGCGTTGCTAGTCATGGCATTTTCTTTGAGCTGATTTTTAGTCTTTGGTGAGTGTAGGATGTGGTTTCAGAGGCGGGCCTGTCATCGTGTTGTGAAGTTGACTTTATTAGGAAAGGAGGTTAGGGTGGTCGTCAATACTGTATGTACCCCTTCTTACCCCCACCTACTGATCGAAAGGCATAGCCACATCCAAACCCTTCCGTCCCGAGCAGGACTCCTGATTTCCCTCTCTCTCTTTCTCGAGTTGTTGTTGATCTGAATCTGACAGTTGCTCTGCTGTCAGTTTCCTTCTCAGCCTCGGGGGCTTCATTCAACCCCCCGGCTGGCCCTTGGCCAGGTTTCCACATATCAATGTTGCTAGTATGGCTGCTCCCGAGAAAGAGGTTGACCGATCAGCCACCTGTGGAGCTCTTCTGGCAGGAAGTGAGGAGAACACCTTCCTCCCTCTGAAAAGTCAGAACCCAACAACCTTTGTATAAAGATCTCTAATATGTAACATAGGCGCTAGAAGTAGGTTTGAAGGGGGTGCTGTAGCACCGCCAAATAACCGTGCTGGAGTCCGAAGGTGATTGAACAATAAAGGTGCCTTTAATTTGTATTCATATGAGAATCTTGCTGGTGGGAAAAGAAATGTTGTGGGATGTCACTTGATACGCTGCTGAAGTGGGTGTATAGAGCTGCGTTTCCTTCATTGGTACGTCTACTATCTTCAGGGCCATTGAAATTATTTGGCTGCAGTTCTTTTTTTCTCTTAATTAAGGATTTGCCACATAATCTTTACCCAGACATCATTACCATGTGCAAAAATGACCAAATAATGAAATACTATCAAAATATGGACTGCATTATGTTTCATAATATCTTGCCTCATAATTCATTCAACTTTTAAACATAATTCGTTGCTCCCCTGTCGCATAATTCGGTGCTCTGTCGGTGTGTGTTGCTCTGTCTGTGTGTGTGGCTCTGTCTGTGTGTGTGGCTCTGTCTGTGTGTGTGGCTCTGTCTGTGTGTGTGGCTCTGTCTGTGTTTGTGGCTCTGTCTGTGTGTGTGGCTCTGTCTCTGTGTGTGGCTCTGTCTGTGTGTGTTGCTCTGTCTGTGTGTGTGGCTCTGTCTGTGTGTGTGGCTCTGTCTGTGTGTGTGGCTCTGTCTGTGTGTGTGGCTCTGTCTGTGTGTGTGCAAATGCAATAGGTTTCGCATTTGTGAGAGATTAAGCTATTGGCATTGTAAATGACAATGCCATTTATTTATCTGCTTTCAAAACCAACACATAAATATAAAATGTGTCATTTACAATGCAAATAGCTCAAACTTTTACAAAGGCGAAACCGTTGCATTGTAAATGCTTGTTCTCGTTGCCCCCAGTCTTTCTCCTCATTATCTCTCGATCAGTCTAGTCCCTTTCTTGTCTCTCTCTGTCCCCGTTTATTAGGGCTCGCCTGCTGATGCGCTTCTGCGCATCGCTGGCGAAGCTCTATTACGGCTTATCCAGTGTTGATCCACCACTGGCGATTCCAGTGGCGATTTCTTCAAGTGCATGTGCTTTTTAGGTCATTGCGCAAGCGCAAGCCCTAAAAAGCGCGTGCACAACGCCACCAGCCGCCTGCCTGCCTGCCTCGCATTACCAGATCAAAGGCAGCCCAGCCCCCCTCCCACAAGCTTCTCAGCGTGTGCTCTGCCTCAGGCCTGCATTTCTCCTCCCCTCGGGCAAACAGATAGCCACAATAACACCCTCCCTGCTCCGCTTTTTTTCTCAATTTCTCCCCGTCTACACTTCCATTAGGAGCCCTTCCTCCCCCCAGATAAGCTATCTCCATAAGAGATAAGCAGCTCTTCCACCATCTCAAACCCGTATTAGTGCTCCTCACTATGCATGTTTTTACTTAAAAAATCAGCACAATGCAGCAGTGTGACATCAAGCCAGGTTCATCGACATCACTGCAAAAGTAAAGTTTTTATTCCCCATTTCCTCTCCAAGAAAGTGACTGCGCATCAGCCTCTACGGATCAGAAAGCGGAGCCCCCCCACTGACCGGGCTGCGAGTCAAATGGCCATGTTTCACAAATTATGGTTTTCGTGGTCTTATTCTGGAGTAGCCCTGTTGGCAAGAGAGGAAAGAGTAAGGCTCTGACAGTCAGTCCTCCTCTGCTTCATAGTATGCCGCGCCACTATAGTAAGTTGAACAAGGGATATTATTTGACAGAAAGAGGCAACCTGCATCTATTCACGGAAATACATTGAGCAGTCTACATTTTTATTTTTTAAAGCTACATACAATGCACCATAACTATTCTAGGTCTACAAATGGAAATACATAACAAGCAATATTTTTATTTATTTTTTAAGAGGTGCATACTTAAAAAAATTATTACAAAAATTAAACATCAACTAGTAATTAAAAAACCTAGCAATTAAGATATGCCACGTCAAATAATAACTTTTGTCGCCAATTAATTATCAGTGTCTGGAATGGATATGGTCACACCCTCACTCACCCTCAACCCCTCACCCTCACTCACCCTCAACCCCTCACCCACACCCTCACTCACCCTCAACACCTCACCCTCAACCCCTCCCTCACGCTCACCCTCACTCACCCTCAACCCCTCACCCTCACTCACCCTCAACCCCTCACCCTCACTCACCCTCAACCCCTCACCCTCAACACCTCACTCACCCTCACGCTCACCCTCACGCTCACCCACCCTCACCCTCAACACCTCACCCTCAATCACCCTCAACCCCTCACCCTCACTCACCCTCAACCCCTCACCCTCAACCCCTCACTCACCCTCACTCTCACTCATCCTCTATCACCCTCAACCCCTCACTCACCCTCAACCTCTCACCCTCACTCACCCTCAACCCCTCACCCTCACTCACCCTCAACCCCTCACCCTCACTCACCCTCAGCCCCTCACCCTCAACCCCTCACCCTCACTCACCCTCAACCCCTCACCCTCACTCACCCTCACCCACCCTCACTCACCCTCAACACCTCACCCTCACCCTCACTCACCCTCACTCACCCTCAGTCACCCTCAGTCACCCTCAACCCCTCACCCTCACATTCACTCACCCTCACTCACCCTCACTCACCCTCAACCCCTCACCCTCAACCCCTCACCCTCACTCACCCTCACTCACCCTCACTCACCCTCAACCCCTCACCCTCACTCACCCTCAACCCCTCACCCTCAACACCTCACCCTCACTCACCCTCAAACTCAACATACATACATACATACCCTCACTCACCCTCAACCACTCACCCTCACTCACCCTCAACCCCTCACCCTCACTCACCCTCACTCACCCTCAACACCTCACCCTCACTCACCCTCACCCTCACTCACCCGCACTCACCCTCACCCTCACTCACCCTCACTCACCCTCACTCACCCTCAACCACTCACCCTCACTCACCCTCACCCTCACTCACCCTCACCCTCACTCACCCTCACCCTCACTCACCCTCAACCCCTCACCCTCACTCACCCTCAACCCCTCACCCTCACTCACCCTCAACCCCTCACTCACCCTCACTCTCACTCATCCTCACTCACCCTCAACCCCTCACCCTCACTCACCCTCACCCTCACCCTCACTCACCCTCACTCACCCTCACTCACCCTCACTCACCCTCACTCACCCTCACCCTCACTCACCCTCACTCACCCTCAACCTCACTCACCCTCACCCACCCTCAACCCCTCATCCTCACTCACCCTCACCCTCACTCACCCTCAACCCCTCACCCTCACTCACCCTCACCCTCACTCAACCTCAACCCCTCACCCTCAATACCTCACCCTCACTCACCCTCACCCTCACCCAACCCCTCACCCTCAATACCTCACCCTCACTCACCCTCACTCACCCTCAACCCCTCACCCTCACTCACCCTCAACCCCTCACCCACACCATCACTCACCCTCACTCGCCCTCACACGCCCTCACTCACCCTCACTCACCCTCACTCACCCTCACTCACCCTCACTCACCCTCAACCTCACCCACCCTCAACCCCTCATCCTCACTCACCCTCACCCTCACTCACCCTCAACCCCTCACCCTCACTCACCCTCAACCCCTCACCCTCACCCTCACTCACCCTCACTCACCCTCAACCCCTCACCCTCAACCCCTCACCCTCAATCCCTCACCCTCAGTCACCCTCACCCTCACTCACCCTCAACCCCTCACCCTCACTCACCCTCAACCCCCTCACCCTCACTCACCCTCAACCCCTCACCCACACCATCACTCGCCCTCACTCGCCCTCACTCGCCCTCACTCGCCCTCACTCGCCCTCACTCGCCCTCACTCACCCTCACTCACCCTCACTCACCCTCAACACCTCACCCTCACTCACCCTCAATGCCTCACCCTCACTCACCCTCAACCCCTAACTCACCCTCACTCTAACTCACCCTCACTCTAACTCACTCTCACTCACCCTCAACACCTCCCTCACCCTCACTCACCCTCACCCACCCTCAACCCCTCACCCTAACTCACCCTCAACCCCTCACCCTCACTCACCCTCAACCCCTCACCCTCACTCACCCTCAACCCCTCACCCTCACTCACCCTCAACCCCTCACCCTCACTCACCCTCAACCCCTCATCCTCACCCTCACTCACCCTCACTCACCCTCACCCACCCTCACCCTCACCCTCACTCACCCTCACCCTCACTCACCCTCAACCTCACTCACCCTCACCCACCCTCAACCCCTCATCCTCACTCACTCTCACTCACCCTCACTCACCCTCAACCCCTCACCCTCACTCACCCTCAACCCCTCACCCTCACTCACCCTCAACCCCTCATCCTCACCCTCACTCACCCTCACTCACCCTCACTCACCCTCACTCACCCTCACCCTCACTCACCCTCACTCACATTCACCCTCACCCTCACTCACATTCACCCTCACCCTCACTCACCCTCACCCTCACTCACCCTCACCCTCCCTCACCCTCACCCACCCTCACTCACCCTCACCCACCCTCAACCCCTCATCCTCACTCACCCTCATCCTCACTCACCCTCACCCTCAACCCCTCACCCTCACTCACCCTCATCCTCACTCACCCTCACCCCCTCACCCTCACTCACCCTCATCCTCACTCACCCTCACCCTCAACCCCTCACCCTCACTCACCCTCAACACCTCACCCTCACTCACCCTCACTCACCCTCAACCCCTCACCCTCAATCCCTCACCCTCACTCACAACCCCTCACCCTCACTCACCCTCAACCCCTCACCCTCACCATCACTCACCCTCACTCACCCTTCACTCACCCTCAACACCTCACCCTCTCTCACCCTCAACACCTCACCCTCACTCACCCTCAACCCCTCACCCTCACCCTCTCTCACCCTCAACACCTCACCCTCACTCACCCTCACTCACTCTCAACCCCTCACCCACCCTCACCCTCCCTCACCCTCAACACCTCACCCTCACTCACCCTCAACCCCTCACCCTCCCTCACCCTCAACCCCTCACCCTCCCTCACCCTCAACCCCTCACTCACCCTCACTCTCACTCACCCTCACTCACCCTCAACCCCTCAGCCTCACCCTCACCCTCACTCACCCTCACCCTCAACCCCTCACTCACCCTCACTCTCACTCACCCTCACTCACCCTCAACACCTCACCCTCACTCACCCTCACTCACTCTCAACCCCTCACCCACCCTCACCCTCACTCACCCTCAACACCTCACCCTCACTCACCCTCAACCCCTCACCCTCCCTCACCCTCAACCCCTCACCCTCCCTCACCCTCAACCCCTCACCCTCAACCCCTCCCCCTCGACCCCTCCCCCTCAACCCCTCACCCTCACTCAGCCTCACTCACCCTCAACACCTCACCCTCACTCACCCTCAACACCTCACCCTCACTCACCCTCAACACCTCACCCTCAACCCCTCACCCTCACCCTCACTCACCCTCACAACACATATTGTGTTACAATAGGTGTCACATTTGCAAAAGATAAAACTATTGGCATTGTAAATAACAAAGCTATTAATTCGCTATTTTCAAAACAAGCACATAAATAAAAAATTTGTCCTTTACAAAACCAATAGCTCAAACTTTCCTAATGCAAGACCTATTGCATTGCTGTGCTTCTCTCCCCTGCTGCACTCTCCTGCTCTCTAGAGATGTGGCCTAACGACAAGAGCTGCCATCTAAGTCACGTAAATACAAAATATGTTGCATTCCAAATGCTATAGGTGTCACATTCGCAAAAGTTATAACTATTGGCATTGTAAATGACAAAGCCATCAATTTAGCAATTTTAAAAACCAACAAATAAATAACATATGTCATTTACAATACCAATAACTCCAACTTTTCTAATGCGAGACCTATTGCATTTCCAATGCTTGTTCTCGTTGCCCCCAGTCTTTCTCCTCATTGCCTCTCTACGAGTCTTGCCACTTTCTTGTGTCTCTTTCTCTGTCCCAGTTTATCCCCGTTGCCCCCCAGTCTTTCTCCTCATTATCTCTCACCCAGTCTAGTCCCTTTCTTGGGTCTCTTTCTCTGTCCTAGTTTATCCCCGTTGCCCCCCCTCCCCCAGAGCGCCTCTCTTGATTAACTTCCTCTCCCCCCAGTATATGCCCGTCGCTCTCCTCCCGTCCCCATCTTTATCCCAGTTGATCATCACTGCTGTCTCTATAGCTCCCTTCATCTCCCGTCTAGCTCCCCCTTGCTACCCCAGTGGTTGGGATGCCTAGAGCACTCGGTCCACTAAGTCTATAGCAGTCTAGCTTGCTGTCTCTCCTCTCGTTGGCTGTGTTCAATGTGGCGTCTCGCCTCAGTAACTCCGGGTTTTCTCTCTCCTAGTTACGATGTCCCTCGCCATGCTTTCCCCTTCCACACTGCTTCCCTCGGGCTACCCGCTCCCAATTCTACAGCCCCTCCCCTCACAGAAACCGGAAGGAGGACAGCTTCTAAAGAGAATCGTCGAGAAAGGTCCACTTGCTTTCCAAAACCAAAGTTTCTGGTCCGGAGATGAGTATGAAAATGCCATATACTACTGAAATGTAAACTATTCAAAAGGTGATGCTTTCTAATACCAAGCAAATGGGACCAGAAACCAGTGTAAGGCGTGAAAGGTTGGGGCTTGTAGAAGCCTGCTGCTGCCCTCGGGGGGCGCTGTGATGTCGCTGCTTTTCAAGGCGCTCTCCTGCTGCCAGATTCTCCAACGGCAACTGCACTTCTGAACTCGGACCTGCGGCCGTGCCCCTGCCGACTTATCACATGAGCTAATGAGAGTCAGATTTCAGAAATAGCTGAAACAGAAAGCACAATCTACTGTATCTTTCCCGCCCAAAATAATAAAACAACTGCACATTAAACCATGTTTCTCATGTGCAATGGGATACTATTCATGAACCAGCCCGCCAGGGGCGCCACCTCACTGCAGTCAGCCCGCACCCCATCACACAGATCCAGGGACGCACAGGGTCAGTGGCGGCAGACTGCTGCGGAACATGGAGGGCAGAGCGAGCGGGAACCTGGGCGTCGGAGCACTGAATATACGAAGTGGGAAGGTTAGCAGGATGTGCGAGTGCTGCTGAATACGTGAAGCAGTTAGAGGTGCATCCGAGTGCTGGACATGTGAGGCAGCTGGTACCCAAGAGTTCCACCACTGCAGCAGCTCTACTGCTGAATACGCGAAGCAGTTAGCGGTGCATCCGAGTGCTGGACATGTGAGGCAGTAGGGACCCAAGTGTCCCACCACTGCAGCAGCTCTACTGCTGAATACGTGAAGCAGAGTTAGCGGTGCATCCGAGTGCTGCTGAACATGTGAGGCAGTAGACACACAAGTGTCTCATCACTGCAGCAGCTCTACTGCTGAATACGTGAAGCAGAGTTAGCGGTGCATCTGAGTGCTGCTGAACATGTGAGGCAGCAGGTACCCATGTGTCCCACCACTGTAGCAGCTCTACTGCTGAACATGTGAAACAGAGTTAGCGGTGCATTCGAGTGCTGAACATGTGAGGCAGTAGGGACCCAAGAGTCCCACCACTGCAGCAGCTCTACTGCTGAATACAAGAAGCAGTTAGCGGTGCATCCGAGTGCTGAACATGTGAGGCAGTAAGGACCCAAGAGTCCCACCACTGCAGCAGCTCTACTGCTGAATACGTGAAGCAGAGTTAGCGGTGCATCCGAGTGCTGCTGAACATGTGAGGCAGCAGGTACCCATGTGTCCCACCACTGTAGCAGCTCTACTGCTGAACATGTGAAACAGAGTTAGTGGTGCATTCGAGTGCTGAACATGTGAGGCAGTAGGGACCCAAGAGTCCCACCACTGTAGCAGCTCTACTGCTGAACATGTGAAACAGAGTTAGCGGTGCATCCCAGTGCTGGACATGTGAGGCAGCTGGTACCCAAGAGTTCCACCACTGCAGCAGCTCTACTGCTGAACATGTGAAACAGAGTTAGCGGTGCATTCGAGTGCTGAACATGTGAGGCAGTAGGGACCCAAGAGTCCCACCACTGCAGCAGCTCTACCGCTGAATACGTGAAGCAGAGTTAGCGGTGCATCCCAGTGCTGAACATGTGAGGCAGTAGGGACCCAAGTGTCCCACCACTGCAGCAGCTCTACTGCTGAATACGAGAAGCAGAGTTAGCGGTGCATCCCAGTGCTGAACATGTGAGGCAGTAGGGACCCAAGTGTCCCACCACTGCAGCAGCATTACTGCTGAACATGTGAAGCAGAGTTAGCAGTGCATCCGAGTGCTGAACATGTGAGGCAGCTGGTACCCAAGAGTCCCACCACTGCAGCAGCTCTACTGCTGAATACGTGAAGCAGTTAGCGGTGCATCCGAGTGCTGAACATGTGAGGCAGCAGGTACCTAAGTGTCCCACCACTGCAGCAGCTCTACTGCTGAACATGTGAAGCAGAGTTCGCAGTGCATCCGAGTGCTGAACATGTGAGGCAGCTGGTACCAAAGAGTCCCACACCTGCAGCAGCTCTACTGCTGAATACGTGAAGCAGTTAGCCGTGCATCCGGTGCTGAACATGTGAGGCAGCTGGTACCCAAGTGTCCCACCACTGCAGCAGCTCTACTGCTGAACATGTGAAGCAGAGTTAGCGGTGCATCCGAGTGCTGAACATGTGAGGCAGCTGGTACCCAAGTGTCCCACCACTGCAGCAGCTCTACTGCTAAACATGTGAAGCAGAGTTAGCGGTGCATCCGAGTGCTGAACATGTGAGGCAGCTGGTACCCAAGTGTCCCACCACTGCAGCAGCTCTACTGCTGAACATGTGAAGCAGAGTTAGCGGTGCATCCGAGTGCTGAACATGTGAGGCAGCTGGTACCCAAGAGTCCCACCACTGCAGCAGCTCTACTGCTGAACATGTGAAGCAGAGTTAGCAGTGCATCAGAGTGCTGAACATGTGAGGCAGCTGGTACCCAAGAGTCCTACCACTGCAGCAGCTCTACTGCTGAATACGTGAAGCAGTTAGCGGTGCATCCGAGTGCTGAACATGTGAGGCAGCTGGTACCCAAGTGTCCCACCACTGCAGCAGCTCTACTGTTGAATACGTGAAGCAGTTAGCGGTGCATCCGAGTGCTGAACATGTGAGGCAGCTGGTACCCAAGAGTCCCACCACTGCGGCAGCTCTACTGCTGAATACGTGGAGCAGTTAGCGGTGCATCCGAGTGCTGAACATGTGAGGCAGCTGGTACCCAAGTGTCCCACCACTGCAGCAGCTCTACTGTTGAATACGTGAAGCAGTTAGCGGTGCATCTGAGTGCAGCTGAACATGTGAGGCAGCAGGTACCCAAGTGTCCCACCTCTGCAGCACCTCTACTGCTGAATACATGAAGCAGAGTTAGCGGTGCATCCCAGTGCTGGACATGTGAGGCAGCTGGTACCCAAGAGTCCCACCACTGCAGCAGCTCTACTGCTGAACATGTGAAGCAGAGTTAGCGGTGCATCTGAGTGCAGCTGAACATGTGAGGCAGCAGGTACCCAAGTGTCCCACCTCTGCAGCAGCTCTACTGCTGAATAAGTGAAGCAGAGTTAGCGGTGCAGCCGAGTACTGAACATGTGAAGCAGCAGGTACCCAAGTGTTTCACCACTGCAGCAGCTCTACCGCTGAATACGTGAAGCAGAGTTAGCGGTGCATCCCAGTGCTGAACATGTGAGGCAGCTGGTACCCAAGAGTCCCACCACTGCAGCAGCTCTACTGCTGAACACGTGAAGCAGAGTTAGCGGTGCATCTGAGTGCTGCTGAACATGTGAGGCAGCAGGTACCCAAGTGTCCCACCACTGCAGCAGCTCTACTGCTGAACATGTGAAGCAGAGTTAGCGGTGCATCCGAGTGCTGAACATGTGAGGCAGCTGGTACCCAAGAGTCCCACCACTGCAGCAGCTCTACTGCTGAATACGTGAAGCAGAGTTAGCGGTGCAGCCGAGTACTGAACATGTGAGGCAGCAGGTACCCAAGTGTCCCACCACTGCAGCAGCTCTACTGCTGAATACGTGAAGCAGAGTTAGCGGTGCATCCCAGTGCTGAACATGTGAGGCAGCAGGTACCCAAGTGTCCCACCACTGCAGCAGCTCTACTGCTGAATACGTGAAGCAGAGTTAGCGGTGCATCCCAGTGCTGAACATGTGAGGCAGCAGGTACCCAAGTGTCCCACCACTGCAGCAGCTCTACTGCTGAATACGTGAAGCAGAGTTAGCGGTGCAGCCGAGTACTGAACATGTGAGGCAGCAGGTACCCAAGAGTCCCACCACTGCAGCAGCTCTACCGCTGAATACGTGAAGGATTAGTTACTTACCTGTAATCCTAGTTCTCTTCCAGGGGTATACTCATCAAAGTCATAAGCACTGAATAGTCCCGCCCTCGTGCGGGACCCCGGAGCAATAGCCAATAATATGCATATATATATAAAAACATATACATACGCATAAAATAACCATATATATATATATATATATAGATAATATGCATATACATATGCAGCCCAATATACACCATACTAGGCTCAAAACCTGCCCTTACTGCCTGTAAAATCTTTACATTTGCTAAATAAAGACATATAAATTACATTATATGACAAAGCAAAAAAGAAAACACTGCCCTGGTTTTCTCTGAAACACACAACCTTTATTTTCAAAGGTAAAACAGGCAGGATCATAGAGGCAGCTTTAGCCTAGATAGGCTGCATAGTAACAACAGAAAAATCTGGCGCCGTGCCTTTAAGACCTCTGTGAGCCTCCAGGCTCCCATCATGCACCACAGGTGACAGTTAGGTCAGTTCTTTTGGAAGGCGTAAAACAGTGTGATAACTGCATGGGTAACATGTAAAATAGACAGCTCTGGCATTCGTCCGGGGAGGAGGGTGGGTTGCTTATGACTTTGACGAGTATACCCCTGGAAGAGAACTAGGATTACAGGTAAGTAACTAATCCTTTCAATAGTCATAAGCACTGAATAGAGTAGCAAGCCCATCCCATACCCTGCGGACGAATACCAGACTCTCTAAACAGTATACTAATATACATCACCCAAACAAATTCCTCAGGGATGCTTGACCAACATGAGCATCTGCCTGAGTATCAGAATCAAGGCAGTAAAGGCGAGCGAAGGTATGAACCGAACGCCACGTAGCTGCCTTACAAATTTCATGAACAGGAACATTTTTAAGCATTGCTATAGTAGCAGCCTTTCCTCTAGTGGAGTGAGCTCTCGGTTTGCCTGGGAGCTATTTCCGTGCCAATTGATAAGATAACAAAATTCATGACACAATCCATCTAGAAATGGACTTCTTAGACGCAGGCAAGCCCGTATTCAGAGGCCCGTAGTTCACAAACAGATGATCAGTCTTTCTAACACTTTTAGTTTTATCAAGATAAAACTTCAAAACTCTTTTCAAATCCAAAGAGTGTAAAGCTTTTTCAGCTGGAGTGTTCGGATTGGCAAAAAATGTAGGGAGTGTAACTGACTGGTTAATGTGAAAATCCGAGACTACCTTAGGAAGGAATCTTGGATGAGTCCGAAGCACCACTCTATTCGCATGGAAAACGAGATAGGGTTCTGTAGAACAAAAGGCCTGAATCTCGCTCACCCTGCGCGCAGAAGTGATAGCTACTAAGAAGGCCACCTTCCACGATAGATGTTGAAGGGAGGCCTTATGAATAGGTTCGAATGGAGGACCCATCAATTTAGACAAAACCACATTAAGCTCCCAAGGAGGTGAGGGGGCCCTCACGGGAGGATACACTTTCCTGAGACCCTCCAGAAAATCCTTCACAACTGGCATTTGAAAGAAAGAGACCTGCGCAGGGGACTTTCGATATGCTGTTATTGCTGCCAGATGGACCTTTATAGAAGAATATTGCAAACCTGCTTTGGCCAAAGTAAGTAAGGTAACAGTACCGGTTCCTGACCTCGAATAGGGTCATGACCTTCCGCAGCACACCACATGAAAAACCGCTTCCACTTGAAAGCATACAACTTCCTTGAA
This sequence comes from Lissotriton vulgaris, assembly GCF_964263255.1. Lineage (NCBI taxonomy): Eukaryota > Metazoa > Chordata > Amphibia > Caudata > Salamandridae > Lissotriton > Lissotriton vulgaris. The sequence continues at coordinate 2,018,868,584 of NC_141693.1, read as the reverse complement.
GAAGCTCTCCTTGCCTCTCTTAAAATGTGCATACAGTCCTGTGAGAGACCTAGATGTCCATACTGGACGAACTCAAGAACCATACTGCTAGCTTCAGGGACGGCATGTTGGGATGGAACACCCTGCCGTTCTCTCTGGTCAGCAGATCCGGACAACAAGGAAGCCTCCTGTGTGGTACTTTGGATAGATACAGGAGATCCGGGTACCACCATTGACGAGGCCAATACGGAGCCACCAGGATCATGTCTGTCTTGGATTTGTATAGCTTCTTGATCACTAAGGGAATGAGTGGAATCGGTGGAAAAGCGTAGAGTAAGGTCTCTGACCAGTCCATCCAAAGAGCATTTCCCTTGGACCCTCGTTGTGGGTACCTGGAAGCGAAGACGCGGCATTTTGCGTTTTCGGCGTCCGCAAAGAGATCGATTTCTGGTGACCCCCAGGCCTGAAAGACATCTCTTATCACTTCATCTTTTAAGACCCAGTCGTGTGCTTCTGCGAAGTGTCTGCTTAGGTCGTCTGCTTGGATGTTGAGGACACCTGGCAGATGAACAGCTGAAATTTTCATACCCCGAGCCAGAAGCCACTTCCAGATTGCTTGCGCTTCCAGCGATAGAGGTCTGGATCTCGTTCCGCCCTGCTTGTTCAGATAGTACATTGTTGTTGTGTTGTCCGTTTGAACAAGCAGGGAGGATGTCTTGATCGTGGGAAAGAAAGCCTTGAGAGCTAGGTGGACAGCTCTGAGTTCCAACATGTTTACATGGTACAGTTTTTCTTTCTCTGACCACACTCCTTGAACTTGAAGGGACCCCAGATGGGACCCCCATCCCTGAAGGGACGCATCTGTCACCAGCGATCGCCTGGGCATGTCCTCTTGAAAAGGCATTCCCACTACCAGATGACTCCGCTGCATCCACCATCGAATGGAGATCCGCACTGACAGAGGTAGTGACAGTTTGTCCTCCCAACGGTTTAAAAACTGGGACCACTGATCCTCCAGAGACTGCTGCAGAGGTCTCATGTGCAGCCTGGCGTTCGGAACGAGGAAAATGCAAGACGCCATGGACCCTAGCAGAGACAAGATCTGTCTGGCCATTGGTCGATGAGTCTCTAGCAAGGTTTGACACTTGAGGAGAATAGAGGATAGTCTATCCTCTGAAGGATACGCTTTTGCGTCCTTTGAGTCTAGTAGTGCGCATTGATAGTGTATCCTCTGCGTGGGATTGAGGATAGACTTTTTGAAGTTTACGTGCAGGCCCAGTCTCCGCAGCTGATGTATGCAGAGCGTGAGATGTTGATGCAACAGTGGAATTATTTGATGTAACGCCAGCATTTTGAACTTTTCTCGCCGAATGAACTGATTGAGGCGCCTGAGATCTAGTATGGGCCTGAACTCCTTGTTGGGACCTTTCTTTGGGACAAGAATATATTGGGAGTAAATGCCCTGTCGATGCTGTGCCCTTGGAACCTCCTCGATGGCTTTCTTTAGGATTAATGCCGATACCTCCTGCTTTAAAAGATGAAGTCGATGGATCACAGTCTTTTGAGGAGGAATGGAGGGTGGAGGAGACTTGAACCTGATTGAATATCTATTTTTTACAATATTCAGCACCCATTCCCGGCAAAAACGAACACTTCCCCCCACCGGAGTGGTTAACGGGCTCAGGGGAACCAAAAACTCACTGTTTTTGTTGCTGCTGTTTGTTGCCAGGAGCAGACTGTCTGGAAATGCCACCCCTTCCTCTACCAGGACGACGCTGGGAGAACTGAGATCTTCCTTGAGTCTGCTGCGATGACCATTGAGGGGTTTGAACCCTCTGTTGGTTCTGTCTCCGATCATAAGGACGGTATTTTTTCTTGAAGTCCTTTCTCTTTTCGAGACCAACAGCTCTCACCGTATCAAGCTCCGACTTCATTCTCGACATCTCATCATCAGCATGAGAGCCAAAGAGCGATTTCCCATTAAACGGTAGATTAAGAATTCTGTTTTATAGCGACCCAGTAAAGCGGAGGCGCTGGCGACCTTCATGTAGGAAGCAGAGGTGGCACACATTCTCTTCCCTACCGAGTCCATAGTTTTGCTGTCTTTATCAGGAGGCACAGAGGATGACGTTGCTCCTGCCTGATTTTTACGTGCCGCTGAGACGATGACCAAATCAGGTTGTGGCTCAGACATCATAAATAATGGATCATTGTCCGGAGCCTTATACTTCTTTGCGATCCGCGAAGGAACTGCTCCCATAGATGCAGGAGTCAAGAATTTATGCTCTGCAGGCTCCAACAGACCTGGAACCAGAGGAAGTAAAGGCCTTGATGATAATTTCTGATGTAACGTTTCGAAAATGACCGTAGTCTTGGCAGTAGAGACATGCATCTCGATATTAAGTTTCGCTGCTCCACGACAGAGAACTTCATTAAATGTGATTACGTCGTCAATCGGTGATATCCTACTTGGAGGAGTTGATGACAGCGTCGGTGAGTAATGCCTCTTCGAATCTGTAGACCTTGTCGAAGATCTAGCATCGCGTCTCCTAGATGAACGGTGATGCGAAGACCTCGGAGAGGGTGAAGCCCGCCTCCTCTCCGATGGAGATTTTCTCGGAGGAGTACGCTCACGTCTTCTCGGAGAATGGACCACCTGTACAAGAGGTGACCTTGATCTTGAAACAGGTCTTGCCGACACAGGAGACCTGGACTTAGATCTTGGAAGGTTAATCCTTCTGATCTTCCAGTCTCTGATCTCCCCCAGCCATTGTGGAGAGATATTAGCCCCTGTAGGTGAAGGCGCTCTTGAGGGCTCTGGAGAGATTTGTACAATCTTCAGCCCAGGGGAGGAAGAAGAACTCCCAGAAGACACCACAGAAACCTTAAATTGGTCTTTGGACGTCGTTCTAGGCCTCTTAGCTGCAGGTGACGTCGACGACAGCCTCCTCGACGTCGATCTTTCCAACTGATCTCCTCGACGGCGACCTCCTCAGCGGCGATCTCCTCGCGGCGACCTCCTCGACGACGAGTGTCTCTTCGGCGTTGAAGTCATGTGCCTCGACGGCGATGATTTTCTCGGCGTCGTGTGCCTCGACGCCACATGACTTGGGCTCTTCGACGTCGAAACATCTACTGCCCGGTTCGACGTCGACGTCATTGTGCCTCTCGACGGCGACCTTGACTGATGTTTCGAGCCTCTCGGCGGTGACCGGCGACGTTGATGAGATGACGTTGAGTCCCGTCCTCTCACAGTCGTAGGGGAGCCAGACCTGGGTCGCCTACGCTCATGTCGCCTCTCACAGTGCTTCGACGGCGAATTCTTCTTCGAAGGCGATTTCGACGTCGACGGATGCCGCAACGGTGATTTCGATACCGATTTTGAGCATACAGGAACTTTAGAAGAAGATCTGTCCCTCGAAGTTAAAGGAGACCGATGTTTTCTCTTCTCCCCTCTGTCCTTACGCTCTTTGTGCTGAGAAGAAGGCTTCCTGGAGTGAAATTCTTCTCTTCCACTCACGGTTTCTCCTCTGTCATGCAGGGACTGAAGCCTGCTTTTCTCTCTCCCTCAAAGTTCTATTTGACAACTTACTGCAATGGTAGCAGAGTTCTGGCTTGTGTGAAGATGGCAGACAAGCCACACAGACCGAATGTAGGTCTGTCTTGGCCATTTTTTTACCACAGGCCGGACACTTAACAAATAAGGCCGGCATTGTGACTGGAAAAAGGCCCCAAAATCGTTGGATTAGTCAGATAATGACTAAAGGCGTCGAGTGAAGACGAAAAAAATTGAGAATTACCAGAAGAAAGTGAAAAAATATCACCAACTGGCAAGCTCACTGCTCCAGGATCCTCACAGAAGGAGCCGGAAAAAAGAACTAACCTAACTGTCACCTGTGGTGCATGATGGGAGCCTGGAGGCTCACAGAGGTCTTAAAGGCACGGCGCCAGATTTTTCTGTTGTTACTATGCAGCCTATCGAGGCTAAAGCTGCCTCTATGATCCTGCCTGTTTTACCTTTGAAAATAAAGGTTGTGTGTTTCAGAGAAAACCAGGGAAGTGTTTTCTTTTTTGCTTTGTCATATAATGTAATTTATATGTCTTTATTTAGCAAATGCAAAGATTTTACAGGCAGTAAGGGCAGGTTTTGAGCCTAGTATGGTGTATATTGGGCTGCATATGTATATGCATATTATCTATATATATATCTGGTTATTTTATGCGCGTATATATATGTAGATATATGCATATTATTGGCTATTGCTCCGGGGTCCCGCACCAGGTCGGGACTATTCAGTGCTTATGACTATTGATGAGTTTCCCCTGGAAAAGAAGCAGAGTTAGCGGTGCTTCGAGTGCTGGACATGTGTGGCAGCTGGTACCCAAGTGTCCCACCACTGCAGCAGCTCTACCGCTGAATACGTGAAGCAGAGTTAGCGGTGCATCTGAGTGCTGCTGAACATGTGAGGCAGCAGGTACCCAAGTGTCCCACCACTGCAGCAGCTCTACTGCTGAACATGTGAAGCAGAGTTAGCGGTGCAGCCGAGTGCTGAACATGTGAGGCAGCAGGTACCCAAGAGTCTCACCACTGCAGCAGCTCTACCGCTGAAAATGTGAAGCAGAGTTAGCGGTGCATCTGAGTGCTGAACATGTGAGGCAGTAGGGACCCCAAGAGTCCCACCACTGCAGCAGCTCTACTGCTGAACATGTGAAGCCTTCATGGGAATTAAATGTGGTGCTGTCCGGTTTGATGAAGGAGCCTTTTGAACCCATTCATAAGGCTTTGTTGCAGCACCTGTCCTGGAAGGCGGCGTTCCTCGTGGCCATTATATCGGCCCGCAGGGTGAGTGAAATTCAGGCGTTGTGTTGCAATGAACCTTATACTGTGTTTCATGCTGCTAAGGTTGTTATGCGTACTCACCCTAAATTTCTTCCCAAGGTTATTTCTGATTTTCATGTCAACCAGACTATAACTTTGCCTACGTTTTTTCAGAACCCTTCATCTCCTGCGGAAAGGTCTCTACATTCCCTGGATGTTAGGAGGGTGTTGAAATGTTATCTGGATAAGACCAAAGATATTCGTAGGTCAGACCAATTGTTTGTCAATTATGGATCGGCCAGGACGGGTCTTGCGACCTTTAAGCAGTCCATCTTTAGGTGGATTTTGTCCTGCATTCAACTGTGTTACCAAAAAGCTAATAAGACCTTTGGAGGTAAGCCTAAGGCTCATTCCACCAGGGGCAAAGCTGCCACAACAGCCTTGTTCCGTAATGTGCCGATTGCAGAAATTTGCAAGGCCGCCACTTGGAAGTCGGTTCATACCTTTGCTAAGCATTACTGTCTGGACACTGATGCCAGGACAGATGCTCAGGTTGGACAGGCTTCGCTGCGGAATTTGTTCGCACAATAGTGGTGTTGGTTACTTTTCTCCACCGCCGCTTTGGTGTGGGGATGGGCTTGCCATTCTACTCACTAGATTATTACTATACACAGAGATCCCCTACTACAGAAGGAGTAGTTTCTTTTCAGTAACTCCAGTTCTGTAGTAGGGGTATCTCTGTTATAGTCATAAGCACCCGCCCTCCTCCCCGGTGGAGATATATATTCATGTAAGGAATGCTACAGGTCTGGCGAGTTACGCCTTCAAAAAGAACTGAAAGTAAAAGAGACATGCAGTGCATTCTGGGATACTGTGAAGTTCTCTTAAAGGCAGAGTATCCTGTTTTGAGCCACATAATGGCAGCCTATGGGGCTTGTCTGTCCATGTCTTCCTCTCTATCATTCCAGAGGGTTTTTGCTGAAGGCAAGGGAAATCTGGACAGGCTTTGCTGTTTTGTGGATTTTTGGTGGAATTTCCAGTTGAAGTACTGGACAGTGTGGCCTTTTTATAGGCTGCATTATATGTCTTTAAATTCCCTCTTAAGTGTCTGTGCAGTTCTGCATTTTTTCAACACTCTAAGAGATTATTTTTGATTGCTCCGGGGTCCACGCACATGGGCGGGACTATTCACTAGATTATTGTCATATGGATACTTCGTTACATATATTGCGTAAAGTTAGCATGAGTGCATTACATGTTTAAACAGCCTTTTTTCCTTCGGCTTCAGTTTTGCACACGACACATACTTGTTGTTGTCGCCTTCACCCTAGAAGCGGTGAGGTGGTTTATTTGAGAATAATATGTTATTTCTATGCTATCAGCTTTGCCTGGTACACTTGGTACAACTGTCTGCACACTGAGAGCTGCACACTCTAAAATTAACCTAACACAAGGTTGCTGGGAGGCTTGATCCTCGCACCACATTAGACATAACACAAATAATGTTGATGCCAACATTTTGGGCTCTACGCAGGTTTAAGATAGAGTTACACGGAATGAACGTAGACACTTGGTGCTGCGCATGAAGAGAGCTGGTAGCTGTGGATGTGATCTGCTCCTACTGACATTGAGAGGTATGGGGCCGCCCTGCTAAAGCCCGAATGAGACCTTCTTAGATATAAAATAATATGCTAGATAGGGTGCGCGAAATATAGGTGATATAGATTTCTATAGAAATTGCATTATAACATGCTAGCACCTTTTGCTTACTATGGATTAGTGACTATGTTGCTGACTCTGATTTTTATAATCTGCATTTTGGTATTATACAAGATACTGCGTTTGAGAACTTTGCATTGAATAATAAATATTTCAAACTTGCACTTGTGTTCTTTGACTCTCAGTTTTGGTTTGAAATGATTATATAACGAAAGAGTGTTCATGTGTTCCACGACTCCTGAGGTATTCTAAAGATCATGTTCTGGTTTGTCTAAGACATGGATCATTCCATAATGATCCATGAGACACTGTAGCTAGCTAGGTAAAGGGATTTCTGACACTGAGATGAGTTTTTGGATCATCCTAACTCACTGAGGTTCTAGATCTCTATGCACAGTTCTGTGGGAGAACGGAAACCCTGCTACATGGCGCCCAACGGATTGGTTGGCCGTATTTCATGACACTCGAGTAGTATATCATTCAAACCTTAACACCTTCATTCCCGTTTCCGGTAAACGGTGGTGTCGGAAAAACCTACCTATTTTTGAAATAGGTCTTTTTCAAGCTTGAATTCTTCTGAAAACGGTTTCTTTGAATTACTACCCAGTTGTGCTACAAACTGTTCTTTGTCTCTTTTCACTTCCTGTGCTAACATGGCCGTGGACATAGCGCAGCATAGCCGCGTCGCGGTTCGCGACCACTTGCGGGGTTATAATGTACCTGCGGAAGGCTTGGCTGTGGTTCTAGTGGTGAGTGCGGAACATGCGTACCCGTACGAATTGTTTTATTCCTGGGTAACATTTCCGGCTTTGGACGCTAATTCGGGTGTCTATCATTCATACACTGCCACGGATGTACCGGCGGCTTATGCTCCGTACAGGGCACTGGAAGTACCTATTGACGCTTGGCAGCACGGAGTTTGGTTTGGTGGCGCCCTACCCCATTCTTTAACGGCTCCGAGGTTAGGTCCTTTGTCCATTCCGGGCACAAATTGGCCCGCTTTGGGTGGATTTACTCCTCATCCTAATCGCGCCACTTGTAACGTGGGTGACCTGCGGCGTCTTCATGAGGTCGCGGTTGGAGTGATTAGAGCGCTTGTTCATTACATTGGTCGTAATATTCATGGCGCAGCCCCCGCAGGTGCGCAGCTTCGGGCAGAACAGGCTGGTTTGAAAATCAGTCCTGTCTTGGTGAATTCCGTTATGGGCAGAAAGCCAGAGAATAAGGATGATTTTCCTTACTGGCTTGCCGAGAAATTCGACCAGCTGGAGGCTGTGTTTCCTAATACGACTCCGGGTGAAAAACACCGGATTCTTACGCTTAGTTTACCGAAAGATTTAGCCCCTGAACTTGCTGACTGTGAAACATGGGGTAAGACTTTTGCAGCGGTTTACTCGAGGTGCTATGGCACCCCGTCTGTGTCAAACCTTTCTGAGGTCCTTAAACGTGTTCAGGATGATCACGGACCGGAGTCGGCGGTCGAATTGGGTATGCGCCTGAGCGGCTCATTTGAGACGGTTTGCGGTCTTATCCTTGCAAATGTCAAGGGGGATGCAGTGAACTTTCAGGTGGCCAATGCTCTGGCGTTAATTCCCGAGGCCGAGAAACCCCGTCAGCTGGCAAGAATTATTGTGGCGGCTTATAAAATGGTTGGCCGCACTTCTAAGGGTTTGAAAGCTTTTTCTGAAAAAGAGAGGAAGCAGCCCCAGGGACAGTCTTCGGAAACGGGTGGACAACCCAAGTCCAAAAAACAAAATTGGCCTAAAAAGCAGAAGCAGGGTAAGCAACAACAACAGCAGACACAGGTTTCTGGTCCTGCACCTTCGCAGCCTGCGCAGTCAGATCGAGTTTATGATTTGCGCGATCGCGCGATGATTAAAACGCCAGAGAGATATCAGGCTTCTGACCAACGCTCTCCTCGTTCCTTTCAGGACTCATCGGCTCCGTCAACCGGTGGTGGAGGGGGCGGCAGGGGCAGGGGTGGCCAGCAAGGACGTGGCCAGCCCCGCACGCGAAGTGAAGGGGATCAGCGGGACGACTCTACGCCTAAGAGACCGCAGTTTGCCAAGAAGAAAGTCGCTGCCTTAACGGCGCATCGATATGCCCCAGATAGTGAGAACGCGGCTTCGGAATCTGACGTGGGCTCTGACCTTGCTGGACAGCGCGGCGGAGATTACCATAGTGAGAGAGGCCCTCCGTCCACTGTTGAAGGTGACAGCGACTGAGACTTTTATTGTAATTGAAACAGCTGATACACATGTTGCTCCCCCTGAAAGACTTTTTGAAATTGTCCTGTTGATTGAAGGTGACATGCAGCGAACTGTAAAAGGGGTATTTTGGGAGAATCTTTCGGATACGTATGACATTTTGCTTTCGGAGGCTGACTGGCCCCCACCTTTTGTTCTCGCAGCTCCGCGAGGGGAGGAGGTAATCCTCCCCAGTTTCGCGCACACTGTACCGAGAGTGGAAGCGCTGCATTTTGCAGAAGAGTGGGCTCTGGCGCTTGCGCCGGCTGTGTACCGAAATCAGTGTGGCTGGGATAAATTGTCCCCTAGCCATGAGATTCCTTTACGGTCACAGCCGCAGCCACAACCCCAGTATCCCATACGGCGTGAAGCTAAAGCTTCGGTCGCGGCTATCCTTGAACAATTGGAATATCAGGGTGTAATTGAAACGTGTGTGTCACCAATGAATAATCCCCTTTTTACTGTTAACAAACCGGACGGCTCGTATCGTCTAGTTTTGGATTACCGGCATTTGAACTCGCATTGCCGTAACTGTGCAGTACAGAATACTCACGGCTCTGCCCTAGTAAATAGTCTTGAGCGTAAACGGTTCAAAACCACGCTTGACATTTCCAATGGTTTTTATGCACATAGATTAGATGGTCTAAGTTCCCAATGGACCAGTTTTACGTGCGGCGGCGTACAAAAAATGTTTAAACGACTCCCAATGGGATATAAAAATAGTCCTGGAGTGTTTTCCGCCCGCATAGTCTCTCTTTTGGAGAGTTTCGATCCAGTTGCATGTTCGTATGTGGATGACATTTATCTCACAGACGACGAGCTTTGGGTGCATCTGTGTCGAGTAAACAGCATAATTTGTAACTTTGCAGACATGGGTTACAAGTTTAACTTTGCAAAATCACACATTGCGGAGTACACAGTGTTGTTTCTAGGTTATGAACTTAACCATGAAGGAAAGGGATTGGCTCCTCACTTCCTGGAGAAGTGCGCGCAGTTGCGCTCTCCGACAACGCTGAAAAAATTACAGTCTTTACTGGGTTTTTTAAATTTCGGGAGGACATACATTCCGGAATATGCCCAGCGTATCAAGCCTTTGTATGCCTTGGTACAACCATCTTTTTCCAAATCATGCTGGCTGCCGGAGCATTCAGCCATTCTGCAGTCTTTGCAGGCTGATTTGCTCACATCTGACTACTTACAGACCCGTGATAACCAGACCAACCTGGTGATAAGAATTATCCCTGGGACGGTGGGTTTCACGTACCTTACTTTTAATGAGGGGGATACTGTACCTATTGCTTACAAGTCACACTTGTACACTTCGGCTGAACTGCGTTTTTCCACTGTGGAGAAAGTTTTAACGGCTGTGCAGATGGCAATTCTTAAAGAACGTGCCCTGTCGCAGGGAAAGCGCATGTTGGTTGTTACCCCGTGTCCTGCCTTGGAGGCGGTCACGAAAGCCAGTGTACCGAATTCTAAAGCTTTGCACCCTCGGTGGATTCAGTGGGCTACATCCTTGACGTCTCAGGATGTCACGTTTATTTTTGACGCCGCTTTACGGTCGCAGGAGTATTTACAGTATGAATTTGTTCATCCTGCTCCTTTAGCAATGCGGCCGTTGGAGGATTTCCATTGTATCATTTACACGGATGGTTCGGCGCAGGTTGCGCATGGCTCTAAACATGTTTCCGCTTGCGCCATTGTGGTCGGTGCCATGGTGAACGATGAGTTCAAGTCCAGTGTCGTGCACACGCAGACGCTTGGGGACTGCACCGCACAATTAGCTGAGCTGCGTGCTCTGATGCTTGCATTGGAGTACGCTGATCCTTGTGTGACGACTTTAATCGTAAGTGATTCTTACTACTGTGTCCAGTCTTACAATGAGAACTTGTTCTTTTGGATTCAGAATGATTTTCATGATTCCAGGGGTAGCACAATAAAACATAAAATGATCTGGGTCCGAGTGGCGGAACTTAAAGAGAAACTGCCGCTCGTGTTTGTGATTCATACTCTCGGCCACCAGCGCGTGGGGGTCCACGCTGTTGGCAACTCGCTTGCTGATGAAGCAGCGAAGTCAGCGGTATCAAAATACTTAGTTGCAGCAGTCACGAGGTCCAAAAGCAAAATAGATGATGACATCTTGGCAGCTGTGGCTGCCACGGAGAAGGGAGGTAAATATCCTGCGGGGTTCCCTTCGAAGTACACATACCACTTAAGTCCCGATAAGGTTCCTTATGTGAAAATTCCTGAAGTTGGAGAGCGTCTAGTTCCCAACTCGGATCGCAGAGCTTCTCTGATTACAGCGGCTCATGAAGGTGTGGCGTCTGCGCATGCGGGCGTCTCAGCCACTGTATCTCAGCTACAACAGAGGTTCTGGTGGCGGGGACTGTACAAACAGACGCGCGATTATGTCCTTATGTGTGACATTTGTCAGCAGATCAAGCCTTCTACTGCTGCGCGTCCGCCTCAGACACAGTTGTACATCTCTAATAAACCACTTGGATGTGTTTATTTGGATCACTGCGGTCCTTTTTCTTCTGATACTGCGTATAAATACATCTTAGTAGCAGTTGACTCATGCACACGCTCTGTATGGGTATGGCCGCATCGAAGCGCTGATTTGCGAACTGTCATTAAGGATTTGCGTGTCTTTGTGGGAATCTTTGCTTGTGGTGCTTTCCATTCGGACCAGGGTCCGGCTTTCGCCTCTAAGGCGTATAAGGATGCTATGGTTTCGTTGGGAGTACAGGTGAAGTTTTCAAGTCCCTACAGGCCTGAGGGCAATTCTGTAGTAGAAAGAATGAACCGCGACTTAAAGCAATCTTTGACAGCCCGTGTTATAGGCACTGGTAGAAACTGGCTGACCCACCTCTATGGCGTGCAGCGTGCGCTTAATAATCTCCCTAGAAGGTCTCTGGGTGGGCGGACCCCATACGAAATGCTCTTTGGTATCAAGATGTACGTCCCTGACCTTGATGGTGCAGACTGCCAGGCCCAGGCCGCGGCCTTTGACGTAGATGAACATTGCAATGTTTTACAGGATCTACAAAAGACCAGAGACAGTCTTGCAAAGGAACACTTGCCCTCCACGTCGGATGATGCGTTGCAGATCCCGGTAGTTGGCTGGCTACCCCAAGTTGGAGAACTGGTTCGAGAGAAGATCGATAACAAGAAAGAGTTTGGTCCCTCATATCGAGCGCCGGTTCGAGTCCTTGGAGTGAAGGGCACAAGAACAGTCATTTTACCACCACTTCCAGGTCGTAAAGAAAACAGATTTATTTCTATTGACAATGTCAAGACACACAGGGTGGCCGATTCTTCATAGCATGACACCGGCTGTATCCTGTCCTTCCATGGTGAGGCACTCTGTGCTGGCTATTACATCTGGTGCAGATCAGGAGGTGTCCCTCGAGATGCCTGCCATATCAAGTCCTTTATTAAATACTATTCCTGTTACTAACATTGATGAGGTGACCTATGCAGATCCTGCTGATTTATCTATGTCCGATTTACATGCTCGTTTGGCTAACCAGTCCAGATTCTCTTTTGACTCTGATTCGGAACTTTCAAAGAAACCATCGACTATTGCAAAATATGCCACGTTGTTTAAAAAACATTTTTTAATTCCACCTTGGACATACATTTGGCTGATACTATTTTCATTTTATCTTTTTATGTCAATTGGTTTTGTGTTTTATTTTTTCCGCCTGATCGATGGCCATTATGTGAAAGAAAGAACAGGAATTCGGTACCTTAATGGAACATTGGCCCCTCTTTCCTCCTCACATTCAGCACACAGACTAAAAAGAGACTTACATTCAGTAGAGATTACTGCTTGGCCTGTCCTTGATGGGATTGTGTGGGATGCGGTTAGGTTTCAGATACATGGCCCCACAGAAGTTATTAATGTTCCTAATGTGCTTAGAGTAAACATGGGAGATGTGATTAAGCAAAATATTCGTTCTGATGATTGGGATCTTCAGGCCGTAGAAGCATTGTTCTCTGATTTGAAATATTATGCGGCCTTTGATGATGAGGATTTGTATTTAGATTCTGTCAATTATGGTGATTTGTTTTGTTACCAACATTATGGAAATCATTTCTTGCACAAGACAAGTTCCAGGCGGGTTCCTGTGAATTACACTCAGTGGGAACATTGCCCTACTCCTTTACAGGGGAGCTCAAGTACGTTTCTGGGAAAATACTCTTACTTTACAGATTTTAATCAATCAAATCCTGAGTCGTTTTATTTTAAAGTGAACCAGAAATTCATGCCCAAAGTTAGACTAACTGACACAAAATTGTTGTATTCAAAGTCCTTTCTAGAAAGGTTATCTGTGGATGGCTATGAGTTATGGAAGGATTCTATTGACCTTAAATCGATTTGGGGTACCAAAGATTGGCAGGTACAAGGCACTGAGGCTTTGCATCGTGCATGTCTCATCCCGAATCACATGTTGTTTTTAAATTCGACTATTTCCCAAACAACATGTTTTGGATTGGCTACATCTAAAAAATTGAATACCCCTACCATCCCTGATTTGGAAGAATATTCAGGTTGGAGTAATTTCACTACATTATCCATAAGTGGGATACAAGCACTTTTGCAGAATTCCTCCTTTAATATTTCCAGTTTTGATCCAGATGGGTGGCTTTTATGGCAAAGAAGCTCTGATTCTTGCCAACGTCGTTTTTTGGGTTTGTCTGAAGGATTTACAAACATCAGGCCAGATCCCAGGTTTGACACAGATCACACTGTTACAACTTATTCAGTAGGCAAATTGTGTCAGAACTGGTTACAACATTCCACTTTAGCTGCAGTTAAACTGCATCTGTCCCAGTTGAATGAGAATATAGAGTTAAATGATTTTATAAAAGGACCGACTATGGGTAGGTCTAAACGCTTTATTTATGCTGTTTACAATGAAATTTGGAAATTTTCACAAGTCGAAGCAGCTAAACGACTGAGGGCTATTGATCAAGCCAATTTGGAAAAAGTGCTTGCAGTGGTCGATAACAGTATTAACATGCTTTCTTCCAGAATTTACACATTGGATAATATTGTTTCTTCTGTTGTTGATATTGTACATGATGAGGTGTCCACGTTATACCATGGTCAAAATCAATTGCGTTCTGTAATGCAGTTTGCCTGGACTCTACAGACAATTAAGGCTGGTCGAGTTCCCTGGACCTCATTGAACGTTTCATCCCTTTTCGCCCCTTTTAATCTTACTGAAAAACAGCGCATGCTTTCAATGCGTGATGCATCATTTTCTATGTTACATATTGAGAAGCTAGAATCCTTGCCTTTTTCTGTTGTTGAAACCACTACTGCCACATGGCTTATTCATGGTTTAATTACATTACCATTTCCTTTATATAAATTTACTAACTGTATGCGGTATATTGCTATAGGACGATATGAACCACTAGGCAATGCATTCCTACATGAAGCATGGTCATTACCATACACATACAGATGTCTGAAGGATGGGAAAGAAGTGAATCTTAATGGTGAGGAATGCACACAGTCACCTGACCATTCATTAATATGCAGACACATTCAGTTACACGGTTCTTGTAATCAGGACCGCCCAAATTTAGCATGTGTTTTAAAAGGCACGCCAGTTCCAGCAGTGGTTCCCACATTCACATTGTTAGCTAATGGTAGTTATTTACTTTTAAACAACGAATTATGTTGTGGTTTATTAATTGGTGTGGCATATGTGGTAACTGTATCAGAGCGTGTAGTGTGCTGCAAGAATGTTCTATACCCACCCACGCATGGTTCTTCAGATGTCTCCATCTGGCCACGGATTCCAACCTTGGAAGCAAAATTCAATGGTTTAAGCAGAATAAGGGCCCTTTTGTCTCAAAAACAAGTGACCCTGAGTTCGGCCCGGGAAACTTATGTCCTTCACATAGCCAACACCCGCACAGAGGTGCAGGCGCTTTTAAATACTGATTTGCCGTTTCATTTCTGCGAGCTGGTACACCAGATATTTAATGCTTCTTCAACGACTGGGCTGGCACATTTTTTCAAGTTAGTCAGCAGTGGCCTCGTGACTACGTTTGAGAAGGTTTTTGGTATCATTCCCACGTTTTTCCACACTATTTTTTCGAGTTTGTTTGGTGGACTACCTGTGTTACTGGCTGTAGCCGCAGGCATTCTGTTGGTGTTTTTCTTCATAAAACATGGATGCCCATCCTGCGCAAGACGCCGTTCAACGCCTCCTGACACTGTGCCGTAATCGGATGCTCAATTACTATGGAACATTGCCGCTTGCAGCATTAAGCACGGCCTATAGATTGTCATTTCGGTTCACCGACTTCACGTGTGTCCAACCTGTGTTTCACTGCCTGAGCTGCGAGTTCGATTGGGCCATTGATTTGTGCCTATGCTTGAGGACTGCTCCTGACGTCGATTTTGATCAGCTAATGCGTCCCGTGGTGGCTCATGAGTTGATCTGTTCTGGCGAGAGAGTTATGGCCTTGGCAGCAATAAATGGAGTTCTGGGCCAATGGGAGATCTCTGCAGCGGCGGATGCCTTTCTGACACACAGCGATCTGGTGAACCCACTGAGTTGTCCTCTGGCGTTACAGGAGGATCCGATGCTGGAGGAGCACGTATGTTCTTTCCCATTGCTGAATTGGATTGCTGAACTATTTTCGGATGATGGCAGTGATTTCATACTGGAGGCTGTTGCAACTTTCTTTGCATATACTTTCCATTCATGACATGCCTGGGAGGAGTGCTTTGTTGTGAAATATGACTTTTCCCTCGCTGACTTGGAGAAATGGAGTGTGTTCAGCTGATGGAGAATTCAATCACGTGATGTCGCTGAGGATAACGTCATTGTGGCACATGACTTTGGATATCGGATAAGTGCCTTGTTTTTTCTCTTACAGACATTTGGATTGATAAGGCCTGGTCCTACTTTCATATTTTTGAGACCTGGCGAATAACTTTTGGTTCGAAAGTTTTGTTTTTATTTTTAGACTTGAGGCCACTGTAGGCATTCATACATATTCATTCATACATATTTTTAGCTTATTTTAGCTCAAGATTATTGAACTTTGCTTTCAAATTTTGTATCTGATTTAGTATTGCCTTTTCCCTTATGTTTGACGGTGCTCGGACCAATGGGGGGGTGTCATATGGATACTTCGTTACATATATTGCGTTAAGTTAGCATGAGTGCATTACATGTTTAAACAGCCTTTTTTCCTTCGGCTTCAGTTTTGCACACGACACATACTTGTTGTTGTCGCCTTCACCCTAGAAGCGGTGAGGTGGTTTATTTGAGAATAATATGTTATTTCTATGCTATCAGCTTTGCCTGGTACACTTGGTACAACTGTCTGCACACTGAGAGCTGCACACTCTAAAATTAACCTAACACAAGGTTGCTGGGAGGCTTGATCCTCGCACCACATTAGACATAACACAAATAATGTTGATGCCAACATTTTGGGCTCTACGCGGGTTTAAGATAGAGTTACACGGAATGAACGTAGACACTTGGTGCTGCGCATGAAGAGAGCTGGTAGCTGTGGATGTGATCTGCTCCTACTGACATTGAGAGGTATGGGGCCGCCCTGCTAAAGCCCGAATGAGACCTTCTTAGATATAAAATAATATGCTAGATAGGGTGCGCGAAATATAGGTGATATAGATTTCTATAGAAATTGCATTATAACATGCTAGCACCTTTTGCTTACTATGGATTAGTGACTATGTTGCTGACTCTGATTTTTATAATCTGCATTTTGGTATTATACAAGATACTGCGTTTGAGAACTTTGCATTGAATAATAAATATTTCAAACTTGCACTTGTGTTCTTTGACTCTCAGTTTTGGTTTGAAATGATTATATAACGAAAGAGTGTTCATGTGTTCCACGACTCCTGAGGTATTCTAAAGATCATGTTCTGGTTTGTCTAAGACATGGATCATTCCATAATGATCCATGAGACACTGTAGCTAGCTAGGTAAAGGGATTTCTGACACTGAGATGAGTTTTTGGATCATCCTAACTCACTGAGGTTCTAGATCTCTATGCACAGTTCTGTGGGAGAACGGAAACCCTGCTACATTATGGCTATACACAGAGATCCCCTACTACAGAAATCCTGCGCCACGCAAGAACCAAAAGCATAGCGATGAGTTTGCGGGAGGCATTTGGGCAAAATTTGACAAAGCCTAAAAGGCAAAGCAGAGGGTCAGGTTGGAATGCGAAGGAGGCGATCTCCGAGATGATAGCGCATACCTCACGCCCGTAAGAAGAACCTTCGGGCAAAGCCAGGTGGGAAAAGTCGGCCGCGGGCGCAGAGCAGCGCAGAAACCTGTCCCTATCAATGAGTCCCATCTTGTGCAATTGCACAGGGGTCCAGTGTAAATACTTAAAGTGAATAAGGCGCAGACGATAGTTGGGGTAGAGAAGTTTCATCTGAGTACAGCAGTACAGCCAAACCGCCTGGGAAATTTCAATGCCTAGGTCCACCTCCCATGCCACGCTCGCCCTGTAAGTAGAGATGGAGGAAGCGGTCAGTGTGGAGGCGTAAATTTTGGATACCAGTTTCTGAGGGGAAGGGGATGTATAAAGAAAATTTAGAGTGGCCATTGAGGGGGGAGATTGGGGAAAGGAGGGGTTGAGCCTCCTGCAGATCGCTGATAATAAAGCAAAGTGTTCAAAGGGCCAGAATCCGGAGCAAGTGTTTAGAACGCGTTCTCAGGATAGAGGTCAGACATGGTGGAGAGCCCAAGACGAGTGGCGTGTTTCACCATCCCTGAAGATTGGAGGGGAGGAAAAGCTGGGTGGTGAGCAATGGGCATCGCAGCTACAGAGAGTGTGTCTAAACCAGAAAATTTCCGAAGCCCATCCCAAGCCCAGCCCAGGGTCTTGACCGTGTCCACCTCAGCGTGCGGGGGCCTTGCCGGAGGAAACAGGGCGGTGGTGAGTGGCCACGTCAGTCTCGACCGCGATGTGGGGCTGGAACAGAGTGGGGTGAAGCCAGAAGTGAAGAAAGTTGGCCTGGGCGCTAAGGGCATAGAGTTTAAGATCAGGGGCACCGAGACCACTGCGTGACTTCGGAAGAGTTAAGAAATTATATACAATGCTAGGTTGTCAGCCAGCCCAAATTAGAGTAATCACAAGGGAAGGGAGTTTGCGAAAAAAGTGAGCGGTGAGGGGGATGGGAATATTGAGGAATAAATATAAGAACTTCAAGAGCACCACCATCTTGACAATGGCTATGCGACCGGCTAACGAGAGTGGTAAACGACTCCAGAGAGGGATTTTAGATTCCAACCAGTCCACCACACATCCAAAGTTGGCTCTCCATAGTTCAACGTCCCTACTCACCCAGATCCCAAGGTACCTAGAGGACTCAGTAGCCCAAAAGGAAAATCCGGACCAAAGGGAAATGTAGCATCGGTGAGAGGAAACAGCTCAGACTTGTTCCAGTTCACCTGGATGCCGGAGTATCCACCAAAGCGGATCACCTCACAGTCCGTTAGGTGATACGCTTTGGTAGATACTAGAGGGCGAATGTTCTCCTGAGGGTGATGGACGTATAAAGTAACATTGGCAAACATAGAAACAAGCAGAGAGCGAGACGCGAAGCCGATGCCCCTCTGGGTGTGATGTTGGCGCAGACGAGCCGTAAGAGGCTCCATTGCGATGGCAAAGAGCACTGACTACAATGGGCAGCCCTGCCGCGTGCCACGCTTAATGGGGATAGGATCAGAGATTTGGCCGTTGAGTCGAAGACAGACGGTGGGAAGAGGATCAAGGAGCATAAATTTACGTATAAAAACTAAATTGCAACCCAAGCGGGGGAGAAGATAAAAAAAAAGAAGGGCCACTCGAGAGTATCAAAGGCTTTAGTGGCATTTAGCGGTGCCGCCACTGCCGGGAGCGCTGGATTTATTTAATGAAGAACAGAAAAAATGGTCCCTAGGTTATGGGAGGTGGCACGACCAGGGATGAAACCAGACTGATCCGGGCAAGCGATGAGCGGCATGAGGGGGAGAAGGCGTGAAGCGAGCAATTTGGCAAAACATTTTTTGTCCGTGTTCATTAGCAACAGGGGGCGCTAAGAGTCCTGTGACTCTGGTGATTTGTCAGGCTTTAAGAGCAAGCTGAGTAAAGCCTCACAAAGCGACAGGGGGGGGGCTGTCCCGTCTTGAAGGACTCATTATACATGGCGGCTAGGTGAGAACCAGGGTGGGGGCAAAGACCTTGTAGAAAGAGGCCAGGCCAGGAACCTTATCGCCGAGTATTCTGTTAGGCAGCTAATATCTCTTCTTTGGAGAAAGGTTCATCTAGGAACTCCTGGTGGGAATTTCCCAGCCATAACAGCTGGAGAGTGTCAAAGTATTGATCAAGAAGCTCGTGCTAGGGGACGTATAAAGTTGTGTTTAGAATGAAATGAAGTGCATCTTGATTTAGTCGGGTGAGGTTGTGTGATCAGGTCTGTCGTCGCTGAGGCGTTGATATAAGATGCAGCCCGAGGCGGGCGGAGAAGATTGGCCAGGGTTTTGCTGGAGCGATTTCCCGAGATTCCCTGTCGAGGAAGAAAACAAGTTACTTACCTGTAACTTCAGTTATCCACTAATGGTATCTTTCATAGATTCACATGCCTGAATTATTCCCCGTCGCCGAGGCAGGAGTCCCACAGTACATAAAAAAGCAGTGCAAAAGGTAAATTACAGTAGTAGGCCCTAAGAGAAAGGCTTGAGGCCTAAATTCTAGTAGCCTATCTACCTCATTATGCTAAAACGACCAAAGACTTTGTCCCAACCAATCAGCTCACAGCACCCTCTAGAACACTCTCTGCAGAGCCAGTTCTCCTCAGATTTTCGTTAGCACAAGTGGGAAATGAGTATCCCAAAATAGAGAACTGACTTTCCTGGGTGAGGGTGGGTGTATATGAATCTATGAAAGATACCAATACTGGATAACTGAAGTCACAGGTAAGTAACTGGTTTTCTTATCCAATATTGGGGTATCTTACATAGATTCACATGCCTGAATCGAAGTAGCAAGCAGTATGCCAGGTAAGAGTCGGTTGCAGATGGTGGGAGACTTATACTGATACACTTCCAGTTACACCATCGTTGACAACCAACAAGTGTTCACTTTCATAGGTAAAACATGACTAGAAATATGAAAGAATAGTCATAGAGCATCAACATGGATGTGTAACATCACACAAAAGCAGTAGTCAAATTGAAATATGCACATAAACACAGTTTATCTATAATACGTATATATATATATATTTGTGACCCACCATGCGGCATTATGGGACTGGTAGTCCCCGGTATTGAAGCGGCATGGAGAAAGTCATATGCAGGTGAGCCTCATTCCAAAAGGGAGGCAGGGCTACACCTTAAAGATCGTGTGTGAGGAAACATGGCAAAAGACTGCTGGCACTGAAGAAAGCAAACACGCTGAAACCGGTCTGCCTAACACCACTTAATAAAGCAGCCTGAAACCCCAGTGAAACCCTGCTGTGTCCTTCGTTTTTCTGCCTGATGGGGAAGTGTTTGAATGGATGGATATATATATATATATTACCTACTGGCCGTCGCCAGTAGGTAGTTATAGTTAGGATCGTTTTCCATAGGAAATCCGCAACATTCTATTGGGAATAACTTTGGCGTTGATGGGCGGAATTGGCTGAATTTCTCCAAGAAAATGGCCAGCTCCGCTCCGCTCCTTCCCTGAAAGTTGGGGGGGGGGGGGGGGGGGAATTCGTCAAGCGGGGGCAGAGATAAAAGGGGGTCCCAAAACGTGTTTTCCCATGTTAATTTCCATAGGGCGGATGGACTCACTTTTAGCCCGAACGGCTGAATGAATTTCCACCAAACTTGGCAAAATTGTAGGGACTGGTAGCCCGATGTGCCTTTGCTATGTCTCAAGATATGTGCTCCAGTGGATTTTGAGTAATTTAGGTTCAAAAAAATATATATATATCTATATGCGCGCCCCGGTACTTGCACCGGGGCGCGCTCCAGCGCGCTACGCGAGTTCGCAAGCGGAAAGCTGATTGGCTCTCGGGTGTCTGTCAACATTCCAAACAGTCCGGAGCGGCCGCCATCTTGTGTCTCGGTAGGATCGAGACACAAGAGGTGGCAAAAACAAAGGGGGAAATGACCAAAAGGGGGCAGGGTAGACCCCCTTCCCTGGCCCCCTAGGTTTGATGTGGGGCCAATAGAAGGGCCCCGCGGGGCAAAAAAAATGTTTTCGATTTTCTCGGGGCGAGCGCCCAGTACGCGCACCGGGGAGCGTACCATGGGGAAAACCCAGTGAAACAGTAAAATAATAATTTAAAGTGCTTAGAGGTAGGGTAGCTCTGAATAGAGTTGTTGTGTTGTGTGGGTGATTTAAGTACCAACATGTAGGTACCAATGAATGAAGTCCATCTTATAATGCGCTACTTAGCCCGAAGAGCGTCAATGTAGAGTCTTAAATTCAATGTACACCGTCTCCTCTGTAGATATCTTGCATGTTGTTACAGAAGTTATTGTGGTATATGGAATCGATACCTTGTTACCGGATTGAACAGAGCACTGCTGGGAAGCTCTCTTGCTGCCTGACACCGGAGGATGATTGAGGAATCACCCAACAGCTTGCCGGACCCGCTGCGCGGGTCCCGCTGCGCCTGAGGACCCTGCGAGGCGCTGGGAGGGGTGTTGTGCTTCTTGGGGCACCCTTGTGTATCGGCAGGGCTGCGAGCAGCCTAGCAGGGACTCCATTGCCCAGGAGTCCCTGCGTTGTACACCTGTGGCCGCTCTCCCTGCCGGCCACGCCCCCTGACTGTTGTTTGAAAAGTGCTTCGCTTTCTCCATCCAGCGAGACACCTTGTTACCGGATTGAACAGAGCACTGCTGGGAAGCTCTCTTGCTGCCTGACATCGGAGGATTATTGAGGAATCACCCAACAGCTTGCCGGACCCGCTGCGCGGATCCCGCTGCGCCTGAGGACCCTGCGAGGCGCTGGGAGGGGTGTTGTGCTTCTTGGGGCACCCTTGTGTATCGGCAGGGCTGCGAGCAGCCTAGCAGGGACTCCATTGCCCAGGAGTCCCTGCGTTGTACACCTGTGGCCGCTCTCCCTGCCGGCCACGCCCACTGCTCTGTCTAGGCCCTATATTATCGAACGGAGTAAACGCTGCGCGGTAGCGCGCGGGAGCGAGCGACCGGGGCGAAGACCGGGCAAAGAGCGGGCCGTTTGAGGCCGTTCGAGGTCTAAGAGGTCTGGGCTGGGCCACATCCCTTGGTTGGTGACTATTTGCGATAATCATTACTTGTGTCACATTATATAGTTAAATTGTCATTATGTGTACGCGGGGAAGTCGCAGTAAAACTGCAAAGGGCCTTAACAAATCCAATGGGACCCTAGATGATTTCCTCACAAAGACCAATCTGGCCATTGATGCGGAAATCAGCAAAATGCAACATAGGGTCTCCCTTGAATTAGAAGCTGCACGGAAACTCTCACTTAATTTAGCTTCCTCCAAGAAATCATCTCTGGGTAACCTTGCCCTAGCTGTAACTCCCGAACGAACCTCAGGTCCTCGCCCCTTACTAACATCAGCTGACATCCACCACCCACCAGCCACATCTCTACCTGAGCCTACTCCGAAACCAACATTACCACTCTTCAATCCCTCGGAGGAGCTGGTACCGCCTATCCTTGTAGCTGGTATAAGCCCCCCCCTCTAAAAAAGCTTTGCCCAAAACTGTGGTTAATGACAAAAACGCTGCCTTACAAAAGAAGAAATACCTCGCTAGATCTACTTATGCTCGCAAAAAGGCAAAAATTGCGAGATCTCAGTTTTTCAATAGTAGACGTCCTTTGGCCGAATTTGGGGCTTGGGTTGGAACAGTTAAATCTAAAACTGCACCTTTGGACCACGATACCGCCCTTGATCTAAACTGTGTTGAACCTGATCCCTCGGTGGTTATCATCTCAGACTTGAGTAAGGAGGGGCTAACAGAGGGTGGGCTGTGTGTGGTGGAGGGGGATAGGAGGGGGGATGAGGAATTCCTTAAAACTGTCTGGGACACACTAAAACAGTTACTTACCCCCCTAGAACTGAGATTATCTCGAATGGAAAACCATTTGTTAGAAATGGATAGGACCATAGTTACATTGGCTAGCTTTAGTCTTAAACAAATGGAAGCTACGCTTTCCCAGGGAGAGGGTCTTACTCATCAGATACAGGAGTCAGAACCCCCGGCCCCTATTCCCCCAAGACTTAAACCTATACCTAAACCCGTACCAAAGTTGGTGATACTGCTGCCATTTCAAATCTTATTATCCCCAGTGTTTGTCCCCCTCAGCATGTAATACCACCTAAACCCGGGTCACAAGCTTGCCCCCCACAGAATGTAGCACAATCTAAACCCAGACCACAAGCTGTCGTACACCGGTCTAATCAATTGGCAAACAAGAAATTACCATCTTATGATTCTAGCCGCCCAAACTTTCGTGGTGGGTATATTGATCTACCGCCCGAGGCTAGTCCTTATGTCATTGTTTTAGCTGGTGTACCGATTCTCGACCCCCAAATTAAAGAGAATCATTGGTCTTTAAAAAATAAGGTCATACATTGGCTTAACACCAATAGACAGCTCCCTAACCACTTAAGAAGTCCGGTATTAATGGTGCGCAGAGTACCATGGGTTGGGCCCACGCGCAAATCCATTGCTGGAGATTGTATAGTGGTGTCATTTGCTGACCCCCATACAGCACAGCATCTTTGCTCATGGGCCCCTTGTGATGAAGACCCCCCTGTTGTTGTTAGACCCCTCACTTTTTTCTATCCTCCTTGACAACAACAGTTTGAAATGGAGGGGCCTTGGTCAACAGCTCAAAAATCTAGACAGAGGGGACGTAGGAATGGTTGGCAAAACCCAAGTAACTGGTGGCAAGGGGTTCCTACCACCAATATGTTTGGCTGCCTGGATGAGGTTGACTGACTTGGGGGGATTGATGCCTCCATACAGTCAGTGGAACCAATCTCGACTGTTCCGAATACCTTGCCAGTATCCAGAGGGGATTGTTCATCACCACAAATAGGCCCTAAAATAACACTGGACCATGTTTTGCCTCCCTCCTCGACTGATGCAGGGGTTCAGGGACAACCAGAGCCTTTTATCATCAGTAGCCCGGCTAATGCAATCAAGGTGGCCTCATGGAATATAGCAGGATTGAGGGGGTCGCCTGGATAACGACGATTGGGTAGATTTAATTTCTACACATGATATCGTCGTCTTCCAGGAAACTTGGTCAATAGTCCCACTATTTAGGGTAGGCTTCCTAAATTATTTTAAACCAGCTATACAAGGCCCTAGGGGTAGGGCTTCGGGAGGTCTCACTATATGGCTTAGAAATTCCCTGGGCTTCAATGTTAAGGAGATCTTGGTGGAGAATGCTGACCTCCTTTGTATCTCCCTGAGTAAGGACAATTGCAAGGACATTGTCTTAATTAACATCTATGCCCGTGGTTGTCAGGGCGGGAGGAAGCAACCCATTCTTAACGACCTGGAACACCTCTTGAATGAGTATAAAACCGATCATCTTGTCTTAGTGGCTGGTGATCTGAACTGCTCATTCGAACCCATTCTGAGTCTTGCTGAGGATGTGGGGATTGATGAAGACACCGCATGGAATATCCCCCGCTAGCTATAACTAAGGGTGTTAGGGGAACAGAGGCAGCCCTGCATTGGCTTGGGTTTTGTTTGGAATGGGGCTAAGGGCAGCGAATGGCCGCTGTCCGTCTGACAAGGCAGGGAGACCAACCTTTGATAATGGGATTAGTGCAAGTCGTATTGACTATATATTGGTCAATATAGAATCCTGGTCATACGTAATTGATATGACAATAGAGACCAGGCCAGAGAGTGACCACAATCCTCTCTCTCTGGGGCTCAGGGTTCCTGGATTAGGTGTCCCCCAAGCAGAGACAGCATGTGTAACATCAGACCTAGTCCTGTGTGACAACAGAAGGCGGGTCAAATGGTCAAGGGTCATAGAGGACTCAGAGCTTATCTGTCAAATAGAGAAGTTGGTCTTAGATACAAGAAATAGGATGACTGCATTATCTCCCAATGATGGGGTGGAGTCCACTACTGTTGACCTCCACGAGAAATGTTTTGTGGCCCTCAAAAAACTTCTTACAAGGCCATCCAAAAACCAGAAAGCCAACCCACACAAAGGATGGTATAATAAAAACTGCAGAGAAGCCCACAGCAAACTAATAGCAGCTGTTAAAACCAGAATAACCCCTGACATTAGGGAAGCTAGACAGTTTTACAAACACACCCTTTGGCAAGCTAAGAGGGACTGGGACGACTCGTATTGGCTAGATCTCCTTAAAGCCTGTGAGTCGTCTAACCAAGTAAAATTCTGGGAGATAGTTAGATGGGGCAGGGATTCGGATTCCCAAACCCCGGTAAATCATGTTTCGGCTACGGATTGGGTGAAATTTTTTGCTGACCAGTTTAAAGATACAAATATTGACTTGGAGCTGGCAATTGAGCCGATAGAGGAGTTAATACCAATATTGCTTGGGGAAAGACTTACTTTTAGCACCTCAGACACTATACTCGCCCTTGGCTCTATCCAATCTGGTAAAGCCCCAGGCTTAGACGCCATACCAGCGGATCTTTTTAAATTGAACCTTGATCTGTGGGTCCCATATATTACAATCCTAGCAAATTCTATTGCAGCAGGGGCTAGGGTACCACATTCCTGGAAAGGTGCTGAGATACTTCCAGTTTATAAGAAAGGGGATCGGTCATTACCGAAAAACTATCACCCCATTAGCCTGATCGATACTATTCAAAAAGTTGTATCAAGAATGGCTCTGGCAAGAATACAGGGGTGGATCGAGCAGAATAACATACTCTCCCCCATGCAGGCAGGGTTTAGATCAGGCACCAGCACCTTAGATCAGGTCTTCCGACTGACCATGCTGTATTGGAAGGTGGTTTTTTTAGGCGGTGGGGTCATCTATGCCGCCTTTGTAGATCTTAGGTTGGCATTCGACTTGGTCCCTAGGGCAAAACTATGGGAAGCCCTTAGACTTATGGGTCTCCCGCTTGAACTTTTAGAGCTAGTCAGGCGTCTACATGAGGATACTTTTGCCCAGGTAAGATGGGAGAAGCAGGGTCAGGTGACCAACAGCTTCCCAGTTCAACGAGGAGTGCGACAGGGCTGTGTGTTGGCCCCTACCCTGTTTCTCCTGTTTATCAACCAGGTGGTTGCCTTTTTTAGGGATCTGCAAACAGACGCACCTACCCTGGGGGGTTCAAAGTATCCCATGTTAATATTCGCCGACGACACCCTGCTCCTTTCTAAAACCCGGAGCGGGTTGCAGGTAGCCCTGAATAAATTTGCTGAGTTTTGTACAATTAATAACTTACAGATCAATGTCGACAAAACCAAATTTATGGTTTTTAATAAAAACAAACCAATCAAAAGTTCGGTAACATTAAATGGTGCCCCAATTGAACAGGTCAAAGTCATGACCTATTTGGGTGTGACTCTCGATCACCAATTCACTTGGAGCCCCCAGTTGGAGGTTTTAAAACTTAAATTTGTTCGCCTTACAGGATGTCTATTGCAGGAACAAAAAAAAACCTTGACCAAACGCATTACACCAGCGGTTAAAATTTATGAGGCCAAGGCCAATGCGGCTACCCTGTATGGAGCGGACATATGGGGCTACAAAGATCTGTCAGCATTAACCACAGCACAGAATAGGTTCTTGCGGAACCTGGTGGGGCTTCCACAATCCTCACCTATAAAACCATTGCTTTTAGATCTAGGCTGTAGACCTCTGAACGAGATGGCGCAGTATCGTCTTGTAGCTCTCTGGCGTCGCCTTTGGACGACCCCAGAGCTTAGCCTTTTTGCTCATGAATTGGGTGAGGTCAAATTGTTGTGGGGCGCTCATAAAATCCAATGGCTCCGGGAAGTTAAAGAAATCTTTTATTCAATGGGCCTCCCAGAATTATGGTTACATCCAGAATGCTCTGGGTTCCCGTCCAAACAAGAATTTAAAGATCAGTTCTGGGCTGCAAAGAAATTTGCTCTGGTCTCTCAGTCGTCAGAAAATAGCTTAACGGGACTCTTTTTAATACATAAGGTAACACCGTCCCTTGAGCCCTATTGGGACTTGATCTGCAAAACCCTCGAACGCAAGCTGTATCACCAGTTTCGGGTGGGTACTTTGCCGACCAACTCCTTCACTGAGAAGTGGGCGAAGAAGGCAAGTTATAATAAATGTATTTTTTGTCCTGACCAAGTCGAAAGTATTGGTCATCTGTTTTTTGCATGCCCAGCATATCGATTGCCTCGACTGAAATGGTTGAAACCTATTTGTAAAACCTTGAATTGTGGGAAAAACCGTGAAGCCCTGTTGAAATTACGAGATTTACGTGTTGAAATCTCTGTGATCTGTGTAGCCAAATTCTTGGGGTGGGCGTGGCTGATCCGTGCAAAGAAATTGAAAACTCCTTTTTAATCACTTTGGAATGACTGTATATTGATTGTGTCACACTCCTTTTATATTGGGTACTTATTTTAAAATGTTTTTATTGCTATATCATGTATGCTGTCTTTTATGAATTTTATTCGAAATAAAGACAAAATGAACTGAACTGGAATCGATACCATAGTCTGTCAGGAAAGCAGAAACAGATCCTTTAAATGAAAAGAAATGAAAAATTGCACTTGTATAGCGCATAACTACCCGGAGGCCTCGCACTCCCTGAGAATGCCTAGGGGATCATGGGTAGTCTACCCTGCTCCCTTATGATGTTTTCAAGTATTACATTTTACTCTCTAGTGAATCTACACAAAATTGGCGGTGATATGGTGCATTAGAGACAGTGAGAGAAAGGAGGCAGGAGATGAAAAAGATGTCAAATACACATTGGAGATAATATAGTGGGAGAAAGGAAGTAACTATGAGGAAACTTACTATGTAACACAAAAAAGTTGCACAGTATACTATAAGTCTCACTTTATATTATAATCATTTTGGTACTACTTCATGAATTACATATAAAAATGAATAATGTCTCAAAATTTTTTAATTATTAAATATTAATTTATTGTTCAGAATTTTCATAATTTAATAGAACTTCCAACATCGGATTATCTGGAATCTCCTCCAAATTTTGATTGCATGATTCAATGGTTTGTATACAGTCAATTATTTCTTGGTCCAGAGACTCATCCATGAAATCCAAGTCAAGAAAATCTTCTTCAAGAATGTCCTCATCCATAATTTCAAAAGAAATATTAATGGTCTCTTCTTTACCTGACCATGGGTTTAAGTTCAGACAGGTACTTCTGAGTTTTTAACAGTGAAGTTATCTTTGGGCAGTGTATGGTATCAGGCAGGAAGTAGAAATATAAAAAAGTGCATGTGATGAAGCCTAAGTAAATTCATAATTATACCAGAGAAGCCTAACTCAATCCATAACTATAACAGAGAAGCCTATATATCAGAGGGACAGTAAATAACTAACAGAAAACGTTTTTCCAAATTAACTGAAAGTGCACAACATAGTTCCCCTTACAAATTAACAACTTACCTTTCAGAAAGCAGTTGAAGTTTTGAGAGAAAATCCTCAGACTCCTTTCCCTCTCACTCATTTCCCTTTTACTTACTCCTCTTTCCTGATTTAGTTTTGCTAACTCACATTCTGTTAATATCTTACTCCTCTAACTCCTTCTCTCAGTCCCTCTGTCCTCACAGTTACTCACTCCTGTTCCCTCACTCCGTTTCTCTTACCCTCACTGTCTCTGTCCCCTCACTCTGTCACTAATCTCTCATCGTCCTGCTCACTCTATAACTCACACACACTCCCTCACTTGCCTTTCTTTGCTGCTTCACTCCGTCCCCTTCTGTCACTCCTTCCTTTACTCTCTCTATCCTTTCTCTGTCACTCCCCATGTCTTACCCTTATTCACTTTTATCCACCCTCTTTCACCCCTCTTTACTTACACTCACTGCTCTTTTCTCACCCTCCCTCACCGCTGTTCCTTTACTCCGGTTCCGTCACTACCCCTCATTCCCCATCCTTTACTCTCCTTCCCTTTACTTTCAACACCCACTCACATTCTCCCAGTACCTCTGCTTTAGTCTTCTTCCTCTCTCTTCCCTTCTTTCGCTCCCTTATTCATTTCCTTTTCTCACTTACACCCTCTTACACCTTCTCTCTGTCGTACTATCTATTACACAGTCCCCCTGTGTTGCTCCCTCTAGCTCTCTTTCTCTTAACATCACTCTCTCTGTCCCCTTCCCTTAGCGTACCGGTACGCGTACCCTGGAGAAAAAAGAATGACAGTTTTTAAAAATGTAGCATTTTTTTTATAATTTGGAGGTAGTTCTAAAAAGAACTGTTTCTTTTTATTCTTTTTGTTTTACATTTTTTCTATTGTTTTTTTGAACATTTTTTACTTTTTTTGGCTTTTATGAACAATGTTATATTTTTTGGTAATTTTTATGGGGACAAACAAAAAACAGGGAATTGTAAACGGCTCAACTGGAGCAACAAAAAAAAAAACAGGAAAAAATTAAGTTTTTTTTTTGCAGTTGTGGTTGTCTCCAGCACGGTTGATCAGTTTGATACTTTGCTCTCCATAGCAAATTGTAGTCCCGCAAAATTTACAAAGTATTTTATAATCTCCAAACTGGGGTTGGATATTTGGGACCATCTCCCTTGTCTCTGGACCCGATGGAGTGGGTTGTTTTCTTTTGGAGGTGCTGGGAGAAGATTGGGGAGGGTTTCTTGTCAGTTCTCTGACCTCTGCGGCAGCATAGTTGTTTGGGTGCTTGCGTTGCATATGGCGAATCATTGTATTGTTGCCAAATGAATACTTTTTTGCAGGGTTCCCCCTGGAAAGTACAGTGCCACAGATGAGACATGTGACTTTGAGCATTTACTTTCTTTTGTCCCTTGGGATTTTAAAAAACTCCCACACAAAGTGCTCCTTGGGTTTATAGGTATTATCTTCAGGCAGGAACTGCCTCTCCTCCTCCTCCTCCTCCTCCTCCTCCTCCTCCTCCTCCTCCTCCTCCTCCTCCTCTTCTTCTTCTTCTTCTTCTTCACCAGCACTTTGGTGTTGTGGTGGTCCTTGTGGTGGTGGTGGTGGTGGTGGTTGAGATGCTCCTGCTGCTGCTGCTGCTACTGTAGCCATTTCTCACTTACTACAAACAGGTCTGCAAACAGGTCTTCCTCAGTCAAAGTAAGAAGTGAGAATGAGGAAAAAAGGTGGGAGCTTTCATCATTTGGAAAAAAAAAACAGTTCTGAACCACTGAAAAGTGTTATTTTCAGGTCACATGACCCGACACGCTTACGTTACGCGCCCCGGGGCGCGCCCGGGGCCGCTTACGTAGCGCGATCGTATGCGCTCGGGCGCTTCCGGGTGCACTTACGCCGTGCGTCATAAGATGCATCATGCGGCTACCCGATACGTCACGATGATGTTTTCACGGCAATAGTGCTAACGGGACGCTCACCGGTACGCGCACCGGGAGCACTCCAGGGCAAAAAAAAATTATATAAACATGAACAATATACATTAAAAAAATAGTATTACATAAATATACAATATAGGATTCATTATAAAAAATATTATATTTCATAGCTATAGAAATTTGCTATTAAAACACCTTTGAAATTCACTGAAAAAAACATAGGTTTGAGGCCCTATATATAGTTAGGAATTAGCATTTACAAAACCTATGAAATTCACTGAAAAAACCATAGGTTTCACACTAGTTATAGTTAGGAATTAGCATTTAAAAAACCCTATTAAATTCACTGAAAAAACATAGGTTTGACACCAGTTATAGTTAGCTGGAAATGTTACTGACATAAAATAATTGAAATTCCCACGTTATAGTTAGTTGGACTCACTATAACTTGCGCGCCTGCAATGCACTGCTGATGACGTCACATATTACATCACTCATGACATGGTCAGTGACATCACTTATGACATCACTGATGACACCATCCTTGTGACAGAGTGACAGACCTCCTTTCAGTGTAATGTAACCCTTGAAACACCTATTCAAAAATAGAAACTAAAATTTTCAAAAAATGGAGATACCCATACCAGTTACAACAACCAATTCAGTAATTCCACCATCTATATACACATCCACTCATTCCCCAACAGTTCTATATAGTCACTCATACATATACTCACTCATCATATGTAGTGATACACCTATACATCCTGTTACACACCGACAGTCATCCAAAAGTTACTCACACATGCAAATAAACTATTGAACATCCATGTATTTGCATATCCAGCTATACACACACTACCACCTTACTTCTAAGGAAACTTACACATACTTACTCTCTTAAACAATCACTTATAGAAACACATACTTATTTAAACAGGAACTCTTACAATCTCTCACTCTCACATATACTCACTTATATACATCAATACTCACATATACTAGATTAAAGCATATGTAGTTACTGATAAAGACACTAGTGAGACAGTCATTCACTCACTAACACACACATATACACACTCATCCAACCATACAGTCCTGCACATATGCTGTCTTCAAAACACATACAAACAGTGAGTCAGTCATTGATGCAGCTATGTGCTAAGTAATACCCCCACCAAACTATACAGACACTCATACTAATACTAAAAAAAACATCTAATAACCCATATACACACACACACGTAGCTACTCACCAACCCATGCAGCAACTTATACACAAAGTGAAACACCGATACATATATTTAAATATTTAAACATTACTCGCTAATATATGTATTCACTAAGATACACTTAATAAGCCAGTTAACCAATCAATTTTTTTTTAAAACATCCATTTAGACACTTATTTAAACATTTATTCTTCCATCGACCTTTACATATACATATATAAAACATTTATTTTTCAGAAAAACACACATTCACTGGATGGTGTCATCAGTGATGTCATGAGTGATGTCACTGACCATGTCATGAGTGATGTAATATGTGACGTGATCAGCAGTGCATTGCAGGCGCACAAGTTATAGTGAGTCCAACTAACTATAACATGGGAATTTCAATGGTTTTAGGTCAGTAAAATTTCCAGCTAACTATAACTGGTGTCAAACCTATGATTTTTTCAGTGAATATATATATATATATATATATATATATATATATATATGTTTAAATAACCTTTTTCTAATTAGAAAATTAAGGAACACAAGTTACCTGAAGTTGTGCTTAGAGAAATAGATGTCGTAAGACAGCTTGGCCAACTGCCGCATCCTCTTGACTTGTCGATTGCAGGCAGTAATGTCTCGTAAACGTGTGGGCAAGCTTCCATGTCGCAGCACGGCAGATATTTTCCAGTGTCACTCCTGCAAACAACGCTGTAGACGCTGCTACAGCTCTCGTGGAATGAGCCTTGAAATTTCCCAGTAGTGGTCTGTTTGATTTGATATGGCAGAAATGGATTGCAGAGGCTATCCATCTGGAAATTGTGGCTTTAGTGACCGCTGTCCCCAGCGTAGTTTGACCATAAGCCACGAATAACTGATCAGATTTTCTGAAGGTTTTTGTCCTTTGTAGGTAGAATTTTAAACATCGCTTGATGTCCAAAGAATGCAGTGTTCTTTCCACTGGTGTAGTAGGATTTGGAAAGAAAGCTCTCAACTTCACTGGCTCATTTAAATGGAACTGTGATGGTACTTTGGGTATAAATGTTGGATTAGTTCGAAGAGTGACGTAATCATGTGAGAAATGCAGGAAAGGTTCTTTAATAGTGAATGCTTGAATTTCACTTACTCTTCTGGCAGATGTTAAGGCTAGAAGTAGGGCGACCTTCCATGTGAGATACTGGAGGTCGGCTTTGTGAATAGGTTCGAATGGATGTTATCAGTTGTGAGAGAACCATATTGAGTTCCCATTCCGGTGGGGGAGGCATAACCGGAGGATAAGCTCGGAAAAGACCTCTCATTAACTGTTTAATTAAAGATGAAGAACACAGTGAGGGAATGTTAGCAACTTTCCTGAACCTGGATAGAGACGCTAGATGGATCTTTATTGATGAAAAGGCAAGACTCGAGCAAGCCAAATGTAGTAGATAAGGAAGAATGTTCTCTACAGGAGCTTCTATCGGGTGTAAACTGTTGGAGACACACCAAGAGCAAGAGCGCTTCCATTTAAGACGATATGTCTTCAATGTGCTTTGGGCTCGCAACTTTTTTAAAAGGTCACGGCAATCCTGAGGAATATGAAGGTTTTGAAACTGTAAGAAGTCAGGAGCCATGAGTGTAATTTTAGAGATTGAGGATCTGGGTGAAGTAGTTCAAGTTCAGGAATTTATATAGCGCACTACTCACCCAGAGGGTCTCCAGGCGCTTGGGGTGTGGGTTCATTTATTATCGAATAACCAGGTTTTAAGTTCTTTTCTGAAGGAGATGTGGTTCTGTGTAAGGCGGAGGTGAGTGGGGAGTGAGTTCCAGGTCTTGGCCACCAAGTAGGAGAAGGATCTAACTCCCATGGTGGATCTTTGATTACGCAGAACTGCAGCGAGGCCTTGATTGGAGGATCTTAGTTGGCGGGTGGGTGTGTAGAAGGATAGTCGAGTGTTGAGGCATTCGGGCCCTAGTTTGTAGAGGGCCTTGTGTGCGTGGGTGAGGAGACGGAATGTTATTCTCTTGTTGACGGGAAGCCAGTGGAGGTCTTTCAGGTGGCCGGTAATGTGATCTTGGCGAGGGATGTCCAAAATGAGTCTCGCTGATGCGTTTTGGATGCGTTGGAGTTTTTTCTGTAATTTGGCTGTTTTCCGGCGTAGAGGGTGTTTCCGTATTCTAGTCGACTCGTAACCAGTGCGTGGGTGACAGTCTTTCTTGTCTCGGCGGGGATCCAGTGGAAGATTTTTTTGAGCATACGGAGTACGTTGAAGCAGGAGGATGAGACGGCGTTGACTTGTTGTTGTCATAGAGAGTGAGGAGTCTAGGATGAAGCCAAGGTTACGTGCGTGGTCTGTGGGTATGGGTGCTGAGCCCAGATCCGAAGGCCACCATGAGTCGTCCCAGGCAGAGGGGGATGATCCTAGGATGAGCACTTCCATTTTGTCTGAGTTAAGTTTTAGGCGGCTGTTTTTCATCCATACGGCTACTTCTTTCATGCCTTCGTGAAGATTGGTTTTGGCGGTGTTGGGGTCTTTGGTGAGGGAAAGGATCAGCTGGGTGTCGTCGGCGTAGGAGATGATGTTAAGGTTGTGTTGACGCGCGATGGGAGCGAGTGGACTCATGTAAACGTTGAACAGGGTGGGACTGAGTGATGATCCTTGTGGTACACCGCAGATGACTTCGGTGGCCTCTGATTTGAATGGGGGAAGTTGGACTCTCTGAGTTCTCCCAGCTAGGAACGAGATGATCCAGTCCAAGGCTTTTCCTTTTATGCCGATGTTGCTGAGGCGTTGTGTGAGGGTGCTGTGACAAACAGTGTCGAAGGCGGCGGAGAGGTCGAGTAGAATGAGGGCCACTGTTTCTCCGTTGTCCAGTAGTGTTCGGATGTCGTCTGTTGCTGCAATGAGGGCGGTTTCGGTGCTGTGTTTGGCTCGAAAGCCGGACTGTGAGGGATCGAGGGAGTTGTTGGATTCGAGGAAGGCGGCGAGTTGGCTATTGACGGCTTTCTCGATGACTTTGGCCGGGAATGGGAGGAGGGATATGGGGCGGTAGTTTTTAAGTTCAGAGGGGTCTGCTGTGTGTTTCTTCAGGAGGGCCCTGACTTCGGCATGTTTCCAGCTTTCGGGGAAGGTAGCAGAGTTGAAGGAGCAGTTGATGACATCACGGAGATGGGGTGCAATGATGGAGTCTGCTTTGTTGAAGATGTGGTGAGGACAGGGGTCGGTTGGCGAGCCGGAGTGGATGGAATTCATTAGGCGGATAGTGTCTTCAGTGGTGATTGGGTTCCAGGCGCTGAGGTTGTTAGAGGGCGGTTTAGGTTCTGAGGGGGGTGGAGAGGATTGTTCGTTGGAACTGTTTTCGAAGCTGTTATGTATGTCGGCAATTTTGTTGTAGAAGGAGGATAACGAGTCGCAGAGGTCTTGGGAGGGAGTGATGTCGTTTGAGGCTGCAGTGGGGTTGGTGAATTCTTTGACGATGTTGAATAGTTCCTTGCTGTTATGGGCGTTGTCGTCGAGTCGGTTCTTGAATGCTGATTTCTTGGTGGATCGAATCAGCTGGTGGTGTTTGCGGGTGGCTGCCTCGAAGGTGGTCATGTTGTCGGTGGTTGGGTTTTTTCTCCATGTTTTCTCGAGAGTACGGCATAGTTTCTTGGATTTTTTTAAGGTCATCGTTGAACCAGGGGGCCTTTTTGCTGTCTTGTTTGGTGTGATGGTTTTTCAAGGGTGCTAATTCGTCAGCGCAGTGAGTGATCCATTGTTTGAATTTGATGGCAGCTTGGTTTCGGTCCGATGAGAGGGCGGGTGGGTTTTGGTTGAGCGATGTGAGGAGTTGGTCGGTGGTGATTTTGTTCCATTTTCTTCGGGGAATAGGTTGTGGGTGGTTGCGGGTCGAGGTGGATTTGTAGCTGAAGTGAACACAACTGTGGTCCGTCCAATGGAGAGCTGTGGTGCGATCGAAGGAGATGTGTTTGCTCGAGGTGAAGATTGGGTCGAGCGTATGTCCGGCCACATGGGTGGGGGTGTCAACAAGTTGTTTAAGGCCGAGATTGGCCAGGTTGTCAAGAAGGGTGGTGGTGCTGCTGTTGTTTTTCATTTCCAGGTGGAAGTTGAGGTCTTCTAGTAGAATGTAGTTCTCGGAGGCAAGGGCATGTGGACTGATGAAGTCAGTGATGTCTTCGCTGAATTGTTTACGGGTTCCTGGAGGCCTGTAGATGAGGGTGCCTCTGAGTGTGGTCCTAGGGTCGGTGTGGATCTGGAAGTGGAAGTGTTCGGCGGTTGTAAGGTTATCGTCGGAGCTGGTCGTGATTTTGATGGTGTTCTTATGGACCATGGCGATTCCTCCTCCTGTTTGGACGGTGCGGTCTTTTCGGATGATCTTGTAATTGTCCGGGATGGCTATGGCGGGTGTTGATGATGCGTTCATCCATGTTTCAGTAAGGAAGGCGACGTCCGGTGATGTAGTGTCGAGTAGATCCCAGAGTTCGGTGGCGTGTCTGTGGACCGAGCGGGTGTTCAGCAGGATGCACTTCAGTTGGTTAGAGTCGGAGCTGTGTTTGGGGTTAGCAGATGTAGTATGGGTCTTGAAGCTGGTAAATTTGCAGGAGCGGCAGGCGAAGGGACCGTGGGTACGTCCTGGGGCAGCTTCGTAGCATTGCGGTGTGCGTCCGGGGTTAAGGGCGAGGAGAGTGGCGGTGTCATACGAAAAGCAAGTGGGGTGGGTATGGCGGGGAACAGGGGGTCTGGCGCTGGGCGCGGTCCAGGCGCGGACGGGCGTAGATGGGCTTACCTTTGGCGCACTTTCGGCGCGACCGCAGCACGTGAACGCTGCGCGTGAACGCTGCGCGTAGGTTGTTCTGGCATAAGTGGAAAGTGGGGGCGGAGCGAGGGGGGGTCAGCTGGGGGGCGGGGCGGAGAGGCCGGCTACGAGGCCACCAACAAATGGCAGATAAAGCCAAACCGAAACAGGACACCAGGACGAGATTGGGGCACAAAATACAGATACGCTATGGACAATGGTACAGGCACAAACAGGCAATAATTTTAATTTAAAATACAAGCGCTAAATAAGCACAGAGCGCTATTACAATGCGAGGCAATAATTACAGATTAAACTAGATGCGAGCGCTAGATATGCACAGAGCGCAATTACAATGAGAGCAGTAGCAGGCACCAATATTAGTAAAACAATTCAGGCACAGCGCTACGATACCCAGGCTTGGAGCGTGG
The DNA here is from genome assembly GCF_964263255.1 of Lissotriton vulgaris. Lineage (NCBI taxonomy): Eukaryota > Metazoa > Chordata > Amphibia > Caudata > Salamandridae > Lissotriton > Lissotriton vulgaris. The sequence goes on along the minus strand of NC_141693.1, from coordinate 2,018,831,882 downwards.
GGGAGCGACCTCTCAGAGAGTCTGGATGGTCACGGAGTCAGGCACAGCGCTACGATACCCAGGCTTGGAGCGTGGGGGAGCGACCTCCTCTCAGAGAGTCTGGATGGTCACGTAGTCAGGCACAGCGCTACGATACCCAGGCTTGGAGCGTGGGGGAGCGACCTCCTCTCAGAGAGTCTGGAAGTATCTGTCCTTCATTTCGCGACAGCATTGTTGGAGTCGGAAGAAGACGGATTGGACGATCCTGGGATAGCAACATGAGCTCCTCAAACCAGTACTGGCGCGGCCACCTGGGGGCAATCAGGATGAGACGGCAATTCTCCAACTTCATCTTGCGCAAGATCCTTGGTATCAACGGGATTGGGGGAAAAGCATAAGCACAAATCCCTGGCCATCGCATGGACAGGGCATTCCCTCGTGATCCCTGTTGAGGGTATCTGCTGGCGTAATACCATCATTTTTTGTTTGGCTGTGTTGCAAACATGTTCAGCATTGGCTTGCCCCAAACCTGGTACACTTTTTAATTGAGCATGGTCTAATTCCCACTCGTGGCAGCCTGACAGGGATCTGCTGAGTTTGTCCGCTAGAGTATTGTTGATGCCCTTGACATGCTCTGCTTTGAGAGTTATGTTGTGAAGTGTAAGCCATTCCCATAACTCCTGAGCTTCCTTTGATAACGTTGTCGATCTTGTTCCTCCTTGGTTGTTCACAAGAACATGCTGGTGGTATTGTCAGTTATGACCAGAACCGAAGACCCTGTGATCCTGGGAATTAACGCTTGCAAGGATAGGAAGATGGCTCTCAATTCCAGACTGTTGATGTGACGTTATCTGTATTTCTGAGACCATTTGCCTTGGACTTATAAATCTTGGAGGTGACCTCCCCAACCCTCCATGGACGCATCCGTTGTCAGAACGAAATCTGGAGGAGTCTGTATGAACGTGAGCCCCTGCTTCAGATTGTGTTGCTGCGACCGCCATTGAAGAGCATTCACCATGCGTGGCGTGACTTCGATGATGTCGTCGAAGGAGCCGGTCGCTTGTTTCCATTGAAGATGTAGTTCTTCCTGTAAAGGCCGCATTTTCAGGCGCAGCAATGGGATGAGATTTATGGCTGAGGAACACATTCCCAGGAGTGAAGCGAACAGGCAAACAGAAAGTGACCTTTTTGACACTTGAATTGCTAATTTAGAGTCGTCTTTCTTGAGACAAGAATGCTTTGCATTGCATTGCATTGTGTCTAGACGTGCTCCTAAGAAAGGCAGGATTCTTTTCGGAGGCAATTGGGATTTGCTTGTGTTCACAGTGAGATCAAGAGATCGCGACACGTTGCAATGGCATTCTTTACACTGTTCTTTGAAGGGCCTTTGATTAACCAATCGTTCAAGTACGGGAAGACGTTGCCGCTACCGGGGCCAAGCACTTTGTGAAGATCCTTGGAGCCGATTTGAGGCCAAACTGGAGCACTTTGAACTAATAGTGGGTGCCAGCCACTGTGAATCGGAGATACTTTCGATGTTTTGGATGGATCGGGATGTGGAAGTATGCATCCTCCATGTCTAAGGAAGCCATAAAATCTCCCTCGTTCAGGCAGCTTAGAATCTCTGAACGGGTGACCATGCGAAAACCCTGTTTCTTGAGGAACCTGTTGAGGTTGCGCAGGTCCAGAATCGGTCGCCATTCCCCTGATTTCTTCTTTACAAGGAAAAAACAGGAATAGAAGCCTGTCAGCCTCTGATGAATTGGGACTTTTTCTATAGCGTTCTTGTGGAACATTGAATAAACTTCCTTGAACAATAAGTGAAGGAGAGGGGGCGGAGGTCCTTTGGGCGGAGTAGTTGGTGGTTTGGTGACAAATTCTAGGGTGTGTCCATGTCGTACGAGGTCTAGCACTCATTGGTCAGAGGTAAATGTTTGCCACTGGTGTAGGAAAAAAGATATTTTTGCGCCCACAGGGAGGGGAGGAAATATGGTTGGCGCCTGGCTGAACTCACTGTTTTCTATGAGTATCTCGCCCTTCATTGTTGGAGCGTTTCTGGTCTCCTTGGCGAGAGAAGCCAGCCGTATTAGATTGGCAGTACGAAGATTGATAATTCTGCCGGTATGGAGGCTGATATTGTCTGCTTTGCTGATGGTAACTTCTTCTGGAGGAGTAGCCACGCCCTCTAGCACCTCTGAAAGATCCCCGCAGGGAACCCAAAGACCTTGCGGTATCAGTGTCCGTCTTGATTGCCTGGAGGGCTTCGTCAATGTTTTCCAATTAAAGTCTCGCCATGGTAGGCCATATCCAAATCTTTAATTGAACCTCAGGGCGGAGGGTGGTGGCCTTCAACCAACCCCGACGCCTGAGAACTGCAGCTCCAACCAACTGCCTGAAATTTGTGATAACAATATCCAGAGTGCAGTCGATAGTTTCTGCAGCTGCGCGCTCTCCCTCCATCAAAATCTTCCAAGCCTCCTGTCGTTTGTCCTCTGGAATCAGGTCAATCAGATCAGCCATGTCCTACCACATTTTGCGATCATAACGCCCTATGATCACCAAAGAATTTGCTGCCCTAATAGAGCCGGCAGCCATGGTTGAGAATGTTTTACCAATGAGGTCAAGACAACGTCCCTGTTTATCTGGTGGCGTAGTGATGGGTGTGGCTCCGTTTTTAGACCTTTTGTTGTGCGGCCTGTGAAATGACAGAGTCTGGCCTCGGGTGACAAATAAGGCATGAAGGGCTGTTGATCAGAACATGATATTTTGTATCAATGCGTGGAAGCACTGCAGGCACAGAAGCAGGATTTTCATTATTTTAATGCCCTCATTCCAAATGTAATCTATTATTGGAATTGCTCTGGAAATCTTTCTAGTTTCATCTTTAAAATCATGTAGGAAACATTCGGATTGTTCCACTGTCACTGGAAGCTGAAACCTATCTGCGGCACGCTGCATGAGGTTATGAAATCCACCTATATCTTCTGGTGGTGAGTGCGATGGTTGTAGAGTTGGTGGAGATGGCATGGGGATAATATAAGCATCCCACGGATCCAAAGGAGGATTCTCTGGTAGCTCGCCTTTTTCTACTTCATCATAAGATGTATCTGGTGTTTGAGTAGGCAGAGCAGGTTGTTGAGCTTCCGTAGCCGGAGACGTAGGTGCTGGAATCTCAGGTTGAGAAGCAGTTTCTACTGCTGTAGGTGGTATGGTTGTCAATGGAGGCAGAGGAGATAGAGCTTCCGTTAATGGGCTCTTCATTCTAGTCGTCGACAACGGTATCGTCAACGGACTCGACCATCGTCGATGGACTCGAGGTAGACGGTATCATCGTCGACGGACTCGACGTAGACGGGATCATCGTCGACGGACTCGACGTAGACGGGATAACTGTCGACGGGCTCGACGTCGACAGGACTGTCGTCGACAGACTCGACGACGACGGAACCATCGTCGACGGGCTTGACTTCTTTGTCGACTAGGCAGTCGTCAACGGCACAGTAGATGTCTTTGTCGATGACTGAGGCTTCGTCGACGGTACCTTCGTCGACGAGTGTTTTGACTTAGACGATGAGGCTTTCGTCGACGATGGTTTTCTTTGTCACAATGAAAATTCGAGTTGACAGGATAGGAGAGGTGATAGATGAAGTAGAAATTGTCGCAGTCGACGAAGGAGCTGAAGATGTAACATAGATGGTCGGCATAGGTAAAGCTGAAGAGACAGAGCAGCTTTTACTCACGGTGTTAAACAATAGCTTTTTAGAGTCCTTGAGAGCTGAAGCTTCTGAGGAAGGTGAAGGAGATATCTGAGAAGGACCAGAAGTGGAGTGGGAGGTTTTAAGATGCTTTCTCCCGTCACTTGACTAACTGTCCTGACATCTTCCTCTCTTGCGGGAGGTCGAAGCTCTGTCATAATCTTCAGTTGAAGAAGATTTGAGCCATAAAAGGACTCTAGCCTCCTTATCCCTTAAGGTTTTTGAAAGGAATGTACGGCAGATCTTACAATTTTTTGCCTCATGCTTTGGATAGAGGCAATAGATAAAGTCCTTATGTTCATCATCAACAAGGACTCTCTTTTTGTCGCATATTCTGCAGGGTCTAAACAAGGCCTTCTTGTCAGACATCCTGAAGAAAAAACTGAGTATGCACTCAGGGAGACTCCCTTCCACATGACGTGCTGTGAAAATCTAAGGAGAAGGATTAGTTACTTACCTGTAATCCTAGTTCTCTTCCAGGGGTATCCTCATCAAAGTCATAAGCATTAGAATATTCCCGCCCATGCGCGGGACCCCGGAAAATAAGCAACTGCAGCCTCATACGCATCAGAGCTGAATCATGCTGTAAGGACTTCCCATCATAACATAAAAACAAGCATTAGAAATAGTGAAAAACAACAATAAAACATGTGTTGAATCTGTTTTAATGCTCAGCAGACAGCAGAACATCTCATAAAGAACTGAAAGCATAGGAAGCTCCCAGGCTGCATTGCAAACAACCAGTCTAAAAAGACTGAAAAGCTAACTCATAGCAACATAAAGATAAACTGACACCATGCCTTTAAGGCACTCCTGACCCCCAGCTTCCCATCATGCCTCAGGGGTGACAGTTAGGTCAGTTGTTCTTTGCGGAGACTGAAAAAGACATGGCACAAAGAGTTAACAATATTTTCAAAACATAAAAGTCCTTTGCCCGGGGAGGCAGGAGGGTTGCTTATGACTTTGATGAGGATACCCCTGGAAGAGAACTAGGATTACAGGTAAGTAACTAATCCGTCTCTTCCAGGGGATCCTCATTAATAGTCATAAGCATTAGAATAGAATAGCGAGCCTCACCTCATCTCCCTGCGGGCAAAGGAGCAGAACAGTAATACAACCAATAAGCTTAGAAGAACTAAGCTTGGACAGATAGATGGCTATCCAAACAGATTCCTCAAGGAGGCTTGGCCCACTTGAGAATCAGCCCTGGAATCGGATTCTAGGCAGTAATGCCTCGTAAAGGTATGAACCGATCTCCAGGTTGCAGCCTTGCAAATTTCTGACATCTGAACATCATGCAAAAAAACCACTGTGGCCGCTTTCCCCCTAATGTAGTGCGCCTTACGCAACACCAGTAAGGGTCTTTTCGCCAATTGATAAGCCAACTTAATGCAGGATACGATCCAGCTGGAAATGGATCTCTTAGCACATGGAGGGCGTGTTAGAGGGTAGAGCGGCCCCGGTTTGCAGCGGGCCGCTCCCCCCCACCCCCAAGTGGGCAGCATTGTTTCTCGAGCCCACGAGGCTTAAAGGGGGCAATTTATTTCTAGAGCCCACGAGGCTCCACGCACATGGAGGGCGTGTTAGAGTGTAGAGCGTCCCCGGTTGGCAGCGGGCCACTCCCACGTTCCCAGAGCCCAGATGGCTCCCACGAGGCCCCATTATTTTTAAGAGCCTAGAGGGCTCCTGTGGGCACATTGTTTTAGAGCCTAGAGGGCTCCAGCGATGGGCAAGTGTTGGCTCCGAGCCTAGAGGGCTCCAGCCTTTGGCGCAGTTTTGGGTAAGGTAGATCATCCTCTAAGTGCAGTGTGAGTTTTCTGGGTTCACCAGTAAGGGTGGGAGCCAGCGGTGGCAGCGAAAATGTGTCCAGTGCATGTTTTCCCATTCCCCGTTCCCGGAGTAATGATACCTGTGTCACATGGTGGTCAGGTTGAGAAATCAGGGGCGGTAGAAACTGTCTTACCAGTCTGGGGAGGGGGGGCGGGTGTGGATGAATGGTGTGTTGCACTGGATGTGGGTGTGAGTTCTCTGAAATAAGGAGCTTGCTGAATACAAGTGGTGTGAATTCTCTGGGATGGGGAGCTTGCTGAATAATTGGTGGGAGTTCTGAGATCGGAAGCTTGCTGAATGATTGGGAGTGATTCCAAAAAGGAGTGGCAAGGTGTTTTCCAGCCCAGAGTGGTGGAAGAGGTTCAGAGTAGCCCAGCTAGGTCCCGGTGTAGGGGCCCACGTCCTGTCTGAGGAGAAGTAGTGGGTGGGACTGCGTGTCTCCAGGTGCCTGAAACACAGTCTCAGGGCCTAGATTGTTTCTTAAGGGAACATCAGGTCGAGGGTCTAGGCTGTACTAATAGGCCATTTGAGGAGGATCTCCCAGAAGTGTCTGGAGAACGGGGAGCGCCTGTAAGCAGAGTTCCAGTAGTTCTGGTGTCTGGCAGTACCGCTCCAGCTGGGAAGGTGCAGAAGTCCAGATGGAGGGGTGCAAGGTGGGGGGGAAGACAAACTGAAGTAATCAGACAGCTCCAGACTACTGTGAAACGCCAAAGTAATGTTCCTTGAACCCCCATCCTTTAAAAGGGAACAACTGATTGCACAATCCTTCTCAGGAAGTGCAACCAAAATCTGTAATTCACTACCTCCAAATTGGCGCACAACTTCCTCCCTGATGACTACTGAAACTGAATTGAAAGCCCTAGTCTCCCAACGGTATTTTAGCTAAAACATTAATCACCACGTGCAACAGAATTCTACACTACGTCAACCTTTTTACTGCTGTATACTACCTCAACCTTTTTATGGCTACCTTTGTAATTACTTATAGCTATATAGTCCATCTGAAACCCTCTGTAACTTCCATGGAACAAAATAGTTCTCCTGTAAAGCACTCTAGCACCTTTTGGTAAGTCTGTGCTATATAAATATGCATACAAATATAAACCAGCGTACTGCTGAACGTGTGAGGCAGAGGGTACAACAGCATCCAAGCACTGAAGCAATTCTATTGCTGAATCCATTGTGCAGCGGGTTAGCCCACATCCGAGTGCTGCAGAACATGTGCGGCAGAGGGTACCCGAGCAGAAGAGCACTGCTGTAGTTCAACTGCTCAGTATACGGAGCAGATAGAAAGAAGTGCAGAGTACTATTTTTTTTCCTCATTTACCAGCAGGTGATACTTGTATGATAACAGGAAGCTAGAAATGCCCTCGACCATCTTAAAGATAGTGCTGAATTGTTGTCCCAAGATGACTTCAGGGACAAACTGTTTCAACCAGTCATGCTTTAATCAGTAGACACAGAAAATTACAACATCTTACTCTGTGTCACCATAATAGGAAGGCTGCCCTCATTTCTTGGGTTTTTACCACTGGACGGGGACCCAAATCCAACGGCTTAACTTATCCAGTAATTTAAGTCATTTCCAGCCCATCAGGGTGGGGCTGTAACATGCATATCTACCTCCTTGCCACAAGGATCAAGACTCTTACGAAAATACTTTAAGTTGCACAATTTACACACATGCCCGAGGGGCACGAAAAACCATATACTACAAAAGTGGAATGCGAAATTACTAGCAGGTAAGTACTAATCTCATAGGGTTTGGAATCGCTAGGACTGGACTACTGAACCTTTAGATTACTAGCAGGAGGCCTAGGGGACTCGGGTGCAGAGTGTGCACTCTCACGCGGGATGCGGGACAAAGTCTATGGATACTAGTAAATGCAAAGTTAGTGTACTCGGGCGAACCCGACTAGGTAGGTCAAAAACGAAAGTGGATCTAGGCACTTAGAGAGTTGTTCTACGCTGGAGCACCGGGGTACTCGGTTTACCTAGCCCAGGGGCTGCGGCTGCATAGGGTTCAAGTGTCGTCGGAAACCCTCGTTGACGAGCCAGGAGCCTGAAAGAAGAAGTTGCTGGCAGGCGACCAGTGAAGAAATTCGGATGGATCCAAGCCTGGATCGAAGATGGAAGACATCTGTAAGCAGAGGGTACCAAGTTCTGAATCACTAGCCAGTGATTAGATGGGCACCAGGATGGCACCGGCTGAAGTCACCTCGACCAGGTGAGTGGGCGACGCTGGGCTCTGCAGTCTCACGGACCAGGAGGCGTTGTCGGCGACCAGGATGGAGGTGTGAGCTGTCCCACAAGGGTTGCTGCTGTCGACGTCGCTGGACCCAGGATTGGGGCAACAAGTCTTGGCAAATTCAAGCCCACGCGGTGGACTCAAAATGACGTCTGGAGTGGACCAGGAGGGTCCGGGGTGCTCCTCTTTTGGAGGGGAGCAAGGGCCAGTCTGGAGCAACCAGACCAGCGGTGTTGATGTCGTCGGTCGTCGTCGGGAAGGCCACAGGCCAGCGGGCTAGTAGCCAGACAACGCGGTGAGCAGCAAAGAGCAGAAGGGCCCCACGCAGATCTGGTGGATGCTGGAGGGCTGAACTTCGGTGCTGGAGCTGCTCAGGGTTGGGGCTTCTCGGACCCCAAAGCACTCACTCGAGGATCCCTCGGCGGTTGTGCTGGGCAAGAGTCGTGCAGTCTTGAAGATGGCCGGTCCCTCGAGGTCTCGTCGCACCCACGGATCTCAGCTGAGCTGACGATGTGGGTAGAGGTCAGAGGTGCCAGGGAAGCCAGGTCTCGTCGTGCTGGTCAGTCGGATTCCGGAGGAAGGACGTGCAGCAAACCGCAGTGTTCTTGAATGGTGCCTGCGGATGCAGGGTGACTACTCCTTAGTCACAAGGGAGAAATCTTAGGAAGAAGTTCCTTTCATAGAAAGTAGTTTCAGGATTCAAAGATGATCTAATTTGGAAGGGGGCCCGCTCCTATCTTTATACTAGGAAAAGGGGCTGGCACGCGACTAGGTCCTGCCCATGGGTGGGACCAGGAAGGGGGGTGGTTACACCCCTCTCCCATGCCAGACTTTCCCCAGCTCAGGGGCTGGTGTGCCCCTGGAACTGGTTTTAGCCGGCAGATGCATAGTGAGCACCGGAGTGCCACTTGCAGTCACCTTCCTCTAAAGCCCTGCCTACCCAGGATACACAAAACCCTGTCTGGGATGGTGCTAGCACCGCCCCTGACAGGAAACCCTTTGTCCAAGCTCCCCTCGCTGGAAGGACTCCCAGCTGCAGGGGGTCAGACTTGTGTCTGTGGTGGCAGCATCCATTTTGTGATGCTGAGGCTCGAGTTAACTTTAACCGGGGTTCACAGTTACATACATGTCGTGTCCCTCTAGAAGGGTGGAATGCTAACCCCGTCGCCAGAATTGGCAAGGGGTTAGTATTCCAATTCGTATGACACCTTACTCGACATGTTTTGATAAAGCGATACCAGAGTTGGCATATAACCGCGAGGATTATAATGCACTTAAGAGTATATGGTATGCGTTATCATGGAACAGCTATTGGGACTTGGTTCCGCAAGCTGCAAACGGGCTCAGCTCATGCCAGAGCACCATCTCACACGATTCCAAGCACTCTGCCTTCAGGATTGTCAAGGCCTGCCATAGGAGTGACTGATAGGAATACGGGTGTCCATTTTAGGGTTAGATATAGGTATACTATATCTAAAGCAAAGGGTGATTACACCACCTTGCCCCAGCTGTCGTGCAGCCTATTGTGTCAGATTTAGATGGCCAGCCAGGGGTGGCATAATACATGCTGCAGCCCCTGGTAGGCCCTGGGTACACCTATGCCCTGAGTTACAGGGTCTGATAAGGTGGCCCAGTACCAATTAGATATGTACCTGGGGGGGGCGGAGCCGGGCCGGCGACCAAGATGGCCGCACGGGGTCCCGGCTCCGCCGACCTTCTTCCCTCACCGCCCGATCTGCCGCCTGCCCCATGCGAAAACGGAGCTTCTGCGCGTCGGAAGGGACGCCGAGATGAGGCGTCCGACTCCGACGAAAATCCGCGCTCCATGAACGGAGGTGTGCTCCTTTGCGCGGAGCGGCCCGCCCGATGCCAGCAGCCGGGACCTCGCGCTGCACTGCACCCGGCCGCCAGTTGAACAGCGACCACACGGACCCGTGGGACGCCGTTCTCCCGTCATGGAGGCCAGTATACCCCTCGACACCGCCGGAGCCCGCTATCGGCGTGATGCACTGTCCCTCTGTGCTGTTTGCTTCTCCCTCCCCCCCCCCAGCACATTTCATCGGCAGCCGGACAATGGGAACTGCTCTTTGTTTTCCTGGAGGTACACTGTTTGCTTGTATACATTGAACTGCGATTTACGCTCCGGCTCACTGGTGCCAGTGGGGGCACAATGTTGGTGTGTTACTTCTTGGGCTGGGGGGGCCCGTATGCACTAGCCAGTGGTGGAGGAGAATGGCATCCTGTGTTACTTTATTGTTGGGGCACCGGCGAACCACAATCCCCTATCTGGCGGGGGCCGGCGACTCCGAAGCCTGTCTGTACTGCGCCGCGGTGGTGCTCCCTGAGAAAGTGGCGACTCGATGGGTTCTACCTAGCTATGGCGGCGGCCGAGTGTATTGGATACCGGGGTATGGCGAATGAATACCCCCAAGGGGGCGGAGAAATACATTCTGGAAATGGCGTGAGGATGTTCTGATTGCCTTTGGATCGATGATTAACTGTAAGCCGCCACCAGCTTTGCCCGTCACTCCTTGTGGGATAAATGTCGCAGCTCCCTGCGGAGGAGCCGCGGCCGGATGTGGATGCGACTTAATGGTGGCTGGCACGCGGACATGCTCCCTTAAGAGACTCCTTGGTGGCTCGTAACGGATCAACTAAAGGATAACTGGCCCCGTGGGTGAAGGCTGATGGCGGTTGAGCGAACCGCGCCATGTGACGTCGAAGAGGCTTTGGTTTCTCCTGGAATGACTTGTGTGCTCCAGTTTGTACTTTTCTGACCCGGCCCGGCATTACATGACTGGTGTAACCTGTACTATTGATCTTGGGGGCCCGTGGGAGTCGAGTGCGCTCGGGGCGCCATTGTTGCTACTTGGGGAGATCTATACTCTCCTGTGGGACTTGAAATGCTGAGCGATTAATAATATCCTGTTTAAGTGGGTGCTCCCAATGTTATGACTTTACTCTCTAAGCAATTGAAACGTTGTGCGACGGTGGGGGGGGTCGGGGTGCCCGTATCGAGAATCTTCCACATATTTCTTTTCCTATCGTGGGCTGTTAGTTATCCTTTCTTTTCCTCTCTTTTTCTTTAACTTATGGTGTGTTATTGCCTTTCTCTTTTTTCTCTTATTCTCTTTTCGGGTTCATAATGGGCGACAGGCACGCTGCTAGGGGGTAGGCCGTAGCCACATGCAGGGGTGCAGGGTGGGGGGATGGGGGAGGGGTGTTTTTGTTTTCCTTCTTTTCTTCTTCGTTTCTATGGCCTTCCTTATTTTTGTTGCTCTTCGCTCGACTTTACTTTCTCCTTTTCTCCTCTTATTTGGGATCTCTGTGGAGATAATCCTCCGCATGCTCTTCTTATTTTGAACGATGAGGGTGATTCTTGAATGCTTTGCCACTGCGGCCTGGAACTGTTCGGTGGGAGAACTGCTTTGCATTTTGACTATCCTGATACTGTATTGGAACATCCATGCCTTACCGACAGTAATCCGGACTATGAACATCCTGTTTCTCGAATATCCCTTGATTTGTTATGTCTTAATGTGTAATGCCACAGATCCTGCTTTTTCTATTTAATTTTAAAATGAAACCTTCTTTAATCCCGTTACCTTCCGGTAAGAATGCTTTCCTGGGTTACAACCAAGTATTTGCGGAGCGGAGCTTCGTGCTGCCATGGACTAATTGCTTTGTTTTATCCGCTCCCGCCCCGATGGCTGACCATGACGGTCTGCACTGCTTTGATTGTAACTGATTTAAGTACCAATAAAGGTTTACCAAATTTAAAAAAAAAAAAAAAAAAAAAAAAAATTATATGTACCTAAGGTACATGGAATCCATTTTACAGAGAGAGCAGTAGGCCTGGGGTCCTGATTGTCAGGGTCCCAGGCCAACTAAGTCGGAAAACCAGCAAAACACCAGGCAAAAAGTTGGGGGCAACCATAGTCAGGTATCCACCTTCCTACAGCCCGCTGCAAAGAAAATGAGGTAAAAGCTTACCTTAATCATCAGTCTAAAAATCTCTGCTGACATAGCGCCTACTTCTTCCCAATAGTTAGAAAGTACTGGGCACGGCATGAACATATGGACGCCAGCCTTTCTGCATCTTTAACAGCTTGGTACTGGGCCTTTTGTAAATTTAGTCATCTTTCTCAGAGTTATGTAGATTCTGTGAAAAAAGGTACTTCTTTAAAGTAGAGGGTCTGACAACAGAATAAAAATTTTAAGATACTTGCCATGAGGTTAGTTGTTCAGACATTGATCGGTATTCTTCCCTGGATTGCAGCATGGTCTTACGTTTCCTATTTTCTCTGTTTATTAACCCACTTCTCCCACACCTCACCACTATGTCTTTTCTTGTAGACCACCATGGCCTCAGCTAATGCCTCCCATGATTTTAGTTGCAACGGTTTTCGCAGTTATCCCCAATATACTAGGCCGACTGCTCTTAGCGGGAGGCTGAGTCTATCTTCCAAGAACTGGTGAATTGCAGATAGGTGAGAATGCTGCATTGTAGTCAATCCCTAAGATTTTCCTCAATTTGTACCAAACTTCTAAAGGTACTCGCAACACTTTCAAACGCACCTTTGTAAATAATCCGGGGTTGCCAAATTTATGCAAAAAGTTACTTGGATCAAAAGTACTTAACATCCAGGCTAAGCTCCTGCCAATGCACGAATCGTCAGACCTAGACAACAATATTCAACAATTTTCTCATTTATTTTTATTCAAATCCTTTTTATTGGAAAAAAAACATATGCAGGAGAAAATACATACATGAAAATACATAAAATAACGGAAACGAATGAAGAGAAATAAGAAGAAAGAAAATGAAAAACAATATAAATGGGTCCGATTCAAAAAATAATACAAACAAATAAGTTGATACATACAAGTTTGCATACTCAAGTACCTGTTGGATTACACCAAGTGTCAACATGACAATAGTATTGCTGGTACATCGGTGGACGAGGCTAACTATTACAAATGACCATGCAGGCAAGTAGTGTGGTTATATTCAAAATATTGCATAGTTACATATATTACTGTGATAGGAGGAATTCACGGGGGATCAAACGAGAACGAAGAGGCGTCTAGGGACTTCCAGAGTTTCCTGTGGGTTTTACGCCAAGGAGAAGGGTGGAGGGCCGGATTGTCTGCTCCTCGTAGAAAGAATAGCCATTCTTGCCAATTTCTAAAGGACACATCTTTAGCATTCTCCCATTTGCATAACATGACTTTACAAGTTAAGGTAAGCAAGAGGTCCAACAGCTGACGATCATTATCGTTGGCTAGCGTTGGGTCTAAGGCGCCTAATAGGATATATGAGAATTCTCTGGGGGGGTTGAAATGAAAAATGTGTTCTATACTTTTATAAAATTCTACAATTTTTACATTGAAAAGCTAAACAATACATCCCCAGATACAGTAGGGCCAGGCTGTCTCGAGTTTTCTCCTGGGTTTTTTCCAACTGAGCCTGTTCCCCTTATCTGCCCTTATAAAGATGCTCAATAAGCTTGGAATCTTTACAATTATTTCTTTTGGGAAGGACAGAGGTATATTGTCAAACAAGTACGTCATTTTTGATAGGATCACCATTTTAATCTAATAAGTAGGTCTGTATATTGACAGACAAATATTTCTCTATCTATTAAGTACTTTTTCTACATTTCCTCATTGCCCTTTGTGTGTTAACGTCTGCCAGGTTCTCAAGGTTATCTGTGATTCTAATGCACTGATTTTTAATACTGGATTGCATTTTACCCCTGCAATTCAGCAGGCTCTAGCCCATGATCTCTGCTCAGTACTTATTTATTGCATGCACTGAAAAAACTGAATTCTTCAGCGACCTCCTCCATCTGGACAATAGTTATGGTGGGATCTTCTGTGTAGAGGATAATACAAATGGCGTATAAGGTTATCTTCTTCTCGAAATTCAGGTCCTGAAATGGTATAATCCTGTTGTCTCTGTTAAAAGTTTTGTGCCACGGCTCGTGTAAAGACCAAAAAAGACCGGTGAGTGGCGGCAACCATGAAATTTCCCTCTGGAGATACTAAATCTACATGTTAGTTTCTTGTTAACCAGAATCTCAGCTGATGGAGCCATGTATCCTTTTTTGTAAGGGTGAGTGTATGAGTTGGCATTTTATTTAGTTGACCAAAAAGGGGTACACTGTGCAAATAGACCAGGCAAATCTCAACAGAATTACAGAAGCACAAATGACACCCCAAATACTCTCTTTTGTGGTAGTGCAAGCCAGCAGTTAGGTATATCCGAGGGTAGTGCTAAGCAGTTATTGAATATACAAAGGCAGTAAATGAGACCTACACTCAAAGAAATCTGACACTGATTGGCATAGAGGGCACGGGACCCGGGATGCTGGTTTCCAGTCCAGGGAGGAACTGGCTTGGTAGTTCAGACTGGACTGTTCCCATAAGGAGCAGGGTCAAGACTGACTTGCATACGGATGGGTCCAAACTGGGGTTGAATGGTGAGCAAAAGAATGATGGATTTAACCCAGATCTCTTGACTTGGGATGAATGTTTGATTTGGTCAGCATTTCGTCCATTATTTTTTTGCGCAGTATTTTTTGCCTTAAGTGGGATGGGTATGCCAAGACGTGGGTCCTGTGCTCGCTGCACCACTGGATTCAAGCTAGCCCAGCTGATAAGGGGTGATGCCCCAAAACTAGTCTGATATGCTTGTTTCCGGTCCTGGGAGGACCTGGTTTGGAAGTTCGGGATGGACTGTTCCCCTGAGGAGCAGGGTTCAACACTGATTTGCATATGGCTGGGTCAAACTGAGGTGGTACAATGGATACAACCCAGAGCTCCTGACTGGGGTTGAATGTTTGAGTAGCAGAAGATATGCTGCAGCTCTTAGGGACCCTCTTTTAGTACCTATACCCTAGGTAACAGAGGTACCACTCATTAGGGACTTGCAGCTGTGCTAAAGGCCCGGTCACTTGGGGGATCAAGTGACTAGTTGTCTTGTTTTGGGGATGGAAACTGGCACTGGGGAGCGGGTTAACACGAACCCAGTACACATCAAAGTTGCATCAAAAACCAGGCAAAAAGAGTGTGTGTGGGTGAGGGGGAATTGGAATTTAAAATCCTCTTTAATGGCGAAGTCGGATTGTAAGTTACAATGTTTAAAATGCCAATTTAGAAATTTGTTTTTTATTGTCCCAACCAACTGGGCCTTTTTTCCAGTTTTTGGAGTGACATGACTGCAAATGGCTCTGCTGCTGGGGTTTGTGTATTGATTCCAGACAGTGAGAAAAAAGGGACTTAGATGTGGACTGGATGGGGTATCTTAGCAGGATGGATGAGTGAGGGGCTGTACCCAGCCCCACTTACACTTAGAACGGCTTTGCCTCTTGCAGACACAATGGAACCTGACACCAGGCCTGCCTATCTTTTGTCAACCCCAGACAGTTTAGAGCCTTGACAGGGAAGGAGAAGAACCTTCCAGAACCAGATGTGGGGGTATGACACGGATTCCCTACTGCAACACAGAGGCTGGGCCCGGTATAAATATTGGAAGTTTAAGTACACTCTTTGGAGCACTCTTAGACTTGTGGAGGTTACAGAAGGACTACCCTGCTGCCCGAGGACTGCTCTGCTGCTTGATGGACTGCCTTGCTGTCTGAGAAAGAAGACTGGAACCGCCCGCCTTCCTCCCAGGTTAACCAGAGTGAATCCAAAGGTCAGTTGTAAGACCTCCTGTGTGATGACCATCCGTAACATTCAGTCTACTCCTCATGTCATTCTAAATTGCGAACAAACCTCGTAGAGCCAGACTTGCAAGGTTAACTTTTCCACTGGGACTAACACGATCCCTATATCCGAATCGCATGACTGGCTGGAACTTGTGACTTTCCCCCGGGCTAGCGTGACCGCGAGTTTTCGCTTTAATTGGATTTTTGTCGTTATGCTCATTTATTAAAATGTACTATTTCTATAAATTGGTGTGAGATTTTTTTGTATTTTGTCTTCACTTTATTACTGTTTCTGAGCTCCATAAATTCTTTACATATTGCTTCAAAGTTAAGTCTGACTGCTTTTGTATCAATCTACCAGAGGGTTAAGCACAGGTTAATTTAGTCCCTTTGTGCCTCAACCTCACATGGATTGTAGTTGTTGCCTGGCTGGGGCTTACCCCCCCCCCCCCCACCCCCCCTCTCAACCAATAACCCAATTTCTTACAAACCCCCCACTCCTCCTGCCCCCACCCCTCCCCCGACCTACTGAAATGTGTTCCACCACCACTGGTTCAGATTGTCTTTTTGTAGCATGGGCTCAACCTGAGTTGTAATCAGCTAATCGGATGGCAGTTCACACTTGTGTTTTCGGGCAAGGATGTTGTGTGCTTTTCAGTGGGACATACAGCCCAAAACATGTGCACACTGCTTTTGCCAGCCTCTACTTACTGCACCTCAATCCTATTTAACTTTTAAACATGGACCCTTAACTGTAATCACAGCTGGATTGCAGCTCGCGACCAGACCAGTGTCCACATTTTAAGTTCTCATAGCACAGGCTCGGACTTACTATCCTTTTCTGGGAACCCAGCTTTAATGACAGCGGGTTCCAGCATGTGGTCTTTAGTTACATTGGAGGACACTAGTGAGAAGCCACCAGGGCTGAAGTACGCAAACTATTTGGGAACTTGAGGAATGTTGCCAATTACTCTATAGGGTAGTATAGTTTGAAAATTACGCCAAGTAAGACTGTTGTGCTTCCTTGTGCATAGTCTTTAATTGTCAGGTCAAAGGCAATTGATGCCATCAGATTACTGGCTTCGAATCTCTGAGATCCCAGGCAGCCCCGCCCACAGCGGAGGGGCACAGGCACCAGCAAGGAGTCCATGGTGCTGGCGTTTGTGGTCAAGGGAGAAGGGGTGCAGAGTGAGGAAGCTCCAGTTGTGATGAGCATTTTATTACTCGTACGTGCAATGCCTTAAAGTAGGCTGCACTGTGATCTTATCTACAAGACAGGTAAAGACCTCAGAGTACACAGGCAGTATAGATGTGGCATCGAACCCAGGCCAGGTAAAGAACTGAGGGAAGTTACAGCTCTGTAATTAAGGACAGGTATGCCCTGCTGAACAAAACACAGCGATGGATATAGGAACTGCAGTGCACTCGCACTGGCCAATGTTGTCCCTCCCAGATTGGTTAAAACTTTAAACTGGGTACAGCACTTTGCACATGTGCAAGACAGGTGCAACAACGAGATTGTCCACCACATCAGAACAAGCAAAAGTACTTAACTGCACACTTTAAACGATTGTGCAACCTTCAGGGAACAAGTTTGATTATTTCCTGACCTGCTTAACCACTTCTCCTTCTGAAGTGGATATAATGAATGCCTCTGCATTGGGTAAGATGACGTCCGATCCATTATTCGCAGCGAGAAGAGGCTGCACAACTGATGTTGTGTCTTAAATGTAATGTAATGTAAATGTAATGTAATGTAAATGGATACTTGTATAGCGCACTACTCACCCGCAAGGGTCTCAAGGCGCTTGTACGAATACCGCTGTGGAACCCATCCTGGCTTTCCCTGTGAGGCGTCCACTCCTGGGCACCCCCAAGGTGGAGGCCAGGCATCCTTAGCGTTGTGGGGGCCGTTGTGGAGATTAAGCAAGCTATTGCCCAGAGTTGCAGAGTGGGACCCATGATTGGAATAGGCACCGAGGCGAGAATGATCAGGTCCGTGGAATTTTGAGCCCAAGACCCGCCGAGGCGGGGAATTGAACCCTGGTCCCGGGCCAGACCTCTGCATCAGGGTCTGCCGCTCTAACCATTGAGCCACACTTCTCCACTTAAACACTTGTTGGAGTTGTTATTGGTTCCACATAAGTTCATATAAAGGAGTTATAAGTTCATATAACGGAGTTTTTTATTTCCTTTCTACCCAAACGGACATCCCTGGTGCTGCTGTTTTACTGCATCTCACCCACCTTCTGCTCCGTAGAGGGAGGCGAGCCAAAAGATTACCAGGGAGAGCCGAGCCAAGGGTGGGCTGTGTCTCAAAGAGCGCGCGCACGAGCCGAGCCTTACAAATATCAGGCATGTAAATTATCATGATGGAACATGAACCAGTGCATTTAAAAAAATGTTAAAGCATATTTCGTTAACATGCAGATGTGATTTATCAGAGAATATAAAATTATCTCACTGCATTGAGTGTATTAAGTAAGAGAATTTTAAAAAAAAACGAACCATTCTTGCCCTGAAGACAATGTTATTAGTGAACTAAGAGGCAGGGGTCATGTTTACCCTGTATGTTGGCTAGATTCTTATTATATATGGAGCAAAAATTTTGTCTATTACATCAAACAAAATACTTTTTTCCTACAAAACACATGATGAAATCCAGTATTTGAAGGTACTCGCTTACGTGGTAATGAAGAAAAGGAAGTTTGGCGAAATAAAATATTTTCCTAGAATCACATAAGTTGAGACCTGGTTATAGGTCAAGAGCATTAGCTAGGTGCCGTAGATTATTCAATTTACTTGAACTGCAGGTTTTGGGTCATTTATAATATTTTTGGAGGCCTGGGAGCGCTCCAGATTGTGAAATGAACACCAAACCTCGGCTTTAATGATGTTATATGTGTGAGTTGGTTGTATGCAAGGGGAGAGCGTGCAGTACTGAGGAAATGTTATCTATCCTTGTGCGGCTTCAACCAGATTGCAATACAGCTCTCATGCCTTGGGCCGGAGAGGGCAATGGTTCCAGATTGTGAATGCTGGATATGAATGTGTGAGCTAGAGGGGTAGTTGGCAGAGTGGTTTTATAGATATGCCACCTCCAGCTTGGGCACCTGTACTCATGCGCCTGCTCCACTCATGCTTATTTGGTTGTGTTTCACCACAGATAACATATTGGGTGAAAAGGAAGGGAACCTTTTACTCTATGTAACTACATTTATTTCAGGAACACTGCATCATCTGACTGCATTTACATAATACTTAACGGCCTTAATGTTACCTTCACATGTATTTTCCAACTGGGACCTTCAAAAGTATACTTGTAATTGAGCATGAAATCAATATCCATGCATGTGCGCACTGCAGCACGGACAGGCGGGTGAAGTGCAGCACGGACAGGCGAGTAAGCTGCAGCACGGACAGGCGAGTAAGCTGCAGCATAGCATCTGTGTGCGGCCGTTGACAGGAAACTATACAGAAAGGCAAGTTACAGGTCAGATTTACACGTATACATTTACTCAAACTTTTAATTTCACTGCATTTGTATGTGATTTTACAAACTCAAGATATAAAATTCAAACATGTACATATGGGGCTACTTCCTAGTAATACAAGAATCATAAGAACACCCCAAAATGGAAACGGACAAGCATTTTTGCAAGCAAAATGGTGGCCATCAACAAGTTGTACATATGATAATAAAGCTCAAATGGGAAGAGCTAGATGTTTGATAGGTGGAAGTAATAACAGATTACCAGCAACTTTTAAGATCTAAGAACTTCATACATAACATCAACACTAGTATCCCAGAAAAATAAGAGACTAGGAAAGCATGGATAAGACTAGAAGAGTAGAGAGTGAAGGGATGAAGGGGGGGTCTTTTTCAAGCAGAACGCACTTCGCTCTGACAATACTGATGACCTATTTGGTATATAGAGTGGATACTGGTGTGATGGGCTCACTAGAGGTAGGGTGTGTCCTCATTTAAATTGTCAAGTGGGAGATATATATAGAACAACAAGCTAGTAGAGGCCTGAGAGAGTAATGAGCACTTCGGATATAAATTACCCATGCCCACCAGGTATAAATGAAATATGTTGAGCAGGTTTCCTATCAATGAGGAGCTAGTGGGCCGCACTTCTGAAGAGAAAAGTGTGAAGCGCATACTCTATTGAGTTGAGCGTCAGGGGGTGTGTGGACACAAGCGGGCCTAGTGTCACTGTGAGGAAATCGAGCAAAACTGGTTGCTTAAATATGCTAGATAAATGTTCTTCCACTTTGCAATTTACAACTGAAGAATATGTGCTTATAAACATCCCGGAGCTCCTTTGCCGTTCCAACGGGAGATTCTGTAATCTAATTTAACCTTGGCAAGTATGGCTGGAGTCAAGTATACTAGGTGGAGTGTTAAGAGCTGTGATTGCACCAGACTATCATTTTTGTTACTGTGCTTTACAGGATATGTCAGCCCAAGTTTCAATAACAGGCAGGATCCCCCCCTAAAGCTGGAAACTGTTTCTCTCATTAAGATGGGACGGGAGAAAGGGGTCTCCTTTTATAGAAGTTCAATAGTTTTTATTACTTGGTTGTCTGTCAAATTTGTGCCATTTCACAACTAGAGCATTTATCTCAGAGATGTGTAACAGTCCTAACTTAAATAATTTTGCCTTACACTTTTGAGTAACTTTACTACTTATGGGTTAGTCACAAAATCTGAGTCTAAAGTTGCTCCAAAGTGTAGGCTTACATTTCTCCACTGCCTGAAAAAGGGGATGGAACCTAAATTACAAGCGCAAGTTAATACTGAAAAAAACAGTATGTCTACACATGGTGAAGTGGCCAACCCCTGCTATTGCACCACCTCCCCATGGAAAATAATTGAAGCAGATACTTAAATTTAAATTCCTTAGCAAATATTAATTTAAATTAAATGTTTTCAAATAGCTAAATGTATAAAAAACATAATTGAATATTAAAAATATACATACAATTGCATATTTTACGTTTCAGTATACGATATTTAATATTGCCTTAGAGCCCGCTGTAAAGGGCTCTACCAGCCATTAAAGACTCTTTCCAGCATTAAATGCTGGAGCCGAAGGGAAGGGTTTAACAAGGGAGCAGCGGGCCTTTAATGGCCGGTATAGCCCAATATGGAGGGCTTTAAGGCTATTTGAACATGCCCCTAGAGGACAGAATATTCAATTTTTTACACAAAGGCCTCACGGAGCCCATGGGGGTTTAAACCCGTGGCCAGTGTTGGAATGTTGATGCTCCGGGCTTCTACCGGCCAATGGAACCCCGCGCGCTCCGCGGCCTTCAATCGAGCGCTCAACATTCCAATGGTCTAAGAACCTTTCATCACTTTTTTGCTTTTCGAAATAAAGATAACAATAACTTATTAAATATACATATATTACTTCTAATTATTTCTAAACATAATTTTAATCATTATTTCACAATAAAAATCAAGACTTCCCTATAGTAAAGTATAGGTACTTTCCTCTTTATATGACTATATAGAGAACTTCACCTCAAATGCAGTGTCAATACATTTTCTAATTAATTTAGAAAGTTGCACTTTTTTACAACATGATGTTTGTTTTAAATACCGGTCCTTTTTGGCTGTAGAAGGTTTTGAGTTGCACTTAGTAAACAGGAATGGGCTTCCTCTTTCAGGGGTGAGTAGACGCTCCCTCCAAACCCCCCTCCTCACTGCTCCCTGTTTCCATTGCCTTTACTGTAGGACGAGACATACATCAGCACACTGGTTTTAGCCTCGCCAGCAGTGCTACAAATGCAGCTTATGATCAGGCCCCGGAATATTCAAATGTTAGTCAATGCAGAGCGCCTGGCTCGAGGATCCCCGGCAGCTCCAATGTCAGGAGCTCACTTCGGCCCAATCCCGGCTCCAGGACCCAATGGCGGGGTCTGGAGCATCTGAGGGGCCGCGCCCGGGTCTCTGGAGCGCCTCCAGGAGAGGGCGTGGGCCCATGAATGCCAGCATCCGGGCAGGGGATTCCCAGCTCGGATCCATGCATGCCAAGCATCCGGGCAGGAAGGCAGGGGATTCCCAGCTCCTTCCAGCCCAAACACTTTATTTTAATTGCTTCCGGACAATAAAATGTTTTCCCCGAAAAAATCTCAATCTAATTTCATAAAAATGTATGTTTGTGTGTGTGGAAACCCGGGGCTCTGAAATGCATGTGGGAGGGGGCTAGACACCCGGGGGCTCCACAGGGGGCTCTGGAGAGGGCTCGACACTTGGGCTCTGGGTAAATACATCCCCTGCTTTTTTTTTTTTCCTTTCAAAATCCCTCACTATCTTGAGGTAAAATGTTGGCATGTATGCACCTGTTGGGGAGGCCGCTGAGGTATCTGAGAGAAGTCACGGAAGGCCTCCGAGGCACCTCAAGAAGAGAAGGAGGCCGTCGGCCCGCGCCTCTCTGGCGCTCCGAGGAACGCGCGGGGCCAGGGTCAGGGGAGGCCGCGGAGCCGCGCGGGGCAGGGCTCACCTGGGCGGGAAGCACTCACCGAGGCCCAGGGCGCCATCGAGAGCTCACTGCGTCATCAGACGCCTCAAGAGAGAGCTGCGGCGTCACTGCGTCATCGAGACGTCAGACATTAACGCCGCCGCCGCGCGCCTCCGTGAACTTGCGGTGAACGGTTCGTTTCAGGCGGGAATGCGCTAACGCCTGTGCGCGCGCTGCGTCATGCTCTGCGAGCCACGTGCGCCACGGCGGGGGCGCGCGGGCCTGGTACTGACGAGTGTGCGGCCCGCGCGCCGCACCGGAGACACCCGCTCCCAGGCACGCGTCCCTCCGAGTCAATGACACTTTGGGGCTTATTTACAAGCCCCATGCGCCGCCGGGGCGTCTCTTTTAGTTTGGGAAAACGTGAGGTACCGGCAGCTTCAGGGGCTTGTAAATAAGGCCCTTTATGCAGCCAGAGGCCGTAGAAGAGGAGCATAAGAATGGAAACATGCCAACCATTTTCTACCCATGGAGGTCTGGGCCTGCGCTGATTCTAGGAGTACATTTGTACAGTAATCCAGATAGCGCTTTTTGACACACAATGTAAGACCGCCACTAATCTGAAGGGTTATCGTACAGGTCCGTAAAGCCTAATTCGTTAAAGGTGTTTTTAATGTAGGATAACCACGGAATCTGATTTACCTTGTCTAAGGACAAGCAACTGCCAATGCAACTTGTGGTTACCGCAGTATCGGGGTGCCCCAATTTTTACCCAGAGCAATAGCGGGGCCAAACTAGTCAGATCTTCCAGATGTGTCAGTCCCAGTGTCCGAAGTAGGCAGGATCAGGAGGGCACTGCGTGCCCTTAAAACTTTAATTTAATAGATTCCGTGCCCTTACTGTTTTTTTAAATCTTAAACATACCTACACTAAGGGGCAGATTTACAATAACTGGCGCATCCCTATATATCAGCAGGGATGCACCAGTTCTTGTGCGTCACAGCTGCACCACAATTGATGCACCGCATTTACAATGCGCGCACCATGGGGCAAAAATGGACAGATGCGTGACGAATCTGTTGCTGTAAAGGCGGCGCATTGCTGGAGATGCGTCTCAAGCGCGACGCAGCTCCAGCAAGGATCGGGGGTGCCCCATTCCCAACATGCTGCGTCAATCCTTACTCCTGCTTCAAGCAGGCGCAGGGTTTTGACGCAGCATGGCCCTAAAAGTGACTGAGGGAAATCTTGTAGATTTCACTCAGCCACTTTTAGGAGGCGTTCTTGCACCGAAACGCCCCCCCCCTGCGCAAGAGAGCCTACTTCTGGCGCAGGGCTTTCCAACATGACATATCTTCCAGATGCGTTACCTTGTAAATACCCCACAGCATGGTGCTGGCTTTGCGCCACCGCAGCGTCACAACAGTGATGCAACAGCAGCGCAAGAGGCTTGTAAATCTGCCCTTAACTTGGCAAACTCTCAGCTTCATGTACAGGCACTTTTAACATGTGCAGCCTGGAATTGGAATTGGAAGTGGATTTGTAGAGCGCGTGGCTACCCAACGGCGTCCCAGCGCTGGACTCAGAGAATGTACCTAGGGAACGGAAGTCACCTAGGGGAAGAGTCTGGTTTTCAGGAGCTTCCGGAATTTTGACAAGTTGGTTTCCCTCCGAATGTTCAGGGGGAGGGAATTCCACAGCTTAGGGGCGTTATATGAAAAAAGGCATCCTCCTGACCGTGCCTTCTTTATTCTTGGGATGTTGGCCAAAAGGAGGTTGTCGGATCCTAGCTTCCTGTTGGCTTTGTATGGTTTAATCATGGATTTCAGAATTGGGGGGGCCCATATCCTGGAGAATTTTATGTGTTATGCAGAGGGATTTGAAATTAATTCTCTCTTCGATCGGGAGCCAGTGTACTGAGTTTAGGGCAGGCTTGGCCAAGCTTCTGTTTTTTGTACCTGTTAGCAGTCTAGCTGCCGAGTTCTGAACAAGTTGGAGTTTGTTTATGACTGATTTCGGGGCGCCAAAATAAAGGGCGTTCCCGTAATCTAGTCTGGAGAGAATGAGGCCCTGAATAAGGAGTTTTTTGGATTGTGGGGGTCGGAGGGGGAGAATTTTGCGTGTGGTGCGAAGAAGGCCAAAGCAAATTCCAGCAGTTTTCCTAGCTTGAGTTTGAAAAGTGAGGTCCTGGTCAAGCCATACACCTAGACTTTTTATTTATTTCTTCGAAGAGGGGGCTTGTCCCATGCAGGTTGGCCACATCAGTTTGGGGGTGAATTTGGATTGATTGCCTAGCACTAGGATCTCAGATTTGTCTCCATTAAGTTTGAGGAGGGACTTGCTCATCCAGCTGGAGATTTCTTTGAGACAGGGGCATAGGTTTCCTGAGGATTGGTCTGTCTGTTTAAGTGAGACGACAAGTTGGTTGTCGTCTGCGTACGTGACCAATTTAATGCCAAAAGGGGCTACGATTTCCTCTAGTGGATACATGTAAACATTGAAAAGTGTAGGGCTTAGGGAAGAGCCCTGAGGGACCCCGCATTGTAGTGGAATGGCTCTGGATAGAGTGTTGCCTTCAGAAACCTGAAATGTTCTATTTTCTAAAAATAACTTGAGCCAGGATAGGGCTGTCCCTGTGACTCCCTTGCTGTTCAGATGGTGGACAAGGATACGGTGGTCCACTGTATCAAAAGCAGCGCGTAAGTCTACAGGGCTCGACAAATCTAAAAAATTGTACTAGTCCTCCAGGTCTAGTAACTTGGAAAATCCCCTCGACCCAACTGCAACCTTCTTGACCTTTGTCTATGAAAACGGAGCAAAAGTGACAAGTTAACAAGATTTAACTCCTCCCCTGCTGGTGACGGAACCGCTCCGTCATCAGCCGCGGTCGCGCTGTTCTGATGACGGAGCGGTTCCGTCACGGCACACCTGCGTGGCGCGGATTACGCGCCTGCGCTGAGCGTTCCATTAAGCAGGCGGGGCCATGACTGAACTGCTCCGTCATGAGCACAGCGCGACCGCGGCTGGTGACAGAGCGGTTCCGTCACCAGCATGGGCGCGCCGCACGGCCCTCCCGCCCCCATAGCGCTGCGGCGGAATAGCCGCCGCAGCGAAGTTGTTAAAGGCATCTTTATTGCTCAGTCCTTTTGTGAGCAATACAAATGCCTTTAAATCTTGTTATCTTGTCACTTTTGCTCTGTTTTCAAAGACAGAGAACAAAAGTTAGTTTGTCTTCCTACTCGCCAGAAAGGGCGAGTAGGACCTAAAAATAGCTCGTCCTCATCCATTCTCCATCGCAAATGCGAGCGGGCGAGTGAATTTGTCGAGCCCTGAGTCTAGGAGGATCACTGCTGCAGATCCACCTGAGTCTAGGATCTTTCCCGCTTCTTCTACGACTGCTAGCAGGGCGGTGTCAGTACCCTGGCCAGGCCGGAAGCCTGTTTGCGAGCAGTGTAGAAGACCATTCGATTCAAGGAAGGGGGAGAGCTGTTGGTTAACAAATTTTTCTGCCACCTTGCTAATTCCGGGGAGTAAGGAGATGGGCCGGTAGTTGCCCAGCTCTAAGGGGTCCAGATGAGGTTTCTTTAGTAGTGCTCTTACTGTGGCTTTTTTCCAGTTGGGGGAAACGGTACCCTGTTCTAGTGAGGTGTTTATTAGGTTTGCAATGGGGGAGGCGGTGGTGGTTGTCACACGTTTCAGGATGTTGAAAGGTGCAGGGTCGAGGGAAGAACCGCTTTTCATTGAATTTAGGATATGGGGAAGCATTTCCACTGTGAGGGGGGGAGAAGGAGTCAAGGTGAGGGGTATTGATCACGGGAGTCAGAGGGTGGTGACCTGGAGGGTGGCTGGAGACTGGGAGAGATTTTAAGATGTTTTGAATTTTAGTAGAAAAAAATTCGGCCAGTTCGTTGCATCTATGTCCAGAGGGGTCGGTGACGGGGGTAGATCTGGGGCTTTCAACAATTTTTTAACAATACGGAATGTTTCCCTAGAGGAGCTGGCGGAGGCTTTGAGGCCACTTGAAATATGCAGCAATAAAGGACAAAATTATACTGCAGTGGTGTCTAAATTACACACCAATAAAAGGCAGCTCCGTAATGCTGTATAATTTCTGATACTTTATTATTTTTACATATTTACACATGCTCACCATCTCGGCAAAGATTTTGCCTCATTAGTACCAGTGTAACATACAAATGCAGCAGTGAGAAAGGTGACAAGGCAACCTTTGCAAAGGGCTGTCCACTTCGCAGCAACACAAGTAACGTTTTTTGGTAACTTTTGATATGTTTGAGCTACAAAGAATTTATTAGTTAAAAATGTCAGGTTATGCAGCAGATGATGCATTATGCGACAAACATGGCAGAACCATAATTATATAGGAAACTTCTGCAAACATTGATATGTTGCCATTCAAGTT
The DNA here is from genome assembly GCF_964263255.1 of Lissotriton vulgaris. Taxonomy (NCBI): domain Eukaryota; kingdom Metazoa; phylum Chordata; class Amphibia; order Caudata; family Salamandridae; genus Lissotriton; species Lissotriton vulgaris. Next base: position 2,018,805,465 of record NC_141693.1, on the reverse strand, counting down.
TGAACTGCTCTTCTAGATAAAGGGCGAAGTGCTGATGACAGAAACTCCTTGGATCAGAGACAAATGGCTTGTGCTTCCACTTTTAAGTTTATGTGGGTCATTCTGTGTTTGGAAACATACCCCACTTTGTGAATGTATTTTATGTTAATAACTCATATTAAACCTTAACTAATCATGTGTGAATTAAATAACATAATAAGCTGTATCTGGTCATTGAAAGGCCAAACAAATACAAAAAATCGGGATGTTCTGTGCATTCTGGCCACACCTCTTACTCTACCCACTGATCCAAGCCTTGAGTTATTCCCGCCCTCTCATTCTCTGCTCTGCTCACAGTTCCCCTACTTTCCCCCCCCACTTCGACCACTGGTCAGCCCCAATTGTTTGCGACACACTAAAGTGGCAGAACCGACCAGGACTGGCTCTTTGGAGGGTCCCAGCATTGTTATAGCCCCATAATCCAGCGCCATAAATTCCATTAAAAAACATTTACTTTTGTAAAGGCTTAGCATATCATTTAATGCAATTTGCAAGTAAATCTAAACATGGCTTCCATGTTCATATAGAGGGAATGGTGTCTTACTGATATACAGGGAGCCCAGCTAAGTGTTTGGTTAAACAGAATTCACAGTTAGTTAAAAATGTTTACTTTCGCTAAAATAAAAAGTTTTAGACTTACTACTCAGACACCCCAATGTCATAATGAAAGACTTTGAACCGTTAACTTTGGAGATCCAACCACTTCATGAATACCAAAAATAAATCTGAGAGAACCTGGAGCCCATTAGCTGTACGGGCGATCAACATTACGTCATACACATACAGCAAAATGGGAACCGATTTGTTCCCCATTTGTAGGACATCCTTCCCATTCTCCTTAAAAAATGTTATGTATCCTATTTATATAAGAGGAAAAGAAAGGGGGCCAAAATGCATCCCTGCCTAACCTCCTGGGTTTACTTAATATATAAGGAGCATTCACCAAAATTTCTGTAACACACCTTTACTGTAAGATTTTGATGAAGCCAGCGTATAAGAGTTCAAAGTCCCTGTTTCACTCCCATAAGGTCCCATAACATGTTGCAATTCACAAGATCAAAAACTCTAGATAGATCAATGAAGGCCAGGTATACTGATTTATTTTTGGACTTTGTGTATTTCCCCAGAATAAAATAAAGATGTAAGCGTTGTTCAATTGTCCCTACAGCGGGTCTAGAACCGAATTGGGCCTCAGATAGAACATTGTTTGCCGAGGCCCAATCTTCTAGCTGGGCCAATAGAACTCATCCCAAGATTTTTACGCTAGAGTCAATTAACAAAATTGGATGGTAACATGACAGTTGGGACCTAGCCCCTTCTCTGAAAATTGGGACCAGCAGGGCCGTCTTTCATGAGTCAGGGATAGGACCCTGGGTTATTGATCTAAATATGTTTGTTTTCAGTGTGACCAAAAGGGAAATGTTGGACTTAAAGATGTCCACTGGGACACCATCTGGGCCTGGGGCCTTACCAGAGATCGACTTATTTATGGCAATGATAACTTCAACAGTAATAGGGTTTTGTATATCACTACCCTGCAAAATGCACACTGGGCAAGCTGGGCCTTGTTTGAATGGTGCTTCCTCCTGCGAAAAAACTGTAAAGTAAGGGTCCACCCAAGCATCTGCCTCAATGATAGTAACTATGTTTGGGGCATCCGATTCTTTAACCCCTTCCCTGCTGAGCGGACTAAGAAATTAGCCAAAATACAGCTATATTAGTTTTTTTGAAAATGGGAAAAAAGTGCGGCAGAAGAAAGCGTCTGTTTTTTCCCCTGCAAATGGTATCAATGAAACGTTTGCGGTGCTAAAATCACCATCTTCCCAGCTTTCAGGAACAGGCAGACATTTGTCAGAAAACCAACATTTTCTACAGTTTTGGCATTTACTGGGACATAGCCTATTTTTCCTTTTTTTTGTTGCTTTCAACCTCCTTCCAGTAAATGGTAGAAAAGGGTGTGAAACCAATAATGGATCCTGGAAAGCTATACATTTCTGAAAAGTAGATAATATTCTGAATTCAACAAGTTGTCATTTGTGTAGCTCTTTCCTATAGAAAGTAACAGTTGAAATAAAACAATATTGAAGTTGACTGGAAAAAACTGCCATTCATATCTATGTTTTCACCTGTAACTTCTTCCAAGTGTGGCAGATTTTTTTGAAGGCAATATACTGTTACGTTCGCTGGACTCTTCTAGTTGCGGGAATATAAAGGGCTTGAAGATTCACCAAGAACCTGAGGTACCCAGAGACAATAATTGAGCTGCACCTTGCAATGGCTTTTCATTGTGTACCAATTTATATAATAGTTAATTTTGTAAAATATAAAGAGTGAAAAATAGGTTATCATGGAAACCTATGTATTTCCGAAATAAGAACAAGATATGGGGCTTAGAATTTGTTAAAAGCAAAATGACAATCGTGAACATTGCCTGCGCCATCTTGTCTGGTGGAAATTTCTTTGTGCACATAAGCTGCAGTCATTTTAATCTATTGCAGCCATTTTGTACTCTGTTGGTCACCTTTGTTTTACCCTGCCCTTACTAGCATCCCTCTGACCGACCTGTTATGTGTATTGGGGGCTATAAACTCTATTGCCACGACAAACCTCAGCGTCACTTGCTGCCACAGACTCGTTTTTCCTCTCATCTCTGTTTACAGGCAAACCCTTGGACACTCTACCTCTAACTGCACCTAGTTACACAAACAGGTTCCAAATACCAAAAAGACTCTTGCAAACATGATTTATTGCACTGCAAACAGCAAGACTTGTTTTTACCAACAATGAGACCTGTTTTTATCAACAGAACGGACTCTTAGATCTGGCCGGTCTCACATGTTTTAGATCCTGAAGCAAGGTCCAGCTGCAAGATAAGATTGTCTGTTTGACCTGGGTGGGAAGAGAATTACTGTTGGGCTTGTGTGATAACCTGCCCGGGATGGGGACCCAAGCTTGTGCAACCATGTTGATGAAACAAATGCATTGTGTGAAACCTGTATAAAAGGAAGAGCCAAAGGAGTTATCAGAAAAACACCTCCCTCTGACATCCCGGTGTCTGCAGTTGACGTGGTTTTCTCATGAGAAATAAACCTTTTTCTTGTCTTCCAGTTTCCAGCGCTTGCCTCTTTATTTTGATAGAGAACCCAAAGTGAATTAGAGGTGGAACCCTGCATTGGGCAGTATTGAGGGTCTTGGAAGACTCGCTGCCTTTCACAGAATCAGCGATTATTTGCAGGTTTGGGTACCCATACTAGCATATGAATTAGAAGGCATTTTTCAAAATGACTTTTTTTTTTACATACTCTCTTACATTTGGAAGGCACAAATGCAGAAAAAGACAATTGGTAATAACACTTGTTCTACTGTTCTGTGTTCCTCTAAGTCTCTTGTTAAAATGGTACTTCACTTGTGTGGGTAGGCCTAGTGCTTGCAACTGAAAACAGCCCAACACATCACATTTTTCCACTGAAAACTGACCCTTTTTTTGCAATCTGCCTAGCTGTGGATTTTGGGCCCTTGCTCAGCCGGCAACTAGGGCAACCTAGCAATTCTGTACATTTTTAGACGCCTAGCGAAAACCAGTTTGGGGTAGCATGTGTGGCTCTCACCAGGTTCTGTTACCCAGAATACCTTGCAAACCTCAGAAATTGTCTTAAACACCTTTTCTTGACATTCTGTGATAGAAAGCTCTGGAATCTACAGGGAGCCAGAAACTTCTACCTCCCAGCATTCCCCAAGTCTCCTGATAAAATTGGTATCTTCCTTGTGTGGGTAAGCCTACTAAGCGCAACAGGAAACGGCCCAAAATGCAACATGGACACATGATGACCTCTCATCAGCTTGTGACACAGTCTACATGATAACCATCTGAACCTTTTGGAACATAGGCTGGGGTTCTCTGGCACAGTTCTAAAATGGTTTGCCTCATTTCTCAACAACAGATCCCAAAGAGTCAAAGCCAATCAAACCCTCTCCAATCCCAGTCCTTACACTCTCGGGGTACACCCAGGGTCATCTTTCTCCCCCACCCTGTTCAACCTTTTCATTGAACCTCTTACTGAAACCTCAAAGCTTCTAACATACATTACCACATGTATGCTGATGATACGCAGTTTTACCTGAACATCTCTTCACCAAACTGGTTAACCCTCAACCATCTCAAACTGAACGCCCTCAAAATGGAATTCCTCCTTATCTCCCCACCCAAGCAAGACCGCATCATGAAGAAATGTATAAATATTCTCTCCGCTCTCAACTGCACACTGCATATAATAGACTCTACTAGATCCCTGGGAATAGTGCTGGATAAAAACTTGAACATGCAAGCGCAAATCAGCGCTGCTACCAAAGGAGCCAACTTTCTTCGCATTCGTAGGAAACTCAACCCCCCCCCTGAGGACGTCAAATATGCCATGCAAGCACTAGTGCTCTCCAGACTCGATTATGGTAGTGCAGCCCTTTGTGGTCTACCAAGATACAGGCTGGGCCCTCTCAGGGCCTCACTGAACGCTGCGGCAAGGATCATCATGGGTTCCAAGAAATCCAATCACATTTCCCCAATTTTGGAAGCTCTAAATTGGCTACTATTCGAGGCAAGGATACAACTAAAACTGGCGTGAATGACCCACAAAGCACCTCATTTGAACACTCCTCTATACCTTGCTAATAAGCTAGTCCTTTCAGGAGGTACCCACTCCTCTAGGAGTTCCAGCACCTTGCGTTTGAAACCTAACAAATTAAATTTTACAAGAAACCTACAATCGTGCCTTTTCAGGTGTCACCCCGAGAATCTGTAACTCTCTACCTACGGAAATTAGACTGATCCCAACAACAGAGTCCTTCAAAAGGGAAGTGAAAATTCGACTTATGACTAAGGGTGGGCGTAGTTCGAGAAGTAGCGCTACGCGAAGTGCACTTGGCACTACGCGAACTTCACGTAGCACTATGCGAGCTGCGTAGTAGCATGTTCGCACTGTGCAAGATGCGTTTTCAATGATTGCCCAGTGCGGACAAGCATCCGGCACTGTGCAATCATTGAAAACGGCATCTTGCACAGTGCGAGCTGTAGTTTTCTGCTGCTCGAGTCGATTTTTACTCGAGCGGCAGCTTTCTCAACGCGATCTGGTAGTTTCTCATTGCGAGCGGTCCCGAGCATGCGCAACCACTCGCAATGAGAAACCTCACCTCCCTGCGTTGAGAATCTCGCCGGGATGTCATTTTGCTTGCTCGCGGTCGCGAACAAGACGTTGAGGACCGCGAACAAGCAAATAATGACCGCTGCACTACGGTACGCTGTACTACGCGTGTTCCCACTGTGCTACGTGCATCTCGCGTAGTGCGAAGTTGCGCAAACTACGCCAGCGTAGCGTAGTGCTTCGCCCAGGGTTACTTATGACTTCCTCTCTGGGCTAAAGTGCTGACCCTGCCAACATGATATTCTGGAATGGCACGGCTCCGACATCCTTCTCTACATTCCTGTTATTGTTATATGTTATGTTATATTTAATTTATACAGCGCACGGCTACTCGAAGTGTCCCAGTACTTGCTCCAGAAAGTAAAACTGCACCCAGATCAGAGGCTAAAAAAGCATTTTAACAAGTTTTTTCTTAAAAAGCAGTGGATCTTGAATGCTGCGGAGAGCGAACAGTAACTTATTCCAGGCCAAGCCAGCTTTACAAACAAAAGAACTCCAGCAGAGCCTTTGTCGATTGAACCTGGGGGTCTGAATCAATAGCTGGTCGGACGAACGAAGATGTCTACTTGGATTATAGAAGGCAAATCTCTTCTGAAGATAGATGGGGCCTAGTCCATAAAGGGCCCGATGTGCGATGGACAACATTTTAAATTTGAGCCGAGATTCGACTGGTAGCCAGTGCAAATTACGAAGATGGCTACGAACACTATATCTGGATGAGAGTCTCAGCAGCAATCTGGTTGCTGAATTTTGGACCACTTGCAATTTCCTAGCAAGGTAGCCTGGACTGCTGACCAAAAGAGCGTTGGCATAGTCCAATCGGGACAGGATCAGGGCTCGGGCCACATTCTCTTTGGCACTAACCGGCAGGAGAGTTAGAAACTTCCTCAAAATTTTCAAAGTGCCAAAGCAGGTCCCTGCCAGCTTCTTCACTTGTGTCGAGAAGTTCAAGTTTTCATCGAACCAGACACCAAGGATTTTAGCCGTGCCCTTCCCCACGGTGGGACCGGGGAATTCGGGAGGCCACAGCCTTTCTCTGAAGTCCATTGGGAACAAGCCGTACATGAGCACTTCAGATTTTTCTTCATTGCACTTCACCTGTGCATTCGCCAACCAATGGAACACCGAGGACAAATAATGCTGGGCCGCCACAACAGAGTTGTCGCCCTTCTTCCAGGAAAACAGGAGCTGTGTGTCATCCGCGTAGGCCAGCACTTTAGCCCCCAGTGACTCCGCGAGATAAACCAGCGGAGTCACATAGATGTTAAAAAGGAGAGGGCTAAGTGATGACCCCTGCGGTACGCCAGTTGTCAACTGCATAGGCATAGAGGAACAAGGAGGGAGCCAAACCTGCTGTGACCTATTTTCCAAGAAGGCCCTGATCCAACACCGCGCCGATCCCGAAATACCAATATCCACTAGGCGATCAAGGAGTAGAGAATGAGGCACTGTTGAATGCCGCGGAGAGATCAAGCATAACCAAGGCTGCTCTCCCGCCGGCATCCAGACACTTCTGGATCGCCTCTGTCACTTCCAAAAATGCTGACTCCATGCTATAAGAAGCTCGGAAACCAGACTGTGCTGGATGAAGCAAGCCAGCCACCTCTACATAGTTGGTGAGCTGAGACGTGACAACCTTCGCTCAGACTTTAGCCAAACTTGGAAAGAGCGAGATGGGACGATAGTTCTCAGGAAGTAGAGGGTCCAGAAAAGGCTTCTTAAGGAGAGGGAGAATCAATGCCTTTTTCCACGACGGTGGAACACATTTCTTGCGAAGCGACTTGTGTGAGGAATCAGTACCTGAAGTTCAGATTCCGTGGGAGCGAATGGCCGATGGAGTTCTGCGAAGAGATTTTCCCAACTCCCCTATGCCCTTAACCCAAAGAACCCTGGGCTTAGAGATGAGGGGGAAAGGGGAATGGGAATGACAAGAGAGACTGTCACACTGATGACCTCACAGCTAATCTTCTGGACTGGAAGGCTCACCTGAAATATTAAGATGGCGGACTGAGGACGCCGCTGAGCAGTAGTGGCTAGTGGGAGCTCCCCGATACTACCTGAAACGGCTTGATTCGGCTTTCAAGATACGCTATGGTGCTGCAGCTAGTCCGGGACTCCGAGAGTACTTAAGACGCTTGAGAACGTCTTTTCTCATGTAGTTGGTGGAGTTGGCAGTTACTTTGTATCCTTGTAAACGACTGCAGCCGGCGTGCTAGCAAAAGAAGACGACAAGCGGGAGTTGGAGGAATTCGAGGAGGGCTTCTAAAAGCAACCGCATTGAACGGAGACTGTGTCTGTGAGGGGGACATCTGAGATGCATTAAGGCCGAATTCGGGCCGGTGAACCCGTTGGTGGACCCAGAGACTGCGAGTGCTTTCTAAAATAGCAGGGAGCATAAACCACATTTTTAAATTGAAGACAGATGCAGAGGCTGCTAGGCTTGTACTTACTGCTTGCCCGGCACCTCTTCCCGCGGTTGATCGGCAGGCCGGTTTTCGGCTGGTCGGGTCTTGGGATACGACCTGGATTGCAGGTGAGTGCCGACCCTGCACGGGACGGTGGATTACAGATGGCTCCAAAGAACTTGCCCAGAGCTACGAGGGCAAATAAGCCCAACACCGAGGTAGCACTAGCGGCTACGGCCACAACCACAACTGCAGTACGAGGTCACGCAAGCCTCGGAAAACTCAAAGAGGGGGGTCTCGCATCGAGAACTACTATGGCAGGTGAACTTATTTCATCTTCTGGGGGGGGGCTTATCACAACTGCCCCTCCTACAGCTTCCACTGTATCTGTCAGGAATCCTCTTACCGCGCCTACCTAGAGTTTAGAATACAACTCCCATGTGTCCTTGCGGCAATGGGGTATTTCCTGACTGCTCGCTCTTCTGAGCATGCGCGTTATTCTGTGTTTCCTGTTGGCTGGTTGCCTCCTCAGTGAGCGGTTGCTCCTCTTCGATGTCTTGGTGTTGCCCGGAGATCCCGCGTTCTCTCCATTCAGGTACCGCTTCTGTTGTCTGGTGTATTTTAGGGGCGGCTGCCCCTGCTGCTTGAAGCGGAGCGCTGTGTGTCAGCCGACCACGCGCTACCGGTTCCGCAGGGTGGAGACCGGCTGGTTTCCTCCGTTGGTTGGTGTCCCTCCGGCGCGGCTGCGCTAAAGACCGCTAAGCGAAACGTAGTGAGTCAACGGACCACACGTTACCAATTTAGCTTCTGGTGAACACTTGGAATAAGTCACAGAGCATTGTAGTGGCTGCTACAGGCTACTGGATGATTGACTATTGGTTTCTGATGAAAAACGGAGCGCAGTGTGTATTCCGCCACGCGTTACCGTTGATGGATATTCTAATGTGACTCAAGTGTGTCGTAGGTTGGAGTAGACCTCACCACTTTTCGTTCTGGAACATTCCCACATGTTTTTGTGCACAGCGGAGTTCAGATGTCTGTGTCTGGATTGAAGTGTGGTACAAAAGTATTCCTTCACGGTATATGAAATCATAATATATTGTGAAAGCAAGGAAAACAACTGTCCAGGTGTTGTACTAGCAACTAACTACTCCAGGTCATGTTTTAGGAGAGTTATCCAAGCCCATTATTTTGTTTACAAGACAAGATTCTTTCTTCTTGTATTTCGTGGATTTAGGTTTATGCTTTTGTTTTGTTTCCTGATCTGCTGAGGATTGAAACTTGGTTCACAGTTGGAGGTGTGTTTCCATTCTTCCTTGTACATCATTCCCATAGCGAGAATTAATGAGAGTAGAGTATATAACTTATGCTTTGATTAATGTTGTTTTATATGTTTATGTCTTTCATAGCCTAACATCCCAGCAGTACCTTCCCCTTCCCTGTTTTTTCCCTCGCCTAATGGTTCGAATTCCCTGTATATACCAGTCAGGGAGTTGGTAACATTGGGAGGTGGACCCCTTTGAGCTACAACCGGATCCCGTGGAGCGTATTCCTGACAGAATAACGCGCCCTCGAATAGTGCTCCACCCGATACGGTTGTATAGGGGTCATGGCCACTATAGACGATGTCCTCCAAGCGTTGGTTGTGGTACAGCAGGAATTGCTTTCCTCAAAAAACGAGACCGCAGCTTTAAGGGAAAAAGTGGATAGGTTAGCCAGAAATCCTTTTGATGCTTCCTCCACCGCTCCCCAAATCCAGGTCACTGTACCCCCTCCTATTCCCCTAGCTGCCCCTGAAAGGTATTCAGGTGATCCGTTAAAGACACAGGTTTTTTTAACGCAAATCATGATGCATTTTTCCTGCAGGCCGTCCTCTTTTCCTACTAACCATTCAAGGGTGGCTTTTGCTGTATCCTATTTAAGTGGTGACGCTGCCAACTGGGCAGTACCTTTGGTACGAAGAGATGATGCCATCCTGAACGATTGTACGGCATTTCGTGTAGAGTTCGAGAAAGTGTTCGATAGGAGAGCCACTACTTTTATCGCTGACAGGGAACTATTAGAGTTAAAGCAAGCGAGGCAGGATTTGGTTTCTTATCTTACAACCTTTAACAGGTTGGTGACTGAGACAGCATGGCCAGAAGAGAAGAGAATGTCTCTGTACTACCAGGGGTTGAGAGAAAGCCTAAAAGATGTCCTCGCTCAAATAGACCCCCAACCTCTCACTTGTACGGATATGATCAACCTTTCCCTTAGGTTGGATGGGAGTCTTTAAGAGAGAGGAGGAGAAAGACGTAAGAGTGAGCGGGGTTATTACAGACCAGAGTATTCCTCACGTAAGAACAGTAACCATCCAGAACCTGGCAGCGAACCCATGGAAATCGGGGCAGTAAGGGCACCTTTATCGAGAGCAGAAAGGGAGAGCCGTAGAGTCCTGGGTCTGTGTATGTACTGCGGGGAAAAAAGGACATTACGTTAAAGAATGTCCCGTGAAACCAAGAAACTCAGGGACCTGGGCAAGGAGTAAAAAGGTGGCGGTATCTTCTGTAGCAGCTGAAGAACATACCCCTAGTATAAGGGAGGAGACCAACTGGAAAGTCCCTTCACTTACCGCCTCCAATATAAGAAATCTGTAATGCTTGACACGAGTGTTGCCCCAGAAGTAGCAGGAAGGTGATGCTCTTTCCCTGTCTTCCCTAACCGGTTCACCACCTGCCAGAATTATATCACTGCACAGGAATAGTGATGCCCGTCAGAGGAACACAGGGAGACAAAACAAGGAAAGTGGGGGAAAAAAGAATATACAGATGTCGTCTTTACACCTGGAGAATTAACTGTTATTCCTGGAACCATAGAACGTCTGAATACCAGCTTCCTAGGTGATGTAAATAACATAGGTTAGTGCAGTAATATTATGTTTAACAGATAAGTGTAATAATAGAGAGAACAGGTACCTACAGGATGTTTGGATGAGAAAAGCTGTGAACTTGTAGAATATGGAAAGAATGGTATCCAGGAACTGTACCCTCTGTCTCCTGTGCAATATAATACAAGGTGAATAACCTGTCTCAATCCTATACAGGGAAATGTGTCACTAATCACTCCTGCCTACCTGTGTATTGTAATGAAGGGAGCCTCAGAGCCTGGAACTAGAATCAACACTCCTCTAGTTCCAGGTAACAATGATTCAGAGCCGGGACTAGTATCAATGCTCCACTAGTCCCGGTTAGACATTAAGTAAAAAAGACACACAGACTACCAATGCCTTATCTCCTCCACGCACAGTGTGGAAATAACAAAATAATCTTCAAATGAACAGCTAAACAAATCCCTTGCACTCAGGGAAAACTTTGAGACTCCACTAACAAAAGTAACAGAAATGCGTGTAACAGCACAAACACGCTTCCGAAATAACGAACGAAAAATGCGCACAATCAGAATCCTTTAAGGGACAACAGCACCTTGCTGAAGAAGTACCGACGCCCGGCGAAGACCCGACGGATCCCGCAGCTCGCCACCACCGTGACCCGGAACCGCAACACAGGAACAACTACAATACCGGAACGGAACGAGAAGTGTTCACTGCAGGGAAGGGGGGTGGTTAAATGACGGGTCGGGTCTCTCTGCGCATGCGTGTCTCTTCACGCATGCGCCGTGTGCTTGCCAACCATCAGGGGCTGACGCTTGCCAACCACGCGTTTGTTTGCAGGCACGACAAAATCATGAGTCCCATATATTGCTTCCCATGACCCTTGAAAGACAGGATCACATACATCAAGTGGTGGTCATGGTGGATTCCGGTGCCACCGGGAATTTTGTGGATAGTGGGTTGGTATCTATCTTGAAGCTGCATAGAGTGCGTAAGGACCGCCCTGAGGGAGTGTGGGCGGTGGATGGTGAACCCCTTACGTCAGGCCTCATTACAGAACAGACAGAACTTCTGTACCTATCAATACCAGTGAGCGGGGGTACACATAGAGAAGAGATAAGACTGAACATTATTGAAACACCACAGTACGAGGTGATTCTGGGGATGCCTTGGCTGAGCTACCACAATCCCTCGGTACAATGTAGGGAAAAAACATTGCAGTTTCTAGATTCGAGATGTCAGGAACATATCATAGCAAATCAAGACACACAAGTGGTAGCCCTGTTGAACTCGTATTGCGTAGCGACCGCAGCCGAGCAAGATGTGGTTTTGCCACCGTGCTATCGTGGTTATCAAGATGTGTTTAGTGAAATTATGGCAGAACATCTCCCTCCACACAGAGAATACGAATGTCGCATTGATCTGGTGGATGGAGCTGTTGGTCCTACATGTAGGGTTTATGCCCTATCCGTACCTGAAACCAAGTACCTGAAGGAATACTTAGAACACTACGTACACATAGGCTTCATCCGTCCGTCCCGCTCACCTTCAGCTTCCTCTTTGTTCTTCATCTCAAAGGTGAATGGTGATCTGAGGGCATGTGTGGATTATCGTAGGCTAAACAAGATCACAATCCGCAATCGGTATCCACTCCCCCTGATTACTGTTTTACTAGACCAGGTTCGCACTGCTAAGATTTATACAAGACTCGATTTGCGAGGGGCTTACCATTTGGTTCGCGTCAGGGCAGGGGATGAGTGGAAAACAGCTTTCAAAACCCACTACGGCTTGTATGAGTATTTGGTGATGCCTTTTGGGCTCTGCAATGCCCCTGCCGCATTTCAGTTTTTTCTGAATGATGTCCTGCGAGAGCTCATTGATGTATGCGTAGTGGTGTATATTGATGACATCCTGATTTATTCTGATGAGGTACATACACACACCAATCATGTCATTATAATGCTTCAGAAATTGAGAAAGCACAAGCTTTACTGCAAGTTAAGCAAGTGCGAGTTTGGAGTTACATCTGTTGAATTTCTGGGGGTAATGCTCCACCCTGAAGGGTTACGCATGTCTGACCGTAAAGTATTAGCTGTACAAGAATGGCCTACCCCCAAGAATGTGAAAGAGGTGCAAAGTTTTCTGGGCTTCGCAAATTACTACAGACGCTTTATTGTGGGGTTTTCACAGTTGGCGGTGCCCTTGACTCGTATGCTTAGAAAGGGAGTGGTTTTTCATTGGTCCCCGGAAGCTGAGGCTTCCTTTGTGTGTCTGAAGAAAGCGTTTACTTCTGTTCCTGTTTTGGCCCACCCTAACCCAGCGCTTCCCTTCATCGTGGAAGCCGATGCTTCCGATGAGGCTATAGGGGCCATACTGTCACAAAGAGATCCAGAGACAGGCCAGTTACACCCAGTGGCCTACCTTACCAAGAAGCTTAATCCTGCCGAAAAGAATTACACTATTTCTGAAAAGGAATTGCTGGCTGTAAAAAGAGATTTTCAGGAATGGAGGCAATATCTTTGGGGTGCAGAATACCCCAGTACAGTGTACTCAGACCTTCGCAATCTTCAGTACATGAAGACAGCTAGACATCTTACCCAAAGACCAATGCTATGGATGTTATTCTTCGCAGAGTACAACTTTGTCATAACCTTCCGCCCCGGAAGCGAGAACCGGAATGCGGATGCTCTGTCCAGGTAGGAGATGGGGAACTCTTCAGTAAATCATGCTAAGGAATCTATAGTTGCGCCCTCAAAGGTGATATGCGTCCTCAGTGCTAAAACCTTCATAGCAAAGGTGAGGAACACAAAACCGCTGGCCCTCTGGGTTGCATGGGCTGCCAAAGACAATACAAGACGCATAAGACAGGGGTTGCCTTTTGTGAATATTCAGTTGTTTTTGCCCTCCGCTGATTTACGGAAGGAGGCTTTTCAGTGGTGTCACGTATCTCCATTGGCGGGGCATCAGGGCATACTGAAAACGGTACATCTGTTACAGAGACATTTCTGGTGGCCCACTCAGAAGAAGGATGTTACCTTATGGGTATCCCAATGCGAGGTCTTTGCTCGCTCCAAGAACACTAGTGGTAAAAAGAAAGGGAATCTTATGGTCATGCCTACTCCTCGAAAACCCCGGCAAACCCTCATCCTGGACTTTGTTATAGGACTACCACCTGACCAAGGAAAGACCGCAATTCTGGTAGTTGTTGACAGTTTAACCAAACTAGGCCATTTCATTCCTTGTGTTAATCTTCCAACAGCAGGGCAAACAGCGCAGCTACTTCCCTCTGAAGTCATCCGGTTGCACAGGGTCCCTGAGGTAATAGTGTCTGATAGAGAACCTCAGTTTATTGCTCGGTTTTGGAAACACTGGTGTTCAGCTTTGCACATTAAGGTTTCATTGTCCACCAGCTTCCATCCACAAACTGATGGACAGACAGAAAGACTGAATCAGAGTCTCAAGAAATATCTTCGTTGTTTTGCATCTGCTGCCCAAGACTCTTGGGTTTCCTTTTTGTGGATGGCAGAATTGGCCTACAACAATACTTGGCACTGTTCGACTGGGGTGTCTCCTTTCTATGCAACCTATGGGATTGACGCCAACATTCTCCTGGTGTCCATCCCTGACAGTGTATCAGAACAACCCTCAGTGTATAGCAGGATGAGAAAGTTGCATTCTGTACGTAAACAGCTCATCAAACATTTGGTCAAGGCCAAGACCGAGTACAAGCGGTGGGCGGATAAACATTGTTGTTCAGGACCTGAATACCAGGTGGGAGTCAGAGTATGGCTCTCTACAAAAAACATCCGGTTTAAGCTGCAGAGTATATTCCATCCCCGCTTCATTGGACCGTATGTGATAACCAAGAAGGTGAACGCTGTGGCCTACAGGTTGAAGTTGCCTGTTAGTCTTCGGATACATCCTGTTATTCATGTTAGCCTTCTGAAACCTGCTTTGTCGCCTGTTCATAGGGCTGCCCCTCCGGTCATCATTGATGGTGGTGAGGAGTATGAGGTGAAGTGCATACGTGACTCTAAGTGGAAGCGGGGTGCCTTGTGGTATCTGGTGGCATGGAAAGGGTATTCGGCGGAGGATGATTCGTGGGAGCCCTGTGACAACGTGCATGCTCCTGCGGCTGTGTGACGCTTTCATGCAAGGTATCCTGCTAAGCCCCGTCCTAGTGCTAGAGCGCGCAGTTGCCCCGGGTCACCCGAGTTACCAATTCTTTACACGCACTGGGCCCTTGGCGTGCAAAAACCTTTATTACCACACAAATTTGTTTGGGTGAACTGGGTGAGGATTTCTCCTCCTGCACGCTGCTAAGAGTAATCAAAGTTTGGATTTACCTCTGCTTACCATGTACCCGACTTACCACAGGCACAATTCTTACGACGGACCTAGAGCTATCAGGGAAAATAGTAGACAGGCCTAACATCAAGTACTCTTTATAATCAGAAAAATACTTTCCACAATTCTGTAAAATGACCACAGACACCTGATGAAGTTTAAAACTTTATATAAGAATTCAAAGAGAAGATGCCAAGATAATAAGCGATACACAGAATAATATATCAAACATTAAAATCAACACCAATAGGTAACTTTGCATCAAAAATATGACCATTAGGATATATGGGAAGACTAAAGGTAGAAGTTTTTTAGAACAAAACTAGTCACTGCAATTTTATACTAGAACATAGGAATGGGGATGGGACCTAGAACATGTACTTAACCTAAGTTTTTTAAGCTATTCTTGCTAAGTTCACTGCAATCCACTAAAGGAAAGGGAAAAACGGGAGCATGCTATTATTTTATAAAATCAATGAACTTCTAAAGGAGAGGGGGAGAGAAGGAACCAGCTAAGAATTCAGACACATATACTTGATATTTCAACGGCAATAGAGCAATATCATAGGTAAGAATGCTTTAACAGATACGAAAAAAGGGAGAGAGAGAGAAAGAGAGAGAGAGAGATAGAAATACGCAAACCCACAATCAATAATTACCTAGTTCAGATTGAAGACCAACCCTGGCCACGGGTCAGTTGGGAAGACGGGGACAGGGACCCTCAGAAAAGGAATGCCAGAATGCGAGCAGGTACAGCTCACGGACAGTAAGGACAGGATACCCCTCAGGTTCAGGTCAAGGACTGGGCCTCCCAGGGTACGACCAACACCCACAGCTTCGGACAGCAACGCCTGCGTTACCCCCTCCTGCAAGTAATCCGCCAGAAACCCCGATTGGTTTTTCGAATTCCCCAGCAAAGTGCTTCGCCAGCACTTAGGATTTTCCACCCCTTAGGAGATTGTGGAAAGTATGGACAAAGTGCTCCGCAGCACTTTCAGAATGAGCACCTATTGAGATCGTAGGGTCAGTGACAGGTCTGCTACTCGGACAAGTCGGACAATTTTTCTAAGCTAAACTAGGGCAATTATACTGTTTTGGGGACCCTCAGACCACCCACTAATGTTGCAAGTGACAGTTTCCCACATTGTGATTGGTCAGGAGAGGTGGTGCGGTCATTACCACCTCCTAGAATTCAACGTTCCCATCATAATTATTCAATTTTGCACACCCGCCCCCCTGGTTCACGTTCCCAGGCATAGGAATACAGAAGACAATGCAAGAGTCCAGCATATAGCAACAGTGTATGACAATTCAAGGTGTAATCTTGCATCTTCGGGATGGGTTCCCAGGCGCATCGGGCTCCAGGAGCCAGCTGGCTAGTTTTAGCTTCTGCGCAGTTAGGACTCTCCCTGGTCAGCTGACAGGGTTCAGAGGAGCCTCAGCATGGCGTCGCTCATGTATGCCCCAGCCCACAAAGACGCGGTACATGAAAAGTAAGCGAAAACAAATTAAAATCATACATAAAATGATCGCACTGTATACCATGATAAAATCTAACCAACCCTTACTTTATAATGACTATAGCATTATGGATTAGTGCGAAAAGACAGATAGGCTAAAGCAGCAGTAGCAAGCAGAGAGCGTGGTGAGAGACAAGCGGCCATATTTTGCATCAGTGCGCATGAGCACAGAATCCCTCCAGAATGCGAGTGCGTCACATCACATGGGTATGACCGACGCATGCGCAGACTGAATCTCAGCGAAGCAGCCATTTTAAGTGCAAGCTTCGTTTTAGTACGGAAAAACAACCAAGCAAGCATCCTGGGGACACCCGCGTGTTGAGAAAACACTTTATAAATGACGAACCATGGTGTTAATATTATTATGCGGTTTAGACAAGGGTTTGCATACGAGCAAGGCGCTTTACATGCGAATCCTTGCTCCATCAATCCCCTCTTTGATGATATTTACTATCATCACTACATGAAGGAAACAGATGCCAACTTTTCTCATTCATCCACATCGTCCATTTCAATTTCAATAAACTTATTGTTTAGTTTTCTTTCAGCTTCTCTATGAGAGTGGTGATTTTTCGCCTTTTTGTAAATTGCACTCTTTAACTCTTCTAGTTCTAGTTCATCAATGTTTCTTTTCACCCCCCTCTGATTTACTGTATATTTCTTTTTGCACTTTTGGCATTTGCAGCAGATAAAAATGATCAACACAATCACACCTATTATAACTATTGGCATCAGTATTTTCCATAAAAGATTTTTACCTAAGTTAGTAAACCAACTACCTATAGAGGAGAGACCTCCAGTCAGTCTCGTCCAGGCACTGTCAACCTCCAATGGTTTGAGTTCCTTTTCCAAATTAGTTATGTTCTTTACATATTGTTTTAATTCGATACTCTTATCAGGAATGTAGGTGCAACAATGTTGCGCTCTCAGCATTCTACAGACTCCGCCCTCTTTTGCTAATAGGGTGTCAAGGGCAAGACGGTTTTGTAAAACCATTGATCTGATCGCAACCATTTCAGTATTGACCAGCAGGAAACCAGCAGCAGTGTCCGTTGATAGCCGGTCCACTACTGTAGACAGTTTGCAGATTCTATGGGTGTTCAGAACTACCCCCATTCCAGGTATCAGTGCACTAAAAATATCACCTATAATTTCACCTACACTTTCACGTCTACTACGCACTAAGCCATTAGTTTCTTCATCGCTTCCAGCTGCATTATTCACATGGTATATTTTCGGGAAAACAATGCCAAAGTAGCAGCTTCCATACCAGTGATCCGGCAATTTGAAATAAGCCTTGTTCCCACATATATAATATATTCCGGGAAACACAGGCTCTGACCCATTTTTGAAACCCCAACCTCCAATTACCTTGTAATTATGTTCACACTCGCTGGAACCGATGAATACATTGTTATAGTACTGGAGTTCTGGACTTTTTTTGGTTCCGTCCAGAGGTGTCAGGGTACAACACCCAAAGACCCCGGAGTCCCACCTGCCTTGGTGCACAAATGAACAGAAACACGGGCTTCTCGATGGTGGCGTCAAAGACCAAAGGTTTATTACTGCAGGGACACAGAAATCACAGAATCTACACACGGGCAGAATCTAGGAGACTGTTCGATTTGTACAAAGTGGGTTGCTCCTTATATACCAAAAATTGTGCTCTAGGCAAATATTTCACATGTCGGTACATTCCCAAACCTTTGTGTCTCTAAACAATAAATATTTGGCGTTACACAGGAACTGTCGATAATATCTGATACCAAACATCACGAAGAGGGGTTCCCACCAGTCCATCACAATCCCTTGTCAATATTGCATTCAAGACCCGGACCGCCTCATCGTAAAGTTCGTTACCTCCCCCTAATAAAGGCCCAGAAGGAAAGGAGCAGAGCCAGGTGCAGAAGATAGAAAAGCGGGATAAGAGATGTTTGTGGGTTGTAAATGGGCAAGGCTACCGGCTTCGGCCGCCTAATCATGATCAGGTACAATGGACAGGAAAACCAGTTCAGGTGGGCTGGCCTCGGGCAGAGGAGGCAGCCTTTGTCGAGTCATGCAGCTTCAGCGTGATCTGGTTTAAGGTGCACGTGTCATGTAAGAGGTGAATCTCCGGCTAAGGCTACGTGTCCTTAATCAAAGTGAAGTAAATGAAATGATCAGAGGCTATTGCATATGTGAGGGCAAGGAACCACAAAATGGCGGCCACGATCTAAGATGGATGCCGTGGGTATATCAGAAATATGTCAATGGAAGGAGTGCTCTTGCTCGTAGCGTAGCGAAAACACCAGGATATGCTAAATGGATCATTTGCGGTTCGCTGATACTAATTTTATGTATTTCCGACAAACTTGAAAACACGGGTTCAAGTCGTCACGGAACCGTCACGGAACCTCAGACCCTCCTTTTGCCCTTACATAGGCAATTACTCAATCTATGTCTGAATCTAGTTCTATGCTCATCAGGTCAGTGACATGCTGTTGTATCATCATCCTTTCTCGTGTCTTTTCTCCAAACGCAGGTGGTTTCCTAAAACAGGTTGTAGCACAAAGACTACACAGAGCAGGACCACACTGGATAATCAGACAACATGAGAATAGGAATACTAGGATGACACCAATGACCATTAGAACCTTCCATCCCCACGCTGAGATCAGAGTCCAAAACCACTCCATGAAGGACCAGTTTCCCTCATCTACATGTATGGAGTCCGAAATCTTGTGCAACTTAGAGATCGCCTCGTAAACTGTTGGAGCATTATTAGGAATAAAGACACAGCAGCTCGATTGGATCATTCTGCATACCCCACCTCGATCTGCAAGTATAACATCTAGAACCATACGGTTCTGCAATGTCATGAGCCTATCCGCCTGAAGCTCAGCTGTCAGATTGCTAAGGGCACCAGCAGTTTCGGTAATAGTAGATTCAACTACCCGTGTTAGCTGACGTATGTTTCTACTATTGGCCATAGGCCCCCAGAACGGAAGGAAGCCTTTGAAGAAGTCTCCAGCTTCCTGACCAGCGGTATCTTCCTTGCTGAAGACACCTCTTGCTACTCTTGTTCTGTGGTAATCAGGTGAAGCAGTGTATGTCGGAGGCAATAATCGAGCAATATAACATGATCCTGAGAAGTCGGCAGGCAACCATGTATAAGCTCTGTCTCGACAAATGAAGTAGGTACCCCTAGCAGTAAGGAAGGCAGGGGAAGAGTTAGCCGGAAACACATAAGTCTCTACGCACTCACTCCTCCCTAGCTGAGCTCTCGGATTTCTCCCATTACCTTGCAAACAGACCTGACCTCGGTGAGGTACGACCCAGATTGGAGTTGAGCTTTTACGCTTGCTTTCTCCCAAACTAAGGCGATACTCTGAAGTATTCCAACTTAAATATACTCGCAATTCGTCTCTAGGGTATGATGGAGTATTATTGACGTCTTTGACCATGTCAATAATTCCCTGGACTAAAGCTTTGTTGGCAGAGTTATATTTAGTGGAACGTGGTGGACGTGGAGGATAGGTCTCAAGAGCATAAGCAAAGATGGTTTGAAGGGCCTGAAATGATCCATTGTAGCTGAAAGGCAAAACCAGATAGGGAATACCTTTATCCATAGTGTGAGGTATCAAGCCACACACCCAACAGTCTGTCGTGTTAACTACCAGTTGGTGTTGGTGCAAGAGCTGTACAAAAGTATTATTAATGAATTCTGAGCGTCGAGCTTGCTCATGTTCCGGAAACGAGTGAAAAGAGTGTATAGAAGAAACAGTAGAAATAGCAGGATCAAGGGGAGGTACTGTAGATACTGGCACAAAAATCAAATTTATGCTAAAGACAATTCCACCCACCAATGTTGCTAAAACAATCAAAAATGTAATGGCACATTGCATCAAGAAACATTTGCTATGAAGAATTCTATTTAGTCTGTTTCTGCGAACGTAAATCACATTTTCTCGTTGCAGCGCAGGAAGTTCCATCTTCTACAATCCGCTCGCGACCACTGATGATGTGTACGTAGATGAAAATGCCTCTGTCAGCCCTGGGAGTTCCCAGTACTAACAGAAAGATCGACCTTGTGTCAGACCCCTGCAAATTCAAACTAGGCACACAGCCACGACCCTACGGCTACCCAGACGGCAAGGCAATTTTAAAAACAATAAACAATAACAAACTTCCTGGCTGAAGGCAAAAGTTCAAAATATATATATATATATCAAAATCACAGTATGCAGTTGCCTGCTTTATTAGTCCTTTTTATGGCTTCTAAGGTTGTATTTCTGCTTCGCTGGTACTGTCTGATCGGAGAATAGTGTATCACTAGCAGCTGTTGCAGAGTTTACGTTCGCAGATGGCAAAGTTTCTTCTGATGCTGGAGACAAATGTTCAATGTTCAAAGCAGTCTTTTCAAGAGGAGAGTCACGTTTCAAAGTGTCAGAAATCAAATCGGCATCGCTGAAAGGGACAAATTTCGGAGTTGTTTCAGCTTCGGAGGCACCAATTCCCTTCTTCACCCAGTCGTCGTAGGGCAGCGGCAGTGGAACACGCTTTACGTGAGAAGCGTGGATCCAGTGCTTGCGACCAGCAACACGTACAGCTGTCCTCGTCGCCAGCAGGATTTGGAAGGGGCCGATGTAGCGAGGCTGAAGATTCTTTGTCCTCGCAAAATTTCTGACCACCACGTGGTCGCCGGGTTTCAGCTGATGCCCTGGACTCTCCGGAGGTTTTGGCAAAGCATCAAAGACCTGTTGATGAATAAGACTTAATTTAGCAGTCAAGTCGTAAAGATAGTCTATCAACATAGGATATTCAATGGAGCAGAATTGTTTAGGCCTTGGCACACCCCAGACATTTGCCGGGCGGCCAAATACAATCTCATATGGAGAAAGCCCTATTCTAGAATGCACTGTTGCTCTCGTTGATAACAAGGCCAAAGGAAGTGCGTCTGGCCAAGCCAAACCTGTGGATGCTTGAATTTTGGCTATTTTAAGCTTGAGGGTGCCATTGTAACCCTCGACTAAACCAGCAGACTGGGGATGGTTCGCACTATGAAATTTTTGTTTCAATCCTAGACCAGCACACACACTCTGCATAACTTTCCCTATAAACTCACTTCCGTTATCTGACCATACAATCCGTGGCATTCCAAACCTAGGGAAAAATTCTTTGAGAAGAATTTTGGCAGTTGATAAAGCAGTGTTGTCCTTTAGTGGGTATGCTTCTATCCACCTGGAAAAAGCACAAACCACCACCAGGACGTATTTTAAATTGTTGCAGCGTTCCATGTGAATGAAGTCTAACTGTATTACTTCAAAGGGACAGGAAGGAGGAGCAAAATGACCAGCTGGAGTTGGAGTTCCCTTGCCAGGATTATGCATCAAGCATACCATACAATTTTTCACCACTCTCTCTGCACACTTACTGATTCCCTCATTCTTCCAAACCGGAGCTAACATCTTACATATCCCTTTAGAACTTATGTGCGCCACTCCATGCGCCATCGTCACTACTGCAAGCACATACGCATCAGGCAACATCCAACGCTGCTGTTCTGTCAAATCGATCCAACATCCATTCGAGTCCAATTTGCCCGTACTTTCTCTCCATACGCGTTTCTCTTCCTCAGTCGCTTCTTTCTGAATCTCTTTCACACTTTCCATTGTGTCCTCACACATTCCAGACTCAGCAATCCATCTTGCAGACGTAGCAACATACATTCTACTCATCATGTCTCTAGCTGTCTGTTTAGCGGTTTCATCAGCAAAGGCATTTCCCCGACCAACATCATCCGTGATTGCTTTATGAGCACTGCACTTCACAATCGCAACTTCAGTCGGTAAGGTTAGAGATTCTAACAAGTCGTTAACTAGCTGACCATGTTGAATCTTAGTCCCATGGGACGTAATGAAACCCCTTTCTCTCCACAACCGGCCAAAACTATGGGCCACGCCAAATGCGTACTGACTATCTGTAAACACATTCACTCTCTTTCCCTCAGCTAAAACACACGCTCTCGTAAGAGCTATTAACTCTGCAGCTTGGGCAGAATTCTGACTCACTCTTGCAGTCTCCACAATCGTCTTCAAAGTCGTTACCGCGTAGGCAGCAGTCACATCACCATTCTCCAATTTAAAACATGACCCGTCCACATACAGCGTACCATCTGGGTCGGATAGAGGAGTATCTCTCAAGTCGATACGACCTTTTGTCTCTTCCTCCGTTTTGAAATAACAGTCATGTGGCTCAGAATCACTCGACTCTTGATCAGTCGGCAACAATGTTGCTGGATTCAATACATTGCATCTTTTGATCTGAATATGACTCGCTAATAACGTCAGCTCGTAACCAGATAATCTCGCACTAGTAAGGTGTTGTGTCTTCGTTCGGTTCATGAGTGTGTCCACTGCATGAGGAACCATGACCACTAGCATATTGTTCATCACCAAACCAGCAGATTGTCGAATGGAAGCTGCAGCTGCCGCTGTAGCCCTCAAACAACTAGGCAATGCTCTAGCTACCGGATCTAATGTTGATGAGAAATACGCACAAGGGCGTTGTTTATCACCAAACTTCTGTGTCAAGACACTCAACGCGCAACCTTCTCTTTCGTGAACGTAGAGCGTGAATGGCTTACTGTAATCAGGTGTGCCCAATACAGGAGCTGAACACAAAGCTTTTCGTAATTCAGCAAAACTCTCTTGACATTCATCAGACCATGGCACCGGACTCGGAACATTTTTCCCAGTCAAAGCTACCAACGGCTTTGCTAAAAGTGAAAAATTTGGAATCCATTGCCTACAGTAAGAGGTAATACCTAGAAAGGCACGTACTTCCCTCTGTGTGCGTGGAACACTCATCTGCGTAATTGCTTTTATTCTTTCTGGGGTCAACTTCCTTCCCTCCTTTGATAAGAGGTGACCTAGGTAGGTTACTTCTTGGCAGCAATATTGCATTTTGGAAGGTGACACCTTATGATTCAAATTAGACAAATGATGCAATAGTGAAATTGTAGCTGCCTTGCAAGTTTCCTTGTCATCGGCAGTCACCAAAAGATCGTCTACGTACTGTACTAGGGCAGAACCTGGAGGAAGGACAAAAGAATCTAATTGGCTTTTTAAAGCTTGACTGTAAATAGATGGACTTTCACAATAGCCTTGTGGAGCGCGTTTAAATCTGAAACTCCGACCTCCTAAACAGAAGCCAAAAATATCTCTGCTTTCCTCGGCTATCGGAATGCTGAAAAAGGCATTCTTCAAGTCGATGACTGAGAACCATGTAGCTGTAGCAGGAATCAATGTTAACAAAGCAGTAATGTCTGGCACTACAGGAAACTGCGGAATTACAATCTTATTAACTTCTCTAAGGTCTATGACAAACCTATAAACTGGAGGCTTTGTAGGATCTGTTCGTTTCAAAATCGGCAATACAGGACTATTACAAACATTTCCTCGCGTTTCTTCAACCACACCTTTTTTAATCAAATCTTGCACAATCAATAAGAGTGCACGCTCACCTTCATTCGATATTTTATATTGAGGAATTCTTGGAAATTTCACATTCGCTTTCAAAGTTACTACATACGGTGGAATCTCTAGTAGACCTACATCATTGGGACCAGTCGCCCAAAGAGAATCAGGGAGTGAACGTAGCTCCGGCGGGAGTGCGTCCATAGACAAGTACATCGGAGAGGTGAGTCTTTTACCCAAAGTAAGCTGTACTCCTTCCGGAGAACAGTACAATGTCGCATATAGTCGTTTTAACAAATCTAAACCAAGCAGATTTTCATTACAACCTGTCGTCAAAATTAAGGGTGCTTTCAATTGACACGGTCCAACAGAAATAGACAAAGGACCAGATATCGGGTTGTACACAGGGGCGCCTGAAAAACCTACGGAAACATTTGTTGAGCCAGACAAAGGTGCGCCAGGGAGTTTCGCATGCATGATAGAACTTTTTGCGGCACCAGTATCCAACAGAAACGGTTCGACTACACCTGATGTTGCTACTGCGACATAAGGCCCACTCTGATCCACTGGAACTGATACTACTCCCTCTCTCTGTCCATGGCTGTCCTAGTACCCATTTTGTTGAAATCCCTCTTCAACTTCACAATAATCCTCAACAAGATATTGCTGAGATCTATTCTGTTGAGCTGACTGTACATTTCGCTGATCAAAGTGATTAGAAGGACGATCATTAGTTTGTGGAGGCATAGCACCTCGTCCCCGACCTCTAGAATTCTGTGCAAAACCACCACGACCTCTCTGAGCTGCTGCCGCATTATTTTGCGCTAAAATCTGACAATCATTTTTATAGTGACCCTCTTTCTTACAGTACGCACACTGATTCCACTGGTATTGAGGCCTGGTCGAATTATAATCTGTCTTTTGATACGAATTCTGTTGCATATTAGTCTGATTCGTGCGAGGCGGATACGCCTGCTGTAAAAGAACTTTAGTCTTTAAATCTTTCGTTTTCTTCTCTGATTTCTCCTTTTCCTCTTTATCCCTATTTTCATAGTACTGTGCAGTTGCAAGTATTTGCGCTGTCGTAGATACAGCCCACGCACTTTCTGAGTCTTTCAATTTATTGCATAATTCGGGTAACAAATTATGCACAAATTTATCGACAAACAATCTCTGTCCTCCTTCAGTGCTCATATCCTGACCACTATGATCCACAAAAGTCTCTTCGAACCTCGTGAAGAAGTCGGAGACACTTTCGTCTTTCTTCTGCTTGCATGCGGATAATTTATCCCAATTAACACGCAATGCTGGCATCAGAGTCTTCATTAAATCTATTATTCTGCCTGGCAGATTAGCAATTAGGGGTTCGGGTTTCGCACCACCTATTTGTTGAGCATCTGCTGCAGTGATAGCTGCCCAATCACCACCTAAAGCAGCCTGATGATCCTCTCTACGAATTTTAGCCCACACTGGTTGTGGAACTACATTACCGAACAACATATCAATGTCGGCTAAGTTCATTATACAAGCCTCAACTGTCTGTGTCAATTCCTTGTAATATCCGGCTGGATTCTTACGTGGATCTGGCAAGGCCTGTTTCACTGCTAATACTTCTGCTCGCTTCCACGGAATATGTATCCATACTCTTTGGAACTGTGCTGGAGCAGCTGCAATACCCGCATTATCATCACGTTGTACTGCTTCGCGCCAAATTGGAGGAACCTCCCTCATAGGATATTGGCGACTTAGCTTCATTCTACCTTTCTCTAAATCTCTCGGCGAGCGAAGAGATGGATCAATCCTAAAACTCAAAATGAGTTCCATCGCTTCCTTTATATTATCGCCCACTATCATTCCAGCAGCAAACTCTTTTTGAATCTTAATTAAATCTTCCAAATCTGATTCGACATCGTCTTCTTCTATTTCCTCACGCAACAACGAGCACATCTCGTCGAAGACGTATCGCTGTGTTGGCTCTCCCCATTGCATAAATGTCTCTAACACATCTTTCGTACTATATCTTCTAACTTTTGTAATCCATCTGAGAGCCGTGGAGTCTAAAACTCCCCGTTCCTCAGTACTTGGAAGCTGACTCCGTCTCTGAACAGAGTCAGGAGTAGGAGTCTTAATCAAGGTTTTATATATAGGAGACAGCATATTAGTAACGGAATCAGTAATTCTTCGACGAACAGAAAGTGGAGTTAGTACACTCGCAGACATAGAGAACGCAGTAGAGGTAGGAATAGATGACGAAACAGTAGGAGTATCGAGGAAAATAGTTTGAGGACCAATAGGTACAGTGGTAGGTATAGGAGCGGGCAGTGCAGGAAGAGGAGGAACTGTAGGAACATTTACATTCACCACAGGAGGTATAGGAACTTGATTCTGAGGAACAAGAACACCAGGTTGTCCAGCAACCGGCAATTGAACATTCGGTATAAGTGGAGCCGTAGCACCTTGTGCATACGGTGGAGGCGACCGTAACAGATAAGATAGCAGAGGATCGTTTTCGGAATCCTCCAGTATCTTAGCCATTTTCGATGGCAAGGCAGGATAGCACTTGTCAATCGCTAAGTTACGCTCTCTAATGGCTACATCTATGGCTTTCTCACACTCGTTAGCCTGCAACTGCTTAGTCGCTTGCTCTAGAGTTAACTCTTCTAGTTCTTTTTGCTCTTTTTTCAACCTTTTCATTTCTCTCTGTTTGGATTCTTTCCGCCAATAACGAAAAGAGTCAAACATTGCCGGCCGGGCTTTCTTCCTAAACAATTTCGCTTCTAAATTGTCGAGAATCTCTTGTTCAAAACTACCATGCAGTGGCCAACTAAGGACACCATCCTTCTTACAATAACGGACCCATATCTCATTATAAGTTATAGGACCCACACCATACTTACAATATAGGTCATATAGGGGAGTCCCAATCGGAGGAACCAGACAAGAATCCTCTAATTGTGAGCCACTGTTGCAACTAAAACAAGACAACATTTTCCGACTTACCATTCTCAGTCCGGAACACAAAACAAACAAAACACGAAACAAATTGTGCACTTGAACCAAGAACTTAGGCCTACCAAAACGAACTGATGTATCGATACCCAAAACTGAACCAAATAGATTATCGTAACCAGAACAACTAGTGATAATCTCACAAAACCAAACCAAACCAAGAACCGATCAAGGATTTTTAACAATCCTCACAAAAGTAACCAGCTAGCTATCACTAAATACTTAACTGAGGCACTGAAGACGTCACCAAGGAGAAACCCGTCACGTTTCGCCGTACTAAGGACTGCACCACTTCGGGTCCAAGACAGGGCGACGGTCAAGGCAACGGCCCACTGCAGCCGTCCTGAACGGGAACCCTCGTGGAAGAGAACTTCAGGGCCACTTTTGCGATATGCCGGGATCGATGAAGTGGGGCGCCTCCCTCAGGAATCTTCACACGAAGCTTCTCGAACTCTTCAGGCTTTTGGACCGGTACCGAATGACGTCGCCCCACGTTGGGCGCCAATTGGAGTTCTGGACTTTTTTTGGTTCCGTCCAGAGGTGTCAGGGTACAACACCCAAAGACCCCGGAGTCCCACCTGCCTTGGTGCACAAATGAACAGAAACACGGGCTTCTCGATGGTGGCGTCAAAGACCAAAGGTTTATTACTGCAGGGACACAGAAATCACAGAATCTACACACGGGCAGAATCTAGGAGACTGTTCGATTTGTACAAAGTGGGTTGCTCCTTATATACCAAAAATTGTGCTCTAGGCAAATATTTCACATGTCGGTACATTCCCAAACCTTTGTGTCTCTAAACAATAAATATTTGGCGTTACACAGGAACTGTCGATAATATCTGATACCAAACATCACGAAGAGGGGTTCCCACCAGTCCATCACAATCCCTTGTCAATATTGCATTCAAGACCCGGACCGCCTCATCGTAAAGTTCGTTACCTCCCCCTAATAAAGGCCCAGAAGGAAAGGAGCAGAGCCAGGTGCAGAAGATAGAAAAGCGGGATAAGAGATGTTTGTGGGTTGTAAATGGGCAAGGCTACCGGCTTCGGCCGCCTAATCATGATCAGGTACAATGGACAGGAAAACCAGTTCAGGTGGGCTGGCCTCGGGCAGAGGAGGCAGCCTTTGTCGAGTCATGCAGCTTCAGCGTGATCTGGTTTAAGGTGCACGTGTCATGTAAGAGGTGAATCTCCGGCTAAGGCTACGTGTCCTTAATCAAAGTGAAGTAAATGAAATGATCAGAGGCTATTGCATATGTGAGGGCAAGGAACCACAAAATGGCGGCCACGATCTAAGATGGATGCCGTGGGTATATCAGAAATATGTCAATGGAAGGAGTGCTCTTGCTCGTAGCGTAGCGAAAACACCAGGATATGCTAAATGGATCATTTGCGGTTCGCTGATACTAATTTTATGTATTTCCGACAAACTTGAAAACACGGGTTCAAGTCGTCACGGAACCGTCACGGAACCTCAGTACTCTGTCTTTTCCCTATGGATACAAAGTTTCCCCTTTCTTTCAAAATCCAGCAACAAGGCAGGACTGGCTTCGCCTTCCGAGGTGTTATCCATGTGCTCAGCCCACCTAGGGATTCTATCCTTCTCGTCATTTGCCTTCTTCTGAAACTTTTCTCTCCTTCTGTCTGCCATCTTTATAAACATCTTTTCCTGCTCTTGCAGTGAACAGGTCAGATTATCTTCTCTTGCTTGATCTAAATCTATGTTACCTATAGTCAGGAAATATTCTCCCATATAGCGTGTCACGTCACTTGTAGTATGTACACGGTTCAAGTGTCCTCTAACAGGAAGTTCAGAAAATACTACGTCATCATTTGAATAATAGTACTGCAAGGTGCTTCTATAGAACAAGCTAGCTAATATACTACAGGAGATTCCATAGGTCAAAGGTAGATGGTGGTATGTCACGCCTTCAGCCACTGAGGTTGGTAGCTTCATGCAGACATAACAGTCCTCTATTTCCATAGCTTCTACATAATGCACTAACAAGTTAGCAAAAACATTTAGATGCGTCCTGTTTCTCATTTTGTGAAAATGTAGTCCATCCTCATCTGGTGCTTCTAATTTAGGTCGTGTGTGTGTCAGTCCTACTCGTTTGTCGCGTCTTTCTAGGCTTCGTGGTGTTTCTGCAGTCTGTACAACCCCTACGTCTACTGCTTCGGGTTCAGTAGGGGACAAGTTAGGATTTTTACTTATCATAAAAGGTAGAAACACTGTTAGTCCTATCCACATTACTATTAGCATGGCTATACTACACACGCATATCTTACAACAGGTTTTGAGACACCCACACCGGGATCTCCCAGAGACATTCGGATCAGACATATTTAGCTTACAGGTGGCTTTTGCTACCCCTCTTCGTTTCTTTGCACCAAAGGCTCACTTCGGGGCTCTCTCAAGGAGGGTCTTCGTCCGAACTCCGATCAGCAATGGACTCGTTGTCACTGTTGCCACTGTGGTGTGGCTCGTCAATTTCCTCCAACACAAAGTACGTCCACTCAGGGCTCCGATACAGTCGGTTCTGTTTCTTTATTCTGTCGCTCTTTCTCAGTGATTTGCCTTGGGCTGCATTTCTTTCACTTTGAGCCCTTTTCCGGTCTTTATCGTTTTCTTCGACTGTCTTTAGTCTGAGCCTTAGTCTCTTGACGTATCGGGGTGCACTTCTTCCTCCGTGCCTCCCAGTGGTTGAGGAGACTTCGCCTTCTTCGTGCACTCTTTTCACCTTTTGTGGTGGCACCTCTGTTTTCCTGGATGTCTGACTAGTTCCAGGTCTTTCGTCTACTTCTTCTGCCTGGTCCCTAATCTGTCCCTGCTCAGATTCAAATCGCACTTTCTTTTTATTTCTGGTTACTGTTGTTTCCGTTGTCTGAGCACTTTGATCTAGTTCTATCTGTTCCTGTTCATGCTCTTCGATCTCTTCGTTTTCTTCTGCATGAACGTCAGCTCTGATTTCTAACTGTCCCTCTCCACTCTCAGGAGTTTCAGGAGGAGTTTCGATGTCCTGATCTGACCCTACTTGGCCTACGTCCTGATCAGGTGTGTTGTGGCTTTCGTTGACCTGACCTTCTTCCTCTATTTCTGACTCACCTGGACTATCCCACTCACTGTCTAAGTAAGAATATTTCCGGGTTCGTATTGGATCATGAACCGGTTCGTCGGCGGGATACCATTCAACGTCTCGACTTGTGCTCGGCAGTTCGATGTCAGCTAGCTCCGGACTCTCTTCCTCGGAAGCCTCTTCAGCTGCGCTGCCTTCAGCTCCAGTCGCGTTTTCTCCAGATACCCGCTTTGTGTGGCTGGCGTGGATCCACTTCGGTACACCAGCACACTTCACAGCAGTGGTAGTGACGAGGATCACTTGTCGTGGCTTTCCCCACCTTGGCTTCAGGCAACTGCTCCGGGTGTGTTTCTTTAACACCACCCAGTCTCCTGGTTGCAGATTGTGTGCTGGAGTCTTTGGCCACTCGTCTTCTGTCTCTCCAATCTGCTGAGAGAGAGAACGCACTTGGTCACCCAGCTGCTTGCAGTATTCTAGCACCATATCATCAGAAATGCTTAGCAGTTTGTTTCCGGGTACCCATGCCTGGCGCATCACTCTTCCCATCAACACTTCATGGGGACTTAGGCCAGTCTTTCGGTTCGGGATACTTCTCAAACTCATCAGCACCAGGGGTAAAGCCTCTATCCAGTTCATTTTTGTGGAATCACACATTTTTCCCAATCTGGACTTCAGGGTGCCATTTATTTGTTCCACTACCCCAGAAGCCTCTGGATGGTAGGCGCAGTGCAATCTTTGTTTCATTTTGAATGCTTTACAGAGTTCTTCTAGGACATCGTTGGCAAAATGCCCACCTTGGTCCGTTTCGATTGTCTCTGGGATTCCGTACCTAGGTATCAACTCCCTGAGCAATAACTTGGCTGTGGTGATAGCGTCATTTTTCTTAGCTGGATATGCTTCCACCCACCTGGAGAATAGACAAACTATGACTAAGATATATCTATATCCTTTGCATCTGGGCATGGTTATGAAGTCTGCCTGCATTCTAACGAAGGGACCTACTGCCTTTCCAATAGTGCTCTGTTCCACTACAGTCTTTTTTCCTGCATTGAATTGCTGACACACTAGGCACCTCTGGCAAAGCCTTTCCGCCTGGTTCCTGAACTTTGAATTACAGAACACCTGTTCAAACACCCGACACATCGCGTCTCTTCCCATATGTGTAGGCTCATGTATCATTCTGATCATGGGGTCGATCAAACTATCAGGCAGTACAGGCACCCCAGTCGGATTTACCACCACACCATCTTCTCTCAACTCGCATCCATTTGCGGCCCACCTGCCTTTTTCTTGCCTGTCTGTGGCTTGTTGCAACTCCTTTAATTCTTCCCACGTTGACACATTCTCAAACAACATAAGTTGGCAGCTGGTTCCATCCCACAGGGCAATTTGTAGGGACATATGGTGTCGGGCACAAAACTGTGCAATTTGGTCAGCGTACCTATTACCGGCAGTCACATCATCATTTCCAGATCTGTGAGCCGCACACTTGACCACAGCCAATTCTTTGGGTAATTGGATAGCTTCCAGTAAGTCATGCACCACCTTCCCATTTCTGATAGGTGTGCCTGAGGAAGTCATGAATTCTCTTTGTAGCCACAACTGGCCGAAGTCATGAACGACCCCAAAACAATACTGGCTGTCTGTATAAACAGTTATTCTCTTGTTCTTACCCCTCTTGCAGGCTCTGGTTAACGCGATGAGCTCTGCCACTTGTGCAGATTTCACCTCGCGCATGTAAGATGCTTCGATGGTTCCTGTCAGTGTAACCACAGCATAGGCAGCACTCAGACTCCCACTCTCATGTCTCAAACACGAGCCATCCACGAACATTGTTTTATCCCCGTCAAGTAGCGCTATTTCACGGATGTCGGGACGGGGTTTTGTGCTATATTCAGTCAGATCGATGCAATTATGTTCCCCGTCCTCATCAGATTCTACATCCAGAGGGATAGGTAACAGTGTCGCAGGGTTTAGGACATTGCACCGGGAAATAGTTACATTTTCAGCACCAATCAAAATTCTCTCATACTTAGTCAGCCGACTAGGTGTGAGGTACTGGGTCTTAGTTCTAGTCAGTAGGATGACAACAGAATGAGGAACATAGACAGTGACGGGATGTCCCATGACAATGTTCTCACTCTGTTCCAGACTGACGCAAGTAGCAGCAACGGCTTTTAAGCATCCAGGCAATCCAGCAGCCACCGGATCTAGGGTGGCCGAAAAGTAGGCTACTGGTCTTCTGACTAATCCGTGCTCCTGGGTCAGGACTGAAAGAGCACAATTCTCTCTCGTGTCACAGAACAGCTCAAAGGGCTTAGTGTACTCCGGCATACCCAATGCAGGTGCGGTACATAGACAGTTTCTTAGAGTCACCCAAGCATTCATGCTTACACTATCCCAATGGACGGGGTCTTCTACTCCTTTCTTTGTCATATTTATCAGGGGTCGGGCTAGAGCCGCAAATCCTACAATCCATTGTCTGCAGTAACCCACAACTCCCAAGAACATTCTCACCTCTTTCTGGGTTCTGGGCAGTTCCATTGCTTTGATTATTTTAATCCTTTCGGTAGTGACTTTCCTGATTCCTTTTTCTATCTGGTGCCCCAGATACTTTACTGAGTTTTTACAGAATTGTAACTTGTCAGGCGACACTTTATGTCCTCCTTTTCCTAAGTGATTCAGCAAGGCAATTGTGTCAGTGACACAGTCAGTCTGGGTTTTAGATGCCACTAACAGGTCATCTATGTACTGTACCAAAACAGACTCTCTTGGCAGCACTAGGGATTCAAGGCACTTTTTCAGTATCTGGTTGAAAATCGATGGACTTTCGGTGTACCCCTGAGGGACACGATTCCAGACATAGATATGGCTGTCAAATTCAAAACTGAAAAGGAATTTGCTTTCTGGATGCAATGGGATGGAAAAGAAAGCGTGGCATAGGTCAATGACAGTGAACCATTCTGCATTCCAGGGAATCTGATATAGAATTACTGCAGGGTTGGGCACAATAGGACAGCAAGGCACAACAATTTGGTTTACCTTGCGCAAATCTTGCACCACCCGGTACTTTCCACTAGGCTTTTTGATCCCAATGATAGGCGAATTACAGGGGCTGCTCAACACTTCTTCTATTATTTCTGCTTCGAGCAGCCTCGTAATTTCAGTCGCTACTCCTGCCTTTACTTCTGCACTCATTTTGTACTGTCTGGTTTTGGGGTATACAGCATTTGTTTTTATGGCTATTTTCACTGGGTCCACATTTGCCATCAGGCCTACATCTTTTCCTGTGAAATCCCACACTTCTGGTACTACTCTTAACTGGAGTTCTTCAGGTAAATCCTCAATTGTCAAAGGCTTGATATCAGCATCTTGTCTGACCAACATCAGTTTGTACAGGCCATCTTCGTCGGGGGTCTGAATTTCTACGCCATTTGGTGTGCAGAAAATGGTACAACGCATCTTGCACAACAAATCACGTCCTAGCAGGTTCACAGGACTGGAATCACAGACCACAAATCTGTGCATTTCCTTAAAATTTCCTATAGAAATTTCCATTGGTTCAGTTACAGGGGTACTTATTATCTGATTTGAGACGCCCACTACTTGGATTGCTTCTCCCGAGAGGGGTAGGTTAGGAACATCCACTGTTCTTACAGTAGATCTGGTAGCACCAGTGTCCAACAGAAAGGTGACGTCTTTTCCCTCAACCTTTCCTTCAATGTATGGTCCAGTCTGGTCTACCGGTAAGGAGGCGCCAAGTACGCACTCCTCATCCTCCCCTCTCAGGCCCCGTCAATCTTGATCCTCACAAAGGAAGGTATCATTTAGCAAGTACTGTGGAATGACTGCGTTTCTTTCACTCTCAACCTCCCATACTTCCGCCCTCTCATTCTGCTGACCCTGACTCTTAAAATTCTGTCTAGGAGCGCGAGGTACTGGAGGTAATTTTACCTGTTGCTGGGTTTTTCTTGTCCCCTCTTTCGGCACCTGCGGATTTAAACCATTTACAGGGGCATTACCGGCCTGTAGGTGTGGACACTCGTCTCGCCAATGCCCCATCTGGCCGCACCCATGGCACGGAAACTTTTTCATGGCCTCTTCACGACTCATTTTAGGTCTGGGTTTTCCTCCCCCCCCAGTATTGGTATTCTGAACATTATTATCAGAAGTCATTTTACTTAACTGTTTTTCTTGCTGTTCAGCTAATTTCACCTGTGCCCACATGACCTTTTCCTTGAGGGCCTTCTTTTTATTTTCGATTTCATCTTCGCAGTATTTTGCATATTTCAGGACATCATCTATGGGCTTTCCCTGCCAACTGATTTTGTTATCTCGAATCCATTGTGAGATTTCAGGCCTTAATCCTAGCACAAATCTGTAGCTGAAATGGGTCATGTCTTTCATGTCTACATTATCGATACCACTGTAAGTTTTGAATACCTGTAGTAACCTTTCATAAAAAGAATGCACCGTTTCATCACGTTCTTGGGTGGTTCTATCTATACGGGTCCAATCTGTCTCCTTTGCTGGTACCTTTTTCTTGAGGTATTGTATGACTTGCTCATATTTCCTCATTACTTCAGGTGCGGGAGCTCCTGTTTTCTCATCTCTGGGAAATTCCTCACTGGGCCAATCAATTTCAATTTTACAGTCGGTCCACAAATCTACAGGGACCACAATGTCGAAAAACCCATCCAGGTCTTTCAGTAGACACTTCTGAACTTTTATGAAACGTTCTACCTGTCTGTACCAGTCAACTGGTTTCTCACGTAATTTCGGGAAGTCGTTTGTAAATGACACAATGTCTTGTCTGGACCAAGGGACATGGACATATTTTCCTCCCGGGACCTCTCTCATGGGGCACAATTTTTCTGTTGGGGTTACTTCCTTTAATACGAATTCTGAAGTTACTGACCCAGCCCTGCTGCCTTCCTTTTTCTTTGCCCACCTGGTTCTCCATTTCCCCACTTCGCCCCATTTCTGCAAGATTTTCAACAATTCTCTTACTTGGATCTGTTTTCCCATCACATTCAGGCTTTCTAAATCCTTGTCTGAGAAGTCCACTCTGTAGGGTTTCTGAAGAATTTTGGAGCGACTAACATCAACTCCCATTTCTGTGGCGGTATCCATTATCTTTTCATGGAGCACCCTAGCACTCCGGGTAAGACTTTTACTGATGAATAGTAACTCTTCTTCATTATACGAGCTTAGGCGCTCAACTCCCACGTTCCCAGCCATCATTTCTTCTATTTCTATTCTTAATTTATATATTTCCAATGCTTTAGGTTGGGGAGTGGTCTCCTTCTCTAGCTCCTTTGTCCATCTGTCCAATTCTTCAGGGGAAACCAAAGTGGCACTCCTAACTCCAGTTGCACTTTCAATCACCACCTCCTTTTGTCTGGGCTGACTTCTTGTCCCTGCTATACTGGCCCTCGACTCCCTTATGGGCAGATCCATCAGAACCACAGATTCACACTCACTTTCCTGATCCTCATCTATGAATACTTCCTTCCTCGGGGTCTGGATGCTAGGAGTAGGCAGTATTGGGGTGATAACAGGAGGATGGGGACTAGTCAGGTCATTTCTATACATTGGAATAGCAGGACCAATAGTTACCGGAATAGTCAAGGAATCAGGATGGGGATGCATCTGGGCAATGGTTCGAACTAAATCCTCTCGCTGTTTAGTCAGGGCTTCTTTCTCTTTTTCCTGCAACCCCCTTTCAGCAGAATTGCCATGCAATACCTGAGGTACTAAGGACGGATAAATACTCGGGGCAGTCGGAGCAACCAATCGAGGGGGACTTTCTCCGAATGGCTGATAATTTGGGACTGTGGACTTAGGTCTGCAAAACCCATCCCTTTCACTAGTTTTACTGCCTGTAGCTGTTCCGTCTGTATCACTTTCCCTCCTACTTCGGGGGTAATTGGTAAAGGGATTTTGAGAATGCACCGGTTCTAATTCTGCAACATAGGGAGGTGGATTCTTCATTAACAAATCTTCCAGGTGTTCATCTTCTATGTCCCCCATAGGTGCTAGGTGATGGGTCTTTTCTTTACACTTTCCTCTCTTCTCTTCTGATACCCCCATCATAGGGAACAGCCCTTCAGTTAACATAGACTGCCTCCACTGTTTCATTTTCTGCTCTTTGGTTGGCGTTGGAAGCCTGGGATACCACTTACTCACTCCCTTATCCATTCGGGGTTTATCTCGCTCTGCAGCCTCAATCTCCCATTCCTCCAAAGCTTCGTACTGGGTCAACCTGGGTCTAGGGTGCAATTCATTCATGCGGGTCCTTAAGTTAAACAGGATCCGACCATTAAATGTACCTTCAACAGGGAATGCTAGGACTCCGTCCTCTACAGTATACTTTGCCCAATTTTCTAGCCAGACACAAGTGTGATACCCTTTATCAAACAACATGAAAGAAGCAGGGGTATTTGGCGGGGGAATGAGTACGCCTTCCCTCGTTCTAATGGGCTTGTCAGTTTTGAAAAAATTCTTTACTTTATCAGAGAATGACAATTTTCTCTTTATTCCATACATCATGTGCGGTCTACCTCGTACAATCTGCTCCTTATGAAATCCTAGGTATTTGGGATTTGGTATGAAGTCTGGATACCACATACAACTCTCCAGACTCGCTTCTAGCTCGGCTGGATTAATTTTGTTTACCTTTGTGCTTCCAATGCTAGCGCGACTTTTATTTCGCACCACCCAATCAGGTCAGAGAGTACAAATACGGTTAACCAATGGGTGCGCGGCCTTTTCGCAAGACAGAGTCTCACGCTTCGGCACTCACCCCTCCTTTACAAATTCAGTTCCACTACCCACCCGCTGTTTTGACCAATACCAGCGCGGCACGGAGTGACGTCAGAGCAGCTCTCCGACTGACTCCCTCCTTTACAAGGTAACGGAAACTTTTTACTTTCTCTAAAGTGCGAGTGCAAGTTTTAGTTAACAACACACAACGATTGCCACTATGTCTGAGTGTTCTAAAGAGAGAAAAGACTTTTCTTTCGCTACTAGTAAACCACTTCTGTCTACTTTTCATGCACTCTGGATAGACTTCTTTGCCTGTCCCTTCACACTAGTAACATAGAACCCGTTATTCTTCTGACTCATCCACCTTAGTCGGGGATATGTACTGAGCCAGGATTTCACCAGCGAACTATTTTACTTACCAGACAAGCCTCAGAGACCCTACTACTCCTTCCGTATGCGACCCTTACTAGGTGATATCGCAATGAAAGTTTTATAAAGGACTCGTAGCTATCATTCACTCTAAAACAAAAAGGACCTAATTAGTGCTTCCAGTTACTCCTTTAACCCTGCACTAATGATTCAAACCCTAGTGACTTCAACAGCTAACCGGATTCTACTCACCGTTAGCTAAAATACTTCCCCGGGGATTCGGACTACACTGAACTTTCACAAACACTGGTTAATATAACATTTATAGCAGCAATGCAAAAATCATATACATTAACATATAAATCCTTAAAACATTTCAAATTTTTGAATCAATACAGTAGAAAATCAGCAGCACTCTTAATCTTCACGGTTTGTTTATGACCTATCCTGTCTACCTAATCTAACTAGTCCAAACCATCCTCTGGCTGCCAGAAAATTACTGCTAGAGCGCGCAGTTGCCCCGGGTCACCCGAGTTACCAATTCTTTACACGCACTGGGCCCTTGGCGTGCAAAAACCTTTATTACCACACAAATTTGTTTGGGTGAACTGGGTGAGGATTTCTCCTCCTGCACGCTGCTAAGAGTAATCAAAGTTTGGATTTACCTCTGCTTACCATGTACCCGACTTACCACAGGCACAATTCTTACGACGGACCTAGAGCTATCAGGGAAAATAGTAGACAGGCCTAACATCAAGTACTCTTTATAATCAGAAAAATACTTTCCACAATTCTGTAAAATGACCACAGACACCTGATGAAGTTTAAAACTTTATATAAGAATTCAAAGAGAAGATGCCAAGATAATAAGCGATACACAGAATAATATATCAAACATTAAAATCAACACCAATAGGTAACTTTGCATCAAAAATATGACCATTAGGATATATGGGAAGACTAAAGGTAGAAGTTTTTTAGAACAAAACTAGTCACTGCAATTTTATACTAGAACATAGGAATGGGGATGGGACCTAGAACATGTACTTAACCTAAGTTTTTTAAGCTATTCTTGCTAAGTTCACTGCAATCCACTAAAGGAAAGGGAAAAACGGGAGCATGCTATTATTTTATAAAATCAATGAACTTCTAAAGGAGAGGGGGAGAGAAGGAACCAGCTAAGAATTCAGACACATATACTTGATATTTCAACGGCAATAGAGCAATATCATAGGTAAGAATGCTTTAACAGATACGAAAAAAGGGAGAGAGAGAGAAAGAGAGAGAGAGAGATAGAAATACGCAAACCCACAATCAATAATTACCTAGTTCAGATTGAAGACCAACCCTGGCCACGGGTCAGTTGGGAAGACGGGGACAGGGACCCTCAGAAAAGGAATGCCAGAATGCGAGCAGGTACAGCTCACGGACAGTAAGGACAGGATACCCCTCAGGTTCAGGTCAAGGACTGGGCCTCCCAGGGTACGACCAACACCCACAGCTTCGGACAGCAACGCCTGCGTTACCCCCTCCTGCAAGTAATCCGCCAGAAACCCCGATTGGTTTTTCGAATTCCCCAGCAAAGTGCTTCGCCAGCACTTAGGATTTTCCACCCCTTAGGAGATTGTGGAAAGTATGGACAAAGTGCTCCGCAGCACTTTCAGAATGAGCACCTATTGAGATCGTAGGGTCAGTGACAGGTCTGCTACTCGGACAAGTCGGACAATTTTTCTAAGCTAAACTAGGGCAATTATACTGTTTTGGGGACCCTCAGACCACCCACTAATGTTGCAAGTGACAGTTTCCCACATTGTGATTGGTCAGGAGAGGTGGTGCGGTCATTACCACCTCCTAGAATTCAACGTTCCCATCATAATTATTCAATTTTGCACACCCGCCCCCCTGGTTCACGTTCCCAGGCATAGGAATACAGAAGACAATGCAAGAGTCCAGCATATAGCAACAGTGTATGACAATTCAAGGTGTAATCTTGCATCTTCGGGATGGGTTCCCAGGCGCATCGGGCTCCAGGAGCCAGCTGGCTAGTTTTAGCTTCTGCGCAGTTAGGACTCTCCCTGGTCAGCTGACAGGGTTCAGAGGAGCCTCAGCATGGCGTCGCTCATGTATGCCCCAGCCCACAAAGACGCGGTACATGAAAAGTAAGCGAAAACAAATTAAAATCATACATAAAATGATCGCACTGTATACCATGATAAAATCTAACCAACCCTTACTTTATAATGACTATAGCATTATGGATTAGTGCGAAAAGACAGATAGGCTAAAGCAGCAGTAGCAAGCAGAGAGCGTGGTGAGAGACAAGCGGCCATATTTTGCATCAGTGCGCATGAGCACAGAATCCCTCCAGAATGCGAGTGCGTCACATCACATGGGTATGACCGACGCATGCGCAGACTGAATCTCAGCGAAGCAGCCATTTTAAGTGCAAGCTTCGTTTTAGTACGGAAAAACAACCAAGCAAGCATCCTGGGGACACCCGCGTGTTGAGAAAACACTTTATAAATGACGAACCATGGTGTTAATATTATTATGCGGTTTAGACAAGGGTTTGCATACGAGCAAGGCGCTTTACATGCGAATCCTTGCTCCATCAATCCCCTCTTTGATGATATTTACTATCATCACTACATGAAGGAAACAGATGCCAACTTTTCTCATTCATCCACATCGTCCATTTCAATTTCAATAAACTTATTGTTTAGTTTTCTTTCAGCTTCTCTATGAGAGTGGTGATTTTTCGCCTTTTTGTAAATTGCACTCTTTAACTCTTCTAGTTCTAGTTCATCAATGTTTCTTTTCACCCCCCTCTGATTTACTGTATATTTCTTTTTGCACTTTTGGCATTTGCAGCAGATAAAAATGATCAACACAATCACACCTATTATAACTATTGGCATCAGTATTTTCCATAAAAGATTTTTACCTAAGTTAGTAAACCAACTACCTATAGAGGAGAGACCTCCAGTCAGTCTCGTCCAGGCACTGTCAACCTCCAATGGTTTGAGTTCCTTTTCCAAATTAGTTATGTTCTTTACATATTGTTTTAATTCGATACTCTTATCAGGAATGTAGGTGCAACAATGTTGCGCTCTCAGCATTCTACAGACTCCGCCCTCTTTTGCTAATAGGGTGTCAAGGGCAAGACGGTTTTGTAAAACCATTGATCTGATCGCAACCATTTCAGTATTGACCAGCAGGAAACCAGCAGCAGTGTCCGTTGATAGCCGGTCCACTACTGTAGACAGTTTGCAGATTCTATGGGTGTTCAGAACTACCCCCATTCCAGGTATCAGTGCACTAAAAATATCACCTATAATTTCACCTACACTTTCACGTCTACTACGCACTAAGCCATTAGTTTCTTCATCGCTTCCAGCTGCATTATTCACATGGTATATTTTCGGGAAAACAATGCCAAAGTAGCAGCTTCCATACCAGTGATCCGGCAATTTGAAATAAGCCTTGTTCCCACATATATAATATATTCCGGGAAACACAGGCTCTGACCCATTTTTGAAACCCCAACCTCCAATTACCTTGTAATTATGTTCACACTCGCTGGAACCGATGAATACATTGTTATAGTACTCTGTCTTTTCCCTATGGATACAAAGTTTCCCCTTTCTTTCAAAATCCAGCAACAAGGCAGGACTGGCTTCGCCTTCCGAGGTGTTATCCATGTGCTCAGCCCACCTAGGGATTCTATCCTTCTCGTCATTTGCCTTCTTCTGAAACTTTTCTCTCCTTCTGTCTGCCATCTTTATAAACATCTTTTCCTGCTCTTGCAGTGAACAGGTCAGATTATCTTCTCTTGCTTGATCTAAATCTATGTTACCTATAGTCAGGAAATATTCTCCCATATAGCGTGTCACGTCACTTGTAGTATGTACACGGTTCAAGTGTCCTCTAACAGGAAGTTCAGAAAATACTACGTCATCATTTGAATAATAGTACTGCAAGGTGCTTCTATAGAACAAGCTAGCTAATATACTACAGGAGATTCCATAGGTCAAAGGTAGATGGTGGTATGTCACGCCTTCAGCCACTGAGGTTGGTAGCTTCATGCAGACATAACAGTCCTCTATTTCCATAGCTTCTACATAATGCACTAACAAGTTAGCAAAAACATTTAGATGCGTCCTGTTTCTCATTTTGTGAAAATGTAGTCCATCCTCATCTGGTGCTTCTAATTTAGGTCGTGTGTGTGTCAGTCCTACTCGTTTGTCGCGTCTTTCTAGGCTTCGTGGTGTTTCTGCAGTCTGTACAACCCCTACGTCTACTGCTTCGGGTTCAGTAGGGGACAAGTTAGGATTTTTACTTATCATAAAAGGTAGAAACACTGTTAGTCCTATCCACATTACTATTAGCATGGCTATACTACACACGCATATCTTACAACAGGTTTTGAGACACCCACACCGGGATCTCCCAGAGACATTCGGATCAGACATATTTAGCTTACAGGTGGCTTTTGCTACCCCTCTTCGTTTCTTTGCACCAAAGGCTCACTTCGGGGCTCTCTCAAGGAGGGTCTTCGTCCGAACTCCGATCAGCAATGGACTCGTTGTCACTGTTGCCACTGTGGTGTGGCTCGTCAATTTCCTCCAACACAAAGTACGTCCACTCAGGGCTCCGATACAGTCGGTTCTGTTTCTTTATTCTGTCGCTCTTTCTCAGTGATTTGCCTTGGGCTGCATTTCTTTCACTTTGAGCCCTTTTCCGGTCTTTATCGTTTTCTTCGACTGTCTTTAGTCTGAGCCTTAGTCTCTTGACGTATCGGGGTGCACTTCTTCCTCCGTGCCTCCCAGTGGTTGAGGAGACTTCGCCTTCTTCGTGCACTCTTTTCACCTTTTGTGGTGGCACCTCTGTTTTCCTGGATGTCTGACTAGTTCCAGGTCTTTCGTCTACTTCTTCTGCCTGGTCCCTAATCTGTCCCTGCTCAGATTCAAATCGCACTTTCTTTTTATTTCTGGTTACTGTTGTTTCCGTTGTCTGAGCACTTTGATCTAGTTCTATCTGTTCCTGTTCATGCTCTTCGATCTCTTCGTTTTCTTCTGCATGAACGTCAGCTCTGATTTCTAACTGTCCCTCTCCACTCTCAGGAGTTTCAGGAGGAGTTTCGATGTCCTGATCTGACCCTACTTGGCCTACGTCCTGATCAGGTGTGTTGTGGCTTTCGTTGACCTGACCTTCTTCCTCTATTTCTGACTCACCTGGACTATCCCACTCACTGTCTAAGTAAGAATATTTCCGGGTTCGTATTGGATCATGAACCGGTTCGTCGGCGGGATACCATTCAACGTCTCGACTTGTGCTCGGCAGTTCGATGTCAGCTAGCTCCGGACTCTCTTCCTCGGAAGCCTCTTCAGCTGCGCTGCCTTCAGCTCCAGTCGCGTTTTCTCCAGATACCCGCTTTGTGTGGCTGGCGTGGATCCACTTCGGTACACCAGCACACTTCACAGCAGTGGTAGTGACGAGGATCACTTGTCGTGGCTTTCCCCACCTTGGCTTCAGGCAACTGCTCCGGGTGTGTTTCTTTAACACCACCCAGTCTCCTGGTTGCAGATTGTGTGCTGGAGTCTTTGGCCACTCGTCTTCTGTCTCTCCAATCTGCTGAGAGAGAGAACGCACTTGGTCACCCAGCTGCTTGCAGTATTCTAGCACCATATCATCAGAA
Organism: Lissotriton vulgaris; assembly: GCF_964263255.1. Lineage (NCBI taxonomy): Eukaryota > Metazoa > Chordata > Amphibia > Caudata > Salamandridae > Lissotriton > Lissotriton vulgaris. The sequence continues at coordinate 2,018,762,709 of NC_141693.1, read as the reverse complement.
ATGCTTAGCAGTTTGTTTCCGGGTACCCATGCCTGGCGCATCACTCTTCCCATCAACACTTCATGGGGACTTAGGCCAGTCTTTCGGTTCGGGATACTTCTCAAACTCATCAGCACCAGGGGTAAAGCCTCTATCCAGTTCATTTTTGTGGAATCACACATTTTTCCCAATCTGGACTTCAGGGTGCCATTTATTTGTTCCACTACCCCAGAAGCCTCTGGATGGTAGGCGCAGTGCAATCTTTGTTTCATTTTGAATGCTTTACAGAGTTCTTCTAGGACATCGTTGGCAAAATGCCCACCTTGGTCCGTTTCGATTGTCTCTGGGATTCCGTACCTAGGTATCAACTCCCTGAGCAATAACTTGGCTGTGGTGATAGCGTCATTTTTCTTAGCTGGATATGCTTCCACCCACCTGGAGAATAGACAAACTATGACTAAGATATATCTATATCCTTTGCATCTGGGCATGGTTATGAAGTCTGCCTGCATTCTAACGAAGGGACCTACTGCCTTTCCAATAGTGCTCTGTTCCACTACAGTCTTTTTTCCTGCATTGAATTGCTGACACACTAGGCACCTCTGGCAAAGCCTTTCCGCCTGGTTCCTGAACTTTGAATTACAGAACACCTGTTCAAACACCCGACACATCGCGTCTCTTCCCATATGTGTAGGCTCATGTATCATTCTGATCATGGGGTCGATCAAACTATCAGGCAGTACAGGCACCCCAGTCGGATTTACCACCACACCATCTTCTCTCAACTCGCATCCATTTGCGGCCCACCTGCCTTTTTCTTGCCTGTCTGTGGCTTGTTGCAACTCCTTTAATTCTTCCCACGTTGACACATTCTCAAACAACATAAGTTGGCAGCTGGTTCCATCCCACAGGGCAATTTGTAGGGACATATGGTGTCGGGCACAAAACTGTGCAATTTGGTCAGCGTACCTATTACCGGCAGTCACATCATCATTTCCAGATCTGTGAGCCGCACACTTGACCACAGCCAATTCTTTGGGTAATTGGATAGCTTCCAGTAAGTCATGCACCACCTTCCCATTTCTGATAGGTGTGCCTGAGGAAGTCATGAATTCTCTTTGTAGCCACAACTGGCCGAAGTCATGAACGACCCCAAAACAATACTGGCTGTCTGTATAAACAGTTATTCTCTTGTTCTTACCCCTCTTGCAGGCTCTGGTTAACGCGATGAGCTCTGCCACTTGTGCAGATTTCACCTCGCGCATGTAAGATGCTTCGATGGTTCCTGTCAGTGTAACCACAGCATAGGCAGCACTCAGACTCCCACTCTCATGTCTCAAACACGAGCCATCCACGAACATTGTTTTATCCCCGTCAAGTAGCGCTATTTCACGGATGTCGGGACGGGGTTTTGTGCTATATTCAGTCAGATCGATGCAATTATGTTCCCCGTCCTCATCAGATTCTACATCCAGAGGGATAGGTAACAGTGTCGCAGGGTTTAGGACATTGCACCGGGAAATAGTTACATTTTCAGCACCAATCAAAATTCTCTCATACTTAGTCAGCCGACTAGGTGTGAGGTACTGGGTCTTAGTTCTAGTCAGTAGGATGACAACAGAATGAGGAACATAGACAGTGACGGGATGTCCCATGACAATGTTCTCACTCTGTTCCAGACTGACGCAAGTAGCAGCAACGGCTTTTAAGCATCCAGGCAATCCAGCAGCCACCGGATCTAGGGTGGCCGAAAAGTAGGCTACTGGTCTTCTGACTAATCCGTGCTCCTGGGTCAGGACTGAAAGAGCACAATTCTCTCTCGTGTCACAGAACAGCTCAAAGGGCTTAGTGTACTCCGGCATACCCAATGCAGGTGCGGTACATAGACAGTTTCTTAGAGTCACCCAAGCATTCATGCTTACACTATCCCAATGGACGGGGTCTTCTACTCCTTTCTTTGTCATATTTATCAGGGGTCGGGCTAGAGCCGCAAATCCTACAATCCATTGTCTGCAGTAACCCACAACTCCCAAGAACATTCTCACCTCTTTCTGGGTTCTGGGCAGTTCCATTGCTTTGATTATTTTAATCCTTTCGGTAGTGACTTTCCTGATTCCTTTTTCTATCTGGTGCCCCAGATACTTTACTGAGTTTTTACAGAATTGTAACTTGTCAGGCGACACTTTATGTCCTCCTTTTCCTAAGTGATTCAGCAAGGCAATTGTGTCAGTGACACAGTCAGTCTGGGTTTTAGATGCCACTAACAGGTCATCTATGTACTGTACCAAAACAGACTCTCTTGGCAGCACTAGGGATTCAAGGCACTTTTTCAGTATCTGGTTGAAAATCGATGGACTTTCGGTGTACCCCTGAGGGACACGATTCCAGACATAGATATGGCTGTCAAATTCAAAACTGAAAAGGAATTTGCTTTCTGGATGCAATGGGATGGAAAAGAAAGCGTGGCATAGGTCAATGACAGTGAACCATTCTGCATTCCAGGGAATCTGATATAGAATTACTGCAGGGTTGGGCACAATAGGACAGCAAGGCACAACAATTTGGTTTACCTTGCGCAAATCTTGCACCACCCGGTACTTTCCACTAGGCTTTTTGATCCCAATGATAGGCGAATTACAGGGGCTGCTCAACACTTCTTCTATTATTTCTGCTTCGAGCAGCCTCGTAATTTCAGTCGCTACTCCTGCCTTTACTTCTGCACTCATTTTGTACTGTCTGGTTTTGGGGTATACAGCATTTGTTTTTATGGCTATTTTCACTGGGTCCACATTTGCCATCAGGCCTACATCTTTTCCTGTGAAATCCCACACTTCTGGTACTACTCTTAACTGGAGTTCTTCAGGTAAATCCTCAATTGTCAAAGGCTTGATATCAGCATCTTGTCTGACCAACATCAGTTTGTACAGGCCATCTTCGTCGGGGGTCTGAATTTCTACGCCATTTGGTGTGCAGAAAATGGTACAACGCATCTTGCACAACAAATCACGTCCTAGCAGGTTCACAGGACTGGAATCACAGACCACAAATCTGTGCATTTCCTTAAAATTTCCTATAGAAATTTCCATTGGTTCAGTTACAGGGGTACTTATTATCTGATTTGAGACGCCCACTACTTGGATTGCTTCTCCCGAGAGGGGTAGGTTAGGAACATCCACTGTTCTTACAGTAGATCTGGTAGCACCAGTGTCCAACAGAAAGGTGACGTCTTTTCCCTCAACCTTTCCTTCAATGTATGGTCCAGTCTGGTCTACCGGTAAGGAGGCGCCAAGTACGCACTCCTCATCCTCCCCTCTCAGGCCCCGTCAATCTTGATCCTCACAAAGGAAGGTATCATTTAGCAAGTACTGTGGAATGACTGCGTTTCTTTCACTCTCAACCTCCCATACTTCCGCCCTCTCATTCTGCTGACCCTGACTCTTAAAATTCTGTCTAGGAGCGCGAGGTACTGGAGGTAATTTTACCTGTTGCTGGGTTTTTCTTGTCCCCTCTTTCGGCACCTGCGGATTTAAACCATTTACAGGGGCATTACCGGCCTGTAGGTGTGGACACTCGTCTCGCCAATGCCCCATCTGGCCGCACCCATGGCACGGAAACTTTTTCATGGCCTCTTCACGACTCATTTTAGGTCTGGGTTTTCCTCCCCCCCCAGTATTGGTATTCTGAACATTATTATCAGAAGTCATTTTACTTAACTGTTTTTCTTGCTGTTCAGCTAATTTCACCTGTGCCCACATGACCTTTTCCTTGAGGGCCTTCTTTTTATTTTCGATTTCATCTTCGCAGTATTTTGCATATTTCAGGACATCATCTATGGGCTTTCCCTGCCAACTGATTTTGTTATCTCGAATCCATTGTGAGATTTCAGGCCTTAATCCTAGCACAAATCTGTAGCTGAAATGGGTCATGTCTTTCATGTCTACATTATCGATACCACTGTAAGTTTTGAATACCTGTAGTAACCTTTCATAAAAAGAATGCACCGTTTCATCACGTTCTTGGGTGGTTCTATCTATACGGGTCCAATCTGTCTCCTTTGCTGGTACCTTTTTCTTGAGGTATTGTATGACTTGCTCATATTTCCTCATTACTTCAGGTGCGGGAGCTCCTGTTTTCTCATCTCTGGGAAATTCCTCACTGGGCCAATCAATTTCAATTTTACAGTCGGTCCACAAATCTACAGGGACCACAATGTCGAAAAACCCATCCAGGTCTTTCAGTAGACACTTCTGAACTTTTATGAAACGTTCTACCTGTCTGTACCAGTCAACTGGTTTCTCACGTAATTTCGGGAAGTCGTTTGTAAATGACACAATGTCTTGTCTGGACCAAGGGACATGGACATATTTTCCTCCCGGGACCTCTCTCATGGGGCACAATTTTTCTGTTGGGGTTACTTCCTTTAATACGAATTCTGAAGTTACTGACCCAGCCCTGCTGCCTTCCTTTTTCTTTGCCCACCTGGTTCTCCATTTCCCCACTTCGCCCCATTTCTGCAAGATTTTCAACAATTCTCTTACTTGGATCTGTTTTCCCATCACATTCAGGCTTTCTAAATCCTTGTCTGAGAAGTCCACTCTGTAGGGTTTCTGAAGAATTTTGGAGCGACTAACATCAACTCCCATTTCTGTGGCGGTATCCATTATCTTTTCATGGAGCACCCTAGCACTCCGGGTAAGACTTTTACTGATGAATAGTAACTCTTCTTCATTATACGAGCTTAGGCGCTCAACTCCCACGTTCCCAGCCATCATTTCTTCTATTTCTATTCTTAATTTATATATTTCCAATGCTTTAGGTTGGGGAGTGGTCTCCTTCTCTAGCTCCTTTGTCCATCTGTCCAATTCTTCAGGGGAAACCAAAGTGGCACTCCTAACTCCAGTTGCACTTTCAATCACCACCTCCTTTTGTCTGGGCTGACTTCTTGTCCCTGCTATACTGGCCCTCGACTCCCTTATGGGCAGATCCATCAGAACCACAGATTCACACTCACTTTCCTGATCCTCATCTATGAATACTTCCTTCCTCGGGGTCTGGATGCTAGGAGTAGGCAGTATTGGGGTGATAACAGGAGGATGGGGACTAGTCAGGTCATTTCTATACATTGGAATAGCAGGACCAATAGTTACCGGAATAGTCAAGGAATCAGGATGGGGATGCATCTGGGCAATGGTTCGAACTAAATCCTCTCGCTGTTTAGTCAGGGCTTCTTTCTCTTTTTCCTGCAACCCCCTTTCAGCAGAATTGCCATGCAATACCTGAGGTACTAAGGACGGATAAATACTCGGGGCAGTCGGAGCAACCAATCGAGGGGGACTTTCTCCGAATGGCTGATAATTTGGGACTGTGGACTTAGGTCTGCAAAACCCATCCCTTTCACTAGTTTTACTGCCTGTAGCTGTTCCGTCTGTATCACTTTCCCTCCTACTTCGGGGGTAATTGGTAAAGGGATTTTGAGAATGCACCGGTTCTAATTCTGCAACATAGGGAGGTGGATTCTTCATTAACAAATCTTCCAGGTGTTCATCTTCTATGTCCCCCATAGGTGCTAGGTGATGGGTCTTTTCTTTACACTTTCCTCTCTTCTCTTCTGATACCCCCATCATAGGGAACAGCCCTTCAGTTAACATAGACTGCCTCCACTGTTTCATTTTCTGCTCTTTGGTTGGCGTTGGAAGCCTGGGATACCACTTACTCACTCCCTTATCCATTCGGGGTTTATCTCGCTCTGCAGCCTCAATCTCCCATTCCTCCAAAGCTTCGTACTGGGTCAACCTGGGTCTAGGGTGCAATTCATTCATGCGGGTCCTTAAGTTAAACAGGATCCGACCATTAAATGTACCTTCAACAGGGAATGCTAGGACTCCGTCCTCTACAGTATACTTTGCCCAATTTTCTAGCCAGACACAAGTGTGATACCCTTTATCAAACAACATGAAAGAAGCAGGGGTATTTGGCGGGGGAATGAGTACGCCTTCCCTCGTTCTAATGGGCTTGTCAGTTTTGAAAAAATTCTTTACTTTATCAGAGAATGACAATTTTCTCTTTATTCCATACATCATGTGCGGTCTACCTCGTACAATCTGCTCCTTATGAAATCCTAGGTATTTGGGATTTGGTATGAAGTCTGGATACCACATACAACTCTCCAGACTCGCTTCTAGCTCGGCTGGATTAATTTTGTTTACCTTTGTGCTTCCAATGCTAGCGCGACTTTTATTTCGCACCACCCAATCAGGTCAGAGAGTACAAATACGGTTAACCAATGGGTGCGCGGCCTTTTCGCAAGACAGAGTCTCACGCTTCGGCACTCACCCCTCCTTTACAAATTCAGTTCCACTACCCACCCGCTGTTTTGACCAATACCAGCGCGGCACGGAGTGACGTCAGAGCAGCTCTCCGACTGACTCCCTCCTTTACAAGGTAACGGAAACTTTTTACTTTCTCTAAAGTGCGAGTGCAAGTTTTAGTTAACAACACACAACGATTGCCACTATGTCTGAGTGTTCTAAAGAGAGAAAAGACTTTTCTTTCGCTACTAGTAAACCACTTCTGTCTACTTTTCATGCACTCTGGATAGACTTCTTTGCCTGTCCCTTCACACTAGTAACATAGAACCCGTTATTCTTCTGACTCATCCACCTTAGTCGGGGATATGTACTGAGCCAGGATTTCACCAGCGAACTATTTTACTTACCAGACAAGCCTCAGAGACCCTACTACTCCTTCCGTATGCGACCCTTACTAGGTGATATCGCAATGAAAGTTTTATAAAGGACTCGTAGCTATCATTCACTCTAAAACAAAAAGGACCTAATTAGTGCTTCCAGTTACTCCTTTAACCCTGCACTAATGATTCAAACCCTAGTGACTTCAACAGCTAACCGGATTCTACTCACCGTTAGCTAAAATACTTCCCCGGGGATTCGGACTACACTGAACTTTCACAAACACTGGTTAATATAACATTTATAGCAGCAATGCAAAAATCATATACATTAACATATAAATCCTTAAAACATTTCAAATTTTTGAATCAATACAGTAGAAAATCAGCAGCACTCTTAATCTTCACGGTTTGTTTATGACCTATCCTGTCTACCTAATCTAACTAGTCCAAACCATCCTCTGGCTGCCAGAAAATTACTGCTAGAGCGCGCAGTTGCCCCGGGTCACCCGAGTTACCAATTCTTTACACGCACTGGGCCCTTGGCGTGCAAAAACCTTTATTACCACACAAATTTGTTTGGGTGAACTGGGTGAGGATTTCTCCTCCTGCACGCTGCTAAGAGTAATCAAAGTTTGGATTTACCTCTGCTTACCATGTACCCGACTTACCACAGGCACAATTCTTACGACGGACCTAGAGCTATCAGGGAAAATAGTAGACAGGCCTAACATCAAGTACTCTTTATAATCAGAAAAATACTTTCCACAATTCTGTAAAATGACCACAGACACCTGATGAAGTTTAAAACTTTATATAAGAATTCAAAGAGAAGATGCCAAGATAATAAGCGATACACAGAATAATATATCAAACATTAAAATCAACACCAATAGGTAACTTTGCATCAAAAATATGACCATTAGGATATATGGGAAGACTAAAGGTAGAAGTTTTTTAGAACAAAACTAGTCACTGCAATTTTATACTAGAACATAGGAATGGGGATGGGACCTAGAACATGTACTTAACCTAAGTTTTTTAAGCTATTCTTGCTAAGTTCACTGCAATCCACTAAAGGAAAGGGAAAAACGGGAGCATGCTATTATTTTATAAAATCAATGAACTTCTAAAGGAGAGGGGGAGAGAAGGAACCAGCTAAGAATTCAGACACATATACTTGATATTTCAACGGCAATAGAGCAATATCATAGGTAAGAATGCTTTAACAGATACGAAAAAAGGGAGAGAGAGAGAAAGAGAGAGAGAGAGATAGAAATACGCAAACCCACAATCAATAATTACCTAGTTCAGATTGAAGACCAACCCTGGCCACGGGTCAGTTGGGAAGACGGGGACAGGGACCCTCAGAAAAGGAATGCCAGAATGCGAGCAGGTACAGCTCACGGACAGTAAGGACAGGATACCCCTCAGGTTCAGGTCAAGGACTGGGCCTCCCAGGGTACGACCAACACCCACAGCTTCGGACAGCAACGCCTGCGTTACCCCCTCCTGCAAGTAATCCGCCAGAAACCCCGATTGGTTTTTCGAATTCCCCAGCAAAGTGCTTCGCCAGCACTTAGGATTTTCCACCCCTTAGGAGATTGTGGAAAGTATGGACAAAGTGCTCCGCAGCACTTTCAGAATGAGCACCTATTGAGATCGTAGGGTCAGTGACAGGTCTGCTACTCGGACAAGTCGGACAATTTTTCTAAGCTAAACTAGGGCAATTATACTGTTTTGGGGACCCTCAGACCACCCACTAATGTTGCAAGTGACAGTTTCCCACATTGTGATTGGTCAGGAGAGGTGGTGCGGTCATTACCACCTCCTAGAATTCAACGTTCCCATCATAATTATTCAATTTTGCACACCCGCCCCCCTGGTTCACGTTCCCAGGCATAGGAATACAGAAGACAATGCAAGAGTCCAGCATATAGCAACAGTGTATGACAATTCAAGGTGTAATCTTGCATCTTCGGGATGGGTTCCCAGGCGCATCGGGCTCCAGGAGCCAGCTGGCTAGTTTTAGCTTCTGCGCAGTTAGGACTCTCCCTGGTCAGCTGACAGGGTTCAGAGGAGCCTCAGCATGGCGTCGCTCATGTATGCCCCAGCCCACAAAGACGCGGTACATGAAAAGTAAGCGAAAACAAATTAAAATCATACATAAAATGATCGCACTGTATACCATGATAAAATCTAACCAACCCTTACTTTATAATGACTATAGCATTATGGATTAGTGCGAAAAGACAGATAGGCTAAAGCAGCAGTAGCAAGCAGAGAGCGTGGTGAGAGACAAGCGGCCATATTTTGCATCAGTGCGCATGAGCACAGAATCCCTCCAGAATGCGAGTGCGTCACATCACATGGGTATGACCGACGCATGCGCAGACTGAATCTCAGCGAAGCAGCCATTTTAAGTGCAAGCTTCGTTTTAGTACGGAAAAACAACCAAGCAAGCATCCTGGGGACACCCGCGTGTTGAGAAAACACTTTATAAATGACGAACCATGGTGTTAATATTATTATGCGGTTTAGACAAGGGTTTGCATACGAGCAAGGCGCTTTACATGCGAATCCTTGCTCCATCACTAGGAGGTGCTAAAAAGGGGGGCCTACTGTCAGGAATCCTCTTACCGCGCCTACCTAGAGTTTAGACTACAACTCCCATGTGCCCCTGCAGCAATGGGGTATTTCCTGACTACTCGCGCTTCTGAGCATGTGCGTTATTCTGTGTTTCCTGTTGGCTGGTTGCCTCCTCAGCGAGCGGTTGCTCCTCTTCGATGTCTTGGTGTTGCCCGGAGATCCCGCGTCCTCTCCATTCAGGTACCGCTTCTGTTGTCTGGTGTATTTTAGGGGCGGCTGCCCCTGCTGCTTGAAGCGGAGCGATGTGTGTCAGCCGACCATGCGCTACCGGTTCCGCAAGGTGGAGACCGGCTGGTTTCCTCCGTTGGTTGGTGTCCCTCCGGCGCGGCTGTGCTAAAGACCGCTAAGCGGAACGTAGTGAGTCGACGGACCACACGTTACCGATTTAGCTACTGGTGAACACTTGGAAAAAGTCACAGAGCATTGTAGCGGCTGCTACATGCTACTGGATGATTGACTATTGGTTTCTGATGAAAAACGGAGCGCAGTGTGTATTCCGCCACGCGTTACCGTTGATGGATATTCTAATGTGACTCAAGTGTGTCGTAGGTTGGAGTAGATCTCACCACTTTTCATTCTGGAACATTCCCACATGTTTTTGTGCACAGCGGAGTTCAGATGTCTGTGTCTGGATTGAAGTGTGGTACAAAAGTATTCCTTCACGGTATATGAAATCATAATATATTGTGAAAGCAAGGAAGACAACTATCCAGGCGTTGTACTAGCAACTAACTACTCCAGGTCCTGTTTTAGGAGAGTTATCCAAGCCCATTATTTTGTTTACAAGACAAGATTCTTTCTTGTATTTCGTGGATTTGGGTTTATGCTTTTGTTTTGTTTACTGATCTGCTGAGGATTGAAACTTGGTTCACAGTTGGAGGTGTGTTTCCATTCTTCCTTATACATCTTCCCCATAGCGAGAATTAATGAGAGTAGAGTATATAACTTATGCTTTGATTAATGTTGTTTTATATGTTTATGTCTTTCAGAGCCTAACATCCCAGCAGTCCCTTCCCCTCCCCTGTTTTTTCCCTCGCCTAATGGTTCGAATTCCCTGTATATACCAGTCAGGGAGTTGGTAACATTGGGAGGTGGACCCCTTTGAGCTACAACCGGATCCTGTGGAGCGTATTCCTGTTTTGCTCGTACCTTTGCCTTCATCAGTTCCCGTCTCCGTTAATAATAGTAACACTAAAACTGAAACAAACAATGCAAATAATGCCAAATCCATGAAAGGGGGAAAGAGCGAGGCGGAGCTGGAGGCGAATTCAACCAACATAGCTGCCCTCACTGAAGTTACGCCAGAGCTCTCACCGCTTGGGGATTCTATAGTAGAAGCAGAAGCAGAAGCTACCCTGATAGTTTGCTCTGTTGACTGTTCTAGTGAGGATCTTTCCTCGGCGGGAGAGTCAGCTGTGGGTTTACCGGTTGTAGGCACGGAGGTAACTGGCTCTTCGATCGGAAGATTATACACAGAGGAGGAGGTGGTAGAGGGCACTGCACAGGGTGAAATCTCTAACGACGAATTTGAGGACTTAACAGAGGTGGGTTCCCCTTCAGATAAGGCTAAATATCTGTCGAATAGGAGGGATAAGGCTAAGATCAAATCTAAAGCCAAGTGCAAGAAGGGGAAAGTATTGGGGCTAGTAGTAAGCTCAAACCTTCCGGTAAGGAAAAACCTTCTGGTCGAGAAAAGTCCCCTCAGGAAATGGATCCAGGCCAAGGGGTTGGTAAAGAGTATGACACTCATGCTCTCCGGTACAAGTCCGTCTGATCATGATGGCACCGATCCCCCTGTCACGTCTCCAGAGGATCCTGTAAGCACGGTAGGCATCACATAACCGCCCCTAGCCGGATCAACTGCTGTATCTAATATGGTGGGACTCCAGGATTTTGATCTTGTTTCAGGAGAGAGAGGCTCCACATGGGTCACCCCAACTAATGAAGTTTCTCCTAACTGCACCTCTATGGTTAATATCACTGCTGTTACTAGCTCCCCTGTCAGGGTAAAATCACCAGCGATTCTCCCTCCACCAGCTTCTGTGGCTCCTCAACGTATAAATAACCCCATCGGAACTTTAGAGCTAGGATATTCCGACTCGCCACTGGATATTAACTTGCAGACTCTAACTGGCCATAGGAAAGAAGTGCAAGAATTTTTTTTGCAGTTGCGAGACGACAATACTAAGCTTCAGAGTGCTCTACAAGAGATTACATCCAAGATGGGGGGGATGACCCAGGAAATGGAAGACTTGCAGCAGCGAGTGGTTCAGGTGGAGGAGGGTTCAGTTAGAACTGATGCTTTGGTTAGTCAGCACGATTCCCAGCTTCTAGCTCTACAGCTGAAAGTTGAAGATTTGGAGAATCGCCAACGGCGATCCAATCTCAGGCTCTTTGGTATTCCAGTGGGGGTTGAAGGAGATGATCCGAGGGCATTCATGGTAGGCCTACTTCAGAAAGCTTTTGCGGATCTCTCCGACTGGGATTCCCAACTTCAGAGAGTCCACAGGCTACCACTTGTTCAGAGGAATAAACAAAATAAATTCCCACGCCCATTTCTTATCCATTTTGGAAACTATCTGTTACGGCAGGCAGTATCATTAAAAGCTAGGCCTAATCTACCAGTTACAGTAGGAAATCTGTCTTTTTTTGTTAAATCGGATCTCAGTAAGGCTACCATGGACAGATGGCAATTATGTAAACTCATAGACCCGTTTAAATCTCATGGTGGACAAGTTTTCCTACAGCCCGCCTAAAGGTTATCAAGGGAGGTCACACTTCTTTACAGACGTAAGGGAAGCTGAGAGCCTACTAGCTTCATTTTCTTAAATTTACAGAGAATTGAAATTGATTCGTAATATTACACTATATATTTATTCATTCTCTCATTTGTATCGCTCCCTTCTCTCTTTCTTTCTTTTTTTTTTCTCATCGTATCTTGTATTTCTTACTTAGACTCATTTAGATTTTCTTAGTTCGGGTGGGGATCAGGGGGGAACCACTGGCTGCTCCTCAGGATAGCTGCCATTTCAGCGGCAGCAAGTGTTCGGGGGGGGGTGCTCCTTCCTGAAAGGGGGGAGAGGGGTTTTGGGGGGGAGGTACCTTTTGGGAAAAACAACTCAGGAAGTGGAGCTCCGGTATTACTTCAAGAGTATTTTATTTTTCGTTTCAGCCTTACAGAATGATAAGACTTATCTGATTTCTCTCTCCAAATGGTGTGTATAAAATGTTTAGCATGGAATGTTGCAGGTTTAAACAGTAAAAGTAGGAGAAGGCTGGTCCGGGAAGAATTAGCTCTTTATGATCCGAATTTTGTTTTTTGGTCTGAGACACATATAGCTTATAAAGACAGGAAGATACTTGGTCAACTGGGCTTTGATGTGATTGTTTGCTCTACTTTTAACGCTTCAATAAGAGGGGTCGCCATTCTTAAAGCCAAACGCTTCAAGTTAGAGATTTGTAGAACTGTTTTTGACAAGAATGGTAGATGGGCCATCGTACAATTATTAATTGGAAAATGTAAATTTGTCTTTTGTGTGGTCTATGGGTCAAACTTTGACGAAGCATTTATCTTTGATCAATTAAATATGGAACTGTTACAGAGGGAAGGGGAATTAGTTATTATAGGTGACTTCAACTGTATAATGAATTACCAGATTGACACCACAAGGCGCAACGCCTTTCAACGCATGCGTAGAACCCGTGCTGCCATACTAGAGATAGGCCGCATCCATAATATCGAGGATGTTTGGCGTAGTGCCTTCCCCAATGTGCCAGGCTACACATACTATTCTGCTCCTCATAAGCTCTGTTCACGGATTGATATGGTCTAGGCACCGGACAATCTGGTGAATGACAGTATCATAGAACTTCGCCCAAGAATTAACTCCGACCACAATCCCAATTTCCTTTGACACCAAACCGAACCGCACAACACCCGAGCCTTTTCGTTTCCTAGGCACCTGTTTACAAACACCCTTTTTATTTCTCAACTTAAACTGCATACTGTGGATTTTATCAAACTTAATCTTAACTCCACTACCTGCCTTATGGTTTGGGACGCCTGCAAGGCAAGCATTCGGGGATTTACGCAGCAATTTCTGTACCAACAAAGTGCTGATCGTCGCAGGAGAGACAAAATACTGGTTAATGATACCTTGGCTGTTGAACTGCAATTGGCTAATGCCCTTCGCTCGGGCCCCGAAAATGTGATGGCACTGGGGTTACAACTAGGGTGCCTGAAAGCTAGATTAAAAACAATTTTTTGGGAAAAGTGCTGTATAAATTTACATAAATCACGCCTCTCTCAGTATGAGAGTGGGGACAAGGTCAGGAAACTGTTAGCCTACAAAATAGCGGATGAAAAAGCTAATAGTTTGATTAAATATATTAGTGGTCCTAACAACATGATATATGATCAACCATCTCAAATCTTGGAGCAATTTGCAATGTTTTATGAAAAATTATACACTCCCGAAATACACCCCACTTCGGCTGCCATTCAAAATTATCTGGACCATCTTATAGGAACATCCGATTTCCCTGAGCTGGAACAGACAGGTGATTTCATCCTTACCATCTGGAAAAGCTTCCGGGGAAGACGTAATACCTATCGAGATCTATAAAATATGCCTGGACGAACTGATTTTGCTTTTTCAACAAGTTATTAATTATATCGGTAACCATGGGAAAGCCCCTTGCTCGTGAAATAGGGTAAAACTGGTGTTTTTTCTGAAAAAAGGGAAGCCACTGGATAATTGTGGCTCTTACCGCCCTATTTCGTCGGTTAACGCCGATGCCAAAATATTTGCCAAAGTGCTGGCCACCCGCCTGGCCCTGTATATACCAAAAATAGTCAGCCCACATCAACATGGCTTGGTAATGGGTAGGGATACCACGGCACACATCAATATGGCAATAACTGCCTTCGATATCGCAGACAAGGAATCCACCCCACTCGGTATGATCCTGCTTGACGCAGAAAAGGCCTTTGACCGAGTGGGGTGGGAGTACCTTTGGCAGGTGATGACTAATTTTGGCTTTAGAGGTAAATTTATGAATTGGGCCCAGTCACTATATGACAGTCCCGCAGCTAAAATCCGTTACGCAGGCATGGCATCAATACCGTTTTCCATAGCCCGGGGCACCCATCAGGGATGCCCCCTCTCACCTTTATTGTTTGCCTTATCAATGGAACCATTTCTTCATGCTTTGCAGTCCCAACCCTGTATTCTTCCTTTTAAGTTTGGCCCCCATTTATTAAAAATCACGGCTTATGCCGACGACATAGCTATTTACTCAACCAACATTACAAAAGCCCTGAAGGGTATTACAGAGGAGGCTAATCGATTTGGAGATATCTCTGGGTATAAATTAAATTTAAATAAAACTCAAATCATCACAAATTATAAACCCGTATTGCCAACCAAAGGGTTATGTCAAACTGCCACCTATTTAGGGGTTCAAATTTCCGTCAAAATGAAGAACATAATTAAAATAAACTATGATGCCCTAGTTAAAACCACGGGTTTACTATTAAAAAAGTGCCATAAAATTCCCTTAAATATCATAGGCAGAATTAACTTGATTCGAATGATTATACTGCCTAAATTCTTATATTTATTCCGCTCTATCCCTCTGGCTCTTAACAATTGCTTTTTTAAAAAACTGGATGGCATATTTAGCAGCTTCATATGGGGGTACCATAAAGCCTGTCGCTCAATGGCCTTGTTAAAAGGGTCTCCAGACGTTGGGGACTAAACTTTCCGGACATTAAGCTATATTTATGGGCAACTTTTTTAGGACGTCTACGACGCCTAATTAATACCGTGACTGCAGATAACCAATTTTATTTCTTCACCTTTATGTTAGATACGGACTAATATGTTTCTGTGGAGGGTTAACGACACCAATTACTTTAAAAGGGTTAGGTTTAAGACCGCCACGGATTTAGTTAAAATATGGCAGAATATCTTGGATTTTTGTCATACCTCCTTTTTTCACTCTACATTACCACTGTGGGGTAATCCGGGACTCCCGGAAATTTTCTGTAATGGCGCAACAAACACTTGTTAGCAGGCACACGGCATAAGGACACTTGGGGACCTTTATGGAGCACAAGGATTTTTGAGTTTTGATACATTAAAAACGCTATATAAAGCAACCGACTACATGAGATATAAATATATACAGATACACGATTTCCTCATCCAAAAGATGAAAAACTCTAGTATTTCGGATTCGGATATTTGGGACTGTGTGTATTTACATAAAAATAAGGGGTTAATTAGTGCTGGCTATAAGTGCTTCAATACCTATAAAATTAGCGATTATAATAAACTTGCGGAAAAATTGAGCAAAATGTTGGAAAGTAATATTAACCCTTCGATGATTAACTCATCGTCGCGTAACATCAATAATGCCGATTTTTCGTCTAGTTTAAGACTTCAACAATTCAGAACGACATGTATGCTTTATCATACTCCAGAAAGAGTAGCCAAGTGGGCCGTGAACTCCTCATATAATGACCGAACTAAATGCCCCAAGGGTGCGGCAGATTTAGTACACATTCTGTTTTCTTGTCCTATGTTAGTAGAATTCTGGAGAGCCTTTGACAAGATAATCAAACAAAAACTGACTTGCATTCTCCCGCTCACAGTGTCTTCAGTTTTACTTGATATTAACACTACTAACACCTCACAAAAGGCTATAATTACTATTATGCTATCCTGCGCTAAACTTACAATTGCCCGCGCTTGGATCTCTCAAAATCCCCCGCTAATCATAGAATGGTGGGCTTTGCTTAATGAAATTCACGGTATGGAATCCTAGCTAGCTAGATTTAGGGGTATTAAATCATTAATGAGTTTTGATAAGATCTGGGGATCTTTAAGCATTTAAAGGTTGTCTGTTTTTTTGGAATTAGTTTTTTTTGTGCTTTTTTTTTTACCTGCAATGTCACACGTTATATAAATTTACTTTGTATTTTGTTTTGGAATTACTTCGATATTGTTATCTATGTAATGTTAATTCTGGTATCGCTGTTCTATTTTGGTTTATTTTATGGCTTATTTGTATATGTTTTTTCTGAGTTGCAATAAAAAAAAGAAAATAAAAAAAAGGAAGGCTCACCTGAAATATTAAGCATATGGTTATTACAGTTCTAAGTCTTTTCTCAAGAACATTATTTTGATGTTTTTTCCTAAACAACCATTAGCCTAAGCTTTACCTGTGTAAGTGTGGAATTTGCCTCTCTCTATACTGAGTATATATTCAATATTGATATTTCGATAGAGTTGCAAAATTTATAATCTGCAGTTTTCAAATATGAACTTTCTTTATCCAGTAGGTTCTTCTTATGGAAATTATTACTCCTCTGTGACCAGTGGTTTAAAATAAAAAAAAAAAATATATATATATATATACTAGCAGCCCGTCCCGACGTTGTCCAGGAGCAATTATGCTTCAGGGCCCCCGCCCGCCCTGACGTTGTCTGTGGGTCCCCCGGAGCCTTCCTCCATATATTGCAGTTACTTTGTACGCTTTTGTAACCTGCACACGTCACTTTTTCCTCCTGTAATGCCCAGTCTGCTACCTCTGGCTGACGATTGTGACTTTTGTAACGCACCTCTCACGATTGTCATTTTAGCTTTATAACGCACCTCTCACAATTGTTATTTTAGCTTTATAACGCACCTCTCACGATTGTCATTTTAGCGCCGGTCACCGCTCCTCCCCGCCGCCGCTCCTCCCTCACGTTTGCTTTGTTATTTTGTTCACTTGTGGCGCTCACGTTTGCTTTTCTCTATATTGCAGTTACTTTGCACGCTTTTTACTCCTGTAATGTCACCGCTCCTCCCCTCCCCACCGCCGCTCCTCCCTCACGTTTGCTTTGGTATTTTGCTCACTTGTGTCGCTCACGTTTGCTTTTCTCTATATTGCAGTTACTTTGTACGCTTTTTACTCCTGTAATGTCACTGATCCTCCCCGCCGCCGCTCCTCCCTCACGTTTGCTTTGGTATTTTGCTCACTTGTGGTGCTGACATTTGCTTTTCTCTATATTGCAGTTACTTTGTACGATTTTGTAACCTGCACACATCACTTTTTACTCCTGTAATGCCCCGTCTACTACCTCTGGCTGACGATTGTCACTTTTGTAACGCACCTCTCACGATTGTCATTTTAGCTTTATAACGCACCTCTCACGATTGTCATTTTAGCGCGGGTCACCGCTCCTCCCTCACGTTTGCTTTGCTCACTGCTTACTTGGCGCCCTACCTCATCCGCTGCTCACCGCTCCTCCCTGTCGCCGCTCCTCACTGCCTGCCCGCCGATCCTCACCGCCTGTCCCCGGCTCATGTCCGCTGTCACTGCTCCTCCCCGCGCTGATCTCCGCCGCTCCTCGCGCTCGTGTACGCCGATCCTGATGTCAGCACGCACGTCGCGGCCGGCACTACTTTGAAGGGACTACTTTTTTTTTTAACATATATTTTTTAAATTACGTATTTATTTTTAATTTATATAGCCTATGTCCATCTGCACACCCTGAGGATTACAAAGATGTATAGGGTGTGTGGATTGGCGCTGTGGTTCCTGAGTTTACCTGCCTCAAAGTTCTTTCTTTATAATAGTAGTATAGATTAGCTCTCTCCTAGGCGAAGTAGAGCCTCGGGTCATTTGCGCGCTATATAAAACCACAAATATAGGAACATAGGCAGTACCTCTTCCTAAAGCCTCAACAGGGTGCACCATTAGCGAACATCTGTACGACCTACGCCTAGAAACATCTGAGTACCATTAATATGTGCACATTTTCATAGCTATGGCTATTTAAAGTTGGGAAGTACCCCACTGGCCTTGCCAATATCTTACTGTACACATTTGTGCAGCCGCCTTAAGGGTGAAAAGTCTCTATGAAGTTCCAGGGAGCACGCCTATTTATCAAGGAGTCAATTTTGTACATTGAAAAAGAAGTCGCCATACATGCATTCATTTCGTAAAGTGATTTACATAAACTTGACTATCTCTTGTGCTCTGAATAACAGTTCCTTTTACTTCTAAACTCCATGTTACTCATTTTATTGGCCTCGGGATCACGAAGAGTTAACCTGGCTCTCACGGGCCTTTAATATGTAACCTGCAAAGTTGAACAGTAAAAGGTGCATAAACCTACCCTGATACCTTAGTGGCACAGATAATCTTACACTGGGTAGCATCCCTAGAGCCATCACCTCCTCTTAAGGCATGATAGTGGATTTTAGCTAGATCTAATGTTTTCAGGCACAGTACTTAACACGTTCCAACTCGGTACCGAGCTTGCACTCTAAAAAATAGATAAACAAACAACCCCAACCCAACGGAAAGGAAGTAACAAACCTTGAATCACATTTCTTCACGGAGCCACATGGAGAAATGCACAGGGCTGGGGGCCTGGGAGATTCATAGAGTGCAGCATGGGAGGGAGCGTTAAATCACAGAAGAAATAACTTCCCTGCAGTGACCAGTACTGTGAGGTAAGGTAATTCTAAGGTGCATTATTACACTTCTTCACTGGTTTAGAGCCTTGGAATGTGGCATTACTTTGGGAATTTGTGTCTGTAAACAGAATCTTGCATGCTCTTTCCTTTTTCCTTACTCTTGCCCCACCACACAGAGGCGTCATGAATGCCTCACGTTGGCAGATTGACCATGGGTGGGTGTCAGGAGGGAGATTGAAAAATATTTAAATTATAGCACTGACTGGCAACACGCTGCATGTTTACTGAGGGATATAAATGATAGAGTGAACGCCTTCTTGCAGCACTCTCATTACCCAGTCCGAGCCTCCTAACAAAGGTTATCTAAAATGCGGGCCGGGACTACTCATCCCATAATGCCTCAGAATTATCACACCACTGATCGGAGGCATCGCATGTGCCGAAATGAAAGTAAATGTTTCTCCTGACGAACATGAGCATAGCACGAACTCATTCCTGTGGCGTGTTGCTGAATGAGTAACGTTTTTCACTTAACCGATCATCTCTTGAATCAACATAACAATCACCAGCCCGGACTCCCCACGGGCTCCAAATTCCTGAAATCAAACAGCAATGGCCAGCTGTAATGAGCCTGTAATCGGAAAGTCTCTACTCCTGCAGCCGTGTGTTACCATAAACCAAACACAAAGCGGGGTTGGGGAAGGCCAATATGCAAAACATGTGTTTAAGCCCCATAGTCCTCACCGCATATCACGGTGCCCAGTCACCATGAGCCCCACCGGTCTTCTGAGCAGGGCATATCGAGACAGGGAGAGGACGGAGCCCTGTGCTGAATGCCAAGTGACCTCCTCACTGCAGGGCCACTGCCTCCCACTCCGTGTTCAGGAAGTGTTGGGAGCACAAATGATGTCATCACGCAGACGTCGCGGCCGGCGCTACTTGCAAGGGACTACTTTATTTTTATTTAAAACATTTTTAAACAACGTATATTTTTTATTTTTAATAGCCTATGTCCTTCTGCTTGCCCTGAGGTTTTCAAAGATGTCTTGGGTGTTTTGATTGGTGGTGTACTTTTCGAGTTTACCTGGCTCAAAGGACACAGTTCTCTCTTTATACTAGTAGTATAGATATATTCCAAAGCAGCAACTTTACCATTCGAAAGAAGGCAGCTCGAGCCCAAATTCGTTAGCGTGAAGTTTTTATTCAGCACACAGGATGCCAAAAACACCCGACGCATTTCGGTGCAGCCGCACCTTGGTCTCGGGTAACAGTGGTTTTCTCTTTCAAAGTTTTTAAAGTCAAAATAAATCAAAAACATAAAGGTAGGACTACTTGTCCTCACACAAGTGTATGTTGTACCACAATTTGGCGGCCATCTTTAAATGTGTTTGTTTACAAAGTAAAAATAATCATGCATCTGCAATTCTCAACGGTTTGTGAGAGACATTTGATAAAGAGATGTAAACTTAAAGAAAGGCTTTGGTTTAAAGCCTTGCTGGCCTGAAATTAATGAAACAAAAATTGTTTTGAAAATCGTGCCCTATGTGTATATACCATTAAATTGTACAATTCTGCCCGAGTGGGCTATGGAGCACAACAATTTATGAATGTGATAATCTTCATTCTGTCACAATACAATTCGGCCCCAGTGGGCTTAAGCTCATAGATAACACTCTCATAATTTCTTTGAACTCAAAAATTTTTGGGATAAAGAAGATGCATTTGCTCATGTTGATCCAAATAGTTCAGCAGCCAGTGGTTTCACATCCTCACTGTGTAGCGACATATATGTCTCCTACAAACGTAAAAATATATAGTCACTTTAAAGTACAAACAATTATTTAAAAACAACTACATAGACAGCTTCAATTCAATGATTTTACAGGGTTCAGCCTAAAGTTATAAAAAAGGGTGTGTGTGTTGGCTCCTAAGCTAAGTGGACAGATAGCTCTTCATATTTATTTAATCCCAAAGGTTGTACGGTGTCATATTTAATTATGAACTTAGACTCAAGTTGACGTAGTTGTTTGAGTCTATCACCACCACCCTCGGACAGTGGAATCCTGTCCAGAGCACAAAATTTTAGTGAACTTAAGTTTTTCTCATGAAAGTCTTTGAAGTGTTTGGCAATAGGATAGTTTTTGTCCTCATTGGTGATCGCCCTCATGTGTTCTAGCACACGTTTGTTTACTGGATGTTTTGTACTTCCAATATATGTCAAAGGGCATGGACATTGTAGTGCATATACACAATAGTCAGATTTGCATGTCAGGTGTTTTTGGATACTAAAGGCTTGACTGTTATTAGATAGGATAAGTTCTTTCCTATTGACACTGTCCTTGCAAGCTTTGCACGATCGACAGGTAAAGAAACCCTTGATTGCTTTGGTATCCTTCTTATCTTTTACCATGTTACTGCAAAGCATATCTTTTAGTGCTGGGCACTTTCTGAAGGTAATCATTGGTTGATTGCCCACAGCATTTTTTAATGTGCAGTCTAGCTTAAGCAATTTGTGGAAATCCGCTGCACTCCTGGGGTAAACTGCAGTATTCGGTAGGGTGTACCAAGAAATGTAAGTCTTTTAGGGTGATCAGGATGCTGCCCTTACTGTCCAAAAAGGGCAGGAGGTGAAAAGTACGTGCGAAACCTTGTGAGCACAAGGTGGTTAACCTGAGCACTCCTGTATGCTGGATGAGCAAAAAGGTAATCAACGAGTGTGATGATCCAAAGTTTTATTCACTTTTTCACATTCAATTAGTAGAATAAGTATTCACAAATTGTAATCCGAATGATCAAAAAGCTCTTCATGTAGAAATAACTGTAGCAAATATTTTGTCACATCAAAGTGTCCAAAGTTTCAATAGAGTGACATCATTTGCATAGATCCAATCCCCAATGCATTTCGAGCCGGTGGCTCTTCGTCAGGGGGTAAATGCTGTGAACAAGTAAACAGGAGGTGTGTCAGTCAGGGGCCGAGTGTGTTGGAAAATAAACATACTGATGAGATCAAGAATAAAAACGAATGAAAAACGGATGGGTGTGTCCGCATGCAGGTGAAAAGACAAAAAAATGGGTGATGCCAAAACACGGGTGAAATCAATGTAGAGATAAGAGAAGTTAAGGTGCGTCCTTCATCCGACTTAATGCGTGAGGCTACTGAGAAAAGAAAATGCGTAGGTCAAGATGTGAAGATTGTGTGTCGAAAATACATATGAACGTGCACCCAAATACCAGAGAGTGACCAAAAGTCGAAAACGTAGGTAAAAGATATCACAACATGCTTCCAAAAGACTAAAAGAAACTGACGAGACGCCATGCAATAAAGTAACAGGGTGTCCAAGTGAGCGTGTAAACCGGTGAAGTCCACACTAGGACAATGCGGGCAATAAATTATACAAACAAACGAATAGTGACGGAAAGTGCTTACCGAGGTTCTCGTGATTAGTAGATGGGGTAACGGCTTCAAGACGCCATCGGGTAAACGCGGTAGCGATTAGTAATTCGGCGCTTGCGCTTTAGTATGTAAAAAGTGTGGTGATCGAAAATGGACTCGTTCCCAAACAGTGCGGTGAATAGAAATAGATAAAGGGGCAGTTGCGGATGAAAGTGTAAACAACGTAAAGGCAGTGAAGATGAAGTTTAACGGAACTGTAAGAAAAAGAAGATGATTTAGGAAAGCGGTGTGAAAATAAAATAAAATGAAAATCAGAATCCTACGAGAAAAAACAGAGAAAGATTGAAAAGATCATGGTAACGAAAAATGATTATGGAGGGAGAAAATGAAGAATAGATGTGGTACTAAAAGGGCTGCAATATAAAAGAGAGAATAAAATTAAGAATATCATGTGGATAAAAACAAGGATCTGTATCCAAAATAAACAAGGGGAATAACAGTACATTAGTATATGCAAACACAAAATGTTGAACAACCAGCAGACAATATATCAATCCAGAGTATGATGTTTTTCAAAGAAAGCTGCTAAATTCCAGACGTTCGTTGAGTCCTTTTGGCACGGTCGTACCAAGTTTAAAGATCCAAAATAGTTCTCGTTGTAGTAAATATTTTTTGGGGTCAATGCCCTCCGGTTTGGCAACTGTTTCAAGAACAAGAAAACGAATTTGACTGTTGTTGTGGTTTAGCTGCGTAAAGTGAGCGGGCACGCAATATTTAAGATTTTTGTTTCTGATGTTGCTCCTATGTTCATTTAAACGTGTCTTTATCTTGCGCTCCGTTTTCCCAACGTAGGGTAATCCGCAGGGACACTTTAAGAGATATACCACGTTTGTGGTATCACAGGTTGCATTGGTTTTGAGTGAAATCTGTTTGCCTGAACTGGGATGGTTGATATTTGTCCCTGGAATAATGTTGTGGCAGTTTTGACAATTGTGACAAGGAATGGTTCCTTTATATATTGCAGGTTCGATGTTGCGTGGTTTTATTAGTGATCGTAAGTTCTGGTATCGTTGGTAAGCGAAAATGGGCATGTCATTGAATACGTTGTTGAAATCTGGTTCTAGTTGCAATATTTGCCAGTGGGTTTTAATTATTTTTTTTGATTAAGTAGCTTTTTGTAGAAAATTTGGAAACAAACACGTTGGGTTGTGTGTCCGACCTTGTTTTTGATTTGGGTTGCAATAATGTAGAACGATCAATAGATGTCACTCGTTGGTAAGCTGCTGTGATGATTCGTTGTGGATAACCCCTTTTGGAAAATTTGTTCATAATGTTAGTGCTATCCTGTCTGAATGAGTCTTCAGTAGAGGCTATTCTTTTAGCTCTTAGTAGTTGTGAGTACGGTAGATGGGCTTTAAGGCTGGGTTGGTGAAAACTGGAGTAATGTAAATAATTGTTCCGGTCGGTGGGTTTGATGTATATGGATGTTTCAAGTTTGTGATCCTTCAAGGTAATATTTACATCCAGGAAAGCTATGTTGGTATGGTTGAAATGATGTGTGAATTGGATTCTTTCATTAACGCTGTTTAGATGACTGATAGCAAAAATCAATTGTTGTTCCGTGCCTGTCCATATTAGAAAAATGTCGTCAATGTAACGATAGTAGATTTGAAGATGGTTCTTCCAATGTGGTACAGATAGAATATGTTCATTTTCAAAATCCTGCATAAAGAGGTTGGCATATGCTGGGGCAGCACAGTTGCCCATAGCTACTCCGGAAAGTTGACTGTAAAATGTATTGCAGTATCTGAAATAGCTGTGCATGAGGGTGAATTCAATGAGTTCCATAAGGAAAACTTGAAGATTACGCGGTTTGTTAGTTTTGAGGAGAGCCGCCTCCGCGGCTTGAATTCCTAGATTGTGGGGGAAGGAAGTGTAGAGTGAGTTCACATCTATAGTACATAGCAGAACAGGTGTTTGTGGATCAATGATGACGGAACTGAGTTTAGAAAGGAAATCTGTGGTATCTTGAAGGTAGCTGACCATTTGTTTCACAGAAGGTTGTAGATGACGATCAATGTAGGTGCCAATTGGTTCATGAATGGAGTTGCATGTACTGACAATGGGTCTGAATGGTGGTTTCGTCGGGTGTTTGTGGATTTTGGGAATCATATACAGATATGGAACACTGGGATGAGACTTGATGAGGTAACTGCGGTCTTTGGTAGTGATGGTTCCTGTAGATACAGCTTTGTCAACGAGGATCTGGAGGATGGCAGCGTATTCTTTGGTAGGGTCAGAATTTATTTCCATATAGGTGTTAGTCTCTGTCAGATGTTTGTTCACGCTGTCAAGGTAGAATTGGGTGTCCATGATGACCAAGGAGCCGCCCTTATCAGCAGGGCAGATCATGATGTTACTGTTGGTAGCTAATTGATTCAAAGCAATTTTTTCATGTCTAGTTAAATTTTATTTGTGTCGTACAGGGGTTTGACGAATCTTTTCTAGATCTTTCTGTACTAGAGCTTCAAATATATCCAGAGTTTTATGGCTCACCGGGGCCATGAATGTACTTTTGGGACGTAAATTCAAAATGGTATTTTCTTCGGTAGTTGTAGAGGTTGGACAAACATTGGAAAAGAAATGCCGTAGACGTAGGTTTCGCATGCATTTGTACAAGCTTGTTAGTGTTTCAAGATCATTCATGTTGTAAGTGGGGACCTTTTTGCAACACCTTGTTTTGGGTGGAAGAGATGGTTGTGCTAGAAATGTTTATAATTAGGTTCTGTGGCTCCTCGTCGACTGGGCAATAGGACGCTGTTGCTCTATTGAACTGTGTTCTCCGGGATCTCCGGTTGCATCTGTGCCTACCCCTAAAAAAGGCACTGGTCCAGTACTTTGAGTTGTGGGTTGGCTGGTTGATGCCTTGCTTCGAGGCAGTTGACTAGAGGGGCCGCCTCCTTGTTGCGGTGGGGTTGAACGTGCGGGTTGTCTTGTGTCTTGTCTTGATTGTTGAGTGCGTGTAGAGCCATCTGAGGAAGATGTATCGCTTTCAGTTGATTTATTGTACTGTGCTCTCTGTTGTCGTCTGGCCGCATAGATTTCAGCCCAATTATATACCTCCCCAAGTTTGTAGTCTACGGTATCCCGTTTAAATTTGCGCAGTTTGCGCTCATTGATTTCTTTTGTGTATTTTTCCAATTGAGTATTTATGTCTTCCAAAGTTTGACGCAGTTCATCTCCGGTGAGTTTGGAACTAAGTTCATCTTTGAGCTGCGCTACTTCTGTAGTGAGGTCTTCTAGCATTTTAGAAAGTTCTTCAACAATGAGCAAAATAAGGTCAAGTGAACACTTGTTAAGTATTCCGTACCACCTTTCAGTAAATGTAATATTGTTCTTGCACAAAGTGGACGTCAGTGGTATACGTAATCCTCTCGGAATTCTCGACACTTTGTGATAGCGAATCAGTGTACTAGCGTGTAGGCGCTGGTTGATCTCTCATACGTCAACTATTATATGCAGCCAAAAGAGAGATTTCGCACAGTCTAGCTTAAGCACATGCCAAAATTTCTTTAGACTTTTTCTAACCTGCCAAGTCTGATTAGAATAGGTGGTGATAAATCTAATTGGTCCTTCGTCACTATCAATTGGTGGTTTGGGGATGACAAGATCCCTCCTATTAACGTTTTTGACCTTATTACATGCTTGTTCAACCACTTTTGCTGAATAGCCCCTTTCTTTAAATCTTTCCTTTATCACACACAATTCTTTGTTAAAGTCTGCAGTAGTTCCACAGTTTCTTTTAGCGCGCAATAGTTCACCGAAAGGTATACTGCAAATCAAGTTTTTCGGGTGGCAACTCGACGCATGTAGCAGGCTGTTGCCTGCCGTCGGCTTGCGAAACAGCCTACTAATGAGTCGTCCATTTTCAACTGACACCTGTACATCCAAAAATTCAATAGACTGTCTATAGTGCTAGTGAATTGTAGATTGCAGTCATTCTGATTCAGATCGGTGACAAATTGTAATGCAGCTTCTTTACTACCTCTCCACAGACAAAACACGTCGTCTATGTACCTGGCCCAGAGGACTACGTTCTGGGTAAAGGCCAAGATGTTACTGGCCACCTGCTCATCCCACCAGCCCAGGTACAGACCTGCGTAGCTGGGGGCGAAGCAGGTTCCCATCGCAGTCCCCCTAGCCTGGCAGTAGACCACGTGATTGAACAAAAAGTAATTGCTGGAAAGACAGGTGTGCATCATTTCGACAAGCATGCTAGTGTGCATTAGATATTTAACATCTCAATTTTTTTAAGAAATGTTGATTAGCCGCCACACCTAAATTATTTACGTCCAATGTCATAAGCCACATGTTATCTTCCCATTGTATAGGTTCAATGATTCTCAAAAAGTCTCTTGTATCTTGAAGATACGATGGTAATTGTTCCACATATGACCTTAAAAAGTGAAATATATATTTAGAAGTGTTTTCATATGAGCTGCCAATAGGTCTCCCCGGAGGTACATTTGCATTTTTATGTAACTTGGGTAAAAGATATAAAACTGCAAGTTTGGGGTGGTCACATTTCAAAAATTTATATTCGTCATCAGATAGTAGGCTATCTTGTTTCCACTTCTGCAATTGTATCTGATAGTCTAAACTGTTCTTCTCATAAGAACTTCTAGAACTAATTGCATAATTTTCCCTATCATCAAGCTGTCTTTTGCCCTCTGCAAGGTACATCTCAGTTGGCCATACGACAACATTGCCGCCTTTATCTGACATTTTTATTACAATATTGCTATTGTCTTTTAATTCAACCAAGGCTTTTCTCTGTTGTCTAGTTAAATTGTCATGTTCGAGTTTACAGGCTTTGTTTAACTTTTTGAAATCAGTGATCACACCCTTTTCAAACTCATCAATAATGTCACTGTGAATTTGTGGTAAAAACCTTGACTTTGACTTGAATCCGCTGCCACTAGGACAGTCAAAACTTAGTTCTTCATCAGATAGACATTCAATGGTACTTGGTATAACCTCAGTATCAGAACCTAGGCAATTCATAGTTTTTAAAAGACTAATGTCACCAATAGCAACTCCTGTACTGTCTCCAGAGGTTGCCCCTCCCATGGGTTTTTTGTTATGAAACCATTTTTGTTATGAAACCATTTCTTTAATTTCAATTTCCGTACAAAATGAAATAAATCAATTCTACCATCCGTGTAATTAAAGTGACTGGATGGGCAAAATGTCAATCCCAATGATAGAACTTCAATTTGGTCTAATGATAAAATCAAATTAGATCAATTTACCACTGTGTGGATGTTCTTCATTTTTTGGCTGTCTTGCCTCTTGTCGTTACTCCCATGAAGATATATATATATATATATATATATATATATATATATATATATATATATATATATATATATATATATATATATATATATATATATATATATATATATATATATATATCTATATATATATATAGATATATATATATATATATATATATATATATATATATATATATATATATATATATATATATATATATATATATATATATATATATATATATTACCGACCAAAGTTTCCTGCGCGTCACTCACTCCCAGCTGGCGCAGAAACACAGAGCACGGACCAAAATTCACGGTATTCACTTTCTTTATTCGCTTGTCGGTTCCATGACGTTGCTAAAAAAAAAAATATATATATATAGTGCAAAAACAATAGACACAGCAATTGCTAAGTCGAGACTGAAATGTAGGGAAGATCTTTTAGGTACACCAGATACTATGGTAGATGAGAACAATGGAAGGGCACAAACCCTAGAAGATATACCCAGACGTATCATGACATACAGTCGACAGCACAGAGAACTGCGAAAAATTATCCAGCGCAACTGCCAAATAGTCAAAGATGACCCTGTAATTGGTGAATGTCTCACGGAATATCCTGCAATAACCTATAGAAAGGCAACCTCCATGGCAGACATCCTAGTAAAAAGTAGTCCTGAATACAAGGAAAAACCAGGATGGCCATTAGCTCGTAAGGGATTCTATAAATGCCCTAGCTGTACACATGGTATTAATAAGACATCGTACATGGCTGCCTTCAGCACAAAACCCCAAACATCAAATATCACTTAACCTGTAAAAGTGAATATGTTGTCTACGTACTAGAATGCAGTTGCAATCTGAGATACGTGGGCAGCACTAAACTACCAGGTCATATAAGAGTGTTGCAGCATAATAGGGTGATCAATAACAAAGACCCTAATTATCCCGTAGCAAGACATTTCCAAGAAACACATGGAGGGAACCCCAAAGATTTAAGAGATAGTTTCTATTTGACCCAGTCCCTATACAGAGAAGAGGTGGGGACAGGGAGGGAATGTTACGCCGACTAGAAACTCACTACATATTAACATTAGATACCAAACAGCCTAAAGGTTTAAATATGAGTGAGGATCTATATACATACTTGGAATAATATCCCTCAGTAAAAAACAATTAGATTTAGGGTGAATGACTATCAGTACACTGCAAAACATTGTGGTTATATGTGGATGTGGGTGCGGATGTACATGCTTTGGCATTGCAGAGGCATGTGCATGCACATATATATTTGGTTTACTATGACTTTCAAATTGCACTAATCTGTTCCTAATAAATGTCCTTATTGTTCTAGGTAAAAAAGATCAATTGTTCATGAAATATGCTTATGTAAATATTTTAAATAGCTTTTTTATACATTATAGGATTATTATTAATGGAGATGTATTATAGCAGTGTGTATATATATTTATCTATTTTTGATATATATATATTTTTGTATACAAAGGAGGTTTTTCTCATATATATAATAACTATTTATTGTATTTTATCAAATGGATGAATTGACTAGTATTTCAACAGAATATTGGTTTTTCGATTGCGGGAATGACCTTACAAATGTTACATCTCATTCAAATATTGTCTCTGTGAAATTTGTTCCATTATGTAAAATTAGGCTATTGGTTGCAGTAATGCCTCAGATATATGTTAAAGTACAAAGTAATCACTAAAGGTGTCACTTGTAGCATAGTAATTAATGGATTTTAGGTTAAAAGGTTATTTTCTTTTCAACACTAGGAGATATGAGTTTTTAGGGTTCTGGGGATGCACATTTGTATTATGTTTATTAGACATTTATGGAGAATAATATTCACAAAACAAAAACATTTTTTCACGTATGGGTTAATGTTCTTAGGGAATTATATGATAGATGGTATCGGCTATCATAAAAAATGTATTTAGATCTGACTGTTAATGCATTCGAAGCATTTTTATCAATTTTGTATGTTTGTTTTAAACAAAACGCATGTGTATAATTGAAATGGTAGCGGGCATCATTTAACCGAAAGGGTATTTTACATTTATAACCAGACTGAATTGTTAATGCATTTGAAGCATGAAATGATTACTATGATTTTTCAATACATTGTTTCATATAACTGAAATGTGTAAAAAACGTGAATAGAAAAAGTATAGTTGAATAATTCTTCTATGTCTATTGAAGCCCTGTCACTTTAAAAGAGGGTGTATCTCACGACATTGTTGTCATGTGATCAAGGCAGGGAGCTGCCGAAACGCGTCGTGATGGTATGGTCGTTAATCTATACTACTATTATAAAGAGAGAACTGTGTCCTTTGAGCCAGGTAAACTCGAAAAGTACAACACCAATCAAAACACCCAAGACATCTTTGAAAACCTCAGGGCAAGCAGAAGGACATAGGCTATTAAAAATAAAAAATATACGTTGTTTAAAAAATTTTGAAATAAAAATAAAGTAGTCCCTTGCAAGTAGCGCCGGCCGCGACGTCTGCGTGATGACATCATTTATGCTCCCAACACTTCCTGAACACGGAGTGGGAGGCAGTGGCCCTGCAGCGAGGAGGTCACTTGGCATTCAGCACCGGGCTCAGTCCTCTCCCTGTCTCGATATGCCCTGCTCAGAAGACCGGTGGGGCTCATGGTGACTGGGCACCGTGATATGCGGTGAGGACTGTGGGGCTTAAACACATGTTTTGCATATTGGCCTTCCCCAACCCCGCTTTGTGTTTGGTTCATGGTAACACACGGCTGCAGGAGTAGAGACAGGCTCATTACAGCTGGCCATTGCTGTTTGATTTCATGTATTGGAGCCCGTGGGGAGTCCGGGCTGGTGATTGTTATGTTGATTCAAGAGATGATCGGTTAAGTGAAAAACGTTACTCATTCAGTAACACGCCACAGGAATGAGTTCGTGCTGTGCTCATGTTCGTCAGGAGAAACATTTACTTTCATTTCGGCACATGCGATGCCTCCGATCAGTGGTGTGATAATTCTGAGGCATTATGGGATGAGTAGTCCCGGCCCGCATTTTAGATAACCTTTGTTCGGAGGCTCGGACTGGGTAATGAGAGTGCTGCAAGAAGGCGTGCACTCTATCATTTATATCCCTCAGTAAACATGCAGCGTGTTGCCAGTCAGTGCTATAATTTAAATATGTTTCAATCTCCCTCCTGACACCCACCCATGGTCAATCTGCCAACGTGAGGCATTCATGACGCCTCTGTGTGGTGGGGCAAGAGTAAGGAAAAAGGAAAGAGCATGCAAGATTCTGTTTACAGACACAAATTCCCAAAGTAATGCCACATTCCAAGGCTCTAAACCAGTGAAGAAGTGTAATAATGCACCTTAGAATTACCTTACCTCACAGTACTGGTCACTGCAGTTAAGTTATTTCCTCTGTGATTTAACGCTCCCTCCCATTCTGCACTCTATGAATCTCCCAGGCCCCCAGCCCTGTGCATTTCTCCATGTGGCTCCGTGAAGAGATGTGATTCAAGGTTTGTTACTTCCTTTCAGTTGGGTTGGGGTTGTTTGTTTATCTATTTTTTAGAGTGCAAGCTCGGTACCGAGGTGGAACGTGTTAAGTACTGTGCCTGAAAACATTAGATCTGGCTAAAATCCACTATCATGCCTTAACAGGAGGTGATGGCTCTAGGGATGCTACCCAGTGTAAGATTATCTGTGCCACTAAGGTAGCAGGGTAGGTTTATGCACCTTTTACTGTTCAACTTTGCAGGTTACATATTAAAGGCCCGTGAAAGCCAGGTTAACTCTTCGTGATCCTGAGGCCAATAAAATGAGTAACATGGAGTTTAGAAGTAAAAGGAACTGTTATTCAGAGCACAAGAGATAGTCAAGTTTATGTAAATCACTTTACGAAATGAATGCATGTATGGCGACTTCTTTTTCAATGTACAAAATTGACTCCTTGATAAATAGGCGTGCTCCCTGGAACTTCATAGAGACTTTTCACCCTTAAGGCGGCAAATGTGTACAGTAAGATATTGGCAAGGCCAGTGGGGTACTTCCCAACTTTAAATAGCCATAGCTATGAAAATGTGCACATATTAAAGGTACTCAGATGTTTCTAGGCGTAGGTCGTACATATGTTCGCTAATGGTGCACCCTGTTGAGGCTTTGGGAAGAGGTACTGCCTATGTACCTATATTTGTGGTTTTATATAGCGCGCAAATGACCCGAGGCGCTACTTCGCCTAGGAGAGAGCTAATCTATACTACTATTATAAAGAAAGAACTTTGAGGCTTTGAGGCGGGTAAACTCAGGAACCACAGCGCCAATCCACACACCCTATACATCTTTGTAATCCTCAGGGTGTGCAGATGTACATACGCTATATAAATTAAAAATAAATACGTAATTTAAAAAATATATGTTAAAAAAAAAGTAGTCCCTTCAAAGTAGTGCCGGCCGCGACGTGCGTGCTGACATCAGGATCGGCGTACACGAGCGCGAGGAGCGGCGGAGATCAGCGTGGGGAGGAGCAGTGACAGCGGACATGAGCCGGGGACAGGCGGTGAGGATCGGCGGGCAGGCAGTGAGGAGCGGCGACAGGGAGGAGCGGTGAGCAGCGGATGAGGTAGGGCGCCAAGTAAGCAGTGAGCAAAGCAAACGTGAGGGAGGAGCGGTGACCCGCGCTAAAATGACAATCGTGAGAGGTGCGTTATAAAGCTAAAATGACAATCGTGAGAGGTGCGTTACAAAAGTGACAATCGTCAGCCAGAGGTAGTAGACGGGGCATTACAGGAGTAAAAAGTGATGTGTGCAGGTTACAAAATCGTACAAAGTAACTGCAATATAGAGAAAAGCAAATGTCAGCACCACAAGTGAGCAAAATACCAAAGCAAACGTGAGGGAGGAGCAGCGGCGGGGAGGATCGGTGACATTACAGGAGTAAAAAGCGTACAAAGTAACTGCAATATAGAGAAAAGCAAACGTGAGCGACACAAGTGAGCAAAATACCAAAGCAAACGTGAGGGAGGAGCGGCGGTGGGGAGGGGAGGAGCGGTGACATTACAGGAGTAAAAAGCGTGCAAAGTAACTGCAATATAGAGAAAAGCAAACGTGAGCGCCACAAGTGAACAAAATAACAAAGCAAACGTGAGGGAGGAGCGGCGGCGAGGAGGAGCGGTGACCGGCGCTAAAATGACAATCGTGAGAGGTGCGTTATAAAGCTAAAATGACAATCGTGAGAGGTGCGTTACAAAAGGTAGCAGACTGGGCATTACAGGAGGAAAAAGTGACGTGTGCAGGTTACAAAAGCGTACAAAGTAACTGCAATATATGGAGGAAGGCTCCGGGGGACCCACAGACAACGTCAGGGCGGGCGGGGGCCCTGAAGCATAATTGCTCCCGGACAACGTCGGGACGGGCTGCTAGTTTGAAAATAAACCAAAAAGAAGCACTGAACAGGGTCTACCTCGTCTTATTGCAAGTCTTTTGGAGAAGTTGTGGAAAAGACGAGCTTTGCAGCATATATATATTCTTATCTACAGTAAGTTCGAAAACAGAGCGCCAGTTGAGAATTTTTTTAGTCCCTGTATAGTTCGGAGTTAGTACATTCAGAGAAATGAGTCTTTTTAGCAGAGCATGCAATGTTGAGTCTTTGTTAATAAGCTGGAAGGTTTGTCTTCCCTTCAATGCCAGACGATAGTTTGCATTAATCAAAGTCTCTTTTATATAGTCAAGGAATTTTCTTTCTTAAGTCTTTGTCATTTGCGAGTTAGACAATTCAAAAAGAAACTATAGAGAACTCGCCATGGAATTCAAAAATTAATTAGTCTCTCGCTTACCCGCTAAAGCGTGAGCCTTCAGGAAGTCTGGAACTACAAATAAACTGACACAGATACCTGACTAAATCTTCTAAGGCGACTGTCAGAAGTTAGTCTGGTATATGATGTCCACTATTCTACTGGGCACCTTGCACCAGAATAAACAACCCTTATGATGGTGGTTGTAAAGTCAACCTTAAAGATCAGCTATCCTAGTGGTAGCATGGACCAGTAGTCTTAGGCTAAAACTTCAGAGAGCATGTGAAGCAAGCTGTTTTACCAATTGTACTCCCTTGATTACCAAATGAAAGGACACCACACATGGTATATATCAAAATATATAAGTATTTATTACTAACACAACCCCTCTGAACTCTTTATGAGTTCAGAGATCGAGATACATCACAAGTTACTCATTAAGCATACTTTAAGTTGCACAAATCCAATTCTGCCCTAGGGGCCTCACGAACCATATGCTAAGTAAGTGGTATAAGAACGACTTCAGGAATAGTGAATAGGCCTAAAGCGTAGGGAATTGCTGGGGCTACACTGGACAACCAAGGGATTGGAAGTAGGAGGCCCACGGGAGACGCGTGCAGTGTATAAACACAGTCACGAGTTACCATAGAGTTATAATGGGAACGTAAAAGTTACAAAGTAGTAGATTAAGGACACTTCCGGATTGACTACGGTAAAACCCTTTTAAA
This sequence comes from Lissotriton vulgaris, assembly GCF_964263255.1. Taxonomy (NCBI): domain Eukaryota; kingdom Metazoa; phylum Chordata; class Amphibia; order Caudata; family Salamandridae; genus Lissotriton; species Lissotriton vulgaris. The sequence continues at coordinate 2,018,728,648 of NC_141693.1, read as the reverse complement.
CTAGGACACTTCGAGAGTCAACACTCACGGAAGCACCGGAGTACTCGGGTTACCTCACCCAGGGGAGCCGGGTGCATAGGTGACTTTTCGTATCGGGTTTCGTCGCTGTTTCCTATGGAAAGCTGCAAAGAAGTGCTGCAGGCGACCAGGAGAAAAGTGTCCGGGTGGATCCAAAGGTGGATCGAAGATGTGAAGAACCTGAAAGCAGAGGGGACAGAGTCTGGGTCACTAGCCAGTGACCAGGAAGAAACCAGGCGATGTCAAGCTGATTTGGGTGAAGAAGGTGAAGCTTGTCTCTGCAGCCACGAAGACCAGGAGGCGTCGACGATGACTAGGAGCTGGATTCGAACTGTCCCACGAAGGATCTAGTTGACTGCGGTGTTGGTATCCGGATTGGACCCAACAAGCCTTGGCAAACGCAATCCACGCAGGAAGGGAAGATTGGCTTCAGTTCAGTCCAACAAGGTCTGGGGAGCTTCTCCTTCGCAGGGAAGCTGGAGCAAGCCTGGAGAAACCAGGCAAGCGGTGTAGTTTCAAAAGGAAGTCTTTAGAGGGCTCACTAACCAACGGGCTAGCAACCGGGAAGAAGACTCAAGCTGAAATGCAGGAGCAGGCCCCACGCAGCACTCGGGAAGTGTGGAGGGCTGAGCTTTGGTGCAAATGCTGCTCGGGTCTGGGCTTCTCAAACCCCAATGCACAACTTCGAGGATGCCTCAGAAGCGGCACGATTTAGCAAAGAGCAGGTCGTCCAGGGTGTCCGGTCACACGCCTCTCGTGTCCACCACGGGTCTCTGCTTTGCTGTGGATGTGGATCAGAGTCGGAGAAGTCTGGAAGTCCAGTTCCTGAGTCGCTGAGTCTTCGGGTTCCGGCGTGAGCGTCAACAACGCAAACCGGCAAGTTACTGGTGGTGCCTGTTTGCACAGGGTGGTCACTCCTTGACCACAAGGGAGATGTCTTCAGTCTTCTAGTCGGTATAGAACTTCAAAGGTCCAAGAGTTTCGTTTCAGAGTTTCAGTCCAGGATAATCTAATGTCTCTAGACACAGCTCCTATCTTTATACTGATTTAAGGGGCTGGATTACCTGCTAGGTCCCTCCTATGGATGGACCCTGAGAAGGGGGTGGTTACACCCCTTTCCCATTGTCCAATTTCACGCCAGAGCGAGGCTGGAGTGCCCCAGCAACTGGTTTGAACCGGGCTATGCATGGAGCAACTTGTGTGCCCCAGGCAGTGTCTGAAAAAGCATCTTTCCATTCAACCCACCCTGCCCCAATACACTACAGGCTGTCGGGGGAGGTGCTAGCACCTCCCTCAACAGGAAACCTATTGTCCAGGCCTCCCTTGCCGGAGTTCATCCAGCTGCAGGAGGTCAGACTCGTGCCTATGGCAGCAGCATCCATTTTGTGATGCTGAGGCTCTGTTTAACTTTAACCGGGTAAAGAAGTAACTACATGTCTTCTCCCTCTAGAAGGGTGGAATGCTACCCCAGCCGCCAGAACTGGCGGGGGGGATAGTATTCCAAAGTGTTTGACACCTTACACAACATGTTTTGATAAAGCCAAACCAAAGTTAGCATTAACCGTGAGGATTATAATGCATTTAAGAGTATATGGTATGGCTATATCATAGAACAGCTATAAGGACATGGTTCCGAAAGCTGCAGAAGGGCTCAGCTCATGCTAGAGCACCCTCTCACATAAAACCAAGCACCCTGCCTTCAGGATTGTCAAGGCTTGCCATAGGAGTGACTTCTAGGTATGTATGTGTCTATATATAAGGGTAGATATAGGTATACTATATCTAAGCAAGGGGTGATTACACCACCTTGCTCAAGCTGAGTGATCAGCCTGTGGTGTCAGTTTGCATGTCCAGCCAGGGGTGGCATAATACATGCTGCAGCCTCTGGTAGGCCTTGGATGCGCCTATGCCCTGGGTACCTATGGTACACTATACAGGGGCTCACAAAGGTGACACAATTCCCCATTAGGTATGTACCTAAAGTACATGGAGTCCATTTTACAGAGAGAGCAGATCGCCTGGGACCCTGAATAGCAGGATCCCAGGCCAACTAAGTCAAAAAACAGCTAAACACTAGGCAAAAAGTTGGGGTAACCATATAGTCAGATATCCACCTTCCTACACAACCACCCCCCAAACGAAAGGAGATAAGGCTATCCTTGTCCAGGTGAGCCTATATTGCTTAAGTGGCCTTATAAGGAAGTATCTGAACTAGCATGGTTACCCCCTGTCTCGTGGTCCACTAAGCAATCCCTCGCTCTAAGGGTATCAGAGGGTCTCCACCATAGGGAATCTCTACCTGTGGTGTGTTTTGGCAAAGTAAAAGGCTGGTGTTGAGATGGAGTACTGAAGTGAGGCTCCACTAAGGTAGGGCTCAGCTTCCTCCAATCACTTTCCGCCATGTATGCCTTTCTTTCCATGAGTGAGTTGCACTGTGCTCTCAGGGTCAACCTCTGACTACCTAAAGCTGGAGGCTGGGTCCCTTTTGTTGGACCACTGGAGGGACAGGTCAGGTTTGGGGCTACTAGGTTCCAGGTTTGCCTGTGCCCAACAGAGTCCACCTCTGGGAGGTTCCTACCTAAGGGTAAGGGAGATCCCTCAGAAGTTTTAGGAATTTTCACCTGGCTAGGGCTGCTAGACTTGGTGCCTCTAATCTGCTGATGGGGGGGGGTTCCTTTGGACAGGGGGCCCTTTGGGGTCCACTGGCCTCCCCGACCTCTACAGCCCTGGGCTGACTGAGGCAGGATAGAGAGGGGCAGGTTACCTGCTCCAGACTGGATCCCACCTTGGAAGGGTCCACTGACATCAGGGGTTCTGCCAGGCCAGGCCTGACTACCTCTGGGGCAGTTCCTTCACAAGGGGTAGGGTCAGTTCCCTGAGGAGGCTGACCCTCACCCAATGTCTGGTGGGAAGGAGACTTTTCTTCCTCCTCAATACTCTCCGTCTGAGTGGAATGATCCATAGTTTCAGGCTTCACAACACAAAAATCTATTTGAGATTGGGCTGTGACCATCACAGCCCTACCAATCTTCTCAGGAAGGCCTACCATTTTTGAATGGATTTCTTTTTCTGTCTCAGCCCAGGCTGAGATCTCTAGATCATTTCCCAGTAGACAATCCACAGGCAAGTTTTAGACACTGCCACTCTCGTTGGGCCATTGACACCTCCCTAGCTGAGATTTACTACTGCCATGGCATGATCTTTCTGCACTCCATCAATATTGATCACCTGGTATGTGAACCCAGGTAAACGTTGTCCTGAGGGGACTAGTCTCTAAGTCACCATAGTGATGCTAGCCCCTGTGTCCCTATAGGCCTCAACTTTTTGACCATTGATGAGTTGCTCCTGTCTGTACTTGCCCAAGGTATTGGGACAAGCAGTGAAGTTGGCAAACCCCATTCCATTCTCACAGACTGGAGTTTCTGTAGTAGGGGACCTGGTTAGGCCAGAGTCCACCTGAGTTCCCCAAGTATACCCAGCCACAGTTTTGGGGGTACTCCCACCACCTGGGGGATTACTACTAGTAGTAACAGGAGGTTTTGGAGTATTACTTGGAGGACTATTTTCCTTATAGTTGGCTTTTGGGCAACTGCTGTCAGTTTTCCAATGGCCAGGTTGCTTACATATATGACAATAACGTTTCTTGATATTAGGGGAAGGAGTTTGGGACCCACCCCCCTCAGAGGAGTTTTGGGGCCCTGTAGTGGATTTGTCCTTAGATTTATCCCCACCTTTCTCTTGAGGCTTGGTAGAATCTTTCTTCTGGTCACCACCCTGATATTTATGCCTAATCCTGGTTCTGACCCATTTGTCTGCCTTCTTACCCAATTCTTGAGGAGAGGTCAGATCAGAGTCCACTAGGTGCTGGTGTGGAAGCTGGTTTTCACAATTACTAAGGATCTGTTCCCTCATAATCAAATTATACAATCCTGTATAGTCATTTACTTTGCTGTCCAGTAACCAGCCCTCCAGAGCCTTAGTAGCACTATCTACAAAATCAGTCCAGTCCTGAGTCTGTGTCTTTTGGGTGTCTCTGAACAGCAACCTATACTGCTCAGTAGTTAAGCCAAACCCATCTATTAAAGCACTCTTTAGGACTTTGTAGTTATTAGCATCCTCATCACTAACTGTGAGGAGCTTATCTCTACCTTTATCTGAAAAGGAGAGCCATAGTATAGCTGCCTACTGACTCTGTGGTACTTGTTGTACTTTATAGGCCCTCTCCAAAGCAGTTATCCACTTGTGGATGTCATCCCCACTTTGGTAGGGAGGGACAATCTTACTTAGGTTTCTATGGTCATATGACCTTTCCCTACTTCTAGGGATATTGCTGCCACCAGTGGACTCTAGCCCACACAATATTCTCTCTCTCAAGAGCCAGGGTCTCTTTGGCAAGGGCAATTTCTTGCCTCTTGACCCTAAGATTGGTATCCCTCATCCTAGCCTTATGTTCTCTTCTCTCAGGGGACCTCATTCTCCTAAAGTCCTGAGGCACTGGACCCTATTGAGTCCTCAGAATGGTTGGAACCACTGGAAAGTGATCTTCTCCTTCTGGGCTCAGTGTTAGGCCTACTTAGGGTTCTGGATTGGATCCTTCCCTCTCCAGTCCTAGGTAGTCCTAGGTCAACCTGGTTCAGTTCTCTAACTTGCACCTGGTTGGTATCCACTTCAGCATCAGCATCCCCCTGGTTTTCACTAGTGGGATCATCTGTTGAGGAATAGTCCTCCTCTGTACTGCCTGATGGACCTAGGTTAGATACTTTAGCTACATCATACTCCTCTAGTATCTCTATCAGGTGCTTAAGAGTAGGGTTTGAAACTTGTCTCAGCTTTCTGGCTGTACATATACTTCTCAACTCATGGAAAGTAAAGGTGTCATATCTAGAAGGTGCCCTGGGAGGGTCAACTTCTGTGGGGGGAGGCACACTAGGCTCTCCACCCAAGGACATTTTCTAGTGAGGTGTGGTGTGTGCACCTACCTACACTAATTGTTACCTACTAGGACCTCTCTAGGAGTTATAGTCAGGGTGTGCTAGGCCCTTTGATCTACAGCAACTAAGTTCAGTAGAACTTAAGTATTATAAGACTTGATTTATATGTACCTCTAGGTACCTTAATGTGATCTTTCAAATGATATCTTAAGATTATATGGTAAAACAACAGCAAGCTCTTATCCCAACCGCTGCACACCAATGTGAGAAGTTAGCCTGGTATATGATGTCCCCTATTCTAGTGGGCTCCTTGCACCAGTCTAAACGATCCTTATGATGGTGGTTGTAAAGTCAACCTTATAGATCAGCTATCCTAGTGGTAGCATGGACCAGCAGTCTTAGGCTAAAACTTCAGAGAGCATGTGAAGCAAGCTGTTTTACCAATTATAATCCCTTGAATACCAAATGAAAGGACACCACACAAGGTATATATCAAAAAATATATGTATTTTTTACTAACACAACTCCTCTGAACTCTGTATGAGGTCAGAGATCGAGATACATCACAAGGTACTCATTAAGCATACTTTAAGTTGCACAAATACAATTCTGCCCTAGGGGCCTCATGAACCATATACTAAGTAAGTGGTATAAGAACCACTTCAGGAATAGTGAACAGGCCTAGAGCTTAGGGAATTGCTGGGGCTACACTGGACAACCAAGGGATTGGAAGTAGGAGGCCCACGGGAGACGCCTGCAGTGTATAAACACAGTTGCGAGTTACCATAGAGTGATAATTGGAACGTAAAAGTTACAAAGTAGTAGATTAAGGACACTTCCGGATGGACTACGGTAAAACCCTTTTAAACTAGGACACTTCAAGAGTAAACACCCATGGAAGCACCGGAGTACTCGTGTTACCTCACCCAGGTGAGCCGGAATCATAGGTGTCTTTTCGTGTCGGGTTTCGTCTCTGTTTCCTATGGAGAGCTGCAAAGAAGTACTGCAGGCGACAAGGAGAAAAGTGTTGGGGTGGATCCAAGGGTGGGTCGAAGATGTGAAGAACCTGAAAACAGAGGGGACACAGTCTGGAAGACTAGCCGGTGACCAGGAAGGAATCAGGCGATGTCAAGCTGATTCAGGTGAAGAAGGTAAAGCTTGTCTCTGCAGCCACGAGGACCAGGAGGCGTCAACGATGACCAGGAGCTGGATTCCAGCTGTCCCACGAAGGATCTAGTTGACTGCGGTGTCGGTATCCGGATTGGACCCAACAAGCCTTGGCAAACGCAATCCACGCAGGAAGGGAAGATTAGCTTCAGTTCAGACCAGCAAGGTCTGGGGAGCTTCTCCTTCACAGGGAAGCTAGAGCAAGCCTGGAGAAACCAGGCAAGCAGTGTAGTTTCAAAAGGAAGTCCTTGGAGGGCTCACTAGCCAACGGGCTAGCAACCGGGAAGACGCGTCGAGCTGAAATGCAGGAGCAGGCCCCACGCGGCACTCGTGGAGTGTGGAGGGCTGAGCTTCGGTGCAAATGCTGCTCGGGTCTGGGGCTTCTCAAACTCCAATGCACAACTTCGAGGATGCCTCAGAAGCTGCACGGTTTAGCAAAGAGCAGGTAGTCCAGGGTGTCCGGTCCCACGTCTCTCGTGTCCGCCACGGATCTCAGCTTTGCTGTGGATGTGGGTCGGAGAAGTCCAGTTCCTGAGTCGCCGAGTCTTCGGGTTCCGGCGGGAGCGTCGATAAAGCAAACCGGCAAGTTACTGGTGGTGGCTGTTTGCACAGGGTGGTCACTCCTTGACCTGATGTAAATATATAATTTACCGTCGAAATTTCTATGCAGGTAAGTACTTAATCAATAATAACTCAAGTCGGAAAGAAAGAACCAGAGTCCGTGGTGTTAGAGTTTCTTAGGGGTTTTATTCCTTAAAAAGGAATGGTCATGACCAAGATATCATGTTCTTCCCACCACAGGGGTGGAAGAAGGGATAGAAAGAGCGCGCTACATTTTATTGACAGTACATAGCTTATATACTTAATTCATGTCATAGAAAACAGTACAGTAGGCGTAACAGCTGAGAGAAGACAAGATAACAGTATCCACGTGTTACTAGTACGTAATCAGAAGGCGTGGACTAGGCGTGAACTGGAGGTGTGTGCTGGAAACGTCACAGATAGGTGTCACCAAGGGGTGGCACTAACAGAAATGTTGCAATGTCAGCAGAAATCGGAAGCTTGGATGCGCGCGCAGCTGCATGACGTGTGAATGACGTGACACTGGAGGGTGCAGGGGACTTGACATTTACACTGACGGAAAGAGACAGAAGTCTGGCATGTCAGATCAACTTGTACTTCTATCATATCTGATATCTGATGTTTGGGAACCATATTATCTGAGCGGAAAGGTCTCTGGGGCAGAAGCTATTCTATACTAGCTGTGAGTGCGTGTATAAGCGCCTGAGTGTCTGCATGAGAAGCGTGGGGGCAAGGGGCCTTCCATGGGAGCATGGTAACAGAGGCTATGAATTACTTGCATGGAGACAGGTCGGCCCTTTGGCTCTGCAGCTGAGGAGGATGTTTACTGAAGCTAGTAGGCAGGAATGTATTTTCGAGGAGCGGAACAGATAACTCGAAGGTTATAGGCAGTCTTGGCAGGCAGCAGGCTGAGCTGAGCACGGTAGGCCGCGCTAGAAGTAAGTCAGAGTTCACGGGTACAGAGACAGCCTGGGCTGAGGCTTTCAGAGACAGAAGCCAGAAAAGAGGCTCGATGGCAGAAATTCAGGGCCTACTTTGCCAGAGCTGAAAAAACATGTAAGGTACACTACAAAAAGACGTTGGCATAGCATACTTAGGAACGGACTATTCAATCCATTCAGGGTGGGTCTGAAAGAGGACATGTTAACGTTGGACGCAAACGTATTTGCGTCTTCATAGCTGGCGCAGGAGGGAAGTTACATGCACTTTAAGCTGGTACATGGAGACGGTGGGGTACTCGCTAGGGAACACAACTTGACCATAAAATTTATATTTCCTCATTCCCTCCTTGTTCCCTACGGACCCTTCATAATATATCGATCCTCATGAATCGATCAGTTTGTTCTTGTAACATCATTTGCTCTTCTTTCTTTCTTTTACGCTTTGAGAGAAAACTGGAATGTTCAATACAAGAGGTGGCACACAGTCCACAAATCGCTGGCCCGCACTGCAGGCACAGGCAGCAACTGAATACTAGGACTAGGCCAATGCCTAGGAAGGATAGGATCTTCCATCCCCAAGCGGTTAACGTTGTCCAGAACCAACCGGACCAAGTCCAGGTGCCTGGATTCTGATGTATCTGATTTGCAATTTTATGGAGACGTGTAATAGCTTGATATACAGATGGTGCATTTTGTGGAATGAAAACACAGCAACTTGACCCGATGACCTTACAGGCTCCACCTCTATCTGCCAAGATGACGTCAATAACAAGACGATTCTGAAGAACAACAACCCGCATGGCGGACTGCTCTTCTGTTAAGTTACCTAGGGCGGAGGCAGTTTCATTCACTACTGCTTCAAGTGTTCTAGTTAATCTGCGTATTAATTTACTATTTTGGACGGGTCCTAAAAAGAAGAAGAATCCTTTATTAAAATCGGTGTACTGTTCCCATGCCGTTTCTGTGTAATCGACAAGTGAGATATCTCTTCTGAGTCTATTCTTTACTAGATTTGTATTTCTGTGGTAATCAGGAGGAGCTAGGAAAACAGGTGGCAGAAGGAATGCAATATAACAGGTACCATCCCAATCTGGAGGTAAGCGTATGTATGCGGTATGACCACAAACAAAATAGGAATGATGGATAGCTTTGAAGGACGATTTACCATGATCACAGAATTCGACCACAGTAGTACATTTACTATGACCTAAGTGTACTGAACCTTTCTTCCTGATACATAATTCACCGGTGACGGGTAATACTGACATAACGGGCAGAACTGGTGCAGCTTCGGCTTCAACAGTGAGAATCATAAGGCTAATTGTGTAATTACCTAGTCCATATACTTCATTTTCTAGATCAGTTCCTATTCTAGTGGGGAGTCCCTCCTTATCAGGGTAACAGAGGTCGAGCAGGACCAAGTTCAAGTTTCCCCAAACCCAGCCCCCATCGAAAACAGCAATGTCAGGATCTAAGGAATTAATTATTTTAAACCATGCACCACAGGAACCATTGTGAGTGAACGGGTACGGAAAGAGGGGCAGAGCTCCCTTGTAATTCTGGTAGGGAGGGAGTCGGCCACATATCCAGCAGTCTGTAGCATTGTTAGTTTGATGGGAATGATGTAGCATACTAATGAATGTGTTGTTGCGCAGCGCAAGTCTGTAGGAGAGTTCGTGTGGAGGTAACTCGCTAAAAGTGTGTTCAGCAGAGGCATTGTAAGCAGATTGTTCATGCTTGAAAATAGGGTAGTAGATAGGGAGAACTATACTTGCAACTATTATCAGAAGACTTAGAAAAAACATTATTAAAAATGTCACTATACAGTGACTACGCAGTGATTTACAGTATGTACGTTTCTTGAATTCTCTCTCTCTATCTCGATCTAGGGGATACATGTCAGAAACTATTTAACCGATTCACCTAGGGGAGGACTTAAACAATTAAACTGTCTGACTTGCTAGATCGGAGCTTGAGTCTGTATTCCTCTTGGGGAGTTTTTTCTCGTTCGGAAGTCTTAAAGTCACTGGGCTTGATACAGTCTTTGGAAGGGGTGGATGAGCCGGGGTCGGATTTCAGTTCATTACACAGCTTAACGTGGCTCATGTGGACCCACCCCTTCCTGCCCTCAACCTTCACCGCTGTCCTCGTAGTTAGTAGAACGGTCTTCGGTGATTTCCAGCGGGGCTCCAACTGACTTTTCCGGTCGAAGTTCCTAACGAGGATCAGATCACCTGGACGGACATCATGTGGCTTTACATCAGTGTTGTCAGGGAAAGCTGCGGCAACCTGTGAACGACATGATTGGAGTGCAGACATCAAGGAGGCAAGGTAGTCTGTCAACATATTGCAATCAACATCAGTTATTTTCTTCGGAATGGGCGTCCCCCACATATTCGGTGGTCTACCAAAGACCACTTCGTACGGGGATAGTCCTGATCTCGAATGGGCAACCATCCTCATATAGAACAGTGCTACTGGCAGGGCGACTATCTAGTCGACCCCTTTCTCTTTACATATTTTAGCAAGTCGTGTCTTTAATGTCTGATTGTGCCTCTCTACAAGGCCTGCGGCTTCGGGATGTCGGACACAATGGAATTTCCACTGGTATCCTAGCAATAAAGAAACTTCTTTCATTAATTCGGATGAGAATGGCTGACCGTTATCTGAGTACACGACACGAGGCATGCCGTACCGTGGGAAAAATTCACGAACCAACTGCCTGGCAGTGGTCGGAGCAGTGTAATCTGGGACTGGGTATGCTTCGGTCCAACGGGACAGAGCACAAACAACTACGAGGACATATTTGAATCCTCGACAACGGTCCATCTGGATATAATCCATCTGGAGGACTTCAAAAGGGTGATCAGGAGGATGAAATCCACCTTGCTCTACAGGGACGCTTTTACCTGGATTGAACTGACAACAGATCATGCAAGTACGCACTTTCTGTTTTGCTGCTGCTCGTAAGTGTTTATTGCTCCAAAGATTTTGTAAACTGTCTAACATCGCTTTTTCTCCAAGATGTGCTGGACTATGTGCTGTATTAATCATGACTTGGACCATAGAGTCAGGGAGAAACCATGTAGATTTTCCCTTCGTCATCCAACCTTGATCTGTCTGGATCCCTCCTAGTTCAATCCATTTCTTTATTTCGTCTGGGGTAGCATGTGTCTGAATATCAATAACATCTAGTGTGGGATCCCTGACTGCCATGCAATTTGTCGGTCCTATTGTCTTTGTCATGTCAGTTGTCTGAGTGTGTGTCAATGCTGTATGTTTTGCTGTCTGGTCTGCCAGGTCGTTACCCTGGGAAACAGAATCTGTAACTTTAGTATGTGCTTTACACTTCATGACGGATATGCCTGAAGGCAGATGTATTGCTTCTAACAGTGCTTGAATGAGGGGACCGTGTTGGATCTTGGCACCATGAGAGGTCAGAAAACCTCGTTCTTGCCATAACATACCGAAGTCGTGTACAACTCCGAACGCATAACGGGAATCAGTGTATATGTTGACATTTCTGTTCTTGGCTAGAATACAGGCTCGGGTCAGAGCAATAAGCTCTGCTGCTTGAGCAGACAGTGTGTCAATACGATGTGTTTCTTTAACTTCGGTTTCAGTGGTCACTGCATATGCGGCCACTAATTCTCCTGTACTTGTTCGCATACATGAACCATCCACATAAAGTGTCAGGTCTGGATTTGTCAATGGAACATCTGTTAAGTCTCGTCGGGGCTTTGTTACTGCATTAATGATCTCTATACAATCATGCGGGGCTGGATCTGTCATAATTGTAGGTAACAGTGTTGCGGGGTTCAGAATGCTGCAGCGTCTTATCTCTATGTGTGGCTGGAATAGCGTTAATTCGTAACCTGTCAGTCGTGCTATAGTCAAGTGTTGAGTCTGGGTTCTGTTTAACAGAACCTCTACAGAGTGTGGAACTTGTACTGTTAACTGATGGCCTAAAACAATTGAATCGCTCTGTCTTATTGCTAACGCTGTTGCTGCTACTGACTTTAAGCACGCAGGGAGTGCCTGGGCTACTGAATCCAATGTACTTGAAAAATAAGCGCAGGGCTTATGTGAACCTGCTTGGTCTTGAGTGAGGACAGACAATGCTGTACCATCACGTTCTGTAACAAAAAGTGTAAACTGTTTGCTGTAACATGGTGTTGCTAAAACTGGTGCTTGACATAATGCTTTCTTTAATTCCTCAAAGGCTTGTGTGTGTTCCTGAGTCCAAGGGAGGGCAGTCGAAGTCGCTGCCTCCTGCGTCGTTAACTGGATGAGTGGTTTAGCTAGAAATGCATATTGAGGAATCCATTGTCTGCAGTACGAGGTGAGGCCTATGAAGGCCCGCACTTCCTTTTGTGTCTGGGGTCATGGCATATTTACAATTAACTGAATGCGATCGGGAGTGAGCTGTCTCCCCACTTTGGACAGCAAGTGACCCAAGTACACAACTTGCTGAACACAGAATTGTAGCTTCGAAGGAGACACCTTGTGTCCCTTGTCGGCCAGGAAATGTAAAACTGTCAGTGATGCTTGTTCACATTCGGGCTCACTTCGTGCGGTGATCAATAGATCATCGACGTATTGCAGTAAGGCAGTGTTAACTGGCATTTTTATACAATCTAGTTGTCTTTTCAGTGCTTGACTATAGATGCTGGGGCTTTCTGTGAATCCTTGAGGTGCGCGGGAAAATTTGAAACTTCGTCCATTTAAACTGAATCCGAAGAGATATTGGCTCTCCGGATCAATAGGTACACTGAAGAAAGCGTTCTTGAGGTCAATTACAGTAAAGAACGTTGCTTCTGAATCAATAGCAGTCAATAGGGAAGAGATATCGGGGACCACAGGATACTGTGGTACAATACATTTGTTTAGTTCTTGAAGATCAATCACCAGCCGATATACTGGCGGTGCATTGGGGTCAGTACGTTTAAGAATTGGAATGATAGGTGAATTACAGATATTGGAGTCAGTCTCTACGACCACTCCTTGTACTATGAGCTCTTCAATGATTTCCAGTAAAGCCACTACAGAATCGGGTGGTAACTTGTATTGTCTGATTCGTGGTAGAACAACTCCTGTCTTGAGTGTAACACGGTATGGTGTGATATGCATACAACCTACATCAGTTGGGCCTTTTGCCCACAGGTGATCTGGTACATTTCTCAATCTGACATCGAATTCTCGCAACACATAATGACCCTTGAAATCCCGCAGAAAGAGTCTAACTCCCTCCTGGGAACAGCAGATTATAGCTCCTAGAGCTTTCAATGTTTTAATTCCTAACAGATTTTCTGGGCATGATTTCGTAAGTAACAAGTCTGTAACTCGTGATAATGGACCCACAGCCAAGGGTACTGGTTCTGATACTTCATTTACAATGGGCTGTCCTGAAAAACCAAGGGAAACATTCTGTGAGCCTGAGAGGGGTGCCCCTGGGACTTCATTATGACTGATTGTGGTGCGACTTGCCCCTGTGTCAATTAAAAACTTTCTGTCTTTTCCCAATACTTGGCTGTGTACATAAGGACCTTCTTGATCTACAGGAATTTCAATAAGAGGCAAGCCAAATTCCCTCTCTAGGCTGTTTCAGGTGTATCGTTGATACTCAGGGTAAGCAGATTGGGCATACTGGTACATCTGTTGGGAAACTTGTTGAGTCGAGGCAGTGGGCTGTGGTACCGCTACTGTCTGTGCTGTATGAGATGAAGCATGCATAGGCTGTGTATTCTGCATGGGCTGTACATTCTGTGAAGTCTGTTGCTGAACCTGATCTTGTCTAGGTGGATGCGGTCTCTCTTTAGTTTTACCTGTCGCTATGTTATGTTTCAGAACTGGACATTCATGTACGTAGTGACCTGGCTGCTTGCAATAATTGCACGTCCCTTTAACGGGACCTGCAGCGTGACCTTTCTGGTTCGTACCCTTTCTGTTTCCGTCGGTATGGACCGACTGGGCTACTAACATTTTCATTTTCGTGTCTTTCATACGTTTCTGTTCTTGATCCTGTTCTTCTCTAATTCTATTCTGATGGTATTGTAACATTTGTAACATCTGGGATGGCGTATTTGCTTGCCATGTACTCTCAACCTTGTATACACGATTCTTGACTGCTAACAGGGAATTCTCAACTAACTTTGATACAAAAAGATGCGGATACGATTCGCTACTGGGTTTAAGACCACTATTAATAATAAAACATTTCTCGAATCTTGAATAAAAGTCACTAGTATCTTCGTCGGGTTTCTGTTTACATGCTGAGATTGCATCCCAGTCTTCTTTCCTAGTTGCCAATAATCTTGGCAGAACCTGTACTATTAAACCTGGTAATGCTTTAGTTTTGTCCCCAAGGCCTACCCCTGGGACACGTTTGCTCTCTTCGTCTTCTATTTCTGCCCATACAATCTTTTTCTCTCCCACCTCCCATTCCTTTTCCTTTAGTTTCTCGTAGATGCCCGTGGGCAGCAGTACCTTTAACATTTTCATGATATCATCATATGTGTAATCCCCCATCAGTAACATGTCTTTAAGTTCTCTGTGAAAACCTGCAGGGTCTTTATCATGGCTCGGGACTAGTTTCTTCATTTCTAACAGTTCTAACTTGGTCAGTGGCGTGTGTACATATACACGTTTCAAGAGATGATCCTCACCCATAACTGGGTGTACTTCTCGTAAGGGGTTCTGACTTTCAATGCCACTCAGGCATTTCATGTGATACGTTTTCCTTTCTGGGGGCGGAGCAGGAACATATTCAGAGCTTATGAAAGTGTTATATCTATGTCGCTGTTCTAGAATTATTTGTATTAACTTGGTACTTAAACCTCTCCATCTATCCATGAGTAGAGCTTCTAATGTTTCGTGTAAGGGACCTGGATCGGAATGTTGGTTTCTGTATTTCGTGAGGAGGTGCTGAATCATGTATACACCTGCTAGTTTCTGTTCGTCGGGGGAGAGGTTCAGAAATGTCTGCGCTAATGTGTCATCATTATACATATCCGGATTTTCAGCCCATAATATGGCTGACCGAGCTAGTTCTTGTTCATCCATCGAATTGAGTATGTGGTACCCCACTCGGTCTCGGAGTCTTTTATCAGTCTCCTGGAACTGATGTTCAGAAGAATTCGGGTTTGTTAAGGCAGAGAGAAAAACTCTCTTGCTTTCCGGACGGATACCTTTCCTAAGGTAAGTTCCCTTACCTACATACGCTATAGTATCTGTAGTCTTTTCTGATTCTTCAAGTTCTTCTTCCTCCTCGGAGGAAGCCTTTTCTTTCTCTTTTTGGTGTATATCTATTACTGCCTTTTTAATTTTCTTGTACATACGGGCTATGCAAGTCCCCTTGTCATGTTTTCCGTCAGCTATATTTTGACCCCACTTGTTTAGTGCATCTAATTCACTCTGATCTGTCCCAGGCCTGTCTCGTTCCCTTATCAGGCAATTTATAAAAAAACGTAGTATTTGTGCTTGAACATCAACTTTCTGCCGCTCCATGGCCTCCTGAATACTGTCAGAGTCTTTCCCTGTCTGAACAAACTCATATATCCTATCTAGACGGTCCTTCATTCCTGCATAGCACAGCAAGAAATCAGTAGCAGATCTTAACCGTAGTGATGCCAATATCATTATATCGTCTTTACCGGGTACTGGATCATATCTGCAAACTGAAAGGTTTTCTTTAAATGCGTCAAGGCGGGGTGATTTGAACGTAAAAGGACTCCGCACGTCCCTGAGCGGTAACCTGCGTGTCAATGGCGGGGTGTGTAAGCCCCCGGTCGCACCCCCTGAGGCGGAGGCTTGGGTGTCATTTCTCGGCGGAGTCTGTATCTGAACTTGAACTTGTCTTTTAGTAGGATCAGGTAGAAGTGGTTTCGGTAGATCAACTTTAAGTGCGGGAAGTGGTGGAGGTGGTGGAACAGGAGGTTTCTGTTGTGGTACTGGCGGAATTTGATCTTGGGGCGGGTTACCACCCCCGTCCCCGTCGTTAGGCAGGGCGCGGACAGGCAGATTGGTGTAAGCGGGTGCTACATCCTCTAGATAGGAATTCAGAAATATGTCTTTAGTAGTCTTATGCATTACTTTAGTTGGAACTAATGGTGGCAGTAGATTTTTCGGTATTTCAGAAATGGCCTCAGGCGAACCCTCAGCCGCGAGATACATACCGTTCACGAGGTTATTTCGTGCGCGGTCTACTTGCTCTGTTTTTACTCGGATCCCTTCGGTAACTAACTCGTTTTCTTGGGCCTTGTCTGATTCTTTAAGTCTGTCTTCTCTACGTAGTGCTTTTTCAGTACGCTTATGTGATTCCTTACGCCAAAACTCTATGGCGTCTTTCTGAGATTGTCTGGCTTTCTTTTTCCATAGTACTTCCTCCACCTTCATGATGCACTCAGCATCCCATGTTCCGTTAACAGGCCATCTATGTCTTTCGTCTAGGTGCTTAGTATAGTCGGCCCATAACTCTAGAAATAATATGGCATCTATGCCATGCTTGTGGTACATGAAGTTTCCTGGAGTGTCCCGAGGGGGGATAGGAATTGCTTCCTCTAGTATCCCTTTCCTAGTTCCTATCTGCTTTAACTTGTCGAAAAACGGCATCTTGTTTACTTAATTACTGAATGCTCAATCCTTACTACTTAATACTGAATACAGCTAGCTATATAAGAACACAATAAGGCATATTTAAAAGACGGTCACATTCATACCACGACATTAATTACATGAAAAGACATTTAAGACATATATGACTACCCTCTATACTGGATGTGCTGCTAAACAGTACAGATACACTGATGAAACAGTGCAGAAATTCAGAATACTAGATATACTGCTAAACAGTACAGATACACTGCCTAAAAACAGTGCAGACCGGACTTGTGTACCCAAACCCGTCTAGATACGTCCCAGCAATGGTACTCACCGGGAAGCACGGAAACAGAAAGCCTCGGAAAACTCGACTGGACTGGACTCGACTCGGCTCGACTTCGGAGAACTTCGGAAAACTGGTGGGCCTCTTGACACCTCGGACCTTGCTTCTTTCGGCTAGGCTCTGGTCGGGATCCTCCGCACTCCTCACCGCCTCGTCTGGGTACTGATCGCAGTCTTCGTCACCTCCGTGGGCCAGAGGGAGATACAGGAAATCCTGCCGGTACTCGTAGTTTCCGTCTAACTGATGGCAGGGGACAGAGCTTGCAACGCACCAACCGGCGCGTGAGGTGGGGGAGGGGTCCCTGTTCGGGCGCCAAAATGATGTAAATATATAATTTACCGTCGAAATTTCTATGCAGGTAAGTACTTAATCAATAATAACTCAAGTCGGAAAGAAAGAACCAGAGTCCGTGGTGTTAGAGTTTCTTAGGGGTTTTATTCCTTAAAAAGGAATGGTCATGACCAAGATATCATGTTCTTCCCACCACAGGGGTGGAAGAAGGGATAGAAAGAGCGCGCTACATTTTATTGACAGTACATAGCTTATATACTTAATTCATGTCATAGAAAACAGTACAGTAGGCGTAACAGCTGAGAGAAGACAAGATAACAGTATCCACGTGTTACTAGTACGTAATCAGAAGGCGTGGACTAGGCGTGAACTGGAGGTGTGTGCTGGAAACGTCACAGATAGGTGTCACCAAGGGGTGGCACTAACAGAAATGTTGCAATGTCAGCAGAAATCGGAAGCTTGGATGCGCGCGCAGCTGCATGACGTGTGAATGACGTGACACTGGAGGGTGCAGGGGACTTGACATTTACACTGACGGAAAGAGACAGAAGTCTGGCATGTCAGATCAACTTGTACTTCTATCATATCTGATATCTGATGTTTGGGAACTATATTATCTGAGCGGAAAGGTCTCTGGGGCAGAAGCTATTCTATACTAGCTGTGAGTGCGTGTATAAGTGCCTGAGTGTCTGCATGAGAAGCGTGGGGGCAAGGGGCCTTCCATGGGAGCATGGTAACAGAGGCTATGAATTACTTGCATGGAGACAGGTCGGCCCTTTGGCTCTGCAGCTGAGGAGGATGTTTACTGAAGCTAGTAGGCAGGAATGTATTTTCGAGGAGCGGAACAGATAACTCGAAGGTTATAGGCAGTCTTGGCAGGCAGCAGGCTGAGCTGAGCACGGTAGGCCGCGCTAGAAGTAAGTCAGAGTTCACGGGTACAGAGACAGCCTGGGCTGAGGCTTTCAGAGACAGAAGCCAGAAAAGAGGCTCGATGGCAGAAATTCAGGGCCTACTTTGCCAGAGCTGAAAAAACATGTAAGGTACACTACAAAAAGACGTTGGCATAGCATACTTAGGAACGGACTATTCAATCCATTCAGGGTGGGTCTGAAAGAGGACATGTTAACGTTGGACGCAAACGTATTTGCGTCTTCATAGCTGGCGCAGGAGGGAAGTTACATGCACTTTAAGCTGGTACATGGAGACGGTGGGGTACTCGCTAGGGAACACAACTTGACCATAAAATTTATATTTCCTCAGACCACAAGTGAGATGTCTTCAGTCTTCTAGTCGGTGTAGAACGTCGAAGGTCTAAGAGTTTCGTTTCAGAGTTTCAGTCCAGGAAAATGTAATGTCTCTAGACAGAGCTCCTATCTTTATACTGATTTAAGGGGCTGGGTTACCTGCTAGGTCCCTTCTATGGGTGGACCCTGAGAAGAGGGTGGTTACACCTCTTTGCCTTTGTCTGGTTTCGCACCAGAGCGGGGCTCGAGTGCCCCAGCAACTGGTTTGAACCGGGCTATGCATGGAGCACCTTGTGTGCCCCAGGCAGTGTCTGGAAAAGCATCTTTCCATTCAACCCACCCTGCCCCAATACACTACAGGATGTCTGGGGAGGTGCTAGCACCTCCCTTGACAGGAAACCTATTGTCCAGGCCTCCCTTGCCGGAGTTTCATCCAGCTGCAGGAGGTCAGACTCGTGTCTGTGCTAGCAGCATCCATTTTGTGATGCTGAGGCTCTGTTTAACTTTAACCGGGTAAAGCAAGCAACTACATGTCTTCTCCCTCTAGAAGGGTGGAATGCTACCCCCGCGTCCAGAACTGGCGGGGGTAGTATTCCAAAGTGTTTGACACCTTTCACAACATGTTTTGATAAAGCCAAACCAAAGTTAGCATTAACCGCGAGGATTATAATGCAATTAAGAGTATACGGTATGGCTATATCATAGAACAGCTATAAGGACATGGTTCTGAAAGCTGCAGAAGGGCTCAGTTCATGCTAGAGCACCCTCTCACATAAAACCAAGCACTCTGCCTTCAGGATCGTCAAGCCCTGCCATAGGAGTGACTTATAGGTATGTATATGTCTACATATAAGGGTGGATATAGGTATACTCTATCTAAGCAAGGGGTGATTACACCACCTTGCCCAAGCTGAGTGGTCAGCCTGTGGTGTCAGTTTGGATGGCCAATCAGGGGTGGCATAATACATGCTGCAGCCCCGGGTAGGCCTTGGATGCACCTATTCCCTGGGTACCTATGGTACACTATACAGGGGCTCACGAAGGTGACCCAATTCCCAATTAGGTATGTACCCATTTTACAGAGAGAGCAGATAGCCTGGGGCCCTGAATAGCAGGATCCCAGGCCAACTAAGTCAAAAACCAGCTAAACACTAGGCAAAAAGTTGGGGTAACCATATAGTCAGATATCCACCTTCCTACAGCAACTTAGCTTCCACTCGCAAGGAGTAAGGCAGAAAACGAGTCGGAAGAAGGTCACCGACTTCTCCTGGTTATATCGCTACAAACTGCAGACCTTTAGCGTGAAAATCCTCAAGAAGAGGAACAGACTAGAACATACGTCCGTCTCCTCTACTACTTCAGTTGAAGTGCGCAGCATTCAGAATGCTCGCGCACAAAATGGTGGAATGTGCAAGGAAAACTATAAACACTAGAGCTCTAACCCTCCTGAAGCGATTTTTCTGATGGAACATAGAAGTGTCTATGGGCGGAACAGGATTTTGGCAACTCGCTGACTTCAAGAAAGAGAGGATTGTGAATCAGAATAACCTCTCCGAGTCTTAAATTTAGGAGCCAAAAACGATGTGATTACGGAGACCTGCTCAGTCCTGACAACTTGTTGACCATTAGATTTACTTCAACATTAATAGTGTCTGCCACTTCAGATAGAAGTCTAGCCACACATGGGTCGTTAGGTGATCCAGATTTAAGTGCCTTAAGAATTCTGAGAGTACTAGGCCGATCCACAGGTCTAAAAGCTGAAAAGATGGAAACCATTTCTTTCCCTTGCTTCCCCAGCGGAGCGGTAATAGACTTCCTGGATATGTTTGAAAAAGTATCCTGTATGCTGACGATTTTGTCCCTAAAAAATTTAGCCAAGGTGTTACACCAGGTATCCAAGGTGTGTGCCACCGAAACCTTGGCGCTGGGAGCCACGAAACTCCGCACAATAGCAAATATTTCTTTAGAATTATTATTAGCCCGCTCTATACGAGCGGAGAAATATCGGCCTTTGGCCATTTCAATGGCTGCATATTAGAGTTTCTATTTGGCTCTAAGAGCAAGTTTAGCAATGGAACAGTAGCTGCTGGCACGCCATGCTCTCTCCCATACCTTGCAGGCATGTTTCAAAAACTTCAGCTCAGGAGTAAACCAAGGCTTGGAAGGAGACTCTCTCCTCAGCTTAAAGCGACCTGGAGCAGAAAGAGCACTGACCGAATCGGTCCTCCAGGTCCCCTAACAGGGGAGGACGCGAGGCTGCCAAGCGGCAGCTAAGCTGCCCGGCATCATATTTCCTAAAGGTGGGAGGTCGATGGGAACTAGGTAATTGTGGAGGACGCATAATGTCCCATGTGAAAAATATGGGAAAATGGTCCGACCAAGCGACAGGTTGTGGCCTCACAACTGATATAGGGAAATTGGCTCAGATGGCGTCAAGAGTATGCCCACCTTTGTGGTTGGATCCCTTACCCATTGAGATAGCTGGGCTAAATGGAGAGAGTCCAAAAAAGCCGCTGAATCAGCTGCCTCTATAAGATCAAGACAGATATTAAAATCCCCAAGGAGTAAATAGTTCGAGAAGCGCGATGCTCTGTCTGCCAGAGCGTCCCCACAAGTTTCCAAAAACACACTAGCTGGTCCTTGTGGTCGATATATCGATATATTAAAGACCCCCCCCCCCAACGTAAAATGGGCGGATAGTTGTAAACTGAAATCCAGGACCTTGCTGTCACCCCAAATAGTGTATGTAGGGACCAGCAGTCTCTATATAAAATGGCTACACCCCCACCTCTGCCAACTAGGCGATCCACCCGATGGAATTTGTATCCAGGGGGAGTGGCCAAGGCCACAATAGGGTTAGAAAACGTGTCCAGCCAGGTCTCAGTGATAAACAGTAGCTCTAGCTAGTTGTCAGAGACCAGGTCTGCAACATCAACAAAATGCTTCCTCAAAGATCTAGCATGATGAGGCAGGCGCTAATGCTCCCCTGCATATGTGAGTCAGCAGACATACTATGCAAAGAATACTTGGGTGTGGGAGAGAACCCACAGTCCACACAGACTGTGACAATAGTAGAACCTACCGGGTTATCGCTGTGAGATGGACATAATGGGGTTCTCAAGAATTTTAAAAGCACGCTCGAATACTGGATGATATTTCTATTATCAGAGTAAAATCTGGCAGAATGACTCACCCTGAGCACTGACTTAGCGCTAACAGGTGCAGGCGGGCTTGTCTTAGGTACGCCTTCAGTGCGCCCGCTGCGCATTCGACCAGGCCCCATTTACATAGAGTTTGGCTAATGCCGGTGTGCAGGGTGCAACAACTGGACCGCTGACCGCGAGGAACGCGAGTGCTGTCCAAAATGGCCGCTATCCAACAGTGGCTTCTGCAGAGTGTGCTGCAGTGGCGTGGAGTCTAACACACTCAGAGTGCAGTACAAAAGATACCACAGAACATAACACAATTACAATTTTTTAAAAATCTGCTTAGAACTGTCCCGAGTAAAATCACGAATGAAACATTCCCCCCAATTCCCAATTATTACTGTTATTACTGTTGTACATTAGTTATTGGTTTTATTCTTGCTATTGTTGCCCCATTTTGTTTGTCAACCTACCTACGTAAAGCGCTCTGATACCCGATTGGGTCTTGTTCGCGCTTTACAAACTTTTAAAATTAAAAAAATGGCTTTTTCAACTGAAAACTGTGCCTTTGTTTGTAATGTCCCCAACTTTGGATTTTGGGCTGCAGCACAGTGGGCAACTAGGGAAGCCTAGGAAACCTGTGCATTTCTGAAAAGCTAGAAACTCAGGGGAATCATGTATGGGGTGACTTTTGTGGCTCTCATCAGGTTCTGTTACCCAAAATCCCCTGCAAACCTTAAAATTTGTGTTAAAAAAACCCACATTTTCCTCACATTTCTGTGTGGGAAAGCTGTAGGATCACTGGGTCATCACAAATTTCCTACCACCCAGCATTACCCCAGGTCTCCCGATACAAATGCTACCTTACTTGTGTGTGTGGGCTAAGTCTCAGCAACAGGGAAGGGCCTAAAAAGTATTGTGGAGGCATCAAAATTATCGATGACAAAACAACCTGGTTTTCCAAGGGGGACACTTGGTTTTTTTGTCACCGGCTCGACAGCCATCTAGGGAAACCATCCAAACCCAGACATTTTTTGAAAGCTAGATAACCGGGAGAGTCCAGGGAGGTGTGACTTGCTTGAATCCCCCAACATATTCTTACCCAGAATCTCCTGCAAGCCTCACATTTAGCTAAGAAATCAAACTTTCCTCACATTTCTGGAATCACAGTGCCGGCTCAAACTTCCTACCACTTAGCGCTCCCCCTTGGTCTCCCGAGTAAAGTTGGTACCTCACTTGTGTGGGTGGGCCAAGTGCCTGTCCTGTTAAGTAAGAGGCAAACTGGGCGCACTGTGGTGTTTGGTGGGGTACAGAGTCTGAGTGCACTGTAATCACAGGAGTATGTCTTTGAGAGCCTATGCTGTCAGGTAGGAGGCATACTGAGCGCACTCTGCTCTTAGGTGGGACACAGAATGTGAGTTCACTATTAATCACAGGAGTAAATCTTTGGGAGCCTGTGCTATCGGGTAGGAGACAAGCTGAGTGCACTGTGGTCTTTCTGTGGTAGATTCGATGGACACAAAGAAGAAAAGAATGAAGAAGAGTTGCTGAGCTGCGGACGTTTGCCCTGCTGCTGACAACTGGTGCCAAACCCTACCTTCTGCCCTAACGATTCGACAATCGTGATGTGCTATCTCATCAGAGCTCATCCAGCTTTCGACAAATCACCAAAGAAATCACTTGGAGTAGAGATACTACTCCCCTGCAATCCGTAGGCACTGAACCTGCAGAATCCGGTTTCGTGACTTACTGCTCCCAAGTGACTCCGATGCAGCACCCAAACCAAAAGTGGTACACCAGCCCTGAGGATCAAATCTGTCTCCCCTCCAAGTTTGGAGACACCAGGATTTACCGGAGCCATGCCACTCCAGTACCCAGGGTACCGGACCATCTGCTGCATTCATTGAGACGAAGAGTCCAATCCAGACTGCAACTGCCCAGGAAGCAAGCACCCATCAAGGGACATTGAGACGCCTGAGATCTACTCACTTAGGAGTTGGCCAGCTGTCACGGAATCATCTCTCCAAGCCGCCTGCCCCTGACACCGAGGACATTTTAACACGCGCAGCTAGGCTAACCTATTGCTGTGCACCCAGCCTGCCTAGCCTGACTACTGATGAACCAGATGTGGTCCCGTGGTCCTGAGGCCCTTGGGACCTGCGCACTTACCTTTAAATCCCCTTGGTCAGTGTGTTTTCAGGTGGCCCCCTTCTTCGTAGCGCACCAGCTACCAACGACATCAGCACCCTACTCCCGGCCAATTCTTGGATGCTCTTGAGAATCCCCTGGTGACCATTGGAGCAGGCTATGCTGATTACTTAAATCCCAAAGGCGAACCTTGAAATCCAACTGTACAGTTTTATTTGCAGTTTTCAATTTTCTCCCATTGACTTCAATGGTGCGTAATTGCACACAAAAGTGATTTATTTTCTATTTTTAAAAGTTCTTACTGTAGAACAAAGTTCTTGGTCTGAAAAATTACATAAAAATCTGTGTTATTTGGTTTGTTTGGGGAGGCAAACATGCTCTGGTGAATTGGTCGGTCCTAACTAGCGATTATGATAAAGGGGGGTTTGGCACCGGACTTCTATGTTTATTATCTTAGTGCGCAGGTCCAATATGTGTATTACTGGATGAGACCGCACACGTTTACTCCGCATGTCACGGTGGAGGAGGGGGACGTCTGTTCAGTTCCATTACACAGCATGATCACACACCGAACACGTGGGATTCCGAGAACGGAAATTAATGCGGTAGACACGACAATAGCTGTCTGGCAGGAGATTAGGCGACTGGCGCATAAACTGCCTATAAACGCACCAGCCATGCACATGGAACATCACGCCGCACTGTCAGTGACCCGCAAGGCGCCATCGATGCGGCTGCTTTAAGAGGCAGGTCGTCAGCTGATGCGAGATCTTTACCCGGAGGGGCCATTTCTCAGACGGACACTTTGCAATACATAAGCAATCCTACGTTGTTGTTTAGATTCACGCTGCACAGACTCAGACATGCGATTAGAGCTCCTTATGACACCTACCCTCTTGAGCCTCCTACACTGCTGCCTTTATAATTCGTGCTTACTACTCCCACTGATAAAAATTTGGTCTCCAGTTTATGTAGGTTAATAAAGGAAGAATGCATGAGTCAACCAGATAGAAGTTGGGAGAGATAGAATGCCTGTTTGCCGGTGCCGATATTGGAGAAAGATTGGAAGCATGTATGCGAATTAACGGGTACACTTGTCATGAATGGGAACGTACCTATTATACATTTTAAATACATACACCAGGCGTATTATTGTACCGATTTGGGTTGCATGAATCTAGCTACCGTGCACGTTGCGGTCAATGAAATGAAATGAAATGAAATTTGATTTGTAGAGCGCATGGCTGCCCGAAAGCGTCCCAGCGCTTGCTTAGGGAACCCGTCCTGGTATTCCCCTGCGAGATAACCCATTACTGGGCATCCCCAAGGTGAAAGCCAGGCATCCCGCTGCGAGGGGCCGTTGTGGAGATTAAGCAAGCTATTGCCCAGAGTTACAGAGTGGGACTCCATGATTGGAATAGGCACCGAGGCGAGAATTGTCAGGTCAGGGGAAATTTGAGCCCAAGACCCGCTGAGGCGGGGAATTGAACCCTGGTCCAGGCCAGACCTCTGCATCAGGGTCTGCCGCTCCAACCACTTGAGCCACACTTCTCCACTATGCTGACTTTCTGCATCTTGCTTGGGGATGTCGGAAGGTGGCTGAGTTTTGGACTTTGGTAATGAGAGACATAAAGTACACGGTAGGTGTAGAGCTGCAGTGTACTCCACTTGTCTGCCTATTGTGTTGTGTTTCACATGTAAAAGGAGTGTGTGGTAGATTTGTACGATTGGCGCTGCTTATGGCTAAACGAAGAGTGGCTATTACTTGGTGCGGGAGGCGTATACCGAAAGTAGATCGCTGCATCAAGGACCTGTTCTACTGCAAAGGTAACTTGGAGACTTACGCAGAAGAGTAGCCCACGGTTTCCAGGCCACAGGACATTTGGGAGCCCCTGAGACAATTCCTTCAGAAGAAGGCAGCTGAAGTAGAGCAGGGTGACATGAGCTAGTTGTTACAGGGTGGGGTGATGGGCTGCTCGGGGGTGCAGGATGAGTGAATGGAGGGAGGATGCTTTAACATCGCTGGAAGAACCCAGAGAGTCCGCCTCCCCCCGTTCAGATCCGAGGCCACCAAAGTCATCTGCGGCGTACCACAGGGATCATCACTCAGCCCCACCCTCTTCAACGTCTACATGAGCCCCCTCGCAGCCATCGCACGCCAACACAACCTCAACATCATCTCCTACGCCGACGACACCCAGCTGACCCTCTCCCTCACCAACGACCCCGCCACCGCCAGAACCAGCCTACACGAAGGGATGAAAGACGTCGCCGAGTGGATGAAGAACAGCCGCCTGAAACTGAACTCAGACAAGACGGAAGTCCTCATCCTGGGATCGTCACCCTCCGCCTGGGACGACTCCTGGTGGCCCGCTGCCCTGGGCACCTCTCCCAAGCCAACGGACCACGCACGTAACCTGGGCTTCATCCTGGACTCCTCCCTCTCGATGACCAGACAAGTCAACGCCGTCTCATCATCGTGCTTCAACACCCTGCGCATGCTCCAAAAGATCTTTCGATGGATCCCCACCGAAACCAGGAAGACGGTCACCCAAGCACTAGTCACCAGCCGACTGGACTACGGAAATACCCTCTACGCCGGAACCACAGCCAAACTTTAGATAAGACTCCAACGCATCCAGAACGCCTCCGCACAACGCGTCCTGGACATCCCCCGACACAGCCACATCTCCGGCCACCTGAGAGACCTGCACTGGCTCCTCGTCAGCAAGAGGATCACATTCAGACTCCTCACCCACGCACACAAGCCTCTCCACGACCTGGGCCCCAAGTACCTCAACAACCGCCTGACCTTCTATACGCCCACCCGCCAGCTACGATCGACCAGCCTCGCCCTCGCCGCCATTCCAAGTATCCGCAGAGCCACCGCAGGAGGAAGATCCTTCTCCTACCTGGCAGCCAAGACATGGAACTCCCTCCCCATCCACCTACGGCTGACCCAGGACCATCTCTCCTTCAGGAAGCAACTCAAGACCTGGCTTTTCGAGCAGTATCGGACACCTCTCCCCCAGCGCCTTGAGACCCTTCCAGGTGAGTAGCGCGCTATACAAATGTTATGATTGATTGATTGATTGAACATTTAAACACGACTTTGTAGTTATCGCTCAGGTATGATGTGAGAGTTGTTTTGTGTCGGTATTATATTATGTCTTTATGTATTTTGTTGGATTTCTGGGGAAGTTTTTGTTTAGTATTATTTACGTATATTGATGATGTGATACATGATTAGTCTTCTGATCTGTAAGTATTTTGATGTTGTTAAAAAAAAATATTTAAAAAATCTGTTATTTTTATTAATTGGTCTCCAAAATATTCTTGAGTGCCTGGCTCATTTATTGCCGCATTGAGTACTACCCTACCCTCTCCTAACTGCTCTCCCACACAACCATAAATAGAGTGTTAGTATTAGCTACTTTTTCCGCTGTATTCCAATGTGGTTCTCACTGGACTTTCTGCATGGAGTACTTCATTTTAGTGCACTATATAGAGAGCCAGCGTCTTGCAGGTACTGAATCCAGGTTGGTCTCAGGTGCACTTTGGTAGGGGCGTCTGAGGTCAGTCATTCCAGAGAGGTCTTTGAGTGAGGGTGCACGCTGCACTTCGGTAGAGGCCTCTGAGGTCAGTCATTTCAGAGAGGTCTTTGAGTGAGGGTGCACTGTGCACTTCGGTAGGAGGCCTCTGAGGTCAGTCATTTCAGAGAGGTCTTTGAGTGAGGGTGCACGCTGCACTTCGGTAGGGGCCTTTGAGTTCAGTCATTTCAGAGAGGTCATTGAGTGAGAGTGCACGCTGCACTTCGGTAGGGGCCTTTGAGTTCAGTCATTTCAGAGAGGTCATTGAGTGAGAGTGCACGCTGCACTTCGGTAGGGGCCTTTGAGTTCAGTCATTTCAGAGAGGTCATTGAGTGAGAGTGCACCGTGCACTTCAATAGGAGTCCTCTGAGGTCAGTCATTCCATAGAGGTCTTTGAGTGAGGGTGCACGCTGCACCTCGGTAGGGGCTTCTGAGGTTAGTCATTTCAGAGAGAACTTTGAGTGAGGGTGCACCGTGCACTTTGGTAGGAGGCCTCTGAGGTCAGTCATTTCCGAGAGGTCTTTGAGAGGGTGCACCGTGCACTTCGGTAGGGGCCTCTGAGTTCAGTCATTTCAGAGAGGTCTTTGAGTGAGGGTGCACTGTGCACTTCGGTAGGAGGCCTCTGAGGTCAGTCATTTCAGAGAGGTCTTTGAGTGAGGGTGCACGCTGCACTTCGGAAGGGCCCTTTGAGTTCAGTAATTTCAGAGAGGTCTTTGAGTGAGGGTGCACTGTGCACTTCGGTAGGAGGCCTCTGAGGTCAGTCATTTCAGAGAGGTCTTTGAGTGAGGGTGCACGCTGCACTTCGGTAGGGGCCTTTGAGTTCAGTCATTTCAGAGAGGTCATTGAGTGAGAGTGCACCGTGCACTTCAATAGGAGGCCTCTGAGGTCAGTCATTCCAGAGTTCTCTTTGAGTGAGGGTGCACGCTGCACTTTGGCAGGGACTTCTGAGGTCAGTCATTTCAGAGAGGTCATTGAGTGAGAGTGCACCGTGCACTTCAATAGGAGGCCTCTGAGGTCAGTCATTCCAGAGTTGTCTTTGAGTGAGGGTGCACGCTGCACTTCGGTAGGGGCCTTTGAGTTCAGTCATTTCAGAGAGGTCATTGAGTGAGAGTGCACCGTGCACTTCGGTAGGGGCCTTTGAGTTCAGTCATTTCAGAGAGGTCATTGAGTGAGAGTGCACACTGCACCTCGGTAGGGGCCTCTGAGGTTAGTCATTTCAGAGAGGTCATTGAGTGAGAGTGCACGCTGCACTTTGGCAGGGACTTCTGAGGTCAGTCATTTCAGAGAGGTCATTGAGTGAGAGTGCACCGTGCACTTCAATAGGAGGCCTCTGAGTTCAGTCATTTCAGAGAGTTCTTTGAGTGAGGGTGCACGCTGCACCTCGGTAGGGGCCGCTGAGGTCAGTCATTTCAGAGAGGTCTTTGAGTGAGGGTGCACCGTGCACTTCGATAGGAGGCCGCTGAGGTCAGTCATTTCAGAGAGGTCTTTGAGTGAGGGTGCACCGTGCACTTCGGTAGGGGCCTCTGAGTTCAGTCATTTCAGAGAGGTCTTTGAGTGAGGGTGCACGCTGCACCTCAGTAGGGGCCCCTGAGGTCAGTCATTTCAGAGAGGTCTTTGAGTGAGGGTGCACAGTGCACTTCGGTAGGGGCCTCTGAGGTCAGTAATTTCAGAGAGGTCTTTGAGTGAGGGTGCATCCTGCACCTCGGTAGGGGCCTCTGAGGTCAGTCATTTCAGAAAGGTCTTTGAGAGAGAGTGCACCGTGCACTTCGATAGGAGGCCGCTGAGGTCAGTCATTTCAGAGAGGTCTTTGAGTGAGGGTGCACCGTGCACTTCGGTAGGGGCCTCTGAGTTCAGTCATTTCGGAGAGGTCTTTGAGTGAGGGTGCACCGTGCACTTCGGTAGGGGCCGCTGAGGTCAGTAATTTCAGAGAGGTCTTTGAGTGAGGGTGCACCGTGCACTTCGGTAGGGGCCGCTGAGGTCAGTCATTTCAGAGAGGTCTTTGAGTGAGGGTGCACCGTGCACTTCGGTAGGGGCCTCTGATTTCAGTCATTTCAGAGAGGTCTTTGAGTGAGGGTGCACCGTGCACTTCGGTAGGGGCCGCTGAGGTCAGTCATTTCAGAGAGGTCTTTGGGTGAGAGAGCACCGTGCACCTCTATAGGGACCTCGGACATCAGTCATTTCTGAGAGGTCTTTGAGTGAGGGTGCACACTGCACTTCAGTAGGGGCTTCTGAGGTCCGTCATTTCAGAGAGGTCTTTGAGTGAGTGTGCACGCTGCACCCCAGTAGGGGCCTTTGAGGTCATTCATTTTCAGAGAGGTCTTTGAGTGAGGGTGCACGCTGCACCTCGGTAGGGGCCTCTGAGGTTAGTCATTTCAGAGAGGTCATTGAGTGAGAGTGCACGCTGCACTTTGGCAGGGACTTCTGAGGTCAGTCATTTCAGAGAGGACATTGAGTGAGAGTGCACCGTGCACTTCAATAGGAGGCCTCTGAGTTCAGTTATTTCAGAGAGGTCTTTGAGTGAGGGTGCACGCTGCACCTCGATAGGGGCCCCTGCGGTCAGTCATTTCAGAGAGGTCTTTGAGTGAGGGTGCAATGTGCACTTCGGTAGAGGCCTCTGAGGTCAGTCATTTCAGAGAGGTCTTTGAGAGAGAGTGCACCGTGCACTTCGATAGGAGGCTGCTGAGGTCAGTCATTTCAGAGAGGTCTTTGAGTGAGGGTGCACCGTGCACTTCGGTAGGGGCCTCTGAGTTCAGTCATTTCAGAGAGGTCTTTGAGTGAGGGTGCACCGTGCACTTCGGTAGGGGCCGCTGAGGTCAGTCATTTCAGAGAGGTCTTTGAGTGAGCGTGCACCGGGCACTTCGGTAGGGGCCGCTGAGGTCAGTCATTTCAGAGAGGTCTTTGAGTGAGGGTGCACCGTGCACTTCGGTAGGGGCCTCTGAGTTCCGTCATTTCAGAGAGGTCTTTGAGTGAGGGTGTACCGTGCACTTCAGTAGGGGCTTCTGAGGTCCGTCATTTCAGAGAGGTCTTTGAGTGAGTGTGCACGCTGCACCCCAGTAGGGGCCTTTGAGGTCATTCATTTTCAGAGAGGTCTTTCAGTGAGGGTTCACGCTGCACATTGGTAGGGGCCTTTGAAGTCAGTCATTTCAGAGAGGTCTTTGAGTGAGGGTGCACGCTGCACTTCGGTAGGGGCCTCCGAGGTCAGTCATTTCAGAGAGGTCTTTGAGTGAGCGGTGCACCATGCACTTCGGTAGGAAGCTGCTGAGGTCAGTCATTTCAGAGAGTTCTTTGAGTGAGGGTGCACCGTGCAGTTCGGTAGGTGTTAGACGGGGACCCTGAGGGTCGGCCGAGTACAAGGGGAGAGGCCTCCGGTGAGGGCCGTCTCCGGCGATCGTACAGACAAGTAACTTCCCCCCCACAAATGGACACCACACCAGGATGCGATCTGCACACTTTTATATAGGATTCTTGAGGCAAGGTTATCAACGATACAGTGGGGGCAGGACTTGAGGGTCCTCTCAATTCTAGTCTCTGTAGGGTAAGGGGTAGCGGGACAGTCTCGGTACCGGTCCGGTACAAGGGCGGCCAGACGGAGCTCACAATCCTCGAGCTCGGAGGTCTGAAAAGGTCGGGCCGCGGCAATGCCAGCAGGCTAGGATGAAGAGTCTCGGCAAGGAGGGCCGCGGCAGCGCCAGCAGGCTTGGACGATGGTTCTCGGTACGGAGGGCCGCGGCAGCGCCAGCAGGCTACGATGATGATTTCTTTGCAGAGGGGCCGCGGCAGCGCCAGCAGGCAAGAGCGATGGTTCACAAGGGTGGGCCGCGGCAGCGCCAGCAGGTCCAGACGAAGGTGCACGTTGCAGAGGGCCGCGGCAGCGCCAGCAGGCTTCGAAGGTGGTTCACAAGGCAAGGCTGCGGCAGCGCCAGCAGTCCGTCAGGGATGAGTTCTTCAAGGTGTCTCTCGACTCCAGGATACAACTGCCTTCCTGCTCTGGAGCGGCCCCAGTTATAGGTCTGGCCTCCTTTGATGTCCGGACCCTCGCGCTTGGAGGTCGGGAGGTCCGGGATGAGGGAGTCCAGACACCCAGCAGGGGGGTGGAGCCAGCGCCCAGGGAGACCGGGGGCGATCGGCACCTGGCGGGGGAGAGCCATCGACACTCCTCTCTCCCATTGACCTGCCAAGTGGTCTCTTCACCTCCTGGGTGGATGGTGGTGCCTCGATGTCGGGGCCTGGCCAGGCCCAGGGTTGGGGTCGAGCTGAGGCCATGCGGCCTCGTGGTGCAGTGTCCAAGATGGCGGCTGGGCCGGGGCAAGGGTGCTGACGGGGGCCCGGGACAGCCGATGCTGGGATGTTCGGGAGCAGGCGTCCCGTTGGGGACGGGTTGCGGGTTGCTTCGGTGGGTCGCCGTGTGGTTCTTCGGGGGACCCCGGGAGAGCCGGCGTTCGGGCCTTAACATGCGGGGAGGGAGCGGCCCTTTCACGAGGCCTGTCCAACAGTAGGGGCCTCTGAGGTTACTCATTTCAGAGAGGTCTTTGAGTGAGAGTGCACTGTGCACCTCGGCAGGAGCCTCTGAGGTCAGTCATTTCAGAGAGGTCTTTCAGTGAGGGTGCATGCTGCACCTCTATAGGGACCTCTGACGTCAGTCATTCCAGAGAGGTCTTTGAGTGAGGGTGCACCGTGCACTTCGATAGGAGGCCGCTGAGGTCAGTCATTTCAGAGAGGTGTTTGAGTGAGGGTGCACCGTGCACTTCGGTAGAGGCAGCTGAGGTCAGTCATTTCAGAGAGGTCTTTGAGCGAGAGTGCACGCTGCACTTCAGTATTGGCTTCTGAGGTCCGTCATTTCAGAGAGGTCTTTGAGTGAAGGTGCACGCTGCACCCTAGTAGGGGCCTCTGAGGTCAGTCATTTCAGAGACGTCTTTGAGTGAGGGTGCACCGTGCACTTCGATAGGAGGCCGCTGAGGTCAGTCATTTCAGAGAGTTCTTTGTGTGAGGGTGCACCGTGCTCTTCGGTAGGGGCAGCTGAGGTCAGTCATTTCAGAGAGGTCTTTGAGTGAGGGTGCACCGTGCACTTCGGTAGAGGCCTCTGAGGTCAGTCATTTCAGAGAGGTCTTTGAGTGAGGGTGCACCGTGCACTTCGGTAGAGGTCTCTGAGGTCAGTCATTTCAGAGAGGTCTTTGAGTGAGGGTGCACCGTGCACTTCGGTAGGGGCCTCTGAGGTCAGTCATTTCAGAGAGGTCTTTGAGTGAGAGAGCACCGTGCACTTCGGTAGGAGGCCTCTGAGGTCAAGCATTTCAGAGAGGTCTTTGAGTGAGGGTGCACCGTGCACTTCTATAGGAGGCCTCTGAGTTCAGTAATTTCAGAGAGGTCTTTGAGTGAGGGTGCACGCTGCACCTCGGTAGGGGCCTCTGAGGTTAGTCATTTCAGAGAGGTCATTGAGTGAGAGTGCATGCTGCACTTTGGCAGGGACTTCTGAGGTCAGTCATTTCAGAGAGGTCTTTGAGTGAGGGTGCACCGTGCACTTCGGTAGAGGTCTCTGAGGTCAGTCATTTCAGAGAGGTCTTTGAGTGAGGGTGCACCGTGCACTTCGGTAGGGGCCTCTGAGGTCAGTCATTTCAGAGAGGTCTTTGAGTGAGAGAGCACCGTGCACTTCGGTAGGAGGCCTCTGAGGTCAAGCATTTCAGAGAGGTCTTTGAGTGAGGGTGCACCGTGCACTTCTATAGGAGGCCTCTGAGTTCAGTAATTTCAGAGAGGTCTTTGAGTGAGGGTGCACGCTTCACCTCGGTAGGGGCCCCTGAGGTCAGTCATTTCAGAGAGGTCTTTGAGTGAGGGTGCACTGTGCACTTCGGTAGGGGCCTCTGACGTCAGTCATTCCAGAGAGGTCTTTGAGTGAGGGTGCACCGTGCACTTCGGTAGAGGCCTCTGAGGTCAGTCATTTCAGAGAGGTCTTTGAGTGAGGGTGCACCGTGCACTTCGGTAGAGGCCTCTGAGTTCAGTCATTTCAGAGAGGTCTTTGAGTGAGGGTGCACGCTGTACCTCGGTAGGGGCCCCTGAGGTCAGTCATTTCAGAGAGGTCTTTGAGTGAGGGTGCACTGTGCACTTCGGTAGGGGCCTCTGACGTCAGTCATTCCAGAGAGGTCTTTGAGTGAGGGTGAACCAACACTTCGATAGGAAGCCGCTGAGGTCAGTCATTTCAGAGTGGTCTTTCAGTGAGGGTGCACGATGTACCTCGGTAGGGGCCCCTGAGGTCAGCAATTTCAGAGAGGTCTTTGAGTGAGGGTGCACCTTGCACTTCGGTAGGGGCCTCTGAGGTCAGTCATTTCAGAGAGGTCTTTGAGTGAGGGTGCACCGTGCACTTCGATAGGAGGCCGCTGAGGTCAGTCATTTCAGAGAGGTCTTTGAGTGAGGTTGCACGCTGCACCCTAGTAGGGGCCTCTGAGGTCAGTCATTTCAGAGAGGTCATTGAGTGAGAGTGCACCGTGCTCTTCAATAGGAGGCCTCTGAGTTCAGTCATTTCAGAGAGGTCTTTGAGTGAGGGTGCACGCTTCACCTCGGTAGGGGCCCCTGAGGTCAGTCATTTCAGAGAGGTCTTTGAGTGAGGGTGCACTGTGCACTTCGGTAGGGGCCTCTGACGTCAGCCATTCCAGAGAGGTCTTTGAGTGAGGGTGCACCGTGCACTTCGGTAGAGGCCTCTGAGGTCAGTCATTTCAGAGAGGTCTTTGAGTGAGGATGCACCGTGCACTTCGGTAGAGGCCTCTGAGTTCAGTCATTTCAGAGAGGTCTTTGAGTGAGGGTGCACGCTGTACCTCAGTAGGGGCCCCTGAGGTCAGTCATTTCAGAGAGGTCTTTGAGTGAGGGTGCACTGTGCACTTCGGTAGGGGCCTCTGACGTCAGTCATTCCAGAGTGGTCTTTGAGTGAGGGTGCACCGTGCACTTCGATAGGAAGCCGCTGAGGTCAGTCATTTCAGAGAGGTCTTTCAGTGAGGGTGCACGATGCACCTCGGTAGGGGCCCCTGAGGTCAGCAATTTCAGAGAGGTCTTTGAGTGAGGGTGCACCGTGCACTTCGGTAGGGGCCCCTGAGGTCAGTCATTTCAGAGAGGTCTTTGAGTGAGGGTGCAACTTGCACTTCGGTAGGGGCCTCTGAGGTCAGTCATTTCAGAGAGGTCTTTGAGTGAGGGTGCACCGTGCACTTCGATAGGAGGCCGCTGAGGTCAGTCATTTCAGAGAGGTCTTTGAGTGAGGGTGTACCGTGCACTTCGGTAGGGGCCGCTGAGGTCAGTCATTTCAGAGAGGTCTTTGAGTGAGGGTGCACCGTGCACTTCGATAGGAGACCGCTGAGGTCAGTCATTTCAGAGAGGTCTTTGAGTGAGGGTGCACCGTGCACTTCGATAGGAGGCCGCTGAGGTCAGTCATTTCAGAGAGGTCTTTGAGTGAGAGTGCACCATGCACTTCGATAGGAGGCCGCTGAGGTCAGTCATTTCAGAGAGGTCTTTGAGTGAGAGTGCACCGTGCACTTCGGTAGGAAGCCGCTGAGGTCAGTCATTTCAGAGAGGTAATTGAGTGAGAGTGCACCGTGCACTTCAATAGGAGGCCTCTGAGTTCAGTCATTTCAGAGAGGTCTTTGAGTGAGGGTGCACGCTTCACCTCGGTAGGGGCCCCTGAGGTCAGTCATTTCAGAGAGGTCTTTGAGTGAGGGTGCACTGTGCACTTCGGTAGGGGCCTCTGACGTCAGTCATTCCAGAGAGGTCTTTGAGTGAGGGTGCACCGTGCACTTCGGTAGAGGCCTCTGAGGTCAGTCATTTCAGAGAGGTCTTTGAGTGAGGGTGCACCGTGCACTTCGGTAGAGGCCTCTGAGTTCAGTCATTTCAGAGAGGTCTTTGAGTGAGGGTGCACACTGTACCTCGGTAGGGGCCCCTGAGGTCAGTCATTTCAGAGAGGTCTTTGAGTGAGGGTGCACTGTGCACTTCGGTAGGGGCCTCTGACGTCAGTCATTCCAGAGAGGTCTTTGAGTGAGGGTGAACCAACACTTCGATAGGAAGCCGCTGAGGTCAGTCATTTCAGAGTGGTCTTTCAGTGAGGGTGCACGATGTACCTCGGTAGGGGCCCCTGAGGTCAGCAATTTCAGAGAGGTCTTTGAGTGAGGGTGCACCTTGCACTTCGGTAGGGGCCTCTGAGGTCAGTCATTTCAGAGAGGTCTTTGAGTGAGGGTGCACCGTGCACTTCGATAGGAGGCCGCTGAGGTCAGTCATTTCAGAGAGGTCTTTGAGTGAGGTTGCACGCTGCACCCTAGTAGGGGCCTCTGAGGTCAGTCATTTCAGAGAGGTCATTGAGTGAGAGTGCACCGTGCTCTTCAATAGGAGGCCTCTGAGTTCAGTCATTTCAGAGAGGTCTTTGAGTGAGGGTGCACGCTTCACCTCGGTAGGGGCCCCTGAGGTCAGTCATTTCAGAGAGGTCTTTGAGTGAGGGTGCACTGTGCACTTCGGTAGGGGCCTCTGACGTCAGCCATTCCAGAGAGGTCTTTGAGTGAGGGTGCACCGTGCACTTCGGTAGAGGCCTCTGAGGTCAGTCATTTCAGAGAGGTCTTTGAGTGAGGATGCACCGTGCACTTCGGTAGAGGCCTCTGAGTTCAGTCATTTCAGAGAGGTCTTTGAGTGAGGGTGCACGCTGTACCTCAGTAGGGGCCCCTGAGGTCAGTCATTTCAGAGAGGTCTTTGAGTGAGGGTGCACTGTGCACTTCGGTAGGGGCCTCTGACGTCAGTCATTCCAGAGTGGTCTTTGAGTGAGGGTGCACCGTGCACTTCGATAGGAAGCCGCTGAGGTCAGTCATTTCAGAGAGGTCTTTCAGTGAGGGTGCACGATGCACCTCGGTAGGGGCCCCTGAGGTCAGCAATTTCAGAGAGGTCTTTGAGTGAGGGTGCACCGTGCACTTCGGTAGGGGCCCCTGAGGTCAGTCATTTCAGAGAGGTCTTTGAGTGAGGGTGCAACTTGCACTTCGGTAGGGGCCTCTGAGGTCAGTCATTTCAGAGAGGTCTTTGAGTGAGGGTGCACCGTGCACTTCGATAGGAGGCCGCTGAGGTCAGTCATTTCAGAGAGGTCTTTGAGTGAGGGTGTACCGTGCACTTCGGTAGGGGCCGCTGAGGTCAGTCATTTCAGAGAGGTCTTTGAGTGAGGGTGCACCGTGCACTTCGATAGGAGACCGCTGAGGTCAGTCATTTCAGAGAGGTCTTTGAGTGAGGGTGCACCGTGCACTTCGATAGGAGGCCGCTGAGGTCAGTCATTTCAGAGAGGTCTTTGAGTGAGAGTGCACCATGCACTTCGATAGGAGGCCGCTGAGGTCAGTCATTTCAGAGAGGTCTTTGAGTGAGAGTGCACCGTGCACTTCGGTAGGAAGCCGCTGAGGTCAGTCATTTCAGAGAGGTAATTGAGTGAGAGTGCACCGTGCACTTCAATAGGAGGCCTCTGAGTTCAGTCATTTCAGAGAGGTCTTTGAGTGAGGGTGCACGCTTCACCTCGGTAGGGGCCCCTGAGGTCAGTCATTTCAGAGAGGTCTTTGAGTGAGGGTGCACTGTGCACTTCGGTAGGGGCCTCTGACGTCAGTCATTCCAGAGAGGTCTTTGAGTGAGGGTGCACCGTGCACTTCGGTAGAGGCCTCTGAGGTCAGTCATTTCAGAGAGGTCTTTGAGTGAGGGTGCACCGTGCACTTCGGTAGAGGCCTCTGAGTTCAGTCATTTCAGAGAGGTCTTTGAGTGAGGGTGCACACTGTACCTCGGTAGGGGCCCCTGAGGTCAGTCATTTCAGAGAGGTCTTTGAGTGAGGGTGCACTGTGCACTTCGGTAGGGGCCTCTGACGTCAGTCATTCCAGAGAGGTCTTTGAGTGAGGGTGCACCGTGCACTTCGATTGGAAGCCGCTGAGGTCAGTCATTTCAGAGAGGTCTTTGAATGAGGGTGCACCATGCACTTCGGTAGGGGCCCCTGAGGTCAGTCATTTCAGAGAGGTCTTTGAGTGAGGGTGCACCTTGCACTTCGGTAGGGGCCTCTGAGGTCAGTTATTTCAGAGAGGTCTTTGAGTGAGGGTGCACCGTGCACTTCGGTAGGGGCCTCTGAGGTCAGTCATTTCAGAGAGGTCTTTGAGTGAGGGTGCACCGTGCACTTCGATAGGAGGCCGCTGAGGTCAGTCATTTCAGAGAGGTCTTTGAGTGAGAGTGCACCGTGCACTTCGGTAGGAAGCCGCTGAGGTCAGTCATTTCAGAGAGGTCTTTGAGTGAGGGTGCACCGTGCACTTCGGTAGGTGCCGCTGAGGTCAGTCATTTCAGAGAGGTCTTTGAGTGAGAGAGCACCGTGCACCTCTATAGGGACCTCTGACGTCAGTCATTTCAGAGACGTCTTTGAGTGAGGGTGCACCGTGCACTTCGATAGGAGGCCGCTGAGGTCAGTCATTTCAGAGAGGTCTTTGAGTGAGGGTGCACTGTGCACTTCGGTAGGGGCCACTGACGTCAGTCATTCCAGAGAGGTCTTTGAGTGAGGGTGCACCGTGCTCTTCGATAGGAAGCCGCTGAGGTCAGTCATTTCAGAGAGGTCTTTCAGTGAGGGTGCACGATGCACCTCGGTAGGGGCCCCTGAGGTCAGCCATTTGAGAGAGGTCTTTGATTGAGGGTACACCGTGCACTTCGGTAGCGGCCTCTGAGGTCAGTCATTTCAGAGAGGTCTTTGAGTGAGGGTGCACCTTGCACTTCGGTAGGGGCCTCTGAGGTCAGTCATTTCAGAGAAGTCTTTGAGTGAGGGTGCACTGTGCACTTCGATAGGAGGCCGCTGAGGTCAGTCATTTCAGAGAGGTCTTTGAGTGAGGGTGTACCATGCACTTCGGTAGGGGCCGCTGAGGTCAGTCATTTCAGAGAGGTCTTTGAGTGAGGGTGCACCGTGCACTTCAATAGGAGGCCGCTGAGGTCAGTCATTTCAGAGAGGTCTTTGAGTGAGCGGTGCACCATGCCCTTCGGTAGGAAGCTGCTGAGGTCAGTCATTTCAGAGAGTTCTTTGAGTGAGGGTGCACCGTGCAGTTCGGTAGGTGTTAGACGGGGACCCTGAGGGTCGGCCGAGTACAAGGGGAGAGGCCTCCGGTGAGGGCCGTCTCCGGCGATCGTACAGACAAGTAACTTCCCCCCCACAAATGGACACCACAGCAGGATGCGATCTGCACACTTTTATATAGGATTCTTGAGGCAAGGTTATCAACGATACCGTGGGGGCAGGACTCGAGGGTCCTCTCAATTCTAGTCTCTGTAGGGTAAGGGGTAGCGGGACAGTCTCGGTACCGGTCCGGTACAAGTGCGGCCAGACGGAGCTCACAATCCTCGAGCTCGGAGGTCTGAAAAGGTCAGACCGCGGCAACGCCAGCAGGCTAGGATGAAGAGTCTCGGCAAGGAGGGCCGCGGCAGCGCCAGCAGGCTAGGACGATGGTTCTCGGTACGGAGGGCCGCGCCAGCGCCAGCAGGCTACGATGATGATTTCTTTGCAGAGGGGCCGCGGCAGCGCCAGCAGGCAAGAGCGATGGTTCACAAGGGTGGGCCGCGGCAGCGCCAGCAGGTCCAGACGAAGGTGCACCTTGCAGAGGGCCGCGGCAGCGCCAGCAGGCTTCGAAGGTGGTTCACAAGGCAAGGCTGCGGCAGCGCCAGCAGTCCGTCAGGGATGAGTTCTTCAAGGTGTCTCTCGACTCCAGGATACAACTGCCTTCCTGCTCTGGAGCGGCCCCAGTTATAGGTCTGGCCTCCTTTGATGTCCGGACCCTCGCGCTTGGAGGTCGGGAGGTCCGGGATGAGGGAGTCCAGACACCCAGCAGGGGGGTGGAGCCAGCGCCCAGGGAGACCGGGGGCGATCGGCACCTGGCGGGGGAGAGCCATCGACACTCCTCTCTCCCATTGACCTGCCAAGTGGTCTCTTCACCTCCTGGGTGGATGGTGGTGCCTCGATGTCGGGGCCTGGCCAGGCCCAGGGTTGGGGTCGAGCTGAGGCCATGCGGCCTCGTGGTGCAGTGTCCAAGATGGCGGCTGGGCCGGGGCAAGGGTGCTGACGGGGGCCCGGGACAGCCGATGCTGGGATGTTCGGGAGCAGGCGTCCCGTTGGGGACGGGTTGCGGGTTGCTTCGGTGGGTCGCCAGGTGGTTCTTCGGGGGACCCCGGGAGAGCCGGCGTTCGGGCCTTAACATGCGGGGAGGGAGCGGCCCTTTCACGAGGCCTGTCCAACAGTAGGGGCCTCTGAGGTTACTCATTTCAGAGAGGTCTTTGAGTGAGAGTGCACTGTGCACCTCGGCAGGAGCCTCTGAGGTCAGTCATTTCAGAGAGGTCTTTCAGTGAGGGTGCATGCTGCACCTCTATAGGGACCTCTGACGTCAGTCATTCCAGAGAGGTCTTTGAGTGAGGGTGCACCGTGCACTTCGATAGGAGGCCGCTGAGGTCAGTCATTTCAGAGAGGTGTTTGAGTGAGGGTGCACCGTGCACTTCGGTAGAGGCAGCTGAGGTCAGTCATTTCAGAGAGGTCTTTGAGCGAGAGTGCACGCTGCACTTCAGTATTGGCTTCTGAGGTCCGTCATTTCAGAGAGGTCTTTGAGTGAGGGTGCACGCTGCACCCTAGTAGGGGCCTCTGAGGTCAGTCATTTCAGAGACGTCTTTGAGTGAGGGTGCACCGTGCACTTCGATAGGAGGCCGCTGAGGTCAGTCATTTCAGAGAGTTCTTTGTGTGAGGGTGCACCGTGCTCTTCGGTAGGGGCAGCTGAGGTCAGTCATTTCAGAGAGGTCTTTGAGTGAGGGTGCACCGTGCACTTCGGTAGAGGCCTCTGAGGTCAGTCATTTCAGAGAGGTCTTTGAGTGAGGGTGCACCGTGCACTTCGGTAGAGGTCTCTGAGGTCAGTCATTTCAGAGAGGTCTTTGAGTGAGGGTGCACCGTGCACTTCGGTAGGGGCCTCTGAGGTCAGTCATTTCAGAGAGGTCTTTGAGTGAGAGAGCACCGTGCACTTCGGTAGGAGGCCTCTGAGGTCAAGCATTTCAGAGAGGTCTTTGAGTGAGGGTGCACCGTGCACTTCTATAGGAGGCCTCTGAGTTCAGTAATTTCAGAGAGGTCTTTGAGTGAGGGTGCACGCTGCACCTCGGTAGGGGCCTCTGAGGTTAGTCATTTCAGAGAGGTCATTGCGTGAGAGTGCATGCTGCACTTTGGCAGGGACTTCTGAGGTCAGTCATTTCAGAGAGGTCATTGAGTGAGAGTGCACCGTGCACTTCAATAGGAGGCCTCTGAGTTCAGTCATTTCAGAGAGGTCTTTGAGTGAGGGTGCACGCTTCACCTCGGTAGGGGCCCCTGAGGTCAGTCATTTCAGAGAGGTCTTTGAGTGAGGGTGCACTGTGCACTTCGGTAGGGGCCTCTGACGTCAGTCATTCCAGAGAGGTCTTTGAGTGAGGGTGCACCGTGCACTTCGGTAGAGGCCTCTGAGGTCAGTCATTTCAGAGAGGTCTTTGAGTGAGGGTGCACCGTGCACTTCAGTAGAGGCCTCTGAGTTCAGTCATTTCAGAGAGGTCTTTGAGTGAGGGTGCACGCTGTACCTCGGTAGGGGCCCCTGAGGTCAGTCATTTCAGAGAGGTCTTTGAGTGAGGGTGCACTGTGCACTTCGGTAGGGGCCTCTGACGTCAGTCATTCCAGAGAGGTCTTTGAGTGAGGGTGAACCAACACTTCGATAGGAAGCCGCTGAGGTCAGTCATTTCAGAGAGGTCTTTCAGTGAGGGTGCACGATGCACCTCGGTAGGGGCCCCTGAGGTCAGCAATTTCAGAGAGGTCTTTGAGTGAGGGTGCACCTTGCACTTCGGTAGGGGCCTCTGAGGTCAGTCATTTCAGAGAGGTCTTTGAGTGAGGGTGCACCGTGCACTTCGATAGGAGGCCGCTGAGGTCAGTCATTTCAGAGAGGTCTTTGAGTGAGGTTGCACGCTGCACCCTAGTAGGGGCCTCTGAGGTCAGTCATTTCAGAGAGGTCATTGAGTGAGAGTGCACCGTGCTCTTCAATAGGAGGCCTCTGAGTTCAGTCATTTCAGAGAGGTCTTTGAGTGAGGGTGCACGCTTCACCTCGGTAGGGGCCCCTGAGGTCAGTCATTTCAGAGAGGTCTTTGAGTGAGGGTGCACTGTGCACTTCGGTAAGGGCCTCTGACGTCAGTCATTCCAGAGAGGTCTTTGAGTGAGGGTGCACCGTGCACTTCGGTAGAGGCCTCTGAGGTCAGTCATTTCAGAGAGGTCTTTGAGTGAGGGTGCACTGTGCACTTCGGTAGAGGCCTCTGAGTTCAGTCATTTCAGAGAGGTCTTTGAGTGAGGGTGCACGCTGTACCTCGGTAGGGGCCTCTGAGGTCAGTCATTTCAGAGACGTCTTTGAGTGAGGGTGCACCGTGCACTTCGATAGGAGGCCGCTGAGGTCAGTCATTTCAGAGAATTCTTTGTGTGAGGGTGCACCGTGCTCTTCGGTAGGGGCAGCTGAGGTCAGTCATTTCAGAGAGGTCTTTGAGTGAGGGTGCACTGTGCACTTCGGTAGGGGCCTCTGACGTCAGCCATTCCAGAGAGGTCTTTGAGTGAGGGTGCACCGTGCACTTCGGTAGAGGCCTCTGAGGTCAGTCATTTCAGAGAGGTCTTTGAGTGAGGGTGCACCGTGCACTTCGGTAGAGGCCTCTGAGTTCAGTCATTTCAGAGAGGTCTTTGAGTGAGGGTGCACGCTGTACCTCGGTAGGGGCCCCTGAGGTCAGTCATTTCAGAGAGGTCTTTGAGTGAGGGTGCACCGTGCAGTTCGGTAGGTGTTAGACGGGGACCCTGAGGGTCGGCCGAGTACAAGGGGAGAGGCCTCCGGTGAGGGCCGTCTCCGGCGATCGTACAGACAAGTAACTTCCCCCCCACAAATGGACACCACACCAGGATGCGATCTGCACACTTTTATATAGGATTCTTGAGGCAAGGTTATCAACGATACAGTGGGGGCAGGACTCGAGGGTCCTCTCAATTCTAGTCTCTGTAGGGTAAGGGGTAGCGGGACAGTCTCGGTACCGGTCCGGTACAAGTGCGGCCAGACGGAGCTCACAATCCTCGAGCTCGGAGGTCTGAAAAGGTCGGGCCGCGGCAACGCCAGCAGGCTAGGATGAAGAGTCTCGGCAAGGAGGGCCGCGGCAGCGCCAGCAGGCTAGGACGATGGTTCTCGGTACGGAGGGCCGCGGCAGCGCCAGCAGGCTACGATGATGATTTCTTTGCAGAGGGGCCGCGGCAGCGCCAGCAGGCAAGAGCGATGGTTCACAAGGGTGGGCCGCGGCAGCGCCAGCAGGTCCAGACGAAGGTGCACGTTGCAGAGGGCCACGGCAGCGCCAGCAGGCTTCGAAGGTGGTTCACAAGGCAAGGCTGCGGCAGCGCCAGCAGTCCGTCAGGGATGAGTTCTTCAAGGTGTCTCTCGACTCCAGGATACAACTGCCTTCCTGCTCTGGAGCGGCCCCAGTTATAGGTCTGGCCTCCTTTGATGTCCGGACCCTCGCGCTTGGAGGTCGGGAGGTCCGGGATGAGGGAGTCCAGACACCCAGCAGGGGGGTGGAGCCAGCGCCCAGGGAGACCGGGGGCGATCGGCACCTGGCGGGGGAGAGCCATCGACACTCCTCTCTCCCATTGACCTGCCAAGTGGTCTCTTCACCTCCTGGGTGGATGGTGGTGCCTCGATGTCGGGGCCTGGCCAGGCCCAGGGTTGGGGTCGAGCTGAGGCCATGCGGCTTCGTGGTGCAGTGTCCAAGATGGCGGCTGGGCCGGGGCAAGGGTGCTGACGGGGGCCCGGGACAGCCGATGCTGGGATGTTCGGGAGCAGGCGTCCCGTTGGGGACGGGTTGCGGGTTGCTTCGGTGGGTCGCCAGGTGGTTCTTCGGGGGACCCCGGGAGAGCCGGCGTTCGGGCCTTAACATGCGGGGAGGGAGCGGCCCTTTCACGAGGCCTGTCCAACAGTAGGGGCCTCTGAGGTTACTCATTTCAGAGAGGTCTTTGAGTGAGAGTGCACTGTGCACCTCGGCAGGAGCCTCTGAGGTCAGTCATTTCAGAGAGGTCTTTCAGTGAGGGTGCATGCTGCACCTCTATAGGGACCTCTGACGTCAGTCATTCCAGAGAGGTCTTTGAGTGAGGGTGCACCGTGCACTTCGATAGGAGGCCGCTGAGGTCAGTCATTTCAGAGAGGTGTTTGAGTGAGGGTGCACCGTGCACTTCGGTAGAG
Organism: Lissotriton vulgaris; assembly: GCF_964263255.1. NCBI lineage: Eukaryota > Metazoa > Chordata > Amphibia > Caudata > Salamandridae > Lissotriton > Lissotriton vulgaris. The sequence continues at coordinate 2,018,685,405 of NC_141693.1, read as the reverse complement.
GCAGCTGAGGTCAGTCATTTCAGAGAGGTCTTTGAGCGAGAGTGCACGCTGCACTTCAGTATTGGCTTCTGAGGTCCGTCATTTCAGAAAGGTCTTTGAGTGAGGGTGCACGCTGCACCCTAGTAGGGGCCTCTGAGGTCAGTCATTTCAGAGACGTCTTTGAGTGAGGGTGCACCGTGCACTTCGATAGGAGGCCGCTGAGGTCAGTCATTTCAGAGAGTTCTTTGTGTGAGGGTGCACCGTGCTCTTCGGTAGGGGCAGCTGAGGTCAGTCATTTCAGAGAGGTCTTTGAGTGAGGGTGCACCGTGCACTTCGGTAGAGGCCTCTGAGGTCAGTCATTTCAGAGAGGTCTTTGAGTGAGGGTGCACCGTTGTTGGACAGGCCACCCGAAGGGCCGCTCTCCCCCGGCCCAACCTGGCCTGAGTCCCGTCACGCAAGTACCACACACCACCATTGCACGTCCTCCGCCCTCTCAAGGCCCCTGCCCTCGAGCACGTTAACCTCGTGGGTCCGATCCACTGCCGGCCCACGCGCCCAGCCTGGGCCGCCATCTTGGACACTTCACCACGAGGCCGCCTGGCCCCCGATCGACCTCAACCCTGGGCCTAGCCCGGCCTCAGACATTCCGGCACCACCCTCCACCCAGGAGGTGAGCGGGCTACTTGGCAAGTCAATGGGAGAAAGAGGTGCCGATGGCTCTCCCCCGCCAAGTGCCGCTCGCCCATCGCCTCCCCGGGCGCTGGCTCCACCCCCCTGCTGGGTGTCTGGACTCCCTCATCCCGGACCTCCCGACCTCCAAGTGCGAGGGTCCGGACATCAAAGCACGCCAGCCCTATAACTGGGGCAGCTCCAGAGCAGGAAGGCAGTTGTATCTTGGAGTCGAGAGACGTAAAGAGGAACTCATCCTTGACGGACTACTGGCGCTGCCGTAGCTCTGTCTTGTGCACCATCGTCTTGCCTGTTGGCGCTGCCACAGCCTTCGTAACCTTCATCACCTTCATCGTCGTCGGGACCTGCTGGCGTGGCCGCGGACCGTTGTAACCGCCATCTTCACCGGGACCTGCAGGCTCCGCCGCGGACCGTCGTTTTCCTTCATCCATCTCGGGACCTGCCTGGCTCCGCCGCGGCCCGATCATCCAGAACGCCGAGCTCGAGGATTGAGAGCTATTTTCCACTCGTTGGTAACAAAGACTGTCCCGCTACCCCTTTCCTAAGCCAGAGACTAGAACCGAGGGGACCCCTGAGTCCAGACCTCCTTGTATCCATCATCGTAACCTAAGAATTGCATATAAAGTCTTGTTAACCTCCAAACTTGTGTGGTGTCCGTCTGTGGGGGGGAAGTTACTTGTCTGTACAGTCGTTGGAGACGGCTCTCCCTGGAGACCTCTCCCCGTAACCTCGGCCGACCCTCCCGGTCCGTCTAACATTGGTGGCCAGCGGCGCGATCCGAATCACCGCATAAACGTACAGAGAGTAGCTCACCCCACGACGAAATCACAATGACCACTAAAGAAAGCGGATCAACCGAGAAATTCCAAATGGAGAAATTGGAGGAGTACAACCATCGTGAACTAAAACAATTCTGCATCGAACTGGGTATCGCTACCACCGGACTAAGTACCAAGGACGATTTTAAGCATGCCCTAGAATCTTGGGCAGAGACCGGGGCTGCCGGAACCCCCGATCAAAGCACCGCAGAAAAAACGACCACGGCCCCTGAAGGACAAAGAACGGGTCTCTCGCAAGACGAGATCCAGGAAAGAGAAAGAACCCGACTACACGAGCTGGAAATGGCCCGACTCAAAATGGACGTTGAACTGAAGTTGGCCGAACAAAAAATCAACTTAGAGCACCTGCGTCTCCGAGAAGAAAGAGAGGAGAAACAGAGACAAAGGGAGCTCGAAGAAAAGAAACTAGCGTACGAACACGAACGGAACCTAGCCGAGATCAACCTGCGCAAGCAGAATAAAGAAGCAGGGGTGACCGAGCGACCCCCCACCTCAGGGGCCACAGAGAAAAAGGTACACATCCCCAAGGATGTTGTCCGAGAATATTTCCGAGAGGACGACATCCAGCAATGGTTTAAGGCCTATGAAATCGCTATGACTGCACACCGGATTGATAGAAGCGACTGGGGAGCCGGTCTATGGGGAAGATTCCTCAATGAGGGCCGCGACACCCTGCTACAGCTCCCGGACCACCAGATGACCTCCTACGACCATATGAAAGCGGCACTCCTCACCCGCTATGGCCTCACACCCGAGATGTACCGTCAGAGGTTCCGAGACTGCACCCGCATCCCGGGTACAACTTGGGTGGACTATGTAACATACTTTAGCCGAGCCTTCGAGGGCTGGATCAGAGGAAGCAACGTCACGACCTACGAGCAACTGTTTAATCTGATGGTATGGGAGCATCTGTCGAACAATTGCTTCATTGAACTCCGCCAGCACCTCCTCGACAGCAAGTTAACGGATCCCCGGCAGCTCGCAGCCGAAGCTGACCGGTGGGAGATCACCAGAGTGGGCCGGAATGGGTCCTACGAACAGAACCGGAACAACAATGGTCAGCACCGACCCAGAGGAGGAGGAGGGGGCCAAGGGCGAGGAAGAGACAACGCCCCGGTCGCCCCCGCTACCAGCACCACCCCCCCGGCCAACCGGGGCAGCACCCCAGCGCGACCGGGGTACAGAGCCAATGTCACGTGTCACCGATGTCAACGAGTCGGCCACTATGCGAACGACCCAAACTGCCCGCAGTACCAGAGCCCAAGACCCCGCCAAGTGGCCGCGGCAGCCCTAGGGGAAGAACAGATCTCCGAGGAGCAGGAAGAATACGAACAAGAGCATCAAGAGTGGGAGCCAGCCGCCATGGCTCTAGCCTGCTTAGGGGGGAAAGACATGGTCCCGCGGGTCCCCCTACCCGCTAACACCCAGAAGTACAGCCAATGGGTGAGCATCAATGGACGCCAGGCCGAAGCCCTTCGTGACACCGGGGCCAGTGTAACAGCCGTCCGCTGTCACCTGGTGGCCCCAGAACAGTATCTACCGAACATTCTCTGCCCTGTACGATCAGCCGATAACTCGGAAAGTTTGTGTCGGATGGCCTGCGTCCCCTTCGAATGGGGAGGGGTCTCCGGCATGTTGAAAGTAACAGTCCGAGACGACGCCCCCGTAGACTGCCTCCTTGGAAATGACCTTGAAAGCTCCCCGTGGGCAGCCGTGGAGCGAAAAGAACACCTGGGGATGTTAGGCGTCCCAGACTGGGCGTGCGTCACCACCCGGTCCATGGCCGCCCGTGCCAACCACCGCCCAGAAGAACCCGAATGGCCGGCGCCACCGCCTCCGGTCGCCCCAGCCGAAACCACCGACCTTGACATCCCCTCCGAACCAGCTCAACCCTCCGACCTCGCTAACCTCGACCAGTGGCCTCAAGAGGGGGGGCCCACGCAAGAACAATTTCGCCAAGAACAGAAGACCTGTCCCTCCCTCGAGGAACTCCGCCAGCAAGCGCTCGCCCAGAGCGCAGGGGATACCTCCGGAACTCATTGGGTCTACTGGGACAATGATCTGCTGTACAGCGAGCAAAGAATCGCCGAGCTGGGGGCCAACAGAGTATTAGTGGTGCCCCTCCGCTTTAGAGACTTTCTGCTAAACCTGGCCCACGATGTCCCCCTGGCAGGGCACCTGGGACAAGATAAAACTTACAGTCGCCTAGTGACCCACTTCTTCTGGCCAAAAATGAGGAACGATGTGCACCAGCATTGCCGATCTTGCCCCACGTGCCAAGCCAGTGGAAAGAGCGGCCGCAAACTAAAGGCCCCCCTGCAACCTTTCCCTGTGGTCACTACCCCATTTGAGAGGGTCGGAATAGACATTGTGGGGCCCCTGGACCCGCGCACAAAACAAGGCCATCGATTCATCCTGGTGCTAGTGGACCGCGCCACCCGCTACCCTGAGGCTGTTCCTCTGCGGACTGTGACAGCCCCGGTAGTCGGCCGGGCTCTGATGGGGATCTTCTCCCGTGTGGGCTTCCCCCGAGAAGTCGTCAGCGACAGAGGCACGAACTTTATCTCTAAATACATGAAATCCCTCTGGCAGCAGTGCGGGGTTTCCTACCGATTCACGACCCCCTATCACCCCCAAGGGAACGGACTTGTTGAGCGGTTCAACCGCACGCTAAAGGGGATGATCGGGGGGTTGGAAGAGCCCCTCCGTCGCCAGTGGGATGTGCTGCTGCCGTGCCTCCTCTTCGCCTACCGAGAGGTCCCTCAGAAATCCCTAGGCTTCAGCCCATTTGAACTGCTATATGGACACCCAGTGCGGGGGCCGCTCAGCCTAGTCAAAGAGGGCTGGGAGATGCCTCCGTTAAAGAACCCTCCAGATGTCTTCCGGTACCTCCTCACCCTCCGCAACCAGACCCGGCGGTTCAGAGAACTAGCGAAAGCCAACCTAGAGGCCAGTCAGGAGGACATGAAAAAATGGTATGACCAGAATGCCTCATCCATTGAATTCGAACCTGGCCAACAGGTATGGGTAATGTCCCCCACGGAGCCATGCGCTCTACAGGACAAATGGACGGGGCCCTTCAAAGTAATCGAGCGCAAGGGTCCTGCCACCTATCTCATCGACATGGAATCCTCCCGGAACCCTCTCCGGGTCCTCCACGCTAACAGACTAAAGCCCCACTTTGTACGAACAGAGCTCAGCCTCCTGATGGCCACAGACAATGGGGTTGAAGAAGACTCCGAGCCTCTCCCTGACCTCCTACGGACTCAGGAGCAAGACGGCTCCGTGGATGGGGTCCGACTCTCGAAGACCCTCACCAAAGAACAACGCCAAGAGTGTCAAGCCCTCCTGTCACAGTTCGCCAGCCTGTTCTCCCTCACCCCAGGTGTCACTTCCTGGTGTGTGCACGATGTGGACACCGGGGACAGCCCCCCTATCCGCCACCGGGCCTACCGCGTGCCAGATCGGGTACGGGCCTGCATCCAGGCAGAAGTAGCCAAGATGCTCACGCTCGGGGTCATCGAGCCCTCAGACAGTCCCTGGGCCAGCCCTGTCGTACTGGTCCCCAAAGCAGCTGCCCCCGGCACCACACCGGAACTCCGGTTCTGCGTCGACTACCGGGGCTTGAATGCGGTCACCAGAACAGACGCACATCCCATCCCCCGGGCAGATGAACTGGTCGACCGAATGGGAGCTGCCCGCTACCTCAGCATCTTCGACCTGACAGCAGGCTATTGGCAGATCGGCCTCACACCCCGAGCGCAAGAACGTTCTGCCTTCTCCACCCCCGATGGCCATTACCATTTCACGGTCATGCCCTTCGGCATGAAGAATGCCCCAGCAACATTCCAACGGCTCGTCAATCAGGTCCTGGCGGGGCTCGAAGGATTCAGCGCCGCCTACCTAGACGACATCGCTGTATACAGCCACCATTGGACCGAGCACCTCCACCACCTCCGAGCAGTGCTGCAAGCCCTTCAGCGAGCTGGCCTCACGATCAAGGCCAGCAAGTGTCAAATTGGGCAAGGGTCTGTAACCTACCTCGGACACCAGGTGGGAAGCGGCCTAGTGGCCCCTCTACAGCTGAAAATTGCCGCCATCCAGGACTGGCAGCCCCCCATCACCCAAACCGAGGTACGAGCCTTCCTGGGCCTCACGGGCTATTACCGAAGGTTCGTGAAAGACTATGGTACCATAGTGGGGCCCCTCACAGAACTCACGTCAAAGAATCAGCCCAAGAAAGTCAACTGGACCCCAGAGTGTCAAACTGCATTCGAACAATTGAAGGCCGCCATGTGTTCCGCTCCTGTGCTCCAGGCCCCAGACTACAGCCGGGAGTTCGTCGTCCAGACGGACGCCTCCGACCAGGGCATTGGGGCGGTCCTGTCTCAAGTGAACACCGAAGGCCTTGATCAACCGGTGGCCTTCATCAGCCGGAGACTCCTACCACGGGAGCAACGCTGGAGCACCATAGAGAGGGAAGCCTTCGCGGTGGTATGGGCCCTCAAGAAGCTCCGGCCCTACCTTTTTGGCACCCACTTTCGGGTGCAGACCGACCACCGACCCCTGCAGTGGCTGATGCATATGCGGGGGGAAAACCCAAAGTTGCTACGCTGGTCCATCTCCTTGCAAGGTATGGACTTCACAGTCGAACACCGGCCTGGGCCAGATCACGCCAACGCGGATGGCCTGTCCCGGTTTTTCCGCCTCGACGAGGAGAGTCCCCAAGAGGATGGGTAACTCTCCCCGCTTGTCTGTACAGTCGTTGGAGACGGCTCTCCCTGGAGACCTCTCCCCGTAACCTCGGCCGACCCTCCCGGTCCGTCTAACAACCGTGCACTTCGGTAGAGGTCTCTGAGGTCAGTCATTTCAGAGAGGTCTTTGAGTGAGGGTGCACCGTGCACTTCGGTAGGGGCCTCTGAGGTCAGTCATTTCAGAGAGGTCTTTGAGTGAGAGAGCACCGTGCACTTCGGTAGGAGGCCTCTGAGGTCAAGCATTTCAGAGAGGTCTTTGAGTGAGGGTGCACCGTGCACTTCTATAGGAGGCCTCTGAGTTCAGTAATTTCAGAGAGGTCTTTGAGTGAGGGTGCACGCTGCACCTCGGTAGGGGCCTCTGAGGTTAGTCATTTCAGAGAGGTCATTGAGTGAGAGTGCATGCTGCACTTTGGCAGGGACTTCTGAGGTCAGTCATTTCAGAGAGGTCATTGAGTGAGAGTGCACCGTGCACTTCAATAGGAGGCCTCTGAGTTCAGTCATTTCAGAGAGGTCTTTGAGTGAGGGTGCACGCTTCACCTCGGTAGGGGCCCCTGAGGTCAGTCATTTCAGAGAGGTCTTTGAGTGAGGGTGCACTGTGCACTTCGGTAGGGGCCTCTGACGTCAGTCATTCCAGAGAGGTCTTTGAGTGAGGGTGCACCGTGCACTTCGGTAGAGGCCTCTGAGGTCAGTCATTTCAGAGAGGTCTTTGAGTGAGGGTGCACCGTGCACTTCGGTAGAGGCCTCTGAGTTCAGTCATTTCAGAGAGGTCTTTGAGTGAGGGTGCACGCTGTACCTCGGTAGGGGCCCCTGAGGTCAGTCATTTCAGAGAGGTCTTTGAGTGAGGGTGCACTGTGCACTTCGGTAGGGGCCTCTGACGTCAGTCATTCCAGAGAGGTCTTTGAGTGAGGGTGAACCAACACTTCGATAGGAAGCCGCTGAGGTCAGTCATTTCAGAGAGGTCTTTCAGTGAGGGTGCACGATGCACCTCGGTAGGGGCCCCTGAGGTCAGCAATTTCAGAGAGGTCTTTGAGTGAGGGTGCACCTTGCACTTCGGTAGGGGCCTCTGAGGTCAGTCATTTCAGAGAGGTCTTTGAGTGAGGGTGCACCGTGCACTTCGATAGGAGGCCGCTGAGGTCAGTCATTTCAGAGAGGTCTTTGAGTGAGGTTGCACGCTGCACCCTAGTAGGGGCCTCTGAGGTCAGTCATTTCAGAGAGGTCATTGAGTGAGAGTGCACCGTGCTCTTCAATAGGAGGCCTCTGAGTTCAGTCATTTCAGAGAGGTCTTTGAGTGAGGGTGCACGCTTCACCTCGGTAGGGGCCCCTGAGGTCAGTCATTTCAGAGAGGTCTTTGAGTGAGGGTGCACTGTGCACTTCGGTAGGGGCCTCTGACGTCAGTCATTCCAGAGAGGTCTTTGAGTGAGGGTGCACCGTGCACTTCGGTAGAGGCCTCTGAGGTCAGTCATTTCAGAGAGGTCTTTGAGTGAGGGTGCACCGTGCACTTCGGTAGAGGCCTCTGAGTTCAGTCATTTCAGAGAGGTCTTTGAGTGAGGGTGCACGCTGTACCTCGGTAGGGGCCTCTGAGGTCAGTCATTTCAGAGACGTCTTTGAGTGAGGGTGCACCGTGCACTTCGATAGGAGGCCGCTGAGGTCAGTCATTTCAGAGAGTTCTTTGTGTGAGGGTGCACCGTGCTCTTCGGTAGGGGCAGCTGAGGTCAGTCATTTCAGAGAGGTCTTTGAGTGAGGGTGCACTGTGCACTTCGGTAGGGGCCTCTGACGTCAGCCATTCCAGAGAGGTCTTTGAGTGAGAGTGCACCGTGCACTTCGGTAGAGGCCTCTGAGGTCAGTCATTTCAGAGAGGTCTTTGAGTGAGGGTGCACCGTGCACTTCGGTAGAGGCCTCTGAGTTCAGTCATTTCAGAGAGGTCTTTGAGTGAGGGTGCACGCTGTACCTCGGTAGGGGCCCCTGAGGTCAGTCATTTCAGAGAGGTCTTTGAGTGAGGGTGCACTGTGCACTTCGGTAGGGGCCTCTGACGTCAGTCATTCCAGAGTGGTCTTTGAGTGAGGGTGCACCGTGCACTTCGATAGGAAGCCGCTGAGGTCAGTCATTTCAGAGAGGTCTTTCAGTGAGGGTGCACGATGCACCTCGGTAGGGGCCCCTGAGGTCAGCAATTTCAGAGAGGTCTTTGAGTGAGGGTGCACCGTGCACTTCGGTAGGGGCCCCTGAGGTCAGTCATTTCAGAGAGGTCTTTGAGTGAGGGTGCACCTTGCACTTCGGTAGGGGCCTCTGAGGTCAGTCATTTCAGAGAGGTCTTTGAGTGAGGGTGCACCGTGCACTTCGATAGGAGGCCGCTGAGGTCAGTCATTTCAGAGAGGTCTTTGAGTGAGGGTGTACCGTGCACTTCGGTAGGGGCCGCTGAGGTCAGTCATTTCAGAGAGGTCTTTGAGTGAGGGTGCACCGTGCACTTCGATAGGAGACCGCTGAGGTCAGTCATTTCAGAGAGGTCTTTGAGTGAGGGTGCACCGTGCACTTCGATAGGAGGCCGCTGAGGTCAGTCATTTCAGAGAGGTCTTTGAGTGAGAGTGCACCGTGCACTTCGATAGGAGGCCGCTGAGGTCAGTCATTTCAGAGAGGTCTTTGAGTGAGAGTGCACCGTGCACTTCGGTAGGAAGCCGCTGAGGTCAGTCATTTCAGAGAGGTCATTGAGTGAGAGTGCACCGTGCACTTCAATAGGAGGCCTCTGAGTTCAGTCATTTCAGAGAGGTCTTTGAGTGAGGGTGCACGCTTCACCTCGGTAGGGGCCCCTGAGGTCAGTCATTTCAGAGAGGTCTTTGAGTGAGGGTGCACTGTGCACTTCGGTAGGGGCCTCTGACGTCAGTCATTCCAGAGAGGTCTTTGAGTGAGGGTGCACCGTGCACTTCGGTAGAGGCCTCTGAGGTCAGTCATTTCAGAGAGGTCTTTGAGTGAGGGTGCACCGTGCACTTCGGTAGAGGCCTCTGAGTTCAGTCATTTCAGAGAGGTCTTTGAGTGAGAGTGCACGCTGTACCTCGGTAGGGGCCCCTGAGGTCAGTCATTTCAGAGAGGTATTTGAGTGAGGGTGCACTGTGCACTTCAGTAGGGGCCTCTGACGTCAGTCATTCCAGAGAGGTCTTTGAGTGAGGGTGCACCGTGCACTTGGATTGGAAGCCGCTGAGGTCAGTCATTTCAGAGAGGTCTTTCAGTGAGGGTGCACGATGCACCTCGGTAGGGGCCCCTGAGGTCAGCAATTTCAGAGAGGTCTTTGAATGAGGGTGCACCATGCACTTCGGTAGGGGCCCCTGAGGTCAGTCATTTCAGAGAGGTCTTTGAGTGAGGGTGCACCTTGCACTTCGGTAGGGGCCTCTGAGGTCAGTTATTTCAGAGAGGTCTTTGAGTGAGGGTGCACCGTGCACTTCGGTAGGGGCCTCTGAGGTCAGTCATTTCAGAGAGGTCTTTGAGTGAGGGTGCACCGTGCACTTCGATAGGAGGCCGCTGAGGTCAGTCATTTCAGAGAGGTCTTTGAGTGAGGGTGCACCGTGCACTTCGATAGGAGGCCGCTGAGGTCAGTCATTTCAGAGAGGTCTTTGAGTGAGAGTGCACCGTGCACTTCGGTAGGAAGCCGCTGAGGTCAGTCATTTCAGAGAGGTCTTTGAGTGAGGGTGCACCGTGCACTTCGGTAGGTGCCGCTGAGGTCAGTCATTTCAGAGAGGTCTTTGAGTGAGGGTGCACCGTGCACTTCGATAGGAGGCCGCTGAGGTCAGTCATTTCAGAGAGGTCTTTGAGTGAGGGTGCACTGTGCACTTCGGTAGGGGCCACTGACGTCAGTCATTCCAGAGAGGTCTTTGAGTGAGGGTGCACCGTGCTCTTCGATAGGAAGCCGCTGAGGTCAGTCATTTCAGAGAGGTCTTTCAGTGAGGGTGCACGATGCACCTCGGTAGGGGCCCCTGAGGTCAGCCATTTGAGAGAGGTCTTTGAGTGAGGGTGCACCGTGCACTTCGGTAGGGGCCTCTGAGGTCAGTCATTTCAGAGAGGTCTTTGAGTGAGGGTGCACCTTGCACTTCGGTAGGGGCCTCTGAGGTCAGTCATTTCAGAGAGGTCTTTGAGTGAGGGTGCACTGTGCACTTCGATAGGAGGCCGCTGAGGTCAGTCATTTCAGAGAGGTCTTTGAGTCAGGGTGTACCGTGCACTTCGGTAGGGGCCGCTGAGGTCAGTCATTTCAGAGAGGTCTTTGAGTGAGGGTGCACCGTGCACCTCGATAGGAGGCCGCTGAGGTCAGTCATTTCAGAGAGGTCTTTGAGTGAGGGTGCACCGTGCACTTCGGTAGGGGCCTCTGAGGTCAGTCATTTCAGAGAGGTCTTTGAGTGAGGGTGCACCGTGCACTTCGATAGGAGGCCGCTGAGGTCAGTCATTTCAGAGAGGTCTTTGAGTGAGGGTGCACCGTGCACTTCGATAGGAGGCCGCTGAGGTCAGTCATTTCAGAGAGGTCTTTGAGTGAGAGTGCACCGTGCACTTCGGTAGGAAGCCGCTGAGGTCCGTCATTTCAGAGAGGTCTTTGAGTGAGGGTGCACCGTGCACTTCGGTAGGTGCCGCTGAGGTTAGTCATTTCAGAGAGGTCTTTGAGTGAGAGAGCACCGTGCACCTCTATAGGGACCTCTGACGTCAGTCATTTCAGAGAGGTCTTTGAGTGAGGGTGCACCGTGCACTTCGATAGGAGGCCGCTGAGGTCAGTCATTTCAGAGAGGTCTTTGAGTGAGGGTGCACCGTGCACTTCGATAGGAGGCAGCTGAGATCAGTCATTTCAGAGAGGTCTTCGAGTGAGGGTGCACCGTGCACTTCGGTAGGTGCCGCTGAGGTCAGTTATTTCAAAGCGGTCTTTGAGTGAGGGTGCACCGTGCACTTCGATAGGAGGCCGCTGAGGTCAGTCATTTCAGAGAGGTCTTTGAGTGAGAGAGCACCGTGCACTTCAATAGGAGGCCTCTGAGGTCAGTCATTTCAGAGAGGTCTTTGAGTGAGGGTGCACCGTGCACTTCGGTAGAGGCCTCTGAGTTCAGTCATTTCAGAGAGGTCTTTGAGTGAGGGTGCACGCTGTACCTCGGTAGGGGCCCCTGAGGTCAGTCATTTCAGAGAGGTCTTTGAGTGAGGGTGCACTGTGCACTTCGGTAGGGGCCTCTGACGTCAGTCATTTCAGAGAGGTCTTTGAGTGAGGGTGCACGATGCACCTCGGTAGGGGCCCCTGAGGTCAGCAATTTCAGAGAGGTCTTTGAGTGAGGGTGCACCGTGCACTTCGGTAGGGGCCCCTGAGGTCAGTCATTTCAGAGAGGTCTTTGAGTGAGGGTGCAACTTGCACTTCGGTAGGGGCCTCTGAGGTCAGTCATTTCAGAGAGGTCTTTGAGTGAGGGTGCACCGTGCACTTCGATAGGAGGCCGCTGAGGTCAGTCATTTCAGAGAGGTCTTTGAGTGAGGGTGTACCGTGCACTTCGGTAGGGGCCGCTGAGGTCAGTCATTTCAGAGAGGTCTTTGAGTGAGGGTGCACCGTGCACTTCGATAGGAGACCGCTGAGGTCAGTCATTTCAGAGAGGTCTTTGAGTGAGGGTGCACCGTGCACTTCGATAGGAGGCCGCTGAGGTCAGTCATTTCAGAGAGGTCTTTGAGTGAGAGTGCACTGTGCACTTCGATAGGAGGCCGCTGAGGTCAGTCATTTCAGAGAGGTCTTTGAGTGAGAGTGCACCGTGCACTTCGGTAGGAAGCCGCTGAGGTCAGTCATTTCAGAGAGGTCATTGAGTGAGAGTGCACCGTGCACTTCAATAGGAGGCCTCTGAGTTCAGTCATTTCAGAGAGGTCTTTGAGTGAGGGTGCACCGTGCACTTCGGTAGGAAGCCGCTGAGGTCAGTCATTTCAGAGAGGTCATTGAGTGAGAGTGCACCGTGCACTTCAATAGGAGGCCTCTGAGTTCAGTCATTTCAGAGAGGTCTTTGAGTGAGGGTGCACGCTTCACCTCGGTAGGGGCCCCTGAGGTCAGTCATTTCAGAGAGGTCTTTGAGTGAGGGTGCACTGTGCACTTCGGTAGGGGCCTCTGACGTCAGTCATTCCAGAGAGGTCTTTGAGTGAGGGTGCACCGTGCACTTCGGTAGAGGCCTCTGAGGTCAGTCATTTCAGAGAGGTCTTTGAGTGAGGGTGCACCGTGCACTTCGGTAGAGGCCTCTGAGTTCAGTCATTTCAAAGAGGTCTTTGAGTGAGGGTGCACGCTGTACCTCGGTAGGGGCCCCTGAGGTCAGTCATTTCAGAGAGGTCTTTGAGTGAGGGTGCACTGTGCACTTCGGTAGGGGCCTCTGACGTCAGTCATTCCAGAGAGGTCTTTGAGTGAGGGTGCACCGTGCACTTCGATTGGAAGCCGCTGAGGTCAGTCATTTCAGAGAGGTCTTTCAGTGAGGGTGCACGATGCACCTCGGTAGGGGCCCCTGAGGTCAGCAATTTCAGAGAGGTCTTTGAATGAGGGTGCACCATGCACTTCGGTAGGGGCCCCTGAGGTCAGTCATTTCAGAGAGGTCTTTGAGTGAGGGTGCACCTTGCACTTCGGTAGGGGCCTCTGAGGTCAGTTATTTCAGAGAGGTCTTTGAGTGAGGGTGCACCGTGCACTTCGGTAGGGGCCTCTGAGGTCAGTCATTTCAGAGAGGTCTTTGAGTGAGGGTGCACCGTGCACTTCGATAGGAGGCCGCTGAGGTCAGTCATTTCAGAGAGGTCTTTGAGTGAGGGTGCACCGTGCACTTCGATAGGAGGCCGCTGAGGTCAGTCATTTCAGAGAGGTCTTTGAGTGAGAGTGCACCGTGCACTTCGGTAGGTGCCGCTGAGGTCAGTCATTTCAGAGAGGTCTTTGAGTGAGAGAGCACCGTGCACCTCTATAGGGACCTCTGACGTCAGTCATTTCAGAGACGTCTTTGAGTGAGGGTGCACCGTGCACTTCGATAGGAGGCCGCTGAGGTCAGTCATTTCAGAGAGGTCTTTGAGTGAGGGTGCACTGTGCACTTCGGTAGGGGCCACTGACGTCAGTCATTCCAGAGAGGTCTTTGAGTGAGGGTGCACCGTGCTCTTCGATAGGAAGCCGCTGAGGTCAGTCATTTCAGAGAGGTCTTTCAGTGAGGGTGCACGATGCACCTCGGTAGGGGCCCCTGAGGTCAGCCATTTGAGAGAGGTCTTTGAGTGAGGGTGCACCGTGCACTTCGGTAGGAGCCTCTGAGGTCAGTCATTTCAGAGAGGTCTTTGAGTGAGGGTGCACCTTGCACTTCGGTAGGGGCCTCTGAGGTCAGTCATTTCAGAGAGGTCTTTGAGTGAGGGTGCACTGTGCACTTCGATAGGAGGCCGCTGAGGTCAGTCATTTCAGAGAGGTCTTTGAGTGAGGGTGTACCGTGCACTTCGGTAGGGGCGGCTGAGGTCAGTCATTTCAGAGAGGTCTTTGAGTGAGGGTGCACCGTGCACTTCGATAGGAGGCCGCTGAGGTCAGTCATTTCAGAGAGGTCTTTGAGTGAGCGGTGCACCATGCACTTCGGTAGGAAGCTGCTGAGGTCAGTCATTTCAGAGAGTTCTTTGAGTGAGGGTGCACCGTGCAGTTCGGTAGGTGTTAGACGGGGACCCTGAGGGTCGGCCGAGTACAAGGGGAGAGGCCTCCGGTGAGGGCCGTCTCCGGCGATCGTACAGACAAGTAACTTCCCCCCCACAAATGGACACCACACCAGGATGCGATCTGCACACTTTTATATAGGATTCTTGAGGCAAGGTTATCAACGATACAGTGGGGGCAGGACTCGAGGGTCCTCTCAATTCTAGTCTCTGTAGGGTAAGGGGTAGCGGGACAGTCTCGGTACCGGTCCGGTACAAGTGCGGCCAGACGGAGCTCACAATCCTCGAGCTCGGAGGTCTGAAAAGGTCGGGCCGCGGCAACGCCAGCAGGCTAGGATGAAGAGTCTCGGCAAGGAGGGCCGCGGCAGCGCCAGCAGGCTAGGACGATGGTTCTCGGTACGGAGGGCCGCGGCAGCGCCAGCAGGCTACGATGATGATTTCTTTGCAGAGGGGCCGCGGCAGCGCCAGCAGGCAAGAGCGATGGTTCACAAGGGTGGGCCGCGGCAGCGCCAGCAGGTCCAGACGAAGGTGCACGTTGCAGAGGGCCGCGGCAGCGCCAGCAGGCTTCGAAGGTGGTTCACAAGGCAAGGCTGCGGCAGCGCCAGCAGTCCATCAGGGATGAGTTCTTCAAGGTGTCTCTCGACTCCAGGATACAACTGCCTTCCTGCTCTGGAGCGGCCCCAGTTATAGGTCTGGCCTCCTTTGATGTCCGGACCCTCGCGCTTGGAGGTCGGGAGGTCCTGGATGAGGGAGTCCAGACACCCAGCAGGGGGGTGGAGCCAGCGCCCAGGGAGACCGGGGGCGATCGGCACCTGGCGGGGGAGAGCCATCGACACTCCTCTCTCCCATTGACCTGCCAAGTGGTCTCTTTACCTCCTGGGTGGATGGTGGTGCCTCGATGTCGGGGCCTGGCCAGGCCCAGGGTTGGGGTCGAGCTGAGGCCATGCGGCCTCGTGGTGCAGTGTCCAAGATGGCGGCTGGGCCGGGGCAAGGGTGCTGACGGGGGCCCGGGACAGCCGATGCTGGGATGTTCGGGAGCAGGCGTCCCGTTGGGGACGGGTTGCGGGTTGCTTCGGTGGGTCGCCAGGTGGTTCTTCGGGGGACCCCGGGAGAGCCGGCGTTCGGGCCTTAACATGCGGGGAGGGAGCGGCCCTTTCACGAGGCCTGTCCAACAGTAGGGGCCTCTGAGGTTACTCATTTCAGAGAGGTCTTTGAGTGAGAGTGCACTGTGCACCTCGGCAGGAGCCTCTGAGGTCAGTCATTTCAGAGAGGTCTTTCAGTGAGGGTGCATGCTGCACCTCTATAGGGACCTGTTGGACAGGCCACATGAAGGGCCGCTCTCCCCCGGCCCAACCAGGCCCGAGTCCAGGCCCACAAGTACCACACACCACCATTGCACGTCCTCTGCCCCCTCAGAGACCCCTGCCCTCGAGCATGTCAACCTCGTGGGTCCAATCCACTGCCGGCCCTCGCGCCCATCCTGGGGCGCCATCTTGGACCATCCACCACGAGGCCGCCTGGCCCCCGATCGACCTCAACCCTGGGCCTGGCCCGACCTCAGACATCCCGGCACCACCATCCACCCAGGAGGTGAGCGGGCTACTTGGCAAGTCAATGGGAGAAAGAGGTGTCGATGGCTCTCCCCCGCCAAGTGCCGCTCGCCCATCGCCTCCCCGGGCGCCGGCTCCACCCCCCTGCTGGGTGTCTGGACTCCCTCATCCCGGACCTCCCGACCTCCAAGTGCGAGGGTCCGGACATCAAAGCACACCAGCCCTATAACTGGGGCAGCTCCAGAGCAGGAAGGCAGTTGTATCTTGGAGTCGAGAGACGCAAAGAAGAACTCATCCTTGACGGACTACCGGCGCTGCCGTAGCTCTGTCTTGTGCACCATCGTCTGGCCTGCTGGTGCTGCCGCAACCTTCGTAACCTTCATATCCTTCATCGTCGTCGGGACCTGCTGGCGTGGCCGCGGACCGTTTGTAACCATCATCTTCATCGGGACCTGCAGGCTCCGCCGCGGACCGTCGTTTCCTTCGTCCATCTCGGGACCTGCTGGCTCCGCCGCGGCCCGATCATCTAGAACGCCGAGCTCGAGGATTGAGAGCTATTTTCATCTTTGGGGTAACAAGACTGTCCCGCTACCCTTTTCCCAAACCAGAGACTAGAATCGAGGGGACCCCTGAGTCCAGACCTCCTTGTACCAGTCCATCGTAAACTTAAAGAATTGCCTATAAAGTCTCGTTGAACTTCAACCTTGTGTGGTGTCCGTCTGTGGGGGGGAAGTTACTTGTCTGTACGATCGCTGGAGACGGCTCTCCCCGGAGACCTCTCCCCTTATCCTCGGCCGACCCTCCCGGTCCGTCTAACATTGGTGGCCAGCGGCGCGATCCGAATCACCGCATAAACGTACAGAGAGTAGCTCACCCCACGACGAAATCACAATGACAACTAAAGAAAGCGGATCAACCGAGAAGTTCCAGATGGAGAAATTGGATGAGTACAGCCATCGTGAACTAAAACAATTCTGCATCGAACTAGGTATCGCTACCACCGGACTAAGTACCAAAGACGATTTTAAGCATGCCCTAGAGTCTTGGGCAGAAACCGGGGCCGCCGGAACCCCCGATCAGAGCACCGCAGCAAAAACCACCACGGCCCCTGAAGAGCAAAGAACGGGTCTCTCGCAAGACGAGATCCAGGAAAGAGAAAAAACCCGACTACACGAGCTGGAAATGGCCCGACTCAAAATGGACATTGAGCTTAAGTTGGCCGAACAAAAAATCAACTTAGAGCACCTGCGTCTCCGAGAAGAAAGAGAGGAGAAACAGAGACAAAGGGAGCTCGAGGAAAAGAAACTAGCGTACGAACACGAGCGGAACCTAGCTGAGATCAACCTACGCAAGCAGAATAAAGGAGTAGGGGTGCACGAACAACCCCACTCCCCAGGGGCAACAGAGAAAAAGGTACACATCCCCAAGGATGTCGTTCGAGAATACTTCCGAGAGGACGACATCCAGCAATGGTTTAAGGCCTATGAAATCGCTATGACTGCACACCGGATCGATAGAAGCGATTGGGGAGCCGGTCTATGGGGGAGATTCCTCAATGAGGGCCGCGATGCCCTGCTACAGCTCCCGGACCACCAGATGACCTCCTATGACCATATGAAAGCTGCACTCCTCACCCGCTATGGCCTCACACCCGAAATGTACCGTCAGAGGTTCCGAGACTGCACCCGCATCCCGGGTACAACTTGGGTGGACTATGTAAACTACTTTAGCCGAGCCTTCGAGGGCTGGATCAAAGGAAGCAACGTCACAACCTACGAACAACTGTTTAATCTTATGGTATGGGAGCATCTGTCGAACAATTGCTTCATTGAACTCCGCCAGCACCTCCTCGACAGCAAGTTAACGGATCCCCGGCAGCTCGCAGCCGAAGCTGACCGGTGGGAGATCACCAGAGTGGGCCGGAATGGGTCCTACGAACAGAACCGGAACAACAATGGTCAGCACCGTCCCCGAGGGGGAGGAGGGGGCCAAGGACGAGGAAGAGACAACGCCCCGGTCGCCCCCGCTACCAGCACCACCCCCCCGGCCAACCGGGGCAGCACCCCGGCGCGACCGGGATATCGAGCCAATGTTACGTGCCATCGATGCCAACGAGTCGGCCACTATGCGAACGACCCAAACTGCCCCCAGTACCAGAGCCCAAGGCCCCGCCAGGTAGCTGCTGCTGCCCTAGGGGAGGAACAGATCACAGAGGAACAAGAGGAATATGAACAAGAGCATCAAGAATGGGAGCCAGCCGCCATGGCCCTAGCCTGCTTAGGGGAGAGAGACATGGTCCCGCGGGTCCCCCTACCCGCTAACACCCAGAAGTACAGCCAATGGGTGAGCATCAATGGACGCCGGGCCGAAGCCCTTCGTGACACCGGGGCCAGTGTAACAGCCGTCCGCTGTCACCTGGTGACCCCAGAACAATATCTACCGAACATTCTCTGCCCGGTACGTTCAGCCGATAACTCAGAAAGTCTGTGTCGGATGGCCTGCGTCCCTTTCGAATGGGGAGGGGTCTCCGGCATGTTGAAGGTAACAGTCCGAGACGATGCCCCCGTAGACTGCCTCCTGGGGAATGACCTTGAAAGCTCTCCGTGGGCAGCCGTAGAACGAAGAGAACACCTGGGGATGTTAGGCGTCCCAGACTGGGCGTGTGTCACCACCCGGTCCATGGCCGCCCGTGCCAACCACCGCCCAGAAGAACCCGAATGGCCGGCGCCACCGCCTCCGGTCGCCCCAGCAGAAACCACCGACCATGACGTCCCCCCCGAACCAGCTCAACCTTCCGACCTCGCTAACCTCGACCAGTGGCCTCAAGAGGGGGGGCCCACGCAAGAGCAATTTCGCCAGGAACAGAAGACCTGTCCCTCCCTCGAGGGACTCCGCCAGCAAGCGCTCGCCCAAAGCGCAGGGGATACCTCCGGAACTCACTGGGTCTACTGGGACAATGATCTGCTGTACAGTGAGCAAAGAATCGCAGAGCTGGGGGCCAGCCGAGTACTAGTGGTGCCGCTCCGTTTTAGAGACTTTCTGCTAAACCTGGCCCACGATGTCCCCCTAGCAGGACACCTGGGACAAGATAAAACCTACAGTCGCCTAGTGACCCACTTCTTCTGGCCCAAAATGAGAAACGATGTACACCAGCACTGCCGATCTTGCCCCACATGCCAAGCCAGTGGAAAGAGCGGCCGCAAACTAAAGGCCCCCCTGCAACCTTTTCCCGTGGTCACCACCCCGTTCGAGAGGGTCGGGATAGACATCGTGGGACCCCTGGACCCGCGTACCAAACAAGGCCATCGATTCATCTTGGTGCTAGTGGACCACGCCACCCGCTACCCTGAGGCTGTTCCCCTGCGGACCGTGACAGCCCCGGTAGTCGGCCGGGCTCTAATGGGGATCTTCTCCCGGGTGGGCTTCCCCCGAGAAGTCGTCAGCGACAGAGGCACGAACTTTATTTCTAAATATATGAAATCCCTCTGGCAACAGTGCGGGGTTACCTACCGATTCACGACCCCCTATCACCCTCAAGGGAACGGACTCGTTGAGCGGTTCAACCGCACGCTAAAAGGGATGATCGGGGGGTTGGAAGAACCCCTCCGTCGCCAGTGGGATGTGCTGCTACCGTGCCTCCTCTTCGCCTATCGGGAGGTCCCTCAGAAATCCCTGGGCTTCAGCCCGTTTGAACTGCTATATGGACACCCAGTGCGGGGACCACTCAGCCTAGTCAAGGAAGGCTGGGAGATGCCCCCGCTAAAGAACCCTCCAGATGTCTTCCGGTACCTCCTAACCCTCCGCAACCAGACCCGGCGGTTCAGGGAGCTGGCGAAAGCTAACCTAGAGGCCAGCCAAGAGGACATGAAAAAGTGGTATGACCGGAATGCCTCTTCCATTGAATTTGAACCTGGCCAACAGGTATGGGTGATGTCCCCCACCGAGCCATGCGCCCTGCAAGACAAATGGACGGGGCCCTTCAAAGTAGTCGAGCGCAAGGGCCCTGCCACCTATCTCATCGACATGGAATCGCCCCGGAACCCCCTCCGGGTCCTCCACGCTAACAGACTGAAGCCCCACTTTGTGCGTACAGAACTCAGCCTCCTGATGGCCACAGACAGTGGGGCTGAAGAAGACTCCGAGCCCCTCCCTGACCTCCTACGGACTCGGGAGCAAGACGGCTCCGTGGATGGGGTCCGACTCTCGGGGGCCCTCACCAGAGAGCAACACCAGGAGTGTCGAGTCCTCCTGTCACAGTTCGCCAGCCTGTTCTCCCTCACCCCAGGTGTCACTTCCTGGTGTGTGCACGATGTGGACACGGGGGACAGCCCCCCTATCCGCCACCGGGCCTACCGCGTGCCAGATCGGGTACGGGCCTGCATCCAGGAAGAAGTAGCCAAGATGCTCGCGCTCGGGGTCATCGAGCCCTCAGACAGCCCCTGGGCCAGCCCTGTAGTACTGGTCCCCAAAGCAGCTGCCCCCGGCACCACACCAGAACTCCGGTTCTGCGTTGACTACCGGGGCTTGAATGCGGTCACCAGAACAGACGCACATCCCATTCCCCGGGCAGATGAACTAATCGACCGCATGGGAGCTGCCCGCTACCTCAGTATCTTCGACCTGACGGCGGGCTACTGGCAAATCGGCCTCACACCCCGGGCGCAAGAACGCTCTGCCTTTTCCACCCCCGATGGCCATTACCATTTCACAGTCATGCCCTTCGGCATGAAGAATGCCCCAGCAACATTCCAACGGCTCGTCAATCAGGTCCTGGCGGGGCTCGAAGAATTCAGCGCCGCCTACCTAGACGACATCGCTGTATACAGCCACCATTGGTCCGAACACCTCCACCACCTCCGAACAGTGCTGCAAGCCCTTCAGCGAGCTGGCCTCACGATCAAGGCCAGCAAGTGTCAAATTGGGCAAGGGTCTGTAACATACCTCGGGCACCAGGTGGGAAGCGGCCTGGTGGCCCCTCTGCAGCTAAAAATTGCCGCCATCCAATCCTGGCAGCCCCCCATCACCCAGACCGAAGTACGAGCCTTCCTGGGCCTCACGGGCTATTACCGAAGGTTCGTGAAAGACTATGGTACGATGGTGGGGCCCCTCACAGAACTCACGTCAAAGAATCAGCCCAAGAAAGTCAACTGGACCCCCGAGTGTCAAGCTGCATTTGAACAATTGAAAGCCGCCATGTGTTCCGCCCCTGTGCTCCAGGCCCCCGACTACAGCCGGGAGTTCGTCGTCCAGACGGATGCCTCCGACCACGGCATTGGGGCGGTCCTGTCGCAATTGAACACCGAAGGCCTTGATCAACCAGTGGCCTTCATCAGCCGGCGACTCCTACCACGGGAACAACGCTGGAGCACCATAGAGAGGGAGGCCTTCGCTGTAGTCTGGGCCCTCAAGAAACTCCGGCCCTACCTTTTTGGTACCCACTTCCGGGTGCAGACCGACCACCGACCCCTGCAGTGGCTGATGCAGATGCGGGGGGAAAACCCGAAGTTACTACGCTGGTCCATCTCCCTGCAGGGTATGGACTTCACAGTTGAACACCGGCCTGGGCCAGATCACGCCAACGCGGATGGCCTGTCCCGATTCTTCCGCCTCGACGAGGAGAGTCCCCAAGAAGATGGGTAACTCTCCCCGCCTTCAGCTGGGGGGGACGCATGTTGGACAGGCCACATGAAGGGCCGCTCTCCCCCGGCCCAACCAGGCCCGAGTCCAGGCCCACAAGTACCACACACCACCATTGCACGTCCTCTGCCCCCTCAGAGACCCCTGCCCTCGAGCATGTCAACCTCGTGGGTCCAATCCACTGCCGGCCCTCGCGCCCATCCTGGGGCGCCATCTTGGACCATCCACCACGAGGCCGCCTGGCCCCCGATCGACCTCAACCCTGGGCCTGGCCCGACCTCAGACATCCCGGCACCACCATCCACCCAGGAGGTGAGCGGGCTACTTGGCAAGTCAATGGGAGAAAGAGGTGTCGATGGCTCTCCCCCGCCAAGTGCCGCTCGCCCATCGCCTCCCCGGGCGCCGGCTCCACCCCCCTGCTGGGTGTCTGGACTCCCTCATCCCGGACCTCCCGACCTCCAAGTGCGAGGGTCCGGACATCAAAGCACACCAGCCCTATAACTGGGGCAGCTCCAGAGCAGGAAGGCAGTTGTATCTTGGAGTCGAGAGACGCAAAGAAGAACTCATCCTTGACGGACTACCGGCGCTGCCGTAGCTCTGTCTTGTGCACCATCGTCTGGCCTGCTGGTGCTGCCGCAACCTTCGTAACCTTCATATCCTTCATCGTCGTCGGGACCTGCTGGCGTGGCCGCGGACCGTTTGTAACCATCATCTTCATCGGGACCTGCAGGCTCCGCCGCGGACCGTCGTTTCCTTCGTCCATCTCGGGACCTGCTGGCTCCGCCGCGGCCCGATCATCTAGAACGCCGAGCTCGAGGATTGAGAGCTATTTTCATCTTTGGGGTAACAAGACTGTCCCGCTACCCTTTTCCCAAACCAGAGACTAGAATCGAGGGGACCCCTGAGTCCAGACCTCCTTGTACCAGTCCATCGTAAACTTAAAGAATTGCCTATAAAGTCTCGTTGAACTTCAACCTTGTGTGGTGTCCGTCTGTGGGGGGGAAGTTACTTGTCTGTACGATCGCTGGAGACGGCTCTCCCCGGAGACCTCTCCCCTTATCCTCGGCCGACCCTCCCGGTCCGTCTAACAGGACCTCTGACGTCAGTCATTCCAGAGAGGTCTTTGAGTGAGGGTGCACCGTGCACTTCGATAGGAGGCCGCTGAGGTCAGTCATTTCAGAGAGGTGTTTGAGTGAGGGTGCACCGTGCACTTCGGTAGAGGCAGCTGAGGTCAGTCATTTCAGAGAGGTCTTTGAGCGAGAGTGCACGCTGCACTTCAGTATTGGCTTCTGAGGTCCGTCATTTCAGAGAGGTCTTTGAGTGAGGGTGCACGCTGCACCCTAGTAGGGGCCTCTGAGGTCAGTCATTTCAGAGACGTCTTTGAGTGAGGGTGCACCGTGCACTTCGATAGGAGGCCGCTGTGGTCAGTCATTTCAGAGAGTTCTTTGTGTGAGGGTGCACCGTGCTCTTCGGTAGGGGCAGCTGAGGTCAGTCATTTCAGAGAGGTCTTTGAGTGAGGGTGCACCGTGCACTTCGGTAGAGGCCTCTGAGGTCAGTCATTTCAGAGAGGTCTTTGAGTGAGGGTGCACCGTGCACTTCGGTAGAGGTCTCTGAGGTCAGTCATTTCAGAGAGGTCTTTGAGTGAGGGTGCACCGTGCACTTCGGTAGGGGCCTCTGAGGTCAGTCATTTCAGAGAGGTCTTTGAGTGAGAGAGCACCGTGCACTTCGGTAGGAGGCCTCTGAGGTCAAGCATTTCAGAGAGGTCTTTGAGTGAGGGTGCACCGTGCACTTCTATAGGAGGCCTCTGAGTTCAGTAATTTCAGAGAGGTCTTTGAATGAGGGTGCACGCTGCACCTCGGTAGGGGCCTCTGAGGTTAGTCATTTCAAAGAGGTCATTGAGTGAGAGTGCATGCTGCACTTTGGCAGGGACTTCTGAGGTCAGTCATTTCAGAGAGGTCATTGAGTGAGAGTGCACCGTGCACTTCAATAGGAGGCCTCTGAGTTCAGTCATTTCAGAGAGGTCTTTGAGTGAGGGTGCACGCTTCACCTCGGTAGGGGCCCCTGAGGTCAGTCATTTCAGAGAGGTCTTTGAGTGAGGGTGCACTGTGCACTTCGGTAGGGGCCTCTGACGTCAGTCATTCCAGAGAGGTCTTTGAGTGAGGGTGCACCGTGCACTTCGGTAGAGGCCTCTGAGGTCAGTCATTTCAGTGAGGTCTTTGAGTGAGGGTGCACCGTGCACTTCGGTAGAGGCCTCTGAGTTCAGTCATTTCAGAGAGGTCTTTGAGTGAGGGTGCACGCTGTACCTCGGTAGGGGCCCCTGAGGTCAGTCATTTCAGAGAGGTCTTTGAGTGAGGGTGCACTGTGCACTTCGGTAGGGGCCTCTGACGTCAGTCATTCCAGAGAGGTCTTTGAGTGAGGGTGAACCAACACTTCGATAGGAAGCCGCTGAGGTCAGTCATTTCAGAGAGGTCTTTCAGTGAGGGTGCACGATGCACCTCGGTAGGGGCCCCTGAGGTCAGCAATTTCAGAGAGGTCTTTGAGTGAGGGTGCACCTTGCACTTCGGTAGGGGCCTCTGAGGTCAGTCATTTCAGAGAGGTCTTTGAGTGAGGGTGCACCGTGCACTTCGATAGGAGGCCGCTGAGGTCAGTCATTTCAGAGAGGTCTTTGAGTGAGGTTGCACGCTGCACCCTAGTAGGGGCCTCTGAGGTCAGTCATTTCAGAGAGGTCATTGAGTGAGAGTGCACCGTGCTCTTCAATAGGAGGCCTCTGAGTTCAGTCATTTCAGAGAGGTCTTTGAGTGAGGGTGCACGCTTCACCTCGGTAGGGGCCCCTGAGGTCAGTCATTTCAGAGAGGTCTTTGAGTGAGGGTGCACTGTGCACTTCGGTAGGGGCCTCTGACGTCAGCCATTCCAGAGAGGTCTTTGAGTGAGGGTGCACCGTGCACTTCGGTAGAGGCCTCTGAGGTCAGTCATTTCAGAGAGGTCTTTGAGTGAGGGTGCACCGTGCACTTCGGTAGAGGCCTCTGAGTTCAGTCATTTCAGAGAGGTCTTTGAGTGAGGGTGCACGCTGTACCTCAGTAGGGGCCCCTGAGGTCAGTCATTTCAGAGAGGTCTTTGAGTGAGGGTGCACTGTGCACTTCGGTAGGGGCCTCTGACGTCAGTCATTCCAGAGTGGTCTTTGAGTGAGGGTGCACCGTGCACTTCGATAGGAAGCCGCTGAGGTCAGTCATTTCAGAGAGGTCTTTCAGTGAGCGTGCACGATGCACCTCGGTAGGGGCCCCTGAGGTCAGCAATTTCAGAGAGGTCTTTGAGTGAGGGTGCACCGTGCACTTCGGTAGGGGCCCCTGAGGTCAGTCATTTCAGAGAGGTCTTTGAGTGAGGGTGCACCTTGCACTTCGGTAGGGGCCTCTGAGGTCAGTCATTTCAGAGAGGTCTTTGAGTGAGGGTGCACCGTGCACTTCGATAGGAGGCCGCTGAGGTCAGTCATTTCAGAGAGGTCTTTGAGTGAGGGTGTACCGTGCACTTCGGTAGGGGCCGCTGAGGTCAGTCATTTCAGAGAGGTCTTTGAGTGAGGGTGCACCGTGCACTTCGATAGGAGACCGCTGAGGTCAGTCATTTCAGAGAGGTCTTTGAGTGAGGGTGCACCGTGCACTTCGATAGGAGGCCGCTGAGGTCAGTCATTTCAGAGAGGTCTTTGAGTGGGAGTGCACCGTGCACTTCGATAGAAGGCCGCTGAGGTCAGTCATTTCAGAGAGGTCTTTGAGTGAGAGTGCACCGTGCACTTCGGTAGGAAGCCGCTGAGGTCAGTCATTTCAGAGAGGTCATTGAGTGAGAGTGCACCGTGCACTTCAATAGGAGGCCTCTGAGTTCAGTCATTTCAGAGAGGTCTTTGAGTGAGGGTGCACGCTTCACCTCGGTAGGGGCCCCTGAGGTCAGTCATTTCAGAGAGGTCTTTGAGTGAGGGTGCACTGTGCACTTCGGTAGGGGCCTCTGACGTCAGTCATTCCAGAGAGGTCTTTGAGTGAGGGTGCACCGTGCACTTCGGTAGAGGCCTCTGAGGTCAATCATTTCAGAGAGGTCTTTGAGTGAGGGTGCACCGTGCACTTCGGTAGAGGCCTCTGAGTTCAGTCATTTCAGAGAGGTCTTTGAGTGAGGGTGCACGCTGTACCTCGGTAGGGGCCCCTGAGGTCAGTCATTTCAGAGAGGTCTTTGAGTGAGGGTGCACTGTGCACTTCGGTAGGGGCCTCTGACGTCAGTCATTCCAGAGAGGTCTTTGAGTGAGGGTGCACCGTGCACTTCGATTGGAAGCCGCTGAGGTCAGTCATTTCAGAGAGGTCTTTCAGTGAGGGTGCACGATGCACCTCGGTAGGGGCCCCTGAGGTCAGCAATTTCAGAGAGGTCTTTGAATGAGGGTGCACCATGCACTTCGGTAGGGGCCCCTGAGGTCAGTCATTTCAGAGAGGTCTTTGAGTGAGGGTGCACCTTGCACTTCGGTAGGGGCCTCTGAGGTCAGTTATTTCAGAGAGGTCTTTGAGTGAGGGTGCACCGTGCACTTCGGTAGGGGCCTCTGAGGTCAGTCATTTCAGAGAGGTCTTTGAGTGAGGGTGCACCGTGCACTTCGATAGGAGGCCGCTGAGGTCAGTCATTTCAGAGAGGTCTTTGAGTGAGGGTGCACAGTGCACTTCGATAGGAGGCCGCTGAGGTCAGTCATTTCAGAGAGGTCTTTGAGTGAGAGTGCACCGTGCACTTCGGTAGGAAGCCGCTGAGGTCAGTCATTTCAGAGAGGTCTTTGAGTGAGGGTGCACCGTGCACTTCGGTAGGTGCCGCTGAGGTCAGTCATTTCAGAGAGGTCTTTGAGTGAGAGAGCACCGTGCACCTCTATAGGGACCTCTGACGTCAGTCATTTCAGAGAGGTCTTTGAGTGAGGGTGCACCATGCACTTCGATAGGAGGCCGCTGAGGTCAGTCATTTCAGAGAGGTCTTTGAGTGAGGGTGCACTGTGCACTTCGGTAGGGGCCACTGACGTCAGTCATTCCAGAGAGGTCTTTGAGTGAGGGTGCACCGTGCTCTTCGATAGGAAGCCGCTGAGGTCAGTCATTTCAGAGAAGTCTTTCAGTGAGGGTGCACAATGCACCTCGGTAGGGGCCCCTGAGGTCAGCCATTTGAGAGAGGTCTTTGAATGAGGGTGCACCGTGCACTTCGGTAGGGGCCTCTGAGGTCAGTCATTTCAGAGAGGTCTTTGAGTGAGGGTGCACCTTGCACTTCGGTAGGGGCCTCTGAGGTCAGTCATTTCAGAGAGGTCTTTGAGTGAGGGTGCACTGTGCACTTCGATAGGAGGCCGCTGAGGTCAGTCATTTCAGAGAGGTCTTTGAGTGAGGGTGTACCGTGCACTTCGGTAGGGGCCGCTGAGGTCAGTCATTTCAGAGAGGTCTTTGAGTGAGGGTGCACCGTGCACCTCGATAGGAGGCCGCTGAGGTCAGTCATTTCAGAGAGGTCTTTGAGTGAGGGTGCACCGTGCACTTCGGTAGGGGCCTCTGAGGTCAGTCATTTCAGAGAGGTCTTTGAGTGAGGGTGCACCGTGCACTTCGATAGGAGGCCGCTGAGGTCAGTCATTTCAGAGAGGTCTTTGAGTGAGGGTGCACCGTGCACTTCGATAGGAGGCCGCTGAGGTCAGTCATTTCAGAGAGGTCTTTGAGTGAGAGTGCACCGTAAACTTCGGTAGGAAGCCGCTGAGGTCCGTCATTTCAGAGAGGTCTTTGAGTGAGGGTGCACCGTGCACTTCGGTAGGTGCCGCTGAGGTCAGTCATTTCAGAGAGGTCTTTGAGTGAGAGAGCACCGTGCACCTCTATAGGGACCTCTGACGTCAGTCATTTCAGAGAGGTCTTTGAGTGAGGGTGCACCGTGCACTTCGATAGGAGGCCGCTGAGGTCAGTCATTTCAGAGAGGTCTTTGAGTGAGGGTGCACCGTGCACTTCGATAGGAGGCAGCTGAGATCAGTCATTTCAGAGAGGTCTTCGAGTGAGGGTGCACCGTGCACTTCGGTAGGTGCCGCTGAGGTCAGTTATTTCAAAGCGGTCTTTGAGTGAGGGTGCACCGTGCACTTCGATAGGAGGCCACTGAGGTCAGTCATTTCAGAGAGGTCTTTGAGTGAGAGAGCACCGTGCACTTCAATAGGAGGCCTCTGAGGTCAGTCATTTCAGAGAGGTCTTTGAGTGAGGGTGCACCGTGCACTTCGGTAGGTGCCGCTGAGGTCAGTCATTTCAGAGAGGTCTTTGAGTGAGGGTGCACCGTGCACTTCAATAGGAGGCCTCTGATGTCAGTCATTTTAGAGAGGTCTTTGAATTAGGGTGCACCGTGCACTTTAATAGGAGGCCTCTGAGGTCAGTCATTTCAGAGAGGTCTTTGAGTGAGGGTGCACCGTGCACTTCAATAGGAGGCCTCTGAGGTCAGTCATTTCAGAGAGGTCTTTGAGTGAGGGTGCACCGTGCACTTCGGTAGGGGCCGCTGAGGTCAGTCATTTCAGAGAGGTCTTTGAGTGAGGGTGCACCGTGCACTTCAATAGGAGGCCTCTGAGGTCAGTCATTTCAGAGAGGTCCTTGAGTGAGGGTGCACTGTGCACTTCAATAGGAGGCCTCTGAGGTCAGTCATTTCAGAGAGGTCTTTGAGTGAGGGTGCACTGTGCACTTGGGTAGGGGCCGCTGAGGTCAGTCATTTCAGAGAGGTCTTTGAGTGAGGGTGCACGCTGCACCTCGGTAGGGGCCGCTGAGGTCAGTCATTTCAGAGAGGTCTTTGAGTGAGGGTGCACCGTGCACTTCGATAGGAGGCCGCTGAGGTCAGTCATTTCAGAGAGGTCTTTGAGTGAGGGTGCACTGCACGCTGCACCTCGGTAGGGGCCGCTGAGGTCAGTCATTTTAGAGAGGTCTTTGAGTGAGGGTGCACCGTGCACTTCGATAGGAGGCCGCTGAGGTCAGTCATTTCAGAGAGGTCTTTGAGTGAGGGTGCACTGCACGCTGCACCTCGGTAGGGGCCGCTGAGGTCAGTCATTTCAGAGAGGTCTTTGAGTGAGGGTGCACGCTGCACCTCGGTAGGGTGATTCAGAAGGGGGGTGGTGATGAACAGAGTGTCTGAATTAAGCAGACCACTCTTACCCAGTCCAAAGATCAGGGCTTGATCCATCACCATTATTTAGCTCACTGCACCATCCCAGCTCAGAACCTGGCTATATGCAAATTAGTCTGTCCCTGGCCCAGTGCATCATGGGAACAGGGCAGACCAAACTACCAAGCCAATTCTTCACCAGAAAGGAGACAAGCTTCCGGGGACCGGTTTCTGGCATTTCAGCCGTCGTCGGCCCGGCTTGCTTGAATCCTGATGGTGCAGTGAGCAAGGGACTCATGTCTGAGTATACCCTGCCACACCTATAGTGGCCAAAAACGATTCAGAAGGGGGGTGGTGATGAACAGTGTGTCTGAATTAAGCAGACCACTCTTACCCAGTCCAAAGATAAGGGCTTGATCCATCACCGTTATTTAGCTCACTGCACCATCCCAGCTCAGAACCTGGCTATATGCAAATTAGTCTGTCCCTGGCCCAGTGCATCATGGGAACAGGGCAGACCAAACTACCAAGACAATTCTTCACCAGAAAGGAGACAAGCTTCCGGGGACCGGTTTCTGGCATTTCAGCCGTCGTCTTTGAGTGAGGGTGCACCGTGCACTTCGATAGGAAGCCGCTGAGGTCAGTCATTTCAGAGAGGTCTTTGAGTGAGGGTGTACCGTGCACTTCGGTAGGGGCCGCTGAGGTCAGTCATTTCAGAGAGGTCTTTGAGTGAGGGTGCACCGTGCACCTCGATAGGAGGCCGCTGAGGTCAGTCATTTCAGAGAGGTCTTTGAGTGAGGGTGTACCGTGCACTTCGGTAGGGGCCGCTGAGGTCAGTCATTTCAGAGAGGTCTTTGAGTGAGGGTGCACCGTGCACTTCGATAGGAGACCGCTGAGGTCAGTCATTTCAGAGAGGTCTTTGAGTGAGGGTGCACCGTGCACTTCGATAGGAGGCCGCTGAGGTCAGTCATTTCAGAGAGGTCTTTGAGTGGGAGTGCACCGTGCACTTCGATAGAAGGCCGCTGAGGTCAGTCATTTCAGAGAGGTCTTTGAGTGAGAGTGCACCGTGCACTTCGGTAGGAAGCCGCTGAGGTCAGTCATTTCAGAGAGGTCATTGAGTGAGAGTGCACCGTGCACTTCAATAGGAGGCCTCTGAGTTCAGTCATTTCAGAGAGGTCTTTGAGTGAGGGTGCACGCTTCACCTCGGTAGGGGCCCCTGAGGTCAGTCATTTCAGAGAGGTCTTTGAGTGAGGGTGCACTGTGCACTTCGGTAGGGGCCTCTGACGTCAGTCATTCCAGAGAGGTCTTTGAGTGAGGGTGCACCGTGCACTTCGGTAGAGGCCTCTGAGGTCAATCATTTCAGAGAGGTCTTTGAGTGAGGGTGCACCGTGCACTTCGGTAGAGGCCTCTGAGTTCAGTCATTTCAGAGAGGTCTTTGAGTGAGGGTGCACGCTGTACCTCGGTAGGGGCCCCTGAGGTCAGTCATTTCAGAGAGGTCTTTGAGTGAGGGTGCACTGTGCACTTCGGTAGGGGCCTCTGACGTCAGTCATTCCAGAGAGGTCTTTGAGTGAGGGTGCACCGTGCACTTCGATTGGAAGCCGCTGAGGTCAGTCATTTCAGAGAGGTCTTTCAGTGAGGGTGCACGATGCACCTCGGTAGGGGCCCCTGAGGTCAGCAATTTCAGAGAGGTCTTTGAATGAGGGTGCACCATGCACTTCGGTAGGGGCCCCTGAGGTCAGTCATTTCAGAGAGGTCTTTGAGTGAGGGTGCACCTTGCACTTCGGTAGGGGCCTCTGAGGTCAGTTATTTCAGAGAGGTCTTTGAGTGAGGGTGCACCGTGCACTTCGGTAGGGGCCTCTGAGGTCAGTCATTTCAGAGAGGTCTTTGAGTGAGGGTGCACCGTGCACTTCGATAGGAGGCCGCTGAGGTCAGTCATTTCAGAGAGGTCTTTGAGTGAGGGTGCACAGTGCACTTCGATAGGAGGCCGCTGAGGTCAGTCATTTCAGAGAGGTCTTTGAGTGAGAGTGCACCGTGCACTTCGGTAGGAAGCCGCTGAGGTCAGTCATTTCAGAGAGGTCTTTGAGTGAGGGTGCACCGTGCACTTCGGTAGGTGCCGCTGAGGTCAGTCATTTCAGAGAGGTCTTTGAGTGAGAGAGCACCGTGCACCTCTATAGGGACCTCTGACGTCAGTCATTTCAGAGAGGTCTTTGAGTGAGGGTGCACCATGCACTTCGATAGGAGGCCGCTGAGGTCAGTCATTTCAGAGAGGTCTTTGAGTGAGGGTGCACTGTGCACTTCGGTAGGGGCCACTGACGTCAGTCATTCCAGAGAGGTCTTTGAGTGAGGGTGCACCGTGCTCTTCGATAGGAAGCCGCTGAGGTCAGTCATTTCAGAGAAGTCTTTCAGTGAGGGTGCACAATGCACCTCGGTAGGGGCCCCTGAGGTCAGCCATTTGAGAGAGGTCTTTGAATGAGGGTGCACCGTGCACTTCGGTAGGGGCCTCTGAGGTCAGTCATTTCAGAGAGGTCTTTGAGTGAGGGTGCACCTTGCACTTCGGTAGGGGCCTCTGAGGTCAGTCATTTCAGAGAGGTCTTTGAGTGAGGGTGCACTGTGCACTTCGATAGGAGGCCGCTGAGGTCAGTCATTTCAGAGAGGTCTTTGAGTGAGGGTGTACCGTGCACTTCGGTAGGGGCCGCTGAGGTCAGTCATTTCAGAGAGGTCTTTGAGTGAGGGTGCACCGTGCACCTCGATAGGAGGCCGCTGAGGTCAGTCATTTCAGAGAGGTCTTTGAGTGAGGGTGCACCGTGCACTTCGGTAGGGGCCTCTGAGGTCAGTCATTTCAGAGAGGTCTTTGAGTGAGGGTGCACCGTGCACTTCGATAGGAGGCCGCTGAGGTCAGTCATTTCAGAGAGGTCTTTGAGTGAGGGTGCACCGTGCACTTCGATAGGAGGCCGCTGAGGTCAGTCATTTCAGAGAGGTCTTTGAGTGAGAGTGCACCGTAAACTTCGGTAGGAAGCCGCTGAGGTCCGTCATTTCAGAGAGGTCTTTGAGTGAGGGTGCACCGTGCACTTCGGTAGGTGCCGCTGAGGTCAGTCATTTCAGAGAGGTCTTTGAGTGAGAGAGCACCGTGCACCTCTATAGGGACCTCTGACGTCAGTCATTTCAGAGAGGTCTTTGAGTGAGGGTGCACCGTGCACTTCGATAGGAGGCCGCTGAGGTCAGTCATTTCAGAGAGGTCTTTGAGTGAGGGTGCACCGTGCACTTCGATAGGAGGCAGCTGAGATCAGTCATTTCAGAGAGGTCTTCGAGTGAGGGTGCACCGTGCACTTCGGTAGGTGCCGCTGAGGTCAGTTATTTCAAAGCGGTCTTTGAGTGAGGGTGCACCGTGCACTTCGATAGGAGGCCACTGAGGTCAGTCATTTCAGAGAGGTCTTTGAGTGAGAGAGCACCGTGCACTTCAATAGGAGGCCTCTGAGGTCAGTCATTTCAGAGAGGTCTTTGAGTGAGGGTGCACCGTGCACTTCGGTAGGTGCCGCTGAGGTCAGTCATTTCAGAGAGGTCTTTGAGTGAGGGTGCACCGTGCACTTCAATAGGAGGCCTCTGATGTCAGTCATTTTAGAGAGGTCTTTGAATTAGGGTGCACCGTGCACTTTAATAGGAGGCCTCTGAGGTCAGTCATTTCAGAGAGGTCTTTGAGTGAGGGTGCACCGTGCACTTCAATAGGAGGCCTCTGAGGTCAGTCATTTCAGAGAGGTCTTTGAGTGAGGGTGCACCGTGCACTTCGGTAGGGGCCGCTGAGGTCAGTCATTTCAGAGAGGTCTTTGAGTGAGGGTGCACCGTGCACTTCAATAGGAGGCCTCTGAGGTCAGTCATTTCAGAGAGGTCCTTGAGTGAGGGTGCACTGTGCACTTCAATAGGAGGCCTCTGAGGTCAGTCATTTCAGAGAGGTCTTTGAGTGAGGGTGCACTGTGCACTTGGGTAGGGGCCGCTGAGGTCAGTCATTTCAGAGAGGTCTTTGAGTGAGGGTGCACGCTGCACCTCGGTAGGGGCCGCTGAGGTCAGTCATTTCAGAGAGGTCTTTGAGTGAGGGTGCACCGTGCACTTCGATAGGAGGCCGCTGAGGTCAGTCATTTCAGAGAGGTCTTTGAGTGAGGGTGCACTGCACGCTGCACCTCGGTAGGGGCCGCTGAGGTCAGTCATTTTAGAGAGGTCTTTGAGTGAGGGTGCACCGTGCACTTCGATAGGAGGCCGCTGAGGTCAGTCATTTCAGAGAGGTCTTTGAGTGAGGGTGCACTGCACGCTGCACCTCGGTAGGGGCCGCTGAGGTCAGTCATTTCAGAGAGGTCTTTGAGTGAGGGTGCACGCTGCACCTCGGTAGGGTGATTCAGAAGGGGGGTGGTGATGAACAGAGTGTCTGAATTAAGCAGACCACTCTTACCCAGTCCAAAGATCAGGGCTTGATCCATCACCATTATTTAGCTCACTGCACCATCCCAGCTCAGAACCTGGCTATATGCAAATTAGTCTGTCCCTGGCCCAGTGCATCATGGGAACAGGGCAGACCAAACTACCAAGCCAATTCTTCACCAGAAAGGAGACAAGCTTCCGGGGACCGGTTTCTGGCATTTCAGCCGTCGTCGGCCCGGCTTGCTTGAATCCTGATGGTGCAGTGAGCAAGGGACTCATGTCTGAGTATACCCTGCCACACCTATAGTGGCCAAAAACGATTCAGAAGGGGGGTGGTGATGAACAGTGTGTCTGAATTAAGCAGACCACTCTTACCCAGTCCAAAGATAAGGGCTTGATCCATCACCGTTATTTAGCTCACTGCACCATCCCAGCTCAGAACCTGGCTATATGCAAATTAGTCTGTCCCTGGCCCAGTGCATCATGGGAACAGGGCAGACCAAACTACCAAGACAATTCTTCACCAGAAAGGAGACAAGCTTCCGGGGACCGGTTTCTGGCATTTCAGCCGTCGTCTTTGAGTGAGGGTGCACCGTGCACTTCGATAGGAAGCCGCTGAGGTCAGTCATTTCAGAGAGGTCTTTGAGTGAGGGTGCACGCTGCACCTCGGTAGGGTGATTCAGAAGGGGGGTGGTGATGAACAGAGTGTCTGAATTAAGCAGACCACTCTTACCCAGTCCAAAGATCAGGGCTTGATCCATCACCATTATTTAGCTCACTGCACCATCCCAGCTCAGAACCTGGCTATATGCAAATTAGTCTGTCCCTGGCCCAGTGCATCATGGGAACAGGGCAGACCAAACTACCAAGACAATTCTTCACCAGAAAGGAGACAAGCTTCCGGGGACCGGTTTCTGGCATTTCAGCCGTCGTCTTTGAGTGAGGGTGCACCGTGCACTTCGATAGGAAGCCGCTGAGGTCAGTCATTTCAGAGAGGTCTTTGAGTGAGGGTGCACGCTGCACCTCGGTAGGGGGCCCTGAGGTCAGCCATTTCAGAGAGGTCTTTGAGTGAGGGTGCACCGTGCACTTCGATAGGATGCCGCTGAGGTCAGTCATTCCATAGAGGTCTTTGAGTGAGGGTGCACGCTGCACTTCGGTAGGAGGCCTCTGAGGTCAGTCATTTCAGAGAGGTCTTTGAGTGAGGGTGCACGCTGCACTTCGGTAGGGGCCTTTGAGTTCAGTCATTTCAGAGAGGTCTTTGAGTGAGGGTGCACGCTGCACCTCGATAGGGGCCTCTGAGTTCAGTCATTTCAGAGAGGTCTTTGAGTGAGGGTGCACCGTGCACTTCGGTAGGGGCTCTGAGGTCAGTCATTTCAGAGAGGTCTTTGAGTGAGGGTGAACCGTGCACTTCGGTAGAGTTCTTTAAGTTGGGCAGTAGCTCGGAATGAGTTGTGGTATGAGGTAGGCGTGGCTCGGGTCAGAGTGCACTGTGCTCCTGGGTGGAGTAGGGCTGTGAGTCAGCTGTGGTCTTTGGTAGGAGTGGGGTCAGTGGGTACCACTGGCTCAGATAGGAGGGCGGGCCTATGTTCTCTATGCACTCAGATATTCTTAGAATGTTGGGATCTGTTAGACGGACCGGGAGGGTCGGCCGAGGATAGAGGGAGAGGTCTCCGGGGAGAGCCGTCTCCAGCGATCGTACAGACAAGTAACTTCCCCCCCACAGACGTACACCACACAAGGATAAGGTTCAA
This sequence comes from Lissotriton vulgaris, assembly GCF_964263255.1. Taxonomy (NCBI): domain Eukaryota; kingdom Metazoa; phylum Chordata; class Amphibia; order Caudata; family Salamandridae; genus Lissotriton; species Lissotriton vulgaris. Next base: position 2,018,651,071 of record NC_141693.1, on the reverse strand, counting down.
CGTTACTTTATAAGCGATTCTTTAAGTACGGTGGAATGGTACAAGGAGGTCTGGACTCAGGGGTCCCCTCTATTCTAGTCTCTTGGTTGGGTAAGGGGGTAGCGGGACAGTCTTGTTACCAATTGGTTAGATGAAATAGCTCTCAATCCTCGAGCTCGGCGTTCTAGATGTTCGGGCCGCGGCCGAGCCAGCAGGTCCCGAGATGGTTGAAGGCGACGGTCCGCGGCGGAGCCAGCTGGTCCCGATGAAGGTAGTGGTTACAAACGGTCCGCGGCCACGCCAGCAGGTCCCGACGACGATGAAGGTTTCAGAAAGTTGCGGCAGCGCCAGCAGGCCGGACGGTAGTTCGCAAGGCAGGGCTACGGCAGCGCCAGTAGTCCGTCAAGGATGAGTTCTTCACTGCGTCTCTCGACTCCAGGATACAACTGCCCTCCTGCTCTGGAGCTGCCCCAGTTATAGGTCTGGCGCCCTCTGATGTCCGGACCCTCGCACTTGGGGGTCGGAAGGACCGGGATGGGGGAGTCCAGACACCCAGCAGGGGGGTGGAGCCAGCGCCTGGGGGAGCTGGGGTTGATCGGCCCTTGGCGGGGGATAGCCATCGACACCTCTTTCTCCCATTGACCTGCCAAGTAGTCCGCTCACCTCCTGGGTGGATGGTGGTGCCGGGATGTCGGGGCCTGGCCAGGCCCAGGGTTAGGGTCGATCGGAGGCCACGCGGCCTCGTGGTGCTGTGTCCAAGATGGCGCCCAGGTCGGGCGAGCAGGCCGGTAGGAGATCGGGCCCACGAGGTCGAGGTGTTCGGAGGCAGGGGTCCCAGAGGGGACGGAAAACGGGTAGTGGTGGCGGGTAACACTTGGGGAACCGGGCTCGGGCCTGGTCGTGCGGGGAGGGAGCGAGCCCTTCATGTGGCCTGTCCAACAGGATCTGACTGACCCCCTCAGGTTTCACTCTGATTTTCAAAGCTCCCTGAGATGAGGCTGTGTTTGACCTGCTCCCTGCATGCAGTGTTTTGCAGTGCACTTGTAAACTCCTACCTTCAGGCCTCCTGCTCTTGTCTATCACTACTAGGAAATCTAACAAAAGGGTTGCACTTCTATGATTTAAAGACATAAATGCAGGTATGGGTGCAGTTGGGCAGGCTGTATGCGTACAGCTAGTGCCACATGTCTGCCTTGGAGAGCCAGGCAGGGAGGGGTGAAGGCCTCTGTCTGTCGGCGCACGCCCGAGCACCTCCCTGTGCTAACCTGCCCAGCTTCCTGACAAACTGCATTCCTGGGCCTGTAAAGCAGTCAGGTACAGCACGCTCCCGAAGTCAGAACAGCACCCTCCCAGTGCCTGCAAACCAGTTAGAACATCCCCCTCTGGTGCCTGCAAAGGTACAGCACCCTCCCGATGCCTGCGAAGCAGTCAGAACATCCCCCTCTGGTGCCTGCCAAGGTACAGCACCTTCCCGATGCCTGCAAAGCAGTCAGAACAGCCCCCTCCGGTGCTTGCAAAGCAGTCAGGTACCGCACCCTCCCAGTGCTTGCAAAGCAGTCAGGTACAGCACCATCCCGGTGCCTGCAAAGCAGTCAGAATAGCACCCTCCCTGTGCTTGTAAAGCAGTCAGAACAGCACCCTCCCTGTGCTTGCAAAGCAGTCAGAACAGCACCTTTCCGGTGCTTGCAAAGCAGTCAGGTACAGCACCCTCTTGGTGCCTGCAAAGTAGTCGGAACAGCACCCTCCTGGTGCGTGCAAAGAATTCAGGTACAACACCCTCCCGGTGCTTGCAAAGCCGTGAGAACAGCACCCTCCTGGTGCATGCAAAACAGTCAGGTACAGCATCCTCCTGGTGCCTGCAAAGCAGTCAGAATAGCACCTTCCAGCTGGTTGAAAAGCAATCAGGTACAGCACACTCCCGTAGTCAGAACAGCACCCTCCCTGTGCCTGCAAAGCAGTCAAAACAACACTTTTATGCTGCTTGCAAAGCAGTCAGGTGCAGCACACTCCCATAGTCAGAACAGCACCCTCCCTGTGCCTGCAAAGCAGTAAGGTACAGCACCCTCCAGTTGCCTGCAAAGCAGTCAGGTACAGCAAACTCCCGGTGCTTGCAAAGCAGCCAGAACAGCACCCTCCCAGTGCTTGCAAAGCAGTCCGGTACAGCACCCTCCCAGTTCTTGCAAAGCAGTCAAGTACAGCACCCTCCCGGTGCTTGCAAAGCAGTCGGGTACAGCATACCCCCTCCCCCCCTCGCATCCCCCCCTGGTGCTTGCAAAGCAGTCACCCTCCCGGTGCTTGCAAAGCAGCCAGGTACAGCACCCTCCCAGTGCTTGCACAGCAGTCAGGTACAGCACCCTCCCGGTGCATGCAAAGCAGTCAAGTACAGCACCCTCCCTGTGCTTGCAAAGCAGTCAGAACAGCACCCCCTCTGTGCTTGCAAAGCAGTCAGAACAGCACCCTCCCTGTGCTTACAAAGCAGTCAGGTACAGCACCCTCTTGGTGCCTGCAAAGCAGTCGGAACAGAACCCTCCTGGTGCTTGCAAAGCATTCAGGTACAGCACCCTCCTGGTGCTAGCAAAGCAGTCGGAACAGAACCCTCCTGGTGCTTGCAAAACATTCAGGTACAGCACCCTCCTGGTGCTAGCAAAGCCGTGAGAACAGCACCCTCCTGGTGCCTGCAAAGCAGTCAGAACAGCACCTTTCCAGTGCTTGCACAGCAGTCAAGTACAGCAACCTCCCTGTGCTTGCAAAGCAGTAAGGTACAGCACCCTCCAGTTGCCTGCAAAGCAGTCAGGTACTGCAAACTCCCAGTGCTTGCAAAGCAGTCAAGTACAGCACCCTCCCGGTGCTTGCAAACAGTCGGGTACAGCATACCCCCTCCCCCCCTTGCATCCCCCATGATGCTTGCAAAGCAGTCACCCTCCCGGTGCTTGCCCAGCAGTCAAGTACAGCACCCTCCCGGTGCATGCAAAGCAGTAAAGTACAGCACCCTCTCGGTGCTTGCAAAGCAGGCGGTGTGAGAAGTTGACCTGGCATATGCTATCCACTATTCCAGTGGGCACCTTGCACCAGTCCAAACGACCCTTATTGATGGTAGGTTTAAAGACAACCTTTATAGAAAGCTATCCTAGTGGTAGCTATAGTCAAGTCAAGTCAAGTCAAATAATTTATATAGCGCACTACATACCCAGAGGGTCTCAAGGCGCTTGAGGAAGGGTGGGGAATTATTTGTCGAAAATCCAGGTTTTAAGCTGCTTTCTGAAGGCTGGGTGGTTTTGAGTGAGGCGGAGGTGGATGGGAAGGGAGTTCCATGTTTTAGCCGCAAGGTAGGAGAAGGATCTTCCCCCCATGGTGGATTTGTTGATGCGTGGAACCGCAGCGAGGGCTTGGTTGGAGGAACGTAGCTGGCGGGAGGGGGAGTAGAAGGATAATCGCGTGTTGAGGCATTCTGGTCCAAGTTCGTAGAGTGCTTTGTGTGCATGAGTGAGGAGGCGGAACGTTATCCTCTTATTGACAGGGAGCCAGTGGAGGTCTTTTAGGTGACCGGAAATGTGGTCTTTACGCGGGATGTCTAGTATGAGTCTGGCTGATGCGTTTTGGATGCGTTGGAGTTTTCTCTGAAGTTTAGCGGTGGTACCGGCGTAAAGGGTGTTTCCATAGTCCAGGCGGCTTGTAACTAGTGCGTGGGTGACCGTTTTTCTAGTTTCGGTGGGGATCCAGCGAAATGTTTTTTTTGAGCATGCGGAGGATGTTGAAGCAAGATGAAGAAACTGCGTTGACTTGTCTGGTCATCGAGAGAGAGGAGTCCAGGATGACGCCCAGGTTCCGTGCGTGGTCCGTTGGAATGGGTGCTTTTCCTAGGGCAGCTGGCCACCAAGAATCGTCCCAGGCGGAAGGGGAAGTGCCTAAGATGAGGACTTCTGTTTTGTCTGAGTTCAGTTTAAGACGGCTGTGCTTCATCCACTCGGCTACTTCTTTCATTCCTTCATGTAGGTTGGTTTTAGCGGTGTTTGGGTCTTTGGTGAGGGAGAGGATCAGCTGAGTGTCATCAGCTTAGGAGATGATGTTGAGGTTGTGTTGGCGTGCGATGGCCGCGAGGGGGCTCATGTATACGTTGAAGAGGGTGGGGCTGAGTGATGATCCTTGCGGGACGCCGCAAATAACTTTGGTGGCCTCTGACTTAAAAGGCGGGAGGCGGACTCTCTGAGTTCTTCCTGCGAGGAACGAGATGATCCATTCCAATGCTTTTCCTTGAATTCCGATGTTTCTGAGGCGTTGTATCAGGGTGCTATGACAGACTGTGTCGAAGGCTGCAGAGAGGTCAAGGAGGATGAGGGCGACTGTGTCTCCGTTGTCCAGAAGTGTTCGAATGTCGTCTGTTGCTGCGATGAGGGCGGTCTCAGTGCTGTGTTTGGCTCGGAAGCTGCACTGTGATGAGTCGAGGGATTTGTTGGCTTCGAGGAAGGCGGCGAGCTGGTTGTTGACTGCTTTCTCAATGACTTTGGCCGGGAATGGTAGGAGCGAAATTGGGCGGTAGTTTTTGAGTTCGGTGGGGTCAGCTGTGGGTTTTTTCAGGAGGGCGCTGAGTTCGGCGTGTTTCCAGCTTTCCAGGAAGGTGGCGGATTTGAAGGAGCAATTGATGACGTCTTGGAGATAGGGTGCTATGATGGAGTCTGCTTTGTTGAAGATGTGGTGAGGGCATGGATCTGTGGGGGATCCTGAGTGGATGGAGTTCATCAGGCGGATCAGGAGACCCACGGGGGACGCGTGCAGTGTCAAAACACAGCGGCAAATCACTATTTACTTCTATGGAGAAAGTTGCAATTAGATTTTTAAAGATTAAGGACACTTAGGAGTGGACTAGGAACAAACCCCTTCAGTACTGGACAGTTCAAGAGTCAAGACCCACATTAGCACCAAAGTACTCGTGTTACCTCACCCAGGGAAGCAGGGCGCATAGGTGTCTTTTCGTGTCAGGTTTCGTCGTTTCCTATAGAGAGCTGCAAAGAGGCGCTGCAGGCGACCAGATGAAAAGAGTCCGGATGGATCCAAGGGTGGATAGAAGATCTGAAGAACCTGAAAGCAGAGGGGACAGAGTCTGGGTCACTTGCCAGTGACCAGGGACGCAGTAAGAAGATGCCCACTGATGTCGGGTGATTTCAGGTGCAGGAGATGAAGCTTGACACTTTCGCCACGAGGACCAGGAGGCATCGATAACAACCAGGAGCTGGATTCGAGCTCTCCCACATTGGATGTCGAGTGCTGCAGCGTCGGTATCCGGATTGGACTCAACAAGCCTTGGCAACAGCAACCCACGCAGAATGCAAAGATTGGCTTCGGAGCAGACCAGCAAGGTCTGAGGGACTCACCTTTTGGAGGGGAGTCAGGGCACGTCTAGAGCAACCAGGGAAACCCAATAAACAAAGGAGTTTCCTTTGTGGGGACCCACCAGTCGACGGACCAGGGATCGCGAAGGGGCCTCAAGCAGAAATGCTAGAAGCGGGCCCACGGAACACTCGTGGAGTGTAGGTCCACAATCTTCGGTGCAGATGGTGCTCAGGGCTTGGACTACAAGTAGCCCAATGCACAACTTCTGGAAAGCTCGGGAAGTAAGTGCACTACCAAATGTACACAGTGTCCAGGAGTTCCGGTCCCACGTCTCTCGTGATGGCTACAGGTCTCAGCTTTGCTGAGATCTCGTGTCGGCCTCGGAGATGTCTGGAAGTCTGTGTCCTGTGTCGCAGATTCTTCGGGATCCAGTGGGAGCCTTGAAAATGCAGACCAGCAAGATGCTTCTTTGGTGCCTGTTAGAACAAGGGAGTCACTCCTTGACCCCAAGGGGGATCCTTTCATCTTCTAGTCGAAATAGAATGTCAAAGTTCCAGGATATATGTTGCAGAGTTTCGTCCAGAGTAATCTGAAGTACTAGGAACTAGGTTCCTATACTTATACTAAGTTTAGGGGATGGACTAACTGTAAGGTCCCACCTATGGGAGGACCTGGGGAGGAGGTGGTTACACCCCTTCCCCTTTGTCCAGCTTTGCGCCAGAGCTGAAGCTGAGTGCCCCAGTAACCTGTTTGAACTAGGGTATGCACAGGGACACCTTGTGTGCCCCAGGCACTGTCTGAAAAGCATTCACTGAATGCACCCACCCTGCTCTAATACACTAAAGACTTTCTGGGGAGGTGGTTACACCTCCCTGGACAGGAAACCTACTGTCAAGGCCTCCCCTGCCGGAGTTTCATCCAGCAGCAGGAGGTCAGACTCATGTCTTTGGCAGCAGCATCCGATTTGTGACGCAGGGGCTCTTTTAAACTATTACCGGTCAGGTAAGTGTGTGCATGTCTTATCCCTCAAGAAGGGTGGATTTCTACCCCTGCCGCCAGAACTGGCGGGGGGGGGGTAGGATTTCAAAGTGTTTGACACCAAACACGACATGTTTTGATGCAGCCATTCCAAAGTTAGCATTTACAGCGAGGTTATAATGAACTTAAGAGTATATGGTATGGCTGTAACACAGAACAGCTATAAGGATGGGATTCCGAAAGCTGCATAGGGGCTCAGCTCATGCTTGAGCACCCTCTCACACATAACCAAGCACTCTGCCTTCAGGATTGTCAAGGCCTGCCATATGAGTGACATATAGGTTTCTATGTGTCTGTATATGTAGGTAAATGTAGTTGTACTATATCTTAGTAAGGGCAAGCACCACCTTACACAGGCTGCAGTAGCAGACCTGTGGTGCCATTTTGGAAGGCTTCCCAGGGGTGGTATAATACATGCTTCAGCCCCTGGTAGGCCTCTGGGATACCTATGCCCTTGGTACCTAAGGTACCATCTACTAGGGACTCACAAGGGTAACCCAGTAACCAATCTGGAGTGTACCATATGAACATGCAATCAGTTTAGAGAGGAAGCAGCTAGGCTGGGGTCCTGGTTAGCAGAGGCCCTGCCAGACTAAAGTCGAGAATCAGTGAAACACCAGCAAAAAGTGGGGGTAACCATAGTAAGCAGATCCTACTCTCCTACACAACCCTCCCCCCCCCCCCACCCCAACGCAGGGACATTAAACTAACCTTGACCAGTTAAGTCTTCATTTTCTAAGTGGAAATATCTGGAGAGTCCATCTGCATTGGCATGGTTACTCCCAGGTCTATGTTCCACTGTATAGTCCATCCCCTGTAGGGAAATGGACCACCTCAAAAGTTTGGGGTTTTCACCCTTCATCTGTTTTAGCCATAAGAGGGGCTTTTGGTCTGTCTGAACAGTGAAGTGAGTGCCAAGTAAGTATGGACTCAGCTTCTTCAGAACCCAAACCACAGCAAAGGCCTCCCTCTCAATAGCTGACCAACGTTTCTCTCTAGGGGTCAACTTTCTGCTAATAAAAGCTACTGGCTGATCCTGACCTTCATTGTTCAATTGTGACAGCACAGCCCCTACCCCCAACTCAGATGCATCTGTGTGGACAATGAATTATCTGGAGTAGTTAGGACTTTGCAGAATTGGTGCAGTGCGATTGGCCTGCTTCAGGTCATCAAATCCCCTTTGACAGCTGACTGTCCACTTAACTTTCTTAGGGATTTTCTTAGAAGTTAAGTCATTCAGGGGTGTTACAATGGATCCATACCCCTTGACAAATCTTCTATATTACCCAGTCAGGCCCAAGAAAGCTCTCACCTGAGTCTGGGTAGTGGGAGCTACCCAGACCATGATGGTCTGGATTTTGCTCTGCAATGTTTGAATCTGGCCTCCACCTACAAGGTGGCCCAGGTATACAACCTGACTGTCATGTTTTGTCAGGATAGCTCTTCTGGTATGAATGCGGGAGAATATGCTGCTCCGCACCTCTTGCGAACATCAAAACACCCGACTTCTGGTCCAGAGGAGTTAGCAGTCTAGCTACAATTCGGATGCTGCCGGTGACTCCAAGCCCTTCCGGGGGAAACCACATATGAACCGCGGTTTCCGCCCGATCTGCGCTTTGGATTCCGGAAACCTTCGGCATTCTACAGCCTTGGACCAGGTATTCATGCCGTCTTGGGATTCCTTCTTGCCTGGCCGTATTTGCCTCATTGCGCCGTTGCGCGTTCAGTCATCCTGTGTCTGTGACCAGCACCGATACGCTACTTTCAGCCCGGCTCTCTGGTATTGCCGCCCTGATTGCTTTGTTTCCTTTTTCCCTGCCAAGCACTGGCGTGCTGGAACTTGCCTTACTTTGTGTAGTGCCATAACGTGCTGAAGCGCTAGAACTTGTCTTACTTTGTGTAGTGCCATATCGCGCTGGAGCGCTATTGTTGATTTTTCCTTGCCACGCGCTGGAGCGCTATTGTTGATTTTCCCTTGCTACGCGCTGGAGCGCTATTGCTGAATTTGCCTTACAACGCACTGGAGCGCTATTTTTGATTTTGCCTTGCCACGCGCCGGACCAGGTGATCCTCCCAGGTGGAGCTAAAGACAGCAATATCATCCAGATAAGCTGCACTATAGTCTTCCAGGCCTGTTAAGACTTTGTTCACCAACCTTTGAAATGTGGCAGGTGCATTCTTCAGACCAAGAAGAAAGTCCAGGAAAGACATGGCTTGGCAGTTCGGGCTGGACTGTTCCCATGAGGCACAGGGTCAAGGCTGATTTGCATATGGCCATGTCTGAACTGGGGTGGTGTGGAGTGCAAAAAAACGATGGATTTAGGCCCAGATCTCTGTACTGGGGTGAATGTATGACATTGTTCTGCATTCTGTCCATCAACTGTTGTTTTTGCATTTGTCACCCTGAGTGGGATGGGTATGCTCAGACGTGAGTCCCATGCTCTCCACACCACTGAAGTCAAGCTATCCTGGCTGAAGACGGCTGATAGCCAGAAACCGGTCCTAGGATGCTTGATTCCGGTCCAGGAAAGACATGGCTTGGCAGTTCGGGCTGGACTGTTCCCATGAGGCACAGGGTCAAGGCTGATTTGCATATGGCCATGTCTGAACTGGGGTGGTGTGGAGGAGTGCAAAACAACGATGGATTTAGGACCAGATCTCTGTACTGGGATGAATGTATGACATTGTTCTGCATTCTGTCCATCAACTGTTGTTTTTGCATTTGTCACCCCGAGTGGGATGGGTATGCTCAGACCTGAGTCCCATGCTCTCCACACCACTGGAGTCAAGCTATCCTGGCTGAAGACGGCTGATAGCCAGAAACCGGTCCTAGGATGCTTGATTCCGGTCCAGGAACGACATGGCTTGGCAGTTCGGTCTGGACTGTTCCCATGAGGCACAGGGTCAAGGCAGATTTGCATATGGCCAAGTCTGAACTGGGGTGGTGTGGAGTGCAAAAAACGATGGGTTTAGGCCCAGATCTCTGTACTGGGGTGAATGTATGACATTGTTCTGCATTCTGTCCATCAACTGTTGTTTTTGCATTTGTCACCCCGAGTGGGATGGGTATGCTCAGACGTGAGTCCCATGCTCTCCACACCACTGGAGTCAAGCTATCCTGGCTGAAGACGGCTGATAGCCAGAAACCGGTCATAGGATGCTTGATTCCGGTCCAGGAAAGACATGGCTTGGCAGTTTGGGCTGGACTGTTCCCATGAGGCACAGGGTCAAGGCTGATTTGCATATGGCCATGTCTGAACTGGGGTGGTGTGGAGTGCAAAAAAACGATGGATTTAGGCCCAGATCTCTGTACTGGGGTGAATGTATGACATTGTTCTGCATTCTGTCCATCAACTGTTGTTTTTGCATTCTTTAGACCAAAGGGTATTACCACAAATTGATAATGTTCACTAGGGGTTGAGAATGCTGTTTTTGGCTTTGTATCATCAGCTAGTCTGATCTGCCAGTAGCCAGCTGTTAGATCAAATGTGCTCAGAAATTTGGCTGAGGCCAACATATCTATGAGCTCATCTGCTCTGGGAATTAGATAGGCATCAGTCCTAGTGACTGCATTGAGACCCCTTGTAGTCTACACTAAACCTCATCTCTCTCTTACCACCCTGGGTGTGAGGTTTGGGTTCCAAGACTACTGGATTAGCCCAAGGGCTATCTGAGGGTTCAATCACTCCTAAATCCAACATTTTCTGGACTTCAGTCCTGATACAGTCCTTGACATGATCAGGTTGCCTGTAAATCTTATTTTTAACAGGCAGCCTGTCCCCAGTGTCCACGTCATGCGTGCACAAGGTAGTCTGATTTGGAGTCAATGAAAACATATGTCTAAACTGATTTAGAACTTGTCTGCAATCAGTTTGCTGCTGATTATTGAGGCTGCCTGCAAAGGCTTCTCCATCAACTGATCCATCATCAGGGTTCTGAGAGAGCAGGTCTGGGAGAGGGCCACTCTCTTCCTTCTGTCCTTCATCAGTAGCCATGAGCAAGCCTATGTCTGCCCTGTCAACATATGGTTTCAATCTGTTGACATGAAGCACCCTATGGGGGCTCCTGGGAGTTCCGAGATGTACCAAATAGGTAACCTCTCCCTTTCGTTCAACAATAGTGTGGGGCCCACTCCACTTGTCTTGGAGAGCTGCTGGGGCCACAGGCTCCAACACCCATACTATTTGTCCTGGCTGGTAAACAGTCAGTACAGCCTTTTGGTCATGCCAGGCTTTCTGTAATTCCTGGCTAGCCTCAAGGTTTTTAGTTGCTTTTTTCATGTACTCAGTCATCCTTGAGCGGAGACCAAGTACATAGTCCCCAATATCCTGTTTAGGAGGTTTTAGAGGTATCCTCCATCCCTCCTCCACCAGACAAAGTGGTAGTCTGACAGGGTGTCCAAACAGAAGTTCAAATGGGCTGTAGCCAACGCCCTTCTGAGGAACCTCTCTGTATGCAAATAAAAGGCAGGGTGACAGGATGTCCCATCTCAACCTGAGCTTTTCTGGGAGACTCTTAATCATACCCTTTAAGGTTTTGGTGACTCTTTCAACTAAACCATTGCACTGTGGATGATAGGGTGTGGTGAATTTATAGTTCACTCCACATTCCTGCCACATTGCAGTCAAGTAGTTGGACATAAAGTTTGCATCTCTGTCAGATACTACCTCCTTAGGAAACCCCACTCTTGAGAACACTCCCAAGAGGGCTCTTGCCACAACAGGTGCCGTAGTGGTCCTAAGGGGAATAGCTTCTGGGTACCTAGTGGCATCGTCCACCACCACTAGGATAAACCTGTGCCCAGATGCTGTCTGAGGATCCATTGCTCCAACAATGTCAATCCCCACTCTCTCAAAGGGAACCCCCACCACAGGTAGTGGTATCAACGAGGCCTTTGAAGCGCCACCTGCCTTACAACTGGCTTGACAGGTTACACAGGAGCATCAAAACTCCTTTGTGTCCCAAGTCTTGTTCTGGCCCAGGTGTCCTGCTATAGGAATATCATGGGCTAGTGTCAATTGGAAGCCTCTAAACTTCAGAGGCATAACCAACCTCCTGGGTGCACCAGGCTTGGGGTCTCTACTCTCTGAGTACAGGAGTCCATCATCCCAATAAATCTTATGGGTGCCACTAGCATTCCCAGCAGCAATCACCAGCAGCTTGCTGTCTGAGGGGTTCAAGAGATCTGCCCTGGAAGGGCCCCCTGTCCCCAAGAACTCAGCCTGATCAGGCTCAAGCTCCTCTGGGACAGTTCCTTCTTCAGGCTCACAGTCATCTCCCTCAAGAGACTGATCATCACTCTGAGTCAGGGGGGAAGGCACTGCCTTAACCATACTGCTCCTTTCCTTGGAAGGCACCTGGTCCATTATTCCAAAATCCAGGGCCTGTTCAGTGTTAGACTTTCTGACCTGTGACCTAGCCACAGCAAACACGTTTGCAGGGATCCCTAACATTTCTGCATGGGTCCTCAACTCCACTTCAAACCAGGCTGAAGTCTCTAAGTCATTTCCAAGCAAGCATTCTACAGGGAGGTCTGCACTTATCACAACCTTCTTAAGGCCAGTTACCCCTCCCCAGGAGAAATTAACAACTGCCAGGGAATGGTTGGTCCTAACATTGCTAGCATTGCTCACTTGGTAAGTCTCACCAAGTCTGGTGTCACCATTGTGACACTTGCCCCTGTGTCCCTGTAGGCCAAAGCCTCTTTTTGATTTATCAAAGGCCGTTGTCTGTACTTGCCCAGGTTACTGGGACTCACAGAGCAGGACATAGCCAAGCCTCCATCACAGACTAACACAGCCTGAGTTGGAACTCTGACTAGGCCAGAGCCCATCTCAGATCCCAGGGTCAACCCTACCACACCCTTCTGCTGTGAAGCATCATTTGTAGCTGAACTAGGGGGAACAGTTGCCTTCGGGCAATGGTGGCTGGTGCTGCATCTCTCTTGGTGCAGTCACTAGTTCAATGGCTATTCTGTTTACAGACTTTTTACCATGGTTTCCTTGGGCCTTCTTTCTTTTTGGAAGATTGGGAATTCCCACCATTAGAAGCTTTTTGGGGACCTTGTGAAGACTTCTGGTCTTTAACCTTCTCCCCACCTTTTTGATCTTGCATCTTTTAGTCACCACCTTGGTTCTGTACCTTCTGCTTCACCCTGGTTCTGACCCATTTGTCTGCCTTCTTTACCAATTCTCATGGATAGGTCAGATGAGGTTCTGATGCAACAGCTGATTTTGACAGTTATTAAGGATCTGCTCCCTCATGATCAGATTATACAATCCTGTCTAGTCACACACGTTACTGCCCAATAACCAGCCCTCCAGAGCCTTAGTAGCACAATTTACAAAGTCAACCCAGTCCTGAGTCTGTGTCTTCTGGGTATTTCTGAACTGTATTCTATACTGCTCAGTGGTTAAGCCAAACCCATCTATTAGAGCACTCTTCAGGACCTTGTAATCATCAGCATCCTCTTCTCTGACAGTGAGGAGCTTGTCGCTACCTTTGTCTGCAAAGGAGAGCCACAAGATTGCTGCCCACTGCTGCTGTGGTACCTTCTGTACTTTGCATGCCCTCTCCAGTGCAGTTATCCATTTGCCGATGTCATCCCCATTCTGATAGGGAGGGACAATCTTGTTAAGGTTTATATGGTCATAAGACCTTCCCCTACCACTAGGGAAGTTGCTGCCACCATGGGGTTCTAGCCCCATCTTTTATCTTGCTCTTTCAAGCTCTAAGGTTTCCTTCTCTAGGGCTACTCTTTGTCTCCTTATCCTCAGCTGGGCTTCTTCTATTCTTACCTGATTCTCTTGCGTCTTCTGGGAGGTACCCCTCCTATGAGAAGTGACAGAGGACCCTATAGATGTACCAGAATGATCAGATTTCACTGAAGGTGATCTGGTTCTTCTGGGTCCACCACCAACCTTTCCTGGGGGGACAAGGGACAAAGATAGGGCCATCTTGACCATCCTCATCTCCAGTTGGAGCTGGATTCCCCAGGTCTAGGTTATTGTCACCTGCCTGGCCAGCATCAGAGTCTTGAGTCCTGGTGGGCTAACCCACTGGGATTCTCCTCCTCTGGTGTACCCACCCACTGCCTACCCTTCCAGGCTCTGAGACCTGTCTAAAGTCATCAAACAGCCATGCCTCTATGAGGCGTTGGGTATTGGTATTTTGTCCTGTCTTCAATTTCCTCAAAGCACACAGAGCCCTTAACTCTTGGAAAGGGAATGTGTCATATTTAGATGTCTGTACTTGACTGACATCTGTCAGAGACCCACTAGGTCCTGCCTTTGACGTCATGACTAGTGAGGTGTGATGTATGCACTACGTACACTATTTGTTTACCTACTAAACCTCTCTTGAGTTGTAGAAAGGGTGTGCTAAGCCCTTGACACACAACTCTAAGTTCAGTAGAACTTACTGTATTTAAGCTTGTATTATATGTACCTCAGGTACCTTTAGTGGTTTTTCAAATGATCAACACTTGAGATTATCTGGTAAAACAATGTAAGCTGGAATCCCACACGCTGCACACCAATGTGAGAAGTTGACCTGGCATATGCTGTCCACTATTCCAGTGGGCACCTTGCACCAGTTCAAACGACCCTTATTGATAGTAGGTTTAAATACAACCTTTATAGAAAGCTATCTAGTGGTAGCTGCGGAGAGCAGCCTTCAGGCTAAGTCTTGAAGGAATGTAAAGCAGCTTGTTTTACCAGTTTATAATCTCATGAATGACAAAATGAAAGAAGAACCACACCAGGTATATATAAAATACATATGTATTTATTCTAAACACATCCCTCTTGTCTCTTTATGAGGCTAGAGGCAAAAGTAGCACACAGTAAATTAGCACAGTATACATTTTACCCTAGGGGCCTCACAAACTATATACTTAGAAAGTGGTATAAGTACCGCTGTGAACATAGAGACAAGGTCTAGGGCCTGTATAACCGCTGGGGCAACCAGGAACCACCCAAGGTAGGGACGCAGGAGACCAACAGGGCATGCTTGCAGTGTCTAAACACAGCCGCAAATCACCATTGACTTCTATTGAGAAAATTGCTATCAGATTTTTAAAGATTAAGGACACTTGGGAGTGGACTAGGAACAAACCCCTTCAGTACTGGACAGGTCAAGAGTCAAGACCCACGGGAGCACAGAAGTACTCGTGTTACCTCACCTAGGGAAGCTGGGTGCATAGGTGTCTTTTCGTGTTGGGGTTCGTCGTTTCCTATGGAGAGCTGCAAAGTAGTGCTGCAGGCGACCAGCTGAAAAGTGTCCGGATGGATCCAAGGGTGTATCTAAGAACTGAAGAACCTGAAAGCAGAGGGGACAGAGTCTGGGTCACTTGCCACTGACCAGGGAGGCAGTAAGAAGATGCCCACCGATGTCGGGGGATTTCAGGTCCAGGAGGTGAAGCTTGACTCTTCCGCCACGAGGACCAGGAGGTGTCGACGACAACCAGGAGCTGGATTCGAGCTGTCCCACATCGGATGTCGAGTGCTGCAGCGCCGGTATCCGGATTGGGCCCAACAAGCCTTGGCAACAGCAACACACGCAGAATGCAAAGATTAGCTTCGGAGCAGACCAGCAAGGTCTGAGGGACTCACCCTCTGGAGGGGAGTCAGGGCACGTCTGGAGCAACCAGGGAAGCCCAGGAAACAAAAGAGTTACCTTTGTGGGGATCCACCAGTCGACGGACCAGGGATCGCGAAGGGGCCTCGAGCAGAAATGCTAGAAGCGGGCCCACGGAACACTTGTGGAGTGTAGGCCCACAATCTTCAGTGCAGATGGTGCTCAGGGCTTGAACTATCGGTAGCCCAATGCACAACTTTGGGAAAGCTCGGGAAGTAGGTGCACTATTACATGTCCCACGTCTCTCGTGATGGCTACAGGTCTCAGCTTTGCTGAGATCTCGTGCCGGCTTCGGAGATGTCTGGAAGTCCGTGTCCTGTGTCGCAGATTCTTCAGGATCCGGCGGGAGCCTTGAAAATGCAAACCAGCAAGATGCTTCTTTGGTGCCTGTTTGAACAGGGGAGTCACTCCTAGACCCCAAGGGAGATCCTTCCATCTTCTAGTCAAAATAGAATGCCGAAGTTCTAGGATATATGTTGCTGAGTTTCGTCCAAGGTAATCTGAAGTCTTAGGGACTGGGTTCCTATACTTATACTAAGTTTAGGGGATGGACTAACTCTAAGGCCCCACCTATGGGAGGACCTGGGGAGGGGGTGGTTACACCCTTCCACTTTGTTCAGTTTTGCGCCAGAGCTGCGGCTGAGTGCCCCAGCAACCGGTTTGAACTGGGATATGCACAGGGACACCTTGTGTGCCCCAGGCACTGACTGAAAAGCATTCACTGAAAGCACCCACCCTGCCCCAATACACTAAAGCCTGTCTGGGGAGGTGGTTACACCTCCCTGGACAGGAAACCTATTGTTCAGGCCTCCCCTGCCAGAGTTTCGTTCAGCAGCAGGAGGTCAGACTTGTGTCTGTGGCAGCAGCATCCATGTTGTGATGCTGGGGCTCTTTTAAACTATTACCGGTCAGGTAAGTGTGTACATGTCTTCTTCCTCTAGAAGGGTGGAATTCTACCCCCGCCGGCAGAACTGGCGGGGGTAGGATTCCAAAGCATTTGACACCAAACACAACATGTTTTGATGCAGCCATTCCAAAGTTAGCTTTTACCGCAAGGTTATAATTCACTTAAGAGTATATGGTATGGTTGTATCACAGAACAGTTATAAGGAAGGGATTCCGAAAGCTGCAGAGGGGCCCAGCTCATGCATGGGCACCCTCTCACATAAAACCAAGCACTGGACTTCAGGATTGTCAAGGCCTGCCATAGAAGTGACTTATAGGTTTATATGTGTCTGTATATATAGGTGGATATAGGTATACTATATCTTAGTACGGGGTACAAGTACCACCTTACCCAGGCTGCGGTAGCAGACCTGTGGTGCCATTTTGGAAGGCTTCCCAGGGGTAACATAATACATGCCTCTGCCCCATGTAAGCCACTGCGGTACCTATGCCCTTGGTACCTAAGGTACCATCTACTAGGGACTCACAAGGGCAACCCAGTAACCAATCTGGAGTGTACCTAAAGTACATACAATCAATTTAGAGAGAAAGCAGCTAGGCTGGGGTCCTGGTTAGCAGTGCCCCAGCCAGACTAAAGTCGATAAATGAGTGAAACACAGCAAAAAGTGGGAGTAACCATAGTAAACAGATCCTACTCTTCTACAGGCGGGTACAGCCCCCTCTCAGTGCTTGCAAAGCAGTCAAGCACAGCACCCTCCAGGTGCGTGCAAAGCAAAAGCAGTCAGAACAGCAGCCTCCCAATGCCTGCAAAGCAGTCAGGTACAGCACCCTCCCAGTGCTTGCAAAGCAGTCGGATACAGCACTCTCCCGGTGCCTGTATGGCACCTGGGCACTGCCTCCAGCACGTTGGACATTGCGAATGGCGCCTAAATGTCGGTCCTGCTGCTGTGACAGTGGCCAGGAGGGTCAGATATGGGGGCTGGGTGCTGTGCTTGCTCCCGCAGGCTGTGGGCAGAGGGATTAGTGTACCACACAGGTGCATTACCTCGGGTTTCAAATGCTCACACAGGGAGCCATGTGTTCAGGAGATCTAATGGGAACACCTTGTGCCTAAAGCTTAGTGACCACACAGGGGCAACTCACTGCTGCTCCACGGTCCCACAGCTTGCATGTGTCAGTGAGAATATTTCTGAACTCATAAGTAGATGTCAACTGCACAGACAGGGCACAGATATCTTTGGACAGCATTATCCACTGCATTGTGAAAGGGCATGTACTTCTTAGAGGCCGACTGTATGAGAAACTGGTATCCTCAGATTTTGTTTGCCCCTGGCATTGTGCCAATCTAGGGTGTGCGCAGAGGCCTGGGCCTGTCGCTGGTAATGCAATGTTCAGAACCTGTTCTATGACTTGGAGGGATGCAGAAAGCAAACCCTCACAGCAGGCATAGGTTACCGTCCCTGTCTGACACTGATAGCAGTGGTGGCAGCGTACTGAGTTTTTAAGAATAAGCAGTGCGACCAGACTTGTGTCTCTGTGCCAGAAGTGAGCATGGTCTACTCACTACTCTTGTGTAAGGTTCTGCTGTTGTGTAAGCTGCCTCCCCCCACCCCTGAAACTGCTTTGACTTTCTGTGTGCTTGTAGGTGCAGCAAATGTGTTAAACATATGTGGTATCAGGGCTCTGTTTCTACCTGCAGCCTAGTGCTATGAGCAGTGGGACCTGTTATACCTGGCCCCTGGCACAGCCTAGTTGAGATTACACATGCCTGCGGCTTCCTCTGATGATTGGCCGACAGCACAGCCTGGTTAAGATGACACATGCATGCAGCTTCCTCTGACGATTGGCCGCTGGCACAGCCTGGTTGAGATGACAGATACATGCAGCTTCCTCTGACGATTGGCCACCGGCACAGCCTGGTTGAGATGACTGTAGGAAGGTGGATATCTGACTATATGGTTACCCCAACTTTTTGCCTAGTATTTAGCTGGTTTTTGACTTAGTTGGCCTGGGATCCTGCTATTCAGGGCCCCAGGCTATCTGCTCTCTCTGTAAAATGAACTCCATGTACTTTAGGTACATACCTAATTGGGAATTGGGTCACCTTTGTGAGCCCCCGCATAGTGTACCATAGGTACCCAGGGCATAGGTGCATCCAAGGCCTACCAGGGGCTGAAGCATGTATTATGCCACCCCTGGCTGGCCATCCAAACTGACACCACAGGCTGATCACTTAGCTTTGGCAAGGTGGTGTAATCACTCCTTTGCTTAGATATAGTATACCTATATCTACCCTTATATATAGACACATATATACCTATAAGTCACTCTTATGGCAGGCCTTGACAATCCTGAAGGCAGAGTGCTTGGTTTTATGTGAGAGG
Organism: Lissotriton vulgaris; assembly: GCF_964263255.1. Lineage (NCBI taxonomy): Eukaryota > Metazoa > Chordata > Amphibia > Caudata > Salamandridae > Lissotriton > Lissotriton vulgaris. The sequence goes on along the minus strand of NC_141693.1, from coordinate 2,018,632,799 downwards.
GTGCTCTGGCATGAGCTGAGCCCTTCTGCAGCTTTTGGAACCATGTCCTTATAGCTGTTCTACGATATAGCCTTACCATATACTCTTAAGTGCATTATAATCCTCGTGGTTAATGCTAACTTTGGTTTGAAAAAAACAGTCTTTACCTTGCTCTTGGAGGCTGTTGTACACTTGGGTTGGTGCCACTGCTGTATGCATCTCACTTAGCTGCACTTCCCCTTGAGTTTCGGAAGGATAACTGAAGATTGTAAAAATTTGATGTACTCAGAATTCCCTTTTTAACTCAACGAATATCCTTTGCCTTTTGTAGAGACCTGTGTGTGCGGAGCATAGATAGATTTTGGTGGTGATTTCCTATCTAAGGGAGAATTTGATAGATTTTGATTGTGGTTCATCTTTTTGAAAGGGAGAATTTGGTAGATTTTGATAGTGTCTTCTGTCTTTGTACTGGAGAATTTGGCCTTATACCTCCAGTGAGGTATTTTTGCTTAGATTAGACCAGACATAATTTTATTCACAGCATTTTTGAAATACATAATAATAGGTTATCAAGGCTGACACACTAGTAATAATTCAGGCGCCAGCCTATCTTAACTTGGTTTTGGTGGAGCAAAAAGATAGATTGCATGGTTATATGTAGGAAAATGCCCCCCACCACACTTTTTGCTCCAAATGCTGTTACTCTGATAGTGCACTGGAGTCTGCTGCCCAGACCCCTGTGTCTCTGCTCTCTCCCAAAACTGTTATGTTTGACTTGGTAATCCCAAATTGGCAAAAACTTTACCCCCTTATAAGTCCCTGGTATATGATACTAGGGGTACCCAGGGCATAGGTGGTAAAGGGGTCCCCAGGGCAGCAACACATTTTTGTGCCACCCTCGGTGACCCAAGCAGACTACTGACGGCAGGCCTGCCAGTGCATTCAGGAGTAGTGCAAACTACTCGAACTCAACTGTACCCTCACTATATCTTCTTTTAATATATGTTGGCCACAACTAAGGTCGGTGTCCTCAGCCCAGGAGGCAGGGTGCAGTATATTAAAGGTGAGGACATAAAAGTGCAAACCTATATGTCCCTATACTGGTGTTCCCCATTGGAAACTGCTATAAGTGTGGGTGGTCCATTGGAGAACATGGGCTGCCACCCGGGCATTACCAAGGTTGGTATCCAACAACGTGATCCGGACCTCCTGTCAGGCAGTGCGATCACTCCCAGGAGCAAAGGCTTGGACAGGAAGGAGGTCACACCTTTCTCTTTCCAAGCTGGCTATTGAACTGGAACAACACGGGAACGAGATTCAAAAGCTGCACCGCCTCTGATATGCATTGGGGTCCAGTGTTGTTAAGGGCTTCGTACGAATGAATGAGGGGAGACTTATACTGCGCAACTTAGCCCAAGGGCATCAAGGCACCAATAAGGTCAAACAGTCTAAAATCCTCCTAGTGCGCGTTTACGAGTAAGCCTCTACAAAAAAACACGTTTTTAATGCTTTACGGAAAAGCGCAAGGGAGGGTTGTCCTGCCAATTCAGGGGGAGAGAATTCCAGAGCCTGGGCACCAGGGTAGAGAAGGCTCTACCTCCCCACCTTGCTTTTCCAAATCTTGGAACTGAAAGAAGATTTTTGTTCGATGTGCGGAGAGCTCTGCTGGGGGAGTAAGAGTGTAGGAGGGACCTGATACCCTCTGGGCCAGTGCCATACACAGCCCCATGAGCGAGACAAAGGATCTTGAAAGAGATCCTGGACTGGATAGGCAGCCAATGCAGGTTCTTCCTGGCCGAAGAAGCTGAAGAAAGTCTAGGAAGATTAAGGACCATCTTTGCCGCCGCGTTTTGCACTATCTGCAGGCGCTGGATGAGGCTCTTATTAATACCCAAATAGAGCTCATTGCAGTAATCCAGTCGCGAAGAGACGAGTGCCACTGACTTGCTTCCGGGCATCAGGGGAGAGGTAGTGGGCGATCTTTCTGAGGATCCTGATGATACCACAGCATGTGGAAACAGTCCTGGAACCTGGCGTTTAAAGAAGAGTGAGGTATCTATCAGTACCCCCAGATTCCTAGCAGATTGAGAGGGAAGGGGACAGTCCCCAAGGGACACAGGCCACCAGTCGCTCGACCAGACGTCCTGGTTGCCCCCGAAGATCAAGACCTCTGTCTTCTCTCCGTTTAACTTCAGGAAGTTCTGGATCATCCATTGGGATACAGCCTCCATACAGTTCCTGAAGTTCAGGGCAGAATCACTCACAGACTGTGTGAGGGAGACCATGATTTGGGTGTCGTCGCCATATGACAGCACCTCAAACCCAAAAGATCTCACTACCCTGGCAAGTGGGGTCACATAGATGTTAAGCAGTGTGTGAGCAGTTCGAATGCCACTCTTTCTTCGCCACGGAGCCAGTGGGGGTCTCTGAGGTGCTGGGTGTTGTGGTTGTGTTGTGGGATGCTGAGGACAAGTCTGACTGCGGAGTTCTGGACGGTCTGGAGTTTGTGAAAGAGAGATTTGTTGATTCTGAGGTAGAGGGGATTTCCATAGTCCATTCTGCCGGTGATGAGTACGTGGGTGATATGGGGTTGACAGGGGGATCCATTTGAAGATCTTGCAAAGTATGCAGATGATGTTGAAGCATGTTGAGGATACAGTGTTGATCTGTCGGTTCATGGTGAGAGAGGGGTCGAGTATGATGCCAAGGTTGCGGGTGTGTTCCTTAGGGGTGGGAGGGTTTCCGGGGCTGGGGGCCATCATGTGTCGTCCCACGCAGTGGATCCAAGGATGAGGACTTTCGCTTTCTCCCAGTTGAGCAGCTCTGTTCATCCAGGTAGTGACGTCCTGCATTCTTTCCTACTAGCTCCCACATCCCTAACTCCCCTAAATCCAGGATTTAAGGGACACCAGAACCTTAATTTTGAATAAATTGCATCAAGGAAGGATCGAGAGGCGACCGGTGTTGCAGAAAACAGAACTTTGCCCACCACACCAAAGCAAAGAGGGATCATTTGTCCCTGGGGTAACATACTTGGAACCAAATGATTAAGCCTTGACCTTGGCTAAAACTCAGCTCTCCCTGAGAAGCCAGAAGCACCCTCAGACTACCCAGGACTAGTGGGTCTAGTCCTCTGCAAACTGCAGGTAAAAACCCGCAACAAATTCAAAGAATCGCTGGCCATCGGACCCTCTAAGGGATTTCCCAAATCCAGCTGGTCTAGTGCACTGTGGGAGTTGTACTATTGCCTGCCACAAAGATTCAGGCCACTACCTCACTTCCTGGGACCCAGTGAAGGGCTATTACCTTTTTACTGCACTTACTGCTGCCAAGGCTTATCGGTCACCAATCCAGCAACTAACGCCTACACTCGTCACTGCATCTACAGGGAACACTGTGCAACCTTCATCCGACATCGGCAGCTTTGCATCTGTTGTGTTTTTGCATTCTGTTTCCTTGCAACTCTCTGTAAACAGTAAACCAGCATCCCAGTTGTTTCCATTCAGCATCACGGACAGCCAGGGCAACTCTGCACCTGGACTCTACTGGCTAGGTAAAATTGATCTGACTGTTGTGTTCTGATCCAGGGGCCCTCATGACCTTAACCATGTGAGGGTATCACGTAACTCGACCTGCAAGTGACCGATTGGCATTAGTGGTTTTTCCCATTGAACACAATGTTATATTTTCTTTGTATTATTTTGCTCTTATTTAATATTGCTTCAAAAATCAATAACCCCAGTTACATGAATGCTATTCTGTTCCGTTTGGGGTCTAAATGAAGATAAAAATGCACTCTATTGTTATGAAATTTTGTCAGATGTCTCTCGAGTTATGTCATCTATGTTTGTTCTCTGAAATGGTTAACACATGTTCCTCTAGTAAAGCCTGACTGCTCTTTGCCACTCTACCAGGACTGAGCTATGGATTTATTAGAGTGAATCCAAGGACCATCTCTGGGGTATTGTGATAGTATTACATGGTGAGGTCTAACCCACACACGACAATACACCGCTTTCCTACGTTACTAAACTCAGATCTTTTGCTATTGATAGTCCGCAAACAAACTAAAGCCGATGTTGAATTAGGGCTTAAAAGGGGGAGCTACGTGTCCTATATCACTGTTTGGTATAAGCAACACACTTTTTAAAGATTTTGTTAGTCTTGCATTAGACAAGACCTTTTGATTTTACTAAAATGATATTGTGATATACTTTCTAATTGGGACTCTCAGTCAGACATCTTCATCCATTAGTCTTTTGTTGTCATTCACATATTTCTTCCACACGTTACAGTATACAGAATTGGCCAATGAGTCATCTCACATCAGGCGCTGGCAAATTGTGCAATTCTTCCCTTTCACAAGAAACACAGCCACACACAATGTAGGTTCCTTAAGTATTGCCCAACTCTTAACAGCAATGTTAAGCACCAGTGCACAAGAGTTTGTCAGATCAAAATGGGTGCTCAAACCCTGAGGTGTGCTACTGCCAGTGTACCCCCTCAGTAACCCAGCATCATAGATGTACTACAAAAGGAAGCACTTGTACCAGGAATTTATTACCAAGTCCTAATATTGTGCGAAAAATTGTATTTATATCCTGAAAAGTCTATGGCATTTTGATAACAAAATTAAATCCATCCAGTTGACTCAAACACTGTGGTGTTGTTCATTGTATCAATATCTAAGACTAATTTGGAGGCAGTGCACTTATGTCATGTTGAATGTATTTTATATGTGTTGTATATATTTATTTTTTGTGAGGTGTTTATTTGTGATGAATTGCATTAATATGATTTTCTTTTTAATAATATTTTTACATTTCGATGTTGTTCATTGTATGTATATATACATATATTTAGTTCTTTACTGCCTTGATGAAGTCCCTTGTGGGGATGAAACATGTTGGCTGGGCTGATTCTATCTGTTTTGTATTCAGAAGATGAGATAGGAGAATAAATACAGATTTTATTAATCACAATCAACTGTATTTGAGTCTATCGAATGGACTTAATTTTGATAAGTTATCACAACACCATGGACTTTTGAGGATCTTCTTAATGCACTTTCTTTGCACAGTATTTGAACTCATTATTACATTACTGTTAGGAGTGTTTCCCCTTATAATGTATCTTAAGTGCCTGGGACTACTGTGACAATGTGTGATTTTTGGGACAAAAATATTTTAGCTTTTGGCCAATGTTTTATTTTAGATTGGGTGGAGCCAGGCAGATTCCTCAAACAAGTTCAGCAAAAACATAAGAAAACAAGCATTACTTGCCCTACAGTTTGGCGCCGTCTTGTGATCCAGAGCTCGCTGATTGGTAGATGCTAACCATCTTGATTGTTTGATCACAACTTCTTCAGTTGACCCCTAATCTATTTATTAGTGGATCTTGAGTCTATCAGTTAATTTCTTTCCTCCTCCCTTCGGTTGTTTTGATGTCTCAAAGCACTGCAATGCACGTTGCCGCAGCCAGGATTTCCCCAAAAGGGCAGAGTGACAATTTCTTTTGTTTGATCAAATCTGGATTATGCTAACAATCAATCCCATGGCTCACCTTTATCAACTATGAGAACATTATAGAAAATTCAGAATTCTGTTGCCAGACTCCTCCTACCTGTAAAACCACAAGCACACATCCCCCCTGACTTCAGAGCCCTACGCTGGTTACCAGATGACAGAAGATCCACCGTCATTCTGCTTTGTATCACACACAAAGCAATATAAGGTAAAAGACCACTCTTCATCAGGGAGAAAATCACCAAATACATACAACAAAGGTATCGGCGCACTAAAATGGCACCTTACCTCAAAATTCCAGCATACATGAAAAAAAAACATGGGTGGAACATCTTTTTCTGTTCATGCATTAAAACTGTGGAATTTCATACCCACAAACATAAGATCCACTGACCAACATCTCCACTTCAGAAGATTAGTCAAGAGCTAGCTCTTCCCTAGGCGACCGCTGTACTCACAGCACAACATTGTAACACATCAGTACGTACAAGACAATGAAACATCTGCTCTATACATGTGTGTCAAGTATCTATAAGTGTGTGCTATATGCATACATGTTTACACCCTTGTGGGTATTTATATTTATCTAAAGATACCTATATGGAGATATATGGGCCTGTGCTTCATATAGGGATAGCACTGTCCTCTGTATGTATATGTGAACACATGTATATATATATATATATATATATATATATATATATATATATATATATATATATATATATATATATATATATATATATCTGGCTCAAACTTCCCTTTTCTTTCAGTTCAGAAAAAGAATAGCACTCTCGGGGATTCTTTGGCTCAGCAGCAGTTTATTATTAGACAAACGCGTTTCGGATTTACATTCTTCGTCAGTGTCCTAATCTCTAAACAGTGCACTGGCAGCCATTTTTTATTAAAAGACACCAAGTCACGTGAAGTAATTGGTAAAAAACTGACTACTTGCGTCCTAAATGTAAACGGGCGCCATCTTGAAACAGTAAATACTGAATGTCAATTCATTACATTTGTCACCAAATCGGTTCCACATACCGAAATGTGAACATATATTTAACATGTTTTTAAAGAATTAAAAAACACTTGATTCCATATGAAGCAATTCATAATGTTATAATTACGCCGTGGATCGGCAATGCAGCCTTGTATGTCAAAAGGCTGCTTTCTGTCCTTAGTTACCAATTTGTGATTACGCCGTGTATCGGCCCAAGCGACATGGTTTAAAAAGTTACAGACATTAGTTCAAAAGATCACATTTCATTAATCATATTCACTCAATTAACTTATTTGTTTAGATGAACAGCCAATTCCTCCCCACCATTTAACCCATTCGGTATCTTGGTCCCTAAATCTATGATATAACGGGATTCCAGTCTTCTCAATTTGAGCATTCGGTCCCCACCCCTAATGTGTGGAGGTAAGTAATCCAAACAATAATATTGCAGCAGATCCCTGTTGCTATTGTGTTTTGCAGAAAAGTGTTGTGCTACAGGGTAACTGAAGTCCTTGTTTTTAATAGCACGCATATGCTCCAGTACCCTTAGTTTCACCATGTTGATAGTGCTGCCCACGTATTTAAGTCCGCAGGGGCACACAAGGCAGTAAATTGCAAAACTGGTTTGACAGCTCATAAACTTATTGATTTGTTTATTTTGCTTCATACCCTGTATTGTATATGATAGAGTTCTTTTACTTGATATTCACGCCTTGCATTTCCCGCATGGGAAAAGCCCTTTCATCTCTTTTTGGGTGCCTTGGGTTTTAGACAGGGGTTTGTCAAGGTGACTAGATACCAAACTGTCTTTTAGGGATCGGGCTTTCCTAAAGGTCATCAAGGGATTGGCAGGAATATCTGTTGTTATTACGGCATCCGTTTTTAAAATATGCCAGTTTTTTCTCAGGATATTCCTTATAGCATTAGATTCATTAGAATAGGTGGTAATCATTCTAAATTTTCTGCCTGTGTCTTTGTTGGATTTACCCTTTTTGACTAATAGATCTTTTCGATTGAGACTCTTAACCTTCCTAAGAGTATTTTCTAGAAGTTTAGTCTCATAACCCCTCGCCTGGAAACGTTCTATACTGCCCTTTATAGCTTCGTTAAAGTCACTTTCTTCGGAGCAGTTTCTTTTTATCCTCAAAAATTCCCCATAAGGGATGCTGTCTTTAAGTTTTTGAGGATGTCCGCTTCCTGTGTGCAAGATACTGTTTCCAGCCATAGGTTTTCTATATAGGGAAGTGTTAATCTTCCCATCCTTAATAGTCAACTTTAAATCTAGGTAGTTTACTGTGGTTGTGCTAACCTCTCCTGAAAAGTGAAGGTTAATTTCATTATTATTTAGAGTTTGTATATATTGCCCAGCCTCATCTTTGGTGCCATCCCAGATTAAAAACAGATCATCAATATATCTGTGCCACGCCACAGTTTTATTGATCCATTTTTCATTCGTCTTGGACCAGGCCACCTGCTCCTCCCACCAGCCCACGAACAAGTTTGCGTAGCTGGGGGCAAAGCAGGTACCCATAGCGGCCCCAGACGTCTGTCTGAACAAATCCCCATTGAAGGTGAATATGTTGTTGTGCAGGCAGAATTCTATGAGTTCCAATAACATGGAATTGTAGATGGCAAATCTCATAGATTTCTTATCCAGAAAGTATTTTATAGCTGTTATACCAACCGTGTGATTGATACACGTGTATAGACTCGTGATATCTAGTACCACCTTACAATATGTCGGTTGCCAAGCAATTTGATCAATATGACATATGAAGTCTGTAGTGTCTCGTACATAAGATTTTAAATTCACCACGGCATCAAACAAAAAATGGTCAAGGAACTTTGAAAGATTTTCAGTTAAACTTCCTAGTGAAGACACAATAGGTCTACCCGGGGGCTCCCTCTCGTTCTTGTGAATCTTGGGTAAATGGTAGAATGTAGGTATGGTTGGATCTGGAGTGCTTAGGAACAAGTATTCATCGCTGTCCAGCATTAATTTATCATGCCATTTTTTAATCAGAGTATGAAAATTCCGAATACTCTCTTGATAGGACACTAGTGTAAATAGTTCATAACAGTCTGAGTTCTTTAGTTGTCTATACGCCTCATCTTCATAATATTTCCGCGTCAAAAGGACTATGTTCCCTCCCTTGTCCGATGGTTTATATATAATGTTCTTATCTTCCCGTAATGTTTTCAATGCTTTTCTTTGATCTTTATTAAGGTTTTCTTTGTTGTTTTTGTTGTTTTTTATAGATCTTGGCATCATTCTTAATTTGAGCAGGTCTTTGGTGACCGTTTCAGTGAAAGTGTCGATAGCATCATGTCACATAATCGGAAAAAATTGAGAGGGAGATTTAAGTCCGCTGGAGAGTGCATCTTGATCCATTCCCTCAGCCCTTATCCTTTGGCTTAGTGTTCCCTCAGTGTCTGTTATTTCAGAATCCTCATCTTTTCGTAAGTTCTCCATGATTTCTAAAGTCATCAAATCATTTATGGATAACAGATCCATGTCTTGTTTTTGAGATTTCAGAAGTTTTACTTCCTTTGTCGTTGGTCTTAATTTGAAGAATTTATGGAGTTTCAATCCACGGGTGAATTTAAACAAGTCTATTTTTGTTTGAGTAAATTCAAAACTTGCTTGTGGGCAGAAGGTTAATCCCAGCATTAGCACTGATTCTTCAGTTTTTGTCAGTACTTTGTTTGTTAGATTGACGATGGTAAGGTTGTCGTTAGTTCCTACCATCTGCTGCCCCTCCTGCTTCTTGTAACTCGGGTCGTTGGAGGCGGTGCCTTTCCTCAACCTCTTCCTGCCCCCCCCCGCCTTGTCCTACTGGTTTTTCTGGGAGTCTGGTCGTTCCCCCTCGAAGCCACGTCTGTTGCATTAAAAGAAATTCCTGTTGAAAAGGGGTTTTCTGTATGTTAGTCGATGGTCCCGGTAACTCATCTCCTGATTGGTCCGCATCTGTTACCTCTGATTCAGAGGTTTCTACTCTTGTTGTTTTTCCTTAGTGGCATTTTTATTTTTATCCAGATCTTTGCGGGGTTGATCATATTTCTTTGAGAATGTGAGAATATGACCCAGAGCATAATCTCTTACATCACGGTCGAATTTTTCCTCTTTACGTTGGCGGATCTTTAATTCATTTTTCGCCAATCTGTTTTTCATAGCTTCTCTTAGTTTCTCCATGGTTTCTTTGTCGGTGTTTTTCTTCAATTCTTCTTCCAAAAGTTCAATCTCTTTCAGAGCTGTGTCACAGTCGCTCCAAGCAAATTGGACCAGAATTTCCAGCATTCCTTTGCAGGACGCCGCTGTGTGTTCTGCCCATGCCTCTAAGAGTTTCGGGTCTGGGTTCTCGTACGCCGGGACTGTATAAATCCCCGAGAGTGCTATTATTTTCCTGAACTGAAAGAAAATGGAAGTTTGAGCCGGATATTGACCGCGGGACGCCACCGCGTTTTCTGCACCCGACCGCAAAGTGCCCTGCCAATGGCGATTGGAGGAGCAATATATATATATATATATATATATATATATATATATATATATATATATATATATATATATCCTTTCCACAAATCACAAATGCCGGAAAAGAGACCAAGGCTGTTTAGGCGGTCCGAGTTACCAAAGCCGGCGCTTTCCACAAATCCACTTCCAGGCTCCCTTTCACATAGGAACCACTCGGACGCTTCAGGTGCTGTTTAAAGTATTTATTCAGCAAGGGAAAAACGACGCGTTTCGGGGATTAACCCTTGATCACGCTCGTGTGTACTACTGTCCACCATGTTTAAATACATCACATGAAAAACACACTATACACCTCATGTGATTAACAGAAGCAACAGTGGCGGCCATCTTGTAATGTGCAAATTTGCATCTAATAAATACAATTGATTTATATACACACAATTCCTGATAGATATTAAAGTATTCATCACTTGTATGCACATATGAAACAATAAAATATTGTGATATAATAATATCACGTTCATGTTATTTTCTTATTCAGAATTTGCAAAACTTTTTTATACAGGGTTTTGCTAGGAACTGTATAATCGGGATTCCCAATGGCAGTGCTGGTTCAAAAATAATATTCACGGCGATGTTATCACAGATTACTATTTCCATTATGTAACTGGGTTTTTTTTCACCACATTTCGAAGTCATGCGCAAGTGGGCGGGATTATCCTTTAAGTTATGCCCAAGTGGGCAAATAAGTCCCATACAATCCTGTTTGTTCAGTCCATATGTACAAGTTCATTCAATTTCAGTTCATGAATTGCAAATCATTATATTATCTCCAGGCCGTCAGTTGCCAACATTTTCAGTGCTCAAACATCTAAAATAAAAACATGATTACAATTAATTTCAGCAAAACTGTATTCAGATAAAACCATATTATTCATATAAATAAATTGCCAATTCTTCGCTGATATTCAAACCGTTGGGGGTCTGTTGAAATCAAACAGGAATCCAATGTTGTAGTAAAGAAGATTTAGGGGCCGATTATGATGGCGGACCACTGAGTGTGAGGGACCGCCCGCATGGGCAGCAGCGGTCCCTCCATGACAATTAGGATGTGACCGCCACCCTGGCGGTCACATCCTGTATTGTTTACATTGCGGCGGGTGCTGCTTGAAGCGGCACCCGCGGCAATGTAAAAAATGACAACAGTGCATTTGCATGCACAAAGCGGCAGGCACCTCGCGGTGCCTGCCGCTTCGTGCACGCAAATGAAGGGGGGTACCATAGGTACCCCCCATGTGCACCCCCCACCTCCCCTTCACCTAGGGGGCCCGCAACGGGCCCCCGCAGTGCAGAACCGTATGCTTTTCCACTGCGGAAATGCCGCCGTGGAAAAGCATAGTATTGCAGACATCCTAATATGCCTGGCGGTGTCTGATAGACACCGCCAGACATGTTAGTGCTTTTCCGCCGCGGTCGGAAGGCGACTGCGGCGGAAAAGCTGCGGACATAAAAGCAGACCCACCAGCCATCCTAATTTGGCGGTGGGTCTGTGGAGGCTCCGCAGCGGATTTCCCGCATCCTCCGGGCCGGCGGTGGCTTCCGCCGGCCCGGAGGATGCGGGAACTCCGCAATCATAATTAGCCCCTTGATGTCCAGCACAGCATCAGCAGGTATACAGCTCAGATCCAAGGTAAAACTGACTGACTATCTCTACACCTTCTAGAATTCCAGGTCTTGTTGGAATCATAACATGATGTGCAGAGCAGACATCAGAAGAACAGGCTGATGTCATACAAGCAGAAATAAATAAATAATTGATAGAGAAAACATAGAATGTAACACATCTCCCTTTTTCATAACAAAAATAAAACTAAACATAATCTCTCAATTTTAATGGTCTATTTGTAACAAGGACATTACGTTTGATCCTTGAGGCAATGGTGTCTTGATTACCCTGACCTGAAATATCAGAACTTGGTAAATTCTTAGCACAAGCACCATGAACAGCATAGTTACACTTTGCAATTCTTTTTGTGTTCCATAACTTACCATCCTGAGTAATGACAGAATTTGAGAACACTTTTTTAATCTGTATAGGTCTACCAAACTTAGATGAACCTTTAGTCATGAAACCAGGTTTTTTAATTCTCACCCAATCCCCTACAACAAAATCATGCATTTTGACTTTCCATTTTTTGTTGTACCAACACATGGTCTTGTTCTGTTTTTCTTCAACTCTTCTAGCAATGTCATGTACACATTCTTTATTAATTAATTTATCTTGACATTTATCCATAAGCCACCATGGACAAATCTTAGAGGCTGGATCTCTACCCTTTAATAATTTGAAAGGACTAATTCCAGTTGTTGAATGAGGCGTAATTCGATAGACCCACAACCTCTCTCTCAACTCACTCAACCATTCTCCACGTGTATTAATGACATCAGAAACATACGATTTCAACACCCTATTAAACCTTTCTACTTGTCCGTTTTCATGTGGTTCGTACAAGGATGTACATTTGTGTACAATCCCATGTCCCTTCAAAAAGTTTTCCATCTCTGATGACTTCAATTGGACACCATTGTCCGTAACCAGAATAGAAGGACAGCCCTCTCGAGCAAAAATCTCCTTGAAAAACAAAATAACGGAATTGGTGGTGGCACTAGAAACAAACTTCACCTCTGGCCATTTCGAATGGAAATCAATCAACACCAATGCAAACCGTGAATTCTCTGGTAAGCTCTTGAAAGGTCCTGCAATATCGAAAGCTAATTTTTGCCAAGGCATCTCTGGCCATTTCACCACCTTTAAAGGTGGAACATTAGTTCTGAGCATCTTTTCACTTGATACACACTCCGTACATTCCCTTACTGTTCTGTCAATGTACGCATCCATTCCTGGCCACCAAAAAAACCTCCTAATCAATCTCTTCATAGACGATATGCCTGGGTGTGTCTTGTGAGCTAATTTAAGAATCATGTCTTGTATACCCTGCGGTGGAACACATTTGCCTGATTTAAACAAAAAATCATTCTCCATTTCTAACTCATCCGCAACTTTAGCAAACGGTAACAACTCTTCCATAATGAGACAAAACACCAGCTAAGCCATATAGACTAGCATCTACAGTTATAATACACTCCTTCTTCATCCTGAAAGGTTTCAACGTAGGAGCATTGACAATATCCCTTTTTATCAACTCAAAAGCTTCCTGTTGTTCCTTAGACCACACATACATAACATTCTGTCTTAACAAACTTCGCAGAGGTTCCATTTTAGTAGCAAAACCTTCCACGAATTTGCTATAGTACACACACATTCCTGTGAATGACAATAATTGATCTCTGTTGACAGGTGATGGTGCTTTGACTATGGCATCAACATTATTCTTTTTAGGAATAATTCCATCTCCAGATAGGGTATGTCCCAGATATTCAACAGAATGTTGGAACAGTTTGCATATATGGGCTTTTAAAGCAAGGCCATGATCTTCTAACCTCTTGCAAACTTCATAAAGATGCCCTACATGGTCATTTTTATTTCTTGAAAAAATCAGAATGTCATCCTGAAAACACTTAACGTATTCATCTAAATCTCTGAAAATCAAAAACATAACCCTTTGAAATACTGACGCAGCCGACGCCAGACCAAAAGGCATTCTTGTATATTGATATAAACCAAAAGGCATGATAAATGCTGTCAGTTTCTTAGATTCTTCTGTAAGTTCAATTTGATGGTATGCCGAACGTAAATCTAGCGTTGAAAATATTTTGGCACCTTCAAACATTGATACTACCTCGTTGATATTTGGTAAAGGGTGACAGTCTATGACAATATTAGAGTTCAGCGCCCTGAGGTCTACACACACTCTTAATTTTTGATCAGGCTTGCGGACTAAAACTATGGGAGAAACCCACTCCGCCGATTCAATAGTTTCAATTATCCCCTCATCTGATAACTCCTTTAACATATCTTTCAGTTCTTGTCTTACACTAATAGGTACACCCCTTATTTTTTGCTTCACTTGTGTAGCATTGTCTTTCAACACAATTTTGTGTGAAAAACTCTTCAGTTTTCCTAATTTGTCACAAAAAACATTTTTAAAAGAGTTGATAAGTTTTTGTTCTTCACCATCAATCTTGAAATTATCATCCACTGTGGCCACTTGGTTATATAGTGTATCATCACATAACATAACAGGTTCCTCAGCCCTAGGATTTAAAATAATACCCAACTTGTATTGGGCACGCCAACCCAGGACGTTGACACCTTTTTTGGCAATATAAAGTTTTATGTCAGCATATCTATGCTTAAAATGTATGGAAACTTCAAAAAAACCTTCAACTTCAATTTGATTACCCTCTAAACTAACAGCCTTAATATTTGGTTGTTCCAACTTACTTAGACATAGATGATTACTCAATTTCTCAAGCATATAATATTCTGTCATGATTGTCCATGGCGAACCTGAGTCTACCATTAAAGATATGTTAACTTGACACATTACAAAATCAGCATTGGGTGATTTTTTTATATGCGCTGGAACAATATCAATTATTGAAACGACAAAACCTTTGTCAACAATGTCTGTATCTTGTAACAAATCTTGTAAAGCGCTATTGTGAGCGGTTTCATTATAAGTGAGAAATGAAACTGCTCCCTTAGAGGGTGTGGAATTCCGTTTGAGATCTTTACAAACACTAGTGAAATGTCCTATTCTTCCACAATTTCTACATTCTTTGTTAAGAGCAGGACATCCAGGAAAAGAAGCTAAATGTGATCTATTCCCGCATCTATAGCAAACAGTCATACCACCAAACATTCCTTGAGAATTCCTATTGAATCCTCCTCTGTAATTTTGTTGGAAACGTGAAGGTTGATAACGTTGATAGTTTTGTTGCATATGGTTATCATTCCTGAGTTTAACATTACATATTTCTTCCTCTGTAACTTTCTTATTAGCATTATTTTTAACAACTTCCATCCATTTTTCAGATTGTTCTAAAGCCTTAGCTTCTGAAATAGCTTTGGATAACGTGGGATTACCCAAAACCCACAATCTCTCCTGTATTTTCTTATTCTTAACATGTACTATGATTTGATCTCTGATCATTTCATCTGTTAGTAACCCAAAATTGCAATGTATAGATAATGATCTCAAATTTTCGTCAGATTTCTGTGCTCTTGTATAAAATTTTAATCGATTTAAAGCAATACTAGTAACGGGTTTAAATCTTTTCTCTATGCGTAATAAGGCTTCGTTATAGACGTTTAAATTGTCACCACTACCATCATTCTGTACTGTAACTTGAGGCAAAGATCTAAAAATAACCTGACCTTCTGATCCTAAACAATGAAGGAAAATACTTTTCTTTCTTTCTGCCCCCATGCGCTCTCCATCAATTGCTTTCATATATGTGATGAACTCCTCCTTCCATCTTATCCAAGGCATGGGAGGGTCACCCTTAGTTTGTAGGAATTTTGCTGGAGGGTCAAACTGCATGTTAAAGTGAAGTTGATAACTAATAACAAAATGTATAAGGCTAAAATTGTAAGTTAACACAAACTGTACTTCAGTGTATCAATATTAATAAAGCAAGAGAGCTAAAATTGTAAAAATGAATTTCAGAAAAACGAAAATAAAAATGTTAGTATATAAACAGGTAAAATACAATTGAAATTAAACTTAATAGTCTTGCCGTGTGGAAAATAGCATCAAAAACGATCGAAATTGCTGTAATTTATGCTCTGTTATTAAAGCTCCGTAGTATTGTTAATTTTCGTTTCCTTGGAAACTTAAAATGGCCGCCCACGTCGTGACGCGCTGCGTGAAGACGCCGCGTGATGATGCGCACAAGAAAGACGCTACGATGCTCCCTTGGCAACAGCTTGCGCTGCCAGCAGTGCGAGTCGCTCCCTTGGCAACAGCTAGCGTTGTCAGCAGTGCGAGGCGCTCCCTTGGCAACAGCTCGCGCTGTACGAACGATGCTTCCTTAGCAACAGTTCACGTTCACGTAGGCGGAATACAAGCTGATCACGTAGAATGACAGCGGCTGCTCGCGTGTGAGGAATTGAAAAATGCAGATTACGGTGACTGTTTTAAAAATGGGAAAAATGTACAAAAATCCACAATTTGATGAAAAGAAGTCACAAACGAGCGGAATTTGAAACGTTCCAATGGTAACAGCCAGGACAGGTAAATAAATAGAATAAAAAGTTGATGTTCTTCACAAAGTCAAAAAACTGAGGGGTATAATACAAGAATGGTATAAATGGAAATAAATCCAAGGTCATAAGGAAAAGGTACAGCCGCAGGTGCTATCAAAGCACATGAAATGAGAATTATGAAACAAACTGCCGCTGGTGCAATCAGAGCACAAAGTTAAGAAAATTGTAATAAATCTTTACGCACTCCGTACCTGTGCTGGCAAGATGACAGGAGTGTAGTGGTTCTTTCCCTCGTCGCCAAAATGATGTTGAAATCAAACAGGAATCCAATGTTGTAGTAAAGAAGATTTAATGTCCAGCACAACATCAGCAGGTATACAGCTCAGATCCAAGGTAAAACTGACTGACTATCTCTACACCTTCTAGAATTCCAGGTCTTGTTGGAATCATAACATGATGTGCAGAGCAGACATCAGAAGAACAGGCTGATGTCATACAAGCAGAAATAAATACATAATTGATAGAGAAAACATAGAATGTAACAGGGTCAGACTTTCCAAATCAACAATGTATTTCAACTCTAGTCTCCGTATGGAGAGTTCTCGGTTCCCCCCTCTTACTCCCAAATTGACACAATCAATCACCACCATTTGTACCTGATTTTCATCACTATAATGGTTTACAGTGAAATGGCGAGATACCGGATATTGCCTGTTCTTATTTTTTAATTTCTCGCAGGTGTTCTAACACTCGTTTTTTCGTGAGCAAGGGCGGACGCCCGAAACGCGTCAGATTTGGTAACTCTCTTTTAATAAATCTCTGCCGATAATACGTCTGGACTTGCGTGGTCTTTCCTGCCCCTGCTTGCTGGGTGGCGGCGTTGTGGAAGACTGCAGTTGTATATGAATATATGTATATGTATATATAAAACAATGTTCCTGCTCACCACTCCACGGTGAGAACAGCCAGGTAAGGACCTCTTCCGAATGACTTTAAAAAATCACAGTATCAGAAGGCAAAGAAAGGCAGCAAGTCTTTTTCGAGTGAAAAGGCAGGATATTTATTCCAGAAAGTAAAGGACATAATGTCATCCATGACGCGTTTCGCTCCCCGAATTGTAACACCAATATATAGGTCGTATACAGGTGATTTCAATTGACACATGCCTGAATAAAAATAAAAAACAGACTACAACAGTCGCCATATTGAGTGAGTCACAAATATTCAGTGCTAAACATCAATGCCAGTAGTTGAATAGTCCTTGCTATGTAATGATTGCCTAATGCCAAGACATTACAACATTTTTTTTATATGTATATATTATTCTTAATATATACAATGTAAATATATAGAAATATAGAAAATAATCGACAAGTGTCTAATAAATACATTGTTAATAAATGAAGAGCAGAAAATTACAAGTGTCCCAATCTAGTCCATAGTTGGAGCTGTCCTTCATTATGAATTTCAAATGAATCAGAATTTGACAAGGACGACAGAATTCAATTCATAATTCAGTTGTTAATTGGCAGAGTTGAAACATGTTGTGAAAATATGGCCTGAAAATAAAACAAAAATTGTGTATATAAAGTGCATAGTTTAGCGTGATGAGTTATACAAAAACGTGTATTAAAAACATTACCAAAGCAACAGCGGAAGCAGTTAATGAAAAACAAATTAGCATTACAAATGGCAACAGGTATAAGGATGCCTAATGCAGCTTGGAGATAGAGTAAGCACAGTGCAATTTTCAAATACTGATATGATTAAAAGCTTAATGAAAAGCCGCAAGTAGAGTCACAAATAGGTTTGTCAAACATAAGCTCTTAATTCATAAAAAGTGACTTATTGCAGCTTTAAAGATACAACAGAAGGGAATCACCATAAGGATATTAATGGAATAAACCAACATTAGGTGGATTACAAAAAAACATGCAAATCTTCCGTAAGATTTAAACCATTAGGGGCTCTAGTATCGAGAGATAAAATGAAATGGGATTCTTTTTGTCTTAATATTCTCTCCCGATCACCTCCCCGGCCGGGGACTGGTACAGAGCACAAGACAGTATATTCTAAATCTTTTAATTGGTTATTGTGAACAGCTTTAAAATGTCTAGCGACCGGATAGTCGCTATTGCTGTTCACAATCGCACGTATGTGTTGTAGGATGCGCTTATGCACAGGGAGTTTTGTGCTCCCAATATATTCCAAATTACAGGTGCACTTGAGTTTGTAAACTGCAAATTCCGACCTGCAGGTTAAGTGCTCCTTTATTGGAATTTTGGTGTCACTGAAAGCTGTAGTATAGTGTGTACAGTTCCGGGCAAAAGTGCAAGCGCGACACAAAGTGCATTTAAACAAACAGTCTTACTGAGCCATGATTTTTTTGGTAAAACCTCTGGCATCGGTTTATCCAAAGCATCCCGCATAGATGGTGCCCTCCTAAATGTGATGGGTGACAGGCAAGGAAAAATTGAGCCTAACATATTATCTGTTAGGACAATTGGCCATTCTGAACAGATGATGCGGCGGATCGTTCTCTCTTGTGAACTGAAAGTGGTGATCAGTCTGATAGAACATTCCGACTGACACTCCGGATTTTGAGGTTTTGGTGCTAACAACTTGTTTCTATCAAGTGATTTAACCTTGACTAGGGCTTGATCCTATACTCTCCTAGAATACCCCCTATTTGGAAATCTTTGCATAGAGGAATCTAGACAAGCAGCTATTCCCACATCACTACAAATTCGACTTATTCGAATAAATTCCCCATAGGGGTGTTATTAATTGTGTGTATGGGGTGAGCGCTTTGAGCGTGGAGTATGGAATTGCCCGCGGTGGATTTTCGGAAAAAGCTTAGTTTCCAAATTGTCACTATCCACATATAGCTGGACATCCAAAAATTCAGCCATCTCGTTGTTGACAGTTGCTGTAAATTTTTAATTTAGGTTGTTGATGTTGATCTCATTAACAAACGACATAGCCTCAGCTATAGTACCATTCCAGATAATGCACACATCGTCAATATAACACCAATAATGGGAAATATGTGGCAACCACCTAGCGTGTGTGACCTTGAGAACGCGCTCCTCCCACCAGCCAACATGTAAACACGAATAGCTGGGGGAGAAGCACGAACCCATGGCCACCCCACGCAAGTGCTGATAGATATTACTCTGAAATTTAAAATAATTGGAGGTTAGACAAATTCTAATAATTTCCATCAACATAGTGTTATGCCCTCGGAACAGAATATCACGTTTGTTTAGATAATATTCTGTAGCATGCATCCCTTGTGAATGATTGATCGAAGTATATAATGACTCAATGTCCATTATCAAAAATAGGTATTTAGAATGCCATTGCACATTTTTTACCTCATTTAAAAAGTCAGTTGTATCTTTTAGATAAGATGGTAAATTAATCATATGAGGTTGAAGAAAATAGTCTACATATTTGGATATCTTTTCATTAATACTACCTATGGCAGAGATAATGGGACGACCAGGTCCCGGGCATACCAGCTTACCAATTTTAGGAAGAAAATACAGAAAAGGGACAATGGGGTGTTCCACATGCAAAAACCTGAATTCATCTTTTGAAAGTAAACCTAATTTATGCCAGTTAAGCAGCTTTTTGTGGATGATTGCATCACTTTTCAACATTTCATGTTGGGTAAACAAACCATAACATGACAAATCAGAAAGATGTTGTTTGGCCTCAATTAGATAAGCGGAACGTGCTCAGAGTACCATATTGCCCCCTTTGTCTGAGTTTTTGATTATGACATCACAATTGTTTTGTAGTTTTCTGACCAATTGATGGTGTTGGCTATTGATGTAATTCGTGTGTCTAGTTTTGCTCAGAACTTTTCGATTTAAGTTCTTCAGCTCGGTAACAACCCTGTCGCTGAATACGCCCACTGCGTCCCTAGCCATAAGAGGAAGGAAAGTCGACTTTTGTTTA
This sequence comes from Lissotriton vulgaris, assembly GCF_964263255.1. Taxonomy (NCBI): domain Eukaryota; kingdom Metazoa; phylum Chordata; class Amphibia; order Caudata; family Salamandridae; genus Lissotriton; species Lissotriton vulgaris. The sequence continues at coordinate 2,018,612,682 of NC_141693.1, read as the reverse complement.
AAAGGACTGGGAGCAGGTGAATTTACAGTGAAGATCTGACTGACTGTAGGGCCCGGTTGAGAATCATCCTCATGTGCCAGATCGTATAGGTCTTGAAGTCCACTCAAATCACCCACACACATTGATGTTGAACTTTCCGCATTTGCTGATTCCATTTGTGTTTTTTTGCGTGGTGAGTTCAATTTAAAATACTTAATCAATTTGATTTTTCTAATAAACTTAAAAACATCAATGCGTGTTTGATTGTAGGAAAACCTATTACTAGGACAAAAAGTTAAACCTAGCGACAATAATTGTTCTTCTGCCTTTGTAAGCATAGTATCAGTTAAATTTACCACTGTATTTTCTGTGTTGTCTGCTATTTTCTCCAGATCTTTTTCACTTTTCCTTGCAAGATATTTTTGCTTGTGTTTGCGTTTCCTTGCGCGCCGGTGTTGGCTGCTGGATTTGCCGGCTTTGATGGAGGATTGCGGGAGCGCAGGGAATAACGTCGGTCCTCGTTTACAAAATTTAACTCATCAATTAGAGAAAAATTAGCCAGGCCGCCAATCCCGGTGGTGCTGTTGTGTGGTTCTCATCTGAATCGTTAGATGTCAAAGAATTTATAGATATTGTGTCAGATTGGTCGTGAGTGGAGGACGTTGCACCTTCACCTGCTGATTGATTCTATGTCAGGACCGGAGGCTTCAGATTATGCTATATCTTCCTTCGCTTTATTAACATAAAGAAACCACAGCAGCTTAGGAAAAGATATAATAAGAACAAAAAAATGCTTTAAACATAAAGCATTGACGTAATGTTCAACAAAAAATCAACAACAACTCCCAAGAGTCTCTTTGTTCTAATCATAGTCCACAGTCCTTTGTCACTGTTCATCATCCCTATATAACCGGACTTCCCATCATCTTCCTCCTCTTTCTTCGCTGCTCCCGCAGCCAGATAAGTGCTTTTCTATTTGTCTTCTTGTATTGTACTTGTGTCTTGCGGTCTTTGGGGACTCCTTGCATGGTTTATTTCCTTTCAGAGTCCCCTAGTTGCGGGAACGTTCTGCCGTTCCTACGCGACTTTTTTCCCACTTGTGTGCGGTGTGTACATAGACCGCAAGGGGGCGGCCTGTCGCCTCGCCGACCCTCCGGCGCGCCTCCGCGGTGCGAGGAGCCGCGCCGTGGGGTCTGCTTGCGCAGGGGCCGACCCTCGCGTACCCCTCTGACACCTGGTGCTCCGGGTCTGTACTTCACAAATTGACGCCCTTTGGGGTCTGTATGGCGGTTTGACCGCGTGAATCGCCTTCGGGCGAGATCTGTGCACCTCTTTATTCGTGTGTGGCCTAGCGCGCTTGAGGGGTACGTAGACCCGGTCCCGGCGAGGAGGGTCTGCGCGCTTGGGGGTTGGTGCAGCCCACCTGCCACGTCAGCTGGCCCAAAACGTGATCGCAGCCGCTGGGCCTGCCCACATTCGAGAACTTTCTCGGTTGCCGCCCTCTTGGGTGCCCCGCATTTGCCCTTGGTTCCGACATGGAAGGGGAGTATGATGAGGAGGCCTGCCCCTATCTGCAGGATGATGAGTTTTATCAGGCGGTGGACAGCTCCATCTATCGTTGTGTGACGGAGGTGGTGGGGCCCATGGAGGACCGCCTTTCGGCCCGCATCGTAGAGGAGTGTGCCAAGCTGGCAGCGGCGCAGGTGCCGCCGCCCCCGAGCTCCCGGGGACGTCCGGCGGGTTGCCGCCCGCTCCGAAGAGACCCCGGGGTGAGGGGCCTTCATCGGAGGCCCAAGGTGTGGATAAGGACGCCTTCGAGCGTCTTCGTGACGCCTTCCTGGCCAAGGCGACGGCGGTGCCTCCGACGCCCTTGGTGGACCCTGGCACTTCAGGCGGTCTGTCAACGGCGCCCGCTTCCCCGATCTACGACTCTCCGGACACGGATGACGACGGGGAGTCGACCCGGTCTTGGCTCCCGGCGCCTTCGGGAAAGGAGATGCCCCGAGATGAGTCGGGCATGCTGGACCGGGACGAAATCGTCCACCCCCGATCCGCGGCCTGGGCCCCGGGGGAGACGGTGGCGAGGTTTGTCGCGGGCCGGCTGCGCAAGCCCCTGGAGAAGGAGGCGAGGGGTTGCCTGCGCGGGGAATGCCCTCGGCCTACTTTGGAGGGGAAGGTGGCTATGACCCCAGAATTGGACCCCAAGATGGCCACCTTCCTGGCGAAATTCATGAAGGACCCCAGGAAGGGGATCGATCGGTCCTGGCGGGCCTGCCAGGACAAGCTGTTGGATGCGGTCGGGCCCGCCACGAAGATCCTCGATATGGCGGAGGAGGCTCGAGCGAATGGCACCGCCATTTCACCGGAGGTGCTCTCCAACTGGGCCCAGAGGGTGATCGTCTTCTTGGGCAACGCCAACTGTGCCCTGTCCACGGAGCGGCGGCGGTCGCTCCTTATTAAACTGGACCCGAAGCTGGGGGACCTGGCCTCGTCGGAGGCAGGTGCAGTGGCCCAGGGTGGCCTCTTCGGTGAACCTTTCATCCGCGAGCTTGGAAAGTTCGTGAACACGTTCACGTCGCTGGACAAGGCCCAGTCCAGCATCAAGAGGGTGTTTCACCAGCGTTTTTCTGGAGGGGCCGGTCGCGGCAGGGGCCGCGCGATCGGCCGTGGTCAGCAGACCAACAACCGTGGACAAGGCTCCGGAAGAGGTCAGTACCAGACCTCGGCCAACTACACCAATTTCTACCCCACGAGGGGACAACGTTATGGTGGAAGAGGATTCCAAAAGAAGTCCGGACAAGGAAATGCCCCCGGTAAGTGTACTTTGCTTGGATCAAGTTCCGATTGGGGGGCGGCTGGCAAGCTTTTACGAGGAGTGGGAGTTGCTCACTGCCGATGCTTGGGTTTTGCAAACTGTGAGAGGTTTCCATATAGAGTTTCACGACCAGCCAACTCAGGTGAGACCCCCGCGCCCAATGGTTTTCTCAGATTCCGACGCGCGACTGATAGACGGGGAGGTCTCGGACTTGCTGCGCAAGGGGGCCATCCGCCTATCAACGCGCCACCCGCATGGGTTCCTCAGCAACGTCTTCTTGGTAGACAAGATGGATGGGGGCAAGAGGCCTGTGATCAACCTCAAGGAATTCAATGGGTGGTTGGTCTACCGTCACTTCAAGATGGAGGGGATCCACCTCCTTCGGGACGTGCTCCTCCCTCGGGATTGGATGGTGCGACTGGATCTCAAGGATGCCTACTTGGTCGTTCCCATCCACCCCCCTCATCGTCGTTTCCTACAATTCCTGTGGGACGGCCAGGTGTTCGAATTCACCGCCCTGCCGTTCGGCCTTTCTTCGGCCCCGTGGTGCTTCACGAAGGTCCTTCACCCGGTAGTGGAGTTTCTCAGAAGCCAGGGGGTCCGTATGATAGTTTACTTAGACGACATCCTCCTCATGGGGCAGTGCCCGGAGGTGCTGGCAGGACAACTGCGCCAAGCGGTCGGCCTGCTTCAGAGGCTGGGGTTCGTCGTCAACGGCTCCAAGTCGGTCTTGGTTCCCACTCAGCAGATCACCTTTTTAGGTTTCGTGGTGGACTCGGTGCAGGCGGTCTTGAGCCTACCGAGCCGGAAGGTCGCAAAGATACGGCACCTGCTTCGGCAGACGATCGCGAGGGATCGGACGTCACTGCGCCATGTCGCCAAGGTGGTGGGTCTTCTGTCGTCCTCCATCCAGGCGATTTTCCCGGGCCCGCTGCACTACAGGGCTCTTCAGCGCCTGAAAGCGCAGCATTTGCGCCGTGGGATGTGTTACGATCAGTGGGTTCCCCTCACGGACGAAGTGAAGGAGGAGATGTCATGGTGGCTGTCTCACATGGAGGCATGGAATGGGCGAGCGATCTTCGGGTCGGCTCCGGACTTAATTATAGAGTCCGACGCCAGCAGGTCGGGCTGGGGCGCCCGGTGCGGGGATTTTTCCACCGGCGGTGCCTGGTCGTCAGAAGAACAACAATTGCATATCAATTGTTTGGAGCTCCTTGCGGGCTCCTTCGCGGTTCGCTGTTGGACCAAGGATTCGGTCAAGGCTTGTGTCCTGCTCCGGATGGACAATGTTTCGGCGGTCCGATATGTGAACCACCTGGGAGGTCCTCGGTCTTGGCGGATTTAGCGAAGGACTTCTGGGATTATTGCCTGTCTCGTCACATTGCGGTGACGGCGGAGTATCTGCCAGGCCAGTCCAATCAGGTGGCGGATTGGCACTCTCGACATCTCAGGGATGCCAGCCAGTGGAAACTGGATCCGGGAGTCTTCCGGTGGCTGCACTCCCTTTGGGGCCCCTTCTCGGTGGACCTCTTTGCGTCCCGTCTCGATCACCAGCTGCCGCGGTTTTACAGCTGGAGGCCGGACCCTCTGGCGGAGGCCACGGACGCGTTCTTGCAGGATTGGAGTCGGGAACAGCCGTTTGCGTTTCCCCCGTTCTCCATGATCATGCGAACGGCGGCTCAAATACGCCGCCAGGGTGCGGACCTGGTGTTGGTTACACCGCTGTGGAGGTCTCAAGTGTGGTTTCCGGTTCTTCTGGAACTTTCCTGGGATTTTCCAATCCTACTCCCCCTGTTTCCTCTGCTCCTGACGAGCCCGGATCGGGAACCTCACCCTCTCGTCATGCAGAACACTCTCCGCCTCGTGGCGTGGAGGCTCTCAGGAGACGCTGGACGCTCCCGGGCCTTTCGGGGTCGGCTGAGCACTTGCTCTCCAAAGCATGGGCCGATAGTACGGCGAAGCGTTACAGATCCGCTTGGCTTAAGTGGATGCGTTGGTGTTTACAAAGGGATTTGGATCCCATGGTCGCCGGCCTTGTTCCCGTGCTGAATTTCCTGGCTCATTTGGCCGACAAGGGTTTGGCGTATAGAACGATCAATGCTATCCGGTCGGCGATTTCTGCGGGCCATGATAACATCGATGGCCATCCGGTAGGGGAACACCCTTTTGTGTGCCGGCTTCTGCGTGCGGTTCGCCTCGCGCTGCCGCCAGAGCCCAGGTACTCCGTCCTTTGGGACGTCAATTTGGTCCTGAACCTGTTCCTATCGTGGCCAGCGAATTCTTATCTGTCTCTGAAGGAGCTTTCGGCGAAATTAGCCATGTTGTTATGTCTGGTCTCTTGTAGGCACGTCTCGGACGTGCGCGCGCTGGATGTTTCTGCATGCATGTTTTCCCCGGAGGGGGTTACTTTTACGGTGGGTCGACGCACTAAGACGTCGTCGCGTTCCATTTCTTATCCAGCCTTTACTGACACTCCTAAGTTGTGTGTTGTGCAATGCCTCAAAGCATATGAGGACCTGACATTGGATCTTCGCCCTCCGGGCGAGCGTCAGTTGTTGATTGCCCTGCGGAAGCCACACAAAGCTGTCTCCTCCCCCACTATCGCTAGGTGGGTGCGTTGGGTCATGCAAGAAGCGGGCATCAATACTTCTCTCTTTGGAGCACACTCCGCCAGGGGGGCCATGGCCTCTAAGGCATTCTCGGTGGGTGCTCGTCTGGAGGACCTTATGCGAGCGGCGGACTGGTCCTCGGATTCCACCTTCAAGGGGTTTTATTTTAAGCCAGTGGTGGATTTAGCTCAGTTGGTGGTAAGTAAGCTTTAAACTAGCATAATCTGAAGCCTCCGGTCCTGACATAGAATCGAAATTTGCCTAGCTTACGTAACGGTAAGTTTCAATTCTATTAAGGACACGGAGGCGAGGATTATCCCACCCGGACTACGGTGGTGTCTCTACCCACCCGTATGGCAGTAAGTAAAGCGTTTTCCTTTACGTTGTCTGTACTGTGTTGTTCACTAAATGCTCCTCGCCTTGTTGTAACCTTTTCCTGGGCCACCTCGCTGATGCTGTTCCTTTTTTGGCAGGCAACGATGGTGCTAAACAGGACCAATGAGGCTTAGCGTGATCTGCGCGAAGAAAGAGGAGGAAGATGATGGGAAGTCCGGTTATATAGGGATGATGAACAGTGACAAAGGACTGTGGACTATGATTAGAACAAAGAGACTCTTGGGAGTTGTTGTTGATTTTTTGTTGAACATTACGTCAATGCTTTATGTTTAAAGCATTTTTTTGTTCTTATTATATCTTTTCCTAAGCTGCTGTGGTTTCTTTATGTTAATAAAGCGAAGGAAGATATAGCATAATCCTCGCCTCCGTGTCCTTAATAGAATTGAAACTTACCGTTACGTAAGCTAGGCAAATTTCGATTCACATTTTGTTTCCTGGTGCCAATCAATACCTTACGTTTGTAGTTGTCATATTCCCTTGAAAACGTAAATATTTTACCTGTGGCATAGTCATTCCTGTCTCGAGCAAATTTTAATACCTTCCTCTCAATTATTGTTTCCTCCAATTTTTTAATCCGCACATCTATATCCGTCTTGCTTTTTGAACGAAATCAGTTTCACCACTTGCCTCCAAAAGTGTGTTGGTTTTTTCAATCTCCATAAGAAGTGCGTCGCGATCAATCTCTGGAACTGGTGTGCCACAGCGTGTGCTGCTGGAAAATGTATCCAGGAATAGAGTACCTCTGTCTGCCAATATTCATGGGCCTCTACCACAAATATGACCGTACCACCTCTTGATGATACTCCATTTTTTATAAGTTTCATAGTTATTGTTTTTCTTATATTGACCGGGATGATTATAGCATTCTGGTCATCATTTTGGAGAATTGTGTCTTCCGCTAAGAGTTGAGCTGCTAATTTAGCTCTCTCCCTTTCTTACTCACTATCTGACATTTTTACTGACAGAAAGTTTGCAGAGCAATTTTTAAGGAAACGAAGATTAGGTGCACAATATTTTGGAACACTGTATCCTTCAACGTTGACTAAACCAAAAACTAATACATAGGAATCTCTTCCTACTAAGTTTTGGCGGATATTAACCTTTTACTCACTCCAGACGTCTATTGGAGTTTTTACGGGAAAAGGGGTCTGTGTGAAAAGCACGACTGAGTTACTCTAGTATCTTGCGTTAGATTATCGCCTTACCAAACGTTGGGCGCCATGTAGTGTAGTTCCCATATTCCCAATAGGCTCTGCGCATTGGCATAACATAAACAATAGTTTACGTGGGACTGAGGTCAACTAGGTCTCTATTGAATATGTTAGACTTAATTATGAATGCCAGCTAGCTCAGAGGTCACTAGAAACTTTCTCGAGTGAACAGGAAGCAGTTAACTTTCCTGAATAGACAAGAAGGGATTAGTTTCTGGCAACCACATAAACATGACAACTTTGCTGCCTCCAGAATAAGGAGTATATCTCCAGAGTCTTGTGAAAACAATAGATAGCTATTTCACTCAGTCAATCGTGCAGGCTCAGTTTCACCAGAGTGCAGAGAAATAGAGAGACAGGAGTTTTCAATAAAAGTTGTTATTTATTGAGCAGCCTTCTTTCTCATGCAAAAGAAGTGAATTGCCACAATTGCAATACTTGTCATAAAGTAAAGTGCGTACAGTTAAAGGAGTATTATGAAATAATACTGTAAAAGAATTTATATGGTTTCTGAGCCATATGATACTTAAAACGGATAAAATATATACAATACATACAATGATAAAAGTTGACTAAACGTACTCAACTGGTGCTTCTAAAATACGCCTACCCCGGTGTACCTAACCTAAGCCTAGTACGTGGGAAGGAGTAAATGAGCTGTAGTTTAAGTTAAGTTAGTTTTGCCAAGAATCTGAATCAAGAATTCTCTAAGATCTAATCAGCTCCGTACCTTGGTTTTAGAATGAAGGAGGTCTTGTATCTCTTTCTCAGGACTCGATCTCCCAGCAACCCGCAAGGCTGACTGGAAACACTGGAGCTGGAAAGACAGCGTCTCCCTCAGTGCGTCAAACGGGAGAGTCAGCTTCCTTCGGCACTCGCATCAGCTGGGCTTTGGGTAAGTAGATAGCCGCTCTGCTCCAAACCACCTTGTGTTGCTTAAGGCAGATGTTGGTATATTTATACCTGGAAGGGGCTGAGTTTGACGTAAGGTTGGGCATAAGACGTCACTAAGAACTGGCAGTTCTTTCAGGACTCTCAGTAGTTCTAGGGCAAATCAAAACAGAAGCAGTAGGAATTCCCCTATCGCCCCATGCACACAACATCCCAAACTTCTGCCACCCCAGACCACTCAGTAATTCAGCCTCTGTTTGCTACTTCTTGCCACCAACAACCTTACTTCTGTTTGCAATGCCCTGCCCTTCCTCCATGCCTTCTGGAACTTATAACTTTGGCACCTCCGGAACTTATCACCTTGGCACCTCCGTGCATCACCAACCCGGTGTCTCCATGCTGAGTGATTTAAAGGGCAGGTGCTAACAAGTACTCAGTAACTGTACTTCTTTACTTTGTTAGGTATAGCTCCGGCACTTCAAGTTCTCAGCACTGCTCCAATGCTTTTAGTGGGATAGTACCAGCACTTCTCAACAGAAAATTGGTACTCTGGGCAAGGAGTAACTACACTTCTATATGTCTATTCTAAGTACTGTCCATGCTAACCCAGTGCGTACAAAAATCTAGCATCTTCCAGCCTCTACCGTGCATTCAATAACCCTGAAAATCCACGCCACTCCATCGTGGCATCTGGTTTCAGTGCCTTCTGTCTCTGGGCACCCAGATTGAAAAGCCTGTCCTCCAGCACCCCTGCCCTGGAATACTCTTGTGTTGGGTCTGAGAGTGCTAACCTTGCTCCTTCTCATCAATAGTGTAATTAGGTCTCGTCGCCTGGCGCAGCAGCACCGTGCAGTCGGGTGCAGACCACACAGGCCTCCAGTGCTGTAAGTTCTCCAGTACTGGATTTTCATAGATTCATATGCTTGAATCTTTACCCATTATCGAAGTGTGAGTCCCACAGTACCATTATAAAGCAGTATGTATCACTATCATTGGCTATAATGGCAATGAACAATCATTTTAGTAGGCTATCGATGTCCTTTTTAAAAAGGGCCTAAGTTAAATTATAATAAATCATGCAGCAGCCCGCTGGAGAATACTCCCAAGAGAGCCCCTCAGATTTTCTACCGCACATTGTGGAGGGGAGTCTACCTGAGCTGCTGCTCAGTTTTCTTCATCTAGAGTCTGGAATTTATGCTAATTACCTGTTACTGTCTGACACATCGAAAAAAGGGTCTCTTCAGACCCTGCAGAAACTGCAAAAAGAAAAAGCTACATGTGGATGACCCACATAAAGACTGTCTGAACTGCCTCTACCACAGCACAAGGTAAAGGAGTATAAAATATGGCACACTTTTTCCGCCAAAACCTTGAAGGACAACTAATTCCACATCTTCTGTGGAAGACAGTCCTACCTCTCCAAGGGCCCACAAGGGGACTATATCTTTTGAACAAGGGACATTTGAGGAGAGCAGGAAAGCCCTCAAAACACTTCAGACCAAAGAACCTCTGAGAAAGGAGAAAAGAAACATATCTCCACAGAGGCTGCATCTTCTGAACCCAGCACACAATCTACTAAAACTGGTGATCGTCGGCAGACATCTTCTGAACCGTCAACAAAATGGCACAAGACTCCTCTTCGTGCCCCGTTGACAACACCATCACCATTGTCAACAATATTGTCGACGGCGGTCACCACTGTCTTTTCTACAAGACTGTACACCACGAGGACAATATCTGTCTGTACAGATTCCATCGACGAAGGCACCGTCAATGACCACGTCGACATAACACCGACGACACTGTCAACGAAGACCTCGCTGACTGGGATGTACTGACGACACCTAAACACTTACAGTGACCTGATACCTTGTCGGTGACCATCAGGTCGATGACGCCGACGATACCGTCAGCGATGATAACAATCAGCAAAATTTCAGTGACAACACTGAGCCCTGAAGTGACTTCTCCCAGCAAAGTTTCTTTTCCTCCTCCAAATCCCCTATTAGACCTGGAGGAGTCAAGCGACGAGGGACCTTTTGGAGCAGCTCATAGCCCATCAGAGCTCCAATTAAAGTATCAGGATGTTGAAGATATTGAAGAGGAAGAGCAGTACTAGGAGTATTATTATGCCCCTCCTACAAAGAGACATGGGCATTATCAGTACTATTCTGATCCACAGTCGAGACAGGGTGACGTATAAGTGCCCATGTAACTATTTCAAGATCTGCAGGAAATGCTGCAAGATTACCGGTAAAGGTTCCTGTTAGAAGGTGGTTCTGACACTAGAGGCCGCCTGGATTTTTCGCTTTTTGAGCACCTAATGTTGAGTTTTTACTGTGGGGGAGCCTCATAATCTGGGACCTATCCACAGTGAACTCATAATGAAGGAGACTGCATGGAGATTTTACTGGTGTCCGCCTGGCTTGACTAGGCTGCTGCGCAGCAGCTGGAGTATGGAACACTATGCTGGTTACATGCAGACACGGGTGTACATGGGTGTGCACACGTGTAGGAGCTACACAGGGGAGATTCCTAGCGTGTGCAGTCCAGGAGCAGCTACAGAGTGAATGGTGTGGCAGGACTTATGCAGAATTGGGTGGTGACATGGAATAGGCTTTATACCCTGGGAAGGAACATGCCAGGGAAAGTCAGTGTGTTTTACTGTGTTTTCACTTCATTATTCCCCTATGGGGATGTGGGGCCCATGGCTAAAATGACTTCCACAAGGCCTACAGATTCTAGACACGCACTAAAGTCCATTGTAGAGTAGGTGAAAATAAGTATTCTGCAGAGTCCAAAGTCATATGTACTGCTTTTGGGTCATACAGAACTGTCATATTTCTCTGAGCCAGCCATGACCAGACCCAGGCTGAGGGTTGACCTCAGCTGGATGGATTGATACCCTTTCTTCCACAAGCTCGGGCCCCCTCTCCACAAAGAAGCAGATGGGTGGGGCTACAGGCTCATCTATTAGCAGCTGTCACTGGGTGCCAGGCAGCAGGCTGCACCAAGAAGGAAAGAGTTGGGTTTCAGAGGCCATGTGGCCAGAGACACTGGACAACTCCATTTTGAACAAACCCAGAGGCTGGACAAGAAGGAGGGAGCAGGGGCAGGGAAGTGATGTGTTGCTGTTTGATAGGACCCACAGAGACTTTCTGCCAGCCCCCTACTCAACTTTTAAAAAGTACTTGCACTGGAAGAGAAGCTCTCTCTGGGTGTGGTCTGCGGAGGCAAAATGTGCTGGAGCCTGGTGTAATGGGCAGTTGGAAGGAGGACACCACTTATTGCCACCCAGGCCCCTAACAGCGCCAGAAGAGCCCAGGACCAGTGGGCAGAAGAAGAGGCCTCTGCACAGGGAGAAGAGAGGCGCAGGAGGAGAGCCAGGCGAAAGGCTGGTGCAGGGAGCCAGTGCAGACTGCTCCCTGCAGAATGCACCCTTTTGGAGACCCGGAGGGTGAAGGAGCATGCTCCCAGTGGCTGGGGGAGGCACCACCAGGAGCAAGAAGACACGAAAATGGGGCAGATCGGACCTCCAGGGGCTGAGATATGGCCCCCAGAAGGTGAGCGACCTTTGATTTGTGGCTCCCTGATGGCAAAGCGCGTGAGGCTCCGCCGCCGGTCTAGAAAAGGCCGTGGAGCGCCTGCGGGGGTCCCGAATGGGACCGGGGCCCCGGACAAGGAAGGAGGAGCCAGGAGCCCGGGTGGGACCGGGCCCCCCGACCAAAGCGCAGAGCGGCCGGGTGTGGGCTCCCCACGTTGCATACCCTTACCCGGGGTCCAGGTGGGACCGGGCCCCCCACCGAGGCCCCAGAAAGCGGCAGGAGCTTGAAGCGCCCCATGATGCCTTGCAAGGCACGAGGAATGGATAGTTTTAGGCGTTTTGGTGGCCCCCAGAGGAGAGGGGTCACCCTTGAGTGTGAAAAGGTGCTGAGGGAGCTGCTGGAGCAGCGCAGTCTCGCCCCCAGCACAAAGCTAAGTCCCTCCCTAAGTTTCTTGAGGATTTAAAAAGAATAACCCCTCAACTCTCAGCGAAGATTGCATCACCTCCTAGGCTGGAACTTTTGTTCTACAGCTGGGGGTTCATTGAGAAATGCATCAAAGATTGAAGGGCTGAGTTGGAGATGTCTCGAGAAGGGCATCCCCTGGAGGTGAAATGGCGTAATTGCACTGAAATGCATTTGTTAATAGTTATTTCTTTTAGAGGGACTGATGTTCAATGTGAAGTATGGGTGTAAGGTGATGTCACAAGCAAAGTGGATTTAAGTGGCTAGACACTCCTGCTAGGGTGACTGACGGTATTTACAACTTAATCCTGTGATCATCTGTGATGCCTTTAGGGGCTGCAATTGCAATGCATTTTTAATGATATCCAAATGTGCTGAGTACGGTCATTCTAAAGTGTGCGTAAACATGTAGTCTTGCTGCTGCGCTTAGGTGAAGACCCCAGACTGTCAGCCCTTAAGATGTAGAGGGGTATACATTAGGGTCAGTAGGAGATGCTTTGTCAGGGTCATGTGTCACCAAGGCAGGTGTTTCTCTGTTTAATGCTTGTTGAGGTTATGGAGGGGGGACGCCACTGGGATGGTGCAGTGCGCAGGGCCCTTGCTCCAGGATATGTTCAACTAATTGCATTGGGGGCAAGCTGATGTGCATACATGGGAGTGGTGGTACTAGACCCCCCCACCCCCCTGCGGGAGGGGTGGAGATGTTATGCAATGTCACAAAGTAATTCCAACAGTTTATGTATATTTGTAAATTGGTGTATAGTATTGAGTGGTGTGTGTGTTTAATAAATGTACTCTTACTTTTATAAAGCAAAGTACAGACTGGACAATCACTTATTGAGTGTTATTTTTGCGCACCTGCAAATGGCGATTACTAGCCCACACCACCTTCCTTGAGTAAGCCTCAGACTGCTCTGCAACGCTACCCTCTGAGAGTCAGGCGCTACAATTGGGTGTTTGGTTCCCAGTGAAGTACAAATGTGTCATGTTATTTGTGCAGGCCTCACAGATGCTGCCTCGTTTCCAACATTGGTGTCTAGCGGCGGGAAACATAGTATCCCATTCTGGTGTGCATTTATAGCATTTGATTAGCCCAGTTTAGCCACACATTACCTATGCAGTAATGAGCAAATGGAAGAGCGCGAGGCTCTGAGAAGGGTTCAAAGTTTTGGTTATGTGAACTCAAGGTATGGGAAAGGAAATCCCCGGGCTCATATGTGTCATGTGAAGATATTATGGTGTAAATGTATACTGTATTGATATGACATCGCTATGTTGATTATCATGTGCTAGAGGGATGGTGCTTTCCAGGAAATGATTACATGCAAATGTTCTAAACCATATTGTACACCTTTGAACACTACACGCACTACACCTGCATGGGGAGGGTGTCTCCTCAAGAGATAGGGACAACAACTGATACCTACATCACAGAGCGGGGCGTGGGGGTGGATTGATCTTTATGGGGGACAGGAGACAAAGGGGGTCCTGGGAGGTTCCCGCGCTTTTAAGGGCAGGGAGGGTTTCCACAGAAGGGTCCCCAGATATCCTTGCCCCACTGAAAGTTTCTTGCTATTGGCGCAAGTCAAAACCACTTGAAGGGTGGGGCCGGAGGTTTCTTCACACCAGGTAGTAACACCCCAGGGGTTCCCATGTTAGGCACCCTAACAAACTTTTCCCACGGTGGGAGGAGGGTGTGGTAGAGTTGAGTGTCCGCAGGTCCTCCAGGTTAACTGGTGTGGAAGTGAGCAACCCAGGGGAGGCCCCTGGTAGTGGGTGGCCCCAAAGGAGGGTAGTTCTTGAGTGATGGTGTGTAGTGGTAGCCCCTAGGTGGGCTAGGTAACTGACCCAGTGAAGATCTGAGAGGGGGGAATGTGCTCCCTAGTTTTCAGTTAAAGGGTTAGTGGTGGACGGTGACCAGTCCTCTAGTTTCTGTGGACTTGAACTCCAGGACCAGGAGCTGGTGGAGCGAACCTGAAGTGGTGGTTTGGGCGATGCCTAGCCGGTAACCAGTCAGGTAGGTCCTGTGGTACTTGGACCCAAGAACCAGGGGCATGGGGATGTTCCCCTAGCTCGAGGCAGGAGGTGGATTTCTGCAAGTTACTACCACCCCGAACACAGGTGGGGCCTATCTTAAGTGAAGAGACCCTGTGTTTCGTGAAGGGGTGGTGCAGGCCTAGCTGAGATCTTTAGGGTCCCTGGCTGAGGGTGGTAGTACTACCCTGAAGGCAGGTGGGGCCTATCTTAAGTGAAGGGACCCTGCTCTTCAGAAGGGGTGGTGCAGGCCATCCAGGGACCATGTAGGTCCCTGGACTGTCTCCCAAGGCGCTGCCGGGAGACAGGGGAGAGCCATGAGAGGTGGACCTGGGTCTAGCTAACTCTGGGCCCACCGGCTCTCTAAGGGTACTCCGGGAGGAGAGCGTGCCTCTCGGAGGGAAGGGTGCATAGGCCCTGTTCTCGCAGCGGAGAACAAGGAGGAGGTCTAGGTTCCTGGGGTAGTTCCCTTATCCTCTGCAGTAGAATCCAGTAGTTCCACCTCAGCTTACCTCTTCTCCCACTCAAAGTCCTATTCCTCCATCTATTATGCCCAGGATTATGCCTGCTTCCAACATAGCAGGGCCACCAAGGGAAGACCCATCAACATCGGATGACGAAAGGGAAGAAGGTGAGATTCCGGAACCGCAGCCTCAGAAAGATGAATGGGACTATTACCTTATCTTACCTTATTCCCACTCCATCGCCTCCACCACCACAGCCTGTCGACTCTCTCCCAGAGGACATTGAGGGTTTTCATAATTGAATGGACCGGGCTACAACAAGGTTTAACCGGCTAATTTTGTTCAAACAGGCCGACTGCTTTCTGTATGACATTAAAGATCAAACAAGGAAGTCAGTGAGCGCCATCCCCATCATTGATTATGTCTGGGAGGAGGGAACTAGAGTAGTGAGGAACCCGGCTACGGTGGCTGCAGTTCCTCCTTGTATTGACAAAAAATACATTGCTCCAGGCGATTTCCCCACTTGCCTTACTGGACATCCCAAGCCAGATTCTGTGATTTCTCAAGCGGTGCAACATGGCTCGAAAAATCCTTTCACCCCCATCTCTACTTCACGAGACAAGGAGGGCAGGCGATTGGACAATAAGTGGCCAGATATTCTCCACCATGCCTGCCATCACCGTAAGTGGGGCTAGTTCTCTGGCGATTCTGGGTTGCTATGATCGGCAGATGTGGTTTGATATCGGCGTCTCATTGACCTAGTACCTTAGGAAAAGAAATCTGAAGCAAGATAAACCTTGCTTGCAGGAAGGTGAATGCACCTCATCGAAAACAGTATACTGTGCAATGGACATTGCTTCCACTGGCTTATATCTACTAGCAGGGACAACCGTCTTAAGAAGGCATGGATGGCTCAAAGCAACATCCTTCTGGCCAGAGGTGCAGTCCAAGATCCTAGATATGGCCTATGATGGGGAAACTCTATTTAACAAACACGTAGATAATACTCTATTGGCCATCAACACAGATACATACAGATCTCTTGGCTCTCTTCAGTTCAGAAATTTGCCCTTTCAAGGGGCGCGTGGAAGAGGGATTTCAACCTATAAAGGAGGTATCAGTGTGCCCAACAGTACTAACACTCTTAGCCTTAATACAGGCCTACGCACCAGCAACAATCGTTCGTCAACCACCTGCGACAGCATATACAAAACAAGGCCCCCGCTGAAAACAACCCCCCCAGATTCAAGACACAGGTCGCAAGCAGTGACCTCGATCAGGTGCCGGCTACATCCATTTCTTCCCATTCAGTGGTAACGAACATTTACAACTACCTCCCCCAGTGGAGAGAGATAACTTCAGACAAAGGGGTAATGGACCTGGTCACCTATGCCCACACCCTGGAGTTTATCCAAAGACCAGCAGACAGTCCTCCAAGGTGAGTGTACCCCCTCGTCTTCACTTATTGGAAAAAAAAACCCTCATCATGCTTACCAAGGGAACAATCAAAAAAGTTCAATTTTCCCAGAGAAGCATGTGATTCTACTCCCGTTTTTGTCCTTCTAAGAAAGAAAACAGGGAAATGGAGACACATCCTAGACCTCAAGAAGCCAAACAAATGTGTATGCAAGCAATCCTTTTGCATGATCACGCTTTCCTACATCCTGCACCTCCTAGACACCGGAGACTATATGACATCTCTGGACTTGTAGGCTGTATATTTCCACATCCCCATACAGCCCAAAGGCCACAAATATTTGTGCTTCACTGTAGTCGGCACCCATTACCAATTCCGAGTCTTCCCATTCGGCCTCAAGTCAGTTCCCCACATATTCACCAAATGCCTTGTCCCAGTAGCAGCTACTCTCAGAAAACAAGGTCATCAGGTACTGCTCTATCGAAACAACTGGCTGCTCAAAATCTCAACACCATTGCAAGCGTCCAAAGCTATGAAAGCTTTCCATTCATTGTTTCACAAACCGGGACTCATTGTGAATCATCAGAAGTCCTCAACTACTCCAAAGCAGAGGATACTGTTTCTAGGAGCCAACTTAGATACAAACCAAACCAAAGCTTTTCTCAAGCAAGACAGACAATGAAGTTTAACAAATCTGGTGTTAAAAATTGCCAATTTCCAGTTTCAGTGAGGCTGTAACCGTCACTTCTGGGCTTGATCGCTTCCACAGTCAACCTAGTCTCACTAGCACACCTTAGGCCTTTGCAAGAGAAGTTTCAAGCACAATAGGTGCAAATGAAAGGTTCTCACAAAGACTTGATAAGCATCATCCCAAGGATGGTGGAAACATTAGCGTGGTGGTCTCCGGTCTCTCATCTCTCTGAAGGCCTCACATTTTTTGGCTTTAATATCCGGCTTCGTAATAACTGCAGAAGCCTCTCTCCAGAGGGCTCGGGCAGCCACTTGCAGGACCTGCTAATTCAAGGTAAGTGGTCTGTGGTCCAGAAAACCATGCATATCAACCACTTGGAACTGAAACCAATCTCTCTCACCCTACAAGCCTTTCTTCCTAGAATATCAGCATCTTAGGTGCTGGTAGGCATGGACAATATGACCAGCATGCACTATATCAACAAGCAAGGGGGTACATCATCACTAACGCTTTCCCAAGAAGCCAAGGAGCTTTGGAGCTGGCTCACAACCCATCAGATATCCCTTAGGGCCAAGCACATTTCCGGAATAAACAACACTCTGTCAGACATGATCCGTTAGACAAACATATCACTTCCTTCAATCTCCTCGACGTTTTCCAATCTGGCTTTAGAAAAATATGCAGCACTGAAACTGCCATGCTCAGTATCACTGATGATATTCATCGCTCTCTTGACAAAGGCGAATCCTCCCTCCTTATCCTCCTCGACCTCTCTGCTGCGTTTGATACTGTCCACCATCCCACCCTTCTTAATTCTCTCAAAGAACGCTTTGGGTTCGAGGGCATTGTTCACCAATCTCCAAAATAGATCCCAACAAATTAAACTCAGTCACTGCCTCTCCAAAGCCCAACCTGTCTCACTTGGGGTCCCACAAGGCTCTATCCTTTCGCCAACCCTATTTAATCTATTCATGGAACCACTCACCATTATTCTTAAACAAGCTAATATCAGTTACCACCTCTATGCTGACGACACACAACTATACTACAAGATCAAATCCCACCATGACATCCTTCTCCTCAATGATACCTTGAATGCCTTTTTGATCAGATGGTCCGGGATTTATGCATACACTTTTCCCCCATTCCCTCTCATACCAAAAGTTCTCAACAAAATGAAAGTGGAGCACTGTTGCCTCATCCTCATTGCTCCCAAGTAGCCATTGCAACAGTGGTTCACAGAGCTTCTCCTGCTGTCAAAGTCCGATTCCATTCCCCTACCGACAACACATGAACTGTTGACTATGAACCAGGGCCAGTTCCTACATTCGGAACTGGCCTGAATGTAGGATCTGGCCACTTGCGTGTGTGGCTCCTGAATTCTACGAGATCTGAGACTTGAAGGATTCCTCAGGGCTGTAGAGATATCCTATCCATGGCAAGAGCGGAAGCCACTAAGAAAACATACAATCTGAAATGGAAGCGATTCTGTTCATGGTGTCAACAATCTAACCTACGTCCGTTGTAAGGATCCCCAGAGCAGATTCTTCCTTTTCTCCTAACACTTTCTAAATCAGGATTGGTGCATGAGTCTGCCATGGTTCACTTCGCTGCAAACTCATGATACAATCGCTCTTAGCTCTCACTCTCTCTCTCTGTTTCACAAGGATCATCAAACAATTTATGCAGGGGTTGGTCAGAGCTTTTCCTTCAGTACAAGCTCCCCCCAGACTGGCATCTCAATTCTCTCTCAACTTATAAAGCCTCCATTTGAACCCATTCACAAAGCAGACCTGAAGTTTCTCTTGGGGAAAGTTGCTTTACTGTTGCCTCTCACTTCAGCTCGAAGAATGAGTGAGATACAGGCTTTCACAACGCAGGAACCCTTCTTGCGTTTCAGTGATGATTACATGCTTCTCAGAACAAAACCCACATTCATTCTCAAGGTTCCATTGCAATTTCATCTCAATGAAGCTATCATACTTCGTACTTTCTTCCCATATCCTTGGCATTGTACAGTCTTAAATTCATATTTACATCACACTGAACAGCTCCAGGACACTGACCAACTAGTCTTATGGACAATCTCGACAGCGTACTTCAGTTACAAAAGCAACCATCGCAAGATGTATTTCTGCCACTCAAAAGCTGGCAGACTACTCAGAGCAAAGGCATTCAACAAGGGCAGTATCCACTTCGGCTGCTGTTTGCAGGTGTTGCGCTGGAGGTGGTATGTCATGCTGCGACGTGGAAGAGCACCCACGCATTCACGCAGCACTACTGCCTGGATTTGGCAGATCGCAGTGATGCGGCCGTCGGACAGGCAGTGTTACGTCATGTGTTCCAATAAGGTGAGCCTCGGTTTTGGTATGTGCTTATTAATATTTCTATACAGATGCGTTTACTGTATAATTGTTTTCTCGTATATGAAGTATTCATGCAATATATGTATATATATATTTGTATGTATTATATATATATATATATATATATATATATATATATATATATATATGTGTGTTTGTGTGTGTGTGTGTGTGTGTGTGTGTGTGTTTGTGTGTGTGTGTGTATTAAACTGTACCCTCCATACTTATATCACTAAAAGGTTTACCTACAATACTGCTTGCCATTCCGATTCAAGCATGTGACTCTATGCAAGATCCAAAACTAGCGAAGAAAATAAGTTACTTATCTGTAACTGCAGTTCTCCAGTATTGGAATCTTTCATAGATTCACATGCGACCCACCCGCCTCCCCTTAAACTTCTGTATTACCTGTCCACACATGTACTGGAAAATCTGAGGGACTCAGCCTCTGTTGGAGTGTCCTAGAGGGTGCTGTCCCCTGATTGGTAATAGTTCAAGTTTGGTTATTTTTAAAATGGACATAGATAGGCTACTAAAGTAGCTGTTCATTGAAATTATAGCCTATGATAGTGATGCATACCGCTTTATTGTAAAACCGTGGGCCTTTTACTTCGACGACAGGGAATGATTCAGGCATGTGAATCTATGAAAGATACCAATACTGGAGAACTCCAGTTACAGGTCAGTAACTCATTTTCTTACGGGGTACCTGATGCTAATAGCCACCGCATACCATAACCCCTCAGTTCATCTTATCCACATACCACCCTCATCTCATGTACAACTCTGTAAACACAAATGTTATGGATTTCGCACGGGTATAGCGCTAACCATAATTATTGTGGCAAAGTTGTGCTTTCTCTGTGTTGGGCACCCTTTTTGGCGCATCTGGTGGGCCAGCCGTTGAGCTCGTGGATCCCCCATTGCGGTGTCCTATTTTTTAATGTTTGGTTGCGTGTGGTTTGTAGAGAGTCTCATTGTATTTGTATCACGTTCTCTGTGACGGATAAATACAGGAACTGTGAAGCACCAGGACGCAGATAACAAATACTGGGACTTGGTGAGCCTCAGAGTCTTGGCGGGAGAGGACGGCTCTGGCCTGCTTAGCTGGACCAGGATGTGGTGCTGGTGATTGTTGTGCTGGCTGATGCTGGTGGTGCTGGCTGGAGCTGGTGATGGTGCTGGCTGGAGGTGGCTGTTGCTGGTGGTGATGGCTGTGCTGGCTGATGCTGGTGGTGCTGGCTGGTGATGGTGCTATGTGGAGCTGGTGATGGTGCTGGCTGGAGCTGGCTGTTGCTGGTCGTGATGGCTGTGCTGGCTGAAGCTGGTGGTGCTGGCTGGAGCTGGTGATGGTGCTGGCTGGAGCTGGCTGTTGCTGGTGGTGATGGCTGTGCTGACTGATGCTGGTGGTGCTGGCTGGAGCTGGTGATGGTGCTGGCTGGAGGTGGCTGTTGCAGGTGGTGATGGCTGTTCTGGCTGATGCTTGTGGTGCTGGCTGGTGATGGTGCTAGGTGGAGCTGGTGATTGTGCTGGCTGAAGCTGGCTGTTGCTGGTGGTGATGCCTGTGCTTGCTGATGCTGGTGGTGCTGGCTGGTGATGGTCCTAGGTGGAGCTGGTGATGGTGCTGGCTGGAACTGGCTGTTGCTGGTGGTGATGGTTGTGCTGGCTGATGCTGGTGGTGCTGGCTGGTGATGGTGCTGGCTGGAGCTGGTGATGGTGCTGGCTGGAGCTGGCTGTTGCTGGTGGTGATGGCTGTGCTGGCTGATGCTGGTGGTGCTGGCTGGTGATGGTGCTGGCTGGAGCTGGTGATGGTGCTGGCTGGAGCTGGCTGTTGCTGGTGGTGATGGCTGTGCTGGCTGATGCTGGTGGTGCTGGCTGGTGATGGTGCTGGCTGGAGTTGGTGATGGTGCTGGCTGGAGCTGGCTGTTGCTGGTGGTGCTGGCTGTGCTGGGTGATGCTGGTGATGCTGGCTGGTGATGGCGGTGCCTCTTTGGCTCCGGCACTGGAAGCGTGTCTGGGAGAGGCTCTGCCCAGGCCTGCCCTGACTGGTTGCTGCATACCTGAAGCTGTCTGCTTCCGGATTCCAGCCCCGCCCACCTCCCTGAGGCAACTTGGAGCTGCAGAGAGAAGCGGGCGTCGAGCCCAACATCTGCCACTTTGGCCTCTTGACGCTGCCCTGCCTACCCAGGCTCGTGAGCAGCATCCTTCTACCTAACGCCGCAGCCTCTCTCCCCTCACACACCCTCTCACCCCTCACACACCCTCTCTCCACTCACACACCCTCTCTCCACTCACACACCCTCTCACCCCTCACACACCCTCTCTCCCCTCACGTACCTCTCTCCCCTCACACACCCTCACTGCTCTTACACACCCTCTCTACCCTCACCCTCTCTCCTCTCACATGCTCTCTCTCCTCTCACACACCCTCTCACCCCTAACACACCCTCACTGCTCTCACACACCCTCTCTCCCCTCACACACCATATCTCCCCTCACGCACCCTCTCTCCCCTCACACACCCTCTCACCCCTCACACACCCTCACTGCTCTCACACACTCTCTCTCCCCTCACACACTCTATCTCCCCTCACGCACCCTCTCTCCCCTCACACACCCTTTCACCCCTCACACACCCTCACTGCTCTCACACACCCTCTCTCCCCTCACACACCCTATCTCCCCTCACGCACCCTCTCTCCTCTCACGCACCCTCTCACCCCTCACATGCCCTCTCACCCCTCACACACCCTCACTGCTCTCACACACCCTCTCTCCCCTCACACACCCTATCTCCCCTCACGCACCCTCTCTCCCCTCACACACCCTCTCACCCCTCACACACCCTCTCTCCTCTCACACACCCTCGCTCCTCTCATGCACCCTCTCACCCCTCTCATGCCCTCTCACCCCTCACACACCCTCAATGCTCTCACACACCCTCCCTCCCCTCACACATCCTCTCTCCCCTCACATGCCCTCTCTCCCCTCACACACCCTCTCTCCTCTCACGCACCCTCTCACCCCTCAAACACCCTGTCTCCTCTCACACACCCTCGCTCCTCTCACGCACCCTCTCACTCCTCACATGCCCTCTCACCCCTCACACACCCTCACTGCTCTCACACACCCTCTCTCCCCTCACACACCCTCTCTCCCCTCACACACCCTCTCACCCCTCACACGCCCTATCTCCCCTCACACGCCCTCTCTCCCCTCACACACCCTCTCACCCCTCACACGCCCTCTCTCCCCTCACACACCCTCTCTCCCCTCACACACCCTCACTGTTTTTTTGCTGTCTGTGAGGTATGTGCAGAGACTGGAAGTCAAGCCCCGCCCTCCTCTGGGGCCACGAGCTGCATCTTTTGACTCCACAGCCCCCCCCCGCGCCCCCGTCTCCCGGCCCCTTCCTCGCCTCTCTTGTCTGTGAGCATCAGCCTGAGAGGCGTGGACCCCCCTCGCCCGAGGGGCTGGTGTGTCTTTGAGGAGGCGGGGGCTGTCTGCAGCATCCTTTAACGCCAGCTCCCTCCTCTCTTCCCGCAGACCTGTCCTTCCTGCCGCTACTTTTTATTTTATTTTATGCGTTTTGATATGGCGCGGACTTTACCCAAAGGTGTCCCAGCGCTTCACAATAGGAACAGTAATGATACAATAGGAGAACATGGCACGTGAGCAAATTACAAAAGCAGACGCTAAGTTACATGAGACAAAAGTGACAATTGTGCATGTATCAAGGAGAACAAACACAATACAAGAGCTAGCAAATGGTCCGTTACAAGAGGAAAGAAAGTGACGTGTGTAACAAAAGTGTACAAAGTACAAGTAGAGGTATAATACTGCAATAAATGGCAGACACTCAAAACACAAGAACAAACGTTATGTAACATGAGGCAATGGTGGCAATTATGCAAGTATCAAAATCAAACCAAATACAAGAGGTAGCAAGCAATACGTTACAAGAGGAAAAGTGATGTGTGCATGTTACAAAAGAGTACAAAATACAGGTATAATACTGCAATAAATGGCAGACACTCAAGCACAAGAACACACTGGGAAGGCACTTCTATAGTCATGGAGAATTGAATTTCCTTTAATGGAAGAACTTCCTTCAGGGAATAGAGAGGGTGTGACTTAAATTTGGAAGTGTCTTTGAAAAAGGAGAGCTTTGAGGTCAGTTTTGAAGGCCTGGGAGGAGGTGGTGGTCCGGAGCTGAAGCGGAAGTGAGTTCCAGATTCTCACTGCGTTGCCTGAAAAGGATTGGGCCATCGACCTTTCCTTCTTGAAAGTGGGAGGTTCAAGCAATACATTTCCCGCCTTACGTGATGGTCTAGAGCCTCCAGAGAGTTTCAGTTTATTCGCCAGGTAGCGAGGAGAGGAGGAGTGCAAGGCTTTGTGGATGATACAGGCGGTCTTGTAGATAGATCTTGCCTCTATGAGAAGCCAACGGAGGGTGGATAAAATGGGTGTGATGTGGTCACTTCTTTTGGCCCCAGGGCTCGAGGCGGGGTACCACGCTGGTGGACGGCGTCCCCCCACTTATTTTACCGGGTGGACGCCGTCCCCCCTGCCAAACAGCTGGTCTTCACTCTTTGGCCTCTCTGGGGCCAGATCAGAGCTCACAGCACGCTGCTCACGCGCTGACTTCTCAGATGCAATTGCATCTAAGGGGGTGAGCGAGGGGAGGCAACGTGCTCGATGGTGCAAGCCACCTTTCGTGACATCACTTCCTGTCGTGTCGTCACTTTCGGTGACAGCGTCCCCCTGCATATTTTTTAGGTCTAGCCCTGCGTAGGCTGCGCTTGAGAAGTCTCGCTGGCGAGATCTTATGTCTCTAGTACGGGGCTTAATCAAGCCAGCTCTTCTCCATTGGCTGGCTTCCTAAACGGCGGCCAGCCATTGGAGAAAAGCTTTGCCTGTCACTCTAAACCCCGTCCGTTTAGGATTGAGGGGCGTGTTTTTTCCTGTCCTTTCTCTCTGTGACGTCATCAGGAAAAAACACACCCCCCAGTCTGTAAAGACGGGGCTTAAATGCAAATGGCGAGCGCTTGGTCATAAACAGCTTTCTTCGCGCTGCCCGCAATGTTTACCTCACTCTGTAGTACTTCTTACCCAGAGCGGAAATTCCTAGCTAATCAAATACCTGCCATCAGTCTAATAATCATGGCTTTCTTATAGTGCTTTGAACTTTCTTATAGTGCTCTGAACACGAGAGCCGTGTGGCAGTAGGAACCACAATCTATATTAGACACATTTGACACGAAAACACATTTTGCGTGGCAAAAATGTGCCTTTATTGCGCTCAAAGCAGTCACAGCCAGTTTCAGCAGGTGAGCGAACTCTACTGTCACTGTAAAACAAAAGAAGGTTGTCTCCCCCTAAGCTATTTAAAATTCCGGGTAACGGAAAGAAAGCGTTTTTTACCTTCGTTCTCAATGAAGCCAACCAATGACCTAAGCACCGCCAGGGGGTCACGGCGTGCAGGCAACCAACCACAGACGCACAAACAACTTCATATGAAAGTGCGTCAGAAAGAGATTCGGAATATCGGAAGGACAGGAGAAAGAGAAGTGGATGACTACCGTTATTGTCAGTTCGGGGCTGGAGGTACTTGCCATGCAATGAGTTCGAGGAGGGTCACTCTGGTGCTTTTCTTGCACCGTTCGTGAGGGCGTGTCTCTGTTTCTTTGCTGCCACCAAGAAGACGGCACAATCCTTAGGAACTCTGTGCAGGCGCTGATGTGTTTAGCGTGACAATCTCCTCTTGCTTTTTCTCGACCTGAAATGTGCAGCAGCACCCACTGGACTGACGACCCTCTCATCACGTTGCACCTTGGTTTGGACTCCAGTTCCTTGTTTGGGGGTTTCTGCAGTGCGTTTCCGACTGTCTTGAGGCTCAGGGGGCTTCACTCTCCCGGCTTCTCAGCTGGCCAGGACTTGTCTTCCGCCCCTGGCGTCCTCTGCCACCTGTTGTCTCCTGCCTGTGCTTTTTACGAGGGAGGGGGCACCTATGCCCTTTGCTGCCGCCACCCAACTCTGGCCTTCTCCGACTCTTGCACTCTTAGGGGTGGGGGGCGCAGCTGCTGCCTACTGGTACCCTCCGCTTTTGGGCGCCTTCATCCTGCTTGCTGCAAGGGGGAGGGGGGACACAGGTGTTCCTTACTGGAGTGCCCCCCTGGTTCTCGTCAGCTCTCTCTAACTGCTCCGGTCCACTCCTCAGTCTCTAGTGTCAGCTCCGCCACCCACTGCGCCACGCTGGGGTGTCCGCCATCTTAGATTAGGCATCCGCCTCCTCCGTCCTCCCTGCACCACTGGTATTCTCTCTCCGGTTCTCCCGCAGCCGCTGCCTACCACGCCATGAAAAGACTCACACTGCTGGGCCCGTTTCTGTTCTTGCTGCCCTTCGCATCTCACACTTCGTAGAGCGCTTTTGTCTGAAACCACTTCAATCTTGGTCCACCTTCCCTTCTCGGCGTGTGGCTCTGTGTGTGTGTGTGGCTCTGTGTGTGTGTATGTGTGTGCGGCTCTGTGGCTCTCTGTGTGTGTGGCTCTGTGTGTGTGGCTCTGTGTGTGTGTGTGTGGCTGTGTGTGTGTGTGAGTGTGGCTCTGTGTGTGTGTGTGTGTCTGTGTGTGTGTGTATGCCTCACTGTATGTGTGGCTCTGTGTGTGTGTGTGGCTCTGTGTGTGTGTGTGTGGCTCTGTGTGTGTGGTTCTCTGTGTGTGTGGCTCTCTGTGTGTGTGGCTCTGTGTGTGTGTGTGTGTGTGGCTCTGTGTGTGTGGTTCTCTGTGTGTGTGGCTCTCTGTGTGTGTGGCTGTGTGTGTGTGGCTCTGTGTCTGTGGCTCTGTGTGTGTGTGTGTGTGGCTCTGTGTGTGTTTGTGTGTCTGTGTGTGGCTGTGTCTGTGTGTGTGGCTCTGTGTGGGTGGGTGCATGTTGCTCTGTGTGTGTGTGGCTCGGTGCGTGTGGCTCTGTGTGTGGGGCTCTGTGTGTGTGTGGGTGCAAATGCAATAGGTCTCGCATTTGCGAGAGATTAAGCTATTGGCATTGTAAATGACAATGCCATTTATTTATAGGTTTTAAAAACAAAAATAATGTCATGAGCAATGCCAATAGTTCTAACTTTAACAAAGACAAGACCATTGCATTGTAAATGCTAGTTTAGGACTTGTGCCCTGTTTGGCACCATATATGAAATGAGCTGCTGAATGATGAACATATTTAAGGGGGGACAGGTGGGATTTGGGTAGGCCAGTAAGATGAGAATTGCAGTAGTCCAGTCTGGAGAGAACCCGCGATTGGACCAGGGTTTTAAGGTCTTGCTCCGGGAAGAAGCGACGAATCCCCCAAAGAAGGCGCAGTTGGTATCGAGCAGACTTTGCAATGGAATTGATGTGGGAGAGTAGATTGAGTTTTTTGTCAAGTATGACACAAAGGGATTTTGCTCTGTCGACAATGATGGGTTTATTGTTAAGTAAATTCATCTGATCCATCCATGATTGAACCGGGGGAGGAGAAAGTGAGGAGGAGAGGAAAAGGAATTCAGTTTTGGAGGGATTCAGAATCAGTTGATGAGTTAACATCTAGTTTTGAATGGAGTCGAGAGTAGAGCTTAGGATGGAGTGATTGTGAGTGGAGGCGACCTTGAGGTAGATTTGAGTGTTGTCTGCATAGAGATGATTGTGGATCCCGGATTTACTTAGGAGATTTCCCAATGGTTCTAAATAGAGATTGAACAATGTGGGGGCAAGTATAGAGCCTTGAGGAACACCATGACCTACCGCCAAAGGAAATGAAAGACTGTTCGCTAATTTGATCATTTGGGATCTATCAGAGAGGAAGGACGCAATCCATTTAAGCAGAGTGCCCTCCATGCCAATACTCTGTTGAAGAGTGTTGAGGAGAGTGTTGTGGTTGACAGTGTCAAAGGCTGCAGAAAGGTCTAGGAGAATTAGAAGACAAGATTTCCCGAATCGAGTGTTCGCAGCACGTCATCAATCACTTACAGCAGGGCTGTTTCAGTGCTGCAGTTTTGAATGAAGACGGACTGGAAATTGTCAAGAAGATCATTGTCCTTGATATGACAAGAGAGTTGTTTCGCTACACATCTTTCTGTGATTTTCGCAAGAGAGGGTAGGTGAGTGATGGGGCAGAAGTTGTTAAGGTCTTTCGCATTAGTAGTGGGTTTTTTAAGCAGAGTGGGGACCTGCCCAGTTTTGAAGGAAACAGAAAGGGACCCTTGACAGAGGGAGAGGTTGACCAGAGTGGTCCAATAGGGAAGAGAATGGGTATAGAAGTCAATGGCAATGGCACTAGGGATGGGGTCAAGCGAATTGTTGGAGGGCTTTGTTTCGAGGATGCATTTGAGAAGGGCATCTTCAGAGATTCTTTTCCAAAGAAGATGTGCTTATGGTACTTGGATCGTGCTGAACGAAGCGTGGCCAAATTATGGGTGGAGGGCGCCTGTCTCCATTGTTTCTCCAGGAATGGAGGTGGAGAAGTGTGGCTCACTGGCTAGAGCAGGCAGACCCTGAAGCAGAGGTCAGACCCGGGACCAGGGTTCAATTCCCGACGCGGCAGGGTCTTGAGCTCAAATGTCCACGGACTCGATAATTCTCGCTTCGGTGCCTGACCTAATCATGGGTTCACACTCTGCAACTCTGGGCATTAAGCTTGCTTAATCTCCACAACGGCCCCCTGCGGCGGGATGCCTGGCTTTCACCTTGTGGATGCCCGTTAGGGGCTATCTCACAGGGAAAAGCCAGGACGGGTTCCCAAGGCAAGCGCCGAGATGCCTCCGGGTAGTCGAGCGCTATATAAGAACATACAAAAAAAAAAAAAAAAATCTTAGCTGCCTCCTTTCTTCATAGAGGGATTTGTTGAACCAAGGTGCTGAGGGAGTAAGTCTTTTCTTTTTGCTTTGGAGAGGAGCGACGTTATTAATTTCGACAGCAAGGACTGTGAGGCTTTGAGAGGTGAGTTTGTTAACATCTAGGTTTGAGTCTGGCCTAGTAAGTGATAGCAAAGCTGATTCACTGAGGGTACCGATGTCAATATTTTTAGTGTCACTGAACCAGGAGGTAGCCCTCTTAGGTTGGCCAAGAGTTATAGAGTGTGAAATGTGAGGAGAGAATGGGATGAGGAGGTGGTCAGACCAGTCTACATGAATAGGGGTAGTGATGGAAAGCATGCCTGCTTTAGAAATAACAAGGCCCAGGATTGAGCCCTTAGAGTGTGTTGTTTCTGTGCAGTGTTGGATAAGATCGTTTGCAGAGAGGAAGGAGGCCAGCAAGTTCGCAGAAGAGTCTTGCGGTGAGCCCCAGTGGAGGTTGAAGTCACCCACGAAAGTCTGATTGTCACTTTGCGAGTATTGGTCGCTGATGAAGTTAGTGAGTTCCTCCATAAACGAAGGGCCGCTACAAGGTGGGCGGTAAATGGCATGGAATCTGAGGGGTGAGCGGTGGTGCAATTGAAGCTCAAGAGAAAGACATTCAAAAGTGTGAAAGGAGCTGTTAGGAAAAGCCTTACGTTGAAGGGAGTTTCTAAAGATGACTGCAACACCTCCACCAACTTTGTCAATTGTGTCATTTCTAAAAATAGAATAGCCTGTGGGTAATAGGGGATCAAACATGGAGTGAGAGGTATAGTTGAATCAGGTCTCTGTGAGGAAGAACATGTCAATATTTTGAAGGGTGATGATTTCAGAGATTTCAAGTTCGTGTTTTATTGCAGATCTGCAGTTGTAGAGCAGACAGCGCAGCTCTGTCGAGACAGTTTTGGTGACAGGGCACTTGGGTTATGAACGGTGATAGGGATATTGTACTTATACGAGGGTGCTCGCCGCTCGGGAGGGTTTAGGTGGATGAGTGGTTCTGACAGAGGAGATGGTCGGAATAGTGTAGATAGTTGGGTTGGAGATGAAAGTAGAAGAAGGGTGGCGTTCGAGGGCTTTTGTGAGTTTGCGATGTATGCAGACTGTAGGAAGGTATATACCTGACTATGGTTACCCCCAACTTTTTTGCCTGGTGTTTTGCTGGTTTTCCGACTTAGTTGACCTAGGGCCCTGCTAATCAGGACCCCAGGCCTACTGCTCTCTCTCTAAAATGGATTCCATGTACCTTAGGTACATTTCCAATTGGTACTGGGCCACCTTATCAGACCCTGTAACTCAGGGCATAGGTGTACCCAGGGCCTACCAGGGGCTGAAGCATGTATTATGCCACCCCTGGATGGCCATCTAAATCTGACACAACTGGCTGCACGACAGCTGGGGCAAGGTGGTGTAATCACCCTTTGCTTTAGATATAGTATACCTATATCTAACCCTAAAAATGGACACACAGATTCCTATCAGTCACTCCTATGGCAGGCCTTGACAATCCTAAAGGCAGAGTGCGTGGAATCGTGTGAAATGGCGCTCTGGCATGAGCTGAGCCCGTTTGCAGCTTGCGGAACCAAGTCCCAATGGCTGTTCCATGATAACGCGTACCATATACTCTTTAATGCTAACTTCGGTATCGCGTTATTAAAACATGTCGAGTAAGGTGTCATACGAATCGGGATACTGACCCCTCACCAATGCTGGCGACGGGGTTAGCATTCCACCCTTCTAGAGGGACACGACATGTACGTAACTGTGAACCCCGGTTAAAGTTAACTGAAGCCTCAGCTCCACAAAATGGATGCTGCCACCACAGACACGAGTCTGACTTCCTGCTGCTGGGAGTCCTTCCAGCGAGGAGAGCTTGGACAAAGGGTTTCCTGTCCGGGGCGGTGCTCGCACCATCCCAGACAGGGTTTTGTGTATCCTGGGTAGGCAGGGCTTTACAGGAAGGTGACTGCGGAGTGACACCCCGGTGCTCACTACGCATCTGCCGGCTAGAACCAGTTCCAGGGGCACCCCAGCCCCTGGCCTGGGGAAAGTCTGGCATGGGAGAGGGGTGTAACCACCCCCCTTCCTGGTCCCACCCCTAGGGCAGGACCTAGTCGCGTACCCACCCCTTTCTTTAGGATAAAGGCAGGAGCGGGGACCCTTCCAAATTAGATCATCTTTGAATCAAGAAACTACTTTCTACGAAAGGAACTCTCGACTTCTTCTCAAGATTTCTCCCTTGTGACTAAGGAGTAGTCACCATGCAACCACAGGCACCATCTAAGAACTCTGCGGTTTGCTGCACGTCCTTCCTCAGGAATCCGACTGCCCAGCTCGACGAGAACCGGCCGCCCTGGCAACTCTGACCTCTACCCACATCGTCAGCTCAGCTGAGATCCGTGGGTGCGACGAGACCTCGAGGGACCGGCCATCATCAGAACCTGCACGACTTCTAAACCAGCACGACCGCCGAGGGATCCTCTGGCGAGTGCTTTGGGGTCCGAGAAGCCCCGACCCTGAGCAGCTCCAGCACCGAAGTCCAGCCTCCCAGCATCTCCACGATCTGCGTGGTGCCCTTCTGCTTTTGCTGCTCATCACGTTGTCTGGTTACCAGCCCGCTGGCTTGTGGCCTTCTCGACGACGTCCGACAACAACGCTGCTGGTCTGGTTGCTCCAGACTGGCCTTTGTTCCCTTCTGAAAGAGGAGCACCCCGGACCCTCCTGGTCCACTCAAGACGCCATTTTAGGTCCACCACGTGGCCCTGAATTTGCCAAGGCTTGTTGCCCCAATCCTGGGCCCAGCAACGCCGACAGCATCAACCATCGTGGGACAGCTCGCACCTCCATCCTGGTCGCCGACAACGCCTCCTGGTCCGTGAGACTGCAGAGCCTAGCGTCGCCCACTCACCTAGTCGAGGTGACGATCATCCGGTGCCCTCCTGGTACCCTCTGACTACTGGCTAGTAGTTACTAACTTGGTCCCCTCTGCTTTCAGGTGTCATCCATCTCTGATCCAGGCTTGGATCTCTACAAACTCTCTTCACTGGTCGCCTGCCAGCAACTCCTTCCTTCAGGCTCCTGGTTCGTCAGCGAGGATTCCCGACGTCTGTAAAGACCTATGCAGCCGCAGCCCCTGGGCTAGGTAACTTCGGCATTTCGGTGCCCCAGCATAGCCTCCTTATCTAAGGGTCCAGAGTCACTGTCGCTTCCGACTTACCTTATCGGGTTCGCCCGAGAACACTAAACTTTCCGTGCCCTCGGGCATTTGTGTAGATTGTGCACTTGAAGTATTTTCCTAAGAGTTTTGTTGTGTGCTTAGTACCCTGTCCTCATAAAGAGTACAGGGCTGTTGTGACTTAAAATAAATACACTGTTTATTTTCATAACACTTGTGTGGTGTCCTTTCACTTGGTGTTCAAGGGGTATATGTGATGGTATGACAGCTGGCTTAACACGCCCTCTAGAGTTTAGCCCGAAGACTGCTCGTATCCACGCTACTAGGATAGCTGGTCTAAGGTTGACTTACAACCAATCACCATAAGGGTCGTTTGGACTGATGCAAAGTGATCACTAGAATAGTGAGCACTGCATATCAGGCCAACTTCTCACATTGGTGAGCAGCGGTTGGGATTTGAGCTTGCTGTTGTTTTACCACGCGTATCCTAAGAATATCTTGTGAAAGATCGCATAAGTACTCCAGGTACATATAACTTAGCTTAGAATACTCTGAGTTCTACTGAACCAGCTGTTGTAGCTCCTCAAGGCTTAGCACACCTTGGCTGCAACTCTTAGCAAGGGATCAGTAGGTAAACATATAGTGTAGGTAGGTGCATCACTTACACCACACTAGAAGCAGCATGTCAGACAAAGGAGGAAACCCTGAGTCTCCCCTTGTGTCAGTCGACCCTCCACAGGTCATGTCCAGATATGCTGCACTTAGCTTCCAAGAGATGCGACAGATCTGTACATCCAGGAAGCTAAAACAGGGTGCAAATCCTACCATTCCGTTTCTGATTGGTCTCTTGGAGACTTATGATGCTAGAAGGGCTGGTAACACAGAACCTTCTCATCCAGATGGGAATATGCCCCCCCTCGAGGGAACCTTAGATGACCCTGACCTTATCCATCTCTCTGCAGAAGGTGAAGAGGAGGATGAGGATCTAGAGCCATCTGAGGATGAGGCAGACAAAGGTCCAGTAGTAGTTAGCCAACTAACTAGGGACAACTTAAGCAGGCACGAGAATGGTACTAGGAG
Source organism: Lissotriton vulgaris (assembly GCF_964263255.1). Classification (NCBI taxonomy): domain Eukaryota; kingdom Metazoa; phylum Chordata; class Amphibia; order Caudata; family Salamandridae; genus Lissotriton; species Lissotriton vulgaris. The sequence continues at coordinate 2,018,580,680 of NC_141693.1, read as the reverse complement.
ACCCCTGGGGCCCCTCTCATGCCAGCTTAACATTGGGAATGGACGAGTTAGGTCTCTGTCGAGAGGCTCTAATAGATCCGTTCGAACCAATGGCTCTCGAGGCTCTTCTCAAAGAGGGATGACATCCCCTCAGAGGAGAGTGTACGAAGCTAAAGTGAGGGAAGTCAATCTGAGGATTGAAAGGGAAGAACTTGCCCTGGCCAAAGAGAGACTCGCCTTTGCTAGAGAGCAAGAATTGAGTGGGACAAACCCCACTGGTGGCAGCATTCCCCTAAGGGAAAACAGGAGTTTAGATACTAGGCACCTGAGTAAGATAGTGCCCCCCTTAAAGCAAGGGGATGACATCCACAAATGGATGACTGCTTTGGAGAGGGCTTGCATTGTACAGTGTGTCCCCCAGAGTCAGTGGGCAGCTATCTTGTGGCTCTCCTTTGAAGGCAAAGGTAGAGATAAGCTCCTCACTACTAGAGCTGAGGATGCTAACAATTACCAAGTCCTGAAGAATACACTGGTTGATGGGTTTGGTTTAACCACTGAACAGTACAGGTTGATGTTCAGAGATACCCAGAAAACTCAGTCTCAGGATTGGACTGACTTTGTTGATTGTGCCACTAAGGCTCTTGAAGGCTGGCTACTGGGAAGTAAGGTTACTGATTTTAAAGGATTGTATAATCTAATTATGAGAGAGCAAATCTTAAGTAATTGTCAGAACCAGTTATTACACCAACACCTGGTAGACTCTGATCTGACCTCTCCACAAGAATTGGGTAAGAGGGCAGACAAATGGGTCAGAACCAGGGTCAGGCCTAAGAACCAGGGTGGTGACCAAAAGAAGGAATCAACCAAGCCTCAAGAGAAGGGTGGGAATAAATCTTCTGATCAAACCACAGGGCCCCAATATTCCTCTGAAAAGGGTGGGTCCCAAACTTCTCCCAAAACCCAAAAGAAAACTTATTGTCATACCTGCAAACAGGTAGGCCATTACAAAAGTGACAGCAGTTGTCCCAAGGCCAACAACAATAAGGAGAACATACCCCCAAATAAAGCTTCCCAGCCTCCTGTTACTACTAGTAGTAATCCCCCAGGTGGTGGGAGTGCCCCCAAGAATCTGGGTGCATTTTCTTTGGGAGTGCCTGGGGACTCTGGCCTAACCAGGTCCCCTGACTTAGCTACTCTTGTCTGTGAGACTGGCATGGGGTTTGCCAACTTCACAACCTGTCCCAACACTTTGGGCATGTACAGACAGGAGCCCCTCATCAATGGTTCAAAAGTTGAGGCATACAGAGACACAGGGGCTAGCATCACCATGGTGGCTGAGAGCCTAGTCCCCTCAAGGCAACTTATGCCTGGTGCCACATACCAGGTAGTGAACATTGATGGAGTGCAGAGAGATCATCCCATAGCAGTGGTAAATCTCAGCTGGGGAGGTGTCACTGGTCACAAGAGAGTGGCAGTGTCACCAAACTTACCTGTAGATTGCTTACTGGGGAATGATTTAGAGACCTCAGCCTGGGCTGAGGTAGAGCAAGAACCCCATTTTAAAATGGTAAACCTCCATGGTAAGGTTAGTGGGGCAGTGATAGCCACAGCCCCAGTCCAAGATGTCCTCCCTGAACAGGTCAGGAGGGCTGTGCCAGTCACAGCCCAATCCCAGAAAGATGCCTTTCCTGAACAGGTTGGCAAGGCTGTGATGGTCCCAGCCCAAACCCAAACCGAGTCCCTTCCTGAAAAGGTTGGTGGAGTTGTGATGGCCACAGCTCAAACTCAGACAGATAATAGTGTTGTGAAGCCTGAAACAATGGATCACTCCACTCAAACTGAGAGCATTGAGGAGGAAGAAAAGTCTTCCCCCTCCCAGACACTAGGTGAGAGCCAGCCTCCTCAGGGAACTGACTCTACCCCTGGTGAAGGAACTGCCCCAGAGGTAGTCAGGCCTAGCCTGGCAGAGCCCCTGATGACAGTGGAACCTTCCCAGGTGGGACCCAGTCTGGAGCAGGTAACCTGCCCCTCTCTACCCTGCCTCAGTCAGCCCAGGGCTGTAGAGGTCAGGGAGGCCAGTGGTGGACCCCAAAGGGCCCCCTGTCCAACAGAACTTCCCAATCAGCAAATTAGGATCACTGAAGCTAGTAGTACTAGCCAAGTGAAAATAAAACACACTCCTGAGGGATCCCCCTTAAACTTAGTTAGGGAACTCCCACAGCTGGACACTGCTGGGCACAGCCAAACCTGGGGCCTAAAAACCCCAAACCTGACCTGTCCCTCCAGTAAGCCAAAAAGAGGGATTCAGCCTCCAGCTTTAGGTAGCCAGAGGTTGACCCTGAGAGCTCATAGCAACTCAGTACTGGAAAGAAAGGCACATATGGTGGATAGTGATTGGAGGAAGTTGAGCCCAACAGTAGTGGAGTCTCACTTCAGTACTCCATTCCCACACCAGCCTTTTAATTTGCCAAAGCACGCCACAGGTAGTGATTCCCTATGGTGGAGACCCTCAGATACCCTTAGGGTGAGGGGTTGCTTAGTGGACCATGATACAGGGGGTAACCATGCCAGTGCATGTACCACCTCATATGGCCACTCAGGCAATATAGGCTTACCTGGACAAGGATAGCCTTATCTCCTTTCGTTTGGGGGGGGGGGGGGGTTTGTGTAGGAAGGTACCTCCTGACTATGGTTGCCCCCAACTTTTTTGCCTGGTGTTTTGCTGGTTTTCCGACTTAGTTGACCTGGGACCCTGCTAATCAGGACCCCAGGCCTACTGCTCTCTCTCTAAAATGGATTCCATGTACCTTAGGTACATTTCCAATTGGTACTGGGCCACCTTATCAGACCCTGTAACTCAGGGCATCGGTGTACCCAGGGCCTACCAGGGGCTGAAGCATGTATTGTGCCACCCCTGGATGGCCATCTAAATCTGACACAACTGGCTGCACGACAGCTGGGGCAAGGTGGTGTAATCACCCTTTGCTGTAGGTGTAGTATACCTATACCTAACCCTAAAATGGACACACAGATTCCTATCAGTCACTCCTATGGCAGGCCTTGACAATCCTGAAGGCAGAGTGTGTGGAATCATGTGAAATGGCGCTCTGGCATGAGCTGAGCCCGTTTGCAGCTTGCGGAACCAAGTCCCAATGGCTGTTCCATGATAACGCGTACCATATACTCTTTAATGCTAACTTCGGTATCGCGTTATCAAAACATGTCGAGTAAGGTGTCATACGAATCGGGATACTGACCCCTCACCAATGCTGGCGACGGGGTTAGCATTCCACCCTTCTAGAGGGACACGACATGTACGTAACTGTGAACCCCGGTTAAAGTTAACTGAAGCCTCAGCTCCACAAAATGGATGCTGCCACCACAGACACGAGTCTGACCTCCTGCTGCTGGGAGTCCTTCCAGCGAGGAGAGCTTGGACAAAGGGTTTCCTGTCCGGGGAGGTGCTCGCACCATCCCAGACAGAGTTTTGTGTATCCTGGGTAGGCAGGGCTTTACAGGAAGGTGACTGCGGAGTGGCACCCTGGTGCTCACTATGCATCTGCCGGCTAGAACCAGTTCCAGGGGCACCCCAGCCCCTGGCCTGGGGAAAGTCCGGCATGGGAGAGGGGTGTAACCACCCCCCTTCCTGGTCCCACCCCTAGGGCAGGACCTAGTCGCGTACCCACCCCTTTCTTTAGGATAAAGGCAGGAGCGGGGACCCTTCCAAATTAGATCATCTTTGAATCAAGAAACTACTTTCTACGAAAGGAACTCTCGACTTCTTCTCAAGATTTCTCCCTTGTGACTAAGGAGTAGTCACCCTGCATCCGCAGGCACCATCTAAGAACTCTGCGGTTTGCTGCACGTCCTTCCTCAGGAATCCGACTGCCCAGTTCGACGAGAACCGGCTTCCCTGGCAACTCTGACCTCTACCCACATCGTCAGCTCAGCTGAGATCCGTGGGTGTGACGAGACCTCGAGGGACTGGCCATCATCAGAACCTGCACGACTTCTCTGGTGAGTGCTTTGGGGTCCGAGAAGCCCCGACCCTGAGCAGCTCCAGCACCGAAGTCCAGCCTCCCAGCATCTCCACGATCTGCGTGGGGCCCTTCTGCTTTTGCTGCTCATCACGTTGTCTGGTTACCAGCCCGCTGGCTTGTGGCCTTCTCGACGACGTCCGACAACAATGCTGCTGGTCTGGTTGCTCCAGACTGGCCTTTGCTCCCTTCTGAAAGAGGAGCACCCCGGACCCTCCTGGTCCACTCAAGACGCCATTTTAGGTCCACCACGTGGCCCTGAATTTGCCAAGGCTTGTTGCCCCAATCCTGGGCCCAGCGACGCCGACAGCATCAACCATCGTGGGACAGCTCGCACCTCCATCCTGGTCGCCGACAACGCCTCCTGGTCCATGAGACTGCAGAGCCTAGCATCGCCCACTCACCTAGTCGAGGTGACGATCATCCGGTGCCCTCCTGGTACCCTCTGACTACTGGCTAGTAGTTACGAACTTGGTCCCCTCTGCTTTCAGGTGTCATCCATCTCTGATCCAGGCTTGGATCTCTACGAACTCTCTTCACTGGTCGCCTGCCAGCAACTCCTTCCTTCAGGCTCCTGGTTCGTCAGCGAGGATTCCCGACGTCTGTAAAGACCTATGCAGCCGCAGCCCCTGGGCTAGGTAACTTCGGCATTTCGGTGCCCCAGCATAGCCTCCTTATCTAAGGGTCCAGAGTCACTGTCGCTTCCGACTTACCTTATCGGGTTCGCCTGAGAACACTGAACTTTCCGTGCCCCTCGGGCATTTGTGTAGATTGTGCACTTGAAGTATTTTCCTAAGAGTTTTGTTGTGTGCTTAGTACCCTGTCCTCATAAAGAGTACAGGGCTGTTGTGACTTAAAATAAATAACACTTGTGTGGTGTCCTTTCACTTGGTGTTCAAGGGGTATATGTGATGGTATAACAGCTGGCTTAACACGCCCTCTAGAGTTTAGCCCGAAGACTGCTCGTATCCATGCTACTAGGATAGCTGGTCTAAGGTTGACTTACAACCAATCACCATAAGGGTCGTTTGGACTGATGCATAGTGATCACTAGAATAGCGAGCACTGCATATCGGGCCAACTTCTCACACAGACAACAGGTTAAGCTTGGCTGTTATGGGGTGTGGGGGCGAGGTGCATCTTGTGGGAAGGTGAGTGTTTTCCAAAGGAATTGAGGAGTATGGAAAAGTGGAAATTTTGGAGCTTTAAAGTGAAATGGTAGCTTCAAGTTGGGAGATGGAAGTGATAAGAGAGCCTAGCTTATTTTCCAGAGAGAGAGAGAGTCAGGGGACTTACAGCCTGCACCCACAAGCTGTGATTCCCCTGACCACCAGGAGCCCTGTGAATCTGGGGGACCCTCTAGGCAGCATCATTTCAGGCCACGCCCATCGCCTCTCTCTTCCCAGCAGACATGCCCTCCCTGAAGGTACTTCCTTGGCAGAGTCTATACACACTGGACGTGCCCCCCAGGGGCCCGGTGTATCTGGGGTAAATGTAAATCCAGTATTTGTAAAGCGTGAACGATTGTCCGAGGGTGTCAAGGAGCTGGGGGCTTTTCGGAAGATTAAGCGAGCTATTGCTCAGAGTCACATGGTACTGATCTGACCTGTCGCCGATGCCAGGGATCGAACCATAAGCCCCATTGCTCTGGAGTCAGACGCCCTGGCCACTCCGCCACATCTCTTCCACAGCAGCATCATTCAACGCCACGCCCATCACTTCTCTCTTCCCAGCAGACATGTCCTTTCAGGAATCAGATTGTGATCCCACAGAATGATCTTCCGGTCCTTCCCGCCTCCTGTCGGCAGCATGCCATTTATTCCTCATCTGACAAAGCGTGAACACGCTGCCATCATGAGCTCGGATCTGCTTTTTTATGTGATACACACCTGTCACAAATACAAAAAAAAATATTTTCAATGTTATTCTTATCACCATCAATTCATCACTCATATGTACTAATGTTTTGAGTACTGGACACTGCAGTGTAACGTGTAATTTTACCTTTGATGACCTGCAAACACATCCTGTATCATTTATTTGCATTATCTGGGTCACAAAGTTGTGAACATGATGGAAGCTTGTCGCATCAACAGGTTTTGTGTAAATACACGTAACTGCAATGTGTTTGAAAATGAACATGTAAAGCGTGAAAAACGCAAGACAGTAATTGGCTGGAGGAGACTTAAGTGAAAATGTGATGATGGTTTCAATTAAGTAAATGAAATGCATGTGATGTGTTATGTTATGTTAAAAAATCAAAACATGCACTAATGTCAAACAGAAAAGCAATGCCCAAAAGTGAGCCAATGAGGAGAGGTATCAAGAGGTTCTCATACATTGAGTGACGGAAGCGACGTGCACCCCTATTAAAAACACAACAGGAGGCAGCATGCAAAGGTTCACTTTCAAGTGCAAAACCTGTAGGAATTGGAATGATCATGGAGGCGTGAGAATGTAACGGAGTAAGAGCACAGGTTGTTCATAGTACTGGTTAACGGGTGCCAATGCAGTCCTGCCGATGGACAACGAACCCTCCACTAACACCAGATGCCAAAATGCAAGGAGAATGTTAACAAGCAGTGGCGTAGCCAATAGTTCTCGCTTTTGGGACCTTATAAGTATTTAGTTTTGCAGCACAATATCCTTGGTGCAACAACATCAAGCGTTGCATGGCTAAACAAATATAAGGTTCCCAAGGCGAGACCTACTGGTTATGCCAATGCTTGTTCTTTTTCATGCTGGCTAGTGGGGCTGCTTGAGGAAGGTTGTACAATTTTTTTTTATTTCAAGCACACAACAGCATTTAAAAGTCTGTAAATGAACTGTGCTGGCGATCAAACCAGTGCTTTGGGTGATGACATTTACACACATGATCGTTTGTGCATTTTATAGTTTTATCAGCAAAACTGTCTGGGAGTGCAAATGTATCGGTCCTTTAGTTGAAGATGTGTTGTCTGTAATGGCAGTGCGCTACCATACCATGAATACTCTACTCCGCACCTCTCCACTCTACTCTGCACCACTCCACTCTACTCTGCGCCACTCCAGTCCACACCGCACTCTTTCATGTTGTTGCACTTTTATGTAGCAGAAACTCGACCCGAAGGTATTGCAGCGCTTCACGTGAGCACCAGTTACATTACACAAGAACACGTTAATTTTTCAGCTACGGGGAGATTACGTAATTTACGCAGAATCAGAGGATGCTTGAGCCTCCCGCCAAGACTCGAACATGGTTCCCCAGCTTCAAGGTCGGCCGCTCTGGCTATTATGCTACATCCTCTCCTCCCTTCTCTGCACCACTCTTCCCAACACTACTCCACTCCACTGTACTCTGTCACAATGCACTCTATCCCACACTACTCTACTATGCGCCACTGCACTCCACCACTCCACGCAACTCCATTCCATGCCACCCTACTCTGCAACACTGCACTCAATGCCACTGCACTCTACGCAAATGCACTCTATACCACTTTACTAAAAACTAGTGCACTCTACGCCAATCTACCCTGCACCAAATCACTCTACACCACTATACTCTGCGTCACTGCTCTCTACACCACTCTCTGCACCACTGTACTCTACGTCAATCTACTCTCTGCAGCTGCACTCTGCTCCACTCTTCTATACGCAACTACACTCTACGACAATAAACTCTGCAACAACCTTGCACACTCTGCCACTCTACTTCATGCCACTCTACTCTACTGAACTCTACCCAACTTAACTCTGCTCAACTGCACTCCACACCAATCCACTTTGAGCTACTCTATTGTACTTTGCACCACTCCACTCAACACCACTTCACTATACTCTACTCTGCCACTGCAGTCTACACCACTCTATTGCACTCTTTACAGCTCCACACCACGCCACTCCACACCTCGCTACTGCACTCTATGCAAATCCATTCCACTCCACTTTACTCAAAACCAATACACTCTATGCTATTGCACTATATGGCAATCTACTTTGCACCACTGCACTTTATGCCACTTTACACTATTGAACTCTACGTCACTTTACTCTGTACCACTGTCCAACACTGCGACTGTTAGACGGACCGGGAGGGTCGGCCGAGATTACGGGGAGAGGTCTCCAGGGAGAGCCGTCTCCAACGACTGTACAGATAAGTAACTTCCCCCCCACAGACGGACACCACACAAGATTGAAGGTTAACGAGACTTTATATGCACTTCTTAGGTTACGTTGATATAATACAAGGAGGTCTGGACTCAGGGGTCCCCTCGGTTCTGATCTCTGGTTGAGGAAAAGGGTAGCGGGACAGTCTTAGTTACCAATGAGTTCAATAGCTCTCAATCCTCGAGCTCGGCGTGGTTGCTGATCGGGCCGTGGAGGAGCCAAGCAGGTCCCGAGATGGATGAAGGGTGATCGGCGGGCCGTGGAGAAGCCAAGCAGGTCCCGATATGGATGAAGGATGGTCGACGGGCCGTGGAGAAGCCAAGCAGGTCCCGATGCAGATGACAGTTACAACGGTCCGCGGCCTCGCCAGCAGATCCGGACGACGGTGAAGGATGAAGGTTACGACGGCTGTGGCAGCGCCAACAGGCAGGATGATGGTGCACAGGACAGAGCTACGGCAGCGCCAGTAGTCCGTCCAGGATGAGTTCTTCTTTCGTCTCTCGACTCCAAGATACAACTGCCTTCCTGTTCTGGAGCTGCCCCAGTTATAGGGCTGGCGTGCTTTGATGTCCGGACCCTCGCACTTGGAGGTCGGGAGGTCCGGGATGAGGGAGTCCAGACACCCAGCAGGGGGGTGGAGCCAGCGCCCGGGGAGGCGATGGGCGAGCGGCACTGGCCGGGGGAGAACCATCGACACCTCTTTCTCCCATTGACTGGCCAAGTAGCTCGCTCACCTCCTGGGTGGAGGGTGGTGCCGGAATGTCTGAGGCCGGGCTAGGCCCAGGGTTGAGGTCGATCGGGGGCCAGGCGGCCTCGTGGCGAAGTGTCCAAGATGGCGGCCCGGGCTGGGCGCGTGGGTCGGCCGTGGATCGGACCCACGAGGTTATCATGCTCGGGGGCAGGTGTCCCTGAGGGGACGTAGGACGTGCAATGGTGGGGTGTGGTGCTTGTATGACTGGCTCGGGCTTGGTCGAGCCGGGGGAGAGCGGCCCGTCACGTGGCCTGTCCAACATGCGTCCCCCCCAGCTGAAGGCGGGGAGAGTTACCCATCCTCTTGGGGACTCTCTTCGTCGAGGCGGAAAAACCGGGACAGGCCATCCGCGTTGGCGTGGTCAGACCCAGGCCGGTGTTCAACGGTAAAGTCCATACCTTGCAAGGAGATGGACCAGCGTAGCAGTTTTGGGTTTTCCCCCCGCATATGCATCAACCACTGCAGGGGTCGGTGGTCAGTCTGCACCCGGAAGTGGGTGCCAAAAAGGTAGGGTCGGAGCTTCTTGAGGGCCCATACCACAGCGAAGGCTTCCCTCTCTATGGTGCTCCAGCGTTGCTCCCGTGGTAGGAGTCTCCGGCTGATGAAGGCCACCGGTTGATCAAGGCCTTCGGTGTTCACCTGGGACAGGACCGCCCCAATGCCCTGGTCGGAGGCGTCCGTCTGGACGACGAACTCCCGGCTGTAGTCTGGGGCCTGGAGTACAGGAGCGGAACACATGGCGGCCTTTAGCTGTTCGAAGGCCGCTTGACACTCTGGGGTCCAGTTCACCTTCTTGGGCTGATTTTTCGACGTGAGTTCGGTGAGAGGCCCCACGATGGTACCATAGTCTTTCACGAACCTTCGGTAGTAGCCCGTGAGGCCCAGGAAGGCTCGCACCTCAGTTTGAGTGTTAGGGGGTTGCCAGTTCTGGATGGCGGCAATTTTCAGTTGAAGAGGGGCCACTAGACCGCTTCCCACTTGGTGTCCGAGGTAGGTCACTGACCCTTGTCCAATTTGACATTTGCTGGCCTTGATCGTGAGGCCAGCTCGCTGAAGGGCTTGCAACACTGCCTGGAGGTGGTGGAGGTGCTCGGTCCAGTGGTGGCTGTACACAGCGATGTCGTCCAGGTAGGCGGCGCTGAACTCTTCGAGCCCCGCCAGGACCTGATTGACGAGCCGTTGGAAAGTCGCTGGGGCATTTTTCATGCCGAAGGGCATGACCGTGAAGTGATAGTGGCCATCGGGGGTGGAGAAGGCAGAACGTTCTTGTGCTCGGGGTGTGAGGCCGATCTGCCAATAGCCTGCCGTTAGGTCGAAGATGCTGAGGTAACGGGCAGCGCCCATTCGGTCGACCAGTTCATCTGCCCGGGGGATGGGGTGTGCGTCCGTTCTGGTGACTTCATTCAGGCCCCGGTAGTCGACACAGAACCGGAGTTCGGGTGTGGTTCCGGGGGCGGCTGCTTTGGGGACCAGTACGACCGGGCTGGCCCATGGACTGTCGGAGGGCTCGATGACCCCGAGCGTGAGCATCTTAGTTACTTCCGCCTGGATGCAGGCCCGTACCCGATCAGGTACGCGGTAGGCCCGGTGGCGGATAGGAGGGCTGTCTCCGGTGTCCACATCGTGCACACACCAGGAAGTGACACCTGGGGTGAGGGAGAACAGGCTGGCAAATCGTGATAGGAGGGCTTGGCACTCTTGGCGTTGTTCCTGGGTGAGGGTCTCCGAGAGTCGGACCCCATCCACGGAGCCGTCTTGCTCCTGGGTCCGCAAGAGGTCAGGGAGAGGCTCGGAGTCGTCCTCAACCCCGTTGTCTGTGGCCATCAAGAGGCTGAGTTCTGTTCGTGCAAAGTGGGGTTTCAGTCTGTTGGTGTGGAGGACTCGGAGCGGATTCCGGGCGGACTCCATATCGATCAGATAGGTGGCGGGTCCCTTGCGCTCGATTACCTTGAAGGGTCCCGTCCATTTGTCTTGGAGAGCGCACGGTTCTGTGGGGGACATTACCCAGACCTGTTGCCCCGGCTCGAATTCAATAGATGAGGCGTTCTGGTCATACCATCTCTTCATGTCCTCTTGACTGGCCTCTAGGTTGGCTTTCGCTAGGTCTCTGAACCGCTGGGACTGGTTGCGGAGGGTGAGGAGGTACCGGAAGACATCTGGAGGACTCTTGGCCGGAGGCAACTCCCAGCCTTCTTTGATCAGGCTGAGTGGCCCCCGTACTGGGTGCCCATAGAGCAGCTCGAATGGGCTGAAGCCTAGGGACTTCTGTGGGACCTCCCGGTAGGCGAAGAGGAGGCACGGCAGCAGCACGTCCCACTGGCGACGGAGGGGTTCTTCCAATCCCCCGATCATCCCTTTTAGTGTGCGATTGAACCGTTCAACAAGTCCGTTTCCTTGGGGGTGATAGGGGGTCGTGAAGCGGTAGGTGACCCCACACTGTTGCCAGAGGGACTTCATGTATTTGGAAATAAAGTTCGTGCCTCTGTCACTGACGACTTCTCGGGGGAACCCCACACGGGAGAAGATCCCCATCAGGGCCCTGCCGACCACTGGGGCTGTGACGGTCCGGAGAGGAATAGCCTCAGGGTAGCGGGTGGCGTGGTCCACTAGTACTAGGATGAAGCGATGGCCTTGTCTTGTACGTGGGTCTAGGGGTCCCACAATGTCTATTCCGACCCTCTCAAATGGGGTTGTGACTACGGGAAAGGGTTGCAGGGGGGCCTTTAATTTGCGGCCGCTCTTCCCACTGGCTTGGCACGTGGGGCAAGATCGGCAATGCTGGTGCACATCGTTTCTCATTTTTGGCCAGAAGAAGTGGGTCACTAGGCGGCTGTAGGTTTTATCTTGTCCCAGGTGCCCTGCCAGGGGAACATCGTGGGCCAGATTTAGCAGGAAGTCTCTAAAGCGGAGTGGCACCACTAGTACTCGGTTGGCCCCCAGCTCGGCGATTCGTTGCTCGCTGTACAGTAGGTCATTGTCCCAGTAGACCCAATGAGCTCCGGAGGTATCCCCTGCGCTTTGGGCGAGCGCTTGTTGTCGGAGTCCCTCAAGGGAGGGACAGGTCTTCTGCTCCTGACGAAATTGTTCTTGTGTGGGCCCCCCTTCTTGAGCCCACTGGTCGAGATTAGCAAGGTCGGAAGGTTGAGCAGGTTCGAGGGGGATGCACTGGTCGGGGGTCTCGGCGGGGGCGACCGGCGGCGGAGGCGCCGGCCATTCTGGTTCTTCCGGGTGATGGTTGGCACGGGCGGCCATAGACCGGGTGGTGACGCACGCCCAGTCTGGGACGCCCAACATCCCCAAGTGTTCTTTTCGCTCCACGGCTGCCCACGGGGAGCTTTCCAGGTCATTTCCGAGGAGGCAGTCCACGGGGGCGTCGTCTCGGACCGTTACTTTCAACATGCCGGAGACCCCTCCCCATTCAAAGGGGACGCAGGCCATCCGACACAGACTCTCCGAGTTGTCGGCTGATCGTACAGGGCAGAGAATGTTCGGTAGATATTGCTCTGGGGTCACCAGATGACAGCGGACGGCTGTCACACTGGCCCCGGTGTCTCGAAGGGCTTCGGCCCGTTGTCCATTGATGCTCACCCATTGGCCGTACTTCTGGGTGTTAGCGGGTAGGGGGACCCGCGGGACCATGTCTCTTCCCCCTAAGCACGCGAGAGTCATGGCGGCTGGCTCCCACCCTTGATACTCTTGCTCGTCTGTTTCTTGTTCCTCGGAGATCTGTTCTTCCCCTAGTGCCGCGGCGGTCACCTGGCGGGGTCTTGGGCTCTGATACTGCGGGCAGCTTGGGTCATTTGCATAGTGGCCGACTCGTTGGCATCGGTGACATGTAACATTGGCTCTGTATCCCGGTCGCGCCGGGGTGCTGCCCCGGTTGGCCGGGGGGGTGGTGCTGGTAGTGGGGGCGGCCGGAGTGTTGTCTCTCCCTCGTCCTTGGCCCCCTCCTCCTCCTCTGGATCGGTGGTGACCATTGTTGTTCCTGTTCTGCTCGTAGGACCCATTCCGGCCCACTCGGGTGATCTCCCACCGGTCAGCTTCGGCTGCGAGCTGCCGGGGATCGGTTAACTTGCTGTCGAGGAGGTGTTGGCGTAGTTCAATGAAGCAGTTGTTGGACAGATGCTCCCATACCATCAGATTGAACAACTGCTCGTAGGTCGTGACGTTGTTCCCTCTGATCCAGCCTTCGAAGGCTCGGCTAAAGTACGTTACATAGTCCACCCAAGTTGTACCTGGAATGCGTGTGCAGTCTCGGAACCTCTGACGGTACATCTCGGGCGTGAGGCCATAGCGAGTGAGGAGGGCCGCTTTCATATGGTCGTAGGAGGTCATCTGGTGGTCTGGGAGCTGTAACAGAGTATCGCGGCCCTCATTGAGGAATTTGCCCCATAGGCCGGCTCCCCAGTCGGCTCTATCGATCCGGTGCGCAGTCATCGCGATTTCATATGCTTTAAACCATTGCTGGATGTCGTCTTCTCGAAAATATTCTCGGACCACATCCTTGGGGATGTGCACTTTTTTGTCCGTGGTCCCGGGGGTGGACGGTCTGTCGGGCACCCCTAATTCTTTATTCTGTTTGCGCAGGTTGATCTCGGCTAGGTTCCGCTCGTGCTCGTACGTTAGTCTTTTTTCCTCGAGCTCCCTTTGCCTCTGTTTCTCCTCTCTTTCTTCTCGGAGGCGAAGGTGCTCTAAGTTTATTTTTTGCTCGGCCAATTTGAGTTCTATGTCCATCTTGAGTCGGGCCATTTCAAGTTCGTGTAGTCGGGCTTTTTCTCTTTCTTGGATCTCGTCTTGCGAGAGACCCGTTCTTTGCTCTTCAGGGGCCGTGTTGGTCTTTTTCGCGGTGCTTTGCTCCGGGGCTTCGACATCCCCGGTCTCTGCCCAAGATTCTAGGGCATGCTTAAAATCGTCCTTGGTACTTAGTCCGGTGGTAGCGATACCTAGTTCGATGCAGAACTGCTTTAGTTCACGATGGCTGTATTCCTCTAGCTTTTCCATTTGGAACTTCTCAGTTGATCCGCTCTCTTTAGTCGACATTGTTGTTCGTTGTGGGGTGAGCTACTCTCTGTACGTTATGCGGTGATTCGGATCGCGCCGCTGGCCACCAATGTTAGACGGACCGGGAGGGTCGGCCGAGATTACGGGGAGAGGTCTCCAGGGAGAGCCGTCTCCAACGACTGTACAGATAAGTAACTTCCCCCCCACAGACGGACACCACACAAGATTGAAGGTTAACGAGACTTTATATGCACTTCTTAGGTTACGTTGATATAATACAAGGAGGTCTGGACTCAGGGGTCCCCTCGGTTCTGATCTCTGGTTGAGGAAAAGGGTAGCGGGACAGTCTTAGTTACCAATGAGTTCAATAGCTCTCAATCCTCGAGCTCGGCGTGGTTGCTGATCGGGCCGTGGAGGAGCCAAGCAGGTCCCGAGATGGATGAAGGGTGATCGGCGGGCCGTGGAGAAGCCAAGCAGGTCCCGATATGGATGAAGGATGGTCGACGGGCCGTGGAGAAGCCAAGCAGGTCCCGATGCAGATGACAGTTACAACGGTCCGCGGCCTCGCCAGCAGATCCGGACGACGGTGAAGGATGAAGGTTACGACGGCTGTGGCAGCGCCAACAGGCAGGATGATGGTGCACAGGACAGAGCTACGGCAGCGCCAGTAGTCCGTCCAGGATGAGTTCTTCTTTCGTCTCTCGACTCCAAGATACAACTGCCTTCCTGTTCTGGAGCTGCCCCAGTTATAGGGCTGGCGTGCTTTGATGTCCGGACCCTCGCACTTGGAGGTCGGGAGGTCCGGGATGAGGGAGTCCAGACACCCAGCAGGGGGGTGGAGCCAGCGCCCGGGGAGGCGATGGGCGAGCGGCACTGGCCGGGGGAGAACCATCGACACCTCTTTCTCCCATTGACTGGCCAAGTAGCTCGCTCACCTCCTGGGTGGAGGGTGGTGCCGGAATGTCTGAGGCCGGGCTAGGCCCAGGGTTGAGGTCGATCGGGGGCCAGGCGGCCTCGTGGCGAAGTGTCCAAGATGGCGGCCCGGGCTGGGCGCGTGGGTCGGCCGTGGATCGGACCCACGAGGTTATCATGCTCGGGGGCAGGTGTCCCTGAGGGGACGTAGGACGTGCAATGGTGGGGTGTGGTGCTTGTATGACTGGCTCGGGCTTGGTCGAGCCGGGGGAGAGCGGCCCGTCACGTGGCCTGTCCAACAGCGACCTACACCAATGCACTTGGCGCCACTCTACACCACTGTACTCTATGCCACTCTGCCACTCTACCACTCTACTCTATGCAAATGTGCACTCTCTGCCACTGAACTCAATGCCACTCTACTCTGAGCCACTCTACTCTATCCGACTGCAGTCTACTCTGCACGACGCTTCATGCGGATGAGGTGGATTGTCACAGTTGTTTTCTGAGTACAACGCGGCATCGCCATCCTCATTTGGGATCAGAAAGAGATATTAGTGGGATTATCTCTGATTTAATCGTGCCCCTGAGTTGCTGGGCTAGGTGACTAGCATATGTTCATCCTGATGAAGACCCTAGAGGATTTGTTTAATTAGGGGTCGAAACGTTGACTAAACGTCGCCTATCTATTTCACTTACTCCTGGATACCAAATTCTAATGTTCTTTAACATTGTGTTTGTAATTGTTTTAATCTTGAAATCCATGGGTGTGGGCTGTCTCTAAATATTCATTCCTTTTTGTACTTTTTTTCGTACCATTTGTTATGGCTCACTGATTTCCACTCTCCAGTGCGCCATCTCTTGGAGCACCTGTTCGTTTGTATACAGCATGATGATCAGTCTCATGTGAAGCATTTCTTCTAAATACAAAACTAAAACATCTGCATTGCCATTGAACGAATTTCTGTTGAGAGCAAAAGTTTGGTGCATTCTCTTGTTCAGTGAAATATGTTTTGTTTTAAGTTGAAATCCTCGCAGCACGTTGGTTTTAACGTAGTTTTATTCCCTTTTTCTAGGGATTACCGGCTGCCCCATTTTTCTGTTACTTCTCCTACCTATTGTCACCAATTATTCACAATCCTGATTTCAACCCGGACCTTGGACTTTGTTCAAAAGATGGAGCTGACGTAACCACCCTCTTCTTGGGTACTTATTTTCAGGGAAGAATTAAGCGCAAATGTGGAGATACAAGATTATTCAGGATAGATGTGAGAAAACAACTTCTGGGCGACGGAATTGTCCCACTGGGCTTGCACCCAGGGTAGGGGGGGGTGGGGGGGCAGGAGGGTAGGGAACAAACCCCACACGAGGCAGTGACTTTATATAAGCACTTTACAGCAGCTACGCATACACAATCACGTCCTTCGGCGGAAGAGAGAGTTCGGGACTCAGGTACCGGAAGAAGCATTGGCTTAAGTTTCAACCAGAGCAGCAAATTCTTCCATGTGTGTCCAGTATGAAGAAAATGCTTCTACGCTTTTGACTAGATGGTGTTTGTCCCCAAGAGGGTATCATGCCATGTTTGGTAGTTATGTTGTTGTGTGCTGGAAAAATTAGTTAAAGAGGCACCCTCGTGTGGTGGCCTTGTCATCACATACAGGTTGACTGGAGTGAAATCCTGGCACCAGTGAGGGCTGAGACTGGAATTGTGCTGTCTTTACAGCCCTTCACTTTATTGTTTGAAGACCCAGGTGAAAACAGTCTGCACTGTTTCACAAAAAGTAATTCCCTGGTTACTTAACCGTTGGTACTAGTTACGTTTTTAGGACAATTCCTGAACTAACACTGGTGGAGATTCCTATGTAAAGCTATGAAAGTGACACCACTAGGAAGTGGCAAAGGAGGCAGGTCCTTTTGTTTTATATTCCTCACACACCCTAGTGGTGTCCCGCTTCATCATCGGGACACCCTGACGCCTAGAAGTCAGGGTGGGCTCGACCATCTTTCAGGGAGCACTTAGTGAGGTGTATTTGGCCAGGGGGATAAAGATTTAAAAATCCACTCTCAGATCCCAGTTTCCCTTTATTCTTGGATCTGCCAGGGACATTAAAAAAGACAAATTCGGGTCAAAAGGGATATAATGGTCCTAAGACCCTTTTGCCTACATGTTTCAGTCCACTGGTGCCCCAAGAAGGGTGCTGGACTTTCTTCAGGGCGGGAATGGTTATCCCCTGGGAGAAGGATTAGTAAGAGAATTCCCCTATACTATTTTGAATAAGGGCAACTAGCTGCTCCTTAGTAGCACTTAGGCTTTTACTTTCCGTTACATCACTCCATCTGTGGATGGAAAAGAAAAAGACAACACAATCCACCGTTGTATTTATATTCAGATTGTTCAAATTATCATGCGTTCTGCTTTTAACCCTGTGTTTCAATGGTACGAAGGTGACAAACGCAGTAATATGTGTGATGCACTTGCATTTGTCTATCATACACTCAAATCTGTGTATTACCCATGTAGTGGCGACAATTTACTGCATACTTTCTTCTTTCTCACACTGGTGTGTTCAACACTAATGAAACATCCATGTCATTCTCACTCACTTAAACATGCCAATATAAAATCGCCGTGCCTCTCGTCCATGTGATATTTTTTAAAAAATGAATATACACTCATACACACATTTTCCTCACCCCGTTTTGGGAGAGGTTGTACTCCACGTGGGACATCACCTTACTCTGGGGTAGCCCTAAAGTCAAACACTGTTTGTACCAGGACAATGTATGTGGCCATATAAATCAAGGTTTCTCGGCAGCAGGTTAGTGATCCAAAGCCAAAAGGAATGGGAGAAAGGAAGGAAAAGAAAAAGAAATGGCGGTGAGAAAAGTTGGGGGAGCCTCTCCAAAGTGGAGTGAAGCTCCCTCGTACCTGCCGGCGTCTGTTTTGTACATAATTACTCACGCCATCAAGGGTCCTGCCTCGCGATTCTTCCTATTTGGAGAGGGTCCCAAAGGCTTGGAGCAACATGCGTCCCGCAGCCATGGTTTAAGAAGGATCCCATCTTCGATTGAGACCGCGTGACCCCGCCCACTTCCGGGGTTGCGTTTTTCATGTCATCGCGCCTATCGGCGGTTGAATGGGAAATGTAGTCACAGGCGCTTTCCACTTTTATTATATGTTTTATTCATTTGGGTTCCCTTGTCTACTGTGGTGTTGCAGGCTACACTACTGGGGATTTTTGGGGAAAAGTTGTTCTCATATGGAGACGTGTTTACACATCTTTATATGGAACTCCGTGACCCCACCCAATCTCGGGGATGTGTTGTCATGACAACCCACCCTGCCGCGGGAAGATGGGAAATGTAGTCCCAGGTGCCTTCCACTTTTAGTGTTTGGGGACTTAAGATGGCTGCCCTTAGCACCTGGGTCTTAAGATGGCTGCCCTTAGCGCTTGGAACTTAGGATGGCTGCCCTTAGCACCTGGGCCTTAAGATGGCTGCCCTTAGCGCTTGGGACTTAAGATGGCTGCCCTTAATGCTTGGGACTTAAGAGGGCTGCCCTTAGCGCTTGAGACTTAAGATGGCTGCCCTTGCACATGGGACCGCCTACGCCTACAGCGTGGATGAGGCAACAGGCACGGGCAGGAGACTTGAATAAGAGGTTGTGAAGGAGGGCGTTCTGTACTGTAGTGTGGTCGTCTTGGCAGTGAGAACCTATCCAGAAATATCCCTGAGGAGGAAGGGAGTGGATTGGTACTTGGACGTGAGGACATCTTGAGTACACTGGAGCCACCGTCCTTCTCGGATCAGGGACTGATCGCGTTATAGAAGGATGGATTGGGGGCAGAAACAGTGCTTAAATTGCGCCAGTAGTTTCCAGTGCTCCGCACCAGCACTTAATAGTCAACACCGGCGCTTGTGACACTCTGCCACAAGGTGGCGCTGTCTGGCTAATTTAGAGATGTCCATAATAACATTTAATTCGTTAATTCAATATACATTAAAGAATGACAAGGCTGCCCAGGGGGCCCCGTAGGGGACCCTCCAACAGAGCGGCAACCTTAGTGCCACAGGAAGGCACTGAAGTTGGCTGCCCAGGCTCCCTAGGGGCTGGCCTGCCCTGGGATCGCCCGTAAGATAACCCAGCATGTTGGCATATTGGTTATGCAAATAAACCTGCAGCAAAATTCTCCACTAAGAAGGTGTCGTGTGGTTTATTTATGTATGTTGCTGTATGAGAATGGATGAATGTTGCCGATATTGGCACTATGACTATTCCCAGACACCCAAGCCATCCTTATAGGTTTGGGGGCCTGGAACAGTCTGAATTGTCTCACTTGTAGGCAGAGGCCGCCACCGGAGCCGCATTTCGGGAGGGGCTCCGGAAAATTTCGGGGGGGGGGGCTTACTCTTCCAGTAATATGCAGCGTCATGGCTTCCACTGGAGGGGTGACTCTTATGTGGTGGGGGGGTGGGGAAGAGATGACCCTTCTGTGGGGGGGGGGGGAGTCGGGGAGGGGGGAGAGGTGGCCGTCGCTGGAGGGGTGACCCTTCTGTGTGTGGGGGGGGTCGTAAATAGAAGCTCGCCCGTGCAGTCAGTGCACCCCCTCCCCCCCATTCTCTTCCTGCGCTGTCTGAGGCCTCGCTGCCTGCGGTCTCCTGGGCGCTCACGGACCCGCTCCTGCTCCGGAAGGAAGAGCAGAGATGGCAGAAAATCCATAAGGGTCGCAGATCAGCCGGTGAGCAGAGACACAGCAGAGCAGGGCTCCCAGCAGAGCTCACAGCAGAGCACAGCACACAGCAGAGCAGAGCTCACAGTAGAGCTCACAGCAGAGCAGAGCTCACAGCAGAGCACAGCACACAGCAGAGCAGAGCTCACAGCATAGCACAGCACACAGCATAGTATCTCCATCGTTACTCCGCCGCCCGCAACCCCACAAACTCTACAATAATACACAGACACCAAGTTATTGGAAAATAAAATTGAAGGTGTATTTGTATACAAATAAAAGGTGGGTTATTTTATAGGCGATCCCGCTCGCCCCGCAACCCCTCGTTGCAGGGCACCTGAAGTTCAGCCAAGAATGACACCAGCGGCCATAGCCCGGTGTGGTACCTGGGAGGATCTACTCCTCCCACCGGTGAACCTATCGCCCACCAACCCCGCCCGCTGAACAAGGGAGAGTGACTCACACCTTCCCCAGCTGGGCGGAGCCTATAAAGCAAGCCCCCGGTTGTTCAGGTTTACAACCGCCCTAAAGACTAAGGGGGCGCAGTTGTACTCCAAGTTCCCAAGAAGGACCCCTTGAAGCCTGTATGATTTATGCACTGTGCGCTTAGCACTGGAGGCTTCAGGTCCTGTTCCTGTGCCTTTCCTGTGTCGGGATCGCCCTGTAAGTCCTCCACAGCCTTGGGTGTGGCACCCGCTGCACCCAGAGCCCCCACCACTTAGCCCCTTGTATCTCTTCCTACTTGCACCCGGCTGCTTCTAGCGCTTCACCCAGGTCTAGCAGGAAAAGTGCCATGCCTAGCTTCGACCAATGCACCCCGTCCGTTTCCCAGCAGCCGACCGATTTTGCGTGCAGCAGGCCATGTCTTATGAAACCTAACCCTCGCATCTCTGTGAACTTGCGCATGGCCGCGTTTACTCGCTTGCGAGCTATCTCCAGTGCTTCCTGGGATCTCCCCCCGTGCCATATGGGTCTAGGTGTCATCTCAGACCACCAGAGGCCACATAATCCCAGCTCGCCGCTCAATGTGCCTAAATACTCCCTCATTGCTTCCAGCAGTCGCCTCTTGCCTTCTACCACTAGGTCATTCCCCCCCCGATGTACCACTATGATGTGCGGCTGCGGCCTACCCTCCTTCAGAATCCTACGCAGTGTTCCTAAAAGCTCACCCCAGCGCATTCCCGAGAATCCAAACCAGGATGTATTAGTGTTGGTGAAACCATGTTTCCAAGGCACAGCCTCCACCCATCTTGCAACTCTTGCGACGTAGGAGTGCCCCATCGCCCACACATTCGTTCCTGAAATAAATACACAATGATATGAAAAGGTTTTTAGTTTATTCACACTCCACACAATTGTTCAAAGTAACGGTCACCCAAAATGGCGCCCATGTCTCAGCCTCCTTCGTTGCTTACATGTTCCCTGGTACATTCCTGATTACAGGTTGTATCCCGCTTACTGGCCTCACATACCTTTTATAACAGTTGGAGTCCCAGCGCCCTACTTTTTTAATTGTCTCTGCAGGCAGGCCTTCCCTGAAGGCCGTGGTGGCCGCCCCAATCCTGAATGAGTGAGAGCTGTACTTGGCCCCCCTCTAGTGTAACCAGCCAGGAACAGGCACCCTTGCATAACATGCTCTACTTGAAATTTGGTGACCGGGGAGCCATCCAGGTGTATCAGTAACAACCCGTCTGAGTGAGGGCGGCTGGCCAGGAAGACGGCCAGCAGAGCCACCGGGCACCCCAAGCGGTGCAAGGAAATTTCCCTCCACCTGCCCGCCTGGTCCGTTTTTGAGAATGGTAACAGTATTTCCACTGAGTCAGCTGTCAAGCGCACATCCCTCATCTGCAGGGCCCTAGGCTTAGGTTCAGTCTTGGACCGAGCCACCAGTTCTCCCATTCTAAATGCCCCGAAGAACGCTAAGCTAAAAGTGGAGGCGAAGAGGGATGCTTCGTATGTGGACTGGGCGACAGAAGGGAGAGCATCTAGCATTCCTTGTAATGTCTCATAGTCAATGTGGGCCCTCGGGTCGAGTGACTTGGGCACCACTCTGGCCCAACCTTTGAGTGCCACCCTGGTTGTAAACAATGCAGTGGGGTCGTCTTGCCCGAGCAGTTTTGTGTTGTGCCCGATGGCCTACAGGTACCCCGCCATCCATGAGTGGCTTTTCCCACTGTCCTTTGCCCATATCATGAATGCCTGGACCCTTTCTCCCCTGGAGGTGGCTGCTTGCTCCCATGGGCCCATGACTTCACAGAATTTATTTATGCATGTCTGGTATCTCTTCATTGTCCGGGGGGCCAGAGACAGCTCGCCTAGCTCTCTAATGCGCTGCGCCACTGCAGCAGGTGCCATAGCCGCGCCGGGAAAGGTGTCATCTCCTCCCTCGCTCTCG
Source organism: Lissotriton vulgaris (assembly GCF_964263255.1). NCBI lineage: Eukaryota > Metazoa > Chordata > Amphibia > Caudata > Salamandridae > Lissotriton > Lissotriton vulgaris. Next base: position 2,018,558,726 of record NC_141693.1, on the reverse strand, counting down.
GCCACGTCTCCCGGAAACGCTGCCAATGAAAACGTGAGAGGGCATCAGCAGCTGTGTTTTGTGCCCCAGGGATGTGCCTGGCCCTGCACTCTACATTGTTGTACAGACAAACCTTTACTAATTCCCTGAGCAAACATAGTATGAGCGCGCAGCTAGCGGACTGAGTGTTGATTGCTTGGACCACTGCCAGGTTGTCGGACCACAGTACCACCCTCTTAGCCGTTAGCATGGCCGGCCATAGGTGAAAGGCCACCACAATCGGAAACAGCTCCAATACAGTTATGTTGGCAGTTATTCTTTTCTTCCTCCATGCATTGGGCCATTTCTCTGCGCCCCACTCTCTGTCTAGGATCGCACCAAATCCCTCCCTGCCTGACGCGTCTGTAAACAGGGTTAGTTCCTGGCTGCTGGTCCAGAGGTCTCTCCAGATTACCGAGCTGTTAAACTGCTCTAAAAAATACCCCCACCTCCTCAAGTCGTCTTTTACTCCCTTGCTCAGCCTCACTTCATGGTGTCTGCGCTTAATCTTGGCGGCTGTCTTAGCTAGTCTGCGCGCAAAAGCCCTGCCCGCGGGGATCACTTTGGTGGCAAAACTTAGTCTGCCATGCAAGCTTTGTATATCTTCCAGAGATACTTTGTCCTGCCTCAGTACTGTTTGTATCTGTGAAGCCAGGTCACTGACCTTGTCTGCTGGGAGCCTGGCTTCCCTTGCCCAGGTGTCAATCTCCACTCCCAGGAAAACTAACACTTGTGCCGGCCCAACTGTTTTGCCCGGGGCCATGGGGACTCTTAGGTGTTTTGTGACCTTCTGGAACTTTGCTAGTGCCTCAGCACAGTCTGTAGAATCCTCCCTTCCTACAAACAGGAAGTCATCTAAGTAGTGAGTCATGCTGTCCACTCCCTCAGTTGCTTGCAGTACCCACTGGATGAAGGTGCTGAATGCCTCAAAAAATGCACATGATATGGAGCACCCCATGGGCATGCACTTGTCATAGTAGTATTCCTGTCCTAACCTGAATTAGGATTAGATGTTCCAAACTGACTGGTGAGGGCCCTTTCACTGCACTTGCCTGAGTGGATGGCGGGCAGGGGGGGGAGCGAGCACACAGCAGAGCTCACAGCAGAGCACAGCACACAGCAGAGCTCACAGCACACACCAGAGCTCACACAGCAGAGCACAGCACACAGCAGAGCAGAGCTCACAGCACACACCAGAGCTCACACAGCAGAGCACAGCACACAGCAGAGCAGAGCTCACAGCAGAGCTCACAGCACACAGCAGAGCAGGACTCACAGCAGAGCAGAGCACACAGTAGAGCATAGCTCACAGTAGAGGCCGAGCAGAGCTCACAGCAGAGCTCAGCACACAGCAGAGCACACAGCGGAGCACAGCACACAGCAGAGCAGGGCTCATAGCGGAGCACAGCACACAGCAGAGCAGAGCTCACAGCAGAGCAGAGCTCACAGCAGAGCACAGCACACAGCAGAGCAGGGCTCATAGCGGAGCACAGCACACAGCAGAGCAGAGCTCACAGCAGAGCAGAGCTTACAGCAGAGCACAGCACACAGCAGAGCAGAGCTCACAGCAGAGCACAGTACTCTGAAATAACGTGTACTAGTTAGAGACTGCAATTAAACGAATCTAATTATGTCTCACTCGTTCCACAGTATATAGTGCCGGGTACCACAGTTAGAAGCAAGGGATCATATACAAAGACCACCAATTTAAGGTAGGAGTGCTAACCATGCGCATGGATTGAGTTTGTTTTAAGACTATTCTGTTGTAAACACTGCAACTAAGACAGGCAGTTCTGAGACATTACTTTATACATCTGCAAATATACAGTTTCAGAGCGCCCCGAGAAGAACATTGTTGCTCTACATAACTAACACTTCAGGTAAACCCAGATCTGAATGAGGTAACTAGAGGTATAGAGGTATAGAAGGGATCAGCTGTCCTTACACCAATTTTTATGACACTTTACAGTACAGGACAGTCTCCAGTCCAGGTCCGGAGGAGAGCCCCTCATTAATACGTGGGTTCGAAACGCGTTGACACACTACTGGAACAAGACTCAGGAAGGGCGTATCAGGATTTTGATTATGGATACTATTCTACCTGTTTTTTGACCCTATTATTTGTTATTTGTTATTGTTTCAGTACAAACAAACAAGCAGGCTAGCAAAAATACTCAGTGCCTCTTGTTGTTTATAGGTTGTATATTAGGACTGGTGCCTTAAACATTGATTGACAATAGGCATTTTGTCTGTGTTTTATGTATATATCGTGTAAATGTAAATATGTTTCATTCACAGTGATTGTCCAATTTATGTTGCGAAAAGTGTAACTTTATGTGAATTTTTGCTACTGAAATCGTCTCACCCTGAGGAATTGTCCATAGGGGAGGTTGTTTTTTAGATTTCTTGGGTGGTAACTGCGAAAATGCAGGGCATTGTTTTTATCTGTTTTCTTCAGGTAGAGGGAGGACATGAGACCTTCTGGGTTGTACTTAATTTCGACATCCAGGAATGGTAAAGATTTGCAGTCATAGGTGAGGCTGAATTTAATGTCAGGGCTTCGATCATTGAGCCACTGGTGAAAGTTTGTCAACGACGTGGGTGTGCCTTCCCAGATACACCACACGTCGTCGATATATCGCAGCCATTGTTTTATATGTTGCTGATAGGGGTTGTTATTATACACAAACTTGTCCTCGTATTGCCCCATATACAAAATTTCCATTTCCGGGGCGAAAGGGCACCCCATAGCAGATCCTTTGATCTGCAAGTACATGTCATCCTCGAATAGAAAAAAGTTCTTTTTTAGTGCCAGAGCGGCAAGTCGCAGAATCAAGTCAGTGGGCACTCGATGTGGGCGAGTTCTCCTCTCCAGGTACACCTCCATGGCATCTAATCCATCTTGTTGCGGAATCTGTGTATACAGAGAAGAAACATCCATTGTTGCCAGGATTTGCGTTGTTGGGTCGAATGGAAACCCTTCCACCAGGTTCAAAAATTCCATCGTATCTCGTAAATGTGCAGGTACCTCCACTATACAAGGTGTCTTACAGGCCTGCACGGCTCCCACACTGTGCCTACCTAGATTCAGCACAATGCTGTGGTGTCTTGCAGGCCTGCGGGACTCTCTCACTGTGCCTACTGCAGATTCAACACAATGCTGTGGTCTCTTGCAGGCCTGCGGGGCTCTCTCACTATGCCTTCTGCAGATTCAGCACAATGCTGTGGCGTCTTGCAGGGCTCCCACACTGTGCCTACTGCATATTCAGCACAATGCTGCGGAGTCTTGCAGGCCTGCGGGGTTCCCAGACTGTGCCTATTGCCGATTCAGCACAGTGCTGTGGCGTCTTACAGGCCAGCGGGGTTCCCACTCTGTGCAGTCTGCAGATTCAGCACAATGCTGTGGCATCTTACAGGCCTGCGGGGCTCTCTCACTGTGCGTACTGCAGATTCAGCACTACGCTGCGGCATCTTGCAGGCCAGCGGGGCTCCCAGACTTTGCCTACTGCAGATTCAGCACAATGCTGTGGTGTCTTGCAGACCTGCGGGGCTTGCTCACTGTGCTTTCTCAGATTCAGCACAATGCTGTGGTGTCTTGCAGGCCTGCGGGGCTCACACACTGTGCCTACTGCTGATTCAGCACAAGGCTGTGGTGTCATACAGGCCTGCATGGCTCTCTTACTGTGCCTACTCAGATTCAGCACAATGATGTGGTGTCTTGCAGGCCTGCGGGGCTTGCTCACTGTGCTTTCTCAGATTCAGCACAATGCTGTGGTGTCATGCAGGCCTGCGGGGCTCTCTCACTGTGCCTACTCAGATTCAGCACAATGCTGTGGTATCTTGCACTCCTGCGTGGCTCCCACACTGTGCCTACCCAGATTCAGCACAATGCTGTGGTCTCTTGCACTCCTGCGGGGCTCCCAGACTTTGCCTACTGCAGATTGAGCACAATGCTGTGGGGTTTTACAGGCCTGTGGGGCTCTCTCACTGTGCCTACTGCAGTTTCAGCACAATGCTGTGGTGTCTTGCAGGCCTGCGGGGCTCTCTCACTGTGCCTACTGCAGATTCAGCACAATGCTGTGGCATCTTGCAGGCCACAGGGGCTCCTACACTGTGCCTACTGCAGATTCAGCACAATGCTGTGGAGTCTTGCGGGCCTGCGGGGCTCCCAAACTGTGCCTATTGCCGATTCACCACAGTGCTGTGGCGTCTTACAGGCCTGCGGGGTTCCCACTCTGTGCAGTCTGCAGATTCAGCACAATGCTGTGGCATCTTACAGGCCTGTGGGCTCTCTCACTGTGCCTTCTGCAGATTCAGCACAATGCTGTGGTGTCTTGTAGGCTTGCGGGGCTCCCAGACTGTGCTTACTGCAGATTCAGCACAAAGCTGTGGTGTCTTACAGGCCTGCATGGCTCTCTCACTGTGCCTACTCAGATTCAGCACAATGATATGGTGTCTTGCAGGCCTGCGGGGCTCACACACTGTGCCTACTGCTGATTCAGCACAAGGCTGTGGTCTCTTGCAGGCCACAGGGGCTCCTACACTGTGCCTTCTGCAGATTCAGCACAATGCTGTTGTGTCTTGCAGGCCTGCGGGGCTCACACACTGTGCCTACTGCTGATTCAGCACAAGGCCTTGGTGTCTTACAGGCCTGCATGGCTCTCTCACTGTGTCTACTCAGATTCAGCACAACGCTGTGGTGTCTTACAGACCTGCGGGGCTTGCTCACTGTGCTTTCTCAGATTCAGCACAATGCTGTGGTGTCTTGCAGGCCTGCGGGGCTCACACACTGTGCCTACTGCTGATTCAGCACAAGGCTGTGGTGTCTTACAGGCCTGCATGGCTCTCTTACTGTGCCTACTCAGATTCAGCACAATGATGTGGTGTCTTGCAGGCCTGCGGGGCTTGCTCACTGTGCTTTCTCAGATTCAGCACAATGCTGTGGTGTCATGCAGGCCTGCGGGGCTCTCTCACTGTGCCTACTCAGATTCAGCACAATGCTCTGGTCTCTTGCACTCCTGCGGGGCTCCCAGACTTTGCCTACTGCAGATTGAGCACAATGCTGTGGGGTTTTACAGGCCTGTGGGGCTCTCTCACTGTGCCTTCTGCAGATTCAGCACAATGCTGTGGTCTCTTGCACTCCTGCGGGGCTCTCTCACTGTGCCTACTGCAGATTAAGCACAATGCTGTGGTCTCTTGCACTCCTGCGGGGCTCCCAGACTTTGCCTACTGCAGATTGAGCACAATGCTGTGGGGTTTTACAGGCCTGTGGGGCTCTCTCACTGTGCCTTCTGCAGATTCAGCACAATGCTGTGGCATCTTGCAGGCCACAGGGGCTCCTACACTGTGCCTACTGCAGATTCAGCACAATGCTGTGGAGTCTTGCGGGCCTGCAGGGCTCCCACACTGTGCCTATTGCCGATTCACCACAGTGCTGTGGCGTCTTACAGGCCTGCGGCGTTCCCACTCTGTGCAGTCTGCAGATTCAGCACAATGCTGTGGCATCTTACAGGCCTGTGGGCTCTCTCACTGTGCCTTCTGCAGATTCAGCACAATGCTGTGGTGTCTTGCAGGCTTGCGGGGCTCCCAGACTGTGCTTACTGCAGATTCAGCACAATGCTGTGGTGTCTTGCAGGCTTGCGGGGCTCCCAGACTGTACCTACTGCAGATTCAGCACAAAGCTGTGGTGTCTTACAGGCCTGCATGGCTCTCTCACTGTGCCTTCTGCAGATTCAGCACAATGCTGTGGTGTCTTGCAGGCTTGCGGGGCTCCCAGACTGTACCTACTGCAGATTCAGCACAAAGCTGTGGTGTCTAACAGGCCTGTGGGCTCTCTCACTGTGCCTTCTGCAGATTCAGCACAATGCTGTGGTGTCTTGCAGGCTTGCGGGGCTCCCAGACTGTGCTTACTGCAGATTCAGCACAATGCTGTGGTGTCTTGCAGGCTTGCGGGGCTCCCAGACTGTACCTACTGCAGATTCAGTACAAAGCTGTGGTGTCTTACAGGCCTGCATGGCTCTCTCACTGTGCCTTCTGCAGATTCAGCACAACGCTGTGGTGTCTTACAGGCCTGCATGGCTCTCTCACTGTGCATTCTGCAGATTCAGCACAATGCTGTGGTGTCTTGCAGGCTTGCGGGGCTCCCAGACTGTACCTACTGCAGATTCAGCACAAAGCTGTGGTGTCTTACAGGCCTGCATGGCTCTCTCACTGTGCCTACTCAGATTCAGCACAATGCTGTGGTGTCTTGCAGGCCTGCGGGGCTCACACACTGTGCCTACTGCAGATTCAGCACAATGCTGTGGTCTCCCGCACTCCTGCGGGGGTCCCAGACTTTGCTTTCTGCAGATTCAGCACAATGCTGTTGCGCTTTAGAGACCGGGAAGGCCTTTGACTTGTCCAGATCCAAGCTCTACTGGCCTGCGTGCTGTGTTTGAATTCAGAATTTGTTGTGGCCTGCATGCCAACAATTCTTTTGGGTGAGCCATTGACACCAGTGTCGCCACTGGTCGCCATACCTAGCTGGGGTTGTCAGGTCTTTCAAGTGATGTCCAGTTTTCCATTATGGATGTGCCCTTTGACAGGACTCATCTGTTTGGTGGCAAGGCAACTTCCGCTCTTAGGGGCTGAAAAGACCAGGGCAACAGCATTCTCTCGCCAGCTCTATCAGTCCTACCATTTGCAGTTTCGGCAGAAGCCCCCCATACCAGCAGCGAGACCCTCCGTCTCAGCAAGGAGTGCACCAACCTTGTGTCCAAGGCAGTGGCATGCACCGACCCCAAGGGCCGCCTGCCTACTACTGTGGCCCCATCTCCCCAACCCCATTAGTGTGTCCTGAGTGGAGCCCAGCCACCCGGTTGGAGCCAGGATCCAGCGATTCTTGTCCGGCTGGCAGGCAGTAACATTGGAAGGTGAGTCCCGCAGAATGCCTAGATGGGATCCACCCTGCCCTTCACAGCTACTCTGCCAAACCTCCCTCCAAACCGGACTGACTGAGGGAGGACTATCTGTCTGTCCTACACCAGGAAGTGCAAGCCCTTCTGGTCAAAAGATCTGTCAAGAGAGTGCCTGTGATCCAGCGCGGCTAAAATAAATCTTTTCGTATGATACTTCACCAGAAAAGACCTACACAACCGTAGTCATATAAACCCTATGTTGTGGGGCCCATGACACTGCACACATTCCTTCAATTTTCTGGATCAGTCGCTAAGGAAAATGAGCTGCTGGACAAACTGGGTACCATATTCAAATGACAGAATTATAACCTACACATTATATATATTAACTTAAGAAGCTGTCGGTTCTAAACATAAAGGAACTACGCTATTCGGTCGATGGACCAACTAGTAGAATCAGTTGATGGCGATTAAGTCTAGCTCAATCACAATTAAAACCTTTAATATTTATTAATCTCAATTTTATTTTAAAAAACCACAGACTCATTTAGAGTTAGCATATATTTGTATCTAATTCATTGAGTAAAATAAGTAAAGTTCTTTATTAGGCAAATACATTAAAAAATATCCGTAAGCATTTAAGTAAAAATTGAGAATAGAAACGGAAAATACTCATTATCCTTGGCCATAGGGCGATTATAAGAATGGTTCACCAGGAAAGAAGGATGAACCGCAGATCACAGGATAGGACTCCCAAAGCTGACTGACTGTCCCTCTAACCTCCTCGGGCGCAATCTCCTCCGGGGAACTCAACTCCCCGCAACAATCTCGTTCCTTCCCCAGTCAAAGTTCAAAGTTCAAAATGACAGAGTCTCTCACAGCATCAGGATATAAGAAGCGATAATGCACAACGTGAGAGCAGACTCTCTTATACCCTATTCTCTAGCTTGCTACACTTAAAAGTTGCAATGTTTAGGGGCAGAAATCATGCTAATTGGTCAATTGGAGGGGTGGTGATGGTCACCTCATCGCCCTCCTTGTTCGAACTGTTTTAGGACAATAACGCATACAGTAATCCACATGATCCACAATGTCTAAAGGTAATTCAAATCTTTTGTAACAGACTTCGATGGTCACACATTAGTTTATCCTCTGTCGCTCGATTCTCCCATCCGTTCCCATGCAGAACTTTTGGCACGGCTCTTGTTGCAGGGCAGGCTGACCTTAGCATCTCTCACTCCGGGCACAGGCCACAATCACGTGACTGGAGCATTCACTCTGCTCATGCGCGGGGGCCATTTTATTCAGCGCACGCAATCTCGTCCTTTTCCAGCGACCATTTTCAAAGCGTGGCCTAGCAGGCCCGAACAAACTAATATAAGAACAAACACAACAGAAATTAGACATGAAAAATAAGCCTTTCTGTTTACCACCTGCCAATCTAAAGGCCCGTGTTAGGTATTACCTAGCAGAAGCGACATTTAAAGCCATTTTACGTACCATCTGCCTTCTTGTCCACAGTGCAATTTCTAAGCAACACAAATCGTGCATTTCATTCTGTTTACTACGCAAACACATTTCTAATGTTATTTTGCTTTACATTTGTAAATAAATTAGAATGTGCAATTCCATTGAAGTTGCCCACGTGTACTGTTTAATAAAAGTGCCTTTGTTGATTAATACATGCATTCAAACAGTTAGTATCATTAAAGTTATGGTGTCATTAACTTCCATGGGGTACAAAAAATATTTTGTTTCCCCTGCTCCATCACCTGCACCAGAAGTAGGTAGTGGTTATTTCAATCAATCAATCAATCAGGGCACTTGTAGAGTGCACTACATACCTGTAAGGGTCTGAAGGTGCAGGGGGACGGGGGAGGGGAGGTTGCTGCTACTGATCGAAGAGCCAGGTCTTGAGTAGTTTTCTGAAGGCCAGTAGGTCTTGGGTCTGCCGTAGGTGGGTGGGGAGGGTGTTCCAGGTCTTGGCGGTGCAGTGGGAGAAGGATCTGCCTCCGGCTGTCGTTCTTCGGATGCAGGGGACAGCGGCGAGGGCGAGGTCGGCAGAGCAGAGCTTGCGGGTGGGGGCGTAGAAGCTGAGTCATCTGTTGAGGAACGCTAGGCCGGTGTCGTGGAGGGCTTTGTGTGCGTGGATTAGTAGCTTGGAGGTTATCCTCTTGTTGACGGGGAGCCAGTGTAGGTCTCTCAGGTGGGGAGTGATGTGGCTGCGGCGGGGAATGTCGATGTTCAGACGTGCCGAGGCGTTCTGGATGAGTTGCAGCCGTCTCAGGAGCTTGGCCGATGCTCCTGCGTAGAGGACATTGCTGTAGTCCAGCCTGCTGGTGACTAGGGCCTGGGTAACTGTTCTTCTTGTTTCAGTGGGGATCCACTTGAAGATTCTACGTAGCATTCGGAGGGTGTTGAAGCAGGAGAAGGAGATGACGTTGACCTGCTCAGTCATGGTGAGGGTGGAGTCGAGGATGACCCCTAGGTTGCGTGCGTGATCTGTGGGTGTCGGAGCCATTCCTAGTGTGGTCCGCCACCAGGAGTCATCCCAGGCCGAAGGGGTTGGCCCAAGGATGAGGACCTCAGTCTTGTCCGAGTTCAGCTTCAGTCGGCTGTTCCTCATCGAGTCGGCGACGGCCTTCATTCCTTCGTGGGGGTTGGTTTTGACTGTGTGAGGGTCTTTGGTGAGTGAGACGATCAGCTGGGTGTCGTTGGCGTAGGAGATGATGTTGAGGTCGTGTTGGCGGGCGACGTGGCGAAGGGTGCCATGTAGATATTGAATTGTAATAGTTTGTTTCAATGTGTGTTTTTTTGGTGTACTACGGAACTTTAATCTGCTTGATACATTTATCTCTGTGTGAAACAAACTATTACATCTTTTCAGGTGTAGTATGATGTCCTACCACAAAAACTCACAGCCCTGACGAAGACCGCATATGAAAATATCAACTGGTCCGACAACCAGAAGGTTGAAATGCGTTGGCAACAAATAGTGGTTCGGAGGACTTTATGCTCTTTAGATTCCTTCCCATGGGAACGGACAGCGGACAGGATTAAGCGGCTGCCATAAGAAGGGGAGGTGGGAGGGAGGGGCAGCTGGGTGGGGGAATGGACGAATGGGAGCGGGGGCGGGGCCGCAGGGGATGCAGCGGCGGGAAGCGGGACCGGCGAGGGGGCAACAAGCACAGGCAAAGGCAAGGCAGCAAGCAGGCCTACCACTGGCCACCAGGGATGAGGCGCAGGTGGTAGCCTGTGGGTGGAGGAGGGCCTCGAACTCACCAGCAGCTGGGTTGTGCACACAGCGCAGTCAGGTGGAGCTACGCAGCGTGGGGAGTGAACTCTCTTCAACAAGGTCAAGGGTCGCTCCTTTATGGTGTGAAAGAAAGATGTAGACTTTCATCCTATTTTAGACCACCGCCTCGGGAGCGCCTTCCTCTGGAAGGAGATATTTAGAATGCTCACCCTGGCTTAGGTTTTATCTGCGCTTATCCCTGAAAAAGGGATTCTGGCATTGGATCTGCTGGGCGCCTATATCCATGTTCCAATTCTGCAGTCCCATCGGCGCTTCCTGATGTTCACAGTGGAACAGGAGCATTTTAGATTTTGGTGCTCCCCTTTGATCTCACCAGTGCTCCTTAGGTGTTCATGAAAGGGATCGCAGTAATAGCCGCACACTTTTGGAGGTCAGGGATTGCAGTCTTCCTTTCTTCGACAACTGGCTGTTGAAAGCACGCTTGCCCCAGGCAGTCACCAATTACCTCAAAGCTAACGAGAACCTTCAGTCATCTTCGGGGTTCAATATCAACGTGCCAAAGTCACATTTGACTCCTTCTCAGACGCTCCCCTTCATAAAAGCCATTCTGGAAATATTTCAGTTCATGTCTTTACCCTCAGAAAGTTCAGGACATCCAGGCTATGATCCGATTTTCAGCTTCTATCTTGGTTTTCAGTGAGGTCAACTTTGAGGCTGCTGGCATTGTGGCCTGTTGCATCCTGCAGGTCAAGCACGATAGATGGCATATGCAGGCTCTGCAGTGCGATCTGAAATCTCAGAGGGACCAACATCAAGGAGATCTAGCGGACCAAGTCCAGATTGGAGTGGAGACTGCAAAAGATCTGCAGTGGTGGTTACTAGACTGCGATTGGGTCAGAGACAGATCCCTTACCCTACGCCACCCAGAGCTGACAGTGGTGCCTGATGCATTATTTGTGGGTTGGGATGGCTTCTTGAGGGAGGTAGCCATCAGAGGCCTCTGGCCTTTGGTAGAATCCCAGCTCAACATCATCCTTCTGGAGCGAGGGCCATCCACTTGCTCATGAAAACATTTCTTCCTTCCAACAAGGGGCATGTGTTGTAGGTGTCTACAAACAACACCACTGCCATATGGTATTGCAGCAAACAGGGTGGGATGGGGTTACAAACTCTGTGCCAGACGGGCTTGCGCCTCTGGAGATGGCTTGACCATTAAGCCAATTTCCTGATGGCAAACCACCTGGCAGGCTCCTTGAATGCTAGGGCGGACAAACTCAGTCGTTGATGCCTAACAGATTAGGAATTGCCACTGGAAGCCACACAAGGTTTATTCCAGAAATGGGGAGAACCTTGGTTCAATCTGTTTGCCACAGCCAAGAACACCAATGCCGGCAGTTCTACGTGTTGGAGTTTTCAAAGGGTCTGCCGCAGACGCATTCTGCCCAGGTTGGAATCGGGATTCCTGTATGCCTTACCGTTAATACCTCTTCTGCTCCCAGTTCTGAAGATGAACAGGACTGAAGAAGCCCAGGTCTTTCTAACAGTCTCATATTGGACATGGAGAGTGTGGTATCCAGCGCTCCTTGGCTTGAGCATCTATTCTTCGATCAGGCTGGTCCTCTGGGAGGACCTGACACTGCATGATTCTGCAAACTTTACCTTCATGCTTGGAGTTTGAGGGGTGACAGATGAACACCTTTGACCTTCCTCCGGAGGTAGTTGATGTCTACTTAGCAGCTAGACGTCCCTCAACAAAAATTCTGTACGCTGATAGTTAAGACAGTTTTGTGGTTTGATAGACCCTACCAAGGCAAAGTTACCAGGCTTTTATTGGTTTTTTTCCTTTACTGGCAAGTCTTTTCCCTGGACACAGTTAAAGGGTATCTTTTGTCTCTTGTTGGCGGGTCATCCCTCATTATTTTTTAATCACAGGTGGTGATGCATTTTTAAAAGGCCTACAAAACCTGTTTTCGTCTTCTCCCTTTGTCATGTCACTGTTGGATCAAAACGTGGTCCTCGTATATTTGATGTGTACTCCCTTTGAGCCACTTCACAGCTGTCACTTCGGTGTTCCTTGCTCCCATTGTGTCACACAGCTCTAACGAATTTAGTAGGGCTGTGGATTGAATCAATCACTACATAATACAGGGACTGAATCTTCCTATATCATCAGTACATTTTGATTCGGCTAACTCAAACAAAAGCATCTAAACACCTGATCCTCCAGAGTTATAGATGCTGTTGGCAACCTCGAGCATGACCACTCTTTGCTAAGGAATTCATGGAAACAGATCTAACCCTTTCGTTTATCACATTTGCATGCCCAAAGTTTCACAAAGAGATGAGACAATCATACATTTTCAAATGCATATTGAAACTATCTAATCCTTGTAAGTAACTACGATTATTAGACAGATGGGAATGGTGAAAAACACAAACAATTCAATCATGTTAATTGTTCCTAATATTATTCTAATCTATCCCTTGTACCCCGACGCTAGAGAGAACATGGTGCGAATACCTTTCTGCCATACCAGGTTGGAATGATCTAACCCCAAAACCTGATGTAATGTCTCTGGAAGCCGGCATCAGTGCATTAATAAAATGCACTATGTCTCAGTGTGCAAGCCTGCACACATCTACCTGGGCAGCTATCTTCCTTCTTGAGATAAATGTTGGGACCTGCGAAGCTGCCTCTCATTTACAGCTCTCTTCAGCTTCCATGATATATCCGGTGTCAAGTGCGTCTCGCCGAATTCAAAACAGACGGTGTTTAAGTAATAAAAAAACGGCCTTATCTCAGTCGTGGAGAGGTGTGGTGCAGCAACCAAAGCAGCTGGCACCGGGGCTTGAGGTTTGATCCCCGGTGCCAGTGGCAGCTCAGCTCATCATCATGTGACTCGGGGCAATAGATCATTTAATCTCCATGATGGCCCTGAAAGACATCTTTACTTAGTTGGGGAAGAGTCATCTTCTATGGGCAGAAAAATAAAGCAAGAACAGTCTGTTCTAATATGTGTCCCTGAAACTAACAGTACAGACTTCAGAACATGTCCGTCCAACCATAAGTGGCAGACGAGGAGGTGTGGGGTTCATCTTCAGGGAAACACTGGCCATGTCACAGCTTGAGGTTAAAGACGTCCAAGGTTTTGAACTGATGGGTTTTTCTCTAAAAGGTCAGAGGGGAGCTCTGTACTCTGGTCTGCTGTGCTATAGACCACCTGGCAGGGCATTGACAGCCTTGACAGCCTCACATGATCTGGTAGATCTTATTTACGACCTCTCCAATACACATGCCAGGCTCATAGTCTTGGGCGACTTCAATCTCTGGGTAAATGGGCCTTCAGACACAGCCTACAGAGATTCATGCCAGGCCTGTAGTAATATCCATCTTCAGCAGCTGGTGCTCTCCCAAACCCACATGAAGGGTCATACCCTGGATCTGGTCTTTGCAGAAGACACTCAGGTTAAGATCAGGGATATCATCACTCAATGCTGGACCGACCATGCCCTCATCCATTTTTCTCTACATCTCCCACCTGACTCTCTTGGAGATAACAGGTCAGGTAATACCAAACTTAGCAGGCAGTGGTCTAGACTCTTGAAAGGCTCTACATTACCAACTTTATTACCCGGTGGCTTCACCTTGGAGGGAGGAGTGGAGGCTAGCTACTCGAGCTTTGGTCAACAGATCACGGACTCTCTGGATAAAATAGCTCCCCTGCGGAAAGCGAAGGATAGGCCTAAGCATACCACCCCCCGGTATTGTAACGACCTCCTCCAGCTGAAGCTGCGCTGCAGACAGGCTGAAAGAACTTGGAGGAAGCATTACTTAGAGACAGACAGAGTTCTCTACAAACAGTCACTCCTGGGCTATAAAGCACAGATTAAGTGTGCCAAAGCCAAGTATCTTGAGGACATGCTGGCCCAGGCAGCTAACAAATCACAGACCTTGTTTGAAATTGTTAATAATCTCTCTAATCCTGACTGTGCCACCAATAGCATCCCGGCCTCCCAGACTTTGTGCGACTCCTTGGCGTCCGCCTTTGAGGACAAGATTACCACCATCCTGAGTGGTCTCTCTGTTCCCTGCACTCCCAGTTCCAAGTCCTTCTCAGATTTAGTTTCTCGGTCCACTTCTGGTGATTCCAGGGAAGCTACTGTGCACCCGTTGCTGGCTAGTTTCACCCTTCCTTCTTATGAGGACTTCTGCATCTTGGCCAACGGTGTGTCTTCGGGCTCTCCGCTGGACCCGTTGCCTCATAAGTTTTGGAAGCTGTTCCATTTTTTTTTTTTTTTTTTTTTGAAGACGTTTATTATTGTTTAAAAGTGCAGTACATATAGCAAAGCCTACAACCCTGTGGGCCGGCTGCATCAAGTCGGTGGATCGTAAGGGCAAATGTTTACAGGGGAAGGCATTCTGCAATATTTTACATGCCGTCTGGTGTGCTAAGCCTCGGGTATTTTATTCGCATCAGTCCTGTTCAGCACACAATCTTCTCTATAAGTGACGTCTCTTTTTACATTTTTACTATAAATAAACCTTTAACTCTGCAAACAAGAAACAAAGCAGTTCGCATCGGTGTGTCCCAGTGTGTCTGTTGTGGCAGCGCTGCGCCATGTCCCTTCGGTATGCATAGCACCAATGACCCTTTGAACGGTGCAATGTGCACTGAGAATGTGTCAGTGGAGCGGGGGGTCAATGGCGTGCTTGTACAGATAGCTGTAGAGCTGGTGAGGGACAGACTTGGTGGGCGGTAGTGCCTCACCGACTGTCGGCTCAGTGTGTGGTGTATGCGGCAAGCGTATGAATCGCCCTAGCAGTTGCTTCGGCGGATGCTACCCGCGCCCGGGCTCGCTGCCGAATGCTCGGCTAGTGGCATCCTTCTATCGTTATGTGATAGTGGGTGTATTTGCAGCTGGGAAGAACAGGAGTCCGAAACCGTAAACGTGGGAGTATGGAAGGGTTAAAGAAGAGGGGGGGGGAGTGTACTCGTGGGGGAGGTGTCGGGGTTATGGTGCTGAGGGCAAGAGTCGGGTCAGTGTACGTTAGAGAGTCCTCGTGTGGGTGGCTGGTTGTGTCCGTGACCTGTGCGTCTAGGGGCCGGTGTTACTCTCTGGGGGGGGGTGCGACGTGCAGCCCTGCCTATGGTGCCGTCACCCCTGGGGCGCCCGCCCGTCTTAGTTGTCTCTGCGTGAGCCCCCTGGCCTCGCCCTCCTCCTGTAGGGACCTCAGGATGTCATCCCAGAGGTGCGCGATCGGGAACTGTCTCAAACCCGCTATCTCCTCCCCGCACAGCGCCGTGCCCTCTGCTCTGGCCCAGTTAGTAAAGGATGCATACCAGTGTGCGGGGGTCGGTGGTTCCCTTCTCTTCCAGTGCCGAGTGAGCAGTCGCTTGGCCGTGATGAGGCCCAGATCCCAGAACCGGGCTTGCGTTTTATTTTGTTTAGTCCTCTTGTATAACCCAAGAACGCATGCCTCCCATGTGTCAGGTAACCGCGGGCCCGTGCTGTGTGTCAGGAGTGAAGTCACCTCCCTCCAGTATGTGGACAGAGATGGGCAGTTCCAGAGCATGTGCAGGATGTCCGCACCTAGCAGGTCGCATCTGGGACAGGCGGCAGTGTCGGTCGCGAAGTATTTGTTGATTCTGTCAGGTGATAAATACGCCTGGTGCAGTATATACAATTGGATGGTTCGGAAACGGGAGTTACGTGGGACGTTCACAGGGCTGGCCAGGACCAGTTTCCATTCCTTATCCGTCCAATCCCTCCCACGGTGGGCTGCCCATTTGTCCCTGATCGGCTGTGTGGGCCTCTGGGTGTGTATGAGTAGTGCCTGCGCCAGCCAGTGTATAATGTGTGAGCCTCTGCCCATAACATGCAGGTACTGAATAAGGTGATGGATCGGTGGCTCCTCTTGGATATCCCCCCAGGATTCCGTATACGCCCTTACCACTGACGCGTGGAGCAGGAATTGCCCTGCCGGCAGACCCGTGCCCTCCGATAGCTCCGCAAAGGGAAGCAGGGCCCGTCCGCGTACAGGTTGCCCATTGTCTCCACTCCGGCAGTAGTCCAGAACTCCATGTTGCGTGGAGTCACCATCCCACTCCTCCGGGGGGTGCCCACCAGGGGGAGGGCAGGGGCATACGGCCTGACAGTCTGCGTCAGCTTCAGGCTACGGATGAAGCATTTACGGGCTACGGCCATGTGCAGGGGCAGAGGGCGGGGTCCCTTGGTCAGCGGATGAAACAGGGCACACACCTGTGGGTGTGTCCACTGGTAATCCGCGTTGGCGGTGTCGTCAAGGTGTGAGTCGCTGAGCCAATACGTCACCCATTGCAGTTGCGCAGCCAGGTAGTACAGCTCCATGTTGGGGACCGCCAGCCCTCCCTCCGCTGTCAGGGGAGTACAACTTCGCCAGGGCCACTCATGGGCGCCCCGTGTTCCAGATTAAGCCGCGGAGCATCGATTCCAGTTCGCGGTAGATCCTCGTGGGGACATACAGTGGGATATTCGCAAAGTGGTAAAGCAGCCTGGGTAGCGCTATCATTTTAGACAGTGCAATCCGGCTGGGCACGTTCAATGGCAAGGTCTTCCAGAAGGTCATCTGGGCCCGCAGCGAGGAGATTGCGCGCACTAGATTGCCCTCCAATATGTTCTGCGGGTCTCTATAGATGTGTAGCCCGAGGTACTTGAACGTAGTCGGGTACCAAGCAAGCCGAGCGCCTCCAAGGTGCACTTCGAACTCCTCCAGGTCCGAGCTGAATCTGTACACCCCGGACTTGGTCCAATTGACCCTGAGACCCGACACCTCCTCGAAGGTCCGGAAAATGTCCGACAGTGTGGCGGGCACCGCGGTGAGGTCTCGTACATAGAGTAGTAGGTCGTCTGCGTAGAGCGAGACCGTGTGCATCCCATCAGCCAGCGGGATCCCCCATTCCACTCCCTTGTCCCGCAGTAGAGCTGCCAGGGGCTCGATGGCCAGAGAGAAAAGGAGGGGTGACAGGGGGCAACCTTGTCTGGTGCCTCTGCGTACCCGCACCGTCTCCGACAGCAGCCTACCCGTCCGCACTCGGACGCTAGGCCTCTGGTAAAGCAGCCCGACCATTTCCGCAAAGGCATCCCCTACTCCAAATTTGTCCAACACCGCTCCTAAGAACGGCCACTCCACCGAGTCAAAGGTCTTCTCCAGGTCCAAGACGAGGCACCCCGATCTCGGCCAGTGTAGTGTAGCCGCTTCCTGAACCCGGAAGACGCGACGCAGGTTACGAGAAGTGCTCCTCGCCGGCATGAACCCGTTTTGGTCTGTATGTACCAGGGCCGGGACCTCCAAGGCCAGGCGGCGGGCCAACAGGGAAGTGAAGATTTTGTAGTCCGTGTTCAACATGGCTAAAGGCCTGTAGGACCCCATGCACGTGCCATCCCTGCCTGGCTTCAATAGCGAGACCAGGTGTGCCTCGTTGAGCGAGTTCGGGAGCGCCGAGTCCTCAATTGCGTTTACATACAGCTTGAGCATCTCCGGGATCAGGGTGTCCGAACAAGCCTTAAAGAATTCGGCGGGTAGGCCATATGGGCCAGGGGACTTGCCATTGGACAGTGCGAAAATGGCCTCGTGCATTTCCTCCTGAGTGAATGGTTCTCCTAGATCCCCCTGTTGCGCGTCCGTTAGTGAAGGCAGTTGAATGTCTGCAAGATAATCCGCGATGGTGGCCGTGGAGACCCTCAGTTGTGACTTGTACAGGGCCTGGTAGTGCCCCACAAACGCTTGATGTATCTTGCTCTGTGTGTACACTATCTCCCCCTCAGCTGTGCGGATAGCGGACACTGGCTCCGTGCGGGACTCTTGTTTGACCAGCCAAGCCAGTAGTCTCCCCGTCTTGTCACTGTGTTGGTGTACTCGCGCAGAGTGGGCCGCAAAATTAATGTGCCTCAGTCTTTCCAGTAGCGCCGCGTGTTCCTCACGGGCCTCCCGCAGCCGGTCACCCGCGCCGACCACCGCCTCCCGCTCCCAACGGAGTAAGTCTGCTTCCACCCTGCACAAGTCCGCCTCTAGTTTCTTCTGTATATTTCCCTGCGCACCCAGGCAATGACCCCGTATCACCACTTTGAAGGCGTCCCATTCCACACTCGGGGAGGACGCTGTGCCCGAGTTGTCAGTGAAGTATTGTGCTACGCGGGCCTGCAGGGAGTCTCTAAAGGGGGCGTCGAGTAGCATAGCAGGTTGCAGTCGCCATGTAGGGATGGGTGGTTGTGGGCGTTCCCAAGCTACGGCCAGCGTGTGTGGGTTGTGGTCCGAGTGTGTCCGGCCGAGGTATTGGGACTCAGTAATGTGCCGTAGCATTTCTGTTGACACCATGTACCTGTCTAGGCGGACGTGCAGCGAGTGTGCCCCCGAGTAGTAAGAGTACATCCTGGTGTCTGGGCTGTGCGTGCGCCATGCATCTTTCAGGTCCCACTGCGCCGCCCACCGTGTGAGTGCCTTCGCGACCCCTAAGGATGCGGCGTCTGGCCTGGGCGGGGCCGAGCGGTCCAGCACAGGGTCCAGCACCGTGTTGTAGTCACCTCCCAGTACCCAGGGGACTCCGTGCCAGGGCGCCAGTTTCTCCGAAAGGTGTGTCAGGAAGCTTCCCTGGTCTGTGTTTGGAGAGTAAATGGACGCCAGGACTACTGGCTGCCCGTCTATGCGACCCTTCACCAGGACGTATCTCCCCCCCCTGGTCCGTGAGAACTTCCGACATTGTGAAGGGGGTGCCCGGCCTGACCCACAGCAGTGTCCCACGGGCAAACGAGGAGTATTCAGTGGCGTACAATTGACCCCTCCACCTGCGCCGCAGTGCAGCCACCTCCGCCCCACATAGGTGTGTCTCCTGCAGGAGTGCAACCTGTACTTGCTGTCTCTTCAGGTAGGAGTATATTTGGTATCTGCGCGCAGGTGTGTGCATACCTCTGATGTTCCAAGTACATATCTTTATTGCAGTCATACTAGCGGTGTGTATTCCTCCCCAACAGTCCTACAAACAGCAGCTCCACCGAGGGCCCTCCCATCGCTATTCTCAGCATTCCCGTATCCACCCCCCACGGTACACTCAGCATTATTCAGGAAGACATTAGGTAGGGGAAAAACAATGAACAACAGTAACCAACTGTGGGTGAGTCCCACTAAAATACCAAAAGGGCAGTGGTGAAACGGGCCACCGTCCATTATCTCAAGTGAGAGGGACAACCGTTCCAGTCTAAGGGGCAGTGTGCATAAGCACAGTTGTGGCAAAGAGGATGTTAAGACAGTTAAGGGATTCAAGTTCCATCCCCGAGCCGCAAGTTACAGGCCGTTGCCGGCCACCAGCTGCGTTCCGGTGCTCGATGCCATTTTGTTCGTGGGGGCCCCCGCTTGTGTGAGTCCCGGCAGGCGGGGGGTAGAGATGTGGTATGTTGTGGGCCCTTAGTCCCTGTCAGGAAAGGCACCCCTCCCTCCCGGGACCGTACTTGGAGGCGGTTAAGGATGAGTACAAGTCAAGAGGTAACCCCACCAACACCATCCCCGCCGGCCACCAGTGCCACTAAGGCAGTACTCACTGTTCCTGAGGTCCGCTGTCCAATCGGCAGGCAAGGGGGAGAGGAGTGCGCCCCCAGCAGCTCCTGGTGCCAGCTGCACTTCAGCGTCTGGTTGGCCTTTGCCGCCTCCCCCCCGCCTTGACGGATATTTCACAGATTTCTCCCGTGGAGTTAGTGGATCAAGTCAGAGGTTTGCGGCGTGACGACTGGCAGGTCTACAGAGATCTGTGAGTTCGGGATCCCATAAATGGCCTCGTCTTCATCGCTGGGCACTGTCTGTTGGCCTTCCTCGAGGTTCGCTTCCTGTGAGGGCGGATTGCTGAGCTGGGAAACCCTCCGGAGCGCATCGCGCTGTTCCTGGAGCATCTGGTCCAACGGGGGGGAGTGTCGAGATCCTTCCTCCGTCCGCTGGGACTGTTGAGTTCTGTGTCTGCGGCGGCGCCGTGGGCCGCGCGGCCTGGACCTCGTCTCGCCTCCTCGAGGGTGCTTGGGTGCCGTGTCCGTTCCTCCGTCCAGCCACTCGTTGACCTCTCCAGGGGTTCCGAAGAAGTAGGTGTTGTCCCCCGCCACCACTCTCAGCTTTGCGGGGAAGAGCAGGGATTATTTGAGGCCTGCGGTGCGTAGCCTCCTCTTAACTTCCATGAAGCCGTGTCTTTGGCGTTGCACCTGGATGGTGTAATCGGGGAAAAACATGATCGACGCATTGTCTATGCGTATTTCGCCCATTCGCCTCGTTTCCCGCAGCACTTTGTCCCGGTCTCTGTAGTTCAGTATCCTGAAGAGCAGTGGTCTTGGGTTAGCGCCAGTGGTGTAGGGCCTGATCGGCACTCGGTGCGCGCGTTCCACGACAAAGTGGGGCGACAGTGTGCCCTCAGGTAGCAGGGCCCGTAGCCAGTCTTCTACATGCTGTGCGGGGTGGTTCCCTTCCCATTTTTCCGGGACGCCCACGAGCCTGATGTTGTTGCGTCTCGCCCTCCCTTCCGCATCCTCGGCCCTGTCTTCCAGGAACTCTACTCGATTCAGGAGATCCTGCACTTGCCTGTCCGTCTGGGTGACCTTGGGCTCGATCTCCTTCACCGCGCCCTCCAGGACTTTGGTCCGGTCGGACAGCTTCTTGTGGTCGTCCCGCAGGAGGGTCAGGTCCACAGCAACGCCATCTATTTTTGACTCCAGGGAGGTTCTGGTCTGCTGAAGCGACTGTTCCATTCGCTCTACGGCCGCCAGCACACTGTCGAGCCTCGTGGCCAATTGTTCGGCGGCCATTTTATTGAGCAGCTTGTCCGTCTTCCCCTTTGGCGGGGCCCCACCAGTCCCGGTGCGGGTCCACACCCCTCCTGACATGTGCGGGGCGCACGTCCAGCAGAGTCTTTGCCTTCGCCACTCCGGTGGCACCTCCGGGATCATACCCCTCTTGGGCCGGGGGTCTGTCGGTCCGAGGTCTCCCCTTCAATCGTGGCCGTCGTCTTCGCGCCCGGGGGGGGTCAGGCGGGCCCTCTCCCTCTCGCGGCTCAGCACCGCCACGCAGCCTCTGGCACAGCGGGGGTCCAGGGAGTCCGAGTGTCTCGTGCTTGGCCGGTCACTCCGTCCTGGCCCGTTCTCCCCTGCACGTGCATCTCGCTGCCTCCTAAGCAGTCACCACCTCCGCGGGGGGGGGGCCCGCAGGCGGGCTCGATCACAAGTGTCTCCCCATGGGTCCTCGCTGCAGGGGGGGGGGATCCGCCCGCGGCGGCTGGCTGGGGGGCGGCCCCTCCGCTCCGGGTCTCCTGCGCCTGCTTGGGCGTCTTGGACTCACCGGGTGGCGCCAGGTGCTGTGCGGCGTCCCGGGGGTAGGCCTCCCGCCACTCCCGCTCCTCACCGGGGTCGGCCTTCGCTTCTCGGCTGCTTCAGGTGCGCCGGCAGGAAGCCCGGCCGGTCCTCTCCCCCCGCGGGGCAGCAGTCTCGTGGGGGCCGCGATGGGGGCGCTGAGCCTCCGTCCTCCGCTGGTCGGGCCAGTTGCTAGCGCCTTGCGGTGGGGCAGGGCAGTTTCCGAGCCCCCGGTGGTCGCTCCCAGAGCGGCAGCAGTCCGTTAGCGGCCCTCAGGCAGTGTGGCGCGGCCCGCGAGTCGGGGCCTATGTGCTGGGCCCAAGCCTCGGTCTCCCGTGACCACACCGCGGGCCGGGGGGCCTCCAGGCCCGCAGGAGGGTCTCAGGATAGGTCGGGGTACGGCCCGTCGGAGCCCCGGGTTGAAAGTCGGCCAGACCGTCGAGGCAAGCTCCGTGGACGTCCGCCTGCAGTTTCCGGCGGCCGCGGTGAAATTTGGCGGAGAATCGGCTCGGGGAAGGGGAGCTTAGCACAGAGCTCTACCCAAGCGCGTCCTCCGCCATTGCGTGCTTAGCCACGCCCCCTTTGGAAGCTGTTCCATGAGAAACTTTTTCCCCCTCTCTATTCCATCTGCTGCCAGTCTCTTAGCACTGCCATGGTCCCTGAGAGTTGGAAACTAGCGATGGTCTCCCCGTTATTGAAGAAGGCCACGCTGGACCCCACCTGCCCTGCAAATTACAGGCCAATCTCGGTGCTCCCCTTCCCTATTAAGATCTTGGAGAAAACTGTCACTAAATCTCTGTCCAGCTTTTTAGAGACTAATGTCTGCTTGGACGTGGCTCAGTTCGGCTTACGGCCAGCTCATGGCACGGAATCCGCGCGGGTGGTTGTCCTGGATGACCTTCGTTCGCGGGTCAACATTGGCCGGGCAGCATTTTTAGTGCTGCTCGACATGTCGGCCGCGTTCGATATGGTCAGCCACGTCACTCTAATTAGCAGATTGGAAGAGATCGGGGTAGCCGGTTTGGCCCGGGACTGGCTAGTCTCCTATCTTCATAATAGGCATCAGGTGGTGGCTTTGCCGCCGTTTAGATCTGGCATCAGAGAGGTGGGGCAAGGTGTGCCTCAGGGGTCGGCAATTATGAGGTTCCGTGATTCTGAACCCGTTCAATAAAGGTCGTCGTATCTAGACGATTTTGGTATCAGCGGACCGCAAATGACAAGTGCAGTATGTACGAGTGTTTTCGTCATAATCGATCTATGGAAACACTACGCATCCAGGGATTTCTTTTGAACCTACGGGTTCCATTTTATGTACGGCAGCCATTTTGTGGTTGCCCTCACAGAGGCCGATGACTGTGGCCGAACGAGTCTTTGGTACCCGTACACCTTTAGCTGACTTCTGTGTGACCTGAACGAACTGACTTCCTTGCCCTAAGCTGACCTTGTTGAGCCAGTTCCTTGTTAGGCAGCTGGTCAGATAGAGATCAAAGAGCAGGACATTGCTGACTTTATGGTACATGCACACACCCTTCTATCTTGCTTCTCATCTGTTTCTGTTCCTTCCTTTTTATGGCTTAATTATGGTTTGGGTTGAGGTCCTTTTATTATGGGTTCATCCGGCCTGTCCGAGCAAGAATGTTGGATTTTGCCTTGTCATTTCTGGTGGGCTGAACAACCGAAAGTGGGTTTGTCGTTATGCGATATGTTTGAAATGTCACCATGTGATTGGTTCGTTTGTAAATAATTGATGCTGGTCATGAATGTGTTTTTTGGCATAAAAGATGATGTCTCGCAATACTAAATTGTGCAGTCTCTAGCGAACCACCCGTGTTGTGCTTCGTAGACCTCTGTTCCTGGTTGCAGCCAATAAATTCGGTCTTTGACGTCACCGAGAAGAGTCCTGTGTCTCTGTTTGTCAAGGCAGGGGAACTCTCGAAGACATTGAGCGTTTTCCCTGGTGCCGCTGGGTTCTAAAACCCGGTTCTTCAGTTAGCCCCATTTTATTTAATCTGTACCTCTGTCCTCTGATCAGGCTGATCAAGTCCTTTGGCATTTCTGTAATCAACTATGCTGACGATACGCAGCTTATATTCTCCTTTGAAGGTAGAGACGCTGTCTCTAAGGAGACTTTCCATCGCTGCATGACAGCCACTGCGGACTGGTTGCGCCACAACTCTCACCAGTTTAATGGATCTAAAACTGAGGTGCTGCACTGCTCATTGGATAGAATCCCTCGCCCTCTGCCTGTGGATTTCTGGCCTGCTTCTACCTCGGGCACGGTTGCAGCAGCGGATGCTGCTCGCAACGTGGGCGTCATATTTGGCCCAAATCTACAGCTGGATACCTTTGCAAATAAGACAACTGCTACATGTATGATGCTGCTTCGAACACTGCGTAAGATCCTTCCTATGTTACCTGCATCGGCCAGACCTGATTATTACTTAGCAGACTTGATTATTGTAACGCTCTGCTTCTGGGCATCCCTAGCACCCTGATCAGTAAACTGCAGCGTATACAGAATATGGCAGCCAAGCTGGCCCTTTCTCGGATGCGCTCAGCTTCTTCCTCTTTGGCGCTCAAGGACCTTCACTGGTTGCCTGTCCATCAACGCATCTGTTTTAAGGCTTCTTGTATAGTCTTCAGAGCTTTCATGGACAGGGGCCTGTCTTGTTGCAAGAGCTCTTTTCATGGTACTCAGCAGCCAGACCTTTACAGTCCTCCTCAGCACACTTGGTGGTAGTTCCTAGAATCCACAGGTCTCGGATGGGCGGCCGCTCCTTTGGTTTTACTGCTGCCAAGCTCTGGAACTCTTTGCCACTCTCTTTGAGGAGGTTGAAGGAATTTTCTTCCTTCAAAAAAGGGCTGAAGTCTTATCTCTTTCCTAGGCAGCGTAACTGGTGCTCCGTGTGAGGGTAGTAGAGTCAGAGCGCCAGGATACCCTCTGGGTGACAGTTTGCGCTATAAACGTATGCGTTACATACATACATACATACATAATTAATGCCTGTGTGGCATGCATTTTATCGTGTTAGTGAGAAAAAATTTCGAACTACCATCTCAGAAAGGTGCTAAGTTAGAAGGTAAAACTAAAATGGAGACAAAAGGTAAACCATTTAACACGCCTCCTCCTATGGCAGAAGGATATGACCTTATTAAAAATAAGCAACAGCACTAAATTTGTATTCAAAGCCTTGCACTTTAACAGCATAAGCAAACTCAAAGCCAACGCAAAATGCCAATTAAAAAACATGTATACTATGAAAATAGTAAGAGGCAAATTTCAAAAATGCCAATTTATGAGTCTAAGAGGAATCTCAAGTGGAGGATGGAATGTACAAAGTGTCCACACCATCCATGTCCAGATTTAGAGCCCAGGAGGGAATATGCACCCGCAGACATCACATTGAAAGAGGCCAGTAGAGCAATATCGAATTAATGAAGATAGTCATCACCCGCCCAATCAGCAGATGCTAAAGGTGATATTGTCAGGAGCACAGCATGCCCAGATGCCCGGAAACCTGAAATCAAAGGAGCATCAGGTATTGGTGAAGGCAGCTCAGAGTAGGCATCTTTCACAAAGGAAGCAGCATCATTTGACAACACAGCTGATGCGACCACAAAGGACACACAAGCAGATTCATATCTGCAGGCTGTGACAATTGCGTAGCAAGGCATAAGTCAAGTTCACACTCTTATGAGCACCATACTCAGCGAAACACAGGCCGCTCTCTCTGAAAGCATACCGACTGGAAGGTCAGAAGCCAGCGTTCGTTCAGTTTCGATAGCCCTGATTGTCCAAAATGCTGTATCAAGTGCTCACGACACAGCAGGACATGCGGTAGTTCCATTTCCATTTGGCCTTATTCTGGGGCGTCTATTTTGGAGCAACAAAAATAGAACCAACACACCGGTAAGATGTAAATGTAGGTATACTTATATAGCGCGACCTGTCACCGCAAAGGGCATCCTGGCGCTTGCCTAGAGAACCTGTCCTGGTATTCCCCTGTGAGAGGCCCCGGCAGGGTATCCACAAGGTGAAAGCCAGGCATCCCACCACGAGGGGCCGTTGTGGAGATTAAGCAAGCTATTGCCCAGAGTCGCAGAGAGTGAACCCGTGAGTCAAGAAGGCACCGGAGCGAGAATTATCGAGACCGTGGAATTTTTAGCCCAAGACCCGCCGAGGCGGGGAATTGAACCCTGGTCCAGGGCCGATCTCAGCTTCCGTGTCTGCCGCCTCTAACCCCTGAGCCACACTTCTCCACATAGAGATGCAATAACAAAATCGGAATGTCCCCCAAATCTATTCAAAATAACAAAATGCAAAAAGGACAGAATAAACCTAAGTACAGTCTAGAACGTTGAAACCACTCCAGACGCAATAACTTAAAAAAGTGTGCCACTCCAGCAGTATTCGATGCATTAAAAATACGGTGCACAAGCTCACCGAAATGCTGTGGCAATTAAGTTCTTAAAACGGACTGCACCTCTGACAAATGTCAGAGCCACATCTTTATGAAACAGCAAGGCTTTCAGTTTGCTTAACCTATCAAAATGTATTTTATCTACGGGGACAATGGACCACAAAGTTACTTCTCTGATAGCATGTGTAGGAGGATATAAAATATGTGTGCAGCAAGTTACAACACTGGAAACATTGCCCACATATGGGACAACCGGTTCCACGCCACAAAAACTTTGATCACTTAAAATTAGATAGCTCCCATTAGAAAGCAACCACAAAATCAGTTTTTATCATGAAGTGTAATCTCTCTGCCAGGTAAAGAGTGACATAAAGCAGCCCCAGAATTGCTAAGACTAAGAAAGGCCTCTGTGTTCTCATGTATGCATCTGTTCTGAAAAGGGAGGAACCAGGCGTCATCTAAAAAATGTGCACCCACATATCTTCCTTCTTGAAAATGCTTAAGACATGATGTGAAATTAAACTTGGAAATCGGAAGAGGAAATAATCCATGAATAAGCCAAACTGTAGTTGGGGTTTCAGCAACCGAAAAGGGTACCTTTTCTATACGTTCGATATTATCCATGGTGTAAGTAGCTTCTTTTTTAGCCAATATTTCCTGCATGCATGTCCGATTATAAGACATAAACAGCTCAGTTGCATTCAAATATTCGCTTTCAAAACCTGCTAAGTCCAACTCAATTGCAAAATCAATCTCAGCTGACTCTGGCTATTTTGAAGCATAGACATGTCATTTTGCATGATATTGAAGGTAGATGAAACAACATTATTCAAAAATAAATTTGAGTAGGCAATGTGGTAATCCCATAGTTGAAGCAGCCAAAGCTTTTTCCAAATTCTCTCTACGAATTTGTCTCAAACATTATGCTGCTTCTTGTTCAGAAAGTTTACAAAATGTCATTATGAATGGGATATATAAAACGTTTAGAATGAGGAGATATTGGACCCAATAGAAAATCCTGCAAATCCATATTATCTGAAATGAGGGATAAGTGATGTTTAACTGCTGACAATGTTGAGTGTTGTAACTTTTGTTGACAGTTTCCCAACAATATACGTAGTGACAACCCCAGAGTGTAGTGCCTGAGCATACCTGGGGTCTCGCCTGTTTTGCTTTGAACCCCTTGGAAGAGTTAAAAAAAATAAGCATTAAAATCATTGGTATCAACTGGCCATAGTAACTATCCTTCTGAACTGGAAATTGAAGAATTGTACGCTCCATTCTTTAATATTTCATTAATCTCTTCCTCTGTGATGATAATTAATTGTTGACAGTTATGAAACTGTACAATAGATGGAGTGCTAGGCGGATTCAAATTTTAAACATTGCTAAACCTCAAAAATGTAGTCTTCTGTATTGTTTTGTTTAAAAAGATAATTTGCTGAGGGATCAGACAAGCTCTAAATAAAGCATCAGTACCCTGGACCTGCCAATAATGTAAATCCTAAACAGACTTATGTTCAGCATTAACTTTTGAATACTCATAACCCTGTAATGAGAGTTATGAAATATATTAATCTTAATAAATTCATTTCGTTTGCATGAGCATGTTCTTCCTCAGTGGGAAGCGAGTAACTTTAAAAAAATAGGAAAATGGGTCTGTACTAACATGACTAGAAAAAAAGGAAACTTTTTCAAATATGTATTTGAACTACCCACAGATGGTGTTAAACATTGTTCTCACTGTGTATAATTAAAATAGCATGTGGAGTACTATCTGTGTGCAAAAAGTCACATGCGTAGTGATGATAACAAAACATCTCACCATAGTTTTCAGAATTCAAATACAAATTCTCATTTTAAAATACTGTATATGATTCTAATTCAGGTAGCATATTAGTAACAGTCTCAACAACCCATTTAACTGACATGGAACATGGAGTGATGATGTAATACATAGCAACTTTAACTACATACGGAATTGGCAATGTTTCTTTGGGACCAAATATATCATAGGGAACTTTATCTCATACAATACCATCATAGACAGGGAATGCAGCATTGTTCAAATGGGACAAGTCTCTCCTGATGTTATGTGATGAAGAATAGGGAGTAAATACCACAGCTATCAGTTCTAGAGAATCACAATCAGGGAGATAGTGTCCATTCAACAGCATAAAGAAGATTGCTACAAATCCAATCCAATGGACAAATAGAAATAGTGAAAGAAAAATCCAACAATAGGACCACGGAGAATTGGTTAAGTCTGTTTTAACTAAAGAAATTGTCCACACACACCACACAAGGAGGTATGCGATGAGTGTGTAAAAAAATCATCAATGTTGACAAAATAACCAGAGGCAGTCTGATAAAAAAGGAACCTCAATCTGGCTTGCAGGTGCTATATTTTGACAGAAACAACCAATGGAAATGTCCAATGTAGTTTTGTATTTTTACGAACTATGCTATTTATACCATGCTGTGGTAATTCTGTACATCAAAGTCTGTGTGTGACTATTTAAACGTCGAAAGTCCAAGATTATACAATAGGAATGATCACGTTTAGGCACTGGAAATAATGGATTGTTCATAAGGGCGATACAAGGCTCAACCACACTTTGATATTCTAATGAGGATAGAATCTCCCTAACTGAGCTTTTATCTTCACGTTGTAGGATATTGTGCTTTATCCCAATCTGCTTGATTGCAATACAAAGCTGGGCCTGTGCAAGGCCCATTCTGTAGCATATGCTGCTTTCAACTCTTTCCAGAACGAGAACAGAAAAGGAAGGTATTATTACATTCTCCCCCAGCGGAAAATTTTGAACAAACTCCGGAGGCCAATCAAACTTTACCAAGAGGATTTCATATTCACTAGTCAAATTCAGCCTGCATATTACTTAAATAGTACACAGTATGTCGCTCTCAATTTGAATGTCCAGATAATAAACTATTGAGACACATCATTTTTATTAGCATTATTAGAATGGTAGGAAAAACCTAAACAATTCAACCATATTAATTTTTCCTAATATTACTCCTATCTATCACTAATACTAATAGAATGGTGGGTGTACCCTTCTGCCAGACCCAGTTGGAATGATATAACCCCATACCTTGGTGTAATATCTCAGGAAGCCAGTATCAGTATCAGTGCTTTAACAAATGCACTTCGTCTTAGTGTGCAAGTGCGCACACATCTCCCTGCACAGCTATCTTCCATCTTAGGATGCATCTCTGGCCTGCGAACCTGCCCCTTGTTCACAGCTCTCAGCAGCTTCCATGATAACTCCGGTGTGAAGTACCTCTCACCGAATTCGAATTGGACGCTCTTTAAATAATAAACCACCTGGCTTGTCTCATTCTGCCAGAGGAGCAGAAAAACATCTTTACTTAGTCTGGTTAAAAAGAATTGTCTATTAAGAGCACAAAATAAAGCAAGAACATCACATTCTAATATGTGTCCTTGAACCTAACAGTGCAGACTTCAGAACAGCAATGTTCAACCATTAATAAATGTGTGCATGGCATTTTATCGTGTTAGTGAAAAACATGTTCAAGCCGCCATCTCAGAAAGATGCTAAGTTAGAATGGAAAACTAAAATTGACACACAATGTAATCTATATCACAATCAACGTGGTGCGTAAGTGAGCTTTGGGCTCTCTGTCTCAACCTGCCCTACACCACCTTCTTCTCAGACACACTGGTTCTGCTGACAAGAGCATGCTTCTTGCTGAAAGTTATGATTCAACTCCTCGTTGGTCATACCATCACTCTGCCAGCATTCTATGCTCCTCTTTACCTGTCTAAGGCAGAGGAGAGACTCCATCGCTTGGACCCTAAAAGAATACATAGATACAGGTAGGATCGGTGGGGCTCGGCTGCTCCAGTGTATTTTCCTACAAACGATCCCTACTGGGAATAGATCATGGCCTTGATCTGATGCCCTGGGCAGCCACATTGCTGCCGATTTGAACAGTGGGGGCACTGTTGTTCGTCGCCAACCTTCGCAGGACACATGCAAATTGTGAGCTGTGGGGATCCAGCCCTCATTACTCCCATACGGGCAAAATTGGTCACTCATTGCCCTTGTCCATTTTGTTTTCCTCAATCATCAACTAGTTTATCTGTCCTCCATTTTGTTGATCTCTACCCACTCAATAATAGACTCCTCCTCCCTATTGACACTAAGAAAGGACTGCTTTCTCCTATCAGTAACATTGACACTAAAAAAGGACTGCTTACTTCTCTACAAAACTGGCGACCATCTTTGAAGACTGACCAGATCTTTAATCTCAATTACAAGCCTATGCCCTCTATCTCTGCTCTTTATCCCATTTACTGTCATCTCACAACCAGCTCCCTTATATCTCCTCCTGTCATTTTCCTCCTTCTCTCCCCATTTTCTTCTCTTTTCTTTTCTTTTCTTTAACCTCACTATACCCCCCTTAATCCAGTTATCCTCACTAAATGCTATTTCATACTATTTTATTCTCACTTAGCTTACTTCTCCTCCACTGCCTTTATGCCTGCACTTTATAACTTTCTAATAATATACATCAATCTAATTCTATTTATTCTGATTTGTGATTTCTTTACTGTACATTCCAACCGACTTTGTATACTTTCCATTCTTCATATAGTTGTAATCTATTTGTCATACATTTCAACTTTAATTTTAATTCTTCTATTTTAGATTGCCTATGTCATTGTACCATCCTTCACTTTGCACTTTATCCTTATGTATAATCTGTTGTTATATATTCTGCTTTAGTGTATATTTGATGTTCCTTTTACATTTTGTTACATTGTTTATTTTGAAGCTCCGTTTAACTCACCTTCATGTCATATCACTGTATTCTGCTCCAAGTTCTCGTTCGAATTATTCTCTATGATTTATTTCCACCTCCCGTCTGCGCTTCTTTGACCAGTACGATCCATTTTGCTATCCATCCCCTTTCTTCCCCCTTCTCCAAACCATGCCTCCACTCTCTCTTCCACCCTCTAGCTCAACCCCTCCCATCTCTAAACTCGGCCCAAACTCTTGGTCCATCATCTACCCCCCCCCCATCTCTCCAAACATGGTAAGAAGAATTTCAAACAGAAAATGCTCTGTCTACACCCAGAAACCTTATTTGCAGATCACCATAACAACCTTAATTCCTCACTTACCACCAACTTAGTCTTCTTCACTAAACGTCCATCCAAATGGAAAAGCATATTCTTACGCCACCTCTCTATCTCTAATTCACATAATATCCCTTACGGACTAAAACTCTCCACCACACCATCCTCATCCTTCCCAGGCGAAGTAGTTATCTCCATCTTCAAATCCGGAACCATACTCATCCAAGCATCTGAAAACCATCTTGACACCTTTGAACAACACTTTTGTAAGTTTTCCCAAACCCTCACTCAATCCCTGAACCCCCTCATCTCACCCCCGCTGCCCTCTTCATCTCCTCCCATCACATCCCAGACCCCCTCACTTCATCTCCCTGATTTATACCAACTCATTTCGCCTTCTTCACCATTAATTCCACCCTCCCTCCTATCTCCTCTTCCGGACCATCCCTCTCCCTCTCTTACTCTCAACACCGTTTCTCCCTCACATCCTCAAATGACTTCCCCAACTTTCATCTCCAGTATGAGCTCTGATCCACCACTCCCTCACCCCATTCTATCCCCTCTCTCTATCTCCCCCCACCCACTCTAAATGACAATTTACACCCCATTATATCCCCTCTCTGTTTTCCCCCTCCTACCCCTCCCTCAATCAAACTGACTATTCTCAATCTCTACTTACCTCTCTCGCTCTCAACATTATAACCTGCTACGACTCCCTTATCTCACAATCCTCTAGTGTTCATGCCCCACCCCCCATCTCTACCTCCGACTCTCCCTCCCCCTCCTTAAGTCCTTCACCCCCTCTAATCCCCTGGCTACCCACACACCTCCCCTTGCTCCCCTAGCAATACCTAATGCTCTAAGCTCTATCTCACATGTCTCTCCTCTCACCCCCCTCTCCCACATCCCTCCCCCATACACCTCACCACTTACTCCTTCTATGACACCTCCTACATCCCCCACTCACCCCCTGCCCCCCCACTTCTAACTACTAGCTCTCTCCCACACTCCGTCCACCCTCGACTGCCTTACCAACTCTCCCTCTGCCCCTTACCTCCTGGTTCCCCCACGCTCCATTAATTACCCCCTCCCATGCACCTCCCCCCCCTTAACTCTCTCCTCACCTCTCCCACTACCATGTACCCCCCGATTCTACCCCCCTCCTTACACACTCCCTCTCCTTCACTCCTCCCTCCCTATGACTCTCATACCTTCCCTCCCTCTGGCTCACATCCCCGCACCCCCTTAGCTGCCACCTTTTACCCTCCACAACCACCTCCTCTCACTTCCCTACTATCTCCGATTACCCTCAATCCAACAGGTCCACCTCTTCCTACTTCCCCGATGCCACCTTCTTCTAACTGTCAGACTGAAGAGTACAAGTTTTCCAAATTCTCCTCGTGTCCACTTCTGCCCCACAAAAATGATATCCCCCCATATTTTAATCCCACCCCCCTCCCCCTTCCAGGTTTTCCCCCCATCCTCCTCATCGTCCCCCTCCACCACCCAACCCCAACACTGTCATCCTCCCAATAAATACAGACCCACCTCTCATATCTAACCACACATTGGCATCCCCCAATATTGAACTGGTCCTCACATCCCTAGTCTTAGAACTCTCCTCCCTCAGAAACGAGATCTCCCTCCTTACCAAAACCATCTCCTCACACAATGACACTCTCTACAACCCTTCCACTTTCTGTCCTCTTAACACGTTTACCTACAGCAACACGCCTCCCCACTCCAATATTGACACAACCAATCCCATTCACACCCATCCTTCCCAAATTATCCCGCCCTACTTGGACAAAAGGCCCTCTCCGCAGCATCCTGGTACTCACCCACCATCCTTAGAAAGTAACTTATCTACTAACGCTCCCATCTCGCCCTCCCCACCCTTGCCCACCTCTCGCCTGATTCATCAATCTAATATCCCAGTCCTCTTAGGAACTAGCAGACTCCCCCCTCCTTCGACCTCCCCAGACCTCCCCAACAACTTAGACCTATCCCCCCCTGTCCTTCCTCACAATCACCCGACCCCACTCCCCTATGTTGCATGCTGATCAACTGCCGCTCCGCCTCATGCCATGCCACTGAGATTGCTGAAACCATTCTCAACAAAGACATTGACATTGCATTCTTAACTGAAACCTGGCTCACCGCCCACTCTACCCCCATCCTTGACTTACTTATTCCCCCTGGCTATTCTATCATTAGGAAAGATAGAATTGAACAAACATGATGTGGACTCGCCTTAATTTTTAAAACTGAACTTAACATCTCACTTGTCCCCCTTCAAGATCCTTCATCCTTTGAATACCTCTGCGACGATCTCACGATACCTGACTCCCCCTAAATCCGGCTGCACTCGATCTACCACCCCCCGGGTAATAACATCCCCTTTACGGAAGAGATGACTGATCTTATTATCCAAGCGTCACTCACACACCCTAACAATCTCTTCCTCGGTGACTACAACATCCATTGGAACAAAAAGGATGACCCTGCGGTCATCATATTCAATGACACCATGGATGCCACCAGTATGACCCAAATCTGCCATTCTCCTACCCATAACAAAGGTGCCACCCTTGATGCTATCATGACCAGCGGTGATCTGGCCTCCCTATCTAACATACTTCCGGTTGACTGGTCTGACCACTACCTAATCCTTTTTACCATGAATAGATCCGTTCCTCGCAGCACCCCCATCATCACTTTACCTAAAAAACCCACACGCAACCTTCACCTCATTCCTCCTGGACAATTGAAATCGACAATTAAGAACCACTTACTTCTTCCTCCACTCTCTGATAGCACCAACGATGTAACTAACCACTATAATAACTCTATTCGTGAAGCCCTCGACCAAATTGCTCTAATCAAATTCAAACAACAAAAAAATATCCCTCCTAAGTCTTGGTTCAATACCGATCTAAATAATCAAAGACGATCCCTTAGACATCCTGAAAGGGTCTGGAGGAAGCATCCGACCATTGAAAATCTGGCTCTACTCAGAGCCGCTAGAGCCCAATACAAAAAACATATCTTCAATGAAAAAGCCTCCTTTCTCCGGACTCAGCTTGATCAGGCAAGAAACCGCCCAAGAGAACTCTTTAACATTGTAAAAAAACAAACTTCCACTGGCCCTCCCAAAATTTTAGCCTCTACCGACAGATGTGAAGAAATCGCTAGCTTCTTTACTAACAAAATCAACTTGATCGAACTATCCTTCTCCTCCCTCCCGCTCGCCACTCCAACCTCCCCCCACCCAACACACCCTCTCCACCTCCTCTAACTCACCTTTGTTCTCTATATCAACTCCTCTCAATCCCTCTCAAGCCCTCCCGGCTCTCTCCCAACCTGACCCCGTTCTGGAACTCATCACCCCGGCTAAAAACAATGCCTTGCGGAGTGACTTTAGTCCAGTATCTGAATCTACGTTCACTAATATCATTACCAAACTCAAACCTTCCTCCCACTCCAAAGATCCTCTTCCCGCACACCTGGTTCAAGAACTTAATTCTATCATCGCACATATATGGACCAAAATCATCAACTCCTCTCTTTCCACTGGCTGCGTTCCTGCCTCTCTTCAACTTGGTCAAATCACACCTATTCTAAAAAATCCCACGACTGACCCTAATGACCTCAGCAACCTTCGCCCTATCTCTAACCTTCCATTCCTCTCTTGTGTGTGTTAAGTGGCTGCTTTACACGCACGCCCCTGGCTGCCTTCCTGCTCTGCTGCGGATGGCCAAGCTGTGGAAGGAAGCCTCAGACAATCTGGAGTCTAGCCAAGCCGTCATGAAGGAGTGGTATGACCGCAACGCTCGGACGGAAGAGTTGGACGCTGGACAGAAGGTGTGGGTTATGGAGCCTGGGGAGCTTAGTGCCCTCCTGGACCGGTGGACTGGTCCGTACGAGATTGTGGAGCGTAAAGGCCAGACCACCTACGTCGTGGACCTGAAGACCCCCCCGACAGCCCCACCGGGTGCTCCACGTCAACCGCCTGAAGCCTCACCATGAGCGATCGGAGCTTGCTCTCCACATGGTGATGGATGGGAGCGAGGAGGAGGAAAGTGAGCCTCTTCCTGACCTTCTAGCGGCTCAGGAAAAGGATGGTTCAGTGGAGGGAGTTGTCCTCTCCCCATCCTTTTTTTTTTTTTTTTATTTTTTTTATCCTCATTTGCCGTCTTGCCGCCCATTCTTCTCTCTAATCCACCATTGGGCTGTTGTTATCTCTTATGCTGGATTTAGAGTGATGGGGCATAGACAACACATATTTTTGGGCCTGGCCTTCCTCTAACTTATCCTTCTTCCCCTCCTGACCCAAGATGTATGTCCTCCACCATCTTTCTTTACCGTCCTGGGATAGCTCAAATACCAGCGAGACAGGCACGGGCTTAATCATTGGACTTAACATAAACTTAACTTTAACCAAAATTTAGCAGGAAGGGTATCCAAAATCCTCTATTTCTTTTAGATCGGTCTAATAAATCAAGCTTAGCCATATACCTCATGGCTAAAACCCAGTCTAATAAAGTGGGGCTAAGTGGTGAGACCCACAGTTTACAAATCTCTCGACGTGCCAACAACATAGCATAAAAAATAAGTCTAACATTATCATTCAGAATTCTATTTCGTAAATCCAATCTCCCAGTAATAATTAATTCAGGGCTTACCTCAATGGGTTGATTCAAAGATTTGGAGAGAGAATTACTCACGTCAAACCAAAATTTCTTGATAATTGGGCAAGACACAAACATGTGTAGATCATCAACATTTGGAGCTTTACATTTTGGACATCCAACAATCCCTCCATCTTTAAATTTAGAAAGCCTGTATGGAGACCAATATGCCCTGTGGATAGTAAACAAATGATTTCGCCTTAGGTTTGCCGGTTTAATAATTCTATATAGCATGCACATAGTTACTTGCCATTGGTCTTCTGTCGCGATCCTTGGCAAGCTCTCCTTCCACAAGGTCTCTGGTAAATCAAATGTTCCATCCTCCATATCTAGTATTTGCCAATACCAGAATGCTACTTCCTTCTCGAATGCCCCTTTCTCCAGCTTTGACTCCAAGTCGTTTTCCAGCCCAATCTCCACTTCCAGATGACTTGCCCAACTCTGAATCTGAATGTATTTATATTTTGAAAAAACTGAGCCCCATTTTTGCTGGCAAATACCCCAAGGAATTAAATTGCCATCTTGAAACAAGTCCTTCCACCTTTGCAGGTCAGGTTCCTTTTTCAAATTTAAAGCCAGCGCATCTCTTGACCAAGAGGGGGCTCCAGGAGAATCCCATATTGGGGCACTATGGCTGAAATACGAAAGTTTAGATACTTTCCTGATCCTGTACCATATCTCAGCCAAATCTCTCAACGTCTTAAGTTTCACCTTTTTAAAGAACTTAGGGTCTCCAAACTTATACAAAAAACCAAACTCATGATACCCTGACCGCCTCAGCATTATCGCGAAAAGGCCTCCGATCTGAGAGCTAGCAGGGGTACCCAACAGCATCCTGCAGTTTTTTAAATAAAACGCCCATGCATATATTCGTATGTCTGAAGCCGCCACTCCTCCTTTTTCTGCTTTCCTCCTTATTTTCTTCCATGATATTCGAGAGGTTTTTGACGCCCAGATAAATGATATTATCATGCTTTGTAACTTCGCCAGCCATTCCTTTTTAAAGCCCAGCGGAATAGTGTCGAACAAAAAGGTAATCTTAGGTACAATCACCATCTTTACAAGATTGGATCTTCCATATATTGACAGGGGTAAATTCATCCAGCCTTTTAATGTGTCACCAACCTCTTTCTTCACCCTATCAAAGTTAGTTTTAGCCAGATCTTCAATCTTCTGAGTAATCCTGACTCCCAAGTACCTCATTTCTTTTGTTGTTTTGACCCCTTCAGTATTGAGATTCCAAGCCATTATCTCAGTTTTATCTTGATTTAACTTATATCCAGATATCTTTCCAAACTCCTTTGTCGTGTTCACTAAGTTGTCCAGAGTTCCAGCTAAATTAGTAGAATAAACAATAATATCGTCCGCGTATAGTCCAAGTTTCTTGGACCAATCCATCACAACAAAGGGGGGTATCTCTACTGAAGCTCTAATTTTACATGCAAGAGGCTCTATATAAATATTAAAGAGCAGCGGTGATAAGGGGCATCCTTGTCGAGTGCCCCGCATTACTCTGATAGGAAGCGTAAGGGTTCCATTAACCAGAACTCTTGATGTCGGTGCACAGTACAAAGAAAAAATAGATTGTGTAAACTTATCTCCTAAATTAAGATGGTGCAAAAGAGTTTTTAAATATACAAAATTGACTCGATCAAAAGCCTTAGCGGCATCTAACGCAATAACTGCCAAGGGGTAATCATATTTAGTGGCTAAGTCTATCATACCTATCAATGAAAAAGTGAGATCTTTTAAGTATCTCTTCTTGATGAAGCCTCTTTGATCTTCTTGAATCAGCTTATGAATGATTTTACCAAGCCTGTCCGCTAGGATTTTAGAAAAGAATTTATAGTCACAATTTAAAAGTGAAATCGGCCTGTATGCATCCATGTTTTTTGGAGATTTCCCTGGTTTAAGTATTAACACGATAGTAGCTTCATTCCAAGAGCTTGGGATTGCCACTTCTCCTCTAAAAATTTTATTATACAACTGACACAGAGTGGGGACGACCGTCTTTCCTAAGGCTTTGTATACTTCTACGGGTAGACCGTCTGGTCCAGGTGCTTTCCCTCTTTTGCCTTCGTTGATAACTTTCATCAACTCTTCCTGAGTTATTTCCTTATTTAATTCCAACATATCCTCATCTGCAAGTGGTTGTATTAGAGGCAGCCAGGACTCAATCTGAGCCTTTTCTGGAGAGAGGTCTTCTGTATACACATCTGCAAAGTATTGCTGAAACGCTTCTACAATCTGTTTATTATCTGTAATGACTTGATCTGTCCCTAATTTCTTAATCTCCTTAATTTGATTCCGTGTAACATCTTTCTTGGCTTTCCATGCTAGTAGCTTACCACATCCCTCTCCATATGAAAAATGTGCCAACTGACTGGCTTCCCATCTCTCTTTCACTCTTTGGGTAAGTGTTGCAGTAAGTTGAACCTTTAAATCTAAAAGTTTTTTCTCACATGGGCCGTCTGAGATGGGAGATCCCTGAGAGATTCGGATAGATTCAAACTCTCGGATCTCTTTTTCTAGGTTAGAGACTTGACTGTAGTATAATCTACGTTTTTTTGCACCTAGAGCTCCCATTCTGCCTCTCATAAATGCTTTGCATGTTTCCCAGACTGTGTCTTCCCTAGCTGAACCCAGATTTATATCCAAAAAAAAGTGTACCTCTTCTTTAAGACTTTCTAAGGCTTCTACATCGGCTAAAATTGTGCGATCTAATCTCCAAACCGGAGTCGTCTCTTCTAGCTCCAAACTTAAGTTTAACCAGACGGCAGAATGATCTGATAAATGTGCCCCTATATGATCTACCTTGATAACTCGCTCTTTCAGCCTACTATCTATAAGAAAAAAATCTATCCTTGAATTATGTTTGTATTTTTTATTATAAAACGTATATCCTAGCTGCTTCGAAGCTTTAAAGCGCCAAATATCGCACAACCCTAGCTGAGCCATCATTGACTTCACTTTAGCAGTCATTTTACTATTCACTATTGCCCTGGGATTGCCAGTTCTATCCAGCTTACCATCTAGTACTGTGTTGAAATCTCCTGCCATAACAATTTTACCTGAGAAATCCAAAAGTTCCACTTCAATTTTCTCTAAAATTGTAGGATCATCGGTATTTGGACCATAGTAACCAACTACTACTATCGTTTCACCCGGCAGTCGTAACTTACAAATCACCCATCTTCCTCTGCTATCTACTAGACTATTTTCGACTACTATATTTGATCCTCTTCTGATCAGAATAGCTACTCCTTTTGTAACCAAATCCTGAGATGTGTAGATAGCATTACCAATCCATTTTTGAGTAGTAAATATATCCTTACATTCCTTTTGTGTTAAGTGTGTTTCTTGCAAAATAATAACCTGTGCTGGCGAGTCGTCTAAATATTTCAAAATTAATAGTCTTCTTGATTTAACTCGGAGCCCGTTAACATTCCAAGTAAGGAACCTTAGCTCCCTTTTATTATTATCCCTGCTCATCATATTTATCCTGTAGTACCCAGATTTCCCTTCTGATTAGGACATTGCAAGATAGCTCATGAGGAATATTTTTTTTTTTTTTCTCCCTAAACCCCCTCCCTCCCCTCCCCGCACTCTCAATTCCCTCCCCGGAAAACCCCTCCATTACTCCCATGGCCCAGGCCAGTGGACGTCTCAGTGGTGATGTCACTTATTAATTTAACATATATCTTGGTCAGTTATCTATTTCTATGCTACTTACTATGCTGCACGGATAACATCCAAGAAGGCATCTACTTCCTCAACTGTGCGAAATGTATACATTTTGTTATGCCACATAACTTTTAGGAAGGCGGGAAATTTTAACTGAGCCGTGGCTCCTAGTTCCCTTAAGGGTGACAGCCGTTTTCCCATCTCCCATTGCCTATTTGCTGTAGCCGGAGACAGGTCCGACCTAATGTCGACTGATACACCATCTATCAATATCGTCTTTTTCTTTAAAGCAAGTTGCAAAATTTTCTCCTTCAGTGAGTATGTTGCAAAGTTAATTAGAATTTTCCTTGGCTTTACTCTATCAGGATTTAGCCTAAAGGGGTCGCGATGCGCTCGTTGAATGTCTCGGGCCAACATCTCCTCAGTTTCCTCTAGTGTCAGCTCTTTTTTCAGCATTTGCACAACAAAAGTCTTTATATCCGCTCCCTCTTTCCCTTCTGGAAGTTTAAGAATTTTGAGGTTGTTGCGCCTTTGCATGTTTTCCAATCTTTCTATCCTTTCGTCTAATTCCCTATCCTGAGAGTATAATGTCTCGATCTCCTTACGGTTGTCCAAAACTCTTCCCTGCACCATTTTCATCTCCGATTCCATCTGTCCTGTACGTATAGTTAGCTTATCGATCTTGTCCTCTAACAATGTGCATGTAGCACTTATACGCTCTTGATTCTTTTTAGAGGCTTCAAAACCTAAATGAATATCTTTCTCGAGCTTCCTTAAGAGTTCCATAACTGACAAATCTGCTGAAGCATGAATCTCGTGCTGGGCAGGACTAGTTTCTTCTGAAGAAATCTTTTTCCCATTCGCTAAGGTTTCCTGACTCCTTGTAAATATATCCACATCTGCATTCTCTTGCAAATCAGTGGAAGCCCCAACTGGACTTCCCACTAATGGACTTCCCCCTAATGACTCCAATGATTCTGATGTGTTGGATTGGAGTATCTGATTAGTAGATGGTTCTGCTAGAACTGTATCGAGGCTAACCACCTTTTCTGCCTCCATTTCCGTATTCAACACCTGGAAGGGGTTAGGAGTTAGGAGGTTTGACCAGTCCTGATCGGTAGCCTCTGCTACCTCTTCAGCCCTAAGATGGGGCTGGAGCTGGGAAGTGGAACCAGGTTTCAAAACCAAAACTTTAGGGACAGGTTTAAAGTATGAACTGAGTGAAGGGTTTATTGAGGTTTTAAGCCCAGCCTTTTCTTTTTTTTGCTTTTTTTTCCTCTCCTTTTTTGAGGGTGAAAAAGTCAATTTCGGAAAGGTTTCTCTTTTTATCCCCTCGTATCTGTCACCCTTATTACAGTCTACTGAAGTAGAGGATGGACCCCCTTGTACAGTGTCAGGATAATTCTCTTCCAGCAGACAAGCCTGTCCCGCTGGTCTATTACTCCTAAGCTGATATCTGTTTTTTTTACTGCCCTCTTTCGCTTCTTTTACCCCCTTGCTTACTTGCTCCTTGCCGAGATCTGTGCCTTCAATACAGGTGCTACTACAATCCTGTGAAGGGCTGGACGCAAGGGACTCCACTCCTCGACCCCTGCCACCACTAGCCGGTGTCCCGATCTTTGCCAACACTCTTCTGCCTCTGCTCACTCCCAGCGCTGCTCTCCCCCAGCTCCCGGACGGTGAATGGTGTAACTCCGCCCCCTCACTCTCGGCGGATTGCAGAGCTGAGCTCTCCGCCATCCGCTGTGGGTTGTCTGAATCCAGCCGGCAGACGGCTTCCAAGATTCGCAGGTATCCCGCCGTGATGCCCGCTGTGTCTCCGCTGCGTCTCTAATCTCTGATCTCCGCTCGAGTAAGTGTATTTGAAAGACAGCTGACTGCTGCGCTGCTGCACGCGAGCCGAGATGCCGCGGCGTCTGCTATCTCCGATTTCCTAAACAGCTGACTGCTGCAAGCGAGCTGAGACGCCGCGTCTCCGAACTCCGCTTCGGTAAATATATTTTTTGAAAACAGTCAGCGTCTCTGCTCTGCGCTTCTCCTCGATGTGCAGACCCTGGAAATCAGCAACTGACCATCAGTCCCGAGCCGACATCACCACTTCTCCACGGACGTCCGCGACCCGCTACCTAGCCGGCCGCCATGTTTTCCAATGACAGCATCCTTGACCCGAGAACAACAGAGGGACTGCCGCCAGGTGTTGGCACAGCACGCCTCGTTGTTCTCCCTCACACCTGGAATTACACATCTGTGTACCCATGATGTGGACACAGGGGACAGTCCGCCAGTGAAAACCAAGTCTTACCGGCTGTCTGACAAAGTAAAGAACAGCATCCAGGGAGAGGTGACTAAGATGCTGGAGTTGGGTGTGATCAAACCCTCCAGCAGCCCGTGGGCTAGTCCTAGTGTGCTGGTGCCGAAAGCGGCTCCACCGGGCACCACACCAGAACTTCGGTTCTGTGTGGACTATCGGGGTTGAACTCTGTCACCAAGACAGATGCCCACCCGATACCACGGGCAGATGAGCTGATTGACCGGCTGGGAGCAGCCAAGTACCTCAGCACCATCGACTTGACATCAGGGTATGGGCAAATTGCCATGGCCGATGGAGCAAAGGAGAAGACAGCGTTCTCCACCCCCGAGGGCCACTTTCAATTTCGAGTGATGCCCTTCGGGCTCAAGAATGCTCCGGCCACCTTCCAGCGGTTGGTGAACTAGGTGTTATCTGGCCTGGAGTCCTTCTCAGCGGCGTACCTGGATGACATAGCTGTCTTCAGTAGCACCTGGGAGGACCATCTGCAGCATCTCCAGGAGGTGCTGCGGGTGTTACAACGCCCTGGCTTAACCATCAAGGCTAGCAAGTGCCAGATTGGACAGGGATCTGTCGTGTACCTGGGGCACTTGGTGGGCGGAGGTAAGGTGCAACCCCTCCAGGCCAAAATTGAGACCATCATGGCCTGGGAGCCCCCCAAAACTCAGACTGAGGTCCGAGCTTTCCTCAGCCTCACTGGCTATTACCGCAGGTTCGTCAAGGGATATGGCACCATCGTGGCCCCCTTGACCGAGTTGATGTCCAAAAAGCAGCCACGCAAGGTCATCTGGACAGCTGCTTGCCAGGAGGCATTTGAAACACTGAAGTGCGCGATGTGCATCGCTCCGGTGCTGGCCACTCCAGACTTCCAAAAAGAATTCATCGTGCAGCCAGATGCTTCAGAGCATGGCGAGGTGCCGTGCTATCGCAACTCAACGATGATGGCCAAGACCAACCTGTGGCCTTCATCTCCAGAAGACTACTCCCTCGGGAACAGCGATGGAGTACCATCGAGCGAGAAGCCTTCGATGTGGTCTGGGCTCTGAAGAAGTTGAGGCCATACCTTTTTGGCTCTCACTTCCTGGTTCAAACCGACCACCGACCCCTTCGCTGGCTCATGCAGATGAGAGGCGAAAACCCAAAGTTGCTAAGGTGGTCCATTTCCCTACAGGGGATGGACTTTAGGGTGGAGCATCGGCCCGGAGCTGACCATGCCAATGCTGACGGTCTCTCCCGGTTTTTCCGCCTTAGTTACGAGAACTCCCTAGAGGTTGGGTAGCTCTTCCCACTT
Source organism: Lissotriton vulgaris (assembly GCF_964263255.1). Taxonomy (NCBI): domain Eukaryota; kingdom Metazoa; phylum Chordata; class Amphibia; order Caudata; family Salamandridae; genus Lissotriton; species Lissotriton vulgaris. Next base: position 2,018,515,678 of record NC_141693.1, on the reverse strand, counting down.
TCAGCTGGGGGGGACGCATGTTAGACCTGTCAGCCCTAGGGTGGTCTTTCCCTGTGATTTTTTGCCCTTGCCTCATTTTTCCCACCTTCTTTTTTTTTGTTGGCCCTTAGGTCTTCGGGCACCTTTTCATGGCTAATCTGTGTTAGGGTGCAGGTGCTCTCTACTTCCAACATGGCTGCCACTGGCCCCTGCTACTGCAGCGTGGTCTTTTAGTGTAGCACCCTAGTTGCCAGGAGCAGGCTGGGTCCCCATACAATGTTGCAACACCAGCCACCCAGCCCCTGTCCATAGTTAGAGTGGGGAAGCTCCTAGAACCTTCCAGAAGGAAGGCGGACCTGACTTTTCCCGCCTAGAGAGTGGTCACCTGACCTGGGCATATATAAGCAAGGGAGGGAACTTTTTCTAGTCAGTTGGGGCATCACTGACCTGGGGAACCCACGCAGGTGTTTTAGGCGGGAGGGCCTAGTTAGGAACCTATGCTACTGGGAGTGACAGGATTTAGGTGCTGCCTCTTAAGGCTGGGTGAGGTGTCCTAGGCTAGCCCCCTGATCTGGCCCAGTGGTAGGGAACCCCAGGGTCCATCTGCAGTGACTGAGGAAAAACTCTTCAAGCCTTCAACTCATTACCCCCCCCCCATCCACTTCAAGAAACAACCATCTAAGGGCGCAGAACCATCCAAGCGCCAAGAAAACTGCTTTCCTGTGACCAGAGACTGCTGGCGGAGCGACCAGGTACTGGACTGTGCTGCCCCGCGCACCCCCCTGCCTTCAACTGGGCCTACCTGTCTCCCCCTGACTGAACTGTGTGACAAGCGCGATAATGTGCTCCCATCCTGCCTGCCCTGAGCTAACTGGGCCCTCGTGACTCTAGCGCTGAAGTCCCCTGTAAGGCACTGGAATCCCAAGGCGTTTTTCCCCTCAGGAATCATCCTGCCTGCGAGGCGCTGCATTGGCCCCCAAGCGCTCACCTGCTGTCCCGAGCGCTGTGCCCTGAAGCGTTAATTGCCAGGCCAACTCACCGCCACAGCCCGGAGCCACCCGCGCCCTCCTGGGGCGTTGAGGAATCTCCTCAGAGGGAGCGTGTATCCCCCCTCAGCGGCCCCCGTATGCCAGGAGAGGGCCGCCGGAATCCTCGGTAGGCCGCGCTGGGCCGGGAAGCACCCTCGGTTAGGAGCGCCGCCTCAGCCTGACCCCCACGGCGGCCCCCCGTAGGCCAGGAGAGGGCCGCCGCATCGCGCCCGTCAGGCCGCACTGGGCCCTGGTCACGTGAGCGGGAGCGCCGCCGCATCATCGGCCGCGCCCCCGCCCAAGCCGCACAGCCACTGGCTGCCCCGATCCAGCCCTTCTTTCAAGGCCGGCACCCGGAACAGGCAGCGACTCATCGCGGAGGGGGCCCGGCGCTGAAAGCGCCGCCCCGCATGGTCCCGCAGTGTGTTCCTCGCCCCTGGCGCCGGTGCGCTGCAGCAGCGTCTGGCACCGCGCCGGGCCGCGAGAGGTCCTTCAACCGGCGGAAGCTTCTCCCGCCAACTCCAGCCTACGCAAGGGCCCCGGAGGGCCGAAGAAGAGAGGTAACCCCCTGGGGAGGAGGGCGGTAGGCCGAGTGAGGCCCGAGGTCGCCCCTCCCCCGGGGTTAACTGTGACTGGGCCCTGTTGGCCCCCTTCTGAATGTGCCTCCAGAGTTTGGAGGTTGGAGGGTTGAACACGTTCCCCTCTACACCATATTTACAAGCCTGAAATGTTCATAGTGCACCATATTTACAAGCCTGAAATGTGCATAGTGCACCATATTTACAAGCCTAAAATGTTCATAGTGCACAATATTTACAAGCCTATTAATGAGAGGGAGAATCACTCCACTGTACTGAATTTTCTTGCAGGGGTGGACTTCTATGGTATTCTGATGATCTGATCTGGGGCGCAAAACGATCAGCATTCACAAGAAGAAAGGCTTGTGGTTGATGACTAAAGGCTGTGTTCTTTGAAGTTCTTTGTTATACTGAAAAGTACTTGCTGAAATGTTTTATTACTATGTGGTACTTTAATGCAATACTATAGTCGCTTCTTGTAGGATCCTCCAGGTTTATGAAATAACCTTTTACTTGACGGAGAACCTGATGCGACAGGCGAGGTTATTTAATGTTTCATTGCTTAAATGAGCTGAATATTATTTTAATGATAAGCCTTTCTGCAACTGCTTAATGAAATGCTTACCTGAAATGCTAATGAATTACCAATGCATTGCTCCATTTGAAAGTCTATATAAAAGATCTTGATTTTGCAAATACGACTACTGATGTGGTCTCCATTATTGCACCACTGTGTGTTTCATTGGATGTGTGTGTTAAGTGGCTGCTTTTACACGCAAGCTCTGGCTGCCTTCCTGCTGGAGCCATGCTACCCCCTAGAGAGCTGGCGGTCCCAGTTCTTACACCCAGCATGATCAGAGACGACTCTCCTAAGGTAGTCTGTTTGCTGAACTATTGGAAGTGTAGTTGACGAACACAGAAACCGGTCGAGATGCACCCATAGGTTATGGGGTAATGAAAGGAATAAAGTTTAGACTGTGGGTTCCGGTTTCTCCACTCGTCTGTCAGGAGCCATTGTTTCGTCCACAAGTTGAAGTGCTCTACTTGCGCATAGGCACCGGAGCGAGGGGCCAGGGGGTGAGACCAATCCACAGAGAGATCCAAAACGCAGTTGTAGTCCCTGCCTGACACCCATGGTGATATTGTGAATGTTGCCAGTTGTCCTGACAGTAGTTCTCAGAACTTACCCTGCTCAGGGTTCGGACGTAAATGCTACTGAGGAGTATTGGTTGTCCATCTGGAAGCCCCTCCATGAGTGCATACTGACACTCCAACTCCACCATCCTGCGGGTTTCTCTAAATGGAGTCCCTGGCCAAAGCAATATCACACCCCGCGGCCGAGCGCTGAGTTTGTGGTGGTGCAAAAAGTGCCCCGCCAGCGTTTTCGCATGCCCTCGTGTCCGATCTTTGTAAGATGTGTTTCCTGTAACAGGACTATCTGTGCTTTCTGATGCTTGGAGAAGGAGTATACTGCATACCTCTTGCTTGCTGTGTGCATGCCATGGACTTTTAGGGTTAGTAGACGTCTGCCTTGTGAGGTGTGTCCTGCATAAGGAGAGGGGCAGTGGAAAGCACCCTGCAGCAATGCTCCCGGTCCTGACCCCCTAAGGAAAACAGTGTTGTGTGGGGTGTCCTGCCCTGAGTTAGTTTTTACTCAGTGTAATGGAAAGTAACTAGGGAGCGAAGAGAAAACTGTGTGTGGACCTGATCCCAACTTCTCGGACCTATCAAAACCAATGATACATCAAAATTAAGCATGAAACTTAAATTCTAATGTGTTGCAGCAGTTGTGAGCCTTCCATGCCCTATGTGAGCTGTATGTCTCGGGTGTGGAACCGGTGAGGCCCATTGTGCTTCAATGAAATGGGGGAAGTGCAAGGGGAGCAATGGTTTTCTGCCTTTCGGGTAATCTCTGATTTCTTAGCTCTGCGAGATGTCCACTTGTGGAGAGATGGCGCGGGGGGATGGGGACATAAATATAAAGGGCTGCTTTACCAGATTAGTGTATCTGCTTTTCTGGGGGGTCACCAATGGTGGTGTTATGGAATCTGCATGGGAGATGCTGGTTTCTCTGGATTCATCTTTGGAAAAGAACATGTGTGGACGCTCCTCGTCTTCTGAGTTTGTGGCTGTGGGATCCAGTTCTGCCACTGCTTGAAGTGCTCTCTTATGTTCAGGTATTAATACCTCGAGATCTGGAGGACCTGCGAACAGGTTTGGGCTCTGCTGCTATTTTCGCTGCATAATAGTTTTCCCTCCCCTGGGCCTGCTTTTAATTTCATGCATGTTTCTGGGAGTTTCCCAATGTACCTTGCCCAGTAAGTTAAGTTCTAGCCAATCAAGGGCTTCCTTCGAGAAAAATGTTGTGCCACTTTCATGCACAACTCGGAGACAAGCCAGAAAGAGTAAGGAAGCAGTGGTCGTGGCGGCAGCTCTGGCGGGGACCGCCAAGCAGGGAAAAAGGTGTGAGTTCAGCATCCGGAGTGAATGATTTGAACCATGACTCCATGTACTGCACCGGATTGGGCCCCTCTACCCCCTCTGGTAAGTTAATCACTCCAATATTGCTGAGTCGGGAGCGACCTTCCAGGTCGTCCACTCTTTTCTACAGTCTGAAGAATTTGGGTTTTGTGGTCCTGTTAGCTCTCTTGTTGTGCCTTGGCTAGTGGCTGAAGATTGATGAGAGCTTTCATTCCATCTGCCACTTTATGGGCTAGCTTGCGGTAGTCCTCCCACAGAAGTCAGAGGCCGGAGGAAAGGGCGCCAAACCCATCTTCCATCGAGACTCTTGAATGTTCAATTGCGGTAAGTACTCTGTTGAGTTTGTCGGATATCTCTCGCGAGGTGGCTGTTTCAGGGACATGGGAAGGAGCACAGACCTCTGGGTAGGTGTACCGCTGCCCTGTTGGCGTCTGCAGCCCCGTGTTGGCACGCAAATGACCCATTGTGTCTCATGGGGCGGATCAGGTTTCTCGTTCTCAGTTTCAGAGGCAGTCTCCTCCGCTGCGGACTACTGCGATCCAATGTGGTCAGGCACTCAAGGGCGGTTGCCTGTTGGGGTGCCAGATGCAGCCTGTGTTGTGGTATGGGCTATTGGATTGGACGGATGAAGCGCCCTAGGGGCTATAGCAGGGGAAGCCGCAGCATGGCCGCTGATTTGCGGCTCCTTCCTGTTCGAGGGGTATTTTAAATTCCGCTCCTCTGCAGTGGGGGTCCCCTCCCTGCTGTCCACTGTTACGAAGCTCCGCTAGGTTCCCCCTGCCCAGGTCAGTATTTCTCTGCGGGTGCCCGTCTTGCTGAGATGTCCGCTCGTTTGTGCCCCGGGGCCTGGCGCAGAGCAGGCCTGCCTGAGACCAACGTCCCTTCCTTTACAGGGATCCGTGGGGGCTGCCAGTGCCTATGGGGTGGGTTTCTGATTAGAGGTGACTGGTCAGTCCAGTTGGGGCTCCCTGGAGGGAAGTTTTCACACTTCTCGTGCCCACAGGGGTCCGGCACAGAATGCGGTCTATGGGCCCCCTGCTCTGCAACAAGTCCCCTCTCTGCAATCACTGATGTACAGTGTGCGCTTCGTGCAGTGGTATCTATGACGCCAGTGGCCCCACTGCTATGCAACAGGTCCCTCTCTGCAATCTGTGATGTGCGGTGTGCGCTGTCCCGCAGTGGTATCTATGGGGTCAATGGCCCTTACTCCTCTGCAGCAGGCCCCCTCTCTGAATCCCATGTTTGTCAGTCACTTCTGTGCAGTGGCCCTTCTCTCTGCAGTCAGTGCCTCTCAGGGCACCCTGTCTCTGCAGTCAGTGCCTCTTAGGGCCCCCTCTCTGCAGTCAGTGCCTCACGGGCCCCCTGTCTCTGCAGTCAGTTTCTCTCAGGGCCCCCTGTCTCTGCAGTCAGTGCCTCTCAGGGCCCCCTCTCTCTGCAGTCAGTGCCTCTCAGGCCCCCCTGTCTCTGCAGTCAGTGCCTCTCAGGGCTCCCTGTCTCTGCAGTCAGTGCCTCTCAGGGCCCCCTGTCTCTGCAGTCAGTGCCTCTCAGGCCCCCTCTCTCTGCAGTCAGTGCCTCTCAGGGCCCCCTCTCTCTACAGTTAGTGCCTCTCAGGGCCCCCTCTCTGCAGTCAGTGCCTCTCGGGCCCCCTGTCTGTGCAGTCAGTGCCTCTCAGGGCCCCCTGTCTGTGCAGACAGGGCCTCTCAGGGCCCCCTGTCTCTGCAGTCAGTGCCTCTCAGGGCCCCCTGTCTCTGCAGTCAGTGCCTCTCAGGGCCCCCTGTCTCTGCAGTCAGTGCCTCTCAGGCCCCCTCTCTCTGCAGTCAGTGCCTCTCAGGGCCCCCTCTATCTGCAGTTAGTGCCTCTCAGGGCCCCCTCTCTGCAGTCAGTGCCTCTCGGACCCCTGTCTCTGCAGTCAGTGCCTCTCGGGCCCCCTGTCTGTACAGTCAGTGCCTCTCAGGGCCCCCTGTCTGTGCAGACAGGGCCTCTCAGGGCCCCCTGTCTCTGCAGTCAGTGCCTCTCAGGACCCCCTGTCACTGCAGTCAGTGCCTCTCAGGGCCCCCTGTCTCTGCAGTCAGTGCCCCTCAGGGCCCCCTGTCTCTGCAGTCCGTGTCTCTCAGGGCCCCCTCTCTCTGCAGTCCGTGCCTCTCAGGGCCCCCTGTCTCTGCAGTCTGTGCCTCTCGGGCCCCCTGTCTGTGCAGTCAGTGCCTCTCAGGGCCCCCTCTCTCTGCAGTCCGTGCCTCTCAGGGCCCCCTGTCTCTGCAGTCAGTGCCTCTCGGGCCCCCTGTCTGTGCAGACAGGACCTCTCAGCGCCCCCTGTCTCTGCAGTCAGTGCCTCTCAGGACCCCCTGTCACTGCAGTCAGTGCCTCTCAGGGCCCCCTGTCTCTGCAGTCCGTGTCTCTCAGGGCCCCCTGTCTCTGCAGTCAGTGCCTCTCGGACCCCTGTCTCTGCAGTCAGTGCCTCTCGGGCCCCCTGTCTGTGCAGTCAGTGCCTCTCAGGGCCCCCTGTCTCTGCAGTCAGTGCCTCTCAGGACCCCCTGTCACTGCAGTCAGTGCCTCTCAGGGCTCCCTGTCTCTGCAGTCAGTGCCTCTCGGGCCCCCTGTCTCTGCAGTCAGTGCCTCTCTCGGCCCCCTGTCTCTGCAGTCCATGTCTCTCAGGGCCCCCTGTCTCTGCAGTCATTGCCTCTCATGCCCCCCTGTCTCTGCAGTCAGTGCCTCTCAGGGGCCCCTGTCTCTGCAGTCCGTGTCTCTCAGGGCCCCCTCTCTCTGCAGTCAGTGCCTCTCAGGGCCCCCTGTCTCTGCAGTCAGTGCCTTTCAGGGCCCCCTGTCTCTGCAGTCCGTGTCTCTCAGGGCCCCCTCTCTCTGCAGTCAGTGCCTCTCGGGCCCCTGTCTCTGCAGTCAGTGCCTCTAAGGGCCCCCTGTCTCTGCAGTCAGTGCCTCTCAGGGCACCCTCTCTCTGCAGTACGTGTCTCTCAGGGCCCCCTCCCTCTCTGCAGTCGGTGCCTCTCAGGGCCCCCTCTCTCTGCAGTCAGTGCCTCTCAGGGCCCCTCTCTCTGCAGTCAGTGCCTCTCAGGGCCCCCTGTCTCTGCAGTCCGTGTCTCTCAGGGCCCCCTCTCTCTGCAGTCAGTGCCTCTCAGGGCCCCCTCTCTGCAGTCAGTGCCTCTCGGCCCCCTGTCTCTGCAGTCAGTGCCTCTCGGGCCCCCTGTCTCTGCAGTCAGTGCCTCTCGGCCCCCTGTCTCTGCAGTCAGTGCTTCCCAGGCCCCCTGTCTCTGCAGTCAGTGCCTCTCGGCCCCCTGTCTCTGCAGTCAGTGCCTCTCGGGCCCCCTGTCTGTGCAGTCAGTGCCTCTCAGGGCCCCCTCTCTGTGCAGACAGGACCTCTCAGGGCCCTCTGTCTCTGCAGTCAGTGCCTCTCAGGACCCCCTGTCTCTGCAGTCCGTGTCTCTCAGGGCCCCCTCTCTCTGCAGTCCGTGCCTCTCAGGGCCCCCTGTCACTGCAGTCAGTGCCTCTCAGGGCCCCCTGTCTCTGCAGTCCGTGTCTCTCAGGGCCCCCTCTCTCTGCAGTCAGTGCCTCTCGGACCCCTGTCTCTGCAGTCAGTGCCTCTCGGGCCACCTGTCTGTGCAGTCAGTGCCTCTCAGGGCCCCCTGTCTGTGCAGACAGGGCCTCTCAGGGCCCCCTGTCTCTGCAGTCAGTGCCTCTCAGGACCCCCTGTCACTGCAGTCAGTGCCTCTCAGGGCTCCCTGTCTCTGCAGTCAGTGCCTCTCGGGCCCCGTGTCTCTGCAGTCAGTGCCTCTCAGGGCCCCCTGTCTCTGCAGTCCATGTCTCTCAGGGCCCCCTCTCTCTGCAGTCCGTGCCTCTCAGGGCCCCCTGTCTCTGCAGTCAGTGCCTCTCATGCCCCCCTGTCTCTGCAGTCAGTGCCTCTCAGGGGCCCCTGTCTCTGCAGTCCGTGTCTCTCAGGGCCCCCTCTCTCTGCAGTAAGTGCCTCTCAGGGCCCCCTGTCTCTGCAGTCAGTGCCTCTCAGGACCCCCTGTCACTGCAGTCAGTGTCTCTCAGGGCCCCCTGTCTCTGCAGTCAGTGCCTCTCAGGGCCCCCTGTCTCTGCAGTCAGTGCATCTCAGGGCCCCTCTCTCTGCAGTCAGTGCCTCTCAGGGCCCCCTGTCTCTGCAGTACGTGTCTCTCAGGGCCCCCTGTCTCTGCAGTCAGTGCCTCTCAGGCCCCTGTCTCTGCAGTCAGTGCCTCTCAGGGCCCCCTGTCTCTGCAGTCAGTGTCTCTCAGGGCCCCCTCTCTCTCTGCAGTCGGTGCCTCTCAGGGCCCCCTCTCTCTGCAGACAGTGCCTCGCGGCCCCCTGTCTGTGCAGTCAGTGCCTCTCAGGGCCCCCTGTCTGTGCAGACAGGGCCTCTCAGGGCCCCCTGTCTCTGCAGTCAGTGCCTCTCAGGGCCCCCTGTCTCTGCAGTCAGTGCCTCTCAGGGCCCCCTGTCTCTGCAGTCAGTGCCTCTCAGGCCCCCTCTCTCTGCAGTCAGTGCCTCTCAGGGCCCCCTCTCTCTGCAGTCAGTGCCTCTCAGGGCCCCCTCTCTGCAGTCAGTGCCTCTCGGACCCCTGTCTCTGCAGTCCGTGTCTCTCGGGCCCCCTGTCTGTACAGTCAGTGCCTCTCAGGGCCCCCTGTCTGTGCAGACAGGGCCTCTCAGGGCCCCCTGTCTCTGCAGTCAGTGCCTCTCAGGACCCCCTGTCACTGCAGTCAGTGCCTCTCAGGGCCCCCTGTCTCTGCAGTCAGTGCCCCTCAGGGCCCCCTGTCTCTGCAGTCCGTGTCTCTCAGGGCCCCCTCTCTCTGCAGTCCGTGCCTCTCAGGGCCCCCTGTCTCTGCAGTCTGTGCCTCTCGGGCCCCCTGTCTGTGCAGTCAGTGCCTCTCAGGGCCCCCTCTCTCTGCAGTCCGTGCCTCTCAGGGCCCCCTGTCTCTGCAGTCAGTGCCTCTCGGGCCCCCTGTCTGTGCAGACAGGACCTCTCAGGGCCCCCTGTCTCTGCAGTCAGTGCCTCTCAGGACCCCCTGTCACTGCAGTCAGTGCCTCTCAGGGCCCCCTGTCTCTGCAGTCCGTGTCTCTCAGGGCCCCCTGTCTCTGCAGTCAGTGCCTCTCGGACCCCTGTCTCTGCAGTCAGTGCCTCTCGGGCCCCCTGTCTGTGCAGTCAGTGCCTCTCAGGGCCCCCTGTCTCTGCAGTCAGTGCCTCTCAGGACCCCCTGTCACTGCAGTCAGTGCCTCTCAGGGCTCCCTGTCTCTGCAGTCAGTGCCTCTCGGGCCCCCTGTCTCTGCAGTCAGTGCCTCTCTCGGCCCCCTGTCTCTGCAGTCCATGTCTCTCAGGGCCCCCTGTCTCTGCAGTCATTGCCTCTCATGCCCCCCTGTCTCTGCAGTCAGTGCCTCTCAGGGGCCCCTGTCTCTGCAGTCCGTGTCTCTCAGGGCCCCCTCTCTCTGCAGTCAGTGCCTCTCAGGGCCCCCTGTCTCTGCAGTCAGTGCCTTTCAGGGCCCCCTGTCTCTGCAGTCCGTGTCTCTCAGGGCCCCTCTCTCTGCAGTCAGTGCCTCTCGGGCCCCTGTCTCTGCAGTCAGTGCCTCTAAGGGCCCCCTGTCTCTGCAGTCAGTGCCTCTCAGGGCACCCTCTCTCTGCAGTACGTGTCTCTCAGGGCCCCCTCCCTCTCTGCAGTCGGTGCCTCTCAGGGCCCCCTCTCTCTGCAGTGAGTGCCTCTCAGGGCCCCTCTCTCTGCAGTCAGTGCCTCTCAGGGCCCCCTGTCTCTGCAGTCCGTGTCTCTCAGGGCCCCCTCTCTCTGCAGTCAGTGCCTCTCAGGGCCCCCTCTCTGCAGTCAGTGCCTCTCGGCCCCCTGTCTCTGCAGTCAGTGCCTCTCGGGCCCCCTGTCTCTGCAGTCAGTGCCTCTCGGCCCCCTGTCTCTGCAGTCAGTGCTTCCCAGGCCCCCTGTCTCTGCAGTCAGTGCCTCTCGGCCCCCTGTCTCTGCAGTCAGTGCCTCTCGGGCCCCCTGTCTGTGCAGTCAGTGCCTCTCAGGGCCCCCTGTCTGTGCAGACAGGACCTCTCAGGGCCCTCTGTCTCTGCAGTCAGTGCCTCTCAGGACCCCCTGTCTCTGCAGTCCGTGTCTCTCAGGGCCCCCTCTCTCTGCAGTCCGTGCCTCTCAGGGCCCCCTGTCACTGCAGTCAGTGCCTCTCAGGGCCCCCTGTCTCTGCAGTCCGTGTCTCTCAGGGCCCCCTCTCTCTGCAGTCAGTGCCTCTCGGACCCCTGTCTCTGCAGTCAGTGCCTCTCGGGCCACCTGTCTGTGCAGTCAGTGCCTCTCAGGGCCCCCTGTCTGTGCAGACAGGGCCTCTCAGGGCCCCCTGTCTCTGCAGTCAGTGCCTCTCAGGACCCCCTGTCACTGCAGTCAGTGCCTCTCAGGGCTCCCTGTCTCTGCAGTCAGTGCCTCTCGGGCCCCGTGTCTCTGCAGTCAGTGCCTCTCAGGGCCCCCTGTCTCTGCAGTCCATGTCTCTCAGGGCCCCCTCTCTCTGCAGTCCGTGCCTCTCAGGGCCCCCTGTCTCTGCAGTCAGTGCCTCTCATGCCCCCCTGTCTCTGCAGTCAGTGCCTCTCAGGGGCCCCTGTCTCTGCAGTCCGTGTCTCTCAGGGCCCCCTCTCTCTGCAGTAAGTGCCTCTCAGGGCCCCCTGTCTCTGCAGTCAGTGCCTCTCAGGACCCCCTGTCACTGCAGTCAGTGTCTCTCAGGGCCCCCTGTCTCTGCAGTCAGTGCCTCTCAGGGCCCCCTGTCTCTGCAGTCAGTGCATCTCAGGGCCCCTCTCTCTGCAGTCAGTGCCTCTCAGGGCCCCCTGTCTCTGCAGTACGTGTCTCTCAGGGCCCCCTGTCTCTGCAGTCAGTGCCTCTCAGGCCCCTGTCTCTGCAGTCAGTGCCTCTCAGGGCCCCCTGTCTCTGCAGTCAGTGTCTCTCAGGGCCCCCTCTCTCTCTGCAGTCGGTGCCTCTCAGGGCCCCCTCTGTCTGCAGACAGTGCCTCGCGGCCCCCTGTGTCTGCAGTCAGTGCCTCTCAGGGCCCCCTGTCTCTGCAGTCAGTGCCTCTCAGGGCCCCCTGTCTCTGCAGTCAGTGCCTCTCAGGCCCCTGTCTCTGCAGTCAGTGCCTCTCAGGGCCCCCTGTCTCTGCAGTCAGTGTCTCTCAGGGCCCCCTCTCTCTCTGCAGTCGGTGCCTCTCAGGGCCCCCTCTCTCTGCAGTCAGTGCCTCTCAGGGCCCCTCTCTCTGCAGTCAGTGCCTCTCAGGGCCCCCTGTCTCTGCAGTCCGTGTCTCTCAGGGCCCCCTCTCTCTGCAGTCAGTGCCTCTCAGGGCCCTCTCTCTGCAGTCAGTGCCTCTCGGCCCCCTGTCTCTGCAGTCAGTGCCTCTCGGGCCCCCTGTCTCTGCAGTCAGTGCCTCTCGGCCCCCTGTCTCTGCAGTCAGTGCTTCCCAGGCCCCCTGTCTCTGCAGTCAGTGCCTCTCAGGCCCCCTTTCTCTGCGGTCGGTGCCTCTCAGGGCCCCCTGTCTCTGCAGTCAGTGCCTCTCGGCCCCCTGTCTCTGCAGTCAGTGCATCTCGGGCCCCCTGTCTCTGCAGTCAGTGCCCCTCAGGGCCCCCTGTCTCTGCAGTCAGTGCCTCTCAGGGCCCCCTGTCTCTGCAGCCAGTGCCTCTCAGGGCCCCCTCTCTGCAGTCAGTGCCTCTCAGGGCCCCCTGTCTCTGCAGTCAGTGCTTCCCAGGCCCCCTGTCTCTGCAGTCAGTGCCTCTCAGGGCCCCCTCTCTGCAGTCAGTGCCTCTCAGGGCACCCTGTCTCTGCAGTCAGTGCCTCTCGGCCCCCTGTCTCTGCAGTCAGTGCCTCTCAGGGCCCCATGTCTTCTCAGTCAGTGCCTCTCAGGGCCCCCTGTCTCTGCAGTCAGTGCCTCTCAGGGCCCCCTGTCTCTGCAGGCAGTGCCTCTCAGGGCCCCCTGTCTCTGCAGTCAGTGCCTCTCAGGGCCCCCTGTCTCTGCAGTTAGTGCCTCTCAGGGCCCCCTCTCTGCAGTCAGTGCCTCTCAGGACCCCCTGTCTCTGCAGTCAGTGCCTCTCGGGGCCCTTTCTCTGCGGTCGGTGCCTCTCAGGGCCCCCTGTCTCTGCAGTCAGTGCCTCTCAGGGCCCCCTGTCACTGCAGTCAGTGCCTCTCGCCCCCTGTCTATGCAGTCAGTGCCTCTCAGGGCCCCCTGTCTCTGCAGTCAGTGCCTCTCAGGGCCCCCTCTCTATGCAGTCAGTGTGTCTCGGGCCCCCTGTCTATGCAGTCAGTGCCTCTCAGGGGCCCCCTGTTTCTGCAGTCATGGAGGGCCGCTATGCACTGCTCCACTCTGTCAGATGAGGCCCAGGCAGCAGCTTCTGCTGTTCCCAGAACAAACAGATTTCTCTTTGCATCTGGAGGGGGAAGCACAGAGCTAAAAATAAAGAGAGATCAGTATCCGTCGCCTGACAGCTGATTGGCTGTCTGGGATGCATCTAATTACCCAGAGCTCAGCTGTAGGTGGGTGTTTGCAAGAGAGCGAGTGAAGGTGATCCCACAGCCTTTAAATACAAAACCTGCAGAAATAACACATGTGCGCCCTGAATCAACGTGCTGAGGAATGAATGGCTCTCCAGCACGTGGTGTGTGCACGCTCCATGTCATAGGGGCCTGTTTGTACGGATTTCATCTTTCATTCCTCCACCTTGGTGTGAGGGAGTCAGGGATCTGAGAAGGGCCGGAGGGGGTAACAAGTGTTAAGAAGGGTACCAATACCATGAGATTCGGAGTCAGGGAGAAGCGGCTCCTCTTCATAGAATGGATGGAGCGAGCCCCTCTGCATGTCTTGGATAGGGAGCGCGCTCCTCTTCATGGGATGGATAGAGCGAGCCCCTCTGCATGTCTAGGATAGGGAGCGCGCTCCTCTTCATGGGATGGATAGAGCGAGCCCCTCTGCATGTCTAGGATAGGGAGCGCGCTCCTCTTCGTGGGATGGATAGAGCGAGCCCCTCTGCATGTCTAGGACAGGGAGCGCGCTCCTCTTCGTGGGATGGATAGAGCGAGCCCCTCTACATGTCTAGGATAGGGAGCACGCTCCTCTTCGTGGGATGGATAGAGCGAGCCCCTCGGCATGTCTAGGATAGGGAGCGCGCTCCTCTTCATGGGATGGATAGAGCGAGCCCCTCTGCAAGTCTTGGATAGGGAGCGCGCTCCTCTTCATGGGATGGATAGAGCGAGCCCCTCTGCATGTCTTGGACAGGGAGCGCGCTCCTCTTCGTGGGATGGATAGAGTGAGCCCCTCTGCATGTCTTGGATAGGGAGCGCGCTCCTCTTCATGGGATGGATAGAGTGAGCCCCTCTGCATGTCTTGGATAGGGAGCGCGCTCCTCTTCATGGGATGGATAGAGCGAGCCCCTGCGCATGTCTTGGATAGGGAGCGCGCTCCTCTTCATGGGATGGATAGAGCGAGCCCCTCTGCATGTCTTGATAGGGAGCACGCTCCTCTTCGTGGGATGGATAGAGCGAGCCCCTCTGCAAGTCTTGGATAGGGAGCGCGCTCCTTTTCGTGGGATAGATAGAGCGAGCCCCTCTGCATGTCTAGGATAGGGAGCGCGCTCCTCTTCATGGGATGGATAGAGCGAGCCCCTCTGCAAGTCTTGGATAGGGAGCACTCTACTCTTCTTGGGATGGATAGAGCGAGCCCCTCTGCATGTCTATGATAGGGAGCGCGCTCCTCTTCATAGAATGGATAGAGCGAGCCCCTCTGCATGTCTATGATAGGGAGCGCGCTCCTCTTCGTGGGATGGATAGAGCGAGCCTCTCTGCATGTCTATGATAGGGAGCGCGCTCCTCTTCATAGAATGGATAGAGCGAGCCCCTCTGCATGTCTATGATAGGGAGCGCGCTCCTCTTCGTGGGATGGATAGAGCGAGCCTCTCTGCATGTCTATGATAGGGAGCGCGCTCCTCTTCGTGGGATGGATAGAGCGAGCCCCTCTGCATGTCTATGATAGGGAGCGCGCTCCTCTTCGTGGGATGGATAGAGCGATCCCCTCTGCATGTCTAGGATAGAGAGCGCGCTCCTCTTCGTGGGATGGATAGAGCGAGCCTCTCTGCATGTCTATGATAGGGAGCGCGCTCCTCTTCGTGGGATGGATAGAGCGAGCCCCTCTGCATGTCTATGATAGGGAGCGCGCTCCTCTTCGTGGGATGGATAGAGCGAGCCCCTCTGCATGTCTATGATAGGGAGCGCGCTCCTCTTCGTGGGATGGATAGAGCGAGCCTCTCTGCATGTCTATGATAGGGAGCGCGCTCCTCTTCGTGGGATGGATAGAGCGAGCCTCTCTGCATGTCTAGGATAGGGAGCACGCTCCTCTTCGTGGGATGGATAGAGCAAGGCTCTCTGCATGTCTTGGATAGGGAGCACTCTACTCTTCTTGGGATGGATAGAGCGAGTCCCTCTGCATGTCTATGATAGGGAGCGCGCTCCTCTTCGTGGGATGGATAGAGCGAGCCTCTCTGCATGTCTAGGATAGGGAGCACGCTCCTCTTCGTGGGATTGATAGAGCGAGCCCCTCTGCATGTCTATGATAGGGAGCCCGCTCCTCTTCATGGTATGGATAGAGCGAGCCTCTCTGCATGTCTATGATAGGGAGCGCGCTCCTCTTCGTGGGATGGATAGAGCGAGCCTCTCTGCATGTCTAGGATAGGGAGCACGCTCCTCTTCGTGGGATTGATAGAGCGAGCCCCTCTGCATGTCTAGGATAGGGAGCGCTCTCCTCTTCGTGGGATGATAGAGCAAGCCCCTCTGCATGTCTTGGGATAGGGAGCGTGCTCCTCTTCGTGGGATGGATAGAGCAACCCCCCCTCTACATGTCTAGGATAGGGAGTGCGCTCCTCTTCGTGGGATGGATAGAGCGAGCCCCTCTGCATGTCTTGGATAGGGAGCGCTCTCCTCTTCGTGGGATGGATAGAGCGAGCCCCTCTGCATGTCTAGGACAGGGAATGCGCTCCTCTTCGTGGGATGGATAGAGCGAGCCCCTCTGCATGTCTAGGACAGGGAGTGCGCTCCTCTTCGTGGGATGGATAGAGTGAGCCCCTCTGCATGTCTTGGACAGGGAGCGCGCTCCTCTTCATGGGATGGATAGAGTGAGCCCCTCTGCATGTCTTGGATAGGGAGCGCGCTCCTCTTCATGGGATGGATAGAGTGAGCCCCTCTGCATGTCTTGGATAGGGAGCGCGCTCCTCTTCATGGGATGGATAAAGCGAGCCCCTGCGCATGTCTTGGATAGGGAGTGCGCTCCTCTTCATGGGATGGATAGAGCGAGCCCCTCTGCATGTCTTGATAGGGAGCACGCTCCTCTTCGTGGGATGGATAGAGCGAGCCCCTCTGCAAGTCTTGGATAGGGAGCGCGCTCCTTTTCGTGGGATAGATAGAGCGAGCCCCTCTGCATGTCTAGGATAGGGAGCGCGCTCCTCTTCATGGGATGGATAGAGCGAGCCCCTCTGCAAGTCTTGGATAGGGAGCACTCTACTCTTCTTGGGATGGATAGAGCGAGCCCCTCTGCATGTCTATGATAGGGAGCGCGCTCCTCTTCATAGAATGGATAGAGCGAGCCCCTCTGCATGTCTATGATAGGGAGCGCGCTCCTCTTCGTGGGATGGATAGAGCGAGCCTCTCTGCATGTCTATGATAGGGAGCGCGCTCCTCTTCATAGAATGGATAGAGCGAGCCCCTCTGCATGTCTATGATAGGGAGCGCGCTCCTCTTCGTGGGATGGATAGAGCGAGCCTCTCTGCATGTCTATGATAGGGAGCGCGCTCCTCTTCGTGGGATGGATAGAGCGAGCCCCTCTGCATGTCTATGATAGGGAGCGCGCTCCTCTTCGTGGGATGGATAGAGCGATCCCCTCTGCATGTCTAGGATAGAGAGCGCGCTCCTCTTCGTGGGATGGATAGAGCGAGCCTCTCTGCATGTCTATGATAGGGAGCGCGCTCCTCTTCGTGGGATGGATAGAGCGAGCCCCTCTGCATGTCTATGATAGGGAGCGCGCTCCTCTTCGTGGGATGGATAGAGCGAGCCCCTCTGCATGTCTATGATAGGGAGCGCGCTCCTCTTCGTGGGATGGATAGAGCGAGCCTCTCTGCATGTCTATGATAGGGAGCGCGCTCCTCTTCGTGGGATGGATAGAGCGAGCCTCTCTGCATGTCTAGGATAGGGAGCACGCTCCTCTTCGTGGGATGGATAGAGCAAGGCTCTCTGCATGTCTTGGATAGGGAGCACTCTACTCTTCTTGGGATGGATAGAGCGAGCCCCTCTGCATGTCTATGATAGGGAGCGCGCTCCTCTTCGTGGGATGGATAGAGCGAGCCTCTCTGCATGTCTAGGATAGGGAGCACGCTCCTCTTCGTGGGATTGATAGAGCGAGCCCCTCTGCATGTCTATGATAGGGAGCCCGCTCCTCTTCATGGTATGGATAGAGCGAGCCTCTCTGCATGTCTATGATAGGGAGCGCGCTCCTCTTCGTGGGATGGATAGAGCGAGCCTCTCTGCATGTCTAGGATAGGGAGCACGCTCCTCTTCGTGGGATTGATAGAGCGAGCCCCTCTGCATGTCTAGGATAGGGAGCGCTCTCCTCTTCGTGGGATGATAGAGCAAGCCCCTCTGCATGTCTTGGGATAGGGAGCGTGCTCCTCTTCGTGGGATGGATAGAGCAACCCCCCCTCTACATGTCTAGGATAGGGAGTGCGCTCCTCTTCGTGGGATGGATAGAGCGAGCCCCTCTGCATGTCTTGGATAGGGAGCGCTCTCCTCTTCGTGGGATGGATAGAGCGAGCCCCTCTGCATGTCTAGGACAGGGAATGCGCTCCTCTTCGTGGGATGGATAGAGCGAGCCCCTCTGCATGTCTAGGACAGGGAGCGCGCTCCTCTTCGTGGGATGGATAGAGCGAGCCCCTCTGCATGTCTAGGACAGGGAGTGCGCTCCTCTTCGTGGGATGGATAGAGCGAGCCCCTCTGCATGTCTTGGATAGGGAGCGCGCTCCTCTTCGTGGGATGGATAGAGCGAGCCCCTCTGCATGTCTTGGACAGGGAGTGCGCTCCTCTTCGTGGGATGGATAGAGCGAGCCCCTCTGCATGTCTTGGATAGGGAGTGCGCTCCTCTTCGTGGGATGGATAGAGCGAGCCCCTCTGCATGTCTAGGACAGGGAGTGCGCTCCTCTTCGTGGGATGGATAGAGCGAGCCCCTCTGCATGTCTTGGATAGGGAGTGCGCTCCTCTTCGTGGGATGGATAGAGCGAGCCCCTCTGCATGTCTTGGATAGGGAGCGCGCTCCTCTTCGTGGGATGGATAGAGCGAGCCCCTCTGCATGTCTAGGACAGGGAGTGCGCTCCTCTTCGTGGGATGGATAGAGCGAGCCCCTCTGCATGTCTTGGATAGGGAGCGCGCTCCTCTTCGTGGGATGGATAGAGCAACCCCCCCTCTACATGTCTAGGATAGGGAGTGCGCTCCTCTTCGTGGGATGGATAGAGCGAGCCCCTCTGCATGTCTTGGATAGGGAGCGCGCTCCTCTTCGTGGGATGGATAGAGCGAGCCCCTCTGCATGACTTGGATAGGGAGCGCGCTCCTCTTCGTGGGATGGATAGAGCGAGCCCCTCTGCATGACTTGGATAGGGAGCGCGCTCCTCTTCGTGGGATGGATAGAGCGAGCCCCTCTGCATGACTTGGATAGGGAGCGCGCTCCTCTTCATAAAATGGATAGAGCGAGCCTCTCTGCATGTCTTGGATAGGGAGCGCGCTCCTCTTCGTGGGATGGATAGAGCGAGCCCCTCTGCATGTCTAGGATAGGGAGCGCGCTCCTCTTCATAAAATGGATAGAGCGAGCCCCTCTGCATGACTTGGATAGGGAGCGCGCTGCTCTTCGTGGAATGGATAGAGCGAGCCCCTCTGCATGTCTTGGATAGGGAGCGCGCTCCTCTTCATGGGATGGATAGAGTGAGCCCCTCTGCATGTCTAGGGTAGGGAGCGCGCTCCTCTTCATGGGATGTATAGAGTGAGCCCCTCTGCATGTCTAGGATAGGGAGCGCCCTCCTCTTCATAGAATGGATAGAGCGAGCCTCTCTGCATGTCTTGGATAGGGAGCGCGCTCCTCTTCGTGGGATGGATAGAGGGAGCCCCTCTGCATGTCTAGGATAGGGAGCGCGCTCCTCTTCGTGGGATGGATAGAGCAAGGCTCTCTGCATGTCTTGGATAGGGAGCACTCTACTCTTCTTGGGATGGATAGAGCGAGCCCCTCTGCATGACTTGGATAGGGAGCGCGCTGCTCTTCGTGGAATGGATAGAGCGAGCCCCTCTGCATGTCTTGGATAGGGAGCGCGCTCCTCTTCATGGGATGGATAGAGTGAGCCCCTCTGCATGTCTAGGGTAGGGAGCGCGCTCCTCTTCATGGGATGTATAGAGTGAGCCCCTCTGCATGTCTAGGATAGGGAGCGCCCTCCTCTTCATAGAATGGATAGAGCGAGCCTCTCTGCATGTCTTGGATAGGGAGCGCGCTCCTCTTCGTGGGATGGATAGAGGGAGCCCCTCTGCATGTCTAGGATAGGGAGCGCGCTCCTCTTCGTGGGATGGATAGAGCAAGGCTCTCTGCATGTCTTGGATAGGGAGCACTCTACTCTTCTTGGGATGGATAGAGCGAGCCCCTCTGCATGTCTAGGATAGGGAGCACGATCCTCTTCATGGGATGGATAGAGCGAGCCCCTCTGCATGTCTAGGATAGGGAGCGCGCTGCCCTTCATAGGATGGATAGAGCGATCCCCTCTGCATGTCTTGGATAGGGAGAGCGCTCCTCTTCATGGGATACATAGAGCGAGCCCCTCTGCATGTCTAGGATAGGGAGCGCGCTCCTCTTCATGGGATGGATAGAGCGAGCCCCTCTGCATGTCTAGGATAGGGAGTGCACTCCTCTTCATAGAATGGATAAAGCGAGCCTTTCTGCATGTCTTGGAAAGGGAGCGCTCTCCTCTTCGTGGGATGGATAGAGAGAGCCTTTCTGCATGTCTTGGATAGGGAGCGCGCTCCTCTTCATGGGATGGATAGAGTGAGCCCCTCTGCATGTCTAGGTTAGGGAGCGCGCTCCTCTTCGTGGGATGGATAGAGCGAGCCTCTCTGCATGTCTAGGATAGGGAGCGTGCTCCTTTTCATAGAATGGATAGAGCGAGCCTCTCTGCATGTCTAGGATAAGGAGCGCGCTCCTCTTCGTGGGATGGGTAGAGCGAGCCTCTCTGCATGTCTTGGATAGGGAGCGCGCTCCTCTTCATGGGATGGATAGAGCAACCCCCCCTCTACATGTCTAGGATAGGGAGCGCGCTCCTCTTCATGGGATGGGTAGAGCGAGCCTCTCTGCATGTCTTGGATAGGGAGCGCGCTCCTCTTCATGGGATGGATAGAGCAACCCCCCCTCTACATGTCTAGGATAGGGAGCGCGCTCCTCTTCATGGGATGGGTAGAGTGAGCCCCTCTACATGTCTAGGATAGGGAGCGCGCTCCTCTTCATGGGATGGGTAGAGCGAGCCTCTCTGCATGTCTAGGATAGGGAGCGCGCTCCTCTTCATGGGATGGATAGAGCAACCCCCCCTCTACATGTCTAGGATAGGGAGCGCGCTCCTCTTCATGGGATGGGTAGAGTGAGCCCCTCTACATGTCTAGGATAGGGAGCGCGCTCCTCTTCATGGGATGGGTAGAGCGAGCCCCTCTGCATGTCTAGGATAGGGAGCGCGCTCCTCTTCATGGGATGGATGGAGCAACCCCCCCTCTACATGTCTAGGATAGGGAGCGCGCTCCTCTTCATGGGATGGGTAGAGTGAGCCCCTCTACATGTCTAGGATAGGGAGCGCGCTCCTCTTCATAGAATGGATAGACCGAGCCCCTCTACATGTCTAGGATAGGGAGCGCGCTCCTCTTCATGGGATGGGAAGAGCGAGCCCCTCTACATGTCTAGGATAGGGAGCGCGCTCCTCTTCATAGAATGGATAGAGCGAGCCCCTCTGCATGTCTAGGATAGGGAGCGCGCTCCTCTTCGTGGGATAGATAGAGCGAGCCCCTCTGCATGTCTAGGATAGGGAGCACGCTCTTCGTGGGATGGATAGAGCGAGCCCCTCTGCATGTCTAGAATCGGGAACGCGCTCCTCTTCATGGGATAGATCGAGCGAGCCTCTCTGCATGTCTAGGATAGGGAGCGCGCTCCTTTTCATAGAATGGATAGAGCGAGCCTCTCTGCATGTCTAGGATAGGGAGCGCGCTCCTCTTCGTGGGATGGGTAGAGCGACCCCCTCTGCATGTCTTGGAATGGGAGCGCTCCTCTTCATGGGATGGGTAGAGCGAGCCCCTCTGCATGTCTAGGACAGGGAGCGCGCTCCTCTTCGTGGGATGGATAGTTAGAGCCCCTCTGCATGTCTAGGACAGGGAGCGCGCTCCTCTTTGTGGGATGGATAGAGCGAGCCCCTCTGCATTTCTAGGATAGGGAGTGCGCTGCTCTTCATGAAATAGATAGAGCGAGCCTTTCTGCATGTCTTGGATAGGGAGCGCGCTCCTCTTCATGGGATAGATAGAGCGAGCCCCTCCGCATGTCTAGGATAGAGAGCACGCTCCTCTTCATAGAATGGATGGAGCGCGCTCCTCTGCATGTCTAGGATAGAGAGCACGCTCCTCTTCATGGGATAGATAGAGCGAGCTCCTCTGCATGTCTAGGATAGAGAGCACGCTCCTCTTCATGGGATGTATAGAGTGAGCCCCTCTGCATGTCTAGGATAGGGAGCGCCCTCCTCTTCATAGAATGGATAGAGCGAGCCTCTCTGCATGTCTTGGATAGGGAGCGCGCTCCTCTTCGTGGGATGGATAGAGGGAGCCCCTCTGCATGTCTAGGATAGGGAGCGCGCTCCTCTTCGTGGGATGGATAGAGCAAGGCTCTCTGCATGTCTTGGATAGGGAGCACTCTACTCTTCTTGGGATGGATAGAGCGAGCCCCTCTGCATGTCTAGGATAGGGAGCACGATCCTCTTCATGGGATGGCTAGAGCGAGCCCCTCTGCATGTCTAGGATAGGGAGCGCGCTGCCCTTCATAGGATGGATAGAGCGATCCCCTCTGCATGTCTTGGATAGGGAGAGCGCTCCTCTTCATGGGATACATAGAGCGAGCCCCTCTGCATGTCTAGGATAGGGAGCGCGCTCCTCTTCATGGGATGGATAGAGCGAGCCCCTCTGCATGTCTAGGATAGGGAGTGCACTCCTCTTCATAGAATGGATAAAGCGAGCCTTTCTGCATGTCTTGGAAAGGGAGCGCTCTCCTCTTCGTGGGATGGATAGAGAGAGCCTTTCTGCATGTCTTGGATAGGGAGCGCGCTCCTCTTCATGGGATGGATAGAGTGAGCCCCTCTGCATGTCTAGGATAGGGAGCGCGCTCCTCTTCGTGGGATGGATAGAGCAAGCCTCTCTGCATGTCTTGGATAGGGAGCACTCTACTCTTCTTGGGATGGATAGAGCGAGCCCCTCTGCATGTCTTGGATAGGGAGCGCGCTCCTCTTCATGGGATGGATAGAGTGAGCCCCTCTGCATGTCTAGGATAGGGAGCGCGCTCCTCTTCGTGGGATGGATAGAGCAAGCCTCTCTGCATGTCTTGGATAGGGAGCACTCTACTCTTCTTGGGATTAATAGAGCGAGCCCCTCTGCATGTCTAGGATAGGGAGCTCGCTCCTCTTCATGGGATGGATAGAGCGAGCCCCTCTGCATGTCTAGGATAGGGAGCGCGCTGCTCTTCATAGGATGGATAGAGCGATCCCCTCTGCATGTCTTGGATAGGGAGAGCGCTCCTCTTCATGGGATACATAGAGCGAGCCCCTCTGCATGTCTAGGATAGGGAGCGCGCTCCTCTTCATGGGATGGATAGAGCGAGCCCCTCTGCATGTCTAGGATAGGGAGTGCACTCCTCTTCATAGAATGGATAAAGCGAGCCTTTCTGCATGTCTTGGAAAGGGAGCGCTCTCCTCTTCGTGGGATGGATAGAGAGAGCCTTTCTGCATGTCTTGGATAGGGAGCGCGCTCCTCTTCATGGGATGGATAGAGTGAGCCCCTCTGCATGTCTAGGATAGGGAGCGCGCTCCTCTTCAAAAAATGGATAGAGCGAGCCCCTCTGCATGACTTGGATAGGGAGCGCGCTGCTCTTCGTTGAATGGATAGAGCGAGCCCCTCTGCATGTCTTGGATAGGGAGCGCGCTCCTCTTCATGGGATGGATAGAGTGAGTCCCTCTGCATGTCTAGGGTAGGGAGCGCGCTCCTCTTCATAAAATGGATAGAGCGAGCCTCTCTGCATGTCTTGGATAGGGAGCGCGCTCCTCTTCGTGGGATGGATAGAGCAAGCCTCTCTGCATGTCTTGGATAGGGAGCACTCTACTCTTCTTGGGATGGATAGAGCGAGCCCCTCTGCATGTCTAGGATAGGGAGCTCGCTCCTCTTCATGGGATGGATAGAGCGAGCCCCTCTGCATGACTTGGATAGGGAGCACGCTGCTCTTCGTGGAATGGATAGAGCAAGCCCCTCTGCATGTCTTGGATAGGGAGCGCGCTCCTCTTCATGGGATGGATAGAGTGAGTCCCTCTGCATGTCTAGGGTAGGGAGCGCGCTCCTCTTCATAAAATGGATAGAGCGAGCCTCTCTGCATGTCTTGGATAGGGAGCGCGCTCCTCTTCGTGGGATGGATAGAGCGAGCCCCTCTGCATGTCTAGGATAGGGAGCGCGCTCCTCTTCATAAAATGGATAGAGCGAGCCCCTCTGCATGACTTGGATAGGGAGCGCGCTGCTCTTCGTGGAATGGATAGAGCGAGCCCCTCTGCATGTCTTGGATAGGGAGCGCGCTCCTCTTCATGGGATGGATAGAGTGAGCCCCTCTGCATGTCTAGGGTAGGGAGCGCGCTCCTCTTCATAAAATGGATAGAGCGAGCCTCTCTGCATGTCTTGGATAGGGAGCGCGCTCCTCTTCGTGGGATGGATAGAGCAAGCCTCTCTGCATGTCTTGGATAGGGAGCACTCTACTCTTCTTGGGATGGATAGAGTGAGCCCCTCTGCATGTCTAGGATAGGGAGCTCGCTCCTCTTCATGGGATGGATAGAGCGAGCCCCTCTGCATGACTTGGATAGGGAGCGCGCTGCTCTTCGTGGAATGGATAGAGCGAGCCCCTCTGCATGTCTTGGATAGGGAGCGCGCTCCTCTTCATGGGATGGATAGAGTGAGTCCCTCTGCATGTCTAGGGTAGGGAGCGCGCTCCTCTTCATAAAATGGATAGAGCGAGCCTCTCTGCATGTCTTGGATAGGGAGCGCGCTCCTCTTCGTGGGATGGATAGAGCGAGCCCCTCTGCATGTCTAGGATAGGGAGCGCGCTCCTCTTCATAAAATGGATAGAGCGAGCCCCTCTGCATGACTTGGATAGGGAGCGCGCTGCTCTTCGTGGAATGGATAGAGCGAGCCCCTCTGCATGTCTTGGATAGGGAGCGCGCTCCTCTTCATGGGATGGATAGAGTGAGCCCCTCTGCATGTCTAGGGTAGGGAGCGCGCTCCTCTTCATAAAATGGATAGAGCGAGCCTCTCTGCATGTCTTGGATAGGGAGCGCGCTCCTCTTCGTGGGATGGATAGAGCAAGCCTCTCTGCATGTCTCAGGTAGGGAGCACTCTACTCTTCTTGGGATGGATAGAGCGAGCCCCTCTGCATGTCTAGGATAGGGAGCTCGCTCCTCTTCATGGGATGGATAGAGCGAGCCCCTCTGCATGTCTAGGATAGGGAGCGCGCTGCTCTTCATAGGATGGATAGAGCGATCCCCTCTGCATGTCTTGGATAGGGAGAGCGCTCCTCTTCATGGGATACATAGAGCGAGCCCCTCTGCATGTCTAGGATAGGGAGCGCGCTCCTCTTCATGGGATGGATAGAGCGAGCCCCTCTGCATGTCTAGGATAGGGAGTGCACTCCTCTTCATAGAATGGATAAAGCGAGCCTTTCTGCATGTCTTGGAAAGGGAGCGCTCTCCTCTTCGTGGGATGGATAGAGAGAGCCTTTCTGCATGTCTTGGATAGGGAGCGCGCTCCTCTTCATGGGATGGATAGAGTGAGCCCCTCTGCATGTCAAGGATAGGGAGTGCGCTCCTCTTCATAAAATGGATAGAGCGAGCCCCTCTGCATGACTTGGATAGGGAGCGCGCTGCTCTTCGTGGAATGGATAGAGCGAGCCCCTCTGCATGTCTTGGATAGGGAGCGCGCTCCTCTTCATGGGATGGATAGAGTGAGCCCCTCTGCATGTCTAGGGTAGGGAGCGCGCTCCTCTTCATAAAATGGATAGAGCGAGCCTCTCTGCATGTCTTGGATAGGGAGCGCGCTCCTCTTCGTGGGATGGATAGAGCGAGCCCCTCTGCATGTCTTGGATAGGGAGTGCGCTCCTCTTCATGGGATGGATAGAGTGAGCCCCTCTGCATTTCTAGGATAGGGAGCGCTCTCCTCTTCATAAAATGGATAGAGTGAGCCCCTCTGCAGGTCTAGGATAGAGAGCACGCTCTTCGTGGGATGGATAGAGCGAGCCCCTCTGCATGTCTAGAATCGGGAGCGCGCTCCTCTTCATGGGATAGATCGAGCGAGCCCCTCTGCATGTCTAGGATAGGGAGCGCGCTCCTCTTCATAGAATGGATGGAGCGCGCTCCTCTGCATGTGTAGGATAGGGAGCGCGCTCCTCTTCATGGGTTAGATAGAGCGAGCCCCTCTGCATGTCTAGGACAGGGAGCGTGCTCCTCTTTGTGGGATGGATAGAGCGAGCCCCTCTGCATGTCTAGGATAGGGAGTGCGCTCCTCTTCATGGGATAGATAGAGCGAGCCCCTCCGCATGTCTAGGATAGAGAGCACGCTCCTCTTCATAGAATGTGTTAGACGGACCGGGAGGGTCGGCCGAGGACAAGGGGAGAGGTCTCCGGGGAGAGCCGTCTCCAACGATCGTACAGACAAGTAACTTCCCCCCCACAGATGTACACCACACAAGGATACGGTTCAACGTTACTTTATAAGCAATTCTTTAAGTACGGTGAGATGGTACAAGGAGGTCTGGACTCAGGGGTCCCCTCTATTCTAGTCTCTTGGTTAGGAAAGGGGTAGCGGGACAGTCTCGTTACCAATCTGGTAGGTGAAATAGCTCACAATCCTCGAGCTCGGCGTTCTAGATGATCGGGCCGCGGCGGAGCCTGCAGGTCCCGAGATGGTTGAAGGTAGCGACGGTCCGCGGCGGAGCCAGCAGGTCCCGATGAAGGTGGTGGTTACAAACGGTCCGCGGCCACGCCAGCAGGTCCCGACGACGATGAAGGTTTCAGAAGATTGCGGCAGCGCCAGCAGGCAGGTCGATAGTTCGCAAGGCACGGCTACGGCCGCGCCAGTAGTCCGTCAAGGATGAGTTCTTCACTGCGTCTCTCGACTCCAGGATACAACTGCCTTCCTGCTCTGGAGCTGCCCCAGTTATAGGTCTGGGCCCCTTCGATGTCCGGACCCTCGCACTTGGAGGTCGGGAGATCCGGGATGAGGGAGTCCAGACACCCAGCAGGGGGGTGGAGCCAGCGCCTGGGGGAGCTGGGGGCGATCGGCACCTGGCGGGGGAGAGCCATCTACACTCCTTTCTCCCATTGACCTGCCAAGTGGGCCGTTCACCTCCTGGGTGGATGGTGGTGCCGGGATGTCGGGGCCTGGCCAGGCCCAGGGTTAGGGTCGATCGGAGGCCACGCGGCCTCGTGGTGCAATGTCCAAGATGGCGCCTAGGCCGGGCGAGGGGGCCGGTAGTGAACCGGGCCCATGATGCAGGGATGTCCGGGGGCAGAGGTCCCGTATGAGACGGGGAGCGGGTGGTTACTGTGGGTTACACCTGGAGGGCCGGGCTCGGGCCTTGTCATGCGGGGAGGGAGCAAGCCCTTCACGTGGCCTGTCCAACATGCGTCCCCCCCAGCTGAAGGCGGGGAGAGTCACCCATCCTCTTGGGGACTCTCCTCGTCGAGGCGGAAAAAGCGTGACAGGCCATCTGCGTTGGCGTGGTCTTGCCCAGGTCGATGTTCCACAGTGAAGTCCATCCCCTGCAGGGAGATGGACCAACGCAGTAGTTTCGGGTTTTCCCCCCGCATCTGCATTAGCCACTGCAAGGGCCGATGATCGGTCTGTACCCGGAAGTGGGTGCCGAAGAGATAAGGCCGGAGCTTCTTGAGGGCCCACACCACAGCGAAGGCCTCCCTCTCGATGGTGCTCCAGCGTTGTTCTCGGGCCAGGAGCCGTCTACTGATGAAAGCCACTGGCTGGTCCAGTCCTTCGGGGTTCAACTGGGAAAGGACCGCCCCAATGCCATGGTCGGAGGCATCCGTTTGGACGATAAATTCCCGACTGTAGTCGGGGGCCTGGAGCACAGGGGCGGAGCACATGGCGGCCTTCAGCTTCTCGAAGGCCGCTTGACAGTCTGGGGTCCAGTTGACCTTCTTTGGTTGGTTTTTGGATGTGAGTTCCGTGAGGGGCCCCACAAAGCTGCCATAGTCCCTCACGAACCGCCTGTAGTAGCCTGTGAGTCCCAAGAAGGCGCGGACCTCGGTCTGGGTGATGGGGGGCTGCCAAGACTGGATGGCAGCGATCTTGAGTTGCAGAGGGGCCACCAGACTGCTTCCCACCTGGTGCCCGAGATAGGTCACGGACCCTTGGCCAATTTGGCATTTGCTGGCCTTGATCGTGAGGCCAGCTCGCTGGAGGGCCTGTAGCACCTCTCGGAGGTGGTGGAGGTGGTCGGACCAGTGGCGGTTGTACACAGCGATATCGTCCAGATAGGCGGCGCTGAATTCTTCGAGTCCCGCCAGGACCTGGTTTACTAGCCGCTGAAATGTTGCTGGGGCATTCTTCATGCCGAATGGCATGACCTTGAAGTGGTAGTGGCCATCAGGGGTGGAGAAGGCGGATCGTTCTTGGGCCCGGGGTGTGAGACCGATCTGCCAGTAGCCCGCTGTCAGGTCGAAGATGCTGAGGTAGCGGGCAGCTCCCATGCGGTCGATTAGTTCATGTGCTCGGGGAATGGGGTGTGCGTCTGTTCTGGTGACCGCATTCAAGCCCCGGTAGTCGACGCAAAACCGGAGCTCAGGTGTGGTGCCGGGGGCGGCCGCTTTGGGGACCAGTACCACTGGGCTGGCCCAGGGGCTGTCTGAGGGCTCGATGACCCCGAGCGTGAGCATCTTGGACACCTCCTCTTGGATGCAAGCCCGTACCCGATCTGGTACGCGGTAGGCCCGATGGCGAATAGGGGGACTGTCTCCAGTGTCCACGTCGTGTAAGCACCAGGGGGTGACCCCTGGGGTGAGGGAGAACAGGGTGGCGAACTGCAGCAGGAGGTCTCGGCAGCCTTGGCGTTGTTCCAGGGTGAGGGCCTCCGAGAGTCGGACCCCATCCACGGAGCCGTCCTTCTCCCGAGTCCGGAGGAGGTCCGGGAGGGGTTCGGAGTCCTCCTCGGCTCCATTGTCTGTTGCCATCAGGAGGCTGAGCTCTGAGCGCACAAAGTGGGGTTTCAGTCTATTGGCGTGGAGGACCCGGAGAGGGTTCCGTGAAGACTCCATATCGATGAGATAGGTGACAGGGCTTTTGCGCTCGACTACTTTGAAGGGCCCCGTCCACTTGTCTTGCAGGGCACACGGCTCGGTGGGAGACATTACCCACACTTGTTGGCCAGGTTCAAATTCGATGGAGGAGGCATTTTGATCGTACCACCTTTTCATGTCTTCCTGACTGGCCTCCAAGTTTACTTTTGCCATCTCTCTGAACCGTCTGGTCTGGTTGCGGAGGGTTAGGAGGTATTTGAAAACATCTGGAGGGTTCTTTAGAGGGGGCATTTCCCAACCTTCTTTGACTAGGCTGAGCGGCCCTCGCACAGGGTGTCCATACAAGAGTTCGAACGGGCTGAAGCCGAGGGACTTCTGGGGGACTTCTTGGTAGGCAAAGAGGAGGCACGGCAGTAGCACATCCCACTGGCGACGGAGGGGCTCTTCCAACCCCCCAAGCATCCCTTTGAGCGTGCGGTTGAACCGCTCAACTAGTCCGTTTCCTTGAGGGTGATAGGGGGTCGTGAATCGGTAGGTGACCCCACACTGTTGCCAGAGGGACTTCATGTATTTTGAAATAAAGTTTGTGCCCCTGTCGCTGACGACTTCTCGGGGGAAGCCCACCCGGGAGAAGATCCCCATCAAGGCCCGGCCGACTACCGGGGCTGTCACGGTTCGCAGGGGAACAGCCTCGGGGTAGCGGGTGGCGTGGTCCACCAGGACCAGGATGAACCGATGTCCTTGCGCTGTACGGGGGTCCAGGGGCCCCACAATGTCTATCCCCACCCTCTCGAACGGGGTGGTGACCACTGGAAAAGGTTGCAGAGGAGCTTTGAGCTTGCGGCCGCTCTTCCCGCTGGCCTGGCACGTGGGGCAAGATCGGCAGTGCTGGATTACGTCGTTCCTCATCTTGGGCCAGAAAAAGTGGGTCACCAGGCGACTGTAGGTTTTGTCCTGACCCAGGTGGCCGGCCAGGGGGACATCGTGGGCCAGGTTTAGCAAGAAGTCTCTGAAGCGGAGGGGCACCACTAGCACTCGACTGGCCCCTAACTCTGCGATTCTCTGTTCGCTGTACAACAGGTCATTGTCCCAATAAACCCAATGGGTTCCGGAGGTATCCCCCGCACTCTGGGCGAGGGCTTGTTGGCGGAGTCCCTCGAGGGAGGGACAGGTCTTCTGCTCGTGGCGAAACTGTTCCTGGGTGGGCCCCCCCTCCTGACGCCACTGAGCCAGGTCGGGAAGGTCCTGAGGTTGAACGAGCCCCTCGGGAGTTTGCTCTGGGGGGACGGCCCGGTCGGTGTCTTCTACTGGGGCGACCGGGGGAGGAGGTGCTGGCCATTCAGGTTCTTCGGGTCGGGGGATGGCACGGGCAGCCATGGACCGGGTGGTTACGCACGCCCAGTCCGGGATGCCCAACATCCCCAGGTGCTCTCTTCTCTCTAGGGCGGCCCACGGGGAACTCTCAAGATCATTTCCCAGGAGACAGTCTACGGGGGCATCATCTCGGACCGTCACTTTCAACATGCCGGAGACTCCTCCCCACTCGAAGGGGACGCAGGCCATCCGACATAGACTCTCCGAATTGTCGGCTGAACGGACAGGGCAGAGAACGATCGGCAGGATCTGTTCTGGGGTCACCAGGTGACAGCGGACGGCTGTTACACTGGCCCCGGTGTCACGTAGGGCTTCGGCCCTGCGTCCATTAATGTTCACCCACTGACTGTACTTCCGGGTGTTGGTGGGCAGGGGGACCCGCGGGACCATGTCTTTTCCCCCTAGGCACGCTAGAACCATGGCGGCTGGTTCCCACTCTTGGTGTTCTTGCTCGCACTCCTCTTGTTCTTCGGAGGTTTGTTCTTCCCCCAGGGCGGCGGCAGCCATCTGGCGGGGTCTCGGAGTCTGACTCTGTGGACAATTCGGGTCGTTTGCGTAGTGGCCGACTCGCTGGCATCGGTGACACGTGACATTGGCTCTTTATCCCGGCCGCGCCGGGGTGTTGCCCCGGTTGGCCGGGGGTGGGGTGCTGGTAGCGGGAGCGGCCAGGGCGTTGTCTCTTCCTCGTCCCTGGCCCCCTCCTCCTCCTCGGGGACGGTGCTGACCGTGGTTGTTCCGGTTCTGTTCATGTGACCCATTTCGGCCTACTCGGGTAATTTCCCACCGGTCAGCCTCGGCGGCGAGCTGCCGTGGATCAGTCAGTTTACTGTCGAGAAGGTGCTGCTTGAGCTCGACGAAGCAGTTGTTTGATAGATGCTCCCATACCATGAGATTGAAGAGTTGCTCGTAGGTCGTTACGTTGCTTCCCTTGATCCAACCCTCGAAGGCTCGGCTGAAATAGTTCACGTATTCCACCCAAGTGGTACCCGGGATCCGGGTGCAATCTCGGAACCTCTGGCGGTACATCTCGGGTGTGAGCCCATAGCGGGTGAGGAGGGTAGCTTTCATGTGGTCATAGGAGGTCATCAGATGGTCTGGGAGCTGTAGTAGGGCATTGCGGCCCTCATTGACGAACCTCCCCCATAGACCGGCTCCCCAGTCGCTTCGATCGATCCGGTGGGAGGTCATAGCGATCTCGTAGGCCTTGAACCATTGCTGTATGTCGTCATCTTGGAAATATTCTCGAACGACATCCTTGGGGATGTGTACCTTCTTTTCTGTTGCCCCCGGGGTGCGCGGTTGCTCGGGCACCCCTAATTCTTTGTTCTGCTTGCGTAAGTCTATCTCAGCTAGTTTGCGCTCGTGTTCATACGCCAGCCTCTTCTCTTCGAGTTCTCTTTGTCTCTGTTTCTCTTCCCGTTCTTCTCGGAGCCGCAGATGTTCTAGGTTCAGTTTTTGTTCGGCTAATTTGAGTTCGCCATCCATTTTGAGCCGGGCCATTTCTAGTTCATGTAGTCGGTTTCTTTCTCGTTCTTGGATCTCATCTTGCGAGAGACCCGTTCTTCGCTCCTCGGGAGCCGTGGTGTCTTTCTCTGTTGCTGCGACATTTTGGTCCGGGGGTCTGACGGCCCCGGTTTCTGCCCATGACTCAATGGCATGCTTGAAATCGTCTTTAGTACTCAGACCGGTGGTAGCGATACCTAGTTCAATGCAAAATTGTTTCAACTCACGATGGCTGTATTCTTCCAATTTCTCCATCTGGAATCTTTCGGTGGATCCGCTTTCTTTGGTTGACATTGTGGTTTTGTCGTGGGGTGAGCTACTCTCTGTACGATTACGCGTTGATTCGGATCGCGCCGCTGGCCACCAATGTTAGACGGACCGGGAGGGTCGGCCGAGGACAAGGGGAGAGGTCTCCGGGGAGAGCCGTCTCCAACGATCGTACAGACAAGTAACTTCCCCCCCACAGATGTACACCACACAAGGATACGGTTCAACGTTACTTTATAAGCAATTCTTTAAGTACGGTGAGATGGTACAAGGAGGTCTGGACTCAGGGGTCCCCTCTATTCTAGTCTCTTGGTTGGGAAAGGGGTAGCGGGACAGTCTCGTTACCAATCTGGTAGGTGAAATAGCTCACAATCCTCGAGCTCGGCGTTCTAGATGATCGGGCCGCGGCGGAGCCTGCAGGTCCCGAGATGGTTGAAGGTAGCGACGGTCCGCGGCGGAGCCAGCAGGTCCCGATAAGGTGGTGGTTACAAACGGTCCGCGGCCACGCCAGCAGGTCCCGACGACGATGAAGGTTTCAGAAGATTGCGGCAGCGCCAGCAGGCAGGTCGATAGTTTGCAAGGCAGGGCTACGGCCGCGCCAGTAGTCCGTCAAGGATGAGTTCTTCACTGCGTCTCTCGACTCCAGGATACAACTGCCTTCCTGCTCTGGAGCTGCCCCAGTTATAGGTCTGGGCCCCTTCGATGTCCGGACCCTCGCACTTGGAGGTCGGGAGGTCCGGGATGAGGGAGTCCAGACACCCAGCAGGGGGGTGGAGCCAGCGCCTGGGGGAGCTGGGGGCGATCGGCACCTGGCGGGGAGAGCCATCGACACTCCTTTCTCCCATTGACCTGCCAAGTGGTCCGTTCACCTCCTGGGTGGATGGTGGTGCCGGGATGTCGGGGCCTGGCCAGGCCCAGGGTTAGGGTCGATCGGAGGCAATGCGGCCTCGTGGTGCAATGTCCAAGATGGCGCCCAGGCCGGGCGAGGGGGCCGGTAGTGAACCGGGCCCATGATGCAGGGATGTCCGGGGGCAGAGGTCCCGTATGAGACGGGGAGCGGGTGGTTACTGTGGGTTACACCTGGAGGGCCGGGCTCGGGCCTTGTCATGCGGGGAGGGAGCAAGCCCTTCACGTGGCCTGTCCAACAGAATGGATGGAGCGAGCCTCTCTGCATGTCTTGGAAAGGGAGCGCTCTCCTCTTCGTGGGATGGATAGAGCGAGCCCCTCTGCATGTCTTGGATAGAGAGCGCGCTCCTCTTCATGGGATGGATAGAGCGAGCCTCTCTGCATGTCTATGATAGGGAGCGCGCTCCTCTTCATAGAATGGATAGAGCGAGCCCCTCTGCATGTCTTGGATAGGGAGCGCGCTGCTCTTCGTGGAATGGATAGAGCGAGCCCCTCTGCATGTCTTGGATAGGGAGCGCGCTCCTCTTCATGGGATGGATAGAGTGAGCCCCTCTGCATGTCTAGGATAGGGAGCGCGCTTCTCTTCATAAAATGTATAGAGCGAGCCTCTCTGCATGTCTTGGATAGGGAGCGCGCTCCTCTTCGTGGGATGGATAGAGCGAGCCCCTCTGCATGTCTAGGATAGGGAGCGTGCTCCTCTTCGTGGGATGGATAGAGCGAGCCCCTCTGCATGTCTTGGATAGGGAGCGCGCTCCTCTTCATAGACTGGATAGAGCGAGCCTCTCTGAATGTCTTACATAGGGAGCGCGCTCCTCTTCATAGAATGGATAGAGCGAGCCCCTCTGCATGTCTTGGATAGGGAGCGCGATCCTCTTCATGGGATGGATAGAGCGAGCCCCTCTGCATGTCTGGATAGGGAGTTCTCTCCTCTTCGTGGGATGGCTAGAGCGAGCCCCTCTGCATGTCTAAGATAGGGAGCACGCTCCTCTTCGTGGGATTAATAGAGCGAGCCCCTCTGCATGTCTAGGATAGGGAGCGCTCTCCTCTTCGTGGGATGGATAGAGCGAGCCTCTCTGCATGTCTAGGATAGGGAGCACGCTCCTCTTCGTGGAATGGATAGAGCGAGCCCCTCTGCATGTCTTGGATAGGGAGCACGCTCCTCTTCGTGGGATTGATAGAGCGAGCCCCTCTGCATGTCTAGGATAGGGAGGGCGCTCCTCTTCATAGAATGGATAAAGCGAGCCCCTCTGCATGTCTTGGATAGGGAGCGCGCTGCTCTTCGTGGAATGGATAGAGCGAGCCCCTCTGCATGTCTTGGATAGGGAGCGCGCTCCTCTTCATGGGATGGATAGAGCGAGCTCCTCTGCATGTCTAGGATAGGGAGTGCGCTCCTCTTCATAGAATGGATAAAGCGAGCCTATCTGCATGTCTTGGAAAGGGAGCTCTCTCCTCTTCGTGGGATGGATAGAGCGAGCCCCTCTGCATGTCTTGGATAGGGAGCGCGCTCTTCTTCATGGGATGGATAGAGCGAGCCTCTCTGCATGTCTATGATAGGGAGCGCGCTCCTCTTCATAGAATGGATAGAGCGAGCCCCTCTGCATGTCTTGGATAGGAAGCGCGCTGCTCTTCGTGGAATGGATAGAGCGAGCCCCTCTGCATGTCTTGGATAGGGAGCGCGCTCCTCTTCATGGGATGGATAGAGTGAGCCCCTCTGCATGTCTAGGATAGGGAGCGCACTCCTCTTCATAAAATGGATAGAGCGAGCCTCTCTGCATGTCTTGGATAGGGAGCGCGCTCCTCTTCGTGGGATGGATAGAGCGAGCCCCTCTGCATGTCTTGGATAGGAAGCGCTCTCCTCTCCATGGGATGGATAGAGCGAGCCCCTCTGCATGTCTAGGATAGGGAGCGCGCTCCTCTTTATGGGATGGATAGAGCGAGCCCTTCTGCATGTCTAGTATAGGGAGCGTGCTCCTCTTCGTGGGATGGATAGAGCGAGCCCCTCTGCATGTCTTGGATAGGGAGCGCGCTCCTCTTCATAGAATGGATAGAGCGAGCCTCTCTGAATGTCTTGCATAGGGAGCGCTCTCCTTTTCATAGAATGGATAGAGCGAGCCCCTCTGCATGTCTTGGATAGGGAGCGCGATCCTCTTCATGGGATGGATAGAGCGAGCCCCTCTGCATGTCTCGAATCTGGAGCGCGCTCCTCTTCATAGAATGGATAGAGCGAGCCCCTCTGCATGTCTAGGATAGGGAGCAAGCTCCTCTTTGTGGGATTGAGAGAGAGAGACCCTCTGCATGTCTAGGATAGGGAGCGCTCTCCTCTTCGTGGGATGGATAGAGCGAGCCCCTCTGCATGTCTAGGATAGGGAGCATGCTCCTCTTTGTGGGATAGATAGAGCGAGCCCCTCTGCATGTCTAGGATAGGGAGTGCTCTCCTCTTCGTGGGATGGATAGAGCGAGCCTCTCTGCATGTCTAGGATAGGGAGCACGCTCCTCTTCGTGGGATTGATAGAGCGAGCCCCTCTGCATGTCTAGGATAGGGAGCGCTCTCCTCTTCGTGGGATGGATAGAGCGAGCCCCTCTGCATGACTTGGATTGGGAGCGCTCTCCTCTTCATGGGATGGATAGAGCAAGCCCCTCTGCATGTCTAGGATAGAGAGCGTGCTCCTCTTAATGGGATGGATAGAGCAAGCCCCTCTGCATGTCTAGTATAGGGAGCGCGCTCCTCTTCGTGGGATGGATAGAGCGAGCCCCTCTGCATGTCTTGGATAGGGAGCGCGCTCCTCTACATGGGATGGATAGAGCGAGCCCCTGTGGATGTCTAGGATAGGGAGCGCTCTCTTCTTCGTGGGATGGATAGAGCGAGCCCCTCTGCATGTCTAGGGTAGGGAGCGCCCTCCTGTTAATGGGATGGATAGAGTGAACCTCTCTGCATGTCTTGGATAGGGAGCGCGCTCCTCTTTGTGGGATGGATAGAGCGAGCCCCTCTGCATGTCTAGGATAGTGAGCGCTCTCCTCTTCATGGGATGGATAGAGCGTGCCTCTCTGCTTGTCTTGGATAGGGAGAAAGCTCCTCTTCGTGAAATGGATAGAGCGAGCCCCTCTGCATGTCTAGGATAGGGAGCGCGCTCCTCTTCGTGGGATGGATAGAGCAAGCCCCTCTGCATGTCTTGGATAGGGAGCGCTCTGCTCTTCGTGGGAGTGATAGAGCGAGCCCCTCTGCATGTCTTGGATAGGGAGCGCACTCCTCTTCATGGGATAGATAGAGCGTGCCACTCTGCATGTCTTGGATAGGGAGTGCGCTCCTCTTCGTGGGATGGATAGAGCGAGCCCCTCTGCATGTCTTAGATAGGGAGCGCTCTCCTCTTCATGGGATGGATAGAGCGAGCCCCTCTGCATGTCTTAGATAGGGAGCGCGCTCCTCTTCGTGGGATGGATAGAGGGAGCCCCTCTGCATATCTTGGATAGGGAGCGCACTCTTCTTCGTGGGTTGGATAGAGCGAGCCCCTCTGCATGTTTTGGACAGGGAGCGCTCTCCTCTCAATGGGATGGATAGAGGGAGCCCCTCTGCATGTCTTGGATAGGGAGCGCGCTCTTCTTCATGGGATGGATAGAGCGAGGCCCTCTGCATGTCTAGAATAGGGAGCGCGCTCCTCTTCATGGGATACATAGAGCGAGCCCCTCTGCATGTCTAGGATAGGGAGCGCGCTCCTCTTCATAGAATGGATAGAGCGAGCCTCTCTGCATGTCTTGGATAGGGAGCACGCTCCTCTTCGTGGGATGTATAGAGCGAGCCCCTCTGCATGTCTTGGATAGGGAGCGCTCTCCCCTTCATGGGATGGATAGAGCAAGCCCCTCTGCATGTCTAGGGAAGGGAGCGCGCTCCTCTTCATGGGATGGATAGAGCGAGCCCCTCTGCATGTCTAGGATAGGGAGCCCACTCCTCTTCGTGGGATGGATAGAGTGAGCCCCTCTGCATGTCTTGGATAGGGAGCGCGCTCCTCTTCATGGGATAGATAGAGCAAGCCCCTCTGCATGTCTTGGATAGGGAGCGCGCTCCTCTTCATGGGATGGATAGAGGGAGCCCCTCTGCATGTCTAGGATAGGGAGCGCCCTCCTCTTCGTGGGATGGATAGAGCGAGCCGGATAGAGCGAGCCCCTCTGCATGTCTTGGATAGGGAGCCCACTCCTCTTCATGGGATGGATAGAGTGAGCCCCTCTGCATGTCTTGAATAGGGAGCGCGCTCCTCTTCATGGGATGGATAGAGCGAGCCTCTCTGCATGTCTTGGATAGGGAGCGCCCTCCTCTTCGTGGGATGGATAGAGCGAGCCGGATAGAGCGAACCCCTCTGCATGTCTTGGATAGGGAGCCCACTCCTCTTCGTGGGATGGATAGAGTGAACCCCTCTGCATGTCTAGGATATGGAGCGCGCCCCTCTTCATGGGATAGATAGAGCGAGCCCCTCTGCATGTCTACGATAGGGAGCGCAACTTGAAGAGTACCAGAGACCCCCCTACTCAAAGGGAACCTGAGCCATTGGACACTGACTCTAAGTGTTGTCGACGTTCACGACTCGGCAGAATGCATGTGGGACAACTTGGTCTTGATACACCGGGTTATGCTTGACAGCTGTCACACCGGCTCCTGTATCTCTAAGAGCCCCCACCTTCTTGCCATTGATGGTCACCCACTGCACATATTTCTTAGTGTTGTTGGGCAGTTGGTTTTCTTGGACCATATCACAGTCTCCTAATGAGACAAGGGACATCTCGGAGGGACCTCCCTCTCCTTGGAGAACCCACTCCTCACCCAGGGCTACACCAGCCATCTGCCAGGAG
This sequence comes from Lissotriton vulgaris, assembly GCF_964263255.1. Taxonomy (NCBI): domain Eukaryota; kingdom Metazoa; phylum Chordata; class Amphibia; order Caudata; family Salamandridae; genus Lissotriton; species Lissotriton vulgaris. The sequence continues at coordinate 2,018,479,099 of NC_141693.1, read as the reverse complement.
CTGCACCAGGAGGTGCAGATCTGACAAACTGGTGACACTTGGGATCATTGGCAAAATGACCCATTTCACCACACTTGTAACTCTTTGGGGGCCCTCTTTGAACAGGTGTATCTGTAGGGCCCCAGTCGGTTTCTGGGGTGGGGGAGGCTGAGAACCTTTCCCTTGGTTCCCTTGGGGATTACTTTGGGGCCTCTTCTGAAACTCCCTCTGTTTTCCATTGTCCCCCCCATTCTTCAGCTGGGGACCCTGCCCACCCTTGGTGGAGTCTCCCACTTGGCCCTTGTGGACCCTGGTGCTGCCCCAGCGGTCCACCTCCTCAGCAAGCTTCCTAGGGTTAGTCAGCTTGCTATCAATCAGGTGCTGGCGTAGCTCAGGAAAACAATTACTAGACAAATGCTCCCATGAAATTAAATCAAAGAGACCTTGAAAATCATTAACGTTGCTACCCTTCACCCAACCATCCAGTGCTCTGCAGAAAAAAGTTACATACTCAACATACGTACTGTTAGGAATCTTTGCACAACCCCTGAACATCTGTCTGTACAATTCAGGAATTAACCCATACCTGGTCATCAAAGCATCCTTCATGTGTTGGTAAGAATTATGAACTTCTGAGGGAAAATCTAGTAGTGTTTCCCGCCCCTCACTCAGGAACCACCCCCACAACCCCGCTCCCCAATCTCTCTCATGGACCCGGTGGGAAGACATGGCCACATCATAGGTCTTGAACCACTGCCCTTTGTCATCATTCTTAAAAAATTTGTTCACCACTTCCTTTGTATGTACACCCTTGATTCTACCTGCACTGGTGATGCGCTGCCACCAGTGGGATTAAGCTCCATACTTTTAGATTTCAGCTCCCTCAATTTCATTTCATGCTCCATTTGGACTCTTCTCTCTTCTAGAGCCAGCTTTTTGCTTTCCAGCTCCAGTTGCCCATTCAATTTAAGTTTTGCCATCTCCATTTCATGTGCTTGGGTTTCCTTCCTGTCTGCCAACTCCTCTGGCGACATGACTCTGCCAAAACCATTGACGCTTTCTGCTGGTTCAACGTCCACCCTATTCTCAGGTGCCCTTGACTCAATCCAGGCCCTCAGCGCCTTTTGGTATTGGGACTAGCTTCTACATCCAGACTAGGAAACTCCAAACTTTTTGCAGAAGCCTCTCAGCTGTTCTACGGTGTAGCTCTCTAGTCTCTCTTCTTCTCAGTCAATTTCAATTCCACCAGAGACTATGGATGCTGCCTTTTCTACAGAGTTTGGGCCAGGCATGACTTTTCTTTTAAAATGGAGATCTCTCAGCAAAACAAGAATCAAAAAAGTACGTGGCTGCGTTATGGTCTGAACTCACTACGTAGTGTTCACCAATCACTGTACATGAATTACAAATGCAAATTCAGGATCCTCACCGCTGACCATCAATGTTAGATTTGGGGGTCTCTGGTTGGCACAGGTAGGCACTTGTGACAAGCAGGGACCCTCTCCTCTAGTCAGGACAAGGGGATTACCCTCTAAAATAACCCTGCTCACCCTCTAGGTAGTGTGGTGCGAGCAGACAAGGCTTATCTCAGAGGCGTTACAGGCTAAGCATTTGTGAACATATACAGTAACTCAGTGACAACACCACACATGGACACCACACCAGTGTTTGTATACAAATAAGTATCTTTTATGTAAAGGCTTAGCACAAGACCATATAACTTCAGAGATAATCCACAATACCTATTAACAAAAAGAGTTCTTGTTTAAATATGCTTAGTTAAAAGTTCTGTGCACTTCGCACTATCTATGCGGTTCTCCCGGGGATGAAACGTGCTTAGGAAGAGTCCAATAGGTGCAGCGGACACTCGGGTCCGGTGCGCACACAAACGCATTGTGAGTCTCACAGTACCTTAGATTGTTGTTTCCGACACGGACGATGCGTGTAAAAGGGAAGGCGTACCAGGAGCGTTTTCGGCCCCTCTTCGATGCGAGCCTGGCTCGCTGCAGGTGTCTTGTGCGAGGCGTTGAGCGGGGGCCAAGGGGAGCAAGGCGGACGGTCCTGACTTTGAAGCGTTCACTGTACAATGCAGCATGCGAGCCGTACCTCAAAAAGCTGGGCGCCTTTCAATCCCGGACAGTGCGGTGTGAGGCGGACTGTACGATGCAGGCGTGCGGGCCGTACTCCGCCCTGCGGTGCACTTCATAACTTCAAACGCCAGCGGCAGGGGCACGGCGAACAGTGGGGCCCGAAGGGGGAGGGTGAAGCGGTGTGCGGTGCGGCCCTGGGTCTCACAGTGCGAGCTACGGCTCGTGAGGGAGCGGAGTCGCTTGGTTCAGGGCGGGCAACTGGCACGGGGGTTCACCTTAGTCGAGTCTTTGAGGTGCACACAGATCGCGGTTCCAGCGTTACTGGGGAAATTAGCAGTTCCAGCAGCTCTTGTTAAGGTGGTGGGAGTCCACTAGTCCTGGGACTCCGTTCAGGGGGCAAGCTCACCCACAAGCCCTTGGAGATCTTGAAAGCACAAGTTGAGCAACGTCTTTTCTAGTCTTTGTCCTCTCCTTCAGTAGCAAGGCAACCACTGCAGACCAACCCCCCGGTCAGGGACAGTACTCCTCCTTACAGCTTTCCCAGTTCCTTCTCGTCGGGCAGAGGTTCTTCTTGTTTCTGCAGGATCTGATTTCTTGGGAGTAGGGCCCCAATATTTATACCACAATTCTTTTGTTCTTTCAGGCCAGGTGGCCTTTGCCCAGTTCAGCCCAGTACTTTGTTTACAGGACTCTGGCTTGTCTTTTCAGTGTGTAGGGCAGAGACATCAGACGCTCCACAGGAGGTGGAGCCAGCATTGTGGTGGCAGAGCACCGCCCTTTTCAGAGTCCAGGTGCACTCCTCCTACCCATCTGGATGTAATCTCTCTATTCATCACCTGGCTGCCCAGCCTGTCTCCTGGAATTCCCCAGCCCTGTCACTCACAGAAACCAGACAGCAGATACACATCCTAGCAGAGGCGGGCTGAAAAGGTTAGGCAAGCAAATACCAACTTTCTAAAAGTGGTAGTTGCAAACACTGAATATTAAAATAAACTTTACTAAAAGATGTATTTTCGTATTCTGAGTTCAGGCATACTAATCGAATTTCAACCATGTTCCCTGAGTCTGTTAGGATCATAGAATGTAACAATTCTAACAGCCCATACTGGCCTATGAGAACAGGTAGCCTTGTAACAGTGAAAAACGAAAATGCCTGTAATTCACTATTAGGGCATGCCACATACATCAGGGCTTGTCCTACCTTATGCTTACAATGCACCCTGCCCTTGGGCCTACCATAGGGGTGACTAATATGAAGTTAAGGGAAGGTTTAGGGACTGGCAAGTGGGTGCACTTGCCCAGTCAGCATGACAGTACCAGACTGCATGCAGGTTCTGCAATGGCAGACCTTAGACACATTTTACAAGGCTGCTTCTGTGGGTGGCGCAACCAGTGCTGCGAGCCCACTAGCAACATTTGGATTTACAAGCCCTGGGCACTCCTGGTGCATTTTACGGGTGTCTGACAGTAAACCAAATAAGCCAATCATGGAATCCAATCAGTATATACATTTTATACAGGGAGCACTTGCACTGTGGCACTGATTGGCAGTGGCACACTGTTCTGAGCAGCTAACACCAGCAAAAACACATTAGGCAACAGCAACAAAATGGAAGGGAGACTCACGCCAATGGTGCCAGGTCTAACAAGGGTGAAGAGGTGGTGGTGGTTATGGTGATGGTGTTTAGGGTTGATGTGATGCATAGAGTTGTAGTTAGAGTGGTGGTTGTCAGGGTGGAAAGGTGGTAATTAGGATGGCTGTGGTTAGGGTGCGATGGCGGTGGTGTTTAAGGTGGTGCTGATAAGGGCACGGTGGTCGCCCTCCTCAGTGTCAGTCTCAGGTATTGCAATCTCAGGAGTTAGCTGTGTTACTGAGCCTTCAGTTTCCTTGATTTGCCTACCCAGCTTGTGCTGATCCCCTCTCAATAAGCTGATCTTCATCGCCACTGTATCTATCTTCTATTCAAAGGCTGCCTGAGAGTCCTGGAGAGGCTAAAGAATCGCGTCCATCTTGTAATTCTCTGGAGTAAGAGTAGGCTTGCAAGCTACACCAACTGCAGAACTCATGACGTTCACCCACAGTAGAAGCCATGGAGGCGCACTCGATGCACCACTCTTGATGGTGCATCCCAGCGCTGCATCTAAGGTATGTACCTCAATGCAAAACTCCAGTCAAGAGTCTGTGTCGTCCTTGGAGGCTTACTCCATTGCAGCACTCTCCATGGTGCAGGGCGATGCTGCAAAGGTGTGTACCTGAATGCAAAACTCCAGAGGACAGTCCACTGAGGTGCACCCCAATGCAGTAATCTCAATGGTGCATCTAAGGTGTGTCCTTAAATGCAGAAGTCCAGCGGAGAGTCGCATGAGGCGCACCCCAATGCAGCAATCTCAATGGTGCATCCTGATGCTACATCTACGGTGTGTTTTGAATGTAGAAGTCCAGAGGAGAGTCCACAGAGGAGCACCACAGCACTCTTGATGTTTGATCTCGATGATGCATCTAAGGTATGTCCTGAAATGCAGAAGTCCAGCGGAGAGTCGAATGAGGCGCACCCTAATGCAGCACTCTCGATGGTGCATCCCGATGCTGCATCTAAGGTGTGTCCTTAAATGCAGAAGTCCAGCGTAGAGTCGACTGAGGCGCACCCAAATGCAGCAATCTCAATGGTGCATCTAAGGTGTGTCCTTAAATGCAGAAGTCCAGCGGAGAGTCGACTGAGGCGCACCCCAATGCAGCAATCTCAATGGTGCATCCCAATGCTGCATCTAAGGTGTGTCCTTAAATGCAGAAGTCCAGCGGAGAGTCGACTGAGGCGCACCCCAATGCAGCAATCTCAATGGTGCATACCAATGCTACATCTAAGGTATGTTCTTGAATGTAGAAGTCCAGAGGAGAGTCCACAGAGGAGCACCACAGATTATTGATGTTTGATCTCGATGATGCATCTAAGGTATGTCCTGAAATGCAGTTGTCCAGTGGAGAGTCGACTGAGGCGCACCCTAATGCAGCACTCTCGATGGTGCATCCCAATGCTGCATCTAAGGTGTGTCCTTAAATGCCAAACTCCAGCGCAAGAGTCCATGGAGGCGCAGCACAGGAAAGGTAGAAGAAAGAAAATGTGCACGGTGCAAAGCTGCAGAGAGACCAAGAGCTTCCACCCTGGAAACTTTGGTCAAACAAAGTAACCACACTATGACCCTAAACGGGCCTTCTGTAACTGCTCATAACTCCTGACCCCCTGTGCACGGACTCTGTCATTGGAAGCGCTCTGATAGTCACTTTCAGCCCACACCAGGTGTGGCGCAGTGGCCAGGATGGCTGACTCCGTGGCACGGGGCTGTCGGTTCGATCCCCGGCTCCGGCGGCAGCTCTACTAGGCACCATGTGACTCTGGGCAATAGCTTGCTTAATTTTCCCGACTCCCCCAGCGCCTTGAGACCCCTAGGGGTGATTCGTTTGTGCTTTACAAATTCCAGGTTATTCTTATTATTATCTGACATCATCAACTGCAGCAGATTTGACAGTCCTTTTATTGAATGGTTTTCGCAGCTTCAAAGCAAGAGATGTATATGGGTTTATGGTATCGTTTTATACTGCCTCCTCTGCTACAGGTGCTGCGGAGGGTGCTGTCTCCGACATCCTAGCAGCAGTTTCCTGGTGTCCCTGGTCAAGTGGAGACCAGCAAGTACAACTTATTTTCGTGTCAATACACATTATTGTGTGTTTGCCTCAAAAAGATATGTATGTAATGTTTTGTGGCTTTTTCTGCTAAATATTGCAAGCCTCCCAAACAACTTACACCCGCTATTGAATGCACACCCACAACCACCACATCAACAATATTTTATTTATAGTGCAAGTACAGGTGCGTTCAATTTACCTTGATGAATTGGAAAATGAAAACAACTGCATTACACATAAGAAAAAGAGCAATGCAAAAATACCTGAGGCTACAGTAATTGTCAACACACGATTCATAGAAAGACAGTTGCTTAACTTAGACCCTGGTGACAGAGGAGTTGTTTGGTGCCTCGGTGGAGTGGCAGCAGCAAACAAGGGACCTGAATGATGGGGTTCAAGATGGAAGTGAAAAACAGTAAAACAGATCTGTTCCAACTTCATTTCCTTTGATTCCGCCAACTCAAAGTAGGAGGTATACCAGTGATCCAGCGCTCATATTGAAAAACTGTCTCACAAACGCTACTTATTACCTCAATACTCACCATTAATTATGAAACACTTAAACTGGCCCATAACACCAATGAGACAATTTTTGAGCAACTGAATCTAGTGATCTGATTAATATATTCACTCACCTATTGTTAGACCTGGCACCTTGGCGTGAGTCTCCCTTCCACTTTTTGCTGATGTGCCTCCGATGTTTTGCTGGTTTTCCGATACTCAGGGCACTGCGCCACGGCTGATCCGTGCCGCAGTGCAAGTGCTCCCTACTGTAAATTGTACATACGATTGGTATCCATGATTGGTGCATTGGATTTACTGTTAGTCCCTAGTAAAGCGCACGAGAGAGTGCCGGGGCTTGTAGATGCCAATACTGCTGGTGGGCCTGCAGCGCTGGTTGCGCCACCCACCGAAGCAGCCGTAAAGATGTGTCTGGGAACTGCGACCGCAGAACCCGCGTGCGGTCTCGTACTGTCACGCTAGCTGGGCAAGTGTCCCCACTTGCCAGCACCGACCCTTCCCTTGACTACATATTAGTCACCCCTATGGTAGGCCTACGGGCAGGGTGCGTTGTAGGTGCAAGGTAGGACAAGCCCTGATGTGCGTGGCATGTCCTGGTAGTGACTTACAACGAAGACCGTATTTCACTACTGAAGGCTACCTGCTCCATTAGGCCAGACTGAGCTGCGAGGGTTATTACACCTTATAACCCCCGCAGGCTCAAGGAGCATGGTAGTGAGTCATGTTTAGTATGCCTGAACTCAGGATAAGGAGATATTTCTTGTAGTCAAGTTTATTTCAGTACCCTGGGTTTGCAAATGCTACTTTTAGAAAGTTAGCATTTGCTTGCTTAACCATTTCAGCCGCCTCTGCTGGTGTGTATCTGACTGTCTGGGATGTGTGAGTGACAGGGCTGGAGGGATGACAGGTGGTGAATGCGCAGATTACGCCTTAGTGGGAGGTAGGAGTGCCTCTTGACTCGAGCTGCCACTGTGCTCGACCTCCACAATGCTGGCTCCACCCTCCTGGGGAGCGGCGGATGACTCTGCCGGCACCTGGCCCAGGACGGGCGAAGCTCCCATCAACAAGGTACTCTGGCCACTCCTGTCCGGACAATGCTGGCTCCACCCCCTGTGGGGCGTCTGATGCGCCTGCCCCTCACACTGAAAGCAGAAGCCGGAGTACACCCGCGGGGGTACTCCAGAACTGAGAGTGGCTATGCAAAGGCCCCCCTGGCCTGCGAGAACAAAAGAATTGGCCTACAAAAGACGGAGCCCTGCTCCTTGAAAATTAGATCCGGTTTGGGCCACAGAAAGCCTCTGCCCTACGAGAAGGACCGTGAGAGACAAGGAAGGGTGCTGACTCTTGCCTGTGTCTGTTGCCTTGCTGCTGAAGGAGAGGAAGACAATAAGACTACGAAAAGACTATTGTGCTACTTGTGCCAAACTCTGCAAAGAGATCTCCAAGGGCTTGCAACTGAACTTGCCCCCTGACCAGCGTCCCAGGACCAGTGGACGCTACCCCCCTTGGAAAGCGACTGCGGGGGCTGACTATCGCCGCAGCACTGACGGAGGAATCTCCTCTTAGGCATCAACATCCTCCCGACCACCGTGACCGGGGCCCAAAGCAACAGCAGAAGCAAAGTGAGGACCAGCCGCCGCTGGCCCGAACACCGTGACCGCAACTGCACCGGGAGCCCGAGAGCAAAGCAAAGGAGGACCCGTCCGGTCCGAGCTATCGAGGTGACTGCATAGCGAGCAGTCACTCACCTGCAAGGACGGACAGTTGCCCTACGAGAATCCGCAAGGTCGGTAAGCCTGCCCGACAGCCCAGCTGTGAGCCCACAGCTGCACCGACATTTGGCTGGGTACGTCCTGCACTTGGGGACCGTACTGCCACTTGTCACAACCGCACAGCCGCCGCCTCCAGGGTCGGAGCGGACGACGAGGAAAGGACCCTGCCGCCACAGAACACCGCTGCCCCGGACGACCAGTGACCTGCTCGGCCGAAGAGCCGCAACGATCAGCGACCCCGGGAAGGCAACGCGACGTGGGACAGATCCCTTAGAAGCCGCCGGCTCCACAAGAACTTTGAATAACACCGGCCTACAGGCCTCAAGAGAACTTCCATAAGAACTGTGGTAACCCAAATTACGTAACTTGCAACCGTCTTCATAAAGTTATTGACTGTATTCACAAGCCTGCTTAAAATCTATATAAAGATATATATTTTTACAAGAACACAGTCTGGTCTCGTTGTGTGGTGGGTTGGTTGTAAAGGTGTGCTGTTGCAAGTGTTTAACCCTATGTGCCCCAAAGATTAGCCTACGACTGCTTAAGCCACACTACCTAGAGGGTAAGCAGAGGTTGTCTGGAAGGTAACCCTCAGCCCTGACGAGGAAGAGAGAGTCCCTGCTTGTCGCTAGTGTTGCACTGCGCCAACTAGAGCCTCCCCCTTCCTACACCTATTATTTACACTATTATGTACAACTGCAGTTTATCAACTTTTACCATGATTTAAAACATTTATCATTTATTAAACAGATCACATAAGGCGATTGGATCAACTGATAGTAACTAGACCATGAATTAACAAGACCAGCTTGTCATTTCAATCTAATTTTATTTAACTTTATTTTTCAAAGAAAGAGCATTTATGTTTAGAATCTTTATTTTATTATCAAATAAGAAAGCAGCATTTTATTAGGAAACAAATTATTGAACTGACATTTATTAAAGCAAGATCAAAATCATGAATTATTAGCAAATAACAGTTTCCATACCCTAAATCTATTTCCCTGTCTATCTTTGCTTCACCTGAAAAGGAAAATATCAATTAAAATCAGCTGTCCTTACGTGCGCCAAACGTCCAACAGCACGTCAATCAGGAATCGGGAAGCAAGCTTTTTGCCCTGCTCATGATGTCAGGTTTTATACCTTTTCTCTATCTAAAACTTTCTACATTCTGCATTCTTTCAACAAAATCCAGTTGTGTACGCAGCGGAGCCAGCGCTGACGACACACGCATTCTCCCCCTCGCGCCCTCCCGCCACGAGCGGAGGCCACGCCCCTTTCAGGCCACGCCCCCACAACACTCGCGTACAAAAAGCGCCGAGTCTGGGCATCGAACAGAACTGAAAGCAGACTCCTGAGGCGGAAGCCGGGAGTAAGGCAGACTGTTTTTTAAAATTGTATGTCACTGATTATCTGTTTTAAAGCACAGATCACTTGTGTTTTTAACTTCACTTACCTGACAGAATAGTTGTGTAAACAGCGGAGCCAGCGCTGACGACACACGCATTCTCCCCCTCGCGCCCTCCCGCCGAGTCTGGGCATCGAACAGAACTGAAAGCAGACTCCTGAGGCGGAAGCCGGGAGTAAGGCAGACTGTTTTTTAAAATTGTATGTCACTGATTATCTGTTTTAAAGCACAAATCACTTGTGTTTTTAACTTCACTTACCTGACAGAATAGTTGTGTACGCAGCGGAGCCAGCGCTGATGACACACGCATTCTCCCCCTCGCGCCCCCCCCGCCACGAGCGGAGGCCACGCCCCTTTCAGGCCACGCCCCCACAACACTCGCGTACAAAAAGCGCCGAGTCTGGGCATCGAACAGAACTGAAAGCAGACTCCTGAGGCGGAAGCCAGGAGTAAGGCAGACTGTTTTTTAAAATTGTATGTCACTGATTATCTGTTTTAAATCACAGATCACTTGTGTTTTTAACTTCACTTACCTGACAGAATAGTTGTGTACGCAGCGGAGCCAGCGCTGACGACACACGCATTCTCCCCCTCGCGCCCTCCCGCCACGAGCGGAGGCCACGCCCCTTTCAGGCCACGCCCCCACAACACTCGCGTACAAAAAGCGCCGAGTCTGGGCATCGAACAGAACTGAAAGCAGACTCCTGAGGCGGAAGCCGGGAGTAAGGCAGACTGTTTTTTAAAATTGTATGTCACTGATTATCTGTTTTAAAGCACAGATCACTTGTGTTTTTAACTTCACTTACCTGACAGAATAGTTGTGTACGCAGCGGAGCCAGCGCTGACGACACATGCATTCTCCCCCTCGCGCCCTCCCGCCACGAGCGGAGGCCATGCCCCTTCCAGGCCACGCCCCCCGATCCACAACCCCAGAGCAACATAAATCATGTGCAACCCTCGGTCGCGCAGCGTGCGAGCGCAGCGGGCGAGCGCAGCGGGCGCGAAGTTTGCGCGCCGACGGCGCGCCTAAAGCAAGCCCGTCTGCGCCCGTCCGCGACCGACCAGGGGCCATACCCCCTGCAAGTTCGAACCCACCCATACCTAAACTCATCTGTTATACACGCAGCAAACTATTAGCCCTTAACAAAGCTACGGATGTGAGATATCATCAATGTATTCAAACCGGCCCAGGCCTATCCTATGGACCCATCTCCTGTCTCTCTTGCCGATGGTCAAGCGTGGGCCAACCCCCAACTGACCATCCCACAACCTCCACCAATAATCAGCTGGAATTGAAATGCCTATACCCTAATGCCAGATCCCTACCTAAACATGCACTGGATATCTGGGACATGTTGACATCTAGGACTCCTGACCTGGCTTTCATTACTGAAACCTGGCTATCCGACACCAGCGCTCCAGATCTTGCCAATGCCCTTCCCCCTGAATACAAAATAATTACACAAAACAGACAAAGCAAAAAAAAAGGAGGTGGAGTCGCCGTAATTTTCAGAGACCACCTAACATGTCTCGCGGAAACGATAACTACTGACCCCGAACATGAAATACTACCATTTAGAATTCTGCTCGAGGGCCTTACCATACTAGCCGGCGCAGTTGTCTACAACCCCCCAGGGCAACAAGCTAACATTGGTGCTAAACTACTGAATCAATTGTTACCATTCTGCTTAAAACACAAAAATTACATGGTCGTCGGTGACTTCAACGTCCACTACGAAAAAACAAATGCCCCCGGATCTTCCCAGCTGAAATATGACATGGAAATCTTACAACTCAAACAGTGGATTGAGGGCCCCACGCACTCAGCAGGGCATACCCTAGATCTCCTTTTCACCAACATTGAGTCCACCAATATAAAGGAAATCCTCCCCCTGTCCTGGTCGGACCACTCCATGTTATCCTTCTCATTTAAGCTCCCTGGTAAACCCTTGAAGCACAGACTCACCCCCTATATCACCAACAGAGCCTGGAGACTAATTAATGACTCCAATTTTCAAGACCACTTTCTCGAGATAGACGTCACCTTGCGGGATGACTCTCCCATTTGCAGTAATGTCACTCTTCTAGACACTGGAATTCGCCAAACGCTGGATAAAATAGCCCCCATGCGGGAATCAAAGAAAAAAACAACCGCTAGGGAAAAATGGTACACCCCCCTGCTCAAGGGCCTTAAAAAGGAATGCCAAAAGGACGAACACCGATGGAGACAAACAAAAGACTCAGAAACCAGAGCAATCTATGTCACCAAACGTAAACAGAACATCTCAGCCATCCGAGACGCAAAAAAGGCATACTTCACCCAGCGAATTTATGAAAGCAACAATTCCGTATAAGAATTGTTCAAAATAGTAAAGGAACTCAGTAGCCCGTCCAGCACCTCACAAACCCTCACCCCCTCAACTGAGGCCTGTGAGCGCATCAGCACCTTTTTTGCTGAAAAAATTGACAAAATCTACTCTACTTTCGCCCCCCCTAACATCCTTACCTTACCAGATAACCCCGACAAGCATCCTCAAACACCGGGCAAATACAATGTCCAACAAGACGCTGGCAACTCTCTGCGTCTAACCAGCTTTCAGCCATTCTCCGATGATGAGGTATTATCGGCATTGAAGACAATCAAATCTGGCTCTCCCGCGGATCCGTGTCCCCATTTTGTGTTCTCTAAAATTGCACCAACGCTCTGCCCTTTTATCACCAAACCTTTTAATCAATCACTCATCACCGCGTCCTTTCCAGAAGCCTGGAAACACGCATCCGTGACCCCCCTCCTGAAAAAAGCCGGGTCCGACATCTCCAACCCGGAGAATTACAGGCCAATTTCCCAGCTTCCTTACCTTTCCAAGGCTTTGGATAAACTAGTTAATACACAATTATCCCGTTATCTGGAAGACAACTCACTTCTGGGCCCCTCCCAGACCGGCTTCAGAGCCAACAATAGCACCGAAGCAACGTTGCTGGCAGTGTCGGACAGTATCAGATGCATCACAGATCAAGGGGGATCTGTGGCTCTGATACTGCTTGACCTGTCAGCAGCGTTTGATACGGTAGCACACGAGTGCCTACTAAACACCTTCCTAAGCAAAGGAGTGCAATCCTCAGCTTTGAGCTGGATTAAATCATTCCTCAGCAAGCGCACCCAAGCAGTGCACATGGGCCAGTACCACTCAAAACCCTATCCCACCAGCTGTGGGGTCCCACAAGGGGCCTCGCTGAGCCCCACTCTCTTTAATGTCTATGTTTCATCTCTGGCTGACATTGGAAGAAAGTGGGGCATCGGCATATGTTCTTATGCCGACGACACACAGCTAATGGTAACAATGGGTGAAGAGGCGGAGACAACAAAGGAAAAACTACATAGCTGTCTCTCCGAAATGGCTGGATGCGCAACCACTGCTTAAAATTAAACGCCGGCAAATCGGAGATACTGTTGTTCGGAGGAGCCAAACTCACATGGAACGCCACATGGTGGCCACCATCATTGGGGTCAGTCCCCACCCCAAAACAGCATGCCAGGAATCTGGGAATCATTATGGACCACGCCCTATCCATGAAGGACCACATACGATCACTTTGGGGCAAAGGCTTCGCAATACTTAAACTCCTGGCAAAAATCTTTCCCTGGCTACCTCTGGACTGCCGACGTACAGTCACTCAGGCCCTACTGGTCAGCCGCCTGGATTATGGTAATGCCCTGTTCGAAGGGATGAACGAACAACTGTTCTCCCGACTACAGGTTCTACAAAACCAGGCGGCTAAACTGGTTTGAAATAAAGGCAAGCGAGACTCAGCATCCGCATGCCTCAGGAAACTCCACTGGCTACCAATGCGCCAGAGGGCTACCTTCAAAATACTCTGCCACGCGCACAGAGCTCTCAATAAAACTGGCCCTACTATCCTCCAAGGGAAAATTGAATTCTACACCCCCAACAGGAATTTAAGATCAAACCAACTGGCTCTGGCTAAACCCAAGCGCATTTACAAGGCAAGAACCGGCGGACGCGCCTTCTCATACCTGGCCGCCAAAAGGTGGAATGAGTTACCTGTAGAACTCAGACACACCACAAACTATCTTCAATTCCGAAAAAAACTAAAAACTCACCTCTTCCCTAAAAACTAACTCTCAGCACAGTCCTCAGCAGTCTCTTCTGTTTACAGCGCCGTGATATCCCCTGGGATGAGTGTCGCGCTTTATAAATACCAGAAATAAAAATAAATAATAAATCTCTCATTCGCTGAGCCATGTCCGTCCACCATTAGGTCATCCTTATATTTTATCCAAGTCCGGGCTTTACATAAGCCCCATTGTCTCTTTCTTCGACGACATTTGGCTTCCTAAAAAGTGATACTTTCTCGTTCAAGTACTGTTCTTTTCACTTCCTAACCTTGGCAGACATTCACGGATCCTGTCCTTGGGCCTTCTCTCCGAGAGCACATTTTATTCAAGCAAAGTCTTTTTTATTCAGCAAATATTTCCATTACACAATGCAAGGCTCCACTCTGGACAAGATTTCTTTCACGTCTGTATCTCAGTCAGCCATATTTTTCCGAGCCACTTTTCAGGCCTCACTTTGGAAACTATTATTAAGCAAACACAAGACATCAATTAATTAAAGAATTAAAACCCATTCTGTTACCCTCCCTCCTTCTAATTATTAACCGGGTTAATTATGTTACCTAGCCAAAGCAACACAGATGCAGCTTTTATATATTTACTTTCTTCTTTAAGGAACTGCACGAACTCCAAAGGCTTTTGTCACAAAGACATAACATAAGCACATTTAATAAGCACATGCCATTAGTTAAACAGCCGCATTTAATTCTGACAAAGACAATAGACAAAAGTTAGTTTATTATTTTCTTCTTTGCATTTGCAACACATAGCACATTAGTTAATCCCGCGTGTAATGTTTGCAATTTTAAACTAAGTTGATTAATACTTTTCACCACATGCTTATTAGTCAAGTTTTATATTATGGGAGATTCACTTCACAGGTTAGAACAAAATTTTGCTCTTTACCCTGCTCCATCACCAGCCACTGTTGTCTTGAAATAAAGCCAAATTGTGATTAGCTCGGCGGTCATCTCAGCTGGACTCCTGCCGACAGCCACATCTGCATATGACGCCGGGCCTGTGGCGGTCTTACATCCATGGACCCAAGTAGGCGGGCATTGATTTTGTCAAAAAGGGAACGGTGGGTCCACTATCTCCAAATCTTAATCAGGCCTTAAATCTTCCTAAGATGCTCTTTTTGCAAGGCCTGGTCAGAAAGCCTGGCAGCAGCCCGTGCACTGAAGGGATCTGTAAGCCAGGGACGGTCCTGGACTCTTCTGGCCGTGCTGGCTGTGCTGGCCGTGCTGGCTGTGCTACCCTTGAAGGATTCTATAACGTGACTGCACACATTTGTACTAAGGGTTGCAATCACTTATCATTGTCCTGTCCACCTTGTCTGTGGATCAGATGTAATGAGGGCACACCTGTGTGTCACATGGTGCAGAGTACCCTAAAATACTGTTAGGACCCACACCCCAGGTCATATGACCAGCCTTAAGAGTCCTCCTCAATGCATGATCTAGGTAGAATTATACAGGGGAATGTGTGTCATATTTAAAAGTGATTTATGTAACTCCGCCTGCATCGTTCCTAGATATATCTTTTATATGAGCTTATTAATTATCCTAAAGTAGCAACATTGTAAAACCAAGGGAAGATACACGTGGCTGCTCCAATTAAAAACAACACTGCTATCAGCAAGAATAACAAGAGTTGAGTATTGTAAGTGATAATGTTTATGGTAAATAGTGGGACATCTCTTGAAATAGAGCTGTGTGCCAGAACATGGTTAGCAAAAGCTTCGTCTGGCAGAACTAATGTGCCCTAATTGTTGTTTACAAAAATATTGTCCCACTGTTTGTGGAGTTTCTGTAATTACCTCCAGGCGTGTGATATTTTTGTAAATTATATTTAGGACACAATCTTTCCGTCTGACAACGAAATAGTAATCCTCCCAGGGAATCTTCATTATAGTCGAAAGCACTGAATTGTCCCACACACATGCAGGATCCTGAAGCACTTATAATTAAATATATATGTGTGTGCATGTGGATGTGTGCGTGTGTGTGTGTGTGTATGTGGATGGGTGTATGTGTGTGTGTTTGCGTGTGTGTGTGTGCGTGTGTGTGGATGTTTGTATGTGAGTTTGTTTGCGTGTGTGTGTGTGGATGTTTATATGTGTGTGTGCGTTGTGTGTGTGTGGATGTTTATATGTGTGTGTGTGTGCGTGTGTGTGCATGTGTGTGTGTCTCTGTGTGTGTGTGCATGCGCGCGTGTGGTATGTGTGTACAGATATTTGATTTGATTTGATTTGATTTGATTTGATTGGGATTTATAGAGCGCGTAGCTACCCTAGGGCATCCCAGCGCTAGTGATCAAAGCTCCAGCAAGGTGGAGAAACAGGGGAGAAGTGATCAGGGGAGATTTTAGGGGAAGAGCAAGGTCTTTAGTCGCTTCCTGAACCTGAGGTGGTTGTGTTCTTGCCTCAGAGAGAGTGGGAGGGAGTTCCACAGTCTAGGGGCATTGTAAGAGAACAGGCGACCGCCGGTTCTGGCCTTCCTGATATAGTATCTATAGGTATAGAAAGAGACAAAGAATAAAGAAACACTCTGTTACCAGAGGTCATAGTGAAGTTTGGCCCCCCAGGGCATCTGCTCTATAGTCTGACTCCTGGCAGTAATGTCTGATAAAGCTCTACATGGACTTCCAGGTGACATATACGAGAAATTGAAGTATTTCTAAATAAAGCAGCAGTAGTCGCTTTACGTCTTGTTGAATGGGCTCTAGGCTTACCAAACAAAGTCCCATTTATATAAATATAAGATAACAAGAGGTATTGACCCTCAAAATGGAATTGAATGAAATCGAAAAACCCATCAGTGGATCCATAGTTAGTAAAAAGATGATCTGATTATCAAATGTTTGCCATTTACTTTCATTGTAACTTAAATACCCTTTATTATCCAGAGATGTTAGCCTGCTCTGCTGGAAAAGTGGGCTCTGGAAAGAAGTTGGCAGGGGAATAGTTTGATTGAAATAGAACTCTGGCTTGGGTGAGTTCTCATTACAACTTTATCTTTATGGAAACTGTATATTGTTTCTAAAAGTGCAAAGTCTGAACTGATGCCGACCAGGAAAGCTGCATTCCAGGAAATATGTTGTAGGTGGCCTTATGAATAGGTTTAAAAAGAGGACATATCAATTTTGAAAGTAAAGTATTAAGGGCTAGATGTAGGTAAACTACATTTACGGATTCTAAAATACCAAATTTTACCGATTCGGTATTTTAGAATCAATAAATGCTATGTAGGTAATTACTCAATAAGTATTGATTCGGTATTTACCGAATCGTTAAGTACCGATTCGGTAATTCCCATTCATTCCTATGGGCCTTTAGGCCTTTAGGCCCATAGGAATGAATGGGAATTACCAAATCAATATTTACTGATTCGGTAAAAGGGGGAAACATTCAAGGGTGGCAGGGTGTCAATTTGAAACCCTGTTGCACCCCTGAATTGTGCATGGGTGCACATGTGGCAGACATACATACACTAAGGGCATGTATGTCTGCCACATGGCACTGTTATTAAATGCAAAAAAATGCATTTTTTAGGGTTTTCGTAATTTACCACCAGCTTGTAGTTGGTGGTAAATAACGAATCTTTACAGGTGAAAAGCACTCACTTGAGTGCTTCCTACATTTCAGATTCGGTAATTTTACAGAATCGGTATTTAAGAATTCAGTAATTTACCAAATTCTTAAATACCGATTCAGTAAATTACCAAATCTGAAATGTAGCCACCCACATCCCAAATGCCTAATACCGGTCAGTAACGGCCGAAATTCGGTAATTTCGGCCGTTACCGACCGGTATTAGGGTTCCTACATCTGGCCCTTACTTCACTTGGAGGGGAAATTCTCCTGACACAGGAAAGGCATTTTTAACTTCCTCAATTTAAAAAAAGCTTAACAACAGGGGCCTTGGAAAAGAGTTTTTTTAAAGGCATTTTTATATAAGTTGTATTGGGTGTCAGATATATCCTTATTGTCATAGATACTCGTTATAGCACTGTTAATATTTGTCGAGTTCCAGGAAAGGAAAGTCCAAATGGTGATTCTTAAATACTTACCCAATTAAAGAGTAAGATATGAGGATGTTAGAATCGGAGGAAAGTGTGTGTGCCTGGCACTGAATGCCACGTCAAAAACCCAACTAACTTAGGGCTAGATGTAGGTAAATAGTATTTACCGATTCGTAAATACCGAATTTTACAGATTCGGTATTTACGAATCGGTAAATGGTATGTACCTAAAAATTCGGTAAAAATTACCGAATCGTTCAGATTCGGTATTTACCGAAGCGGTATTTACCGATTCGGTAATTGCCATTCATTCCTGTGGCCCTGGAGGCCCATAGGATGAATGTCAATTACCGAATCTCAAAACAAAAGATTAGTCCTTCATTTCATTCCTTTCTAATCACCTTGGTGAGAACCATGTAGCTAAAAGAAAGTTAAAAGGATCATGGAAAAATTCTTTATGTACCCCTGCCGATAGTAGTGGAATAAGAAGTCTACAGCACAATGTTTTAGAAAAATGGGTATACTATTAACCGGTCATCTAAATTAAGAAATAAATACAAATAAAGAAGACCATGGCAAGCTGAAACCACCCATGGAGAAATTACTTCGGTATAATAACCCTAATTTCTGGTAGTATACCCCTCAGATGAACAGGGTTACCCAGGAAGTTTCACCATTGCTGATAGTTTATCCTTAGGGTTTATAAAATTGACCAGGGTATTTCATCGTTGAGACCCACACGATTCGTGCCCAAATTAAAAACCCACTTTCGTTCTTTAAGTATGAGATACTTCGACACATCGGTGATATGTGCAGGGATGTAGGGTTGCTCAATCACTGTCCATTGAAACTCCGTGGATGGATGGCCTCCAGAAAATGATGGATCAGTTTCGTGGCTTGTCTCTTACACCTGATGGTGCTCTTATGCTCAGATATTCTGGCCCTGATTTTACGAGTCGTAATCCCTATATATCTCAGCCCGCAGGGACATGTAATGAGATAGATAAGATTCTCACTATTGCAGTTTGTATATTTGGTTTGAATCCATGGTCTCGTTGTGACAATGTCTATTTCAGTTGACTTCCTAGTCTGTGGACATGATTGGCACGTGCCGCAGGGGTGGTGGCCTGTGACTGCGGGAAGGTCCCATAGAGACCCCAGAGCCCTGGGTGTCTCTTCTCGTGGTCTTGTATGAACCATTCGATCTCTAAGGTTCGGCCCCCTCTTAAACGAGAACAGTGGACTTTGTATTGACGCATGATCTGAGTTAAGGATAGACCAATGCCTTTTGACCACTTTCTGTATTTTATTAGATAGTGTTCCGAACGTGGTGACAAAAGTGAGCCTATCCAAAGGTGGCTTGGGGACAGATGGTTCTAAAAGGGCCAGACGGTTATTATTTTTGGCACATTTGAGTGAACGTTGCACCAGTCTAGGTGGATATTTTCTTGAGACCAGTTGTTCTTTAAGACCCATAGAGTGAGTCCTAAATGCTGTGGCGTTTGATCAGTTCCTCTGGACTCTGAGGAACTGCCCCAATGGTAAATTATCCCGTAGGGACTTGTGATGATGGCTGTCAAAGCATAGTAGGGAGTTCTTCGCCTGTGGTTTCCTGTACAGTTCAGATTGTAACCCCTCCGGAGTTACCGTAATAAGCAGATCCAAAAATGCTAGTTTGTCTCCACCTATCTCAACCGTGAAGCGAAGAAAATCATTTCTGCTGTTCAACCAAATCAGGAAATCGTGACATCTTTCACTAGTGCCTCGCCATACTACTAGGACAACATCGATGTACCTTTTCCATGTTCTGATACATTCCAAGAATGGGTTCGTGGTAACCAGTATGTGTTCCTGTTCAAAAGAATGAACATATAGATTTGCCAGACTGGGAGCGTAAACGCTCCCCATACTGGTACCCGATACCTGAAGGTACATTGTTTCCCCAAACCTGAAGAAATTACGCTTCATGGCTAGATTAGTACAGGCCATGATGAAATTGACTGGGTGATGCTGTCTAGAGTTCTGGATTGTAATAGGGACTGAATGACTTCAAGGGTTTCATCCTGTGGTATTGATGTGTATAGCGCTTCCACATCAAATGAAACAAGAAGATCACTAGTGATATCAAAGTCTATTTCTGGCAGAAGGCGCAGCACATCGGTTGTATCCTTAAGATAGGTAGGCATCTCTTGGACCATGGGACGCAGGAAATGATCAATAAAAGTCGATAAAGGCTCAAGGATAGACCCAATTCCCGAAATTATGGGGCGGCCTGGAGGCGGTCTTTGTTTTTTATGCACCTTAGGCAGGGCATAAAAATATGGGGTTACTGGGTGTGCAGTACATAGAAATGCCGCTTCTTGCGGCGTAATCCACACTTCAGATAACGCTTCTTCAGTCATGGTTGATATTGATATCTTCAGTTCTTCTGTTGGATCAACATCAAAGGGGCGGTAGGATCTCACGTCGCTCAATTGTTGCAGACACTCTGCACGATAGGTGCCAGTGTCCAGAAGGACAATGGCACCGCCCTTATCTGCCGGTATTATGGTCAGACTATTGTCCGTCGATAATGCCTTTAAAGCCAGCTGTTTGTCTTTGGGAAAGTTGTAAAACACGTTCTCTTGCTGTGTGAACAGATCTTCGATACTCTTCTCAATAGCTTGTTCAAAAGCAAGTACCTTAGGGGGCATTGAACGGGAAGGTGGGTTGAAGGTAGATTTCTTCCTCAGCCCAGTGTTTACCTCCCTAGTGTCTTGTGTGCCAGATTCCTGTTTGTTAGCAAAGAAGAAATGCAACCTGACTTTGCGTAGGAATTTAGCCAATTCCAAGCGTGTTTCAAAATGATAATTTCTATGTGTGGGAACAAAGCCCAAACCCCTGTTGAGTGCCTTTTCTTCAGTTTGTGTCAGTGTATGTCGACTCAGATGGATCACGAGCCCGGTTCCAAGCTGGTTGCAGCCTGCTCTTTGTGCTTCATTGTTGTGCTCCTCAGGTTCCTCGTTGACGATGTTGGGGGGCTGTAGTGCACCAGTGGTTGTTGTTGTTGACCTCTTCTCCTGCCTCGGGACCGTCCGCGACCAACGCCTCTTTCCTCCAACATCACTCGCAACAAATTAAAATCAACTCCTGTCTCTCGAAGGCAACAAAAGTCAAACTTGGGGTACCACAAGGCTCGATCCTCTCCCCGATACTCTCCCCGTCCCTCTTCAATCTCTTCATGGAGCCCCTCACAATCATCTTGAAAAAAGATGGAGTGAGTTAACACCTTTACGCGGATGATACCCAAATCTATTTCAAAATCAAGTCCCCTGATGACATCCAACACCTCAATACCACTCTAATGGAGATCCAAACGTGGTTCAACGTTAACCACTTAAAGCTCAACCCAGATAAAACGGAACTGATCCTAGTCGGTCCAAAAAGCAACCATCATCCTATCCAAGAGTGGCTCAAGAATCTGGTTCCCCTAAACTGCCCCCTCGTTCTATCTGACTCAGTTAAGTCTCTAGTCATCACCCTTGACAAGAACCTATCAATGGAGGCCCACATCAAAAACTCTGCAAAAAGTGCTCTTTTCTCTCTAAAACACCTCAAGAAATTGAAACCTTTTCTTCCCCATGATGACCTCAAGACAGTAGTTCAATCCCTGGTTCTCTCTAAAATTGACTACAGGAACGCCATCCTTACAGGGACTCCAAAAGCTCACCTAGCCCCTCTAAGGGCAGTGCTGAACATGGCTGCTCGACTTGTACCTGGAGTAAAAAGATTTGAACACATCATTCCAGCGCTCAACTCCCTCAAATGGCTTCCCATGGAAGAAAGATGTATTTACAAGCTGGCCTGCATCACACACAAAAACCTCCACTCTCCAGCTCCCAACTACCTGAGCAACAAACTGGTAAGAGCAGGTCAATCCAGAACACTGAGAAGCTCCAACTCACTCATTCTCATTCCGCCAAAAATGAAAAAGAAAACCACCCAATACCGATCGTTTTCTGGCAACGCTCCCAGGATATGGAACGCTCTCCCGGGAGTCCTCAGATGCAACCCCTCCTCCTCCTGTTTTAAAAGGGACCTCAAACTCCATCTCCTTAACAAATACTTTCCTGATCAATGTCAACTAACCTAGACCTCAATATTCCGAGTTGACTCCCATTCAAGGATTGTTGATGAACGGACTATGCTAATCACCTTATTTTTTTGTTGTTTTTTTCCTCTCCCCCTCCGTTGCACAGTTATTTATTGTTCATGCTGTATTCTTTATCCGTGGTTTGCTTACTTACTGTCAGCCTTCTAGGTAATGTAAGACCCTTCTGTTTTTCACAATGTGTATGTGAAGCGCTCTGATAGCTACGGGTCTAGCTAGCGCTATACAAAACTTATAAAATAAAAATAAATAAAAATATGATAGATGGTTCCAGGATGGAGGTCGCCCGCCCAGCATGCCATGCACCCTACGCAAGTTAAGTGCAGTATTGCGATGCAGAATAAAACCAGATTGGTCTGGATGACCTAGGGATTCAATCATTGTGACCAGCCGGTTGCCCAGAAGCTTAGCCAGAATCTTATGCTCTGCATTTAAAAGGGAAATCGACCTGTATGACCCACACCCAGTTTTAGGTTTCCCCTCCCTGTGAATAATGATTATGGTTGCTGTCCTCTGGTCCATTGGCAGGCACACTTTGTCTCATGCATCTTTGAACATAGATCTAAGATATGGGGCTAATCTGTCCGGTTTAAGTTTGTAGGGTTCAATCGGTATTTCATTAGGGCCAGTGGCCTTACCCGAATTGAGGGATCTGATTGCTGTTGCTATTTCTTCATTGGATATGCTCATGTCTAGGAAGTCAAGGTCATCCACTAAGAGCTTGGGCAACGTTATATCCGCTAACCTCTAACGGGAGTCTTCCACAGAATAGGGAGCTACTGAAGAGTAGACAGCGCCAAAGTGTGTCGCAAACATGTCCACAATATCTTGGGGATCCGTGAGGAGCTCACCAACTTGCCCATGAACTTCCGGCACTTGCCCACTCTTTCTTGTCCAACCACGCTAGTAGCTTTCCAGCTTTGTTTGCCACCTCATACAACCGCCCTTGTGCTGCTCTCCCCAGAGCTTTAGCCTGGTCCGTCGCCAACGCTCTATAGTCTTGCTGTTTGAGTTTGAGATGGTGAAGTTTGTCGGGCGTGATGTCTGATTCCAGGTCAGTTTCTACTTGGCTAATCTCCATTTCAATGGCCACTATCTCCCTCCGGTGGTCTTTCTTCTTTTCCAAAATTAAAGAGAGGGCCTGGCCCCGGATCTCCGTCTTAAAGGCCTCCCAGAAAGTCTGCTGGGACTCCACTGAGCCCCCGTTGTCAATAAAATGAATATCTATCGCCGCGAGGAGTTCCTTGCGGATTGTAGGATCTCGAAAATACCTTGGGTTGATGGGGCCACCCGTCTCACCTGTTTATAGTTGAGAACCACGTGTAGCCAAACTGGTGAATGGTCTGATATGCCTCTAACAAGATGTTTAATCTCACGGATGTTGGCGATTTGGGACACAGGGATCAAAAAATAGTCTATACGTGATAGGCTCCCATGTGCCCCAGGTTGAAAGGTGTGCTGCACAGTATTTGGATGATATGTCCTCCAACCATCTACCAATCCAATAGTCTCAAGGAATTCGTGGAGCCAACAAGAGGTGGAACTAATGTCACGGGAGGGATGGCGATCTAGCGTACCCGAGACAACTGAATTTAGGTCCCCTTCTAATATTAGTAGCCCCTCTGGAATAACTAACAATATCATACCTAGGTCTTTAAAAGTAGTAGCTTGTAAGCCAGGGGGCACATAGACCGACAGAAGTGTGACTGGGTGGCCTTCCTATGTGCCCGAGACCCCAATGGATCGCCCCCGGTCGTCTGTCCAAGTTGCCCGTATCACAAGGGGAAAAGATTTCTTCATCAGAAGACAGAAGGGCAGTGTCCCCGAGCCCGCTTTGCGGTATGGCAAGATAAGGCAGCAACCTTTTTAAATTTGAGAGATTGGGCTATTTTTAAACTTGTTGGGGGTACTTTGTTTTTTAACTAGAGGGGAGCAAGTCAGTCAAGTCAAGTCAAATAATTTATATAGCGCGCTACGTACCCAGAGGGTCTCAAGGCGCTTGAGGAAGGGTGGGGAATTACTTGTCGAATATCCAAGTTTTAAGTTGCTTTCTGAATGCTAGGTGGTTTTGAGTGAGGCGAAGGTGAGTGGGAAGTGAGTTCCAGGTTTTAGCTGCCAGGTAGGAGAAGGTTCTTCCTCCCATGGTGGTTTTGTTGATGCGAGATACAGCAGCAAGGGCTTGGTCGGAGGAGCGTAGCTGACGGGAGGGGGTGTAGAAGGAAAGTCGTGTGTTGAGGCATTCGGGTCCGAGTTCGTAGAGAGCTTTGTGTGCGTGGGTTAGGAGGCGGAATGTTATTCTCTTATTGATGGGGAGCCAGTGGAGGTTTTTCAGGTGACTAGAGATGTGGTCTTCACGCGGGATGTCTAGTATGAGTCTGGCTGATGCGTTCTGGATGCGTTGGAGTTTTTTCTGAAGTTTTGCGGTGGTACCGGCATATAGGGTGTTGCCGTAGTCCAGGCGGCTGGTGACCAGCGCGTGGGTGACCGTTTTTCTAGTTTCGGTGGGGATCCAGCGAAATGTTTTTTTGAGCATGCGAAGAATGTTGAAGCAAGATGATGAAACTGCGTTGACTTGTCTGTTCATCGAGAGTGTGGAGTCCAGGATGACGCCCAGGTTCCGTGCGTGGTCCGTCGGGATGGGTGCTTTTCCAAGGGCCTCTGGCCACCAAGAGTCATCCCAGGCGGAGGGGGAGGTACCTAAGATGAGGACTTCTGTTTTGTCAGAGTTCAGTTTCAGACGGCTGTGCTTCATCCATTCGGCTACTTCTTTCATCCCTTCATGTAGGTTGGTTTTGGCGGTGTTCGGGTCTTTGGTGAGTGAGAGGATCAGTTGAGTGTCATCAGCGTAGGAGATGATGTTGAGGTTGTGTTGGCGTGCGATGGTTGCGAGGGGGCTCATGTATACATTGAAGAGGGTGGGGCTGAGTGAGGATCCTTGTGGCACGCCGCAGATGACTTCAGTGGCCTCTGACTTGAATGGTGGAAGGCGGACTCTCTGAGTTCTTCCGGTAAGGAACGAAGTGATCCATTCCAGTGCTTTACCTTGTATTCCTATGTTTCTGAGGCGTTGTAGAAGGGTGTTATGACAGACTGTGTTGAAGGCTGCGGAGAGGTCAAGGAGGATGAGGGCGACTGTGTCTCCATTGTCCAGTAGAGTTCGAATGTCGTCTGTAGCTGCGATGAGTGCGGTTTCAGTGCTGTGTTTGGCTCGGAAGCCGGACTGTGAGGAGTCGAGGGATTTGTTTGTTTCGAGGAAGGCGGCGAGCTGGTTGTTGACAGCTTTCTCAATGACTTTGGCCGGGAATGGTAGGAGCGATATGGGGCGGTAGTTTTTGAGTTCGGTGGGGTCAGCTAAGGGTTTTTTCAGAAGGGCGCTGAGTTCGGCGTGTTTCCAGCTTTCCGGGAAGGTGGCGGAGTTGAGGGAGCAGTTGATGACGTCTCGGTGGTGTGGTGCTATGATGGAGTCTGCTTTGTTGAAGATATGGTGAGGGCATGGGTCTGTGGGGGATCCCGAGTGAATGGAATTCATCAGGCGGATGGTGTCCTCAGTGGAGATAGGGTTCCAGTCATTGAGGATGTTCAAGGGGGGTGAGGGTATGGCAGAAGGTTGGGAGGGTTGGTCTCCGGGTTGGTTGTCGAAGCTGTTGTGGATGTCTGCGATTTTGTTGTGGAAGAACGAAGCTAGGGAGTCGCAAAGGGTTTGAGAGGGAGTGATGTCGTTGGAGTTGGCAGAGGGGTTGGGTAAACTCTTTGACGATGTTGAATAATTCCTTGCTGTTGTTGTCGTTGTTGTCTAGTCGTTCTTTAAGTGCTGCTTTCTTGGCAGTCCGGATCAGTTGGTGGTGTGTGCGGGTGGCGTTTTTGAAGGCGTCCTTGGTGCTGGTGTTTGGGTCTCTTTTCCAGGCCTTCTCGAGGGAGCGACAGAGTTTCTTGGATTTCTTAAGATCATCGTTGAACCAGGAAGCGTTTTTGTAGTCTCGCTTAATTTGACGTTTTTTCAAAGGTGCTAGGTTGTCGGCGCTGTTGGTTATCCATTGGGTGAGGTTAATGGCTGCTTGGTTGGGGTTCGAAGAGAGGGCAGGGGGGTTTTGAAGAAGCGATGAGGAGATCTGGTCGATGGTGATTTTGTTCCAGTTTCTTCGCATGGTAGGTTGAGGATGGTTGTGGGATGTGGTCTTTTTGTAGATAAAGTGAACGCAGCTGTGATCCGTCCAATGGAGAGCTGTGGTGTGACTGAAGGAGATATGTTTGCTTGAGGTGAAGATGGGGTCGAGTGTGTGACCTGCGTAGTGAGTGGGGGTGTTAAATAATAATAATACTGCATTTTATAGAGCGCGAACAGCTACCTCGCTTGGAGGTGTCCCGGCGCTAGAGGAGCATAGTTGACCTAGAGGCAGAAAAAAGGAAGCTAGCGGGGTTGGGTGAAGAGCCACGTTTTCAGCAGCTTCTTAAAGCAAGGTTCAGAAGGAGCCTGCTGAATTTCTTGAGGTAAAGTGTTCCAAAGAGAGGTGACGTTTGCCGAGAAAGTCCGACCGCCTAGTCGAGCCTTTTTCGATCGTGGGACGGCCAGCTGAACACGGCAGTTGGACCGAAGTGCACGTGTTTGGGCATATCTTGGGAGGCGTTTTTTCAAATACTCTGGGCAGGAGCCATGCAGAGATCTGAACGCTAGCGTAAGTGCTTTGAATTTTATTCTGCTGGTCACTGGCAGCCAGTGCAGAGAGCGAAGATGCGGAGAGACTGACTGCCTGAGAGGAATTCGCAGTAACAGTCTCGCAGCCGCATTTTGGACTACCTGGAGTTTTTGCGTCAGGCATTTGGGTTGGCCAAGGTAGAGTCCATTGGCGTAGTCCAGCCGAGAAGTAACAGTGGCGTGAATAACCGTTTTCCGGCAGCTCTCCGGGAGGAGTCTCAGGATTTTTCGGAGATTTCTCAGTTTGCTGAAGCAGCAACCGGCGACTTGTTGGATGTGGGAGGTGAAGGACATGCTATCGTCCCATCTAACTCCAAGGTTTTTTGCCGAGCGGCTGGGTGAGGGGGCTGGGCCCATCTCCGTTGGCCACCAAAGTTCTGAGGCGGGGATGGGGCCTCTGCCAAAGAAGATCACTTCGGTCTTATTGGCGTTTAATTTTAATTTATTCGTGTTCATCCAATGGGCAATGTCTTGGAGGCAGCCTTTGAAGTTCGAAAAGGACTCCTGCGTCATCTCTGAGTACGGAAATACCAACTGGGTGTCGTCGGCATAAGAAATTGCCTTGACACCCCAGTTGGCAATCAACGTAAAGAGAGGCGCAAGGTAGATGTTGAACAAAAGGGGGCTGAGGGCCGACCCCTGCGGAACTCCACAGCTGAGGGCCTTGGGGGCTGAGGAAATCGTCCCTAGTGCCACCTTTTGTGTTCTCTGGGACAGATAGGAGTGAATCCATCCCAGCGCCTTGTCCTGGATGCCTATCTCGGCCAGCCGGCTGAGTAGTCTGGCATGGTCCACCGTGTCGAAGGCGGCCGACAGATCCAGGAGTACCAGCATTGCTGAGTTACCTGCATCCATCGACCACCTTACTGATTCAGCTACCTCAACAAGCGCTGTTTCCGCGCTAAAGCCGGGTCGGAAGCCTGACTGTGTCTTGTGTAGTACCTTGTTTACTTCTACAAATTTACTTAGTTGGCGCTGTAGGATTTTCTCTAGCATTTTCCCAGGGGCGGCTAAGAGTGATATAGGGCGGAGATTACACGGTCTTCTGGATCTCCATTAGGCTTTTTCTTTAGTGGGAGGAGAGTGGCATGTTTCCAGACATCTGGAAATATACCCGAGGTGATGGATGAGTTCCAGATGTGTTGTAGTGTAGGCGCTACAAACTCAGCAATGGAGCTCCATAATTTTGCTTGGCATGGATCGTCTGGGGATCCGGATTTGCATCGAATGAGTTCTTCTCTTGCCTCGCTCAGAGGAATATTCATAAACTGGGTGAAGGTCTCGCTAGGCTCGTCTTTAATCGCGAGGTCCTGTTTTAACGTATTTATTTCTGGTCCAAAAGATTCATACACCTTTTTGATCTTTTGGTCAAAGAACTCGGAAATTTGCTCGCAGAGAGTAGTTGTTGGTGAGACCTCCCTCTCAATGCACTTGGGTTTAAAAAACGACTGTACCACTTTGAAAATCTGTTTTGCCAGATTGCTCTGCCTGAGAGATAGAGTCCGCATAAAATTGTTTTTTACTTTTCCTAATGGTTTTCCGCAGTTTTTTGGAGGCTTCCTTATATATCGTTCTTTCTTCCAGGCCATAGTTTGCTCTCCATAGCCTTTCCAGCTTTTTGCAAGCTGCTTTCTCTTTCCTTAGGTCCTGCGAGAACCAGGGCGCTGAGTGGGAGTCTCTCTTTGATAATGCTCGTGAAGCCGGAGCAATGGAGGAGACCATCTTTCCGATCCACTCATTGAGGAGCTGGGCGTCTATGTTGGCAATATTGGTCAAAGATGGGGTAGTTAGTGCCAAGGCAGGGCCCATAGTGTCGGGGGTCAGCTTTTTCCATTGTCTCTTCAAGAAGTAACATTTGCTTGAAGCAGGAATGTCATAGACCATGTTTAGTGTAAATGGGACCAGAAAGTGGTCTGACCATGTCAGAGGGAGTGGTGCCTCGGGCAACACATTCTTCATGTTAGAGAAAATTAGATCAATCGTGTGGCCTCCTGTATGTGTAGGGCCCTCATTTACCAGTCTAAGACTGGCAGTATTTAGTGTTGCTCTGAGCGTCTCTGCCATGGCACAGTCGGACTTGTCCATGTGGATGTTGAAGTCTCCTACCACAATGAATTGGGGGTGGAGGAGAGAGCTCTGAACAATCGTATCAAGTAGGGTGTGAAGGTTGAGGTCTAAGCCGCCGGGGGGGCGATATATCACCAGTCCTGCAAGCGATAGCTGAGGGCTAACCTGGAAGCAAAAGTGAAGGCCTTCAATTCCCTGAATAGTGGTCGGGGCCGAGGATGTTAGCATTAGCTGCCCTTTAAAAATAATGGCTACGCCACCGCCTCTTTTTGTCCCGGAGCGGTTGGCGAGACATATTTTAAATCCCAGAGGGACTGCTAATGCAATAGAGGTCATGTTGTCCTCCTTGATCCAGGTTTCTGTTAGAAACAGGATATTCCATTCTTGCTCTTCTAGTAATAACCAAACATCATCTGCATGTTTGGCTAGGGATCTGCAGTTCAGTAGGCCAGCTCTAAGGCTTATGTGAGTAGGTAGTTTACGGCAGGGGGGCCTTACAGAGTCTTTATTGCCAAAAACTATTTCACAGTTGCCACAGATCTGCGGGGGTTGAAGGTCAATTGATCTATAGTGTGAGAGCAGCAGTTGGATGGGGGAGCAAATGTCCTTAGGTCCTCACCTGACCACACTATCCTTCCACCTTGAGTTCTGTGACCGGCAGCATAACTGGCCCTGGCCGCGGTCTGGTCGCGGACGGGCGCAGACGGGCTTGCCTTAGGCGCGCCTTTGGCGCGCAAACGGCGCTCCCGCTGCGCTCTTCCGCTGCGCTTCCGATAGAAGCACATAGTAAATAGGGGATGGGTGGAGGGCGTGGCCTGGCGGTTAGTGGGCGTGTCCTGGGTGTCCCGGGGGGGGCGTCAATACCAGGAAGTGTGTTGACAAGTTGTTTGAGTCCAAGGTTGGCAAGATTGTCCAGAAGGGTGGTGGCATTGCTGTCGTTGCTTCTTCATTGGTGGCCTTCCCGCCTCGGTCTGACGCGGTGTTACTACCATTGCGCGGAGGGCGGGGAAGACAGAGCCAGGTACTTCTGGTCGGTATGGTCAGCGCTCTAGTTGCCGGAGGAGCATTTCCTTAAATCCCTCATGCCTCTGCAGCCGCGCAGCAGAAGCGCGCAGCGGGTGCGCCAAAGGCAAGCCCGACTGCGCCCGTCCGCGGCCGACCGGGGCTTGGGGCCAGAACCCCTGTTGGATTTTTAAAACTGGACGCCATTACAGTGCTCAGAGGCTTGGTGTGCTCTGTTCCATGATGGATGAACAGTGTAAACACAGCATAAAGACAGAGGGTAAGAGCTGGCAATGCAGCCACTGCTCGTTTAGGGTGAATGTACTAGCAGAGGATAAGGAGGCAGGCCCCTCAGTCAGGCTCTCCTTATCAATGGCAGATCATAGAGGAAGCATAGAATTGGGATCTGTGACCATCTGATAGAGGGTCAAGTAGAGGCATTATTCCTCACAGAGACCTGTCTGGATGTGGATTCTGGCACTCCCTAGTGGATATGGGATTATGAGAGCGGACACTGTCCGGCAGAGGAGGGGGCATTGCAATCATCCATAAACATGATATTCAGTGCTCTCTTGAGCCAGCTAATATAGAAGACAGTGAGGCAGGCTTTTTTACGATTAGGATAGTCACTAACTATGTCATCAAAGGGCTGTTGGTCTATAGATCTCCGGGACCCTATATGAGGTTTTCACCTAGTTTGATTGAGTACCTCATTCAACCTGGCCTACGGTATGAAAAGCTACTGGTATTGGGCGATTTAAATGTGCATTTTGATGACTCACCCAACTCTGGGGCTCAAGAGATTTGCCAGGAATTGGCAGCGTTACAATTAATTTTAAAATCAGAACTTCCCACGCATAAGCTGGGTCATTTACTTGACCCTATTTTTGCCAACTGGGGTGCTTTAGAAGTGGAGCCCCTGCTTCCAGTTTTGTGGTCCGATCACTTCCTGATTCCTTTTACTGCAAAGTTGCCCTTGCCAAAGGCACAGGAGAAAGTTAAGATCGGCATAAAATATAGGAAGTTGGCTGGTTTTTCTCAGGGGAATTTTAATCAGGCCCTCCTAATGGAAGTGCCACCCTGTGGCTTGGACGCAAACCTGGCTTGTGAAGCCCTAGAGAGACGCATCATGGGTGCACTTGATTGCATCGCACCCTGGTCACAAAACATGTCTAGTAAAAGACTCAAATCAGCCCCCTGGTTTGGTGAGGAGCTAAGAATTGCCAAGTCAGCATGCAAACGCCTAGAAAGGCGCTGGAGGAAAGATTTGTCAGTCCACTTGTAAAAATGAATATAAAATTAGCCTTAAGAACTATCACTTGCTCATCCGAAAGGTCAGGGCAGCTTATTTCAAGGGAAGGATTGAAACAGCTGAGAATGCAACCAAAGAGATGTTTAAGGTTTACAAAGAGATATCCTCCCTGGCGACCACTGCAGCGCCCGTTGCAGGCTCTGAGGAATCCTGCAATCGAGTCGCCGAGTACTTTGCAGAGAAAGTAGAGAAAATGTACTCCTCCTTTCCAGACTCCGCTCGTGATGGCGACAGGGTTGAGGTGAATCTGCTGAGGTTCTGGAAATACAGCGTCTTCACAAATTTTCCGTACCCCCTCCAGACACTCTTAAGCAGATAGCCATCAGTATTAAATCTGGCTCACCAAGGGATCCTGCTACCCCTAAGGTGCTTGTAGGGAGTATTGAGATACTCGATCCATTTATGAGACATCTTTTAGAGCTTTCTTTTAGTTTAGGAGTAGTCCCCAAAAAAATGAAAGGAGGCAGTTGTTCTCCCATTTCAAAAGACACACTAAAATTAGTATGGATCAGCTTGACAATCTGCGACCTATCTTCCTGCTCCCATATTTTTCTAAGGTTGCGGAGAAGGTAGCTAATATACAACTTACGGCACATATTTGTAAAAATAACCTTATCCATCCAACTCAGTCAGGCTTCCGGGCCCTCCATTCCACAAAATCCACCCTATTGTTTTTGATTGAGATCATTCGCAAATATGTGGACGAAGGGCAGACGGCGGCCTTAATTCTTTTAGATTTAAGTGCCGCTTTCGACACTGTTACCCATCATACCCTGCTGCAAGGCCTCAAGAAAGGAGGTGTAGCAGGTAGTGTCTTGAAGTGGATGGAATCCTTTTTGTCTGAGCGCAGTTTTCAAGTAGCGCAGGGAGTTTACTACTCCAGAGACATCAAGCTGACACAGGGGTGCATCAGGGCTCTACCCTGAGTCCGACACTGTTTAATCTTTATGTCTCCCCCTTGGCTAAAATCTCAGATGAATTTGGGATTAAAGCCCTGTCCTATGCCAACGACACCCAGCTGGTGGCCTCCCTTACCCAAGCACAGGATGGGGATGCCTTCAATTTTGGGTCCTGCCTTCAAGAACTGGCTGTGTGGATGGCAAATAACTGCCTGAAATTGAATGGCAACAAGACCGAGGTGCTGGTTATAGGGAAGGCTCCATCAGTGTGGTCGTCGGCATGGTGCCCCCAGACCTAGGTCCTACCCCCACGCCTTGTGAACAAGCTAAGAACCTTGGGGTATGGGCGGATAACAAGCTTTCTTTTGACTACCATACCAGGCGGGTGGCAGGTGCCTGTTTTGGAATTTTATGGGGTCTACGGAAAACTTTAGACGCTCCTCCCACGGCATCGAGGAAGACTATCGTGCATGCTTAAATGAACTCTCGCCTGGATTATGGCAACCTTTTGTATCTGGGTGCAACTGCTACATTTATGCAGAGATTGCAGTGCATCCAGAATGCAGCAGCAAGACTGGGTCTTATGCTTCCAAAGAGAGCCTCAGCAAAAAGGGCTGTGGCCTCCCTGCACTACACTGTACTGGCTTCCAATTAGGGAGAGAGTACAGTTTAAGGCCCTGTGCGTTAGCCACCGGATTATACAAAGGAAGTAAAGACACCCCTCCTAGAAGCCGGAATCCAAGATAACGCTCTTTACTGAACCACGTCCTTCCTCTCCGGCAGAACCCAGAGCGTCAACATCTGCGGCTCCCCCAGGGCTCAGCCCGATGCTGTTCAATGTCTACATGGCCCCCCTCGCACGAGTGGCCCGCCATCACGACCTCAACATCATCTCCTACGCCGACGACACCCAGCTCATCCTCTCCCTCACCAAGGACCCACGCACCGCCAAAACCAACCTCCACGAGGGAATGAAGGCCGTCGCCAACTGGATGAGGAGCAGCCATCTGAAGCTGAACTCGGACAAGACGGAGGTCCTCATCCTCGGACCCACCCCCTCAGCCTGGGACAACTCCTGGTGGCTGACCACACTGGGAACAGCAGCAACACCCACCGACCATGCACGCAATCTAGGATTCATCCTCGACTCCTCCCTCTCCATGTCGAAGCAGGTCAATGCTGTCTCCTCCTCCTGCTACAACACCCTCCGCATGATCGGCAGGATCTACAAGTGGATCCTGACCGAAACAAGAAGAACGGTGGCCCAAGCCCTCGTCAGCAGCAGGCTGGACTACGGCAACGCACTCTACGCAGGAATCCCCGCCAAACACCTACGACGACTACAACGCATCCAAAACGCCTCCGCCCGACTGATCGTCAACGTCCCCCACCGCAGCCACATCACCCCCCACCTAAGAGACCTACACTGGCTCCCCGTCGACCAGAGGATCACCTTCTAGCTCCTCACCCATGCACACAAAGCACTCCACAATGCCTGACCAGCCTACCTGAACAGCAGACTCAGCTTCCACACCCCCACCCGCCAGCTCCGCTCCGCCAGCCTCGCCCTCGCAGCTGTCCCCCGCATCCAACTAATGACCTCCGGCGTCAGATCCTTCTCCTGCCTCACCGCCAAGGCCTGGAACACCCTTCCTACCCACATACGGCAGACCCAAGACCTACTCGCCTTCAGAAGACTCCTCAAGACCTGGCTCTTCGAGCAGTAAACACCCCCCTCCCCTCAGCGCCTTGGGACCCTTATGGGTACGTAGCGCGCTCTACAAATTGATTGATTGATTGATTGACTGATTGATCAAGGAAGGTCGCAGTATTTAATAGAGCAAAACCAAAGAGGATGATGGACGGAGTGTTGAACATTGCAAGCACTCACCCCCAGTCACAGATCTGGGTTTAATCCATCATCATTCTTTAGCTCACTCTACCAGCCCAGTTCAGACACGGCCATATGCAAATCAGTCTTGACGCTGTGCCTCATGGGAACAGTCCAGCCCGAACTGCCAAGCCATGTCTTCCTTGGACCGGAAACAAGCATCCTAGGACCGGTTTCTGGCATTCCAGCCGTCTTCAGCCCGGCTTGCTTGAATCCAGTGGCAAAGTGAGCAAGGGACTCACGTCTGAGCATACGGTGCCAACTTAGGGCGAATAAAGCAAACACAAGGGGATGATGGACGGAGTGTTGACCATTGCAGTTCGGGCTGGACTGTTCTCATGGGGCACAGGGTCAAGACTGATTTGCATATGGCTGGGTCCAAACTGGAATGGCATGGTGAGCAAAATAATTATGGATTTAGGCCCAGACCTCTGTACTGGGGTGAATGTATGACATTGTTCTGCATTCTGTTCATAATAGTGCATGAAACTCGACAACAAAACTCCAAACTTTACCTTTTCTCATTTGGAGCCTCTGCGCCTTGTTGCAGAAGAGAACATGTTTGAATGCTGGACTGTAGCTTGTAAGGGGCAGTGGGAAAAACTGTCAGGAAGTAAAGCAGACCTTGGACATGTGTGAATGCAGCCTGTGAAAGGCAAGCACTGAGAGAATGAGTTCCCCACCATACACCCAGGGATAACCCTTCTTTGTCGATAGTATGCCTGAAGGGCAGCTAAACGAAAGCCTGCCTCAGTGTCCGGCCACCGGGCTGGTTGCATTTTAAACCGGGGGCCTCATTGCTGCACGTCCTGTCAATGACCTGGGACAAGTTTTGTTTTTGAGAGGGAACAGCTCAGCAGAACATGCATGATAACCTTACATTCAACTGAGATTTACCGACCTGGAGAAGCGATGCAGCAGAAGACATCGAATTCTGGCCCCAAACACGGTCACCTCTCCTGCTAGCCTCAGATTTGCCTGTGACAAGTGGGAGAAGCCTTGAGGTTGCCTTCAAGACAATCGATGGCCGCCTCCTGCCTTGAGGAGGAAGGTCCCTGGAGATGACCCGAGATGCTGAACGAGAGGAGTGAGGTCAATGCACCTTGGATCCGAGTCAACCACCAGGTTTTATTGTAGGATCTTACACTCTTTGGAAGCCTCAGGCAGATCAACCTATATAAACCGTGCAGATATTTCAGGCAGGCATGGGTCCGAAGGTATGTACCTTCACTCTGGCCTCTGGTGCACGTCCGACTCCTCTCCAAGGGGCAGTAGAAATATAACTTCCTGGATTTAAAAGCTGAACCTCTACTAGCTCCCAAACACACTAGTAAGTCCTTGAAGGCAGGAAGTAAGGTCAGAATTGCAAGGTCAAGGTAAGAGTCCTCGTAAATGCAGCCTCCAGGCTCAGCATCCATTGTGGGAAGCGGGGGTGATTGAAGACAGGCTATCCTGGGGGTCCAGTGCTAATAGCAGGACAACCTTATTTAACACACTGTTCAATAGCACTGGTGATCCCATGTACAATGTGCATCTATCGGGCAGCCATTGCACAGTCAAGGCACCCATGACAGCAGAGGAGTGAGGTAAGCGATGACGAAGTGTGGCAAGCGATGACGAAGTGAGGGAAGCGATGATGAAGTGAGGCAAGCGATGACGAAGTGAAGTAAGCGATGACGAAGTGAAGTAAGCGATGATGTAAATGTAAATGTAAATTGATACTTGTATAGCGCACTACTCACCTGCAAGGGTCTCAAGGCGCTTGTACGAATACCGCTGTGGAACCCGTCCTGGCTTTCCCTGTGAGGCGTCCACTCCTGGGCACCCCCAAGGTGGAGGCCAGGCATCCTTAGCGTTGTGGGGGCCGTTGTGGAGATTAAGCAAGCTATTGCCCAGAGTTGCAGAGTGGGACTCCATGATTGGAATAGGCACCGAGGCGAGAATTATCCGGTCCGTGGAATTTTGAGCACAAGACCCGCTGAGGCGGGGAATTGAACCCTGGTCCCGGGCTAGACTTCTGCATCAGGGTCTGCCGCTCTAACCATTGAGCCACACTTCTCCACTGATGAAGTGAGGAAGTGAGGTAAGCGATGACGAAGTGAGGTAAGCGATAACAAAGTGAGGTAAGCGATGACGATGTGAGGTAAGCGATAACAAAGTGAGGTAAGCGATGGCGAAGTGAGGTAAGCGATGACGAAGTGAAGTAAGCGATGACGAAGTGAGGAAGTGAGTTAAGCGATGACGAAGTGAGGTAAGCGATAACAAAGTGAGGTAAGCGATGACGATGTGAGGTAAGCGATGGCGAAGTGAGGTAAGCGATAACGAAGTGAAGTAAGCCATGACGAAGTGAGGAAGTGAGGTAAGCGATGACGAAGTGAGGTAAGCAATAACAAAGTGAGGTAAGCGATGACGATGTGAGGTAAGCGATGACGAAGTGAGGTAAGCGATGACAAAGTGAGGAAGTGAGGTAAGCGATGACGAAGTGAGGTAAGCGATGATAAAGTGAGGTAAGCGATGACAAAGTGACGAAGTGAGGTAAGCGATGACGAAGTGAGGTAAGCGATGATAAAGTGAGGTAAGCGATGGCGAAGTGAGGTAAGCGATGACGAAGTGAAGTAAGCGATGACGAAGTGAGGAAGTGAGTTAAGCGATGACGAAGTGAGGTAAGCGATAACAAAGTGAGGTAAGCGATGACGATGTGAGGTAAGCGATGGCGAAGTGAGGTAAGCGATGACGAAGTGAAGTAAGCCATGACGAAGTGAGGAAGTGAGGTAAGCGATGACGAAGTGAGGTAAGCGATAACAAAGTGAGGTAAGCGATGACGATGTGAGGTAAGCGATGACGAAGTGAGGTAAGCGATGACAAAGTGAGGAAGTGAGGTAAGCGATGACGAAGTGAGGTAAGCGATGATAAAGTGAGGTAAGCGATGACAAAGTGACGAAGTGAGGTAAGCGATGACGAAGTGAGGTAAGCGATGATAAAGTGAGGTAAGCGATGACGAAGTGAGGTAAGCGATGACGAAGTGAAGTAAGCAATGACGAAGTGAGGAAGTGAGGTAAGCGATGACGAAGTGAGGTAAGCGATGATGAAGTGAGGAAGTGAGGTAAGCGATGATGAAGTGAGGTAAGTGATGACGAAGTGAGGTAAGCGATGACGAAGTGAGGAAGTGAGGTAAGCGATGACGAAGTGAGGTAAGCGATGATGAAGTGACGAAGTGAGGTAAGCGATGATGAAGTGAGGTAACTGATGACGAAGTGAGGTAAGCGATGATGAAGTGAGGAAGTGAGGTAAGCGATGACGAAGTGAGGTAAGCGATGACGAAGTGAGGTAAGTGATGACAAAGTGAGGAAGTGAGGTAAGCGATGACGAAGTGAGGTAAGCGATGACGAAGTGAGGTAAGCGATGACGAAGTGAGGTAAGTGATGACGAAATGAGGTAAGTGATGACGAAGTGAGGTAAGCGATGACGAAGTGAGGTAAGTGATGATGAAGTGAGGTAAGCCATGACGAAGTGAGGAAGTGAGGTAAGCGATGATGAAGTGAGGTAAGCGATAACAAAGTGAGGTAAGCGATGACGATGTGAGGTAAGCGATGACGAACTGAGGTAAGCGATGACGAAGTGAGGTAAGTGATGATGAAGTGAGGTAAGCGAGGACACAGTGAGTTCCCCTGCGGGTCACGGGGAGTATCAGCGTGAACTAAACCCTGTCCTTCTATCAATCAATCACTCAATCAATCAATCATAGCATTTGCAAAGCGCACCACTTACCCGTGAGGGTCTCAAGGCGCTGGTGGGGGGTGGGGAATGCTGCTACTGCTCGAAAAGCCAGTCCTTCTACCTTTGCCCCTCTCAGTCAAAACATGGAGGAGGGGGCACGGTACTCTATTACCTCATACATGCCCACCCCAGGGGCTGTATGTCGGGGCAGTGGAGAGATGCTGGCCTACCTTAAGCAGCACCGATCTTTAGGAGGCCAGGAGCCCTTCCTTTCATCCTTAGCTCAGCATTTCATGTTGACACCTCCCTGAGGAGGGAGGCCCCCTGGAATGGTGGCTCCACCCTTGCCTTGAAGATCACACCTGCCACAGACATTATCTCGCCCTCATGATAGCTGATGCATGAACGTTTGATGAAGGAACCCTCCCCCTCCACTCTGACCAGAAGCCAGGGTTCTTCACACTGACCTCGGCTCCGAGACTTTTCTTCTAAGCGCTGTATTGTGAAGGCGGCTTAACTTGCGCGGGTGTCGGTGGCGGGTTTAGTTCAGGTCCTCCGAGGAGCAGGTGTGCGCTTTACCAAACGCTGCTCTGTATCCTGGGGCGCGAGCAGGGGCCAGGAGTTTGGGGTGCATGCCTTCGGACTGCATCATAGGTTCAGCCCCATTACTGAAATGGGTATATGGGTCTGCAGGCACTCCTATGGATGTCACGAATCATATGATAAAATGCAAGATTCAACATTATAGTGGGGCCTTCAGAATGGGGAGATACACCCTACTTCCCCCAACTATCAATACAAGATTGAAACAAGCAATTTACAAAATTCGAAGCACACGTTCCTCAAGTCAAATTATAGTATGATACACTGTACACAACATATATCACAGCACGGCAGGCTTCTGTATCTTCTCATATGCTTTTTATTCCATCCACTCCGTTTAGCTAACACGTTTCGTCGCAACTGGGCAGCCCCTAGGACTTCCTCAGGGTTAAAAGTAATACAAATACCAATGTTGTAATGCACACACGGTATACAGTATGAGTACATGAAGTTCCTAATCCCTGTGCAACATTACACCTTTACAAAACTCTTGAAATAATTATTTACAATTAAAGGCATATTATATATGCACTTATTCAGGTAAACAAAAATCAGCTGACCATACTAATAACAGCAAGATACCTACCGCAGGGGTAAAACATTGGGCTCTATTCAAAGTTATCCAGTTGAAGTACAGCAATGGTGAACACAGTTGTCTAAAGGGTTTTATTAATGTGGCTCCTGCAGGATGTGCAGACGTGCACAGGATAATACGAACAAATGTGGCACTATTTCAAACAAGATGTATACCATCCTTACTAATATCAATTGCAACACCAAATTTGTTATCTATGTTATTGCATGTAAATGTGGGAAGATTTACGTGGGTAGTTCGATAAGGCCATTAAGAGTTCGTATTAGTGAGCCATCTAGCATTCAGAAAGCAACTGAAAACCTGGATATTCGACAAGTAATTCCCCACCCCATCAAGCGCCTTGAGACCCTCTGGGTATGTAGTGCGCTATATAAATTATTTGACTTGACTTGACTTGACTTGACTTGACTTGAGGAGCGTGTGCTTCGAATTTTGTAAATTATAGGTTCAGACTCATGTCCATCCGTGTTCGGGGACCCTCCCCTCGCTTTCTTCCTTGGGTATGCCCAGGTGGGAAGTAAGGCTTGGGTGCCAGTCTGTGGTTTGCATTCTGGCACTCTGGCAGCTGGCCCTAGGATGCCCTTGTCTGTACCAGCTTTCTGCAGCCCCTGGGCCTTCTTCGGTGTCATGGGAGACGCAGGTTACTTTGGCGAGGCGTTTGATTGGTGATATCAAAAAGGCACAGATTATTTTATTTATATTGTTTTTAATGTTGAGAGAATGGTGTTAAATATATTCAAAAGAGAAAAAAAGAATAAAGGGGCTATAACTAGGCTGTCTGGTTTTAGGTTTAAACCTATAATAACTGATAAAACCCCACCGAAAGACAAATAACCATCACCGGTGTAAACATATAAACACTGAAAAAACACCTTCTCGACCACAAACTAAGTGCCATTCAAAGAAAGTAAAAGTTGAGTGAAAGAGTAATTTATATTTCTTCCTGAAGGGGCCAATACAATGAAACTTTGTTATACAAGGCAGCAGCAAGAAAAAATGGGATAACATTAAGCTGCTTGAGTTTTGTTGTGAAGGGATGTTACTAAAATATTGCAGTTTTTCGAAGCATGTTTTTGGTCTTATTTAGTTATTTTAAAAAGCTGTAGAGAATCAGGAAATATCAAAATCATATTTGATACTTTGGCTACATTTGATTTCACTGATAAGTAAAGTGGCAGGTATTATAATAATCTTTCCCAATATGTACCATCACATTTACCCCCAGACCGAGAATAGGCGAAATCCGTTGATACATCAGCCACCTTTTCTAGCGAGTCAGTATTGATTGTAGGTGAATTGCCAAATACCCCAGGCTTTAAACTTTCATTGCAAAGTGTAGTGACAGGTATATATGGAAAAAATGTTGTCACCAAGCATCTGAGATAGTGGTGAAAACATGACACCAGAGGTTGGTAAACATGGAATGCAGTGTCACTTGGATTGTTGCTGGAAAAAGGTCTCACCAAGTTCAATAAAGATTGGAGTGATATTGTTTGTATTTGCAGTAGTTGAGCTGCGTATATGAAAAATTTGTATGATGACCTGTCAAAATAGCTACGTGAGCTGAAGTGCGTCCTGTAAGAGATCCTTGTCACTTGCTAGATGGTATGTTAAAAGCATCTTTACAATCTTCGGAGTTAATGAAAGATGCTATTGACTTTGTAGTCTATTTGGGTACACTGTTTTGTTATGAATGGGAACTAGAATGCAAATATTTCTAATTTTGTGCTTTGTGTGGCATCAAAGAAAGAGTTATCCTAGCTGTGTCATTTAGCCGGTGGTTCTCAGTCCTAGAGGCTGTGAATGCCATATTATCCATGTGGCGACCGCTTACAGAATTTTTGCTTAGTGATGATGCCAAAGGCAAGAAATGTGATGATCTTTGGTCACATATTAATAGTGATGTGAAAAAAGTACAGTCTACTGCATGCCTAGGTTTTTACAGGAAAACAGGACTGCTG
This sequence comes from Lissotriton vulgaris, assembly GCF_964263255.1. Taxonomy (NCBI): domain Eukaryota; kingdom Metazoa; phylum Chordata; class Amphibia; order Caudata; family Salamandridae; genus Lissotriton; species Lissotriton vulgaris. The sequence goes on along the minus strand of NC_141693.1, from coordinate 2,018,438,598 downwards.
TAGTAGACTTAATGAAAATACTCTCAATGGGAGAACGAAAGGTGATAGGGAAGGTGCTTATACCTTTGACAATTGTCTTAACCATAGTAGGATAGACTATGTCATTTGCAGCCTTAGTCTATGGCAATGGGTATGGGATATGAAAGTTGAGGGTAGATTGGAAAGTGACCACAATCCCCTCTGTGTGACCCACAATTGGTGGTCAATCATGCCAGGTAGCCAGCAATTGAATGATGATCTAATGCCCATAATGACTAACGATATGCGTAGACTTAATTGGCCAAGTGTTTTTGCGAACACAGATTCAATGGACTTTATAAGTTCTGAGTTGGATGCTGCAATCGCTGAAATGGAATCTGAATACTCCGTTAACCCAGGGTCTAGGGAAATAACGGATATACACAACAAGCTCTTTACCCTCATAAGACCACATAAGCACGTAAGACAAACAGGAAACAACCACCTAAACCAGCTAGGTGGTTCAACCACCAGTGCAGGGAAGCCAGGTTAGCCTTAGGTAGCGCTATTAGGAAGAGGGATAGGGAAGCCATTAGTAAGGCCAGGAAGCATTACAAGGCTAGTTTATTACTAGCGAAAAAAACATGGGATGAAGAGTATTGGGCTGAGTTGAAGGAAGCGTCAGGGGTCAAGGACTCCAGGTTATTTTGGAAATTATTAAAGTGGGGTAGAGGTGGCACTCCGAATAAACCCGATAACAATGTCGCTGAGGGTGCATGGGTGGAATACTTTAAACCCCAATATGCAGAATCCAAGGAGGTTGGGCCCGTGAAAACGATTCCAGTGGTATTTGCAACTGGGAATTTGTTCTCTTTTAAAGAATCAGAAGCTGCAATATGTGCTGCCCAAGGAGGAAGGGCCCCGGGTCTTGACAGGATACCCTCTGATGTCTTTAAAAATGACATGGGTTGGTGGGTCAGGTATGTTTCTCTTCTGGGAAATTCTATCGCCAGAGGAGCTGAAGTTCCAGAAGTATGGAAGGGGGCGATCATTATACCCATTTATAAAAAGGGGGATAGGTCCCTCCCGGCTAACCATAGGCCGATAAGCTTGATTGCCACCATTCAAAAAGTGGTAGGGAGAATGGTGGTAAACAAGCTAATGGATTGGGTCAAAGAGAATAGCGCATTGTCCCCTTACCAAGCTGGTTTTAGACGGGCCACAAGTACGGTTGACCAGGTGTTTCGGTTTGCCTTACTTCAATGGGGAATGGTGGTGCTTGGCGAGGGCAGCCTGTATGTCGCTTTTGTCGACTTGCGGGCTGCCTTCGACCTGGTCCCTAGGAGAAAGCTTTGGGCAGTCCTGAGTGAAATTGGCCTCCCAGCCGAGTTACTTACCCTAATTATGAGGCTGCACGAGGCTAATTTTGCCAGGGTCCAATGGGGCACGCATGGTGAATCTTCCGCCGACTTCCCAGTTGAACGTGGTGTTCGCCAGGGATGTGCAATGGCACCCTTGCTCTTTTCGTTATTTATTGACGGAATTGTGGCTCGGATGTTGGATGCCTGTGTCGATGCACCTTCGTTGGCGGGCCCCAGGGTCCCGATCCTGATGTTCGCCGACGACACTTTAATTCTGTCCAAAACACCGGGTGGCCTGCAGCGTGCCCTACATATCTTTGACCACTTTTGCGGGGAACACGGCTTGGAAGTGAACTTGGGCAAGACCAAGCTGATGACTTTCTCGCCTAAGCGTAGAGTCCGCCCAAGAATATTCTTGAATAATTGCGAGTTAGAGGTGGTCAGTGTATTTACTTACCTCGGGGTCTAGATTACCAATAATCTAAAGTGGTCCTACCACATAGAAAAGGCGGTCCTGAAACATCAACAGATCGCGGGAGCATTAAGGGTTGAACACAAAAAATAACAATCTAAACCTATCAAAGCAGCTCTGGCAGTTTATGACGCAAAGGCCATTGGATCTGCCCTTTACGGGGCGGAACTATGGGGCTTTGACAAGGTTCTTCCCTTGCAGACATCAGAGAACAGGTTTATTAGGGGTATAACGGGACTCCCCCAGAGTACCCCACTAATCCCGCTTGGTCTTGATCTCGGGAGAAGATCAGTCAGTGACCGAGTAAGATTGCGCCCAATTCTCTATTGGCGATGCCTTTGGACCACCCCAGAGATACGACACTACTCCGATGGATTCCTTGCAATAATCAAAGCAGATGTTTTCCACAAAATAACATGGCTTAAACACCTCAGCGCTGCTCTAGGTGAACTCGGCCTCTCCAATCTCTGGAACAATCCTTCTGGGGAAGTTTTCCCTAGCAAAAGCACCATCAAAAGTTTATATTGGGATAGGATTGATGGCAGACTCTGGAGCAGAACGAGATCTGACTCGATGGGGGGGCGCTTCTTGGAAATTAAACAGTGTCCATTGTTAGAACTATACTGGGACTGTATTACCGTCCCAGGAGACAGGAGCTAATGTTCCAGTTGAGATCTGGTTCTCTCCCCTTGAGATCTTTGACGGGCAGGTGGAGGAGTACGACCAACTCGTGCTGTCCGGTGTGTGGTGTAGCCAATGAAAGCATAGGCCACTTTTTATTCCTCTGTAAGGCATACGCAACCCCTCGAAGAGTATTGTTACTTCCCGTCTGTAGGAACTTAGGGACATCCAGTGGTGTTGAGGCGCTAAGAATTATTTGTACCTCCACTGATTTGCCAATTGTTGTGGGAACAGCAAAATACCTGGGGTGGGCATGGTCCATCAGACGGAGGGCTATCTCTTTTAATGTACATTGATTTTGACTAAATGTCTATATAATTGTTTTTATTTCTTTCCTGTTAAAGCTTGCACAACGGTTTTTATTATTGAATGTATAAGAAGGTCAATTTTATGTCTTGTATTTTTTAAATGTATGTTGTGCTTTTATGAGTATATTGCTCGAATAAAGCTTTTGAAACCGAAACCGAAAATATTAGAGTCTGAAAACACCCTTGTTCAACAAGTGTTCAGTGTAATTGGTGTAGATATGAAACATCTCCCTGAGACTAGGCTGGGCGACACTTTTAGTGACTTTAGCACCGCAACATGCTCCATGTTAGAATTCATGCCACTTGGTAAGCAAAGAAATGTTGAGGAGTAATTCAAGAAATGTTATTTTACAGTCTATGGGAAATGGCTTGCAATGATGAATAGAAATGTCTCTTCAACAACCGCGGCATTTGAAGTTATGAGGCCTCACTGAGGTACTCTGCACAAGTTTTAGATCCCTTCTGAATTTTCTCCAGACTTTGAAAAGTACTGCTTCATTTTTGATCGCTTAAATAACTGAGGGCATATGTGCCCAATTCAACGCATACGTTGCAGAACATGTCCCATACAATCACAATCGTCAGGTGCACCAGTATTGGCATGGAAAGATATGTCATTGGCCAGAGTTAGCAAATTGTGTACTGGCTGCTTTGGCGTTGCCAGGCTCAAGTGCCAGTGTTGAGAGGGCCTTTTCACAGATAAAAGTTTACAAAGGAAGGAAAAAGCGAGCGTGCATGACCAAAGACTCACTAAAGAAGTATTGTATGGTGTGCTACAATAAGTTTGATTTATAAAAATGCATTCAGACTCATTTACCCTGTACACATGCTATGTATACACATGCACTATCAGTGCAGAAAGCAAGCAATAAGTAAAAGGAAAACATTCCATAAACACCGGAAAAAAACTGTTTCTGCTGTTTTGAATGGCGCGAAAATGTGTATCAACTGATAACCACTGTTTTTTAAGGTATTGAAAAAACTGAAAAAACCCCACCAGAATTTACCAAAAATAGAAACTGAAAACAGGAAAGCCTAGCTATAACCGATGTTAAAGGCCCTGAACCCGAGCCTCAGGGAGGGCCTGGAGCAGAGAGGGCTCCTTTAACCCTGGTAGAGCCATTGGCAGCAGGCTGCAAGGCTTCTAGAACAATCCACCCAGGGAGGGCAGAAGGTTCTACATGAACCAGGGAGAAGAAAGAAAGATGAAGAAAGTTCGGAATGGCTTTTATAAATGTATTTGTAAGATCTAGCAACAATTACCCAAGAGATGCCACAATTGCTAGACTTCCAGCAGGTGTTGTATGTAAAGTGATGTGACGCATGTGTGTGAACCAGAAAGGCAGACATATGTGTAACTTGACTCTCTCCCTCTACCACAAAATTGCGCCAGGGAAGGGAAGCCCTTAGAAATGGCGTCAGGGATCTGCGGAGTATCCCCCTGCTGAGGGTGGCGGCCCCTCTGTGGCTCCTGTGAGGGGTGATGTGAGCAGCCCCCCAGGGGGCCCCTCTGTGGCTCCTGTGAGGGGTAATGTGGGCAGGGCCACAGGTGGCCCCTCTGTGGCTTCTGTGAGGGGTGATGTGAGCAGCCCCCCAGGGTGCTCCTCTGTGGCTTCTGTGAGGGGTGATGTGAGTAGTCCCCCAGGTGGCACCTCTCTGGCTCCTGTGAGGGGTGATGTGAGCTGCCCCCAGGTGGCCCCTCTCTGGCTCCTCTGAGGGGTGATGTGAGCAGCCCCCCAGGTGGCCCCTCTATGGCTTCTGGGAGGGGTGATGTGAACAGGCCCACAAGTGGCACCTCTGTGGCTCTTGTGAGGGGTGATGTGAGCAGCACCCAGAAGGCCCCTCTGTGGCTCCTGTGAGGGGTGATGTGAGCATTCCCCCAGGTGCCCCCTCTGTGGCTCCTTTGAGGGGTGATGTGAGCAGCCCCCAGGTGGCCCCTCTGTGGCTCCTGTGAGGGGTGATGTGAGCAGCCCCAGAAGGCCCCTCTGTGGCTCCTGTGAGGGGTGATATCAGCAGCCCCCCAGGTGGCCCCTCTGTGGCTTCTGTGAGGGGTGATGTCAGCAGCCCCCCAGGGGGCCCCTCAGTGGCTCCTGTGAGGGGCGATGTCAGCAGCCCCCAGGTGGCCCTCTCTTGCTCCTGTGAGGGGTGATGTCAGCAGGTGGCCCCTCTGTGGCTCCGGTGAAGGGTGATGTGAGCAGCCCCCTGGGTGGCCCCTCTGTGGCTCCTGTGAGGGGTGATGTGAGCCCCCTAGGTGGCCCCTCTGTGGCTCCTGTGAGGGGTGATGTCAGCAGCCCCCCAGGGGGCCCCTCTGTGGCTCATGTGAGGGGTAATGTGAGCAGGGCCCCATGTGGCCCCTCTCTGGCTCCTGTGTCGGGGAGATGTGAGCAGCCCCCTGGGAGACCCCTCTGTGGCTCCTGTGAGGGGTGATGTGAGCAGGGCCCCAGGTGGCCCCTCTGCGGCTCCTGTGAGGGGTGATGTGAGCAGCCCCCCAGGTGGCCCCTATGTGGCTCCTGTGAGGGGTGATGTCAGCAGCCCCCCAGGGGGCCCCTCTGTGGCTCCTGTGAGGGGTGATGTGAGCAGGGCCCCAGGTGGCCCCTCTGTGGCTCCTGTGAGGGGTGATGTGAGCAGCCCCCGAGGTGGCCCCTCTGTGGCTCCTGTGAGGGGTGATGAGAGCAGGGCCCCAGGTGGCCCCTCACTGGCTCCTGTGAGGGGAGATGTGAGCAGCCCCCCAGGTTGCCCCTCTGTGGCTCCGATGAGGGGTGATGTCAGCAACCCCCCAGGTTGCCCCTCTGTGGCTCCTGTGAGGGGTGATGTCAGCAGCCCCCCAGGTGGCCCCTCTGTGGCTCCTGTGAGGGGTGATGTGACCAGCCCCGAGGTGGCCCCTCTCTTGCTCCTGTGAGGGGTGATGTGAGAATCTCCGGATCCAGTGAGAGCTGATGTCACCAGGCCCCCGGGTGGCTCCTCTGTGGCTCCTGTGAGGAGTGATGTCAGCAGCCCCCTAGGTGGCCCCTCTGTGGCTTCTGTGAGGGGTGATGTGAGCAGCCCCCCAGGGGGCTCCTCTGTGGCTTCTGTGAGGGGTGATGTGAGTAGTCCCCCAGGTGGCACCTCTCTGGCTCCTGTGGGGGGTGATGTGAGCAGCCCCTAGGTGGCCCCTCTCTGTCTCCCCTGAGGGGAGATGTGAGCAGCCCCCCAGGTGGCCACTCTGTGGCTCCTGTGAGAGCTGATGTCAGCAGCCCCCAGGTGGCCCCTCTCTGGCTCCTCTGAGGGGTGATTTGAGCAGCTCCCAGGTGGCCCCTCTGTGGCTTCTGGGAGGGGTGATGTGAACAGCCCCACAAGTGGCACCTCTGTGGCTCTTGTGAGGGGTGATGTGAGCAGCCCCCAGAAGGCCCCTCTGTGGCTCCTGTAAGGGGTGATGTGAGCATTCCCCCAGGTGGCCCCTCTGTGGCTCCTGTGAGGGGTGATGTGAGCAGCCCCCAGGTGGCCCCTCTGTGGCTCCTGTGAGGGGTGATGTGAGCAGCCCCAGAAGTCCCTTCTGTGGCTCCTGTGAGGGGAGATATCAGCAACCCCCCAGGTGGCCCCTCGGTGGCTTCTGTGAGGGGTGATGTCAGCAACCCCCCAGGGGGCCCCTCTGTGGCTCCTGTGAGGGGTGATGTCAGCAGGTGGCCCCTCTGTGGCTCCGGTGAAGGGTGATGTGAGCAGCCCCCAGGGTGGCCGCGCTGAGGCTCCTGTGAGGGGTGATGTGAGCCCCCCAGGTGGCCCCTCTGTGGCTCCTGTGAGGGGTGATGTGAGCAGCCCCCCAGGTGGCTCCTCTGTGGCTTATGTGAGGGGTGATGTGAGCAGCACCCCAGTGGCCCCTCTCTTGCTCCTGTGAGGGGTGATGTGAGCAGCCCCCCAGTGGCCCCTCTGTGGCTCCTGTGAGGAGTGATGTGAGCAGCCCCCCACGTGGCCCGCCTCCGGCTCCTGTGAGAGCTGATGTCACCAGCCCCCCAGGTGGCCGATCAGTGGCTCCTATAAGGGGTGATGTCAGCAGACCCCCAGTGGCCCCTCTGTGGCTCCTGTGAGGGGTGATGTGAGCAGCCCCCCAGGGGGGGCCTCTCTGGCTCCTGTGAGGGGTGATGTGAACAGCCCCCCCCCCCAAGGTGGCCCCTCTGTAGCTCCTGTGAAGGGTGATGTGAGCAGCCCCCAGAAGGCCCCTCTATGGCTCCTATGAGGGGTGATGTGAGCATTCCCCCAGGTGGCCCCTCTCTGACTCCTGTAAGGGGTGATGTGAGCAGCCCCCAGGCACCCCTCTCTGGCTCCTGTGAGGGGTGATGTGAGCAGCCCCCCCATGTGACCCTATCTTGCTCCTGTGAGGGGTGATGTGAGAATCCCCCCAGGTGGCCCCTCTCTGGCTCCTGTGAGGGGTGATGTGAGCAGGGCCCCAGGTGGCTCCTCTGTGGCTTATGTGAGGGGTGATGTGAGCAGCCCCCAGGGTGGCCGCTCTGAGGCTCCTGTGAGGGGTGATGTGAGCCCCCCAGGTGGCCCCTCTGTGGCTCCTGTGAGGGGTGATGTGAGCAGCCCCCAGGTGGCCCCTCTGTGGCTCCTGTGAGGGGTGATGTGAGCAGCCCCAGAAGTCCCTTCTGTGGCTCCTGTGAGGGGAGATATCAGCAACCCCCCAGGTGGCCCCTCGGTGGCTTCTGTGAGGGGTGATGTCAGCAACCCCCCAGGGGGCCCCTCTGTGGCTCCTGTGAGGGGTGATGTCAGCAGGTGGCCCCTCTGTGGCTCCGGTGAAGGGTGATGTGAGCAGCCCCCAGGGTGGCCGCGCTGAGGCTCCTGTGAGGGGTGATGTGAGCCCCCCAGGTGGCCCCTCTGTGGCTCCTGTGAGGGGTGATGTGAGCAGCCCCCCAGGTGGCTCCTCTGTGGCTTATGTGAGGGGTGATGTGAGCAGCACCCCAGTGGCCCCTCTCTTGCTCCTGTGAGGGGTGATGTGAGCAGCCCCCCAGTGGCCCCTCTGTGGCTCCTGTGAGGAGTGATGTGAGCAGCCCCCCACGTGGCCCGCCTCCGGCTCCTGTGAGAGCTGATGTCACCAGCCCCCCAGGTGGCCGATCAGTGGCTCCTATAAGGGGTGATGTCAGCAGACCCCCGGTGGCCCCTCTGTGGCTCCTGTGAGGGGTGATGTGAGCAGCCCCCCAGGGGGGGCCTCTCTGGCTCCTGTGAGGGGTGATGTGAACAGCCCCCCCCCCCAAGGTGGCCCCTCTGTAGCTCCTGTGAAGGGTGATGTGAGCAGCCCCCAGAAGGCCCCTCTATGGCTCCTATGAGGGGTGATGTGAGCATTCCCCCAGGTGGCCCCTCTCTGACTCCTGTAAGGGGTGATGTGAGCAGCCCCCAGGCACCCCTCTCTGGCTCCTGTGAGGGGTGATGTGAGCAGCCCCCCCATGTGACCCTATCTTGCTCCTGTGAGGGGTGATGTGAGAATCCCCCCAGGTGGCCCCTCTCTGGCTCCTGTGAGGGGTGATGTGAGCAGGGCCCCAGGTGGCTCCTCTGTGGCTTATGTGAGGGGTGATGTGAGCAGCCCCCAGGGTGGCCGCTCTGAGGCTCCTGTGAGGGGTGATGTGAGCCCCCCAGGTGGCCCCTCTGTGGCTCCTGTGAGGGGTGATGTGAGCAGCCCCCCAGGTGGCTCCTCTGTGGCTTATGTGAGGGGTGATGTGAGCAGCACCCCAGTGGCCCCTCTCTTGCTCCTGTGAGGGGTGATGTGAGCAGCCCCCCAGTGGCCCCTCTGTGGCTCCTGTGAGGAGTGATGTGAGCAGCCCCCCACGTGGCCCGCCTCCGGCTCCTGTGAGAGCTGATGTCACCAGCCCCCCAGGTGGCCGATCAGTGGCTCCTATAAGGGGTGATGTCAGCAGACCCCCGGTGGCCCCTCTGTGGCTCCTGTGAGGGGTGATGTGAGCAGCCCCCCAGGGGGGGGCCTCTCTGGCTCCTGTGAGGGGTGATGTGAACAGCCCCCCCCCCCCCAAGGTGGCCCCTCTGTAGCTCCTGTGAAGGGTGATGTGAGCAGCCCCCAGAAGGCCCCTCTATGGCTCCTATGAGGGGTGATGTGAGCATCCCCCCAGGTGGCCCCTCTCTGACTCCTGTAAGGGGTGATGTGAGCAGCCCCCAGGCACCCCTCTCTGGCTCCTGTGAGGGGTGATGTGAGCAGCCCCCCCCATGTGACCCTATCTTGCTCCTGTGAGGGGTGATGTGAGAATCCCCCCAGGTGGCCCCTCTCTGGCTCCTGTGAGGGGTGATGTGAGCAGGGCCCCAGGTCGCCCCTCTGTGGCTCCTGTGAGGAATGATGTCAGCAGCCCCCTGTGTGGCCCCTCAGTGCCTCCTGTGAGGGGTGATGTCAGCAGCCCCCCAGGTGGCCCCTCTGTGGCTCCTGTGAGGGGTGATGTGAGCAGCCCTCCAGGTGGCCCCTCTGTGGCTCCTGTGAGGGGTGATGTCAGCAGCCCCCCAGGGGGCCCCTCTGTGGCTCATGTGAGGGGTAATGTGAGCAGGGCCCCATGTGGCCCCTCTCTGGCTCCTGTGTCGGGGAGATGTGAGCAGCCCCCTGGGAGACCCCTCTGTGGCTCCTGTGAGGGGTGATGTGAGCAACCCCCCAGGTTGCCCCTCTGTGGCTCCTGTGAGGGGTGATGTCAGCAGCCCCCCAGGTGGCCCCTCTGTGGCTCCTGTGAGGGGTGATGTGAGCAGCCCCCCAGGTTGCCCCTCTGTGGCTCCTATGAGGGGTGATGTCAGCAACCCCCCAGGTTGCCCCTCTGTGGCTCCTGTGAGGGGTGATGTCAGCAGCCCCCCAGGTGGCCCCTCTGTGGCTCCTGTGAGGGGTGATGTGACCAGCCCCGAGGTGGCCCCTCTCTTGCTCCTGTGAGGGGTGATGTGAGAATCCCCCCAGGTGGCCCCTCTCTTGCTCCTGTGAGGGGTGATGTGAACAGCCCCCTCAGGTGGCCCCTCTGTGGCTCCTGTGAGGGGTGATGTGAGCAGCCACCAGGTGGCCCCTCTGTGGCTCCTGTGAGGGGTGATGTGACCAGCCCCGAGGTGGCCCCTCTCTTGCTACTGTGAGGGGTGCTGTGAGCAGCCCCCAGGTGACTCACCCCCCCCCCCCCCCCCCCCCGTGGGGCTGCAGGCTCCCATCACTCCCCCCTCGCTGCCTTTAAACCCGGAGCAGCGGGCACTGATTTGTGAAATGTATGCTGATACGAGGGGGAAGGGGATTCGCCGAAAAATAACACATTCAGCAAAGGAAATTTAAATATATGCAAAATTGTTTATGGAAAACCTAGGAGATTTAGAACTAAATCCAATATGTGGCTCGCCACCTCGGCAGGGCCCTCTGTCTTTAAAATTGATTAGCATTTATTAGAAAGCGCCTTGGAAATTGCTTTGCTAATGGAGTCAGATGTGTCTCTGCACGTACAGCACTCAGCGGGGGAGGGGGGGGGGGGGCAACATCCGGGGCTTTCAGAAATCACTCCGGCTGGGGCAAGAGGGTGAGAGATGTTGAGGATACCCCTTTATAATGGCTGCCAGGGCATGGCATCATCTCCCCTGGACACCACTCGAGGTGCACTCTGCAGGCCAGTGCCCACACAGGAATGAAGCCGGGTGGCATCTAAGGTGGCATTGGACGGCACCACTGTCGCGGTGACGTACAACACAGTGTACCAGTACAGGTGTCAATTGAAGTAGAAGGGACATGTGCGCGAAGAGTCACCAGTCCAGGTGCCCTGTGCCAGCGTCATTTCACCCCACACCATCCTACAGGAGAGGAGTCACCAGGCCAGGTGCCCTGTGCCAGCGTCATTTCACCCCACACCATCCTATAAGAGAGGAGTCACCAGGCCAGGTGCCCTGTGCCAGCGTCATTTCACCCCACACCATCCCGCAGGAGAGGAGTCACCAGGCCAGGTGCCCTGTGCCAGCGTCATTTCACCCCTCACCATCCTATAAGAGAGGTGTCACCAGGCCAGGTGCCCTGTACCAGCGTCATTTCACCCCTCACCATCATGCAGGAGAGGTGTCACCAGGCCAGGTGCCCTGTGCCAGCGTCATTTCACCCCACACCATCCCGAAGGAGAGGAGTCACCAGTCCAGGTGCCATGTGCCAGCGTCATTTCACCCCACACCATCCCGCAGGAGAGGAGTCACCAGGCCAGGTGCCAGCGTCATTTCACCCCTCACCATCCCGCAGGAAAGGAGTCACCAGTCCAGGAGCTCTGTGCCAGCGTCATTTCACCCCTCACCATCCGGCAGGAGAGGAGTCACCAGACTAGGTGCCCTGTGCCAGCGTTATTTCACCCCACACCATCCCACAGGAGAGGAGTCACCAGACTAGGTGCCCTGTGCCAGCGTTATTTCACTCCACACCATCCCGCAGGAGAGGAGTCACCAGTCCAGGTGCCCTGTGCCAGCGTCATTTCACTCCACATCATCCCTCAAGAGAGGAGTCACCAGTCCAGGTGCACTGTGCCAGCGTCATTTCACACCACACCATCCCATAGGAGACGCATCACCAGGCCAGGTGCCCTGTGCCAGAGTCATTTCACTCCTCACCATCCCGATGCAGAGGAGTCACCAGGCCAGGTGCCCTGTGCCAGCGTCATTTCACCCCACGCCATCCCATAGGAGATGAGTCACCAGTTCAGGTGCCCTGTGCCAGCGTCATTTCACCCCTCACCATCCCGCAGGAGAGGAGTCACCAGGCCAGGTGCCCTGTGCCAGCGTCATTTCACCCCACACCATCCCGCAGGAGAGGAGTCACCAGGCCAGGTGCCCTGTGCCAGTGTCATTTAACCTCGCGCCATCCCATAGGAGACGAGTCACCAGTCCAGGTGCCCTGTGCCAGAGTCATTTCACCCAGCGCCATCCCACAGGAGAGGAGTCCCCAGGCCAGGTGCCCTGTGCCAGCGTCATTTCACCCCTCACCATCCCGCAGGAGAGGAGTCACCAGGCCAGGTGCCAGCGTCATTTCACCCCTCACCATCCCGCAGGAAAGGAGTCACCAGTCCAGGAGCTCTGTGCCGGCGTCATTTCACCCCTCACCATCCGGCAGGAGAGGAGTCACCAGACTAGGTGCCCTGTGCCAGCATTATTTCACCCCACACCATCCCGCAGGAGAGGAGTCACCAGACTAGGTGCCCTGTGCCAGCCTTATTTCACTCCACACCATCCCGCAGGAGAGGAGTCACCAGTTCAGGTGCCCTGTGCCAGCGTCATTTCACTCCACACCATCCCTCAAGAGAGGAGTCACCAGTCCAGGTGCCCTGTGCCAGCGTCATTTCCCACCACACCATCCCATAGGAGACGCATCACCAGGCCAGGTGCCCGGTGCCAGAGTCATTTCACTCCACACCATCCCGCAGGAGAGGAGTCACCAGTCCAGGTGCCATGTGCCAGCGTCATTTCACCCCACACCATCCCGCAGGAGAGGAGTCACCAGGCCAGGTGCCAGCGTCATTTCACCCCTCACCATCCCGCAGGAAAGGAGTCACCAGTCCAGGAGCTCTGTGCCAGCGTCATTTCACCCCTCACCATCCGGCAGGAGAGGAGTCACCAGACTAGGTGCCCTGTGCCAGCGTTATTTCACCCCACACCATCCCGCAGGAGAGGAGTCACCAGACTAGGTGCCCTGTGCCAGCGTTATTTCACTCCACACCATCCCGCAGGAGAGGAGTCACCAGTCCAGGTGCCCTGTGCCAGCGTCATTTCACTCCACACCATCCCTCAAGAGAGGAGTCACCAGTCCAGGTGCCCTGTGCCAGCGTCATTTCACACCACACCATCCCATAGGAGACGCATCACCAGGCCAGGTGCCCTGTGCCAGAGTCATTTCACTCCTCACCATCCCGATGGAGAGGAGTCACCAGGCCAGGTGCCCTGTGCCAGCGTCATTTCACCCCACGCCATCCCATAGGAGATGAGTCACCAGTTCAGGTGCCCTGTGCCAGCGTCATTTCACGTCACTCTATCCCTTAGGAGAGGAGTCACCAGTCTAGGAGCTCTGTGCCAACATCATTTCACCCGTCCCATCCCACAGGAGAGGAGTCACCAGGCCAGGTGCCCTGTGCCATTGTCATTTCACGTCACTCTATCCCTTAGGAGAGGAGTCACCAGGCCAGGTGCCCTGTGCCAGCGTCATTTCACGTCACTCTATCCCTTAGGAGAGGAGTCACCAGTCCAGGAGCTCTGTGCCAGCATCATTTCACCCGTCCCATCCCACAGGAGAGGAGTCACCAGGCCAGGTGCCCTGTGTCATCGTCATTTCACGTCACTCTATCCCTTAGGAGAGGAGTCACCAGGCCAGGTGCCCTGTGCCAGCGTCATTTCCCCCCACACCATCCCATAGGAGAGGAGTCACCAGGCCAAAAGCCCTGTGCCAGCGTTATTTCACTCCACACCATCCCGCAGGAGAGGAGTCACCAGTCCAGGTGCCCTGTGCCAGCGTCATTTCACTCCACACCATCCCTCAAGAGAGGAGTCACCAGTCCAGGTGCCCTGTGCCAGCGTCATTTCACACCACACCATCCCATAGGAGACGCATCACCAGGCCAGGTGCCCTGTGCCAGAGTCATTTCACTCCTCACCATCCCGATGGAGAGGAGTCACCAGGCCAGGTGCCCTGTGCCAGCGTCATTTCACCCCACGCCATCCCATAGGAGATGAGTCACCAGTTCAGGTGCTCTGTGCCAGCGTCATTTCACGTCACTCTATCCCTTAGGAGAGGAGTCACCAGTCTAGGAGCTCTGTGCCAGCATCATTTCACCCGTCCCATCCCACAGGAGAGGAGTCACCAGGCCAGGTGCCCTGTGCCATCGTCATTTCACGTCACTCTATCCCTTAGGAGAGGAGTCGCCAGGCCAGGTGCCCTGTGCCAGCGTCATTTCACGTCACTCTATCCCTTAGGAGAGGAGTCGCCAGTCCAGGTGCTCTGTGCCAGCATCATTTCACCCGTCCCATCCCACAGGAGAGGAGTCACCAGGCCAGGTGCCCTGTGTCATCGTCATTTCACGTCACTCTATCCCTTAGGAGAGGAGTCACCAGGCCAGGTGCCCTGTGCCAGCGTCATTTCCCCCCACACCATCCCATAGGAGAGGAGTCACCAGGCCAAAAGCCCTGTGCCAGCGTTATTTCACTCCACACCATCCCGCAGGAGAGGAGTCACCAGTCCAGGTGCCCTGTGCCAGCGTCATTTCACTCCACACCATCCCTCAAGAGAGGAGTCACCAGTCCAGGTGCCCTGTGCCAGCGTCATTTCACACCACACCATCCCATAGGAGACGCATCACCAGGTCAGGTGCCCTGTGCCAGAGTCATTTCACTCCTCACCATCCCGATGGAGAGGAGTCACCAGGCCAGGTGCCCTGTGCCAGCGTCATTTCACCCCACGCCATCCCATAGGAGATGAGTCACCAGGCCAGGTGCCCTGTGTCATCATCATTTCACGTCACTCTATCCCTTAGGAGAGGAGTCACCAGGCCAGGTGCCCTGTGCCAGCGTCATTTCACGTCACTCTATCCCTTAGGAGAGGAGTCACCAGTCCAGGAGCTCTGTGCCAGCATCATTTCACCCGTCCCATCCCACAGGAGAGGAGTCACCAGGCCAGGTGCCCTGTGTCATCGTCATTTCACGTCACTCTATCCCTTAGGAGAGGAGTCACCAGGCCAGGTGCCCTGTGCCAGCGTCATTTCACGTCACTCTATCCCTTAGGAGAGGAGTCACCAGTCCAGGAGCTCTGTGCCAGCATCATTTCACCCGTCCCATCCCACAGGAGAAGATTCACCAGGCCAGGTGCCCTGTGCCAGCGTCATTTCCCCCCACACCATCCCATAGGAGAGGAGTCACCAGGCCAAAAGCCCTGTGCCAGCGTCATTTCAAGTAGTTCTTGTTAGACCTGACATCCTATGAATGGTTCCTCTGTCTTTTTGCCTCTACCTCCTGCATTTTTGATGTTATGTTTTTCTACGTTTTAGCTGGTTTAGGTACTCTGTGATGTTTACCTCTGCTGATCAGAGCTAAAATACAAGTGCGCCCAGTGTAGATTGTGATTGGTTTCTCTATGAGTGGCATATTTGATTTACTGATAAGTCCCTAGTAAAGTGCACTTTGTGTGCCCAGGGCCTGTAAATCAAATGCTTCTAGTGGGCCTGCAGAACTGATTGTGCCACCCACATGAGTAGCCCTGTAAATGTGTCTCATGCCTGCCACTGCAGTGTCCCTGTGTGCATTTTTAACTGCAATGTCAGCCTAGTATGACAGGTCTTAGCTATCCCTTTTAGAACATGGAAGGCACCCCTAATGTAGGCTTAAGGTACACCCATGGGCTGGGTTCAGTATATGTGAAAGTTAGTACATGTACTGATGTGTTTTACATGTCCTAATGTTGAAACACTGCTAATTTCGTTTTTCACTATTGCATGGCCTGGATCTTCGATAGGCTATCATTGGAGCTGCCTTGTAATATCTAAAAAGTGTAACTTTCAATTGGGAACAGCAAGATATTTAGAGTTTGGGCACTCTGAGCTTAGAATTTAAAAATGCACCTTGTAGTAAAGATGGTTTTTAACTTGTGTGTTTGAGAAATCCACTTTTAGAAAACGGGCATTTTCTTGCCTAACCACTCTGTTATGTTAAGGCATGTTACCACAATTTGCATAGCGCAACAGCTGCCCCAGCAAAGGGGCGTCCCGGGGCTGACAGCAGAGCAACTGACACGATAGGATGGAGTAGGGGCACAGGCTACACAGCGGGAAACAGGTATGTTTTAATGGCTTTCCTGAATTCCAAGTAGTTGTTGCGGCTCCGGATGTGGATAGGCAACGAATTCCAGAGGCAGGCCGCCCTGCTACGGAAGGCATGGCCTCCGGCCCACACTCTCCGTGGCCTGGGGACCACCACCAGGTGTTGACCCAGAGAGCGGAGGTGACGTGCAGGGTCATAGGGAGAACCTAGGTTGGCCAGGATGCTAGGAGTGGTGAATTTCAGGGCTGAAAGTGATACAGCGTGCCTTGAATTCAATTCTCCTGGCCACCGGCAGCCAGTGCAGCTGGAGCATGGCGTCTGACACTGGGCAGGACCTTCGCAGGCCAAGCAGGGTTCTTATTGCTGTGTTCTTGGCCCTTTGTAGCCTTAACATTTCGGCCTTATTTGACCCTAAATACAAGGAGCAGGCATAGTCCAATCTGGACAATATTGATGCCTGAATGATGGTGTGACGTGTGGGTGGATCAAAGAAACCCAATAGGGGTCTGAGCCCCCGTAATAGCCTGTAGCAGGTCCCTGCCACCATTTTGGGTATAATAATAATAATACCGATATTTATATAGCGCGAACAGCTACCTCGCAAGGAGGTGTCCCGGCGCTGAGTGATCATTTTTCCAGGCAGAATGGGCGGAGAAAGGGGAGGGAGTGTTTAGTTATTCTGGGAAAAGAGCCAAGTCTTTAGCTGCCTCTTAAAACTGGCTTCCGTTGGAGCCAATTGGATGTTGGCCGGTAGGGCGTTCCAGAGTGTCGCCGTGCAGGCAGAGAAGGATCTGCCTCCGAGTCTGGCTCTCCTGGCGCGGGGGATAGAAAGCTGGTGTCGTGAATTAGAGCGCAAGCATCTCTCCTGATAGTATTTGGGGAGTCTAAGCTTTAAATAGTTGGGACAGGTCCCCATTTGGGCTCTAAATGCCAGAGTTAGAGCCTTAAACTTGATTCTGCAGGCTACAGGGAGCCAATGCAGATCGCGCAAGTGCGGAGAGACATGCTATTTAAAAGGGATGTTTTTTGGCAGTCTCGCAGCCGCGTTCTGCACGATCTGCAATCGTTGCACCAGATATTTGGGTAGGCCAAGGTAGAGGCCGTTTGCGTAGTCCAGTCTGGAAGTGACTGTAGCATGGACCACCGTCTTGCGACAGTCTTCAGGCAGAAGGGACAGAAATTTTCGTAGGTTTCTTAGTTTATGGAGACAGCACGCAGAGACCTGCTGTATGTGTGGAGAGAAGGAAAGACTCTCATCCCATCTTACTCCCAGATTTTTCGCATTGGTGCTGGGTAGAGGAGGGAAACCCATTTCGGAGGGCCACCACAGGCTTGGGGGGGACGAGTATGTTTGCCAAAGAAGATGACCTCCGTCTTACTCGCATTCAGTTTGAGTTTGTTTGCATTCATCCAATTGGCAACATCTCGCAAGCATCCCTTCATATTGCTGAAGGCTGCCTCTGAAACATCCGAGAAGGGGAAAATTAGTTGTGTGTCATCGGCGTATGAAATCGCCTTGACGCCCCATTTAGCAATAAGAGAAAAGAGTGGAGCCAGATAAATATTAAAAAGTAATGGACTGAGGGCCGAGCCCTGAGGGACACCACACCAGAGGGGTTTGGGTTTTGAAGAAAGGGGGCCCAAGGCTACTTTCTGGGTACGATCAGTGAGATAAGACTGTAGCCAGCCCAGAGCCTTATCTTCCAGGCCTGTGTTTTTTAGCCTTAACACTAGCCTCCCATGATCCACAGTATCAAAAGCGGCAGATAGATCCAGGAGCACCAACATAGCCGATGCTCCTGAATCTAAAGACCACCTGATCAACTCAGCCACTTCTATCAGAGCGGTCTCGGTGCTAAAGCCCGCCCTGAAACCTGACTGGGTTTCATGCAGTATGTCTCTTTCTTCTATGAACCTGTTTAGTTGGCGTTGTATCAGTTTTTCGAGCATTTTGCCGGGGGCTGCCAACAGGGAGATTGGCCGGAGATTGCTGAGATCATCCGGGGCACCGTTTGAACTCGATAGCTAGGGGACGAGTCCAGCCACACCCCCAGGCTTTTTACGGCCTGCTTAGGAGGGATTGGCACTACCAAGGATTTCCGGCCACCGGAGTTAACTCCACTGAACATGGTCCTTCCCTACCAGCAATACCTCCGACTTGTTTGCATTCAGCTGGAGGCAGTTGGCGGTCATTCACTCGGCGACTGCCGCCAGGTCGCCCCGAAATTTCAGGGCGTCCCTCTCGGTGTCATTCGAGAGTGCCACCACCAGCTGAGTATCATCGGCGTAGGAGACCTTGATCAGTCCTCTGTTCCTAGCCACCCCAGCCAAGGGTTGAACGTAGAGATTAAATAACAGGAAGCTAAGGGAGGAACACTGTGGAACCCCTTCTTTGATGGGGTGTATGCCCGAGGCATAGGGAGAGACAGTAACCACAAACGACCTCTCACGAAGGAATGAGGTGAGCCACTCCAAGGCTGAACCGGTAATCCTCGCCTCCTCCAGGCGTATCAGAATGGGGTGGGACACCGCGTCAAACGCAGCACTGAGTTCCAAAATAATCAGTGCCGACGTTCGCAAAGCATCTAATGCTGACCAGACGTTTTTTGTCACAGCCAGGAGGGCAGACTGTGCTGTGACCTGGTCGAAAGCCATTCTGGGAGGGTTCCAGGGTGTTGTTCAAGGTCAGAAAGTCTGATAGGAGAGAGTTGACATAAGCCTCTGTGATCTTAGGGTGTAAGGAAATAGGGCGGTAGTTTTCTGGTTTGGCCGGGTCCAACAAGGGTTTTTTAAGTAGGGGTAACACCTAGGCCTGTTTCCAAGTCCTGGGCACGGTTGAAGTGGCAAGGGACATGTTTATTTCCTGCCCCAGGGAAGATATGATCGCAGGAAGCACTTTCCTAAATTGGTCTGGTTTAAGAGGGTCAGGTGCTTCTACCTACCTACCTGTGGAATCAATGTCTGATTTAGACTGACAGGGGCTTGTTTTTGCATTCACTCTAGACAGTCTCACAAAGGGAAGTAAGGTGTGCCCTGCATAGCCCAATGGCCCATCACC
Organism: Lissotriton vulgaris; assembly: GCF_964263255.1. Taxonomy (NCBI): domain Eukaryota; kingdom Metazoa; phylum Chordata; class Amphibia; order Caudata; family Salamandridae; genus Lissotriton; species Lissotriton vulgaris. Next base: position 2,018,420,013 of record NC_141693.1, on the reverse strand, counting down.
AGGCTGATGGGCCTTCCTAAGCTAGAGTGGTGGGAGGAATCCTCGCCTGCTCCTAAATAGGGCTGTGCCTGGCCTCTCACAATGCTGTGTATCTGGAGCCTAGACCAGGCAGGACAAGATCATGTGTACTACAAAGACAATCATTTGCAGAATGCCTACTTCAAAGCCCAAAAGGGTAGATGTATTTGACCTAAAACCCCCGACTTTGAGGATCAAAGGAGCCCCTGCCATGGAGAAGAGCTGTGAGGAGGAGGACTGTACTGCCCCTTTGCTGTGTCTTGCTTGGCTGGGTTGGCCTGCAGGTGCCGCTTCTGCTTTGGAGAGGAGGGCTGGACTTTGCTGTGTATCCTGCGTGTGTAGTATCTCCAAGGGCTTGGTATGCTAGCCTTCTGTTAAGAAGTCTCAGGGTCATCAAAGACGTCATTTGCAGCTTCCCTGAACTCCTCAGCTGGGAGTTCTGACCTGCCAAGTGATGCCAATTCCAGTTCAGGGCCCTTGGGGGTGTTTCCTGCTACAAAAAGCTGAAAACCACTGCAAAAGGTACGATTTGCCATTCCAGCATTTGTTTTTCCGATGCAGCACCACTGTGTGGGCAACATTTCTATGCACTGCCGCTGTGTGGCTGTAGAAATCGATACAGCACCTGCCCGTAGCCGGAAGAACTGCCGCAGTACGAGTTCAGCGCACCAATCTCTGAAGTCCAAGACCACTGCACTGGCGTCTGCTCAGGCTCTACCGAACGGTGGAGAAGATTGACCCATTGTTGGACCGCGGCTTAAGAAATCGATGCAGCGCCTGCTTTGCTGCCGCCACTGTATCCACTCCAGCGCATCCATGTATCTCCCCTGTGTGCCAAGTCTGCATTGATGCTGGCTCCAGGAAGGAACCGAGGCCACGTGTCTGAAGAGTCGACACATCAAATCCCCGCGCAGTAAGAAACCGATGCATCACCTTCCCTCGCAGTAAGAAACCAGCACACCGCCTGCTCTCCAGTAAGGAACCAGCGCATCACCTCCCCTTGAGCAAGGACCTGATGCATTACCATCTCTGCGAGTGCAAAACTGACGCATCACCTTGCCTACGCGAAAGGAACCGACGTGCAGCTGTATTTTCCAGTGCCTCACTTCCCCTGCTTCAATCTGGTAATTTTGACGCATCACAGGTACTTTGCACTAAAAGTGACACATAGTTTTATATGGACTGAATTTTTTAACTCTTTTTAAAGTGATATTTTGAATTATGTAAGTTGGATTTTTATCATTTTGGTCTTGTTTGGTTTGGATAAAGATACTTTAATTTTCCAAACCGGTGTGGTGCCCATTTGTATTGTTTTAACTGTGTTACTGTTTGCATGATGTACAAATACTTAACACATTGCCTCTGGGATAGAAGCTACAAAGGGTGTGAGCATGAGTTATCTTAGGTGTGTAATCCCCTTGTCCTGCCTATAAGCAAGGGTCCCTACTTGGAGCAGCTGGAGGCCACTGCCAACTAGAGACCCTATTTCTAACAGTCCTGATCACGTATTAGAAGGGCCACAAGCGAAAGCGTCATTTCACGCCACACCAACTCGCAGGGGAAGAGTCACCAGCCCAGGTGCCCCGTGCCAGGGTGATTTCAAGTAGCCCTGATCATATATGAGTTGGTGCACAAGAGGAGGTGTAATTCGAAGCTGTCACTGTTTCACATACGAAGTGGACCTGAGTCTAAGTGTCACTTGAAGCTGCCACTGTTGCACATGGCAATGAAAGCCCTTATGATCTCACACAAGAAGGAGCACAATTCCAGGTGTTAGTGAAAGCCGTCACTGTCCTGCAAGCTAATTTAAATCCATGTTGGTATCAAACGAGATGGATCATGTGTCCAAGTGTCACATAAAGATGCCACTGTCCAGTGTGCGAATTTAAGCCGTCACAGTCTCACAAGACATGGGTCAGAAGTCTATGTGTCACTTAAAACCATCACTAGTCCTGGTGTCATTTGGAGCCGACACTGTCTCAAAAGAGAAGGGCACTAGTCCAGGTGTCACTTGTAGCTGTCAAAATCTCACACAAAAAGGGGCACAAGTCCAGGTGTCACATGAAGCTGACACTGATTAACCCAAGAAGGGCACTAGTCCGGGTGTCACTTGAACCCGTCACTGTCTCACACGAGAAGGAGCACTAGTCTAGGTTGTGAGAAGTTGGCCTGGTATATGCGGACCACTAGTTATAATGGGCACCTTGTACCAGTACAAACAACCCTTATTGATGATTAGGTTAAAGACAACCTTTTATTAAAGGTATCCTGGTGGAAGCTATGGAGATCTTTCTTCAGGCTATGTCTTGAAGGAATGTAAAGCAGCTTGGTTTACCAGCCTATAACCCCCTGAATGACCGAATGAAAGGAGAACCACACAGGTGTTATTATAAAAATATGTATTTATTACTAAAAACTCTCTACTAATTGCTTTATAAGATTAGAGCACAAAGTACACAATAATAAATCACTAGAACGACAGCAAAGAGCACAATACACAGCGGGCTCCAGGGGGAGACCAAACCATATACTAAGAAAGTGGTATAACAACCACGACTTAACTATACACAGTGCCTAGAGCACGTACAATCACTGAGACCCCAAGGAACCACCCAAGGTAGTGACACAGGGGATCCACGGGTCCGTGTGCAGTGTGAGAACACAGCTGCAAGCTCCGTAAAACTCTAGGAGATATGTCGCGGTTGGAATTTTAAAGTTTAAGGACACTTAGGAGAGGACTTTCAGCAAACCCTTTCAAGCTTAGAAGGTTCTAAGGCCAGCGCCCATGTGAGCACCGGAGTACTCGTGTTACCTAACCCAGGGAAGCCGGGTGCAAAGGTGTCAAATGGTGTCAGGAATCTTTGTCGTTTTCAATGGCGTGATGCTGAAAAGTGCCGCTGCCGTGAAGAAGAAAAGTGTCCGGTTGGATCCAAGCTTGGATCGGAGATGAGAAGAACCTGAAAGCAGAGGGGACAGAGTCTGGGTCACTTGCCAGTGACCAGGGGCTCGGTAGACGAATGACCACCGATGTCGGGTGCTTCAGGTGAGAAGAGGTGATGCTTGACTCTGCAGCCACGCGGACAGGAGACGTCGAGGATGACCAAAGTCTGCAGGTGAACTGTCTCACGAAGGATGTTGAGTGTTGGGGGGTCAGTGTCCAGATTGAACACCAAAAAGCCTTGGCAACTGCAACCCATGCGTTCAGAGAAAGGATGCTTTGGTGAGGACCAGCAAGATCCTGGTGTCTCTCCAAGCACTGGAGAGTCAGGGCACGTCTGGAGCAACCAGGAAAGCCCACTGAAAGTTAAAGTTGCCTTCACAGGGACCCACAGGCCAACGAACCTAGGATCGCGAAGGGACCTCGAGAGGAATCACAAAATACTAGCCCACCGAACACTCATGGAGTGTGGGCTGGTAATCTTCAGTGGAATCCCTGTTCGGGGTCTGTACTACAAGTAGCCCAAAGCACAGCTTCAGGGGTCGCCGGAAAGCAGATGCTTCTGCAAATGGACACAGTGCCTAGGAGTTCGGGTTGCACAGTACCCACGAGGGATAAAGGTCTCAGGTTTGCTGGGCACACTAGTCGCCCTCTGGGATGCTTGGAAACCCACCTCCTGTATTGCAAAAGTATTTGGAGTCCTCAGGAGCTTCGGAGATGCAAACCGATCAGATGTGTCTTTGGTGCCTGCTTAGCAGGATAGCGCAGTGTAAATCGTCAAAGTACTTGGTTTCTGTAGCAGAGTTCCTACTTTATATCCAAGGAAGGGGTGGGACAAACTCTGGGTACCCACCCATGGGAGGGTCAGGACAGAGGGGTGGCTACACCCATCTCCTTTGTTCAGTTTCACGCCAGAGCAGAAGCAAATGGCTCCTGCAACCAGTTTGAACTGGACTATGCACAGGGACACCAAATGTGCCCCCAGTGCAGACATCAAAGCACTCTCAGAGTGCACCCACTCAGCCCCAATACACTCAAGCCTGTCTCGGAGGTGGTTTACAGCTCCATGTGACAGGAACCCTATTGTCCAGCCTCCACTGCCGGAGCTTCATCCAGCAGCAGGAGGGCAGATGCGTGTCTGTGGCTGGCAGCATCCATCTTGTGATGCCAGGGTTATGTAAAACTGGTACCGGGTGTACCGGTGTAGTCATATTTCTCCCTCTTGGAGTGATGAATCATGCCTCCAACACCTTTTACTGGTGTGGAGGTATGATTCCAAGTTATTTGACACCAAACACGACAGGTTTCTGTGCAGCCGTTATAAAGTTAGCATTTACCGCGAGGTTATAATGCCCTTAAGAGTATATGGTATGGGTGCATCACAGAACAACCTTGGAGAATAGATTCCAAAGGCTGTAGAGGGGCTCTGCTCATGCATGGGCACCCTCTCACATAAAACCCAGCACCTGCCTTCAGGATTGATAAGGCCTGCCATAGGGGGGACTGACATATTTATATGTGCAGTGATAAGGTAGATATAGTGAACCTATATCTATGTAAGGGGTTCATGCACCACCTTACACAGGTTGCTGTAGCATACCTGTGGTGTCAATTTGAGTGGCCTCTCAGAGGTGGTATAATACGTTCTGCAGCCCCTGGGAGGCCTCTGGGGTACCTTTGCCCTGGTTATATAGTATACCATATATTAGGGACTTATAAGGGTACCCAGAATCCAATCTGGAGTGTACTTAAAGTACATGCAATCAATTTAGAGGAGAAAGCAGCTAGGCTGGGGTCCTGAATAGCAGGATTTCAGCCAGACTAAGTCGAAAACAGTGAAACATCAGCAAAAAGTGTGGGTAACTATAAGAAGCAGATCCTACTCTCCTACACAACCCCCACCCCCAAATGTCAGGAAATCAAACTAACCTTGACCAGTTGAGTCTTCATGTTCTAAGTGGAAATAGCTGGAGAGTCCATCTGCATTGGCATGGTTACTCCCAGGTCTATGTTCCACTATATAGTCCATCCCCGTAGGGAAATGGACTACCTCAAAAGTTTGGGGTTTTCCTCCTTCATCTGTTTTAGCCATAAGAGGGGCTTATGGTCTGTCTGAACAATGAAGTGAGTGCCAAACAAGTATGGCCTCAGCTTCTTCAGAGCCCAAACCACAGCAGAGGGATCCCTCTCAATAGCTGACCAACGTTTGTCTCTGGGGGTCAGCCTTCTGCTTATAAAAGCTACTGGCTGATCCTGACCTTCATCATTCAATTGTGATAACACAGCCACTACCCCCAACTCAGATGCATCTGTTTGGACAATGAATTCTTTAGAGCAGTTAAAACTTTGCTGAATGGGAGCAGTGCACATGGCCTGTTTCAGGTCATCAAATGCCTTTTGATAGCTAACTGTCCACTGAACTTTCTTTCGCCTTTTCTTGGAAGTTAAATAATTCAAAGGGGTCACTATGGATCCATAACCTTTGGCAAACCTCCTAGAGGACCTAGTCAGGCCAAAGAAAGCTCTGACCTGAGTCTGGGTGGTTGGAGCAACCCAGTCCATGATGATCTGGATTTTGCTCTCCAGTGGTTGAACTTGGCCTCCACCTACAAGGTGGCCCAGGTACACAACCTGACTCTGCCCTATCTGGCACTTGGTGGACTTGATAGTGAGGCCTGCTTTCTGCAGGGCCTCTAAAACATTTCTCAGGTGGACCAGGTGATCCTCCCAGGTGGAGCTAAAGACAGCAATATCATCTAGATATGCTGCACTATAGGCTTCCTGGCCTGTAAGGACTTTGTTCACCAACCTTTGAAAAGTGGCAGGTGCATTCCTCAAACCAAAGGGCATCACCACAAATTGGTAGTGCCCACTAGGGGTTGTAAATGCTGTTTTTGGCTTTGCATCATCAGCTAACCTGATTTGCCAGTAGCCAGCTGTGAATGAATGAATTAAGGGATTTTTGTGCATGCTACCCTGAAGCCTCGTAGCGCTAAAGGTCAAATGTGCTCAGAAACTTGGCTGGGGCCAAAGTATCTATAAGCTCATCTGCCCTAGGAATTGGATGGGCATCAGTCCTAGTGACTGCATTGAGACCCCTGTAGTCAACACAAAACCTCATCTCTCTCTTACCATTCTTGGTGTGAGGTTTAGGTACTAAAACTACTGGACTAGCCCAAGGGCTATTAGAGGGTTCAATCACTCCCAAATCTAACATCTTCTGGACTTCAGTCCTGATGCAGTCCCTGACATGGTCAGGTTGCCTACAAAACTTATTTTTAACAGGCAGACTGTCCCCAGTGTCCACTTCATGAGTGCACCAGGTAGTCTGACTTGGAGTCAGTGAAACCGTGTCTAAACTGATTAAGAACTTGTCTGCAATAAGTTTGCTGCTGGTCAGTGAGGCTGCCTGCCATGGCTACACCTGCAACTGAACCATCATTAGGGTTCTGTGAGAGCAGGTCAGGGAGTGGATCACTCTCTTCCACCTGTCCCTCATCAGTAGCCATGAGCAAGCCCATGTCTGCTTTGTCAACATATGGTTTGAACCTGTTGACATGGAGCACCCTATGGGGGCTCCTGGGAATTTCAAGTTCCACCAGATAGATAACCTCTCCCTTCTACTCAATTATGGTATGGGGGCCAATCCACTTATCTTGGAGGGATGCTGGGGCCACAGGCTCTAGCACCCATACATTCTGCCCTGGTTGGTAAACAGTCAGCACAGCCTTTTGGTCATGCCAGGCCTTTTGCAATTCCTGGCTAGCCTCAAGGTTTTTAGTTGCCTTCTTCTTGTACTCAGCCATCCTGGAGCGGAGACCAAGTACATTGTCCCCAATATTCTGTTTAGGAGGTTTGAGAGGTAACTCTCATCCCTCATTCACTAGACACAATAGACCCCTAACTGGATATCCAAACAGAAGTTCAAATTGGCTGTAACCAACCCCCTTCTGTGGAACCTCTCTGTAGGCAAAGAGAAGGCAGGGCAAAAGTATGTCCCATCTGCCCCTAAGCTTTTCTGGGATATCTTTATTCATGCCCTTGAGGGTTTTGTTGAACCTTTCAACTAACCCATTGCATTGTGGGTAGTTAGGGGTGGTAAACTTGTAATTTACTCCACACTCCTTCCACATAGCAGTTAAGTAACTAGACATGAAGTTTGGTTCTCTATATGATATTCCCTCCTTAGGGAAACCCACCCTAGAAAAGAATCCCACGAGGGCTCTTGCCACGACAGGAGCTGTGGTGGTCTTAAGTGGATTTGCTTCTGGATATCTAGTGGCATGGTCAACCACCACCACCAGTATAAATCTGTGCCCAGATGCAGTTTGAAGATCCATGGGACCAACAATGTCAATCCCAACCCTCTCAAAGGGATCCCCACCACAGGTAGTGGTATCACGGGGGCCTTTGTGGTACCACCTGTCTTACCACTGGCTTGACGGGTGATACAGGAGCGACAAGACTCCTTGGTTTCTTCAGACATGTGAGGCCACTGAAAGGGAGGGACAATTATTTCCCAAGTCTTGTTTTGACCTAGGTGACATGCTAATGGGATGTCATGTGCCAGTGTCAATAGGAAGCCCCTAAACTTCAGAGGTATAACCAACCTCATGGTGGCACCAGGCTTGGGGACTCTACTCTCTGAGTAAAGGAGTCCATCATCCCAGTAGATCCTATAAAATCCACTGGCACTCCCAGCAGCCTCAGCAACAGCGTGTTGTTTGGTGGGTTCAAGAGAGGGGCAGCTCAGCTGCTCCTGGCTCAGATCTGTCCTGGAAGGGCCCCTTGTCCCCAAGAATGTAACCTGATTAGGCTCAAGCTCCTCTGGGACAGTACCTTCTTCAGGACTAAGATCATCTCCCTCAAGAGACTGATCTGCACTCTTAGTCAGGGGGAAGACACTGCCTTACCCCTACTGTTCCTTTTCTTGGAAGACACCTGGTCCATTTTTCCAGGATCAAGGGCCTGTTCAGTGGAAGACATTTTTGCCTTTGCCCTAGTCATAGCAAACACATCTGCAGGGATGCCCAACATTTCTGCATGAGTCCTGAGTTCCACTTCAGCCCAAACTGAAGTTTCTAAATCATTGCCCAACAAGCATTCCACAGGGAGGTCTGCACTTACCACAAGCTTCTTAGGGCCAGTTACCCCTCCCAGGTAAAATTAACAACTGCCAAGGAATGGTCTGTCCTGACATTGCTAGCATTGGTCATTTGGTAAATCTCACCAAGTATGAATCACTCAGGAGCCACAAGATCTTTTGTCATCATTGTGACACTTGCTCCTGTGTCCCTGAACGCCAAGGCCTCTTTTACATTTATCAAAGGCTGCTGTCTGTATTTGGCCAGATTACTGGGGCTGACAAATAAGGAGGGCATATCCATGCCTCTGCACACCGATCAGTACAATCTGAGTTGGAACCCTGACTATGCCAGAGTCCATCTCAGATCCCAGAGTTAACCCTACTACACCCTTATTCTGAGTACCACCACTTGGAGCTGAACTAAGGGGAACAGTTGCCTTAGGGGCAGTGGTTGTTGAAGTTGAGTCCTTGGACTTGTTACAGTCACTTGTCCAACGGGTCTTCTGTTTACAGATTTGACACCATGGTTTCTTCTTGCCTTTTCCCTTGCATGATTGTGACTCCCCAACAGAAGAAGATTTTTGGGGCCATTGAGAAGACTTCTGATCTTTACCCTTCTCCCCACCGTTGTCTGAGGGTTTTGAACCTTGCTTCTTGGAGTCACGTCCTTAGGTCTGAACCTTCTGCCTCACCCTGGTTCTGACCCATTTGTCTGCCTTCTGACCCAATTCTTGGGGAGAGGTCAGATCAGAGTCCACCGGGTACTGATGCAACAACTGATTTTGACAATCATTAAGGATCTGCCAATCACAATTAAATTGTACAATCCTTTAAAATCACATAATTCACTGCCACGTAACCAGCCTTCCAGAGCCTTAGTAGCGCAATCTACAAAATCAATCCAGTCCTGAGTCTGTGCCTTCTGGGTGTCTCTGAACTTAATCCTGTATTGTTCAGTGGTTAAGCCTAACCCATCAATCAGAGCACTCAAGACTTTGTAATTATCAGCATCCTCTTCTCTTACAGTGAGGAGTGAGGTGCTTGTCTCTACCTTTGTCTGCAAAGTAGAGCCACAGGATTGCTGCCCACTGCTCCTGAGGGACCCTCTGAACTTTACTGGCCCTCTCAAGTGCAGTTATCCATTTGTGGATGTCACCCCCACCCTGATAGGGAGGGACAATCTTGTTCAGGTTCCTATGGTCATGAGTATGTTCCTTATCTCTAGGTACACTGTTGCTACCACCATGGGGCTCTAGCCCCAACTTTTGTGAAGCTCTCTGATGCTCCAGGGACTCCCTATCTATGGCCAGCTGCTCTCTCTTGATTCTAAGCTTAGCTTTTTCAAACTCAAGCAGTCTGAACTTCTTATAATAAGAGGACTCCCTTTTATTAGAAGCAGAGGGCCTATGAGAGACAGAGGTCCCTACAGATGTACCAGAATGGTCAGATCCCCAAGAAGGAGATCTTGATCTTCTTGGTAAACTGTGAACTCTTCCTGCTGGAGTGAAGAGAGGGCCACTGGGGTCTTCTCCTTCATCCATAGGGAGAATTGGATTGTCTAGGTTTGAATCATTCTGATTATCCTGGTCAGCATTAGAGTCCAGGTCATAGAAGTTTTCACTTCCTGGCCTTTCTTATTCTGCTGTCCCACCCACTGTGCCTGTCTCATCAGACCCTGGGGTCTTTCTGAGATCATCTAACAGCAAAGCCTCTATGAGAAGTTGAATGTTTGGGTTTTTCCCTGTCTTCACTCTTCTAGATGCACACATATTTCTCAATTCCTGAAATGAGAGATGGTCATACTTAGTAAGCAAGGAGCCACTGGCTTCTGCCCTAGAAGACATACTAGTGTTGTGTGGTGTAGGCATCTACCTAACCTAGTGGGATCTAAACTCTCTTGAGTTGGAGAAAGGGTGTGCAAGACCCTTGACTATCCAACTCCAAATTCAGTAGAACTTACTTTATTCTAGACTTGATGTATATGTACCTAGTACCTTTAGTGGTTTTCAGTTAGTCACTCAGTGAGATTATCTGGTAAAACTATAGCAAGCTTGAATCCCAACCGCTGCACACCAATGAGAGACGTTTGCCTGGTTTGTGCTGACTACTAGTTATAGTGGGCACCTTGTACCAGTCCAAATAACCCTTATTGATGATTAGGTTAAAGACAACCTTTTATGAAAGCTATCCTAGTGATAGCTATGGAAGGAATGTAAATCAGCTTGTTTTACCAGTCTATAACCTCCTGAATGACCAAATGAAAGGAGAACCACACAGGTGTTATTATAAAAATATGTATTTATTACTAAACATTCTCTACTAATCTCTATGAGATTAGAGCACAAAGTACACAATATTAAATTGCTAGAACGTCAGTATATAGCACAATACACAGTGGGATCCAGGGGGAGACCAAGCCATATACTAAGAAAGTGGTATAACAACCACGACTTGACAAGACACAGTGTGTAGAGCACATAGAAATTCTAGGACCCCAATGAAACACCCAAAGTAGTGACACAGGGGACCCACGGGGGACGTGTGCAGTGTGAGAACACAGCTGCGAGCTCTGTACAACTCTATGGACAAGTCGCGGTTGGAATGTTATGGTTTAAGGACACTTAGGAGAGGACTTTGAGCAAACCCTTTTAATCTTAAAAGGTTCTAAGGCCAGCACCCATGTGAGCACTGGATTACTCGTGTTACCTAACCCAGGGAAGCCGGGTGCATAGGTGTCAAATGGTGTCGGGAATCTTTGTCGTTTTCAATGGCGTTATGCTGAAAAGTGTTGCTGACGTGAAGAGGAAAAGTGTCCAGTTGGATGATCCACACCTGGATCGGATATGAGAAGAACCTGAAAGCAGAGGGGACAGAGTCTGGGCCACCTGCCAGTGACCAGGGGCTCGGTAGACGAATGCCCACCGATGTCGGGTGCTTCAGGTAAGAAGAGGTGATGCTTGACTCTGCAGCCACGGGGACCAGGAGATGTCGAGGACAACCAAAAGTCAGCGGGCGAGCTGTCCCACAAAGGATGTAAGAGTTGGGGGGTCAGTGTCCGGATTGAACACCAACAAGCCTTGGCAACTGCACCCCACGCGTGTCAGAGAAAAGAGGCTTCGGTGAGGACCAGCAAGGTCCTAGTGTCTCCCCAAGCACCAGAGAGTCAGGGCACATCTGGAGCAACCAGGAAAGCCTACTGAAAGTTAGAGTTGCCTTCACAGGGAAGCGTATCTCAGAGGATAGGGGAGACGGATGCCCTAGATCTAATGCTGAGAAAGCGGTCTTCCTGCACTTAGCATGGGACTGCCCTTTGGTTAGGCAATTCTGGGTGGGGGTGGTGGAGCGAATACTCGCAGCCACAGGCCTTTGGATGGCACTCGAACCCCTTCATTGTCTGCTTGCATTGGTCCGGAAGCCCAAGAAAAATAAACTTTCCTATAAATTCCTGCAATTAATGTTGGTGCTAGCCAGGCGCAGGGTGGCGATAACTTGGATGGGGCAGGGAGCGCCGGAGGTGTCCTCCTGGCTCAGAGACGTGCAGGAGTGGTCCCTGGCCGAGGAAACTCACATGCAACTCACTCGGAGGGATGAGAAGCTGCAGGACGATTTAATGGCTTGGCGCGTTATGTCTGCTTCGGGGCTGGCAGAAGAGGAGCTCTCCTCTTCTGCCATTAAATCGTTCTGCAGCTTCTCATCCCTCCGAGTGAGTTGCATGTGAGTTTCCTCGGCCAGGGACCACTCCTGCACGTCTCGGAGCCAAGAGGACACCTACGGTGACCTGACCTCAGGTCGCTCCCCACGTCGCACGGCTCGTCCTGTGTGCCCGTGACTCTGCCCCACTGCTGCAGCAGCTGGGACTTCGCCGCTGGTGTGCCCCTGGTGACTGTTTTGCGTTTTCCACTGTACTGCTAATCTGTTTTCCCACCTTGGCATTTGTATTTTGTATTTTGTTTTCTGTTCCCAGGCGTTCCTTTGCGCCACTTGCCCTCTGTGCCCCCCGCTCCCTGCTTCCCGCCTCTGCTCCCCTGTGGCCGTCCCCTTTTGCCTTCTGTGTCCCATGCCCTCGCCCATTGGCCGCCCCGCTCCCGCCTCCCAGCTGCTCCTCCCTCCCACTTCGCCTCTTATGGAGGATGCCGCGCTGAAGCGTGCCAAAGGCAAGCCCGTCTGCGCCCGTCCGCACCTGGACCGCGCCTAGTGCCAGAACCCCTGCACCCCGTGCCCCCCGCAACGCCAGACTGCGCTACGACTCCACGCACTCATGCCCGGACGATACCACCCCTACTGCCAGGCCATCCCGAAGCACACCCAAGGGCCTTTCACCTGCCGGAATTACAGATACACCAGCATCCAGCCCACCAAACCACCAACCAGAGAACCCAACCACCTCAGATGCATCCTTCTCAACACCCGCTCCGCTCGCAAGCACGCCATCGAACTCTGGGACCTCCTAGACTCTACCGCCTCCGACATCGCCTTCCTGACAGAGACCTGGCTGAACGCCACCTCAGCACCAGATATCGCCATAGCCATCCCACAGGGCTACAAGATCTCCCGCAGAGACCGTGACAACAGAGTTGGAGGGGGAATGGCCATCTTCCACAAAGACACCCTCAGAGTCTCAACCAACACCGACGACACCCTCACCACTGCCGAGCACATGCACTTCCAGATCCACACCAACCCCAACATGACCCTCAGAGGAACACTCGTATACAGACCACCCGGACCACGACCACAGTTCAGCGACACCATCGTCGACCTCGTCAGCACCCATACCCTCAGCTCCACGGACTACATCCTCCTCGGGGACCTGAACATTCCACCTCGAGAACAACAATGACGCCAACTCCACCGCCCTGATGGACAATCTCGCCAACCTCGGACTCAAACAGCTCGTGACAACACCCACCCATGCCGCTGGACACACGCTGGACCCCATCTTCTCCACAAGCCCCCACGTCTCCTTCAACCACACCACCGTACCCCACTGGACCGACCACAGATGCGTCCACTTCACCTTCAGGAAACCCACCACACACCACCGCACACAACAGCTGCCACTACGCTGCTGGGGCAAGGTCACCAAGGATCAACTGACCTCGCCTTGAGACCACCCGCCGACCCCATCGACCCCGACTCCCCCGCTACCAATCTTAAACAGTGGATGAACAACTGCGCCAACACCCTCACCCCTCTCAAGATCTCCATAACCAACCACGCCAACAAGAAAGCCGCCTGGTTTACCGAAGACCTCCGGACCTCTAAGCACACCTGTCGGAAGATGGAGAAGAAATGGCTCCACGACCGATCACCAGACAGCCTCACAGCCCACAAGAACGCCACCCGCAGACACCACCAGATCATCAGGACACCAAAGAGCTCTTCAGCATTGTGAAAGAACTCTCCAACGACATTCCAGCATCACAAGACCTGTGCGACTCCCTGGCCACCTTCTTTCCCTGCAAGATCACCGACATCCATCTTTTACTCCAGACTTCAGAGAGAGATTTTGGCCGCCCTGTTTTCCCTGTCCACCTGAGAATAAGGGTGTGTCCAAAAACCTTGGTGTTTGGTTCGATGAGAACCTGAATTTCGGGACACATGTAAAAAAACTGGTTGGCACCTGTTTTGGTGTGCTGAAAAGTTTGAGAAAGTTTCTGCCCTTCCTGCTGAATTCGGCTAGAGAGGTGGTTGTTCGTGCACTGATTCTTTCTCGATTGGATTATGCCAGCCCCCTCCTTGTCGGCAGCCCAGGCTATCTTGTGAAGAAACTGCAAGTGGTCCAACATTTGTCTGCCAGACTTCTAGGGGGGCTGTCTTCCAGGCACAGTGCTCGGGCTCTTCTACGGTCATTGCACTGGCTTCGGTTGAAACTCGCCTGAAATTTAAAATGCTCTCTATCGTGCAACGGGCCCTTTACGGTCTTGGTCCCAGTTATTTGCAGAAGAGACTCGCCTTTTACACCCCAGTGAGACAGCTGCGTTCTTCTTCTCTGCTGCTAATGCAGACGCCGAAGTTTAAGCGCCAGCGATTGGGGTGGAACTCTTTTGTTCGTAAGGCTTGTCTGGCCTGAAATGAGCTCCCCTTGGCCTTGAGAGCCACTCCTGACCCTCTGCTGTTCAGGAAAGCCCTAAAAACCTTTCTGTTCTAATTTGGTAACTGAGCTTCTCCTGCCTTTTTTTGCTGTTAGCGCCAGGACACTTCCGAGTAGCTGTGCGCTGTATAAATTAAAATCGGTACAAAAGGGGGTGGTGATGGACGGAGCATCTGAATCAATCAAACACTCACACCCAGTCAAAGGATATGGGTTTAATCCATCACCGTTCTTTAGCCCACTCCGCCACCCCAGTTCAGACATGGCTATATGCAAATCAGTCTGACCCTGTGCCTCATGGGAACAGTCCAGCCCGAACTGCCAAGCCATCTGTTGACTGGGTGTGAGTGTATGATTAATTCAGATGCTCCGTCCATCACCACCCCCTTTTGTACCGCTTTTGGCCGCCATAAGTGTGGCAGGGTATGCTCAGACGTGAGCCCCTTGCTCACTTTGCCACTGGATTCAAGCAAGCCGGGCTGAAGACGGCTGGAATGCCAGAAACCGGTCCTCGGAAGCTTGTTTCTGGTCCAGGGAAGACATGGCTTGGCAGCTCAGGCTGGACTGTTCCCATGAGGCACAGGGTCAGACTGATTTGCATATAGCCATGTCTGAACTGGGGTGGCTGAGTGGCTAAAGAACGGTGATGGATTAAACCCAGATCTTTTGACTGAGTGTGAGTGTTTGATTGATTCAGATGCTCCGTCCATCACCACCCCCTTTTGTACCGCTTTTGGCCGCCATAAGTGTGGCAGGGTATGCTCAGACGTGAGTCCCTTGCTCACTTTGCCACTGGATTCAAGCAAGCCGGGCTGAAGACGGCTGGAATGCCAGAAACCGGTCCTCGGAAGCTTGTTTCCGGTCCAGGGAAGACATGGCTTGGCAGTTCGGGCTGGACTGTTCCCATGGGGCACAGGGTCAGACTGATTTGCATATATTTATTTTATAAAAACATTTATAAAGCGCGAACAAAGGCCCTTGGGCATCTCGGCGCTGAAGTTGCTGCAGTGTGTTAAGCCTCATCGGACAGGAGTTCATTGGTTAAAGAGCCACGTTTTCAGTTGCTTGCGGAATGTCCAGAGGGAAGGGCTAGTTCTGATTGATTCAGGGAGGGTATTCCATAATTTGGGTGCAGCTACCATGAACCTTCTGTCCCCCCAAGAAACGAGTTTGGTTCGGGGTACCACTAAGTCATGCTGGGAGGATGAGCGTAGCATTCTTGAGGGACGGTAAGGAATAAGGTTTTGGACAAAGAACGCCGGTCCCACGTTTTTCAGAGCCTTGTAAACCAGGCAGAGGGACTTAAACATGACTCTTTTTCTCACTGGCAGCCAGTGCAACTGTCTTATAGTGGATGCAGCCGAGTGATGTTTGGGAATACGCCCTAAAAGCCTAGCAGCAGCATTCTGAATGGCCTGCATTTTCCAGAGCACTCTCTCCTGGGCACCCAGAAACAGTGCATTACAGTAATCTAGGGTCGACAAAACAAGGGAACTAACCAGTGTTTTGCCGGCACTTACTGGCAGGAAAGGCAGGATTTTTTTTATAAGCCGCAGCTTATGGAAGGCTGAGGAAGAAATTTGGTTGGCATGTGGCATAAAATTTAGATGGTCGTCGAAAAGGACTCCCAAATTCCTCACTTTTTTTGTTGGGTCCGGGGGTTGGCCCATAGATGATGGCCACCAAAGGGGGGACCATTGCGGAGATAAGTTACCAAAAATTACCACCTCTGACTTATCAGAGTTCAATTTCAGGCAATTTTCCGCCATCCAACTTCCGATAGCCAACATACCTTGGTTAAAGGTGTTTGCTATTTTGGGACCGTCATTTTTAACTGCGAGGACCAATTGAGTGTCATCTGCATAGGAGGTCAGGCTCATCCCATGTGCCCTGATGACTTTGGCAAGGTCCGACACGTAGATGTTAAAAAGTGTCGGACTAAGGGATGAGCCTTGGGGAACTCCACATGGCAGAGACAGGGGGGAGGATTCAAAAGGTCCAATGGTAACAACCTGGGATCTGTTTGCCAGGAAGGAGGCAAGGAGACTCCTAGCCTTGCCTTGAATCCCAATGCTCTCGACACGGTCGACCAGGATGGTGTGGTCGACCGTGTCAAAGGCAGCCGATAGGTCCAGCAAGATGAGAACAGCTGTACCTCCGGCATCCCGGATGGATCTTATATCATCCGCCGCTTTGATTAGAGCGGTCTCCGTGCCGTGGAATTGGCGGAACCCGAACTGGGATTCGTCCAGGAGTTTGTATTCCTCGATGAAGGACGAAAGTTGGAGGTTCATTATTTTCTCAGCTATTTTGGCCATCAATGGGAGGCTGGCGATAGGACGATAGTTTTTCAGCTCTTCCTTATCGAGGGTGGGCTTCTTGAGGAGAGGTTTTATTAAAGTCTTTTTCAGTGTCTCTGGGAAGATGCCGGAACAGAACATAGAATTGCAGATTTCAGTTATGGCAGGGATGACTGTTTTCATAATTGGTCGTAGCACCTTCAGGGGACAAGGGTCTAAAGCTGATCCTGATTTAATAGATGACACTGTATTCTGTACCTGTGAACAGGTAACCTCATGAAACTGGGAGAAGGTATGACTCTGGTGGGAGATAGTGGCTGCCGGGGGGGTGGAGGAAATGTTGGAGAAAACCCTATAGATGTCGTCAACTTTGCTAAAGAAAAAATTAGACAGTGCGTCACAAAGCGACTGGGAGGGAGGAGGGGCAAGATCGACGGACAGACCAGCGAGTTGTTTAGTTGTCTCGTAGAGAGTTTTATTAGAGTTTTTGGCTGATTCTATCCTATCACAGTAGTATTTTTTCTTTGCCTCAGCAATCATGGTTTTGTAAATGGCAACTGACTCCTTATAACTAAGTTTGGTTTCATCTGTATAGTTTTTCCGCCATAGTCTCTCTTTATGCCTGCATAGTAGCCATGTCTGATCTGGGGTGGCAGAGTGGGCTAAAGAACGGTGCTGGATTAAACCCAGTCTTTTGACTGGGGATGAGTGTTTGATTGATTCAGATCTCCGTCCATCCCTTTTGTACTGTATAAATTAAAATAACATAACATAACATAACATAACATCCACGACAGCTTCAACTGCGACACCCCCGCACCCACCACCAAGTCCACCATCCCCTCGACCTCCACCCACACCAGTCGCCTGACCGCCTGGTCCAGCGTCAGCGACGAAGACACCATCAAAGCCATGAACTCCATCCACTCCGGATCCCCATCCGACCCGTGCCCCCCCACGTTTTCAACATTGCCAGCACAACCATCGCACCCCACCTCCGGAAAACAATCAACATCTCCTTCGAGACAGCATCCTTCCCGGAATGCTGGAAACACGCCGAGATCACCGCCCTTCTGAAAAAACCCAAGGAGGACCCCAAGGACATCAAGAACTTCCGGCCCATCTCCCTGCTTCCGTTCCTGGCAAAAATGACAGAGAAGATTGTCAACAAACAGCCAACCCGCTACTTCGAAGACAACAACATCCTGGACACCTCCCAATCCGGCTTCCGCAGCAACCACAGCACCGAGACCGCCCTCATCGCCGCCACCGACGACATCAGGATCCTGATGGACAAAGGAGAAACAGCCGCCCTCATCCTCCTGGACCTGTCAGCTGCCTTCGACATGGTCTGCCATCGCACCCTATCAGCGCGCCTCCATGACGCCGGAATTCAAGGGAAGGCCCTGGCCTGGACCACATCCTTCCTCTCCGGCAGAACCCAGAGTGTCCGCCTCCCACCCTTCCGCTCAAAAACCACCGAGATAATCTGCAGCGTCCCACAAGAATCCTCCTTAGCACAATGCTGTTCAACATCTGCATTGCACCTCTCGCCCACGTCGCACGACAGCACAACCTCAACATCATCTCCTACGCCGACGACACCCAGCTGATCATATCCCTCACCGAAGACCCCAACATCGCCGAAGCCAACCTTCACAGAGGAATGAAGGCCATCGCCGACTGGATGAAAGACAGCAGACTGAAGCTGAATTCAGACAGGACGGAGATCCTCATCCTTGGCCCCACCCCATCAGCCTGGGACGACTCCTGGTGGCCCACATCGCTAGGCACAGCCCCGGAACCCACCGTCCACACACACAACCTGGGGTTCATCCTCGACTCCACCCTCTCCATGACCAAGCAAGTCAACGCCGTCTCCGAGTCCTACTTCAACACCCTCTGGATGCTCCGCAGGATCTTCAAATGGATGCCCATGACACGAGAAAAACCGTCACCCAGGCCCTCATCACCGGCAGATTCGACTACGGGAACGCCCTCTACTCAGGAACAACAACCAAGCTCCTGAGACGACTACAATGAATCCAGAACGCCTTGGCACGACTGATCCTCGACTTCCCCTGACGCAGCCACATCACACCCCACCTGAGAAGCCTACACTGGCTCCCTGTCAACAAGAGAATCACCTTCAAAATCCTCACCCACGCACACAAAGCACTACACAACACCGGACCAACATACCTCAACAACCGACTCAGCTTCCACACCCCCACCCGCAACCTCCGCTCTGCCACCCTCGCCCCCGCCACAGTTCCTCGTATCCGGAAAACCACCGCCAGCGGCAGATCCTTCTCCTACCTCGCCGCCAAGACCTGGAACGCTCTCCCTACCAGCCTACAACAGACCCAGGACCTGCTGGCCTTGAGAAGACTTCTCAAGACCTGGCTCTTCGATCCCTGGTTATATAGTATACCATATACTAGGGACTTATATGCAGGGCTCGAGTCAGGGTACCATGCAGGGGGACGGTGTCCCCCCACTTATTTTACCAGTTGGACGTCGTCCCCCCTGCCAAACAGCTGAACTTCACTCTTTGGCCTCTCTGGGACGAGGAGCTCGGAGCTCACAGCACGCTGCTCACGCGCTGACTTCTCAGATGCAATGGCATCTAAGGGGTGAACGAAGGGAGGCAATGAGCCCGATGGTGCAAGCCACCTTTCGTGACGTCACTTCCTGTTGTGACGTCACTTCCGGTGTTAGAATTGGGGGTCTCTGGTTGGCACAGGTGAGTACTTGTGACAAGCGGAGACCCTCTCCTCTAGTCAGGGCAAGGGACTTACTCTTGAAAATAACCCCTACTCACCCTCTAGGCGGCGTGGCCGAGCAGACAAGGGTAATCCCCAGAGCGTTATGGGTTAATCATTTTTAACAATATACAGTAATCAGATGACACACTACAAATGGACACAAGTCTGGCTTTATGTAAAAATATAGTCTTCTTTAGATCAGGTTTACCACAAAACTCAATAACATTTAAAAAGGTTCCACAATACTATCTAGCAGTAGTCAGTTTTCAAAATGCTTGTTTCTAAAAGGTTGTGCGAGTCGTAGTACTTCTAGGCGACTCGTGCAGTGTCAAAAGAAATGCCTCACAGAGTCTCACGCTACAGTCCGAGGCGCTGCACACAGTGCGAAGCGAACACAGTACCTTTGTTTTAAAGTTCGAGGCGTACGATGCGATGTCGATCCAGACGTCCCACGTCACAGTGCTCTCCTCGTGTGGTGCGAGCCACAGCTCAAAGGCTCGATAGTCCCGTGCGTGGAGGGGGGAACATGCGTTGTGGGGACAGGCTCCTCTTTGCGGCGTACGCGCGACCCTGGAGGGAGGGAACGCCTGAGTGCGGTGCAAAGCAGCGGTATGATCCGAAGGGTACGAGACGGACCCAGCTGCACTACGTGTCAGCTGTTCACAAACAGCGGCGGAGCACTTTCAGCAGGGCATTGCACAGGGGAAAGCGGGCACAAGGCGAAGCCCGTCTTTGCGGTGCGAGCTACGGCTCGGGGCCAGATAACCGCGGTGCTTGGACCGGACGGATCCCTTCTTGCGTTGCGAGCTACGGCTCGGGTCGGCAGCAGTCACGGTGTTTGGGCCAGGCGGGGCTGGTCCTTACTTTGCGAGCTGTGGCTCGGTGGGCAGAAGTCGCGTTGCTCAGCAGGACAAGGGTGCACGGGCTCTTTAGATTGCACAACGAAGTTTCACGGGGCACTAAGTTTTCTCCGTCAGCGCTGCTGGGAAAGGCAGCACACTCAGCAGCTTCTTCTTCAGGGAGGTAGAGCCCAATAGTCCTGGGGCCCAGTTCATAGGGCAAGCTCACACACAAGCCCTTGGAGATTGTTTCAGAGATGCACAAGTAGAACAAAGTCAATTCAGTCTTTTCCTCTCCATCTTGCAGCAAGGCCCCCACCACAGGCCAGTCTCCCTGGTCAGAGACAGTAGTCCTCCATGCAGCTTTTCCAGGTCCTTCTCGTTGGGCAGAGGTTCTTCTTGGCGTAAACAGGATCAGATTTTGTAGGAGCAGGGCTCCTACATTTATACAGCAAATATTTTGTTCTTTCAGGCCAGGGGGCCTATATCTAGTTCAACCCAGTTTTGGAACACTTTGTTTTGGAGACTCTGGCTTCTTCTTTCAGTGTGCAGGGCAGAGCCATCAGATGCTCCACAGGAGGTGGAGCCAGCATTGTGGTGGCAGAGCACAGCCCTATTCAGAGTCAACGGGCACTTCTCCCACCCATCCCGGTGTAATCTCTCTATTCACCACCTGGCAGCCCAGACTGTCTCCTGGAATTAGCCAGCCCTGTCACACACAGAAACCAGACAGTCGATACACATCCTAGCAGAGGCGGGCTGAAATGGTGAGGCAAGCAAACACCAACTTTCTAAAAGTGGTGTTTGCAAACACAGGATATTAAAATAAACTTTACTAAAAGATGTATTTTATTATGCTGAGTTCAGGCATACTAAGGTCGAATTTCAACCATGTTCCCTGAGTCTGTTAGGATCATAGAATGTAACAATTCTAACAGCCCATTCTGGCCTATGGAGAACAGGTAGCCTTGCAATAGTGAAAAACGAAAATGGCTGTAATTCACTATTATGACATGCCACACACATCAGGGCGTGTCCTACCTTATGCTTACAATACACCCTGCCCTTAGGCCTACCATAGGGGTGACTCACATGAAGTAAAGGGGAGTTTTAGGGGCTGGCAAGTGGCTGCACTTGCCCAGCCAGCATGACAGTACCAGACTGCACGCAGGTTCTGCAATGGCAGACCTTAGACACATTTTACAGGGCTGCTTCTGTGGGTGGCACAACCAGTGCTGCAGGCCCACTAGCAGCATTTGGATTTACAAGCCCTGGCACTCCTGGTGCACTTTACTGGGGTCTGACAGTAAACCAAATAAGCCAATCAGGGAAACCAATCACATATACACTTTTCATGGGGAGCACTTGCACTGTGGCACTGATTGGCAGTGGCACAGTGCTCTGAGCAGCTAACACCAGCAAAACACATAAGGCACATCAGCAAAAAGTGGAAGGGAGACTCACGCCAAGGTGCCAGGTCTAACATCCGGTGACAGCGTCCCCCCACTTCTTTTTCTAGGACTTGTGCCCTGCTTATAAGGGTACCCCAGAACCCAATCTGTAGTGTACCTAAAGTACATGCAATCAGTTTAGAGGAGAAAGCTGCTAGGCTGGGGTCCTGGATAGCGGGATCCCACACAGACTACGTTGAAAACAGTGAAACATCAGCAAAAAGTGGGGGTAACTATAAGCAGCAGATCCTACTCTCCTACATAGGTGCCACTTGAAGCCATTACTGTCTCACACAGGAAGGAGCACTAGTGTAGATGTCACTTGAAGACGTCACTGTATCACACAAGAAGAAGCAGTAGTCCAGGTGTCACCACTGTCTCACACAGGAATTAAAGCCATCACAGTCTCACACGAGAAGAGTTACAATTCCTGCTCTCACTTGGAGGAGTCACTGCCGCACACGAGATGTATTGCTGTCAGTGTCTCGCACGAGAAGGTTCACTAGTGCTGCTGTCATTTGAAGCCGTCCCGGCCTGTCCCAAATCGGTCACTGCCCCGTGTGGCTGCGTTTAGTGACCAGAGGAGCTTGAGAAGGAACCATCATGTCTAACAGTCCTTCCCCTAGCCCGCAGGGTTGCCCCACTCACAAGGAAGGGCTTCATCTTTTAGGGAATCATTTCTTTTATAAACCAGTTAATTGCGGTGGATTTTATGAGCAGGTAGATTACAAGGACTATGGGCCACATGCAAGAAAAGATTTTGCATTTCTTAAGAGACCGAATCGTATTCCACTCTGTTAAATGCTAAATTGCCTTTTTTTATACATACACAGTCAGATAGGGAATCGGAAAATGCGATTTCTGCCCAGTAGAAATCGCATTTTGCGATTTTCTAAATAGGAAATCGCAAATAGGGATTTCCTTTTTGCAATTTCCTGAGCACATGTACAAAGGTTTTTCTGAATGCAAAATTACCATTTAGGAAATGTTATTACCATCAACTCCAAGTCGATGGTAACCATGTGTAACTTTAAAGTTGCACCCAAAATGCACTTTGGAGAGTGCCGTGTAGTGCGCACATGCCTCTAGGACATTTGTGCGCTTTACATGTGCACCTCTGTTTTCAGGGTGTATTAAGGGGGTGCCCTTAGGCCCATAGGCACCCTTGGTTTTGCATTTCCTAATTTGCAATTTCCTATTAGGAAATCGCATATTTGGAAATGGAAAACCATTCGCACCTATGGGGCCTTAGAGACCCATCATAGGAAGGATTGATTTTGCATTTCTTTAGCCATCTTTGTAGATATCGCAATGAGGAAATCTCTAATTTTGCACATTCCATTTTTGATTTCCTAAATAGCGATTTCTTGGAACTCGCCATTTAGGAAATGCAAAATGTACATTTTGTGCTTATGGCCCAATAGGTCAGGATGGGTTTCTAACCAGTATTGCATTGACTTACGAAGGCAGGTGGGAGGCTGTGACTCAAGGCCTGCTGTAGGGCGGGCTCTGGGCTCCATCCTTCCCTGGCCGACGGAAAAGGTGACCAACTGTCCGTAAATTTCACCTCCTGTCCGCTGTCCGTGATGATATCTTTAACAGACGTCATTTGTCCGTAATTTTGATGATTTTAGATGACGCCAAATGATGTTGTGCCTTCCAACCAATGATGGTGTGTTCTTCACTCTTCAAAACTACCTAGGATTGGCTGAAAAGCAGGGCCGGACTGGGAACCAGAACCGGCCCTGGCAAAGTGCTCGGCCGGCCCCCCTCCCCCCTCCAGGAGGAGAGGGGAGGGGGGAGAGGTGCGACCGCACTCTGTGACAGGGCCGGTTTTCGGCCGTTTTTGTTACAGGGCCGTTTTTGCAGCATAACGGCCCTGTAACAAAAACGGCCCCAGGGGCCCAAAACCGGCCCCCAACCATGCGGCCCACCGGGGAATTGCCCGGTGCCCTCAACGGCCAGTCCGGGCCTGGTCCGGGCCTGCTTGAAAGCCATAAGCCAATCCTAGTGCTCGCTGCTCGGCGGTTTTCATTGGCCCTGATGCTTCAGGCCTAATGAGAACAGCTTTAGGGTGCCCAGCCTAAGATTGTTTTAGGATCCGCAGGGCACACTTAAGGTCTTTCGATTCATGTTTACATTACAGGGTCCCACTCCTGTATTTTG
Organism: Lissotriton vulgaris; assembly: GCF_964263255.1. Taxonomy (NCBI): domain Eukaryota; kingdom Metazoa; phylum Chordata; class Amphibia; order Caudata; family Salamandridae; genus Lissotriton; species Lissotriton vulgaris. The sequence goes on along the minus strand of NC_141693.1, from coordinate 2,018,396,353 downwards.
GGGACAGCTGCGCAGCGAACTCTCAGACCTTGAAGAACTGGAATTCAGAGTCAGCCACGGTCTTCATAACCCCCTGCAAACAACTTATCTAACTCTCGGTTAAGTTGAATAAAAGTGCTTTTCATGTTTCCTTCTTTTACGTGTGCATGCATTTATTTGCAGATTATTGACGTGAACCTAAATAACATGCTTATATATATGTATTTTTTTTTTACAGAGAATCGAGCATAGATTGCCGACATGGCGATGCTTGTGGCCTGGAGGTCTGTCACACCTCTTAAGTGGTTCCACCATGTCCCTAACTTGGTGACTCGACTTTGCATCCTGGGATGGTTAACCCAATACTAGTAGTGTTAAAATCATACATTCAAATTACAGAACGCAAAGCTCTGTTGTCTAAAATGCCAGGGCACTGTCTCAACTCCAGGACGTTGGCAGTGCCCGTCAGGGCGCGTGGTTACCCAGCACTTAGCACAGGATGAGTGCTTTTGAAGGCATGTGTTTTTTTAATGTGAAGGTGTCACTGTGTGGAGTGCCAGGTGGGTGTTTCGTTGTCCTCCATAACTACTGTTCAGGAGCAAAAACCTACACTATCAGCCTGATTCATCAATCTCCCGTTTTGCGAGCCCCTAATAGCGATTCATAAGGAATCGCTATTAAGGACTTGCAAAACGGGATTCATGTAGGAATTGCTAAATAAATAGCGATTCCTACACAATCCTTATTTGCGAGTAGCAAATTGCTAATCGCAAATAAGGAATAACTCCCCATTCATTCCTATGGGCCAAAAGGCCCATAGGAATGAATGGGGAGTATTCCTTATTTGCGATTAGCAATTTGCTACTCGCAAATAAGATAGCGATTTAAAGGGTGCCAGGGGTGTCCAAAGGACACCCTGTAGCACCCCTTAAATGCAAATTGAAACAGGTGTTGCGCACACACATGTCCAAAGGACATGTGTGTGTGCAACATGCAACTTAGAAAAATGCTTTTAAAAGCATTTTTCTAAGTTTTTGCTATTTACCGAGAGGTCTGACCTCTCGGTAAATAGCGGCCCCAGATTCCGAATTAGCAATTTAAAAATGGTTGATGAATTGCATTTAAGGAATCTCAAATAGAGATTCCTTAAATGTAATTCCTCGCAATTTAGCGAATTAGCAATTACCGATTTTTGCATTTGGGATGATGATTCCCAAATGCAAAAATAGCGCTCGCAAAGGGCCAGATTCTCAGAATCTGACCCTTTGCGAGCCGATTTAGGCTTGATGAATCAGGCTGATAGGATTTTGAAGGCATTTTACATCCATGTGGTTCCTGACCTCACCCTGAGAGCCTCATTATGAGGTTCTCAGGAGGTAATATCATTGCAGATATTTACTGCATTTCCACAAACAATTTGTATTTTTTTTTTGTATTTAATTTTTTTACTTTGCATAACGTGTTCAAGGCAAGTAGGAATAAAACATGCAGGAATAAGATTAAAATAAAGGGACAAAAATCAGAAAATATCATCACGAATGTGCAAATAAAACAATAGAACTGTCTTTGATCAATGTGGACCCGGCGCTCATAAACGCTATAGGGCTGATATTGGTCGTGATGATGCCAAGTCAGGTGGGTTGGGGCCCTGGCCTCGCGGATTGTTTACCGGCCTTTCCTACTGTTCCGCCGGTCCTGGACATCTCCCCATCGGCTGAGTCTGCAGCCCAGGACATTACCCATACCAGTGCATGCGTACATAGTTGTTGTATTACGCAATGGATGCAAAAGTAATTTTTTTTTACAAGGTTACACAGGAAGGAAGCTATTAATCTACCTTTCCTGAATCCAGAACTGCACAATAATCTCTCCTTCATTATATCCGCTGTGTTAATGTTGCTCTTTCATGGCGTCCATGCCACCAGTGCCATGTTGCCGCACAGGGTTGGTGGGGTGACTATGTAGATATCCAAAGGTTTATTCTGTCCCTCGTGCCGTCTCATGGTTCACGGTGGGGCTCATTTATGGGGAATTGGCGCAGGACAGCGGTGCAAGTATTCTTGCTGCGCTGTCCTAATCAGATGTGAAGGGGCAGGAAGGCACCGTATTTGTGCAACACTGTGCGTTCCCGTCCTCCCCCTGCGCTGGCGGAAAGGACAGGAATGGGCTGCGCAGTGCCAACGCAGGCACCCTGCCGCCGTGGTGCAAGGATCTCTGCTGTGCATGCAGGGTTGCTTTTGTGCAGGAAGGGCCACTTTCCTGCAGAAAAGCAATTCCGAGGGGTGTTTTTCTCTTTGTATTTGTGCAGGACCCCTGGAAAGAGGAAAAAACAAGGAGAAATGATACTATTTGTCATTGTTACGCCTGCTCTTTGGAGGCGCACGGCGGTGGTGCTTTCCAGGGTTGCGGGATCTAAGTAAATCTGGGGGGAAGCCCGCCGCACGCCTAAGGAACGCCGCCCGGCGCGGAGTGAGGCAATGCGGGGACCTGCACTGCTCTGTCTTTCTCCATATCTATGAGGCATCCATCTCACATACATCCCAGCCGGAGGAGCTTCAGATGAGAAGGTGAATATATAGAGGCCTTTACATTTTATTCACAGTGTGTCACAAGCGCTATGTTTTCAAGAATAGAGGACAAATATCAGGCGGTTTCTTTTGACGAATTCCTGCTCATTCCTTAAACACATGGATTGGTGTTTACTTTGCCGTGGAGGAAAGAACAGAAAAGTCGCCTGGGTGCCAGTCTCCTTGTGGTGGTAAAGGACAGGTGACAACAAAGGATGCAAGCTGCCCATTTTTTTGTAACGCACAACAACTTTTAAAGGCCTGTAGATGAACTTTTTAACCTCATATAAACTTATTTTGACTTGTAGTTATGTTTGTCTATTTACTGACTTCTATACTACTGCGCAACCTCCTTTGTAGTGTCTGTAAAACATACCATTTGTCCCAAATGTTCGTCCTGAATTTTGACCCTTTGTCCTGCATTTTGACCCTCGCCGATGCCAGTCGGTCACCCTGCGGACGGATGGGGAGCTGTGCCATCCAGACCCGCTGCAGGGCGGGCTCCGGGCCCCCTCCTTCCCTGGCCGAGCGCTTTTTTAAGGGGAGATTGATTCCCGGCAGGCCCCGCCGCCGCCGCCTGTCCTAGCGCTTTGCATGTATGCATCTTTACTGCCTGCTTTAATATGTATGCAAATGCGGTCCGCGGAGCTGCGCGCAGCCCGCCGGGGCAGATCTGCCCCCGCCCCCCCGCTCAGGGCTGCCTTTAAACTCTGATGGATGGGGCGCCAGCGCCGGGAGCTCATCTGTGTAATGTATTCCGGCGGGGCGGGGGCGGGGGCGCTCCGGATGGGAGGCAGCGGCTGCAGCCAGCCGCAGATTTAAATATATGCAAAGTTGTTTGCGAGAGGATGCCAGAGTGGCAGGCGCGCATTTAATATGCGGCTCCTGCGTCGGAGAGATGGCGAGGCGCTTCTCTCCATGGGTGCTTGCTTCTAGGCGCTTGCGTCCATCCGAGCCTGTCAGCTCCGGAAACAAGACGCTCCATCTGCACGAGCCGGCACTACCAACGCATGATGGTTTATATAGGACGAACCACCTTATAAGGGAATAGTGTTCGTTTTTTTGACTTCACAATTCTGTGTTCCTATGCTGACCTCACAATACTGTGTGCCATGCCTGACCTCAACCTGTGTTCCTATGCTGACCTCACAATTCTGTGTTCCTATGCTGACCTCACAATACTGTGTGCCATGCCTGACCTCAACCTGTGTTCCTATGCTGACCTCACAATTCTGTGTTCCTATGCTGACCTCACAATACTGTGTGCCATGCCTAACCTCAACCTGTGTTCCTATGCTGACCTCACAATTCTGTGTGCCATGCCTGACCTCAACCTGTGTTCCTATGCTGACTTCACAATTATATGTTCCTATGCTGACTTCACAACTCTATGTTCCTATGCTGATTTCACAATTCTGTGTTCCTATGCAGACCTCACAACTCTGTGTTCCTATGCTGACTTCACAATTATATGTTCCTATGCTGACCTCACAACTCTGTGTTCCTATGCTGACTTCACAATTCTATGTTCCTATGCTGATTTCACAATTCTGTGTTCCTATGCTGACCTCACAACTCTGTGTTCCTATGCTGACCCCACAATTCTGCGTTCCTATGCTGATTCCACAATTCTGTGTTCCTATGCGGACCTCACAACTCTGTGTTCCTATGCTGACCTCATAATTATGTGTTCCTATGCTGACCTCACAATACTGTGAGCCATGCCTGACCTCAACCTGTGTTCTATGCTGACCTCATAATTCTGTGTTCCTATGCTGACCTCACAATTATGTGTTCCTATGCTGACCCCACAATTCTGCGTTCCTATGCTGATTTCACAATTCTGTGTTCCTATGCGGACCTCACAACTCTGTGTTCCTATGCTGACCTCACAATTCTGTGTTCCTATGCTGACCTCACAATACTGTGTGCCATGCCTGACCTCAACCTGTGTTCCTATGCTGACCTCATAATTCTGTGTTCCTATGCTGACCTCACAATACTGTGTGCCATGCCTGACCTCAACCTGTGTTCCTATGCTGACCTCACAATTCTGTGTTCCTATGCTGACCTCACAATTCTGTGTGCCATGCCTGACCTCAACCTGTGTTCATATGCTGACTTCACAATTATATGTTCCTATGCTGACTTCACAACTCTATGTTCCTATGCTGATTTCACAATTCTGTGTTCCTATGCAGACCTCACAACTCTGTGTTCCTATGCTGACTTCACAATTATATGTTCCTATGCTGACCTCACAACTCTGTGTTCCTATGCTGACTTCACAATTCTATGTTCCTATGTTGATTTCACAATTCTGTGTTCCTATGCTGACCTCACAACTCTGTGTTCCTATGCTGACCCCACATTTCTGCGTTCCTATGCTGATTCCACAATTCTGTGTTCCTATGCGGACCTCACAACTCTGTGTTCCTATGCTGACCTCACAATTATGTGTTCCTATGCTGACCTCACAATACTGTGAGCCATGCCTGACCTCAACCTGTGTTCTATGCTGACCTCATAATTCTGTGTTCCTATGCTGACCTCACAATTCTGCGTTCCTATGCTGATTTCACAATTCTGTGTTCCTATGCTGACCTCACAATTATGTGTTCCTATGCTGACCCCACAATTCTGCGTTCCTATGCTGATTTCACAATTCTGCGTTCCTATGCTGATTTCACAACTCTGTGTTCCTATGCTGACCTCACAATTATGTGTTCCTATGCTGACCTCACAATACTGTGTGCCATGCCTGACCTCAACCTGTGTTCTATGCTGACCTCATAATTCTGTGTTCCTATGCTGACCTCACAATACTGTGTGCCATGCCTGACCTCAACCTGTGTTCTATGCTGACCTCATAATTCTGTGTTCCTATGCTGACCTCACAATACTGTGTGCCATGCCTGACCTCAACCTGTGTTCCTATGCTGACTTCACAATTATGCGTTCCTATGCCGACCTCACAATTCTGCGTTCCATTCTTAAAGAGCCCCTACCCCCCCCCCCCACATTGCTAATAAAAGGTAATAAATACTGCTGTATCATAGAGTAAATAGATTCCTAATGTACCAATTGTGAACAACAAAGTAATACAACTCCTCAACAACAGCTGACTCGCACTGCCAAACAACTCACGAAACACAGCAGCAGCAGTTTCTTGATGACACGCTCAGAATGCCAATAAGAATGAAACTAACTTAAATTTCAATTCCAATCTCACGTTGCTCCTCTGAGGGTGCACTGGTCACTCCGCGAGGTCCTTGGCCCGTCCCGGACGTCACGTGTCCTCAGCGGCGGATCCCCTGACCCCCTCCTCTGAGTGGACGCCTCGGTCATGTCCTTGACTGCTGTTTCCAGACCCCCCTTTCCGTCACCATCTGCCTCTGTGAAGGAGACATGCTCCAAACCTCTCCTACGTTTGACCCAGACACAGTTTTCGTATCTTTGACAATCTCCAACCGTCCCACAAATGCGGGAACACATTAGATGTGCCTCTGATTTTGTTATTTCTGTAACTGAATGGGTAACTGAGCTCATCTTTCGCATCCAGTCTTCAGATGTCCACCTCCTTCCACCACAGTCACTGTTTTATTATTTGCATTTATTTATTTTACAGAGGTTTATATAGCGCGAACTTGCTGAGGACACGTGTCTTATGCAGCCACACCTGACCACGAAGGAATGAATTTTCAAGGATTTAAATCCAGGTCTTTGCTACATTCTTCAGCGCAGCTGCTTCGTTGTTTATATTTGGGTTGTGTCCTTGATGTCTTGCAACAAATGTATGTCTCTCTAGGACCAGGTTGATACAAGTTCCAAAATACTTTTTATAACATGAAAGCAGTTTTATCATAAATGTCTTGGGTTTGCCTTCCCCATTTCCCAGTGAAATCCCATTGAAACTCCCATACATATTACAACCTTCGATCCTTAAATCATGATTCAATACTTGTGTTTTTTGTTGGTTGCAGAAAGTGTTTCCCCTGCAATGGCGGCCACAGAAGACTTGAAAAGTTCCTTCCGTTGTTTCCATGGTATTGATGGTTCACCCACTTCCGTAGAGAAAAGGGGGTTTGAGACATTCTTCAGCTGCCCTGGTGGGCACGAATATGTTCAATAGAACAAGCGAAACCAATTAACTACTTCAAGAAAGTAAAATAAATGAAGGAGTGGTTATTATCCTAAACCCCAGTGTAGTTGCTCCATCACTCCAGTGAGACTGGTCAACGGTGAAGCTATGCTATCTAGAATATCACTGGCCCAATCTCTCCGTCTCTGGAATTCTTGTCTACCGGCCCCCTGGGGCGAGTGGTACATTCCTACAGGTCGCTCCCGACCTCCTGGCCAGACTTATTGTAGGAAAAGGTGCTATAACAGCGCTTGGTGACTTAATCTGCATTTTGACAATACTAATAATTCATCAGCAAATAGACTCCTATCAGACTTGGAGGCCCTGCAACTCCCCCGGTTGGTGGGCTCAGCCACACACGAGCAAGGGCACGTCCTTGGTCCCATTTTTTCCAACGACCCCAGACTGCAGGTCCTCACTCCAGCTCAAGTTCCGTGGTCTGATCATTTTTATATCCCCCTTTTGTTTGCGATAGCGGTCACACAAACGCCTCCGGCAGTTAAATTGAACTCCGGCAGGAATTGGCCCAGGGCTTCACCAGTAAACTGGATCAATGTTTTTTTTTTTTATTGTCCTCATTCGCCATTAGATATGCCCAGAGTGATTTGGATTACTCCGCGGCCCCGAATTGGATCAAATGTCTTGCGTCGACTAACCCCTTTTCCTCAAAAGATATTGATGAGGCACAGAAAGGATGGGCAGATTGGATCAACCACTCGGAAGACATGTGTTCCCAGAAACCAAGAAAGACAGCACAACGCACTCCAAAAAGAGCAGCTTGGTTTAATAAACAGCTAGCTACTCCAAACAACATTTGTAAGAAACTCAAAAGAAACTGGAGGAAAACTTTTGCCCTAGACCTCAAGCTCTTATACGAAGGCCATCAGACAATATCATGACAGCATAAAACTATCGCAGGCAAAATGTTATGAGGAGAGGATAAAAATGGCTGCCAATTTCCCCAAAGAACACTTGAAAATCGTGAAATCACTCACCGCGACCGAACATGGTGCCCACGCGACTCAATCCTTCAAACAGAGATGCTAGCCACTTTCTTCAATAACAAAGTAGAAAATATAATCAACTCACTGCACCTGAACCTTGCGGATAGCTCAGAAGAAAGGCGAGCGTCTTCGGATTGAGTACTTTCCCGATACTGAACAAAGAACAGACAAGACTAATCCTAAGTAAAATGAAGTCTGGCTCTGCACTAGATCACATCCTACTCCAGGGCCCTGACCCCGTTCTCTCCCTCCTGTCACTCTCACCGAGTGCTGGGACAGTCCCTAAGATGTGGAAACATGCCATCATGAAGCCTTTGCTCAAGAAACCGCAACTGGATCCTTAGGTTCTGGGGAATTTCCGTCCCATTTCATTACTACCCATTTTGGGCAAGGGAGTAGAAAAGCATTTTAATAGTATCATCTCACAGGTCCTGGAAGAAAACAACATTTTACACCGAAAGCAAATGGGGTTCCGCCCAGGACATAGTACAGAATCGGCCCTCCTAACAATCACCGATAAACTAAAAATGATACTGGACCGAGGAGGATCGGCCGCCAATTTTTCTCTTAGATCTAAGCACGGCCTTTGATACTGTGGACCATAATATTCTCATACAGAGGCTAAGTGACATCTGGATCCAGAATAAAGCCAAAAAATGTCTCTTCTCCTTCCTAAGTGATAGATCATTCCAATGCATGGAAGCGGCCAACCTATCTAACATATTTCCGCCCGCCCCAGGGAGTTCCACAGGGCTCTGCGCTCAGCCCCACCCTGTTCAACATTTCCTGACCCCTCTATAACAAGTTGTACAGGAGTTCGGACTAACCATAGTGTCTTACGCTGATGATACACAATTGGTAGCATCGGTGTCAGAAGAAAAGAACTCTGATCATCTTCAGTTGGTACCTTGCCTGAAAAAGATAGCCAAATGGATGACCAATTCCAATTTAAAACTGAATGGCGACAAAACAGACCTGATGTTCCTGGGCAACAGACCAGGGCGCTGGGCTAAAATCAGCTGGCCAGTGGACTGGGGCGCGTTTCCCGTTCCAAACCCATCCATAAAATATCCGGGGATGTGGCTTGACCACAACCTGTCCATGGAAGCTCAAGCTATAAAACTCTCAGCGGTCTGTTTCGGCAAACTGCGAATGATTCGTAAGATCATGGACCTCATCCCGGAACAAGCACACAGAACAGTGGTCCAAGCTCTAGTAACCTCAAGGTTAGACTACGGCAACCCCCTATATTTGGGTTGTCCCAAATACGTTGTTGACAGGCTACAAGTTGTGCAGAACGCGGCAGCCAGGACGCTACTAAAAATTCCCAGACAGGAGTCAGTTAGATTCTCGCTCAAAAAACTGCACTGGCTCCCGATCCAATCCCGGATGAGGTTTAAAGCCCTTTGCCTCACTCATAGAGCCATGTACGGCAGGGGTTCAACCCTGCTAAAAATGATAGACACACCCTATGTCCCTGATAGATCTCTCAGGTCCTCCTCTGACTATCTTATGATGACGCAAAGGATAAAACGATCGAGCTGGGGAGGGGATATTTTATACACCTTGCCCCAAAGCTCTGGAATTTATTGACCAAGGAGCTGAGACCGACCAGAGATGAAGGAAGTTTCAGGAAAAAACTCAAGACCTGGCTGTTCCCTTAATATTCTTCTCTACACTCTGCTTCCTTTCGGCAGCGCTGAGAAGCCGCTGGGCGCCATGCGCTTTATAAATCCCGTAAACATAAACAATGGATAAGAAATAAACTAACACAAAAACATTTAAATATACTCTAATAGTTCACTGCCAAACGTGGTTATGGGAACGGTTATTATGACTACAAAAACCTTTTACTATCTTCTGAACAAATAGATAACACTTCCATCTGTAGTATCTTTGCTACAGTGGACTTTTTACTGTGGTTCAAAGGGGCCGATTTATATCTAAGCAGTAAAGATACTCTGTTGTAGCAGTGATTGAGTATCCATAATGCCAATATAAAGGTCCGCCCGCCAAATGTATAAGCAGGCAGAGCTTAGGTTGCATCACGGCGGAGACTACTCTGTCTCCATCGTGTTTAAATCCCTCCGACGGCTCAACAGAGTCATCACTGTGGGAGGCAGACCTTTGATTCCACCCACCTAACTTAGATGGACGAAAAAAGAGGTCAGTTTTCACTTGCTGTCACTGCCAGGGAAACGCTGGCCGTAAGGGGCAGTGAAAACTACTAAATACGCCCCCCCCCACCATGAGAAAGGACTCCAATGGTGATGGGGTGCCTTTTATTTTTTATTTCTAAAAATAAAATCCCGCTCTAAACTTTTGTTTTTTAAAATAAATAAGTAAACAGTTTGGTGCAGGGCTCCGCCATGTCGAGGGAGCCCGGCACCAAACTGTAAGCAGCAGTGACAGGAAGTGCTGTGACGGCGAAGCCTATAAATGCTTTAGAAATGACCCTCAGCTTGGCGGTCATTACTTAATGGGGCAGATGGCACCTCCGTCAGGGTGACATAGTAATCGGGCCAAAGTCTCTAAGATGAATTCCCGATCATTACCGATTCAGTTTGCTGTATTTCGAGTGATGATTTAACCCGTTGGCTGCTTCGAACGTTCTGCTCATGTGCTGAAAGTTTGTAAAACGGGTGGGGCCGTGTGGGCCAACGGACCTGCGCAGCACTACCAAGGTAGTGCTCGCAGCGACCATTGACTGACGGCAGCAGCCAACGGGTTAAAATGCTTTTTCCCCTCTATGTCTGCACGAGGTCGGCATTTGACTATATGTTTCTTTTAAAATGACCACCAGCGTCTGATGTCATTACTCCAGTGTCTAACGTCGTCTTGTTGTAGAAAGCCATCAAAATACACTAATCAGATGCCACCAATGACCTCACCAACGACACAGACAACTTCAACAACTGGATCACCACCTGCACCAATCCCCTGGCGCCCGTGGAAAACAACAAAAGATCCAACAAACAAGCTCGCTGGTACAATGCTGACTTCAGAGAGTCCAAGAGAGTTTGCAAACAACTTGAAAAGAAATTGAGAACCACCCGAGGAACCATTGCAAGAAAAACCCACCAGGCCGGACTTGGATACTATCACCACCAAGTGAAAAAGGCCCTGACCCTGAGAATCGAATCTACCTCCTAAGGCTGAAAGGAACCCCTACACAAGAACTCTGCAACAACCTCTCCAATTTATTTCACAAAAAAATCGCCAAGATCTACAGCAACTGCAAACACAAGCCAGCACCCCAATCGACCTTTCCAGCCTGCTAACCTCATCAACCAAAGACTCCCAACTGAAGCATGAAACCCTCTATCCATCGAGGACACTGCAGCAATTATGAAGTCAGTCCACTCAGGGCCGCCCACAGACCCCTGCTCCACCATATCTACAAAACGGGGAGAGCCACGATCAGAGCTGCACTCACTTCCATGAACAACTACCTCAAGACAGCCACCTTCCCAGATAGCTGGATACACACCAAAGTCACCGCCCTCTTCAAAAAACCCTCAGTCGAGCCCAAAGTACTCAGCAACTACCAACCCATCTCGTTGCTCCCCTTTCCAGCTGAAGTCATCGAGAAAACCATCCACAGACAACTCTGTGACCTCTTACAATGCCAAAACTTCCTGGGCAAATTGCAATCCGGATTCCGTAACAACAGAGCACAGAAACAGCCCTCATTGCTAGCAAAACCAACATACCATCCTCGACTGTGGACAGACCACCACCTTCTTCCTCCTCGACCTCTCTGATGCCTTCAACACCGTCTCCCACCACACACTCGTCACAAGACTACACACAGCAGGAATACAAGGACCAGCTCACAAATGGATAGCCTTCTTCCTTTCTGGAAGAACTCAAGAGTCAGGCTCACACCGTTCACATCAGAAACCCCATAACCTCATCTGCGGAGTCCCACAGGGATCATCACTCCGCCCCACACATTTTTCATCAGGTACATGACTCCTCTGGCTAGCATCATCAGATGCAACAGAATCAACACCATCTCCTACGCTGACGACACCCAGCTCATTTGTTTCCTCTCAGATGACACCATCACCACCAACACACATTTCAAACAGTACCTGAGCAGAGTGGCCGATTGGATGGAAGAAAACTGCCTCAAGCTCAACACCGACAAAACTAAAGTGCTGATCTTTGGGAATAAGAGCTCACTGTGGGAGTCCACCTAGTGGCCAGCCAAGCGTGGACCCACACCCACCCCAACGGACAAAGCTAGGATTCTAGGCCGCATCCTGGATACCAACCTCGCCATGAAGTCCAGGGTCAATGCTGTCACCTCCTCATACTTTCAGATCCTCTGCATGCTACATAAAATCTTTAAGTGGCTCCCAGTGGACACCTGACGTTCCATCATGTAGGTCCTAATCACAAGCAGATTGGACTACAGCAATGCATTCTACACCGGCCTCCCAACCCATCTTCTTCACAGACTTCAAACCATCCAAAACATACCCGCCAGATTTGTCCTCGACCCCCAGCGTAGAACCCACACTACATCACACTACCCCTCAGAGAGCTCCACTGGCTCCCCGTCCACAAGCGCTGCCAGTCCACACTTCTCCCACATGCATTCAATTCACTCCACAACACTGAACCCACATACCTCAATCACCAGCATCACTTCCACCAACTCACCGGACAAATACGCTCAGCATCACTCTCACTCGCACACACACCTCGCATCCACAGACGTAGAATTGGAGGTCGATCATTCTACTACCCAGCCGCCAAATCCTGGAACGACCTCCCCCAACACATCAGAGTCTCCTCCTCATTTCTTGAATTCCGCAAGAAGCTGAGACCTGGGGTGATACTTACAAGATAATGGCACGGCGTTGCAAGCCATCTTCCTGCACTGAGCTGCGTCATTAGGAATGTGCAGGGATATGTTGTATTTACAACAATACGATGAATGCCTGTGCTTTCCTCTGCGCTGGTGCGCAATATGCTGCCTGCACCAACGCAGGCACCCTTGAACCATGGAGCTAGGGTGCCTGCGTTGCAGGTGTACCTTCCGGCACAAAAACAATAATTTATGATGTTTTCCTCCTTCTAGGTGTGCTTCAGGATGCAGAATACATAGAAAGAGCAAAGAACAAGAGGTAATAAAGGTATTTCATCCTCATTGAGCCATTTTTACGCCTTCCCTGGGGAGGCGTTAGAATCTGATGCATTCCCGAGGTTTCCAAACCTTGTAAATCTGGGAGCGCTTCAGATTCCACGGGTGTTGCGTCGGAACACCCACAGCAACAATTATGGAACGTCACTTTCACATAGAGTAATACGAGAAAGGGATCCATATTTACAAGGCTGTTAAAAGCCAAGCAGGGTGTCTTTGCGTGGCCTTGAAAACATGGGCAGGCACACTGCGCTGACGGTGAATCCAATAAAGTGACACTCCGGTGGCGCAAGAGGCTTGTAAATATGCCTCCCGGCTTTTCAACGAGTCTTCTTGTGGGACCCTCAAGAGTGCCTGTACTCAGACCCAGCTTCACCGCATTCCTACTCGCACCTACTCAGAGCCTACGACCGCGACGGCTGACAAGCGACGGCCTACAAACCCACCTTACATAACATTACATTACAGAGAATGAACAGCAGGCGCGAATGCTGCTGCGCGCTGGTTGCTTTGTTTGATTCCTTAACAACGGTCAGAGAAATATGTAATTTCCTTGTACAACTAAGACGGCAGAACAATAAATGCATTTAAATCTGTACCTTTCCTGTTATAGAGGTGCTGTGAAGTCCTGGTATTGAGATGGAAATGGTGCAGCCTGAGGCCTGTGATGGCCTGTGATGGCCTGTGATGGCCTGTGATGGCCTGGATATAATAAAAAAGGTGAGTGTGTTGGAGGCCGCCCTTGGCTGGTCAATAGTACGGGGTATGGACCTTGCCACGGGCCCTGGCACCAGTGCCCTGCTTTACGGTTTGCTAATGACCCTCTCACTTTGGCTCACAGCGCTGGTCAGATGCAAGAGAGTTCACTCTTAGGGGGCGTCCAGGGCGCATGGATAGAGTCAGGGCTGGCGTTAGCGTTGGTGGCGCCCAGTACGACTATCATTTTTGGCGCCCCCACACTCCAGGGTCGCCTGCTTAGATTCTCTCACTACCACTGGGCAACAGTGCCCCTCATCTCTCCAATCATAAGTTATTGCTAAACACAGCACTCCTCCGAGGTCAGCAACCCCTCCACAGGGCAGAGCCCAGTGCGGCTGCACCGGTCACACTGTGCTAAAGCTGGCCCCGAATAGAGCAGCAGGTGCAGACCTCCCCTCAAAAGGACCCCCAAGGCCTAGTCGCTCAAAGGGACCACCTGCCTTTTCGGCGCCAAGACACCTACGGGTATTCGTGCGCTCAATACATTTTATTAACATAACAAAGAATTAACAGTGCCCAAGAAGAAGGGGCTGTAGTAGCAACCACCTACCAAGGCTTCCAGGGGTCACACACTTCAGCATAAATGCAGGCCCATACGTATAAAAAACCAACTTATTTCTTAATTAATCGCAAAACTGTTTGCAAACAGTATTTTTGCGGTTTACGATGTACTAATGTCGATAAAACAAGAAAATGGTTAAAATGCACAGCGAACCAAACTTACTACCATTTTGGTATTCACAGAAGGCACTTAATCATTTCGGCATTCACAGAAGTTAGAAGTCCTAACTTTAGGACTCCTAAATGCCTTCTGTGAATACCGAAAGTCTTAAAGTTAGGATTTTTCTGAGTTGAGGAGTAGTAAAGTTAGGAGTCCTAACTTCTGTGAATACCGAAATGAGTAAGTGCCTTCTGTGAATACCACAATGAGTAAGAGCCTTCTGTGAATACCAAAATGGTAGTAATTTTAGGATTTTGTCTTAAGTTAGTTCTGTGAATCGGGCCCCAACACTTTTAGAAATTGCATAATAGGGAATCTTTTTTGTATTTTCTTAAATGTGATTCGTTGTAAATAGTTACAAAACAGCCACATTGCTTGTGCAAATTACCATCAAGTGGAACCGGGTTGACCAGGCGGAAGGTAGAAATGGGCAACTGAACCTCACGCTGGCTGCACTTTTTGCAATGGTGGCGAGGAGCCGTGCACCGGGAGACCTACAACGCAGAAGGAGAAGAACGGAGCGGATTCTAGGCAGAGAGCCACCCTGTTTGATCAGACAGAGGAGGAGGATAGCGGCAGATACACGCGGAGGAAGGCTTTCCTTCTTGCTTTAATTAATGAGGAGGCAGAGACCGCCTGAACGCAGCCGGGTCAGTCCTGCACGTGAGCAGGCTGGTATCCTTTCTACACCGCCGAGCAACAGGTAGTTATCAAAGCACTGTCGGAATGACACTACAATGCACAAAGAGAGCTTTAGTATTATCTAGCTTTGCCTCTGTGTACCAATCTGGGTTTCATTGGGCGGTCTGCACAGTGTACTTCATTTTAGTGCATTATATAGGGAGCCGGCTTCCTACATCATATAGTTATCAAAGCACTGTCGGAATGACCCTACAAGGCATAGATAGACTGCAGGGGTCACTAGAAGGACTTTTGACATGTTCAAGAAGGGAAGCTTTCATTGGTTACACAAACGTGGTGGTGCGTTAGAATATTAACCTGAGACATGTACAACGATAGTAGTACATGCTGTACGTCACCACTCAGCTGTTAGCAGGGGAGCGACAGAGGAAAGAACGGACAATGATTCAAACCAAAAGCCTGAAGGGGGGTTGCTATGTGACACTGTCATCTCCCTGTGGCCTCCCATCCTCTGATCATCATCTCAAAATGAATCAGCAGAGTCTGAAATATCAGTGACTGTAGGAAGGTAAGATCCTTCTAGCATGGGACCCCCACTCTTTGCCTCGTGTCAGTGCGATTTTGAATAGTCTGGCTGGGATCCCTCTAATCAGGACCCCTGCCACTGTGCTCCCTCCCTACATTTGACACTGGTAAGTACTTTGGTAACTTACCAATTGGCTACTGGTGTACCCTCTATGTCCCTAGTGCCCAGTGCATAGGCACACCAGGGGTCTCCCCCGGGCTGCAGCATGTACAGTGCCACTCACGGGAGTCCACTCAAACTGCGACTAAACGGCTGTCATTGCAGCATATGTGAGGTGGTGCTTTCACCCAAACAGCAGATACGTTTCCTTATATCTGAGGTCACTACACTTAAAACATATAAGTCACCCCTATGGCAGGCTCTTCAGTACAGAGGTCAGGGTGCTTGTTTATAAGTGTGAGTGTGCCCCTGTGTGAGCAGGACACCACTACAAACCCTGAAGTCAATTCTCCAGGCTTTGTAATTGCGGTCAGCAATATTATACATATTTTGAACAGCAATTAATTTACGAGATGTATAACTATATATTGGTTGCCCCAAAACAGGTCATGTTTGGTATCAAACATGTTGGAATCCTGACCCAACTCCGATTGCCGTGTTGGATGTAGGGTCCCATCCCATGTACTGGGGGGCTCCCCTAGGGTGCCCCCTGTATTCCCAGTACCAGCCTTTCAGGGTCTAACAGCAAGATAGTGCTGCTGCCGACCACAGACATGATTCTGCCATCCAGCTGCTGAGCCAAGATCGAGCAGAGGACGGCAGAACAATAGGTTTCCAGTCGAGGGAGGTGTAACCACCTCCCAGAGAAGACTTAGTGTATTGGGCTCGGGTGGGGGCGCTTGCCGGTATCAACCGACTGCTTTGAAGTGCACATTTGATGCCCTCCGTGCATACTCC
The DNA here is from genome assembly GCF_964263255.1 of Lissotriton vulgaris. Lineage (NCBI taxonomy): Eukaryota > Metazoa > Chordata > Amphibia > Caudata > Salamandridae > Lissotriton > Lissotriton vulgaris. The sequence goes on along the minus strand of NC_141693.1, from coordinate 2,018,379,902 downwards.
AGTTTGAGCGAGTTCAGGGAGCCCTTGATCCCCGCTCTGGCATGAAACTGGACACAGGACATGGGAGTACGCTCCCCTCTATCCAGCCCCTCCTCTGGAAGGGATCCTTGAATCCTCGAACCCTTTCCCTAGGGTACGTAACTGCTTACCTGTGGGTGGCTCTTCACATTCATCATGGAACAAGATTCAAAGCCGAACCCACTTCCACTCGATGTAACTCCGGCAATCCGGGTCGTAAGTTTACCAGGACCACACCGCCAGTATCAGCAACAGGTCACCCACACGGGGGCGAGGTGAAAGAGCAGGATTTGTAGCAGGATATTCAAGCAGCAGGAGGAGGTCGACGGAGCCGAGAGCTTATGCGGCCATCTTCGTTCGTCGCTAGGCTCCTCCCCCAATTTCCTGGAACTTTGAATTCAATGGCAATCCTATTGTTTTTTCTTTTAGAGACTCAAGAAGAAAGGTGAACATTATGCTGACATCTCCTCATTAGTCCATTTTTCAGGTAAGCGTGGGATAGCACACACTCTCCTTCTAGAATACATTTAAATAATAAGAGTATTTGGATCCTCTGGGCACCTGGACTTTGCTGGACTTGGCTTGGGCCGTGACTGCACTAAGGAAGCCTTGTTAGAACCTGATCGACTTGCTCCCTGATTGCACTACATCTCCCATAATGCATTATCAGGGAACAGAGCTGTGTGCTGTCCCAGGCTGCCTGGGACTGATCATGTGACTGGGAGGTTCTTAAGCCTCCCGGTGCCTGCTAGCAGTGCTTGGCTTTCGTACTAGCTCCTCTGACCTTGGTGGTGATTCTGAAATCCTCGTGAGACCCTCAATCGATGTTAGCGGTTGGATTTGGTGCTAACCGTGAACTTGGATCCTTGCTGTGTTTCCTGCCTCATTCCGCGCTTTTTCGAGTTCGGCCGCAATTCCTCTGGGTGAGGGAAGAGACGTTCCTCCATTAACTTGCCTCCTTCCTTGTAGCCGTGAGTTCTACATACTATCTTCTCCCTCGGCTTTTCCCGCTGGCAGTTTTTCAACGTTTATGTGAACGCATGCGGACTTTAACACGATTCACATGTTTTATGGATGAGGTGCTCGTGCTGATTTGGTTTTCCTTCTGAGCACCCTTTCTTTTCTGTTTATTGGGAACAGTAGTAAAAAACTTTATTGAACGCGAGGACGTGTTCACTCACAACGGACCTCTCGCTTTGTTGGGAATAGTGTAGGGAGACTTTCATTTAACGCAAGGACGCTTTAACTCAAAACTGAATTCTCGTGCCTCTGAAGCATTATTACCGCAGAAGACTTATTAGGCGCTTGAATTGTTTTTTGTTTGCTGCCATTTAATGTGTGAGACTACGGGTGTCCACTGCAGCGCATTCCTGCTAATTTCCTGGAACTTTTTAAAAAATTTTTGGAAGACCTTTATTTAGAAAAGGGTGCACACAGCTATTCAGCCAAACATCCCGGAGGCATGGCAGCAAAATTAGAGCATCAAACTGTTTTGGCACACCCAGGAGAGCTGCTCAGGATAAGAGAGGTCAATTTTTAAAATTAAAACAGGATATACACGGTAAATACTTAATACAGTTCCATATGTTAACAAAAAGAAGAGAGAGAAAAGAAAACAGGAGGGGGCCGGCTACGGGATCTAAAGTAGATACAATCACCGGGTGGGCAGGGAAGCATGTCCAACTGCAGAGACACCCACATTTTGAAGCGAACAATATAATCAAGCATACATTTCTGAAGACTCCCGACTAATGCCCCACCCGATGAATCCAATGACAGGAGAGGCTGAGCGGCCACAGTCCCAGCACCGCCCAAAAAGTCCAAACAGTAACCCGATACACTGACCCCCAACCCAGGGAGAAAGGAAAAAGGAAAGTCCAGTCAAACTAAAAAAGAGAAAAAGACCATAGAAACAGAGAACGGAAAAGCAAAAATACCCCACCCCCTACCCCCCACCCTGCACCCCTGCAGATGGCTACGGCCTACCCCCCTAGCAGCGTGCCTATCGCCCAGCGACCAAAAACCCGAAATATAGTAGAAAAGTGATTTATAAAGGAAGGAAACACAGAGAAAGAAAGAAAAGAAAAATGAAGGGAGGAGGAGAATCACACAGTCCCGGTCACACTGCCCCCCTCCTGCGACGTACAGTCCTGGTCATTAAACAATAAGCAACAAAGCAAAGTAGATTCGGTAGAACCCAGGAAAGACGTCCTACCGCCCGCCCCCAATACAAGAAAATGGCGGATCCCGGGTCCCTCACAAACCCCTAGCTTCCGAGTCGAACACCAGTCTCACCCTTGACCTCTACGAGTGTTCACCATGTGTTCCGCACACCGCATCCGCCTATTCACAGGATAAATCAAAAGTCCAGCCAGTCCACGAATCTGTGCGGCGAGTCCAACGGATATCCACAGTCCACCACAATCCTCAGCCGCCATGACACTCGCCATGGTACGACCAGATCCCGACCGTCCCATACTCCACCACACTGCACAGCTCACACGATCGATAGACGTTCGCTGTTTCCGTCGGGTCACAGTTTCAATAAAGTCATTGGGTGACGAGCTCGTGAACACGACCACAGGCGGACTCTTCAACGTGGGCGGGCGATACACCATGGCGGCGGATTCAGCCGCACACTGCGGTACAGACATTGCTATCCATGCTTCGACACTAGATGGGCCTCGAGTCGTAGATTCCGAGATCAAAGTCGGGGAAACGGCTCGCTTAGGGGGACCAGACAGATCAGAGTCATTATGCGATCGGGCAGTTTCGGTGGCATCCGCGATCGACTTATGTGAAAGAGCAACCATGTAGGAGCACAGACCCTGAATGGCGGCCATCACGGTTCGCAATGATGGCTCTTCTTCACCCCGCACCGCCGCGAACTGATCGACTCCAGACATGAGTGCGCCCTTCGGGTCACTCGATTCTCCCAGGGACGAAGTGCGATGAGGGCAGGCGGGGGCAGGAGGCACACAGTCCAGCAGCGATAGGGGCCCCACCCCGGCGGGGAGGTGAACGCGGAGAAGGGGACCCCCGGCCACTCAGCCACTCACAGGATCATTACCCCTCCTCAATGCGGATAGAACCGCAGGCTCGCCACCAGTCCAAGGGCAGGTTGCTCTCCACTTCTATCGACCGGACCGTGTCTGGGTCCCCCGGCCGCCGTTGTTGCACTGCTACCCGGCAGGGTCAGTACTCGAGGTCCCGGCTCTCGGTCAGCGTTAGGCCAGGAACTTCCACTCGATGTAACTCCGGCAATCCGGGTCGTAAGTTTCCCAGGACCACACCGCCAGTATCAGCAACAGGTCACCCACACGGGGGCGAGGCGAAAGAGCAGGATTTGTAGCAGGATATTCAAGCAGCAGGAGGAGGTCGACGGAGCCGAGAGCTTATGCGGCCATCTTCGTTCGTCGCTAGGCTCCTCCCCCAATTTCCTGGAACTTTGAATTCAATGGCAATCCTATTGTTTTTTCTTTTAGAGACTCAAGAAGAAAGGTGAACATTATGCTGACATCTCCTCATTAGTCCATTTTTCAGGTAAGCGTGGGATAGCACACACTCTCCTTCTAGAATACATTTAAATAATAAGAGTATTATCACAATAATGAAACTCTGTCCTAAACTTATGTGTTTTGTATTCATGCACACCCAGCTTCTTCTCCATCCTGAACCCAACTCCTTTTAATGAATACTGATGTCTGTGGGAATACGTCAGTTCATGGCCTCCTCTTTTTTAGTGACTACTTACCTCCAGTGAGTTCTCTGTCTTCACGGGGAGTTTGAAGTTTCTGGGAAAGTTAGACACTTGCTTCGCTCCTGGGTAATCGCGACTTCTGCTGGGGACTCCGGAAGAAACCTGACAAGCCTCCTGCTGTCCCTGGTCTCGCTGTTCTGCAAGTCCTCTTTGTCATCTGTGTCTGTGCTTCTTCCAGGTTCCTCTCCAGGCCTTTGGGCATCAAGTACACCTGAAGCAATGAAGGAGTCTCTTCTCTGCATGTGCAGGCATCGCAACGAAGCTGACCGGTCTGCTGCTCCTGACATCTCACGGACTTCGAAAGACTCAGCAATACAGGTGGTGGTTTTGCATTTCCCTTGAGGCCTGACCTGTCCTCTCAGCAAGTTTGAGGCCCGTATCCCTCATTGGAACCGCTGGAGCAGAACCCATGTGCACCGCGTCGACTTGCTGTCGCCAAGGCTTGCTGGCTCCATACTCCAGAGATCTTTGGGCTACAAGAAGCTCCAGCATCTCTTCCTGCCAAGATCTTTGTCCTCACTGCATCCTCTGCACTGTGGGCCTGCATCTTTGGTGAGCTGCTCAAGGTCCTCTTGCAACTCCTGTGCCTTTGGCCTGTGGGTCCTCTTGAGGGTCTTCTTTGACTTCAGTGGGCTCCTCTGCTTGCTAGGGGCCTGCTCTGACTCTCCTGCAATTGGGAGTCCCTTGGACCTTGCTGGTCCCAGGGTTCCTCCTTTATTGTGTACCACTTCTGTTGCTGCTGCCAAGGGTTGTTGGTGCTCCAGTCGGACACCCACACCCTGGTTCTCTACCTCCAACGTGGGACACCTCGTGAACATCTCCTGGTCTTCCACAGCATTGCCTGGTCCTCACAGCTGCAGCGACAAGGTCACCACCATCACTCGTTCATCTTTCATCATCGGTCCCCCATTGGGGCCTACGCTGTTTCTCAGCAAGATCTCCACTATGATCTTCGCTAAGATCTCCAATTCAGAAAGATCTCTGCTAAGATATTCACTAAGATCTCAAATTCAGCAAGATCTCCCCCAAGATCTCCAGTTCAGCACTGTTAAACTTCCCTTTGTGGCTTTTTTCCGCTCTCCTCCTGGGACTCCTGGCATGCCCTTTTCAATCTTGCAGAAGGTCATTGCAGGAACACTACAAGACAGGGCCCTGCTGTTCTCCTCCCTTCAGAAACAATACACACGGCTCACTTCGGGGTTTGTTTTCATCATCACCGACTGCCTGTGCGACGTTCCCAATCGTAAATTATGCGTCATTTAATTGCGCTCATACTCATAATGACTTATTATTGCGTACCAAGTCTTCTTAGTACGTAATCGATATCAATTCTTTTTTTTCAAGTCGCAATTTTTCGCAAATTCTGAATAGTTATTTTTAAACATGAGGCCTCAGATGATGCCCAGAGTAACCCAGAGCGGCAACAAATGACGTAAATGTGACAAGTCTGGCTGTTTTCTTTTCAAAGGGTGTCGTGATGCTCAAGGGGTCAGATGTCCCCCAGAGAGCAGGCGCAGACTCTGTGCCATGTATCTCTGGCAGATAATGCTGCGTAAGTGCCAGAATTCTAGCCAATGGTGCCCTAAAACCTTAAATCGCGCTGAAGGAAAGTGGATTATTATTTGAGGTGAACAAGTGCCTAACTCAGAGGATAAGGCCACCAGCTGCTAGATGTCACACAATGTAAATAAAATAAACCTTTGCCCAATCCCTGGCGATAAAAGGCAGTCAGGCTTAAATAAAAGCACAAAGGATTCAGGCTGGAATCTTCTTGCTATAATGTCCTCCACTGTTGTACGTGGGGTTTCAGTGCTGCTATCTCCTCATGTGCGGGTTGTATCACTCCTTCCGGCTGTCAGTCCTTCTTTGGTAATCGACCGCAGGTTGTACCTCCTTTGTCGGCATTCCTCTATGGTTCTTGGTGTGCATTTATGCAGCCATGTATTCTGGTCCGCATGATTGTTTTTGTGACTTCTGGGAAATTGTAAGACGATTTTCCAAACAGGTTTTCATCTCTGCCACCCATTGCTCAATACACAGTAGATAAAGTCACACAAAACATAATAAAATTCCACAATGGATTTTAAAACAAAGAAAACTTTTATGTGTACAATAAGACCCAAAAATCTAATAAAGTGAACCAGGGATATGAATTTTTGAAGATTTAAGTGAAAATAGCTATAAAGCACAACACGGCAATGATAGCCTACCGATGCGAATGACCAGAACCTAGGCGTGATTTGAAGCTGACCACGATGGAGCTCTGGCCGGATAGAACAAGTGGATTGGTCCTAGTGTAAGTCTGGAAGTCCAAACACAGAAAGCGCTCTGTCAATTTTTTAGAAGAAATTCCTCCTAGAGAGGGCTGCTGATGAAATTTTACCAGCTGCCGTGGAACCAAAGGACAGATAGTTGAAGCAGGTTGGAAATGCTGGAGCTGTGGAGTATTGGAAATTTCTTGCTGAAAAATGTCTGTGTCCCAGTGCAGAATTGGAGCTGCTTGAAGCCTTGACTGGGATAAAGTTGAAATTCAAACTGATGCCATGGAGCTGCCGGTCGAAGACTTTTTATCTACAGTTCCACCTGAAGCTCTGGATGAAACGTTTTTCAAAGTTTCTAAACTTTATTCTGGTGCCTAAACAAAAACAGGAGTGAACTTCTAATGCCCCCGGGACCTCAGGGGAGGGCCCATAGAGTCTCTGTAAGATCGAGGCAGAGTCCCATAGCAAAGTGCAGTCCAGGTCCAGTTGTCACTGGTCAGCTGGGCATTTCTAGGAAAAGGCCTATTGCAGCTTGCTGTGTCCCTATAGTCACACTTGAGGTCAGCTAACTGACCATTGGTGTACAAGAGGGAGCTGGTCCAGTCTTCCAGAGCACCTCTCAGGTCACAGACAGCAGGTCCGTCCTCTTCTGATCCAAAAAGTGTTCTGAGGAAGGCTGGTTGAGGCTATGGCTACATAAGGATCGCCAACCTTTGGGTGGGGTACACCCTAAGACACTCCTAATCACTGTCCGATCTATGGAGTAAATGTTCCCATGCCTGGCCTACCTACTTTTCTAGTAATTCCTGTGTCATTCTGCAAACTATCCCACAGTGCACTCTGTTCCCAAAATTCAAGATGGGGAAACCCTTCTCCCCTTGTAGAGAGCCTTTGTCCCCACCCCCCTACACCAGCTTAAAGGAGTGGGGGGGGGTGCTACTGGAACAGATTACATTGTTTTATGGCCCTTCTTACTTTGGCTCGTGGGTTGCCTCAAATCAGAAGTCAAAACTAATAAATTCCACAAGAATAAACTATGATAACACCTGTGGGGTAGGGTCGAAAAGAAAACCTAACAGCAGCCTAGAACTGTGACAGAGACAAACTAATAGGATGCCAAAAAAAATAAAAGTTAGAGGCCAATGGAGTGAGACAGCTGAAAGGAAAGCAAGTAAATTGCAAATAAGAAAAGGAAAAAAAAAGGGAGCACGAAGGAAAGTTGCTACAAATGGACACAGAAAATAAGGAAAAAATATGTAAAAGAAGAAAAGGAAGAAGAAAGGGTAGAAAGAAGAAAAGGAAAGATCAAAGAAATAAAAATGGAAAAAGGAAGGAAAGCAGAAAATGTAATGAAAGAACAAAGAGGAAATGTATGTGAAATAAAAGGATGAACCAATTGAAGGAATGCTACAAGTAAAAATGCAAGGAAGGTGTGAAAGCACACCAGGACCATTATAACAATAAACAGACATAGAGAAGGGTAGAAAGCTAGAAAGACGGACCGATGGATTGAGAGAAGCATAGACAGATGGTAAGAAAGAGTGAAATACACATAAAAACTCTTTACAAAAGTTTTCTCAACATCAACATGAGATGATCCCTAGCGATCCCTTTGCGTTTGCGAACGGGTTACCACCAACTTCAAGCTGGTGGTAAAATGGGAATGTTTTGTGACCAGATTTTGGTTGCAAAACTTTGTAACATACCACTGCGACTGCAAGCCCTTAACACGCTCCTTCCTAATACCGAATTGCTAACCCATTTTACGACTCGGTAGTAGGTTACTGAATCACAAAATGGCCTTCATGCAACAGGAAAATATTTTTTCAGGTCACAAATGGCCCGATTCTGTGAATTGTGCTGTTTGCGACATGATAAAAGCTACGTGCATGTGGCCCTACGTTATGATGTTACCTTTGGACACCAGTGAATGATTTGAGTATTCAATTGTCTTTGCCAAATAACTCCGTCGTTGTCACCTTCGCTCACTTTCTTGCAGTTTACAAGCGGCATTTAACTTTCCATACAGGGGGTGTTTTTCTGCACCATATAATCTGGCTTCATAAATTAAATGTCACAATCCAGTTGTAAGCCAATGTTGACATGTTTTAGAGGTCAAAGCCCATACACTGGGCACTGGACAGCAGGGTCCCAGTTCAAGATTACCATCAAGTGAGACCCTAAAAATGTAAAAGTGGGGTGAACCCCCCAAAGGGGATCACTTTGCAACACCCTCCTACCGTGCCCGAAGCTAGAAGCTCGCCTTTAATACGATGAAACCAAATGTCCTTCCTCTAACTTCATGAGACCTCAGATCTGGCCTCAGTGCCTGAAACTGTCAGCCTCGCCCTCATCCCCTGAAATCACAGGGCAGCCACTTTATGAAATGAAATGAATGAAATGAAATGAAAAGACAATTTATATAGCGCGGTAGCTACCCTCAGGCGTCCTAGCGCTGCAGACATCGTGCTTGAACCGCGGTAGTCAGGAGCTAATCAGATTTGTTAAAAAGCCACGTTTTCAGAAGTCTAAGGAAAGCGAGCAGTTTGGGTTCTGATCTGAGTTTGAGGGGGAGGGGTTTCCAGAGCCCGGCCGCGTTATGGGAGAAGGAGCGACCTCCACACCTGGCTCTCTTGACCCTGGGTATTACGGCCAGGAAAGAAGAACCCGATCTTAGCTCTCTGGTTGGGTGATAGGCGTCATCAGAGGCTGGTTGATAATGGCGTCTGTCCCCTAGAAGGATCGATGCGCCATGCATATTGCTTTAAATTGAATTCCTTCTCTAACTGGGAGCCAGTGGAGATCCTTAAGTCTAGTTTTAACAGAAAGGCGGCGGGGGATTTTAAAGGAGGGTACTGGCTGCAGAGTTTTGAATGGTTTGCAATTTGTTTAGAGTGGTCTGGGGTGCTCCTAGATACAGAGCGTTTCCAAAATCCAGCCGGGACAAGTCTAAGCCCTGGACCATGATCTGTCTTGCGTGGAAGGGTAGAAGGGGGAGGATTTTGTGCAAAAGTCTTAACAAGCCAAAGCAAGTTGCAGAGAGCTTGGCCGCCTGACAATTGAAATTAAGGGACTTGTCAAGCCAGAGGCCTAGACTTTTGATTGAGTCCTTAGGTGCGGGGGCGGTTCCTAGGCATGGGGGCTAGAGTGGATCGATGGTATTATTCATGGGGCTGCCCAGGAGCATAAGCTTTGTTTTGTCCCCAATCAGCTTTAGGCAAGAAGATGTCATCCACTGATGGACTGCTTCCAGACAGTTCCCAAGGTCAATGGGCGCATTTTGTGAGGGGTTGAGAGCCACCACTAGCTGAGTATCGTCCGCGTAAGTGATGATTTTTACCCCGAAAGGGCGGACGATCTCAGCTAGGGGGCTCATGTATATATTATATAACGTAGGGCTCATGGAGAGCCCTGCGGTACGCCGCAGCCAAGGAGCCTACTGGGAGATATGTTGTTGCCCTCAAAGACCTGGAAGGAGCGGTTGGCTAGAAAGGATTTGAGCCAGGTGATTGCCAGGCCCAAGATTTCCTTACTGCTGAGTCTGTGCAATAGGATGTTGTGGTTTACCGTGTCGAAGGCGGCACTTAGGTCGAGGAGGATGATGGCAGCGGAACCTCCATTGTCCAGGATCCTCCTGGCCTCCTCTGTCACGGCAACCAGGACGGCTTCGGTCCCGTGAAGGGGGCGGAAGCCGGTCTGGGTGGGGTCTAAGATGTTATTAGACTCTAGATATTCTGTTAAGACTGTGTTCACGTGTTTCTCAAGGATTTTGCTTGGCCAAGGCAGCAGGGAAATCGGTCGATAATTGGCCGGGTTCTTTTGTCCAGGTTAGGTTTTTTTTAAAGGGCTTCGACCATGGCTTGCTTCCATGGGAGAGGGACGATGCCAGTGGATAGGGAATTATTGAGTAATCCCATGATGGTAGGAGCGATACAATTGGCAACTGAGAGTAGGATGCGGGGGGTGCAGGGTCGATACGGGAGCCGGATTTTACCTGGTGCATGATGAGTTCTAAAGTGGTCGGGTCTAAGGGGGGAAAGTGGTCGAGTGTGGTATAAAGTAGAGGCTCAGGTTGTGGGGGGTTCTTAGTGTCAGTCGGGGATTGGTGGAAGGAGGTATAGATGTTTTCAATTTTTTGGATAAAAAAGTCAGCCAAGTTGTCACAGTGAGTTTGAACGTCTGACATGTCCTGCTGTTTCTCTGGTAATTGAAGTAAGGTTTTTGCAATACGGTATATCTCTTTAGGTTTGCACGCAGCTTCAGTGATTTTTTTAGGTTTAAAGCATTTTTATTGAGACAAAAAAAAACATGGGGGAAGGGGATAGGAGGTTAGGGTTACATACAGTACAGTAAAAGAAAGAGGCGCAACTCAGGAGCGCTGGCGAAGAGCAGTTCGTTGGTCCAGAGGAAAAGCACAGTAAATGAAAGGCAAAATGCAACCTGTGTAACCCCTGTGCGCATATCCAACACCCCAAATCTGAGCAGCATCTTAGCAACTCAACAAAGCATAACCCAACCCCCCTCCGTCCCCCCTCCCCCCAATAATAGAAAAAAAGAGGAACCAATACCCCAACTCCCCCAACTCCCCCGTCCAATGGCCCCGTACTAGGATTATTCGCCCCAAAAGACCCGCACCCCCCCCCCCAGGATCCCGTCCCTCATTCATTTTAGTCCGCCGGGGTCACCGGTGGCGTCAGCCTAAGAAGTCTAAGGTACCTCGGACAGGTGAGCTCCCTGAATTCGGTGGACAGCAGCGCAAGGAAGGGTTGCCACAGCTCTTCAAATTGGTCTATCTCCCCCGCCACCGTAAGCGACAGCTACTCCATTCCCAACACATGCCAGAGCCTATGCAACCAACCCGTAATGGAGGGGACAGTGGCGGTGCGCCAGTGGATAAGGATGTTCTGGACCGCAGACCCCAGCGCGATTGCGATCTGCCTACCCCTGCGGGACTTCAATGGGTACATTAGGTCATTGGGAAGGCCCAGCAGGACATACGCCGGAAAGCGCGGCAGCTCGATCTCAAAGTGCTTATCCACCTCGTCCAAAACCTCCTTCCAGTAGGCGGTCAGCACGGGGCAGTCCCAAAGAATGTGTGAGAGGGTGCCCACCTGCCCGCAGCCCCGCCAGCACCCCTTGTCAGTGTGTCTATGCATTTCATACAGTCTCTCCGGGGTATAGTACCAGTATGTGGACACCTTAGTGAAGGTCTCCGTAAGGCCCGTATGATACGCAGAGTGCAGCGCCCGATATGCAATTTTGTCCCATTCCTTGTGGCTGAGCGTCCTACCCAATTCCCTGTGCCAGCGCTCCCTCCCCGGGTAATAATAGTGAAACGGCGGGGGTTGTAGATACTTGTACAAATCAGTAATCAACTTAGCATCGGAGGTCCGGGTCACCAGCCACCGCTCATACTGTGTAATTTGACGAGCAGCGGTGTCTCGCACCTGGGGCTGGAGGGCCCAATGCCGAACCTGCATATAGCGCAATCTATCCAGCTCCGTCAGGCCGAATTCCTGCCGAAGTTGCTGAAAAGGAATCACGCCTTCCGGTCCGTAGACCTGAAAGAGCACTCTGCAGCCCGCTCTCGTCCAATGGGAAAAAGCTCCCGGCTCCATCCCCGGGGAGAAGTCCGGGTTACCCACTATGGGTGTGAACGGCGAAGGGAAGGTGGTAAGGCCCCGAACCTCGCAGACTGCATCCCACACCCTCAGGGGGACCCGCGTAACAAAAGAGACGTAAAGGTTAGGGGGCGATGCGCGCGGCGTAAGAATGGAACCTCCTGTAAGGTGCGGCCCGCCACCGCCTGGTCTTGAAAAAGCCTGTGTTTGTCGGACTCCCACCTGCTCCACTCTACCAGGTATCGTAGCTGCGCCGCCTGAAAGTACTTACGGAGGTCCGGGATACCAAGACCCCCTGCCTCCGGGGCAAGCGTGAAGAGGACCCTCTTCATCCGCGGCTTGCGGCCTTGCCAGACAAAGCGGGAGATGTCGGCCTGCGTTTGTCGAATCCAGCCCACCGGGGGCTGGAGAGGCAGGGCACAAAAAAGATACAGTATCTGGGGTAGCACCGTCATCTTAACCGCCGCGATTCGTCCCAGCCAGGACAGCAGGCCCTTGCTCCAGCGGCCAAGCTCCTCCCTGATCTTCCTGCTGAGAGAAGTGTAATTGGCCGCAACCATCTCCGGCAATGTGGGCGCCAGCAAAATCCCTAGGTATGGCACCGTGGATGAGGACCACTGCATGGGGAAGAGTCGCTGAAGGTCCCTCCTGGTATCCGCAGCCAGGGACACATCTAACGCCACCGACTTGCTCATATTCATTTTGAAGCGGGCCACATGTGCAAAGGCGTCCAACTCCTGGATGCAAGCAGGTAACGACCTCCTAGGGTCGTCCAGGGTCAACAGGACATTGTCCGCATAGAGGCTAACCGTGTGGACATACTGGCCCATCTTGACCCCAATAGCATCCGGGTTGTTGCGGATCCTCTGAGAAAACGGCTCCATGTAGAGGGCAAACAGAAGCGGCGAAAGGGGGCTGCCCTGCCTCGTGCCGCGTTCGATGGCAAAGCCACTGGAGCTACACCCATTGACCCGCACCGACGCTGAAGGATGTTTATAACAGTTGAATACCATGGTGCGGAACTTATCACCGATACCCAGTTTCCTGAGAACCAGCTCGAGATACGGCCAATGAACCCTGTTGAAGGCCTTCTCCGCATCAACTGACAGCAGCATCCGCTCCCCCGGGATCCGCGAGGCCTTCTCTAGAACATGCGCCACCCGCTTGGTATTGTCAACCGTCTGTCTGCCGGGTACAAAGCCAGCCTGGTCCGCCTCCACCAGACCGGGGAGGTGCAGGGCCAGCCTGGACGCTAGAATCCCCGTATACAACTTGAGGTCGACATTTAAAAGCGAAATGGGTCTATACGAACCGCATAAGGCCCGGTCCTTCCCAGGTTTCGGGATTACCGAGACCGTCGCATTCAGGAGATCCGGTGGGATGGCTCCTGGTTCGGAGAAGGAATTAAATAGCCGAGCCAAGACAGGGGCCACAACCGTGCAAAAAGTCTTATAAAACAGGGACGTGTACCCATCTGGGCCCGGGGCCTTACCATGCTTCAGCCGAGCTATAGCGGAAATCACCTCCTCAACATGGATATCCCGCTCCAGATGGTCCGCCTGAGCGGGATCCAGCACCGGAAGGGCCACTGACTCCAAATAGTCTTCGGCGTCCCGCGGCGAGGAGGGCTCCTCAGCGTACAGCGCCTCGTAGAAGCTGCGGAAAGATTCCGCCACCTCTGCATCCCCGGAAACGACTACCCCGTCCGTACCCACCAGTTCCTGCACTACGCAACGCTGTTGCGCGACCCGGAGCCGGTGTGCCAGGAGCTTGCCACATTTGTCCCCCCCTGTGTAGTAGGCATGCTTCAAGCGCAAGGCGGCATACTCCGCTCTATCAAGATCCAGTGCCGACAGGAGCTTCCTTGCAGCCTTCAATTGCCTCCACACCCTTGGAGCCCCCGTGCTCAAGCTCCCGAACCTGAACGGTCAGCTCATCCCTTTTCCGTTGCCGCCCTTTATTTTCGGCTGAGGAGATGGAGATAAATTCCCCCCGGAGGACTGCCTTCAATGCCGCCCACTGTGTCGCTTGGGAAGTGTCGGTGTTGCCATTGTGAGTCAGATAATCCTGTATGACCTCACCAATGCGTTTCACTACCGACTTTTTGTGTAATAGGGTGTCTCTAAGGCGCCACACCCCCCGAGAGGGAGAGGCCGTCGGCCACTTGAAAGCGCCAGCGACTGGTGCATGGTCGGACAGGGTCAGGACCCCAATGTCCGCCGCTGTGGCGGCAGCGCGCATCGGCCCACTAACCAGGAGATAGTCCAGCCGTGAGTAGGTTCGGTGTGCATGTGAAAAGTAAGAGTAGTCCCTATCAGTGGGGTGCATGGAGCGCCAAAGGTCGTGTAAGTCCATTTCTGCAATCCGGGCCTTCACAGCCTGGGACAGTTCCCCCGTCTGCGGAGAGCGCTGCGCCGACCTATCCATCACAGAATCAAAGACAATATTAAGGTCTCCCCCCAAGATGACATGTCGGTCGGGAGAGGCAGTGACGTCCACCAGCACGGAGTCCAAGAAGCGTTCCTGGTGGTCATTTGGGCTATAAACTGAGCCAACCGTGAACGCTATGCCCCCCAAGCGCAAGCGATATGCAAGAAGCCTCCCCTTCTGTTCAGCATACTTATACAATACCTCCCCCCTAAAGGAGCTCGCTAGGAGAATGGCTACCCCCGCGGTCTTGTTCGCTGCCGAGGAGAAGAACTGGGTGGGGAACTTAGCAGAGCGCATCCTATGGCAATCCCGGGACAATAAGTGGGTCTCCTGCAAAAGGCATATGTCCGCCTGCGTCCCCTCCAGCAAAGATAAGATCGCCCTGCGCTTTACAGGATTATTCAGACCCTTAACATTAAGGGTCACCACCTTTAGGGACGACATTCCTCCCGGGGATCAGGAACGCTGTGTAGTGGGCAAGGGACCAGCGGGTGGGGCGCGCGGGGCAGCTGCGCGGGACAAGCCAAAATAGGCCAAGCGTGGGCATGGACAACATCGGACGGGACTTCCCCAACTCTAAAACAACCCTTACACCCACCCAAAACACACCCATGGCAACTAGCCAAATGCAAACTTAAACATCCCATTGTCTCAGTCAAGCCCCAAAACGGGCAAGTCCGTAGAAAATAGTAAAGTGGACGTTCAGCCACTCACCTCCATCCGCTCCCTCCCGACCCCCCCCGCATCAAACCCGGCATCGAAGAAGCTGAGAGCATCTCCCCCCGGAGTGAGTGTTAGGCCGTCATGGCCACGCCGTTGGAGCCGGCCGAATCCCTGGCTGCCGCCCTCAAAGCGTCGGCCATGTCCGCCCTGATAGTAGGGGAATCAGGACGCCCTGCGCTAGCCGCCGATTGTCTCCTCGTCGACCTCTGCCGGCTCCGTCTCTCTGAGCGCCTCCAAGACGGTGTAGCTCCTTCCTCCTCCGCAGCCGTAAGCCCCAGGACCCCACAAATGTCCTGCAAGGAGCGTAGTTGATGCAGCACCCCATTCCATCGGAAGATCAGGCGGAAGGGATGTCCCCAGGAGTACGGCGTCTCGTGTTCGCGCAGAAAGTCGGTGGCAACCCTGAAGGACCTGCGTTTCTGCAGCGTGATGGCGGACAGGTCCTGATAAAGCGCGACAGGCCGCTCCCGGAAAATCAGGGGCTGTTTTCTGCGGGCCTCAGACATGATGCGTTCCTTCAGCGGGAAGTCGGGCAGGAAAGCCAAAATGTCCGGTGGGGGCGCCGATGACTGGTGCTGTCGGCCAACCCTGTGTGCCCTATCAATGCGAATAGGGAAGTCTGCAGCTTCCCCCAGGATCTCCCGGAACAGGTCTTGCAGATAGCCCACCAAGTCAGCCCCTTCGTCCGTGGATGGCACACCACGCACTCGGACGTTATTTCTCCGTGACCTGTTCTCAAGGTCCTCAGAGTGGGCCTGGAGCTCAACACACTGCTCCCGGAGGCGGAGAACGTCCTGTTGTAGATGGACTATCTCGTCGTCCCGGCGCTGGGCCGCCGTCTCCACCGTCTCAACTCGCTCGCCGAGGCCCTCCACTTCCCTGCGCACTTCACAGAACTCACTGGCCACATCCCGCTTCAGCGTCTGGAAGTCCTCTTTGAGGGAGCTAAACAGTTCTTCCATAAAGGACCTCGTGACCGGTGGCTCTCCCCCAGTCGCGTCCGCCGAGGCCCGGGAAGACCCCGGCGACGGCTCTGTTCTGTCCCGCAGTTGCTGGGCCCTGCCAAGCATATCCGGCAGGGTGCGGTCCCCCTTCCTCGAACCGCCTCTTCCAGTCATCGCAGGCGCTGCAATCTATGAGGGGGCACAGGCCCAGCCGCCTCAGGAATGTCCAGCCGCTGGCAAACGCTCGATGTGGGGAGCTCCCTGGGAACCGAGGTGCTGCGTCACAGGCGACAAAATGGCGGGTCAGTCCAGGCACCGCCAGCCGTGGGCGCCCAGACGAGACGGCAATTGAGAGCTATAGTGGGGGCCCCCCCATCTGCACGTCCCACAGAGAGTTAGGCCGGCAGCGGCGGAGGACACAGACACCCGCCAGCAAAGGACTCCGGTGGAGGCCAACGACACCGATCCCTCGGGGACAAAATGGCGGCAGGGTGGAGCAAGGCAGAGCGGCCAAGCCCGGCGACACCACCGGGGCCCCCTAGAAACCAAGCAATCTGGGAAGTTCCACAGCCAATTCCACACTGTCACGCAAAAGGGCCAAATGATCCGACCCCAGCATCGAGCCAGTCGTACTTCGCTCACGGGACCGGGGCCCACACAGTGCGCGGCGTCACCGACTCAAGTCCGGGCGCCAAAGCACACGTCCAAAGTCCTCCGTGCAGCCGGTTCCCAGCCTGTAGGCCTCCTTTAACCTCCGTCGAGTGCCGGGTCAGACTCCCTCCGGATCGTTAGCTTTCAGCACCAGGCCCAGCCGAGGCGCCTGGACAGCACTCCGATTCGCTCCGCCTCCCAGGCTCTCCGTCGCTCCTCGATCTTCAATCGGTCCTTTGAGGTGCTTTCGCCGGGGCGATTAGGGCCAAAGCGACATCAACGTGCGCGCCAGGTGTTCCGCCACACTCCTCTCATACGCTGAGCATCAGCGGGGGGAGAAAAGCGTAAGAAAAGGGCTTGAGCCAAGTCGGGCCGGAGGAGCTACGGGAGGAAGCGTCCGCTCACCCCGCCATCTTGGCCACGCCCCCCTTCAGTGATTTTTTTTCTCAAAAAAAAGATGCCTGCGTGCATTTGATACTAGTTTTATAGGCTTCAATTGCTGATCTGTTGTCAGCTTTTTTGCAGGGAGAATAGTCAAGGCGCCATTTATGAAACTATACCTTCTACCTCTGGGTGAGACAGGTTGTGTCAAATGTATGGGTGCACTCCCAGAGAGGTCTGCATGCACACTCTTGCTGTGATAAAATGAGTGCCTCGTTCTTTAGGGCACCCCCAGGTATGACCTCAGACTAGGAGTGACTTTCAGGGCCACCTGCACTATAGAAGGCTCTGGAAGCCCCCGTTCCTTGAACACTCCGCCCGGTGAGGATGGACTCTGAAGGCTGGAGGAGGGAGAGCAGCCCTCACTGGGGCACATCTGGGCCTGATGAATCCCCTGGATTCATTCTGAGAAAAATTTGACAAAAGTTAGGGAAATACTTGAAACGTGAACTTCGACATTGATAGAGGGCTCTGCTCTCTTTTTCCAGTACGCCCTACCACCAATCTGGTTACTTGTAACATTTTATTATAATATGGATAGATACCACTATTAATAATTGTATACGGTCCAACAAACAAATCTAATTTAGGTGTGAATAAATTGAGACAGTTCAAGGCGCGATGGGGGATTCAAGCCAGCAGCTGCCAGAACTCTCAAGCTCCATCCGGACCACATACAAGAATGCAGAGGGTTCAAGGTATCCCTCAGCTGGGCTCATATCCGGTCTGGTTATCAATGGAAAAGGGTTTGGTGCATCTGTTGCATTAAAATCGCTTTGTGTCAAAGACTGGACGCTGAGAAGGTCGTTTGAGGACCTCTCTAGGTGTCTCAAGAGAAGGAGGACCCCTCTCGGAAGCCAGGGTGCAGCCCTCCTCTAGACACTATTCAAGAAGGAAGACAAGTGTCCTTCAAGAGTGTCACAGGAGGGAAAACCAAGTTGGGGGAGACATCCTACTTTGGCAATCTTGTAGTTCCTGGTTGATGTTGAAGATGGTCCTTGAGAAGGAATTGATCAAGATTCTACAACCAGAGATTTCCACAATTCGTACAATAAAAACGGTGTCCCACTGGGTGGTGGTGAGCCTGTCACCTGTTCCCTCCTCCAGATCATCTCTTTGGCCACTAGGGGTACCTGCCAGGAAAGGTGACAGTGACCAGATAACAGGGGTGCAGCGGTAACCGCTCGCTCCGGTGCAGGGGTGGCTGGCTGCGCTGCAGAAGAAACTACACAGGGTGCGTTGCTTGTGTGCGGTCAAAGGAAGTAGCAAGACACTGCTGCCTGGTGCGGGTGAAGAAAACGTACCAGTGGACAGAACAGAGCTGGCCACCCCTGCGGCTGTGGAGTCCAAAGCATCACAACTGCTGCTGACTGTGACTTTGGTAGGAACAGCGGGCGCCAAAGGAGGGGGCGACGTTACAGCTCCCGCAGTGGGTCCACTAGGCAAAGGTGTGGCCGAAACCACTAAAGGCAAACTTATGCTGGGGGGGGGGAGCCAACAAGGGGGGCAGCTGCATCGCCGCCTGGTTGACCCACACAGAAGCTGCCGCCGTAGCTCCTCCCTCTCTCCCAGCTGAAACACTGGTCGGCAGGACCGTAGAAGGGGTAAACCGACCCCCCCTAAGCTCTGCCATGAAATCTTTCAGAGTGTCAGAGAGTTTACCCAGATCTTCATGTGTGGCGTACACCACCGCGTTCTGGACATTTTCTTGGGGAGTCAAGGGCGGGGGGGCGACCGGCAGTGGAGCAGCCTCCTTCTGAGCTTGCACTGCCCTAACCTTGGCTGGCAGAGGTTCTGGGGGGAATTCCTTAGACGTGGGGTTGTGAGCACGCTTCGATACCCTGGAAGGACCAGCCTCCTAATTGAGGTCAAGGTCCGGAGGGGGGGCCTCACATATGACGCCAGATTCATCTCCTTCGATGTCCTTCAAGATCCCTGTGGCCCAGGACAGGTCCTTTCCTTTGGTCATCCGAATAAACGCCGCCCACTGAGCCTCTTGGGTCGCATCCGGCAACGAATCGTCCACCTGCGACATCTGAGTAAAGAGAGATGGGGAGCCCTGGCTTTCCATGGTGTGTCGTCGGGTTCGCGTCTCTCAATCTAGGGGGGGATAAAGTCAGAATCAGACGTGTCCTTAACACTCCAGTAGCTAGGCCAGCCCCTCTGCCTGTACTGCTGCATCCACGTCCCCCGGTCCCCCGACTTACTTACTCAATAATAGGCGACTAGGCGTATGCGTGATCCAGGCCTGACAAAGAGCCCACAGCTCGAAAATTCTGAGTAGAGATGAAAGAAAGGTTAACAACGCCCCCCTCACCTCCTGACACACGTTGCTTCTCCCGCAATGGGCCAACCCCCATTGCCTGCAGCGTTCCTTGCTATACCTGTTCCAGATCCAGCTCCAAAAGTCCTCCCTGTGGTGTAATGCTTTGCCAACAGACAATCTGAAATCAGAAAAACACATTAGCCTCAAACCACACCTGTTTCCGTTATCTCAGGCCCACTGACCCCAGTGCGCCGACACTTGTTTAGCCATGGTCATTCCCGTGACCTTCCATGAGGCGTGCCCTGACATCCACCTCTGCCTGATTGCCTGCATGGACATAAAGCAAGACGTAAATAGCCCCAACCCCGCTCAACCTACACATCATACCAGGCACCCGGGGGCTGGACGGGCTAGAAGAGAATGCAATAAAATGAATCACATGATTTAGTGTTAATTCTGCCATCGCATCAGTATTTTGTCATGTGACATCTCACCTACAAGAAGTGAGCAAGAAGGCATATATAACTGGCTCTTATGATGGACATCCGCATCAGCAGTAATGCTGCATGTGTGCATCGAAACGCTTCCGCTTGCAACTGTTCATCCAACTTTTACCATTCTTGCATTTTAACCAACACCTTTAACCCAACATCCTATGCAACTTGATTCTATGTCAAGCGCTCTGACACCTTCGGGTAATGTTCACGCTAATAAGCCCATAAACAAATCACCTAGGCACAGCTCCCGCCAACGGCGTGAGGGAAACATTACATGGCACACCTAAATTGTGGTATTCTTCTGTGCAGCGCTCGTACACCATCGATACCTGTGTCTGAGTGTCCCTCATTTATTGGTATTATACCTCTATTTGCACTCAATACTCCATGGTCCTGCACACATGTCACCTCTTCCCCCTGTAATGCACCGCTTGCTACCTCTTGCATCCCCGATTGCGCACCTTACTGTATAATTATCAAATTAGCGCCGCTCTGCAAACTGCCAGGTCTGAACTATTGTGCCGGGGTTGGACTATTTTGCACGTACTGGGCATGCGCAGAGCTCAGACGCTGTCCAAGCTTAAAGTAGCGTCGACACCCCAAATTTCTGCGCAAGTTCGTCTCAAGTGACACACGTCGCGTCGGCTCTACTTGCTCAGAGGCAGACCCAAAGCCACCACCGAGCAATGCCGCTCACGGCGGACTCTCATGTAGGTCTCGCTCAAAGAAAGCAGAATGTTTCATAGTAAAAGGTACACAGGACCTACCGGGCTTACAACCTGTTAGCTTCAGGATAAACACAACTATTTGTAATGAAGGCTTTAGTACACTGAGCTATCTTAGTCGAAGTGCATTCATAAACATGGGAACCGTGAACCTGAGGAATGCTGCCGGGGTCAGTGAGTGGGGCAAGAGTGAAAACGAGGCTAAAACTAACAAAATACTGTGCAACCACTCCGTTGGTCCTCCGCTTTCAGGCGCGCACTGGGAGACTGGCAACAAGGGGCACAGCCAACAACATGGAGCAGCAGCGCACGCCCCACCCCCGGGCAACCAGGCAAGGAAGGGGGCAGGCGAACACGGCACCAGGAGGCCGGGGGAATGGGAAGGCGCAAGAGATCGCAACCACCCCACCCCCCAAGAGACCCGCGCATCAGCACCGCACCACATCCGGATCAAACCCAAAACCTAAATACAATTGTCCGGCGTGCCTCATGCCCCACCTGCGGCGGACATGAAGGCCAACCCCCCCCCCAAGAGACCCGCAGGCCGAGGGACAGACCGGACCGGAAGGCAGGGCCACGCATGAAATCCCCAACACCCCCCCCCCCCCAGAGACCCGCAGGCAGGAGGACGGCTGCGCCGGGCCCATTCCGCACAGCCCCCCCCAATACAGGCCCCCTTCCCCAAACCACACAAAACTACATCCGCAAGCGATCTCCAACACCTCCCCCCAGAGACCCACAGGCTGAAGGACGGCCTCGCCGGGCCCATGCCGTCCAACAGCCGCCCCGATACAGGCCTCTTTACCCGAACCACACACAAATAACCCAGAGACCCGCAGGCTGAAGGACGGCTGCGCCGGGCCCATGCCGCACAGTCGCTCCAAGGCCTACCCCACCAGCGCGACACCAGCATGAGGAGCGCACCCCCGCAACACGAGGCAACACCGCAGAGGCACCCGGCCAACCCCCGCCCCGGTCCCTGGCCCGCGACCGCAGCCCAGCCCCCAGCACACAGCAAGCGAGGAACAAAAGGGGGGGGACCCAGGACAGGGAGAGGGGAGCGGAGGAGACCGGGAGGGAAACCACTCACCTCAACTCAAAACAGCGTCTGGGCAGCACCGCTCATCTGGGTCAAGGGGGGGAGGATCCGTCCATGAGGCCGACCAGGGATCAAAGAGGGCGCCAGGCCTGCGACCGCAGGCCATATACCCTCGGCCCCGCCCTTCCTCTGCCGGAAGTGACATCACTGGGGACCCTCCAGGTCCCAGACACTAGACGGCTCCTTGGGGTCTGTGCCATCATGCGGCACTAAGGGTGGCCGCCCTCTTAGGTGGCCCCCTTCGGTGGCCCGGGGCAGCCTGGCAAGATCAGGGGCCGGGCAGGGGCACAGAGATTGGCAGAGCTGTGCCCAACGTTTCACCAACTGCCCTCCAGAAGGGTTGGACAGTGGGGCAACCAAAGAGGATGTGCACCAAATCACAGCGTTGCCCGTCGCCGCGCCAGCAGTCAAGATGGGGCAGCAATCCAGCCGTCCGCAGTTTCGTCACAGACCAGTGCCATTTGTCTAGGGATTTAAAGAGACAGAATTTCAGCCCTGCATCCCTGGCCCGACCGTGGGACCAGCAGCACTGGCGTAAAATAAGACCCCGCAGCCCCTGTGGTGCGGGGGCCCCCTCAGAAAAAGTGCTAGGCGGTGGGCCAGGGAGGGGGGCCCCGTCCATGTACTTAGCATGGGGGCTCCCTTAAGTTTCGTTTCACCACTGCCAGCAGTGGAGGCCCAGTCCTATGGCTTGTACTCCACCTGCAGGTGGGTCTGCTACTTGATGTGAATATTTTCCATCAGGGGCAAGGAATAAAGGTGATGCCTTAGGGATGATAGAAGCCGGACATCACCCGTCTGAAGCGGCCCCAAGTCCTGAGGTAGAAGAGCACGCGGAGTCTGGAGGACCCAGGGCGTTGTACCTAGGCGATGGTGAGGCCATGGCCCTGCTGGAAGTAGCGGAAAGACTGAAATATGGTGCAGCCTTGCATTTCAGAAGTGGAGGAGCGAGGTGTTAAGCCAGGAAGGCTAACACCTCTCTCCTCCACTTCCTTGTAAATATCCCCCTGAGTTTTTAAAATTATCACTATTGCCTTGATTTAGATTTCGCCGGATGGGTTACTCTATCACAACGGTAATGGATATCCAATCTTCCGAAACTTTAATCCAATAGGTAATAAATAATTTGTCCTTGTATATTTTATCAGTTTTCTATGTGCTTTTACAAATATTTGATAATAATCAAACAAAGCTATTATCGATTGGTTGAAATGCTGTCCAGCCATGACTAGGGAAGGTCTGCAAAGGTGTGAAGCCAATGCCCCTCACCCAGAGCTGCATTATAAGTCTCTTTTTAGTGATTATGAGCTCTGGCAGACAGCTAATGCTCTCTGTCACCAGACCTAAAAAAAGCTTTGATTCATTCACAGCCAAATACAAAACATAACATTGCAACTCTTCGTGACACAAATAGAACCCTGGTGCCCCCGACGAAGCCAGAGATCTGTGTATGACTGATTCTCAGAGTTCATCAGTTCAGTGCGGAGGACGTGATGGTCATGTCCTTTGCAATGCGGAGGACGTGATGCTCATGTCCTTCGCGGTGCCGAGGATGCAAACGTCTCGTCCTCCCACTAAAGGCAGGACATTCCTCTGGTGCTCGCATCGGATCGCCTCCCTCTGGAGCCGCCTCCTCGGGCTGCTGAGGACTCGCTTCCCCAGTAGCCTGGGGCTTGTTTTGTTGTTGGGCGTGACGATCAGCGCCCAAGACTTGCTGATGGCTCACTGTTGAAAACGGCTCCTTCTGCGTTCAGTAATTGAGGACACAGAATAGCTCCCGAAGCATTGATCACAGCGAGGAAGGGACGACTCCTATTTTCAACAGTACTACTGGCTGTAGCGGGCATCGAGCAGTTCCCCGCGAGGCTGGAAGGGTGCGGGGCAGTTTTGTCATTGGGTCTGTTCTTGCAGCGTTGCTGCAATTTCGGCCCACAGTAACAAAAGCAGCAAGCAAGCATTTTCAAGTTCCGGGGGCCAGGCAGTGTTCCCCTAGGGACTTGTCTGAGAGCATCACTAGGGCTGCTTTGTGTTCCGGTCCGGTCCTGCATGGGCGGATTTTGCGGATCCACGAACCGCGGATTTTGCAGATTTGCGGATCGTAAACAACTCTTTCTGTATGGTCACCTCCATGTTTTTGGACTGACGCTGCAGGCTTTTGACTCTGAGAGTTCACTGAGGCCTCCTAACCCGACCTCCGTGCCTGTGCCCTTACCCTTAAGCAGGTACGTCGAACTGGCTCATATCCAATTGGCTAAAGTAACTTACGTGTAATTCCCTAGTAAATGGTTCCCAAGTTACCCGGGCATGTAAGTTAGACAGTCATTCCAGGGAATGTTATGTTATGTTATGTTATATATGATTTGTAGCGCGCACAACTACTCAGGAGTATCCGGACGCGGATGGAACGCAGCACTGGTTGTACCACCCTGACTGCGATACAAGTAAAACGGGACTCCCAGCCCGGCATTTGCAGGCGTAAAGAGCAGTTTAAACTGCTAGCTCGACTTAAAATGTATTGATTAATGGCTTCCCCCTGGCATATGTGTAAATCACCACTATGGCAGGACTATCAAATCCTAAAGCAGTATGAAACATATCTTACTAGCAGAGCATGTATTTTACATGTTTTGATAGTAAACATGTGAAACTCCTGTTTTAACTGTGGAATGGTTTAATCGCTCCATTGGATCATAAAGAGTTACACGCTGACCCCTCAGCTGTGCTAACTCTGGAACAGTGCAACCAAAGTGGGTCATCGAAGGTACCAAACAAGTCATTAGATTAAGCCAGATTTGATTTGAGATGATAAAAAGAACAAGTTGTAGCCTTTAGTCCTTGTGCCCAAACCATTTGCAAATGGGTCGTGTCGCTGAGACAGCTTTCTGCCCTCCTGGGGAGATGTGCTAACATCTCCTAAGAAAAGGTACAAAGAGGGCTTGCCCTGGAAGGAGGTTGTCACCTCCCTCCTGCAGGAAGCCGCACAAGTGTTGGCCCCAAAAGGTGAGCTGCAAAGGAGAAGCCGCTTTTGAAGGGAAAATGGGAAACACTTGGGAGAGAGGTCGCTCTACCTTATAGGCAGACAGACTGGCACTAGGGACGGTGAGGGGAATCCAGTTGTCAAACTGTTTTCCAGAGACAGGTGGCCAGACCTCCGGATTGAGGTATGGAGCTCTACACGCCAGGAGAGCGGTCCTGCTGTATTGGAAGTGGTCAGAATGGTGCATCCTGGGATGTCCAGATGCCACACTTTGCAGGAAGTGGTAAACAGATCTCGACTGGACAGGAAGAAGGACTGAGCAAGGACTGCCCTGCTGCACCATGGAACCGGCAAAGAGAGGCTGCGCTGCCATGGACTGCACCTGCTGCACCGGGGGGCTGGCAAAGGAGAGGGACTGTGGCTGCTGTGTCCTCCTCAAGGAAAAGTCGTCCCTGGTGCCCAGCCAAAGCCAAGAGACTACAGGGGCAAGTTGGCTAGCCCACTGTTTGCAGCATAGGGGCACAACAGCTGAAAAAGATTGCTGAGGGAAGTTGGAAGCCCAAAGTCTCCAACTCGCTGCCAACCACCAGCATGCAGGGACCAGGACCTGGCACACAAAGTTGCACCCGGGTTTGCTGAACCTGAGGGTGTCATCGGAGTGCAGCTGAGACCTCCAGAGGACAAGTTATCAACCATAGAAAGATTGGCCTGTGACCGCGATGCTGGTTAACTGGTAGTCCAGTGTCGACTGGACTTCTGCCAACACTGAGAGGACTTCGCGGACGTCAACCCTGTGACAAGAACCACCTCCCCTCCTTCTAGACTAAGGAGTAGCTGCAGGAAGACCGCATCGCATCCACAGCGTCCTTGAACATCTTCAGCATCCTTCCTCCCTTGCATCAGGACCACTCTATAGGAATCCATTGCAAGAAGACCCATCGACCGCGTCGCATCCACAGCATCCAGAGCATCTTCAGCATCCTTCATCCCTTGCATCAGGACCACTCTATAGGAATCCATTGCAAGAAGACCCATCGACCGCGTCACATCCACAGCATCCAGAGCATCTTCAGCATCCTTCATCCCTTGCATCAGGACCACTCTATAGGAATCCATTGCAAGAAGACCCATCGACTGCGTCACATCCACAGCATCCAGAGCATCTTCAGCATTCCTCATCCCTTGCATCAGGACCACTCTATAGAATCAATTGCAAGAAGACCCATCGACCGCGTCGCACCCACAGCATCCTTGGAGCATCTTAAGCATCCTTCATCCCTCGCATCAGGACCACTCTATAGGAATCCATTGCAAGAAGACCCATCGGCCGCGTCGCATCCACAGTGTCCTTAAACATCTTCAGCATACTTCATCCCTTGCATCAGGATCACTCTATAGGAATCCATTGCAAGAAGACCCATCGACCGCGTCACATCCACAGCATCCAGAGCATCTTCATAATCCCTCATCCCTTGCATCAGGACCGCTCCATAGGAATCCATTGCAAGAAGACCCATCGACCGCGTCGCATCCACAGCATCCAGAGCATCCTTGAACATCTTCAGCATCCTTCATCCCTTGCATCAGGACCACTCCATAGGAATCCATTGCAAGAAGACCCATCGACCGCGTCACATCCACAGCATCCAGAGCATCTTCAGCATCCTTCCTCCCTTGCATCACGACCACTCTATAGGAATCCATTGCAAGAAGACCCATCGACCGCATCGCATCCACAACATCCAGAGCATCTTCAGCATCCTTCATCCCTTGCATCAGGACCACTCTATAAAATCCATGCAAGAAGACCCATCGACCGCGTCACATCCACAGCATCATTGGAGCATCTTCAGCATCCTTCATCCCTTGCATCAGGACCACTCCATAGGAATCCATTGCAAGAAGACCCATCGACCGCGTCACATCCACAGCATCCAGAGCATCTTCAGCATCCTTCATCCCTCGCATCAGGACCACTCCATGGGAATCCATTGCAAGAAGACCATCGACCGCGTCACATCCACAGCATCCAGAGCATCTTCAGCATCCTTCATTCCTTGCATCAGGACCACTCTATAGGAATCCATTGCAAGAAGACCCCCGACCGCGTCGCATCCACAGCATCATTGCAGCATCTTCAGCATCCCTTGCATCAGGACCACTCTATATAATCCATTGCAAGAAGACCCATCGACCGCGTCACATCCACAGCATCCAGAGCATCTTCAGCATCCTTCATCCCTTGCATCAGGACCACTCTATAGGAATCCATTGCAAGAAGACCCCCGACAGCGTCGCATCCACAGCATCCAGAGCATCTTCAGCATCCTTCATCCCTTGCATCAGGACCACTCTATAGGAATCCATTGCAAGAAGACCCATCGACCTCGTCACATCCACAGCATCCTTGGAGCATCTTCAGCATCCTTCATCCCTTGCATCAGGACCACTCCATGGGAATCCATTGCAAGAAGACCCATCGACCGCGTCGCGTCCACAGCATCCAGAGCATCTTCAGCATCCTTCATCCCTTGCATCAGGACTACTCTATAGGAATCCATTGCAAGAAGACCCATCAACCGCGTCACATCCACAGCATCCAGAGCATCTTCAGCATCCTTCATCCCTTGCATCAGCACCACTCTATATGAATCCATTGCAAGAAGACCCATCGACTGCGTCGCATCCACAGCATCCAGAGCATCTTCAGCATCCTTCATCCCTTGCATCAGGACCACTCTATAGGAATCCATTGCAAGAAGACCCATCCACCGCGTCGCATCCACAGCATCCTTGGAGCATCTTCAGCATCCTTCATCCCTTGCATCAGGACCACTCCATGGGAATCCATTGCAAGAAGACCCATTGACCGCGTCGCGTCCACAGCATCCAGAGCATCTTCAGCCTCCTTCATCCCTTGCATCAGGACCACTCTATAGGAATCCATTGCAAGAACACCCATCGACCGCGTCACATCCACAGCATCCAGAGCATCTTCAGCATCCTTCATCCCTTGCATCAGGACCACTCTATAGGAATCCATTGCAAGAAGAACCATCGACCGCAACACATCCACAGCATCCAGAGCATCTTCAGCATCCTTCATCCCTTGCATCAGGACCACTTCCATAGGAGTCCATTGCAAGAAGACCCATCGACCGCGTCGCGTCCACAGCATCCAGAGCATCTTCAGCATCCTTCATCCCTTGCATCAGGACCACGCTATAGGAATCCATTGCAAGAAGACCCATCGACCGCGTCACATCCCAAGCATCCAGAGCATCTTCAGCATCCTTCATCCCTTGCATCAGGACCACTCCATAGGAATCCATTGCAAGACGACCCATCAACCGCGTCACATCCACAGCATCCAGAGCATCTTCAGCATCCTTTATCCCTTGCATCAGGACCACTCTATAGGAATCCATTGCAAGAAGACCCATCGACCGCGTCACATCCACAGCATCCTTGGAGCATCTTCAGCATCCTTCATCCCTTGCATCAGGACCACTCTATAGGAATCCATTGCAAGAAGACCCATCGACCGCGTCACATCCACAGCATCCAGAGCATCTTCAGCATCCTTCATCCCTTGCATCAGGACCACTCTATAGGAATCCATTGCAAGAAGACCCATCGACCGCGTCGCATCCACAGCATCCTTGGAACATCTTAAGCATCCTTCATCCCTTGCATCAGAACCACTCCATTGGAATCCATTGCAATAAGACCCGTCGACCGCGTCGCGTCCACAGCATCCAGAGCATCTTCAGCCTCCTTCATCCCTTGCATCAGGACCACTCTATTGGAATCCATTGCAAGAAGACCCATCGACCGTGTCACATCCACAGCATCCAGAGCATCTTCAGCATCCTTCATCCCTTGCATCAGGACCACTCTATAGGAATCCATTGCAAGAAGACCCATCGACCGCGTCACATCCACAGCATCCAGAGCAATTTCAGCATCCTTCATCCCTTGCATCAGGACCACTTCCATAGGAATCCATTACAAGAAGACCCATCGACCGCGTCGCGTCCACAGCATCCAGAGCATCTTCAGCATCCTTCATCCCTTGCATCAGGACCACTCCATAGGAATCCATTGCAAGAAGACGCATCGACCACGTCACATCCACAGCATCCAGAGCATCTTCAGCATCCTTCATCCCTTGCATCAGGACCACTCTATAGGAATCCATTGCAAGAAGACCCATCGACCGCGTCACATCCACAGCATCCTTGGAGCATCTTCAGCATCCTTCATCCCTTGCATCAGGACCACTCTATAGGAATCCATTGCAAGAAGACCCATCGACCGCGTCACATCCACAGCATCCAGAGCATCTTCAGCATCCTTCATCCCTTGCATCAGGACCACTCTATAGGAATCCATTGCAAGCAGACCCATCGACCGCGTCACATCCACAGCATCTTCAGCATCCTTCATCCCTTGCATCAGGACCACTCTATATGAATCCATTGCAAGAAGACCCATCGAACGCGTCGCATCCACAGCATCCAGAGCATCCTTCATCCCTTGCATCAGAACCACTCTATAGGAATCCATTGCAAGAAGACCCATCGACCGCGTCGCACCCACAGCATCCTTGGAACATCTTCAGCATCCTTCATCCCTTGCATCAGGGCGTGGCTTGAGCGCCGATGGCGATGGTCGCCTGAGAGCTCGGCTCCGGGACTGAGCCCGGAATTATCCTGAATATCGGAGGCTGAGGGGCACCCCAGACCCCGCATTCGGTTGAGCGAGGCGACGACACCCTCCCGAGGGCCCTGGTGGAGTTTGGACGGAGGTGGCTTTGAAGAAATGCCGAAGTTTGCGGAGTGGCGGAGTGCGACCCAATATGGCGCCCGGACCCCTTTGTCCCCTTGATCGAACCTGCGGAGTTGAGGAGGTCTCGCGGGTGTCGCCCGGCACCCGGCTTCACCAGCCTCAGTTGTTTTAAACATTAGACATTGGCTGGTCCGGACCCTCTACAGCGGGACCTTACTCGATTAGACGACCGGGCGGGTGCCCACGCGCTAGAGGGCGCCGGGCACGGGTGCACTTGGTTCTAGGCAGTGGTCGACACCGCGACTCCGCAACTGGCTGCGAGTTCCTGGCCGCCCCAATTACATGGATGGCGCGACGCTCGGGCGCCACAGGACAACCGGGGGAGTTGGTGGCCCTTGCCCCGGAGCTATAGTGGGTGAACGGACTTGCCCGACTCGGAGACGGGTATCTCCGCCCCCTTATCGGTGCCCTCGGACGCCGTGGCGGTGGCGCGAGTCGAAACGGCGGAGTCTCCACGGGCTCTGGAGAAGGAGATCGCCCATTCCGGACTGGAGGGCGAAATCCCGGGACAATCGTGCTGGACACTTGCACACGGAGGCGACTACTCCGGGACCTTTGCGGAGAGCCCCTGACAGCATGGGGAAACCTAGAGGAGCCAAGGGATCCAGCCAGGCCACCTCGGACTCTGAGGCCCAGGACAAGGAAGAACATGGAGATCCTACAAGACCTGGTGGCGCACCACTCCAACAACAATTCGACCGTGTACTGGAAGCCATAGAGGCAACTCGGTCGGCCCTACAACAGGACATTGCCCAGGTGGCGACTGGCCTGGGCCTCCTTAGGGCAGACCATGGTAAGCTCTCGGACCGGGTCAAGGAGGTGGAGAGCAAGGTGGGGACTATAGAACCGGCGCAGAGAACCCTGGCTGCGACGATAAAGGATGCCATGTCCCGAACCGAGACCCTCGAACGGAGGGCGGAGGATGCGGAAGGCCGAAACAGGAGGAATAACATTCGGGTAGTGGGCCTGCCGGAAAAGGTCGAGGAAGGCGATATGGTGCGCTACCTGGAGACATGGCTCCGAGACACGGTGGTCCCGGAGGGCCTGTCCTCCTTTTACACTCTAGAACGGGCCCACAGAGTTCCAGCGCGACCCCCACAGCAGGGACGAGCCCCGAGGCCGGTGGTGGCGCGGTTGCTACATTTCCGGGACAGAGACCTGATCCTAAATGCCGCCAGACACAATGGCCCGTTCCAGGTTGCAAACAGCCAGGTGAATATCTTCCCTGACTATACCTATGAGACGCAGCGCAAGCGGTTCTCCTTCCTGGCGGTTAAGCGTGAACTCAGGAGTGAAGGCATCCAATATTCACTCCTATTTCCCGCGAGGCTCCGAGTCATTGTCGACGACAAAACCCAGTTCTTCGACACCCCGGAGGAGGCCTGCGACTGGCTCGAACTGTACCGAACAGGGAAGGATGGTTATAATGCCTCGACCCATCAGGCGGAGGAGCCGGAACAAAGGAGGCGATCTAAAAGGGTCAGGAACCGCCGCGGCCGCACAGGAGGACCCTCGACAGCGGAGACATCATCTGAGCGGCGGGGAGTGTTGGAAGTTCTGTCGGAACTGTCAGGAGCAAGGGGCGAAGACGTCGAGAAGGAGGAAGAAAACCCGGGTGCCCAGGGGGCACCATCGGACTCGGACGACTCAGTGGCAGACAGTACCCACACACCGGTGATCACACCGAAATCGGTGGAGGACCTTCTGGACGGACAGGGGTAATGGGATCGATTGCCTTGTTTTGGGTGGGGGCCCGACAGGGGGGAGGCGGCTGCCGTCCTCTATTGCTGACAATGGGAGAGGGAGGGTCGGGAGGCTTCTACTCTTGCCCCGAAAGATTTTGACACGGGGGGGCTTATGATAGTCCTAGCAGCCTGGGCGACGAGGGCCCACTGCCTCCGCTCAGCCCGCACCTGGCCCATAAGGCCTTCCTACGGTGGCGACCGTAGGACTAGCAGGGTTTTTGGGGTTGTTCTCCGTAGAAGTTTGGATGGGATCTAGATGGTGCAGTTTGGGTCCTGTTCTGGGGTGGTTGGGAGGGGGTTTTGTTTGGTTTTGGGGGGTTTGGTTCTGGTTGGGGAAAATGGCCGCCGACAGCGCTGGGAGGAATGATGGTTTTTCTTTGTGGGGACCCGGACGGAGGGACTGTGCAAGAACACTTTGGGACAATGGCTGATGTTGCTAACTTGAAATGTATTACTTGGAACGTGAGGGGGCTTCACACTATGTCTAGGCGTCACAAGGTCCACGCTTATTTAGTGCGTAGGGGAGTGCAAATGGCGCTGCTGCAGGAAACGCATCTGAACAAGGCGGAAGGGGCGGCGCTTCAGCGTAGGTGGCGAGGGCAGGTCTTCTCCACGGCGTTCTCTGCTTATGCCAGGGGGGCGCTTATATGGATCAGGGCAGGAGTCCCCTTCCGGGTCACGAGGACAGTGTTAGACCCGGAGGGGCGCTTCGTGGCCATATCAGGCACGCTAGGAGGGAGGGACTTGAATGTTTGTTGTGTGTATGCCCCTAATATGGATCAGACTGCCTTCCTTTCCGGGTTATCGGGCTCGTTGGCCCACTTTTTCACCGGTCCCCTCCTGCTGGGGGGAGACTTCAACTCCGTGGTAGATGTAGATATGGACCGCTCGCATCCCCCGCTCCCCGACTCCCCGGTCCGGCGGACGGCTAAGGGCCGTCAAGATTGGCAGACCCGCTGGGGTTTGACGGACATCTGGAGGGCGCATCACCCCGCGTCTAGAGACTATTCGTACTTTTCGAGCCTCCATGAGCTGCATGTCAGACTGGATGGCTTCCTTGGTTCGTCCGAATTAGTCTCGGCAGCGGTCCGATCGGAGTATTTGTCGCGGACCATTTCGGACCATAACCCCCTCCTACTGGACATTCGCTGGTTCCCTGGGACGCCAGCGGTACCCACCTGGAAGATGCGCCCCGAGATCCTCGAGGACAGTGTCTTCAGGGCAGACCTAGGGGGAAAAATCACGGATTATTTTGCAGCCAACGGCGGTTCCGCGAGTACTAGGGCGTTCGAATGGGACGCTTTCAAGGTGGTGGTGAGGGGGTACTGTATCTCTAAGAGGGTGGGCATGCGGCGTGTTATCCTGGCTGATTTAGACGCAGCGGACCGAACGCTTCGCGAGCTCGAAATTAGCCGACCCGGACACCCGGAATTGCAAACACGAACGGTAGAGGCGAGGGAGAAGGTGGCGGTGGAGGTAGAACGGCTCCGCTGTTTCGATTACAAGGCCTACACGGTCCGATCTATAGCGGAGGGCGACAGATCGAGCGCATTACTGGCGTGGTTGGCCAACCCTACGCGCCAGTCCCAACCGACGACTGGGATGCGTGGGGCGGATGGGACCGAGGTGTGTACCCAACCGGAGATTCTTACTTGCTTCCGGCATTATTACGAGTGTTTATATCGCAGTCGCTCTGCGCGTGACCCGGACCGGCTTGATGACTATCTTCGCCCGCTGGAACTCCGCACGGTGGAACGAGAAGTGGCAGACGCCCTGGGATCTGACATAGGCTTGGGGGAGATCCGCGGGGCCATCAAACGGATGGCGAGGAACAAGACCCCAGGCCTGGATGGCCTGCCGGTGGAGTTCTATGCAGCCTATGCTGACCTCCTGGCCCCTCGTTTAATGGTGGTCTACAGGGAGGCGAAGAGGCTGGGTCGCCTCCCCGGCTCGATGTGTGAGGCGTTGGTGGTTCCTCTCCTCAAGCCAGGCCGAGATTCGTCTGACCCGGGGTCCTACCGTCCCCTCTCAATGTTGACGGTGGACTACAAAATATTGAGCAGCATCTTGGCCTCGAGGCTGTTGGGACACATGAGCTCCCTAGTGCACGAGGACCAAGCCGGTTTCATCCCACGGCGAAATACGACCATGAACATCCGACGGTTGTTTCGCTTGCTTGGGGAACCGTTCGTGGATGCCCCGTCCCCGGTAGTCTTGTCGGTGGACCTGGAGAAGGCGTTTGATAGCCTGGAGTGGGACTATTTAGACGCAGTATTGCGGAAATTCGGCCTTGGGGAGGGATTTATTAAATGGACAGCGGTTCTTTACGCTTCTGCTTCAGCCAGGGTTAGATCGGGCCCTTTGATTTCATCGCGATATCCGGTGGAGCGTGGCACGCGGCAGGGGTGCTCCTTATCCCCGCTTCTTTTTGCACTAGCGGTGGAGCCACTAGCGATGCATCTTCGCTCGGGAGCCCACTATACGGGCTTATGGACAGCGACGGGCCCGCATTACGTTTCGCTCTATGCGGACGACCTGTTGCTCTTCCTGGAAGATCCGATCGACGCATTACGGGGAGCGGAATCAGCGCTAACGGAGTTCGGGGAAGTCTCAGGCCTGCGAGTGAACTGGTCTAAGACCTGCCTATTCCCGATGCGTAGGGGTGTCCCCGCTACGGCGCTAAGTAGAGAGATCAGGTGGGAACCCGACTGCTTTAAATACCTTGGGGTATTTGTGTACCACGACCAACCCGACCTCCTAGACGGAAACATCGCCCGTTGCATACGAGCACTCCGAGGCAGCATGGATTTTTGGGCCACGCTGCCGCTCTCTGTGGCAGGGCGCATTGCCCTGCTCAAAATGGTGGCGCTCCCCCGACTATTGTATTACTTTCGGACTTTGCCGATCTGGGTCCCGCCGGCTACGTTTCGCCGCTTGCGTTCTTTGGTGATCGGGTTCCTTTGGGGCACGGGCCGGCGGCGGGTGGCCCTCAATACCCTGATGAGGCCGAAGGACGAAGGGGGGCTCGCGGTGCCGGACTTTGAGAAATACTATCTGGCGGCGCAGCTCCAGACATACACCCAGGAGATAGCCAGGGAGTTCAGAGGCCCGGAAGACGGTAGAGGGACGGGTATAGCCAGACACGTCCTCTCCTTTATCGCGCTGCGGCAGCGTTTAGTCCTTCGGGACCTGTCGATGGAGGAGCGGACTATCCGACTCTGTTGGAATCGGGCTCATAACAGGGGTCACCTGCGGACCCCATATGCACCTGAAATACCATTGGGGATGCTGACGGCCCTCCCCCATGGAGGAGACTGGTCGCGTCTAGCGGACTGGGAGGAGTCGGGTTTACAGCTCGTCGGAGACCTGTATGAGGACGGAGTGCTCCTGTCCTTTCAGGGTCTCATTGACCGCTTTGGGATTCCCCGGGGCGACTTTCTGCTGCACTCGGCCATTGTGCGAGTGATCCAGGCGTACTGGCAAAACGGACTAGAGGAACCTCAGTTGTCTCAGGTGTGCCAGTATGTAATGATGTCGGCGGGAACAGTGAAGGCGGTCACTTGCCTTTACGGCAGGCTGATTACCGAGGGGTTGGTCCCTCTCACCACACTGAAGTCCCGCTGGGAAGAGGACATCGGTAAGGAGATCCCGGAAACGACCTGGTCCCAGCTGGTGAGGCGAGCATGGAAGGGTACACGTTGTGCCCGTTTCCAACTGGTCCACTACTATGTTCTCCATAGGGCGTACCTGACCCCGGTTAAGATCAGGCGTTATTTTGCCACAGCCTCGGCGGAATGCCCTAGATGCCCGGCTCAGGAGGCGGACCTCCTACACATGCTATGGGCCTGTCCCGGACTAACGTCCTACTGGCAGGAGGTGGCGGCGACTTTAGAAGAGGTGACGGGGAGGCACTTATCGTTCGATGCGGCGGTAGCGCTACTGCACTGGTTCCCCCATACCCCCCGGAATAAAATCACCAGTAAATTTATAGACCTGGGGCTCCTACTGGCTAAGCGAGAGGTGACCAGGAACTGGAAGGCACGTGCTGGTCCTACGGGCAGCAGATGGCACGGTGAACTTTTGAAATGGGCGGCGGGTGAGAGCGCGCTGCGATATCAGTTGGCTTGGAGGCAAAACAATGAGAAGGCGCAGGAGGCCGCGTTAGACTGGGAAACGCTGGTGCAGGCCCTCAGGGATTATTGTACCCCCAGCGACTCCGAAAGCGAAGAAGCAACTAGACCCGAGTCCCATTAGACACTAGCATTAACAGCACTATTTCCTTCCCCGTGGGTCAAAACAGTGGATCCTACAGTGATAAACTCCCTGGCGCTGATGGTGGGGGGGGGGGTTTCATAAGGCCTGGTAGTTGGGGGGGGGGTATCTTTTTGGGGGTTGGGGTTTGTTTAGAAAAGCAGATGACGGACAGTGTGTTATCCGGACCAGCTTCAGCATCCTACTGACCCCAGCTACATTCACCGCCCAACCCCAAGGTCACGGGCCGCTTGGCTGTATAGCAATACTATGGAAAGGGGTCGGTGGGTTATATCTTGGAAGAGTTGGCTATAATATGATGCTGGTCGTTACTGTATTGTTGTACTGATTCCTGCAATAAAAATATATTTAAAAAAAAAAAAAAAAAAAAAAAAATCCCTTGCATCAGAACCACTCCATGGGAATCCATTGCAATAAGACCCGTCGACCGCGTCGCGTCCACAGCATCCAGAGCATCTTCAGCCTCCTTCATCCCTTGCATCAGGACCACTCTATAGGAATCCATTGCAAGAAGACCCATCGACCCCGTCACATCCACAGTATCCAGAGCATCTTCAGCATCCTTCATCCCTTGCATCAGGACCACTCTATAGGAATCCATTGCAAGAAGACCCATCGACCGCGTCACATCCACAGCATCCTTGGAGCATCTTTAGCATCCTTCATCCCTTGCATCAGGACCCCTCTATATGAATCCATTGCCAGAAGACCCATCGACTGCGTCGCATCCACAGCATCCAGAACATCTTCAGCATCCTTCATCCCTTGCATCAGGACCACTCCATTGGAATCCATTGCAAGAAGACCCATCGACCGCGTCACATCCACAGCATCCAGAGCATCGTCAGCATCCTTCATCCCTTGCATCAGTACCACTCTATAGGAATCCATTGCAAGAAGACCCATCGACCGCGTCACATCCACAGCGTCCAGAGCATCTTCAGCATCCCTCATCCCTCGCATCAGGACCACTCTATAGAATCCATTGCAAGAAGACCCATTGACCGCGTCACATCCACAGCATCCAGAGCATCTTCAGCATCCTTCATCCCTTGCATCAGGAGAACATCATAGGAATCCATTGCAAGAAAACCCATCGACCGCGTCGCATCCACAGCATCCAGAGCATCTTCAGCATCCTTCATCCCTTGCATCAGGACCACTCCATAGGAATCCATTGCAAGAAGACCCATCAACTGCGTCACATCCACAGCATCCAGAGCATCGTCAGCATCCTTCATCCCTTGCATCAGTACCACTCTATAGGAATCCATTGCAAGAAGACCCATTGACCGCGTCACATCCACAGCATCCAGAGCATCTTCAGCATCCTTCATCCCTTGCATCAGGACCACTCCATAGGAATCCATTGCAAGAAGACCCATCAACCGCGTCACGTCCACAGCATCCAGAGCATCTTCAGCATCCTTCCTCCCTTGCATCAGGACCACTCTATAGAATCCATTGCAAGAAGACCCATCAACCGCGTCGCATCCACAGCATCCAGAGCATCTTCAGCATCCTTCATCCCTTGCATCAGGACCACTCTATAGGAATCCATTGCAAGAAGACCCATTGACCGCGTCACATCCACAGCATCCAGAGCATGTTCAGCATCCTTCATCCCTTGCATCAAGACCACTCCATAGGAATCCATTGCAAGAAAACCCATCGACCGCGTCGCATCCACAGCATCCAGAGCATCTTCAGCATCCTTCATCCCTTGCATCAGGACCACTCTATAGGAATCCATTGCAAGAAGACCCATCGACCACGATGCATTCACAGCATGCAGAGCATCTTCAGCATCCTTCATCCCCTGCATCAGGACCACTCTATAGGAATCCATTGCAAGAAGACCCATCGACCGCGTCGCGTCCACAGCATCCAGGACATCTTCAGCATCCTTCCCCCCTTGCATCAGGGGCACTCTGTAGGAATCCATTGCAAGAAGACCCATCGACCGCGTCACATCCACAGCATCCAGAGCATCTTCATCATCCTTCATCCCTTGCATCAGGACCACTCTAAAGGAATCCATTGCAAGAAGACCCATCGACCGCGTCACATCCACAGCATCCAGAGCATCTTCATCATCCTTCATCCCTTGCATCAGGACCACTCTAAAGGAATCCATTGCAAGAAGACCCATCGACCGCGTCACATCCACAGCATCCAGAGCATCTTCAGCATCCTTTATCCCTTGCATCAGGACCACTCTATAGGAATCCATTGCAAGAAGACCCATCGACCGCGTCACATCCACAGCATCCAGAGCATCTTCAGCATCCTTCATCCCTTGCATCAGGACCACTCTATAGGAATCCATTGCAAGAAGACCCATCGACCGCGTCGCATTCACAGCATCCTTGGAGCATCTTCAGCATCCTTCATCCCTTGCATCAGGACCACTCTATAGGAATCCATTGCAAGAAGACCCATCGACCGCGTCGCATCCACAGCATCCAGGGCATCTTCAGCATCCTTCCCCCCTTGTATCAGGGGCACTCTGTAGGAATCCATTGCAAGAAGACCCATTGACCGCGTCACATCCACAGCATCCAGAGCATCTTCAGCATCCTTCATCCCTTGCATCAGGAGAACATCATAGGAATCCATTGCAAGAAAACCCATCGACCGCGTCGCATCCACAGCATCCTTGGAGCATCTTCAGCATCCTTCATCCCTTGCATCAGGACCACTCTATAGGAATCCATTGCAAGAAGACCCATCGACTGCGTCATATCCACAGCATCCAGAGCATCTTCAGCATCCTTCATCCCTTGCATCAGGAGAACATCATAGGAATCCATTGCAAGAAAACCCATCGACCGCGTCGCATCCACAGCATCCAGAGCATCTTCAGCATCCTTCATCCCTTGCATCAGGA
The DNA here is from genome assembly GCF_964263255.1 of Lissotriton vulgaris. NCBI lineage: Eukaryota > Metazoa > Chordata > Amphibia > Caudata > Salamandridae > Lissotriton > Lissotriton vulgaris. Next base: position 2,018,341,731 of record NC_141693.1, on the reverse strand, counting down.
CCACTCCATAGGAATCCATTGCAAGAAAACCCATCGACCGCGTCGCATCCACAGCATCCAGAGCATCTTCAGCATCCTTCATCCCTTGCATCAGGACCACTCTATAGGAATCCATTGCAAGAAGACCCATCGACCGCGTCACATCCACAGCATCCAGAGCATCTTCATCATCCTTCATCCCTTGCATCAGGACCACTCTAAAGGAATCCATTGCAAGAAGACCCATCGACCGCGTCACATCCACAGCATCCAGAGCATCTTCATCATCCTTCATCCCTTGCATCAGGACCACTCTAAAGGAATCCATTGCAAGAAGACCCATCGACCGCGTCACATCCACAGCATCCAGAGCATCTTCAGCATCCTTTATCCCTTGCATCAGGACCACTCTATAGGAATCCATTGTAAGAAGACCCATCGACCGCGTCACATCCACAGCATCCAGAGCATCTTCAGCATCCTTCATCCCTTGCATCAGGACCACTCTATAGGAATCCATTGCAAGAAGACCCATCGACCGCGTCGCATTCACAGCATCCTTGGAGCATCTTCAGCATCCTTCATCCCTTGCATCAGGACCACTCTATAGGAATCCATTGCAAGAAGACCCATCGACCGCGTCGCATCCACAGCATCCAGGGCATCTTCAGCATCCTTCCCCCCTTGCATCAGGGGCACTCTGTAGGAATCCATTGCAAGAAGACCCATTGACCGCGTCACATCCACAGCATCCAGAGCATCTTCAGCATCCTTCATCCCTTGCATCAGGACCACTCTATAGGAATCCATTGCAAGAAGACCCATCGACCGGGTCGCATCCACAACATCCAGAGCATCTTCAGCATCCTTCATCCCTTGCATCAGGACCACTCTATAGGAATCCATTGCAAGAAGACCCATCGACCGCGTCGCATTCACAGCATCCTTGGAGCATCTTCAGCATCCTTCATCCCTTGCATCAGGACCACTCTATAGGAATCCATTGCAAGAAGACCCATCGACCGCGTCGCATCCACAGCATCCAGAGCATCTTCAGCATCCTTCATCCCTTGCATCAGGACCACTCTATAGGACTCCATTGCAAGAAGACCCATCGACCGCGTCGCATCCACAGCGTCCAGAGCATCTTCAGCATCCTTCATCCCTTGCATCAGGACAACTCTTTAGGAATCCATTGCAAGAAGACCCATCGACCGCGTCGCATCCACAGCATCCAGAGCATCTTCAGCATCCTTCATCCCTTGCATCAGGACCACTCTATAGGAATCCATTGCAAGAAGACCCATCGACCGCGTCGCATCCCTAGCATCCAGAGCATCTTCAGCATCCTTCATCCCTTGCATCAGGACCACTCTATAGGAATCCATTGCAAGAAGACCCATCGACCGCGTCACATCCACAGCATCCAGAGCATCGTCGGCATCCTTCATCCCTTGCATCAGGACCACTTCCATAGGAAAGCCCTGCAAAGGATAAAAGGACCTGGAAGTGACTGAAGACTACTTCACCTGCTGAGGAAGCTGTTCTGAGGACCTTGCTGGTCAATCTGACTGGCTCCCGACTGAACCTGGTCACCTAAAGTGATTCCAAGTGAGTACATTACAACTAGCCCAAACCTTCACTTTGAAAACTTTTCAAAGTGTCAAATGTATTCAATTTCCCAATGCTTGTTCATGGTTGAGTGAAATGCTTTGATTTATTAAAGCTTGTAAATACTATATCTCGATCTTTTTTATTGTGGTGTCTAAAAATACAATCTATTTTTTAAAATTGGTGTCGGATTTCTTGAGTGTCTCAGTTATTTCTTCTTCAATTGTTTCTTGAACTTTACCTTGTTGCTCAGAGCTGCAGCTACCCAAGGTTGAGCTGAAGGTTTGACAAAGCCTAATGGTCTGAAAGGGGTCTTTAAGTGTATTACACAGCAAGGTTGCACAGTCACACCATAACATACACCCTATTTCCGCACAACTTTCTTGTGCCCAGGTTTAGGACTCAATGCCAAGACAGGCTGACTCTGCACACCAATCCTTTTTTGGAGACCAATTCCTCGTGTTTGGTGTGCTGGGGCAGAAAGATAAGAGATGCATCCTCCAATCTTTCCCCTAGACTTTTGCCCATGGGTGGGAGCATCAGTCAGGATAGGCAAGATCTGCTCTCTATTCTGTTTCTCTCTTTATTCTCCTGATGGCTTGGTGAGTTTTCAGCCCTCTTGGAAAAGCAAATGGAGGGAAAACTTCTCAATCTGCCCACAGAGGAGGCAAAAATTCCACCAGACTACTATGGAAAAAAAGTTAAACAAGCATTGGCATAGCCAATAGGTCTCGCTTTTGGGACCTTATAAGTATTTAGTTATGCAGCACAATATCCTTGGTGTAACAACATAAACTGGTGCATGGCTAAACACTTATAAGATCCCAAAGGCGAGACCTATTGGCTATGCCAGTGCTTGTTAGCTATTAGCATCTTTGGAGTGGCATAGAGAGTCGTGGATGAACTGAAGCAGGCTTCCTGGTTCAGGAAAAGGGTAAACCGAACGTAGAGCATTTTCGGACCAGGCGCCGGTGCCATCCCCTACCAAGTGCACTACCGAATTCACCTGGTCTTAGGCAGTTCTGGAAATCCCTTAATACCTGGTTATTTAGGTCTGGTAGGACTTTTAAAAAGCCCACTTACTAAATGTCTCACTGGGCAACACATGTGCTGGCTCAGGCGAGACCTAAAAAGGAAATGAGTGGGGAGCTGGGCCACCTTTGAGTAGAATCCTCCTCCCAGTACCAGACCGCATTTCAGCCGCCAGTGGGAGGAAGTAAACTCTGGAATACGCTCCCCATCACTTTGAGGAAAATGAAAAAATTTCCAGACTTTCAGGAAATCTCTTAAAACTCATTTGTTCTCGACATCTTAAAATAACAGTACAGCCTCTTTCATGCATGTTTCTTGGGCACCCTAGCTGAAGCACAAGCGCGGAGATACCCCTTCGGGGGTCGAGTCCTGCGCTATATAAGCAAACAAATAAATAAATAAATAAATAAAGTGTTGGGGGCTTTCGCAAACAGCCCATATGTCTACACTACACCCAAAGAAAACCTATTTTCCTCTACCCTACCAAACCACTGCATTCCTGAAACCCAGATGACCAGTAATATGCCTGTGAAGAACCGGTTAAACCCACTTACTGGGTCTCGGCGGCGGGGGAACCGCCCAAGTCTTCCATACCCTCCATACTTAGTAAAAGGAGACACAGGAGCCTTCGTCTGCTGGAGGAACCCAGATTTATTCAAATAGCCCGGGCTATGGAACAGAGTCCCAAGCTCGTCAGAAACAAAACCCAGGAGGCTGCTGCTTCACTCTGCAGCTTACAAGCCTTTTATACATTTTTACTCCAGCCTTTTGGCTGTTAGTTCATTGTTCAATCAGGGCAGTGTTTGCAGTTGATAACCAGATCCAGACGATGTTTATAGATGATAACCTGGTCAAGGCTTGGTACACAAATCATTGTTCACTCGGTGTGATCAAAGCATGGACTTTCAAGTCATTGTTTAATCACCCTGATCAGGGCCCATCAGTCAGACCATTGTCCAGATAACCTGATCACGGTGTCAAGGATGTTTACCCGGCTGGGAGCAGGAGATGGAAAACAAATCATTTACAGGCTGTGAGTGTCTCATGGATTTCTGATGAACTGCAAAGAACAGGGGGGGTTGGGTGTGCGACAGTTCCTGGGCAGAAATGCAGGCTGCAAGATGGTTTTTGTCACGCCAGTTAGAATTTTCCCAGGCATCAGCAGTGTTTGACACGAGATGGCAATGAAAAAAACAATGGAGTCCCGGTACAAATGATGCCGATCAGAAGAACACTTTTCCTCACCTGAATCCTAACACGTTTTCCTACCCAGAATGTCTTGCAAATGTAAAACAAAATGCTTAAAACGCCCAATTTCCTCTGTCTTTTTAGAGGAAATAGCTGCTTTTGTACGAGGTCATCTGGCACCCGGTGAACCAAACCAACCCTCTGCATTTCTGAAAACCAGACACTCAGAGGTATCCAGGGTGTTGTGGCCTGTCTGGATACCAGCCTTGTTCCTATTCAGAATGTCCTGCAAATGTAAAACATGTTTACAATACCCAGTTTCCACTCCACAGGCATGGCTGCAGAATTTCAGCTTGGAAACTGCTGGCACCTAGGGGCTTTACCACCCCTGGGCATTTCTAAAACCCAGAGGCCTAGCTGAATCCGGAATGGGATGGTTGCTTGGATCCCAGCAGCAGGCTTTCCTATCTAGAATGCCCTTTAAACATCACAAACATGCATAGAAAACAAAAATGTGTATCTCCTTCCATGGGGGATGCTTGCAGAATTTTGACCAGGGGTCAGCCGTCACCTGAAACATACAGACTCTGGAGAATCCACGGTGGTGCAGCTTGCATGTTTTCAACATGTTTTCTTATGCAAACATCAAAATATGGGTCAAAAACACTAGTTTTCGCTTTTTATGTGATAGAAATCTCAGGACCTTCAAGCCAATGGCTAAACTCTTACCACGTTGTGTTCCCACACTTCTCTGAAAAAAAAAAAAATGACCACACCCCATATGTGAGTGACCTAACACGTTATAGGAATGTACCAAAAATATAACCTTGTGAAGTCCATTTTGACATTGCATTGACTTTACACAGTCTAAGTTTTGACTGGTTGCCGTCACAGGTGACAGGCTCACCACCACCCAGTGGGACACCGTTTTTATTTTACGAATCGTGGAAAACTCTGGTTGTAGGATTTTGATCAATTCCTTCAGATTCCAGAACTTTCCATGAGAAAATTCTGTGATTTGAGCCATAATTTGACTTTGGCAAGCATTCTGGGTATGAAAAAGTAATGTGATCCACCAGGCCACACCACCTTAAACTCCTGCGGGTGTCTAGTTTTCAGAAATGTTTGTGGTTGGTTAGTTCCCTGGCTGCCAGTCAAACCCAGGCCCCAAAAATGTGTAACTGCCCACATCACCAGAATAACTGAAATTCAGTTGAAAAATGTTGATGTTTCCACAATGGATTTTGGGGCTTTTCCTGTTGTGGATGGTCGGTCTGCCCACACAAGTGCAGTAACATTTTTATTGAGGGAAGCGTAGAAATGCTGGGTGGTAGGACTTTTGTTAATCCCTCCCAACTCTGGAACATTCCATCGGAGAAAAGTGAGAAAATTCTGTGCTTTTAGGAAAAGTTTACGTTTGCGGAGTATTATGGGTAAGAAAATATAGTGGTATTCATGCAAGTTACAGCCCATTAGATGCCCCAGGTGTCTGGTTTCCAGAAATGGCTGAGGTTGGAGGGTTCGATGGACATCAGTTGACTTGGGCTCAAAGAGCACAACTATCCACATCTAAGAAAGAATGAAACTTTTGCTGTGTCTATGGTGCATTTTAGAGCCTTTCCTGTTGCGAGTTATAGGCCAACCCACTCAAGTGTGGTACCGTTATTATCTGGAGTGTGGAAATGGTATGATTTCTGTGAATCCCACAGATTTTGGAACTTTCTGTCAGACATATCAGGAAATTCTGTGATTTTAGTCACATCTTAAAGTTTGCAGGACATCCTGGGTAAGAACAAGTAGTAGTATCCACACAAGAAACACCACTGTAGACTCCCCTATATGTCTAGTTTTCTGAAATGTAGGAAATTATTAGGTTTCCAAGGGTGACGGCCGAACCCCCGCCCAAATACCTCTGCTACTGACATGGCCAGAATTATAGTTCAGTAGAACAATTGCATGTTGCATTGTGAGGCAATGGGCTCGCCAACTCAAGTAGAGGCAGTTTTTTAAATCAAGAAAAGTGCGTGAACACAGAATTGTAGAACATTTGTTATTATCGATTACATTTCTCTTCATTTTTAGCTTTCAAAAAAGTCAGAGCAAGAAAGAACACATTTTGCAAACTGCCCTCTGAATTAGGCCTAGGCGGTGAACTCCGCTCCATTCGCAGCGTTTTCCGCAGAGCATGTGGAGTTCCAAAAAACTCAGCTCTGCATACCTGAGCAGACTTTTTTACTCTCTCGCGCTCGCGTTAAGTGAGGAAAATCCAATGCTAGACCACTTCCTAGTGAGATTTCTCAGCGCAGGCGGTCGTGGATGGTCCCTACCGCTCGCATAGAGAAATCTTCCCTTCACTTTGAGGAATCTGCTGTTCGAACTTCTCTTCAAGCGGCACAGAGAAGCAACGCCCTCTTATGCTTCACATGGTGTCATTTGCGCTGATTTTACAGCACGAGAAAAACATCCAGCACTAAAAATCTGCTCTAACGGCTCAACATAATGCACTCTGCCACTTGTGGAACCCCGCGCATAGAGGCTGCGTTTTTTGGCACTTTGCGGAGTCCCGCGTAGCAGAACTCCGCGAACTCCACCCCGGCCTACTCTGAATCACATGATAGTATAGTTAACTCGAAATTCAAAATTGCACGATTAACCACTATTCCTAAACTTAGATTATTGGGTATATGTACAGGTTTGCATTACTTTTTTCATGCCTATTTTTCATTCATTAGATTTTACCCTATGAACTGAGGCGTGGTATGTACACCGCGAAAAATTGTTATAAACCGTAGCTTGGTTGATGACTCAGGATACTGAGTATTTTTGGACCACCAATAAACACTATACCTCCCTGTGACAAGTGATGGTATATCACTTTTGCAAGTTGGCCATCAGGGCAAAAAATGACAGAAGAAAAGATTGCCATCCATTCCTTTCTGATGGATAATTCTGTCCACAGACTCCTCACCTTGTGACTATCCCCAGGTGCCAGCATGAGCCCAGGAACTCAAAAAGGAGTGCTCCTGTGCACTGGTAGGTGGTATCGTGCAACTCTGCACCGACCCCGTTCCGCTCCGGATGTGACGAGCGGAGCCGCATTTATGTGCCACCCATGCGTGCTGACGTCAGTTCATTTTGTTCCACCTCTGCAGATGTGGCTCCGAAGCTTCCACCTCTTCTTCACTCCTTCAAGAGATTTGTTTCCTATGATTTTCATCTCTGCATTATTCTAGTGTGCTAGGGGACATATCCCCTAAGACGACAGGGTTTAAACCTTGTAGGGACTATAGCAACCAGATGTCTGTGACAGATCCCCACCAGATGTTCCTCCTTCGTTTAGGTTCGATGCACGACTCCAAGGCCTGCAAGGACTATGCTCCGGTGAGTCCCAAAGCCATCCAAGAATGCAAAGCAAAGCTCTACGTCCACAACACTGGACGACTCCATGCAGGGCCCATGCTGGGTGGAACGAGAGCCCCCGTTACCTTGAAGATGAGACTATGTACACAGTGCCCTCCATCACTCGTTTGGATTTCAGTTTTTCATAATGCTTCCTCTACTGGCCAAAAGTATGTTTTCTATGTTTGTTTAGAATAACATGGCTCGGTCACGTGATTTACTCACCCCTCCATCCACCACTCCCCACCCCCGATGATGGACTCAGTGTCTGACATGCATTGGGGTCTACAGCAGTATACTCAAAATGACACTAATGCGACTCACAGAACTACTGCACTGATTGTTCAAGTGATTGAATTTCAGTTCCTTGAACTGTGTGAAGTCAGCCTAAAGGTGGAATAAAAACTAGTTTCTGATTGGTATTTATCCTACTTTTATTCATTAAGGGCCACATGCATCAAACTTTGCATTTGCGATTGCTAAATTGCGATTTTTATGAAATCGCAATTTAGGAATCACAAAAGCTTATGCATGTAGGAATCGCAAAAAAATTGCGATTCCTACACATTCCTTATTTGCGACTCGGAAATTGTGAATCGCAAATAAGGAATTGCTTCCCATTCATTCCTATGGACCTAGAGGCCCATAGAAATCAAAGTGAATTGCATGCGAAATTTGCGAGTATCAAATAGGTACACGGAAATTGAGCATGCGATTTCAAGGGTGCAAAGGGGGCCAAAAGGACACCCTGATGCACCCCTGAAATTGCAATGCCAACACATGTTGCACACACACATGCCCCAAGGACATGTATGTGTGCAACATAGAACTTTTCAAAGTTCTCGCAAATTACCATCAACTTTGAATTGATGGTAATTTGCATTTCTTAATTGCGAAATCGCAATTTTTTGTTGTTGTTGCATCGCACTTTGCGATTCCCTAAGGGGACCTAAATATACATTTAGAGGACCACGAATGCCCTTATAGGAATCAGTTTCTCTCTACCCTGGAAGCTTTCAACCTTCAACTACATAACACAGGTCCTACACACTGTGCTGGGCATTTACTGGACCCAATCCTATCCAATTTGTCCTTAGACTGCTCTCGTGAAGCTCTACAAATCGCTTGGTCCGACCACTTAACTGTCCCTTTCTCCTTAGATATGGCTGAAACAGCAACAAGAACTGAGGTGGAAAGCCCGAGGCCAGTTCGGAATTGGGGGAAGGTTAACATACCAGAACTCAATAAACTGCTGATCAAAACACTCCCGTGTACTGATGCACCAGTTGCTGCCCTCAACCGTGCCACTGAACTCTGGCTAACCGATGCTGTCAATCGGGCGCTACCAATGAAATCAAAGTCTGCAGTTTCACACCATCCTCCGGCCCCATGGTACTCGGAACAACTTAAAAGCCTTCGCTCACAATGTAAGACCTTGGAGCGCAAATGGAGACAAGGCTACTCTCCTTCACGCAAAGTCATATACAAAGAAGCCTTGAAAAAGTACCACAACAGCTGCAAAACTGCTAAAGCAGATTATACTAAAAAAACAGTGACTGATGCACAAAACTGTCCTAAGGTGCTATTCACCGTTGTAAAAAAACTGACTGGTGCTAATTCCACTCCTCCTCCTCCGGCTCTTGATGCCGCCCAGTGTCAGTCCTTAGCAGATTATTTTATAAACAAAGTTGATCTTATTTACGATCATTTTACTACACCCTTCAGAGACAACTTCCACTGCCCCTGCTACGGTCCAGGAACTGGTGAGTACCACCACTGATGCACTAATTACTACCTGGCAGCCTTTAGATGCCACTTCTTTTGTGTCCTGCTTAAACAGTGTGCGATCAGGCTCCCCACAGGACGCCCTCCCGGCCAAAATACTAAAACAATTAGATCCCCTCACTCACCCTACCCTTATTAAATTACTAAATGCTTCTATGAGTGAGGCCCAGGTCCCCCAACCTTGGAAACACGCCATGGTGGTTCGTCTACTAAAAAAATCAGGTGCAGATTCTTCCAACCCTGCCAATTTTCGCCCGATATCTCTGCTGCCAATCTTCTCGAAGATACTGGAGAGACATATAAATTACCAGCTTTCCAAACTGGTCGAAAACACTGCTTTTCTCCATCCTTCCCAGTCGGGATTCCGGCCTAGACACTCAACTGAGACAGCTCTCCTGGGGGTAACAGAGAGTCTGAGGCACGGTGTCGATCAAGGTAACACCATGGCGCTCATCCTGCTGGATTTGAGCGCAGCGTTCGACACCGTGTCACATTCCATCCTCATGGACTCTCTGAAATCTCTAGGTGTGGCAGGCCAGGCCTTGGCCTGGCTGGTGTCTTTCCTCAATGACCGAAGTTTTCAAGTGTTCTCTCCTAAAGCAGCTTCCACCATCTGCCCATCTACCCGCGGCGTTCCCCAAGGCTCTATCCTTAGCCCTTTATTATTTAACATTTATGTTAAACCCTTGGCAACCATAGTTGAACAGGCTGGGCTAACCCTGTTTTCCTACACAGATGACACCCAGATTGTCTTCTCCATATCAGGGAGAGACGAGAACAACATCTCCGCACTCAAGTCGGGCCTCACCCTTGTGGCCGACTGGATGCGGAGAAACTGTCTCAAACTGAATGGGGAGAAGACCGAGGTGGTCATCTTGGGTCGGAATAAAGATCTCTGGGGTCCCCGCCATTGGCCCATCGAACTGGGTAATGCGCCAACACCATCTACTGCAGTTCGTAACCTGGGTGTCATTATTGACGACAGGTTAACTATGAGGCAACAGGCCACTAAGGTTGCGGCCATTTGCTTTTCAACGCTGCGGTGGCTTCATAAAATTCTGTGGATGCTCCCCCTCTCCTCCCGCACAACCGTAGTCCAGGCGCTTGTAACATCACGCCTGGACTATGGCAACATTCTCTACCTGGGCGCAGATAAAGCCACCTTACATGTGCTGCAGGTTGTGCAAAATGCGGCTGCGCGCCTGCTAAAAAACATCCCTAGACGCACTTCAGCCAATGCCGCCTTGCGTGACCTTCACTGGCTGAGCATCCCTGAACGTGTTAAATTTAAGGCACTTTGCTACATGTTCAAGGTTAAGCAGGGCAGCGCCCCAGCCTATATCCAAGGGCTGATAACACCCTACAGACCCCTACGCCCACTAAGGTCATCGGACACGGGTAACTTCGCAGTGCCAAGATGGAAGTTGACAAAAATGGGAGGCCGTTCCTTTTCTATTCTGGGCCCCAAGTATTGGAACTCCCTCCCACTGGCATTCAAATCAGAGACCAACCTACTCCGCTTCCGTAAGGCTCTGAAGACTTTGCTTTTTACTCAGCGTGGCCAATAGTCGGTTGTGGCTTCAAGTCAGGTGATATACCCTCCTTCCTTCTATAGTCTATCCCTGGCGCCGGGAAACCCATTGTGGGTAGCTGTGCGCGATATAAGCTTAAATAAATAAATAAATAAATGCAATTGCAATTTAAGTAATTGCAAATTTAGGGATTTCTTTAATTGCCAATTTTGCATTTGGGAAAATGCATACCAAATGCAAAAATACTGGTCGCAAAGGGCAGATTCTGAGAATCTACCACCTGTTTTTAATTTTTTTTATTTTTGTCCTCATTTAAAGGTGAAATGCTCCAGAAGAATCAAGAGAGATGTTTTTTTTCTGACCCCTTCAAGTGTCTGAAGGATAAAATGTAATTACCGGTCCGGTTTCACCCCCACAGAGGAGAAAGGATACTATGTATCTCCAGAGCCGCACCTTCGACTACTTTCTTTTGGGGGGGGTTTCAAACCTCAATCTTGAAATACGAGCGGCCAATAGAGTCTCACTTGCCAGTGAGTGGCCAATTTAGACCAGTCCCCGGGACTATGTCTAAAGCATATTATTAATCATAGGACCCAAAAACATGTAAATCTGCTTAAAAGTCAAAGACCATAAACCATAAACCAGGAGATTTAAAACCCAAAATACACATTTTATATTTCGCCCCCCTGTCTCAACCCAATTATGCCAAATTTCCCAATATTTGGTGTTTTTTGTAAAATTGCCTGCTTGATCCAAACGGGCTACCCTCTGAATGGAATGAATCCATTCACTCTCCGTAGGTGGACATACTAATATCCATTTAATACATAATTCCCTGCGGGCTCGGAGAATCAAGGCGAGGAATATACCCCTTTGCGACCGGTATTTGCAATGATACGTGTGGCCCTTACCCTAACTTTCCACAGCGGTTTGGCACTATGATTGTCATCTTATTTGCAGCTTATTTATTGAAACAAATAGACCTTTGGGGGAGAGCCAGCCAATCCAGCAAGGACAAACAGCACATGAAATGAATGAACTTGAACTCCTTCTGTGGAGTGCCCAAGGACCCAATAACTCTGAACTCACATCTGTTACCCCCACAAACAGCAAGTAGGTACAAAATGAAGGAAATAGCAAAACCTAAAGGTTTTTTTTCTTCACAATTCTGAAAGTTTCTGAAAGCTGAGAGGGCGATTTTAGCAAACCTTTTTGTTGCTGCTGTTCTTTAGGAGAAACCCTTACTTTCATGTTCAGCACTTTTTCACCATTTTCCCAAAAACAACTGGTTCATCTTGACCATTTTCATGGTTCCCAGCAAGGGAATCCATAAACCCTGGGTACCTTAAAAATCACCAACATGATGGAGAAAAATGATGCAGATTTGGCCTGGGTATCTTTTGGGGGAAAAGGATTTGAAGGTTTTTTTTCCCTCCAAATGCATGGAGCTTATTTTAAATTGTATTTGTTCCGGTTTTAATCACAAGAATCAACAAAATCAACAGTGTACATACACCGTAGTCTCACGGTCCATACATATGAAAGCTTCACCCATTCACTTTGATGCTTGTTCTTACATCCTCCATTCAGTTGGTTGTGATGCTTGCCAGTGTCGACACTCAGTACTCGATAAGCGTTGGAACGACGCCTAAATTCCGTCAGGACGGGAAGCCCCCAGAAGCAGTTCTTCCTATAGTGCTCATTGAAATAATGTTAGTTCCACTAGCCATTGCTTTCGCTTCGGGCTCGCCCATAACCCCACTGCGGCGCCACCAGCCGTTTGGCCAATGAGAGTGCGTGAGGGTGGATGCTGGGTGCTGTTCCAGTCAACGGGGTCTTCCTGGCGCCACCCATCAGGCCACGAAGACAGTGGGGTGACTTTTGCCAGCCCTCAAAGTCCAAGTGAAATCCAGTCAAAAACAAGTTGCCACTGGTCAACTAGTCTCCATTTACAGTGAAACCAGCAGTTCCCCTTACTGCAGCTGGTGTCTGTCTGGGGCGAACAAACTGCTCGTTGAAGACTCTCCTGGGCGCAGCAGACTTGGGTGCAACTTTCGATTGTCTGAGCTTGGTCGTCCAGGCTGCGCTTTGGTGGTTGGCGGTGACTAAGCGATTGTGGCTACCAAATCGCCATGTGGCTTCTTCAGCTTTTGTGGCCCCGAGCTGTAACGGGAAGTGAGCCAACTGACTCTTGGGGTTCACCTCTTCAGTCTGGGGATTGGGATGATTTTTCCTTGGGCAGGGCACCACGGGCACAGCCCTCTCTCTGCGAGCCCAAGAGCAGCTGGTGCAGTCCAGCCTTCGATGCAGCCTCTCTGTGCCAGATCCAGGGAACAGCAGGGCGGTCCTTCTTCGGACCTTTCTCCAGAGCAGAAGTGATCTGAGGTCTAGGAGCCACGGGTGCCACTTTTATGTCCACACCTTGCCCTCAGGAGAAGCAGTTATTACTAGCTAATGGGCTACCAGGTCCTCTCCTGCCTGATGACGTCTTCCTGCAGTCTGTGGCATCTAGCTATCCTAGAGTGCAATATTCTGTCTGCTACCAAGATGGCAGAACTCTTCTCTCGATGTCTAGAGCTTGGTAGCCCGACCTACAGGTGTTGCTACCAGAGGACAACACACCCATTGGGAAACGTTTTCACCGCTGTTTCCCCCTTTCTGTCTCCGACGCCAACCTATCCACCAGAACAAAAGAGCTGCCCCTCTGGTGTGTGTCCACCATTTGCTGTTCAAAGACAGGCTTCTCCTTTGAAGCACGCCTTTTGAGCTCAAACCTCGTTTGGATTCCTGGTCTCTCCTCTATAGGTGGCCTCTTTTCCTACCCTTACCTCTTCTCGGCATAAAATGGCGGCCCCCGGATCAGCACCTCCTGATTCTAGTGCTCTGGGTACGGAAGCCAGCTCTTCAAAGTATAGACTACCTGCAGGCTCCGCTCCACATCTCCCCTTCTGGCCTCCTGGAGACACCCACTGTGTCCTGGGCACACCCTTCTGCAGCGACCCTGCCCGGGCTCAGGACTGAGTTGAAGCCAGTCAGAGTGAGGCACCGGGCTGGGATATTGCACAAGGTGACCATGGTATCCAATTCGATGGTAAACAGTATTTCCTAAATGCCCATTTCGAGTTTAGGAAATGCTTTGAACATGTGTAAAGTTGTATGTTGCCCACACTCTGCCTTGTACATACCACTAGAGGCACAGATGATGGTGGCAACTTAATCTTTATTTATTAGGCTCGTTTACCGGGTGCGCCGGAATCGGGCCCCTACTTGTTACGGAGTCCGCGCGCCAATGGAGATCATGGCCGCCGCCGGATATCCGATGACGTCACGAGGTGATGTATGCGTACCGCTAGACCGCTACACCACATCTCCCCCCTTTAACAATAAACAACGATAAGGAACAGTCTTACTTGCAGATTATGTCATACGCTTCAAACTTTCTGGGTAGGTGGATCTTCCTGCCTCTGCGTGTCTGTATACCATGGGTCCCTCTGATGGGAGACTGTTGTGTGAGTTCACAGTTCTGTGTGTCCCCAGCGTCCTGGCCTTCACATTCAGTCTCTTCTTCCAGTTCTTCTCTCGCCGACTCTTGGGTTGGCTGTGTCCATGGCTCATTTCCCACGGCCTGGTCTCTACCGTGTTTCACGGCGCCTTCTCCTTTCCTGTTGCTCCCAAGGGGCTCCGCCTTCCTCGGCGTGTCTATTTTCGCCTCTCTTATGTTGTTCCAATTTTCATCGCGGTTGCACTTCGCCATCCGGTCTTGAGGCCACACCTTGCCATCGCTGAGGAGTGCTGATATTGAATACGGTTCCATGACTTGCAACGGTGGGGTAAATTTGCTGTCACCCTTCTTCTTCACTGTGGGATTCCTAACTCTTACCCACTCTCCTCTCTCCAGCGTGGTTTCCTTGGTATTGTGCCTTTTGTCGTAATGTTCAGCGTACACCGACTGGGCCTTCTCCGAATTCTTCCGGACAATGGCCGGTGACCAGTGGCTTTGAACTGTCAAGTGTTTCCAAGCGACGTTGTACTTGGTGAACGGTTCACACCCTTTCAGGATCCTGAATGGGCTGTACCCTGTGGCTATAGGCGTTATGCGGTAAGCCCACATCAGCCTTTTTATTTCCTTTTCCCAGTCTTTGCACTGACTGATGGCTGTCTGGACCGACCCCATGATCACTCTATTTAATCAGTCAACGAGGCCGTTTCCCGCGGGGTGGTATATCGGTGTGCGTCTCACGGCTATGCCATTCCTCTCCATATACGCGTCCCATTTGGTTGAGACGAACTGCGGCCCATTGTCACTTAGTATTCCTTTGGGTATACTCTCCCTTATGAAGGTATCGGTAAGAAAAGCCAGTATGGTTTCTGTTTCTGTGTTCTCTGTGATGTCCACTTCAGGCCACTTCGCGTACCTGTCTATGAGTACGGTGAGGTATTTTGGCGTGCCTTGTCCATCTAGAATAGGCCCCAGAATGTCTATGGATATTTCTTTTTCTGGGCAGTCGTACTTCCCGAGGGGTGGACGTAGCATCCTTTGGGTCTTGTCGGCATTGCTGCATTGTTCGCATGCACGGATATATTTCTCAATGTGTTGGTCCATTCCTGGCCACTAGTAGTCTTCTTTCATTCTCCATTTAGTCGTGACGATGCCAAGATGTCCTTCGTGCCCTATAGCTAGGAGTTGGTTTGTCAAGGACTGTGGGGGGACTACTTTGACGCCCCTCAGCAGGAAACATGGAGTGTCGCCAATGGAGAGCTCCTCTCGTATTTCCCAAAATTGTTTCACACCATTGTCCTGCAGCCTCTTGTCCGGCCACCCTGTGGTCACGTAAGACTTCACGGCGTTGAGCGTACTATCCTTGGCATACTCCGTTTCCGATTCTTGGGCACTTATGGCTCTTTCAGGGTCCCTTGTGGTCGCTATGGCGTAGTCTTCCCATTCGCTGCAGGCCTGGTCTTTTGCTCTCTCCTTGGACGCCGCTCTGCTTAAGAAGTCTGCCACCTTTTTTTTGTGGCCTGGTATGTATTCGACCTCATACACACAGTCTAGCAGTCTCAATGTCATTTTCGCTATCCTGGGCGTCGCGTTGTCGTGTCCGCTGGACGTGAGCACTTTCACTAAGGGTTTGTGGTCAGTGCGCTGTAAAAACTTCCCGCCCCATAGAAACTGCTGAAACCTCTCCATTGCCCATACCGCCGCTAGCATTTCTTTTTCTATGACGCTGAACTTTTGTTCGTTCGAGGCCAAGGCCCTTGATGCAAAGCTTACCGTGGCACTTCCCCCTTCATCTGTGTGTTGCGTCAGCACTGCGCCTAATCCACAGTCGCTGGCGTCTGTGGTCAATATGGTCAGGGCGTCTTGGTCAAACCCTTGTATGGGCACGGCTTCACAGATGTTCCGTTTCATTTCTTCAAACTCCCTCTGTTCTGTTTCGGTCCACTTGAACGTTGATTTGTCCTTCAATAATTGTCGCATACAGTGAGTTTTTGAGGCAAAGTGGGGAACAAACTTACTATAGAACTATGCCATCCCCAGGAAGATTCGGATGTCTTCTCTGTTTCCCGGGATGGGAGAGTCCCTGATTGCTGACACGTTCGAGGCTTTCGGTTCGATCCCACGATCGCTGATTTCGTGTCCCAAGTATGTGACAGAATTCACGCCGAATTTGCACTTTTCCCACTGGGCTGTCAGCTCATTCTGCATCAGGGTTGTTAGTACTGTCCTCACTTTTCCGTCGTGATCTTCTCTTGTTGTCCCCATCACCAATATGTCATCTTGGAAAAACTGGATGCCTTCCATTTTATGAAACAGGCGATACATCAACTTTTGGAAAACAGCGGCCGCCGAGGCCAACCCAAACGGCATCTTTAAGAATTTGTAACAGCCGAATGGAGTAATGAACGCTTTGAGATTGTTAGACGGACCGGGAGGGTCGGCCGAGGTTACGGGGAGAGGTCTCCAGGGAGAGCCGTCTCCAACGACTGTACAGATAAGCAACTTCCCCCCCACAGACGGACACCACACAAGGTTGAAGGTTAACGAGACTTTATATGCAATTCTTAGGTTACGATGATGGATACAAGGAGGTCTGGACTCAGGGGTCCCCTCGGTTCTAGTCTCTGGTTTAGGAAAGGGGTAGCGGGACAGTCTTTGTTACCAACGAGTGGAAAATAGCTCTCAATCCTCGAGCTCGGCGTTCTAGATGATCGGGCCGCGGCGGAGCCAGGCAGGTCCCGAGATGGACGAAGGAAAACGACGGTCCGTGGCGGAGCCTGCAGGTCCCGGTGAAGATGGCAGTTACAACGGTCCGCGGCCACGCCAGCAGGTCCCGACGACGATGAAGGTGATGAAGATTACGACGGCTGTGGCAGCGCCAACAGGCAGGACGATGGTGCACAAGACAGAGCTACGGCAGCGCCAGTAGTCCGTCCAGGATGAGTTCCTCTTTATGTCTCTCGACTCCAAGATACAACTGCCTTCCTGCTCTGGAGCTGCCCCAGTTATAGGGCTGGCGTGCTTTGATGTCCGGACCCTCGCACTTGGAGGTCGGGAGGTCCGGGATGAGGGAGTCCAGACACCCAGCAGGGGGGTGGAGCCAGCGCCCGGGGAGGCGATGGGCGAGCGGCACTTGGTGGGGGAGAGCCATCGGCACCTCTTTCTCCTATTGACTTGCCAAGTAGCCCGCTCACCTCCTGGGTGGAGGGTGGTGCCGGAATGTCTGAGGCCGGCCCAGGCCCAGGGTTGAGGTCGATCGGGGGCCAGGCGGCCTCGTGGTGGAGTGTTCAAGATGGCGCCCCAGGCTGGGCGCGTGGGCCGGCAGTGGATCGGACCCACGAGGTCGACATGCTCGAGGGCAGGGGTCCCTGAGGGGACGGAGGACGTGCAATGGTGGTGTGTGGTACTTGCGGGACTGGACTCAGGCCTGGTTGGGCCGGGGGAGAGCGGCCCTTCATGTGGCCTGTCCAACATGCGTCCCCCCCAGCTGAAGGCGGGGAGAGTTACCCATCCTCTTGGGGACTCTCCTCGTCGAGGCGGAAAAACCGGGACAGGCCATCCGCGTTGGCGTGATCTGGCCCAGGCCGGTGTTCGACTGTGAAGTCCATACCTTGCAAGGAGATGGACCAGCGTAGCAACTTTGGGTTTTCCCCCCGCATATGCATCAGCCACTGCAGGGGTCGGTGGTCGGTCTGCACCCGAAAGTGGGTGCCAAAAAGGTAGGGCCGGAGCTTCTTGAGGGCCCATACCACAGCGAAGGCTTCCCTCTCTATGGTGCTCCAGCGTTGCTCCCGTGGTAGGAGTCTCCGGCTGATGAAGGCCACCGGTTGATCAAGGCCTTCGGTATTCACTTGAGACAGGACTGCCCCAATGCCCTGGTCGGAGGCGTCCGTCTGGACGACGAACTCCCGGCTGTAGTCTGGGGCCTGGAGCACAGGGGCGGAACACATGGCGGCCTTCAATTGTTCAAATGCAGTTTGACACTCTGGGGTCCAGGTGACTTTCTTGGGCTGGTTCTTTGACGTGAGTTCTGTGAGGGGCCCCACTATGGTACCATAGTCTTTCACGAACCTTCGGTAATAGCCCGTGAGGCCCAGGAAGGCTCGTACCTCGGTTTGGGTGATGGGGGGCTGCCAAGCCTGGATGGCGGCAATTTTCAGCTGAAGAGGGGCCACTAGGCCGCTTCCCACCTGGTGTCCGAGGTAGGTTACAGACCCTTGCCCAATTTGACACTTGCTGGCCTTGATCGTGAGGCCAGCTCGCTGAAGGGCTTGCAGCACTGCTCGGAGGTGGTGGAGGTGCTCGGTCCAATGGTGGCTGTATACAGCGATGTCGTCTAGGTAGGCGGCGCTGAATCCTTCGAGCCCCGCCAGGACCTGATTGACGAGCCGTTGGAATGTTGCTGGGGCATTCTTCATGCCGAAGGGCATGACCGTGAAATGGTAATGGCCATCGGGGGTGGAGAAGGCAGAACGTTCTTGCGCCCGGGGTGTGAGGCCGATCTGCCAATAGCCTGCTGTCAGGTCGAAGATGCTGAGGTAGCGGGCAGCTCCCATTCGGTCGACTAGTTCATCTGCCCGGGGGATGGGATGCGCGTCTGTTCTGGTGACCGCATTCAAGCCCCGGTAGTCGACGCAGAACCGGAGTTCTGGTGTGGTGCCGGGGGCAGCTGCTTTGGGGACCAGTACGACAGGGCTGGCCCAGGGACTGTCTGAGGGCTCGATGACCCCGAGCGTGAGCATCTTGGCTATTTCTTCCTGGATGCAGGCCCGTACCCGGTCTGGCACGCGGTAGGCCCGGTGGCGGATAGGGGGGCTGTCCCCGGTGTCCACATCGTGCACACACCAGGAGGTAACACCTGGGGTGAGGGAGAACAGGCTGGCGAACTGTGATAGGAGGGCTTGACACTCTTGGCGTTGTTCTCCGGTGAGGGCCTCTGAGAGCCGGACCCCATCCACGGAGCCGTCTTGCTCTTGAGTCCGTAGGAGGTCAGGGAGAGGCTCGGAGTCTTCTTCAACCCCAGTGTCTGTGGCCATCAGGAGGCTGAGCTCTGTTCGCACAAAGTGGGGC
Organism: Lissotriton vulgaris; assembly: GCF_964263255.1. Classification (NCBI taxonomy): domain Eukaryota; kingdom Metazoa; phylum Chordata; class Amphibia; order Caudata; family Salamandridae; genus Lissotriton; species Lissotriton vulgaris. The sequence continues at coordinate 2,018,322,636 of NC_141693.1, read as the reverse complement.
TTTAGTCTGTTAGCGTGGAGGACCCGGAGAGGGTTCCGGGGGGATTCCATGTCGATGAGATAGGTGGCAGGACCCTTGCGCTCTATTACTTTGAAGGGCCCCGTCCATTTGTCTTGTAGGGCGCATGGCTCAGTGGGGGACATCACCCATACCTGTTGGCCAGGTTCGAATTCAATGGATGAGGCATTCTGGTCATACCACTTTTTCATGTCCTCTTGACTGGCCTCTAGGTTGGCCTTCGCTAGTTCTCTGAACCGCCGGGTCTGGTTGCGGAGGGTGAGGAGGTACCGGAAGACATCTGGAGGGTTCTTTAACGGAGGCATCTCCCAGCCTTCTTTGACGAGACTGAGCGGCCCTCGCACTGGGTGTCCATATAGCAGTTCAAAGGGGCTGAAGCCCAGGGATTTCTGGGGGACCTCTCGATACGCGAAGAGGAGGCACGGCAGCAGCACATCCCACTGGCGACGGAGGGGCTCTTCCAACCCCCCGATCATTCCCTTTAGCGTGCGGTTGAACCGCTCAACGAGTCCGTTCCCTTGAGGGTGATAGGGGGTTGTGAATCGGTAGGTAACCCCGCACTGTTGCCAGAGGGACTTCATGTATTTGGAAATAAAGTTCGTGCCTCTGTCGCTGACGACTTCTCGGGGGAAGCCCACACGGGAGAAGATCCCCATCAGGGCCCGGCCGACTACCGGGGCTGTCACAGTTCGCAGGGGAACAGCCTCAGGGTAGCGGGTGGCGTGGTCCACTAGCACCAAGATGAATCGATGGCCTTGTTTGGTGCGTGGGTCCAAGGGCCCCACAATGTCTATTCCGACTCTCTCAAACGGGGTAGTGACCACGGGAAAAGGTTGCAGGGGGGCCTTTAGTTTGCGGCCGCTCTTTCCACTGGCTTGGCACGTGGGGCAAGATCGGCAATGCTGGTGCACATCGTTCCTCATTTTGGGCCAGAAGAAGTGGGTCACTAGGCGACTGTAGGTTTTATCTTGTCCCAGATGTCCTGCCAGGGGGACATCGTGGGCCAGGTTTAACAGGAAGTCTCTGAAACGGAGGGGTACCACTAGTACTCGGTTGCTCCCCAGCTCGGCGATTCTTTGCTCGCTGTACAGCAGATCATTGTCCCAGTAGACCCAATGAGTTCCGGAGGTATCCCCTGCGCTTTGGGCGAGCGCTTGCTGGCGGAGTCCCTCGAGGGAGGGACAGGTCTTCTGTTCTTGGCGAAATTGTTCTCGCGTGGGCCCCCCTTCTTGAGGCCACTGGTCGAGGTTAGCGAGGTCGGTAGGTTGAGCTGGTTCGGAGGGAATGTTACGGTCGGTGTTTTCGGCTGGGGCGACCGGAGGCGGTGGCGCCGGCCATTCGGGTTCTTCTGGTCGGTGGTTGGCACGGGCGGCCATGGAACGGGTGGTGACGCACGCCCAGTCCGGGACGCCCAACATCCCCAGGTGTTCCTTTCGCTCCACGGCGGCCCACTGAGAGCTTTCCAGGTCATTGCCCAGGAGGCAGTCTACGGGGGCATCGTCTCGGACCGTTACTTTCAACATGCCGGAGACCCCCCCCCATTCGAAGGGAACGCAGGCCATCCGACACAGGCTTTCTGAGTTATCGGCTGATCGTACAGGGCAGAGAATGTTCGGTAGATACTGTTCTGGGGCCACCAGGTGACAGCGGACGGCTGTTACACTGGCCCCGGTGTCACGAAGGGCTTCGGCCTGGCGTCCATTGATGCTCACCCATTGGCTGTACTTCTGGGTGTTAGCGGGTAGGGGGACCCGCGGGACCATGTCTTTCCCCCCTAAGCAGGCTAGAGTCATGGCGGCTGGCTCCCACTCTTGATGCTCTTGTTCGTATTCTTCCTGTTCCTCGGAGATCTGTTCTTCCCCTAGGGCTGCAGCGGCCACTTGGCGGGGTCTTGGGCTCTGGTACTGCGGGCAGTTTGGGTCGTTCGCATAGTGGCCGACTCGTTGACATCGGTGACACGTGACATTGGCTCTGTACCCCGGTCGCGCTGGGGTGCTGCCCCGGTTGGCCGGGGGGGTGGTGTTGGTAGCGGGGGCGACCGGGGCGTTGTCTCTTCCTCGCCCTTGGCCCCCTCCTCCTCCTCTGGGTCGGTGCTGACCATTGTTGTTCCGGTTCTGTTCGTAGGACCCATTCCGGCCCACTCTGGTGATCTCCCACCGGTCAGCTTCGGCTGCGAGCTGCTGGGGATCCGTTAACTTGCTGTCGAGGAGGTGCTGGCGGAGTTCAATGAAGCAATTGTTCGACAGATGCTCCCATACCATCAGATTAAATAGTTGCTCGTAGGTCGTGACGTTGCTTCCTCGGATCCAGCCCTCGAAGGCTCGGCTAAAGTATGTTACATAGTCCACCCAAGTTGTACCCGGGATGCGGGTGCAGTCTCGGAACCTCTGACGGTACATCTCGGGTGTGAGACCATAGCGGTCGTAGGAGGTCATCTGGTGGTCCGGGAGCTGTAGCAGGGTGTCACGGCCCTCATTTAGGAATCTTCCCCAGAGACCGGCTCCCCAGTCGCTTCTATCGATCCGGTGTGCAGTCATAGCAATTTCATAGGCTTTAAACCATTGCTGGATGTCGTCCTCTCTGAAATATTCTCGGACAACATCCTTGGGGATGTGTACCTTTTTGTCTGTGGCCCCGGAGGTGGGGGGTCGCTCGGGCACCCCTGCTTCTTTATTCTGCTTGCGTAGGTTGATCTCGGCTAGGTTCCGTTCGTGTTCGTACGCTAGTTTCTTTTCCTCGAGCTCCCTTTGTCTCTGTTTCTCCTCTCTTTCTTCTCGGAGACGCAGGTGCTCTAAGTTGATTTTTTGTTCGGCCAACTTAAGTTCAACGTCCATTTTGAGTCGGGCCATTTCTAGTTCGTGTAGTCGGGTTCTTTCTCTTTCCTGGATCTCGTCTTGCGAGAGACCCGTTCTTTGCCCTTCAGGGGCCGTGGTCGTTTTTTCTACGGTGCTTTGATCAGGGGTTCCGGCAGCCCCGGTCTCTGCCCAAGATTCTAGGGCATGCTTAAAATCGTCCTTGGTACTCAGTCCGGTGGTAGCGATACCCAGTTCGATACAGAATTGTTTTAGTTCACGATGGTTGTACTCCTCCAATTTCTCCATTTGGAATTTCTCGGTTGATCCGCTCTCTTTCGTGGTCATTGTGACTTCGTCGTGGGGTGAGCTACTCTCTGTACGTTTATGCGGTGATTCGGATCGCGCCGCTGGCCACCAATGTTAGACGGACCGGGAGGGTCGGCCGAGGTTACGGGGAGAGGTCTCCAGGGAGAGCCGTCTCCAACGACTGTACAGATAAGCAACTTCCCCCCCACAGACGGACACCACACAAGGTTGAAGGTTAACGAGACTTTATATGCAATTCTTAGGTTACGATGATGGATACAAGGAGGTCTGGACTCAGGGGTCCCCTCGGTTCTAGTCTCTGGTTTAGGAAAGGGGTAGCGGGACAGTCTTTGTTACCAACGAGTGGAAAATAGCTCTCAATCCTCGAGCTCGGCGTTCTAGATGATCGGGCCGCGGCGGAGCCAGGCAGGTCCCGAGATGGACGAAGGAAAACGACGGTCCGCGGCGGAGCCTGCAGGTCCCGGTGAAGATGGCAGTTACAACGGTCCGCGGCCACGCCAGCAGGTCCCGACGACGATGAAGGTGATGAAGATTACGACGGCTGTGGCAGCGCCAACAGGCAGGACGATGGTGCACAAGACAGAGCTACGGCAGCGCCAGTAGTCCGTCCAGGATGAGTTCCTCTTTACGTCTCTCGACTCCAAGATACAACTGCCTTCCTGCTCTGGAGCTGCCCCAGTTATAGGGCTGGCGTGCTTTGATGTCCGGACCCTCGCACTTGGAGGTCGGGAGGTCCGGGATGAGGGAGTCCAGACACCCAGCAGGGGGGTGGAGCCAGCGCCCGGGGAGGCGATGGGCGAGCGGCACTTGGTGGGGGAGAGCCATCGGCACCTCTTTCTCCTATTGACTTGCCAAGTAGCCCGCTCACCTCCTGGGTGGAGGGTGGTGCCGGAATGTCTGAGGCCGGCCCAGGCCCAGGGTTGAGGTCGATCGGGGGCCAGGCGGCCTCGTGGTGGAGTGTCCAAGATGGCGCCCCAGGCTGGGCGCGTGGGCCGGCAGTGGATCGGACCCACGAGGTCGACATGCTCGAGGGCAGGGGTCCCTGAGGGGACGGAGGACGTGCAATGGTGGTGTGTGGTACTTGCGGGACTGGACTCAGGCCTGGTTGGGCCGGGGGAGAGCGGCCCTTCATGTGGCCTGTCCAACAGAGATGGTTGCACGATTTGTGTATCGCCACTTGGTGATACGCCGATGTCAAGTCAATTGTGGTAAACCATCGCACACCCCTAGTTTTTGCCAGCATTTCATTTATTCTGGGGAGAGGGAACTTATCCACGACAATGTTCTTGTTCAACTCGCGAAGATCCACACACAATCTCACCTTTCCGTTTGGTTTCTGAGCAACCACTAATGGCGCCAACCACTCGGCGCTATCGATTGCTTCTATTACTCCATTCTCTTCCAACCTCTGTAGTTCCTCCTGTACTGCAGCTCTGCATCTGAACGGAATGTTGCGTACTTTATGGCATGAGGGTTGAGCGCCTTCCTTCAAGCAGATTTTGTGCGTGAATTTCGCCATACGCCCTATGGTTTCTTGGAACACGGCTGGATACTCTTCTCGCCATCTTTGCGCCCCTTCATCCAGCGCGTCCGTTGTCATGAGGACTTGTGTGCGTCTTCCCAGATTTAGCTTTATTCCGAGGGCTCCTTGGTCTCTCCAGCCCAACACTGACGGCCCTTTCTCGGCCACGTATAGTTTTCCTCCTGTCGTTCTACCTTTGAATTCAAATGGCATCTGGCAGTATCCCACCATTGGGATAGGTTCGCCCGTGAACGTCACTGGGTGGATGTCCGACGGTAGTAGATGCTGGTTGGTCTTGTTGGCGAACTCCCTCTCCCACACACTTCAATGAATGATCGTGTATGGGGATCCAGAGTCGCCACCATGGTGATTGGTATGTCTCCTATCGTTATTTGTGGCGCACTCCAATCCCAGAACTTGCTCTCCCACCATCAGGATTTCATCGTCTTCCTCGGTCTCCTCCTCTTCATTTTCCTTGCGTGAGTCTGACGCTATGTACTTGACTTTGCTTCTGGATGTCTTCCTCCTGCAAACTTTCTCGTAGTGCCCCATGATCCCACAATAGGAACATTTGGCACTGAACGCTGGGCACCCTTTGTCGTTGGGTGCGTGTGTGTTGCTTCCACATCTGTAGCATGCGTCCTTGTTCCAGTTCGTGAATCCTTGAGATCTGTTGGGTTTGGGTGTCAACCTCTTCTTGTTGCGTGCTCCTGTTTGCCTCGTGGTCTGTTGAGTTTCCGTCGTCTTCCTGTCCGACACCTTGTACACCGTCGCGTGGGTCTTTTCCTGTTTGGCCGCTTCTGCGCACCTTTTCGACATCCCCTCCTTCTTCACTAAGGCCACAACTTCCTTTAGGGGTGCATCGCCATTTACCCACAGCTTCTCTTGTACGGATGTGTTAGTCGTGTGCATAATTATCTGGTCTCTTATTAATTCCTCCAGTAGGGTGCCAAACTTACATGTGATGGATAATTTTTGTAGCGCTGCCACGTATTCGTCTACTATTTCTCCCTTTGCATGTTTTCTTTGGAAGAAATTGAATCGGTCTATGGCTGTGCATACAACCGGACGGTGGTGCGCATCTAGATCCTCTAAGGCATGCTGAAGCACATCAGTGTCTGTAGATGGCCTTTCCCTTTTCACGAGGTGGAGGTATTGACGCTGCCCTGCTGGGCCCAGGCTATGTAGTAGTATTTTCTTGCGTCGTGCACTGGAGAACTCTTCTCCACCTTCCTCTTCTAACGCCGATAGGTAGTTGAGAAAGTATGGTTTCCTGTCCTCCCAGGGCATCTCTGGTTCCCCAACCTTGGACATGAAGGGCACAGGGTTTGTCAATGAAAATGTCTGCGCACACATGTTCCTGGTGTCATTGACTCGAGGCTCTAGGACTTCTGCGCCACCAGGGGGGCTTGTGCCGAGGTGTCCGTGCTCTGCTGTTGCACTGTCCTCCTGGGGACTGCTTTCCGTCCCCTCTGGGTCGTCACCCCTGTGCGCCAGCTTACCGGGGGCCTACTAGGGGTGCTCCTTCGCTTATCCTCCCGTGCTGCAGGCTGTGTGGCGTCCTCTGGCGGCTTCGTCCTGCGTCGTCTGTGGTGGCCCGGTGGAGGCCTCAGCTTTGGTGGCGTGGCTCTGTGACCAGGCTGCGTGGACGCGGTGTCTCTGCCATGCTCCCAGTACTATTGTGTTCGGACGGGTCCTTCTAAGGCACGTGCAGGCGAGTGGGGCTGGGCACGCTGTTGTTCCTGCCCTGTTGTGGGTTCTGAGTGCCTTCCTGAGTCTGCCGGCACTGTCACTGCCTCGTCGCCATTGTAAAGTTGTACGTTGCCCACACTCTGCTTTGTACATACCACTAGAGGCACAGATGATGGTGGTAACTTAATCTTTATTTATTAGGCTCTTTACCGGGAGCGCTGGAATCGCGCTACTACTTGTTACGGAGTCCGCGCGCCAATGGAGATCATGGCCGCCGCCGGATATCCGATGACGTCACGAGGTGACGTACGCGGTACGCTGGACCGCTACACCACAACATGTAAATTGATACTTGTATAGCGCACTACTCACCCGCAAGGGTCTCAAGGCGATTGTACGAATACCGCTGTGGAACCCATCCTGGCTTTCCCTGTGAGGCGTCCACTCCTGGGCACCCCCAAGGTGGAGGCCAGGCATCCTTAGCGTTGTGGGGGCCATTGTGGAGATTAAGCAAGCTATTGCCCAGAGTTGCAGAGTGGGACTCTATGATTGGAATAGGCACCGAGGTGAGAATTATCAGGTCTGTGGAATTTTTGATCCCAAGACCCGCCGAGGCGGGGAATTGAACCCTGGTCCCGGGCTAGACCTCTGCATCAGGGTCTGCCGCTCTAACCATTGAGCCACACTTCTTAGAAAATCGCAAAAAGGACACCCCTATTGGCCATCTCCTTTTTTGGTAATTGCAAAATGCGATCGTAAGGGGTAGCGTTCTGCTTTTGTACATATGGAAAGCCTATTCAGCCTTTCTTATTAGTGATTCGATCATTTAAGAAATGCAAACTAGCTTCGTACATACGAGCCCAAGAAACTAGAAGCTCCAACAAGGCGCCTCGAGGCGCTGCCCTGCATCACCCCTCGAGACTACGGGTGAATCAGAGGTCCAGAGAGGCCCCCACCAGCCCCCCTCACCTGTGGGCTGCAGGCTTGCTGCTGGTTGGCTGTGAGGCCCGACCTTTCAGGGAGAAGGATGTGAGCTGGAACCGGTCCTGCTTGTTGCGCAAGAGCCGCGTGCCTTCCGGATCGAGTCACTGCACGGAGACAGGAACTGCGCTCCAGTTTAAAGGCACAGGCAGCATTTATGAGCCCTAGGCGGTGGCAGTCACGAAGCAGAGTGGGGGGGCGGGAGGCAGGGATAGGCTTCTCGAGTAGTGCCATGATCCGCATTGTGCCCAGGGCCTGGTCCAGCTTTGGCACTGTGCACGAGATGCCTGCAGGGCACAAGGCTCAGCGAAGGCTCCTCTCAGAATCTGGTACAAATAAACTCTCCCAGCCAGTGTGCACTGCGGGTTCAGTGGCTGCGCCCTCCTTACCCTCAGAGCCAGTGTGCACTGCGGGTTCAGAGGCTGTGCCCTCCTTACCCTCAGAGCCAGTGTGCACTGCGGGTTCGCCAGTGTGCACTGCGGGTTCAGTGGCTGCGCCCTCCTTACCCTCAGAGCCAGTGTGCACTGCGGGTTCAGAGCCAGTGTGCACTGCGTGTTCAGTGGCTGCGCCCTCCTTACCCCCAGAGCCAGTGTGCACTGCGGGTTCAGAGCCAGTGTGCACTGCGGGTTCAGAGCCAGTGTGCACTGCGGGTTCAGTGGCTGCGCCCTCCTTACCCTCAGAGCCAGTGTGCACTGCGGATTCAGGGGCTGCGTCCTCCTTACCCTCAGAGCCAGTGTGCACTGCGGGTTCAGTGGCTGCGCCCTCCTTACCCTCAGAGCCAGTGTGCACTGCGGATTCAGGGGCTGCGTCCTCCTTACCCTCAGAGCCAGTGTGCACTGCGGGTTCAGTGGCTGCGCCCTCCTTACCCTCAGAGCCAGTGTGCACTGCAGGTTCAGTGGCTGCGCCCTCCTTACCCTCCTTACCCTCAGAGCCAGTGTGCACTGCGGGTTCAGTGGCTGCGCCCTCCTTACCCTCAGAGCCAGTGTGCACTGCGGGTTCAGTGGATGCGCCCTTCTTACCCTCCTTACCCTCAGAGCCAGTGTACACTGCGGGATCAGTGACTGCGCCCTCCTTACCCTCCTTACCCTCAGAGCCAGTGTGCACTGCAGGTTCAGTGGCTGCGCCCTCCTTACCCTCCTTACCCTCAGAGCCGGTGTGCACTGCGGGTTCAGTGGCTGCGCCCTCCTTACCCTCCTTGCCCTCAGAGCCAGTGCGCACTGTAGGTTCAGTGGCTGCGCCCTCCTTACCCTCAGAGCCAGTGTGCACTGCGGGTTCAGTGGCTGCTCCTTCCTGACCCTCAGAGCCAGTGTGCACTGCGGGTTCAGTGGCTGCGCCCTCCTTACCCTGAGAGCCACTGTACACTGCGGGTTAAGTGGCTGTGCCCTCCTTACCCTCAGAGCCAGTGTGCACTGCGGGTTCAGTGGCTGCGCCCTCCTTACCCTCAGAGCCAGTGTACACTGCGGGTTCAGTGGCTGCGCCCTCCTTACCCTCAGAGCCAGTGTGCACTGCGGGTTCAGTGGCTGCGCCCTCCTTACCCTCCTTACCCTCAGAGCCAGTGTGCACTGCGGGTTCTGTGGCTGCGCCCTCCTTACCCTCAGGGCCAGTGTGCACTGCGGGTTCTGTGGCTGTGCCCTCCTTACCCTCAGAGCCAGTGTGCACTGCGGGTTCAGTGGCTGCGCCCTCCTTACCCTCCTTACCCTCAGAGCCAGTGTGCATTGCAGGTTCAGTGGCTGCGCCCTCCTTACCCTCAGAGCCAGTGTGCACTGCGGGTTCAGTGGCTGCTCCTTCCTAACCCTCAGAGCCAGTGTGCACTGCGGGTTCAGTGGCTGCGCCCTCCTTACCCTGAGAGCCACTGTACACTGCGGGTTAAGTGGCTGTGCCCTCCTTACCCTCAGAGCCAGTGTGCACTGCGGGTTAAGTGGCTGCGCCCTCCTTACCCTCCTTACCCTCAGAGCCAGTGTGCACTGCGGGTTCTGTGGCTGCGCCCTCCTTACCCTCAGGGCCAGTGTGCACTGCGGGTTCTGTGGCTGTGCCCTCCTTACCCTCAGAGCCAGTGTGCACTGCGGGTTCTGTGGCTGCGCCCTCCTTACCCTCAGAGCCAGTGTGCACTGGGGGTTCAGTGGCTGCGCCCTCCTTACCCTCAGAGCCAGTGTGCACTGCGGGTTCAGTGGCTGCGCCCTCCTTACCCTCAGAGCCAGTGTGCACTGCGGGTTCAGTGGCTGCGCCCTCCTTACCCTCAGAGTCAGTGTGCACTGCGGGTTCAGTGGCTGCGCCCTCCTTACCCTCAGAGCCAGTGTGCACTGCGGGTTCAGTGGCTGCGCCCTCCTTACCCTCAGAGCCAGTGTGCACTGCGGGTTCAGTGGCTGCGCCCTCCTTACCCTCAGAGCCAGTGTGCACTGCAGGTTCAGTGGCTGCGCCTTCCTTACCCTCAGAGCCAGTGTGCACTGCGGGTTCAGTCAGTGGCTGCGCCCTCCTTACCCTCAGAGCCAGTGTGCACTGCAGGTTCAGTGGCTGCGCCCTCCTTACCCTCAGAGCCAGTGTGCACTGCGAGTTCAGTGGCTGCGCCCGCCTACCCTCCTTACCCTCAAAGCCAGTGTACACTGCAGGTTCAGTGGCTGCGCCCTCCTTACCCTCCTTACCCTCAGAGCCAGTGTGCACTGCGGGTTCAGTGGCTGCGCCCTCCTTACCTTCCTTACCCTCAGAGCCAGTGTGCACTGCGGGTTCAGTGGCTGTGCCCTCCTTACCCTCAGAGCCAGTGTGCACTGCGGGTTCAGTGGCTGCGCCCTCCTTACCCCCAGAGCCAGTGTGCACTGCGGGTTCAGTGGCTGGGCCCGCCTTACCCTCAGAGCCAGTGTGCACTGCGGGTTCAGTGGTTGCGCCCTCCTTACCCTCAGAGCCAGTGTGCACTGCGGGTTCAGTGGATGCGCCCTCCTTACCCTCCTTACCCTCAGAGCCAGTGTACACTGCGGGTTCAGTGGCTGCGCCCTCCTTACCCTCCTTACCCTCAGAGCCAGTGTGCACTGCGGGTTCAGTGGCTGCGCCCTCCTTACCCTCCTTACCCTCAGAGCCAGTGTGCACTGCGGGTTCAGTGGCTGCGCCCTCCTTACACTCAGAGCCAGTGTGCACTGCGTGTTCAGTGGCTGCGCCCTCCTTACCCTCAGAGCCAGTGTGCACTGCGGGTTCTGTGGCTGCGCCCTCCTTACCCTCCTTACCCTCAGAGCCAGTGTGCACTGCGGGTTCAGTGGCTGCGCCCTCCTTACCCTCAGAGCCAGTGTGCACTGCGGGTTCAGTGGCTGCGCCCTCCTTACCCTCAGAGCCAGTGTGCACTGCGGGTTCAGTGGCTGCGCCCTCCTTACCCTCAGAGCCAGTGTGCACTGCGGGTTCAGTGGCTGCACCCTCCTTACCCTCCTTACCCTCAGAGCCAGTGTGCACTGCGGTTTCAGTGGCTGCACCCTCCTTACCCTCCTTACCCTCAGAGCCAGTGTGCACTGCGGGTTCAGTGGCTGCGCCCTCCTTACCCTCCTTACCCTCAGAGCCAGTGTGCACTGCGGGTTCAGTGGCTGCGCCCACCTTACCCTCCTTACCCTCAGAGCCAGTGTGCACTGCGGGTTCAGTGGCTGCGCCCTCCTTACCCTCAGAGCCAGTGTGCACTACGGGTTCAGTGGCTGCGGCCTCCTTACCCTCAGAGCCAGTGTGCACTGCGGGTTAAGTGGCTACGCCCTCCTTACCCTCCTTACCCTCCTTACCCTCAGAGCCAGTGTACACTGCGGGTTCAGTGGTTGCGCCCTCCTTACCCTCAGAGCCAGTGTGCACTGCGGGTTCAGTGGCTGCGGCCTCCTTACCCTCAGCGCCAGTGTGCACTGCGGGTTAAGTGGCTACGCCCTCCTTACCCTCAGAGCCAGTGTACACTGCGGGTTCAGTGGCTGTGCCCTCCTTACCCTCAAAGCCAGTGTGCACTGCGGGTTCAGTGGCTGCGGCCTCCTTACCCTCAGAGCCAGTGCGCACTGCGGGTTAAGTGGCTACGCCCTCCTTACCCTCAGAGCCAGTGTACACTGCGGGTTCAGTGGCTGCGCCCTCCTTACCCTCAGAGCCAGTGTGCACTGCGGGTTCAGTGGCTGCGCCCTCCTTACCCTCAGAGCCAGTGTACAGTCAATCAATCAATCAGTGACACTTATAGAGCGCGCTACATACCCGTAGGGTCTCAAGGCGCTGGGGGGGGGGGGGGGGGGGGGTGCCGCTACTGCTCGAACAGCCAGGTCTTCAGCTTCTTCCTGAAGGAGAGGTGGTCTTGGGTCAGGCGCAGGTCGGTCGGGAGGGAGTTCCAGGTCTTGGCGGCCAGGTAGGAGAAGGACCTTCCTCCTGTAGTCGCTCTTCGGATGCGGGGGACGGCGGCGAGGGCGTGGTTTGCTGAACGGAGGTGGCGTTTGGGAGCGTAGAAGTTGATCCGGCTGTTGAGGTAGCTCGGGCCTTGGTCGTGTAGGGCTTTGTGTGCGTGGGTGAGGAGGCGGAAGGTGATTCTTTTGTTGACGGGGAGCCAGTGAAGGTCTCTCAGATGTCCGGTGATGTGGCTGGTTCGTGGGATGTCGAGGATGAGTCTGGCTGAGGCGTTCTGGATCCGCTGGAGTCTCTTCTGGAGCTTGGCGGTGGTACCGGCGTAGAGGGCGTTGCCGTAGTCCAGTCGGCTGGTGACGAGGGCCTGGGTGACGGTCTTCCTGGTCTCGGTGGGGATCCACCGGAAGATCTTCCGTAGCATGCGTAGGATGTTGAAGCACGCCGAGGAGACGTTGTTGACTTGCCTGGTCATGAAGAGGGAGGAGTCCAGGATGAAGCCCAGGGTGCGTGCATGGTCTGTCGGTTTGGGTGCGGTGCCCAGGGCGGGAGGCCACCAGGAGTCGTCCCAGGCGGAGGGGGAAGAGCCCAGGATGAGGGCCTCCGTCTTGTCAGAGTTCAGTTTCAGGCGGCTGGTCGTCATCCATTCGGCTACCTCTTTCATCCCTTCGTGCAGGTTGGCTCTGGCGGAGGCGGGGTCGTTGGTCAGGGAGAGGATCAGCTGGGTGTCGTCGGCGTAGGAGATTATGCTGAGGTTGTGTTTGCGTACGATGGCCGCGAGGGGGCTCATGTAGACGTTGAAGAGGGTGGGGCTCAGAGATGATCGGTGCGGGTTCAGTGGCTGCGCCCTCTTTACCCTCCTTACCCTCAGAGCCAGTGTGCACTGCGGGTTCAGTGGCTGCACCCTCCTTACCCTCCTTACCCTCAGAGCCAGTGTGCACTGCGGGTTCAGTGGCTGCGCCCTCCTTACCCTCCTTACCCTCAGAGCCAGTGTGCACTGCGGGTTCAGTGGCTGCGCCCACCTTACCCTCCTTACCCTCAGAGCCAGTGTGCACTGCGGGTTCAGTGGCTGCGCCCTCCTTACCCTCAGAGCCAGTGTGCACTGCGGGTTCTGTGGCTGCGCCCTCCTTACCCTCAGAGCCAGTGTGCACTGCGGGTTCAGTAGCTGCGCCCTCCTTACCCTCAGAGCCAGTGTGCACTGCGGGTTCAGTGGCTGCGGCCTCCTTACCCTCAGAGCCAGTGTGCACTGCGGGTTAAGTGGCTACGCCCTCCTTACCCTCAGAGCCAGTGTACACTGCGGGTTCAGTGGCTGCGCCCTCCTTACCCTCAGAGCCAGTGTGCACTGCGGGTTCAGTGGCTGCGGCCTCCTTACCCTCAGAGCCAGTGTGCACTGCGGGTTAAGTGGCTACGCCCTCCTTACCCTTAGAGCCAGTGTACACTGCGGGTTCAGTGGCTGCGCCCTCCTTACCCTCAGAGCCAGTGTGCACTGCGGGTTCAGTGGCTGGGGCCTCCTTACCCTCAGAGCCAGTGTGCACTGCGGGTTAAGTGGCTACGCCCTCCTTACCCTCCTTACCCTCAGAGCCAGTGTGCACTGCGGGTGCAGTGGCTGCGCCCTCCTTACCCTCCTTACCCTCAGAGCCAGTGTGCACTGCGGGTTAAGTGGCTACGCCCTCCTTACCCTCCTTACCCTCAGAGCCAGTGTGCACTGCGGGTGCAGTGGCTGCGCCCTCCTTACCCTCCTTACCCTCAGAGCCAGTGTTCACTGCGGGTTCTGTGGCTGCGCCCTCCTTACCCTCAGAGCCAGTGTACACTGCGGGTTCAGTGGCTGCGCCCTCCTTACCCTCAGAGCCAGTGTGCACTGCGGGTTCAGTGGCTGCGGCCTCCTTACCCTCAGAGCCAGTGTGCACTGCGGGTTAAGTGGCTACGCCCTCCTTACCCTTAGAGCCAGTGTACACTGCGGGTTCAGTGGCTGCACCCTCCTTACCCTCAGAGCCAGTGTGCACTGCGGGTTCAGTGGCTGGGGCCTCCTTACCCTCAGAGCCAGTGTGCACTGCGGGTTAAGTGGCTACGCCCTCCTTACCCTCCTTACCCTCAGAGCCAGTGTGCACTGCGGGTGCAGTGGCTGCACCCTCCTTACCCTCAGAGCCAGTGTGCACTGCGGGTTAAGTGGCTGCGCCCTCCTTACCCTCCTTACCCTCAGAGCCAGTGTGCACTGCGGGTTCTGTGGCTGCGCCCTCCTTACCCTCAGGGCCAGTGTGCACTGCGGGTTCAGTGGCTGGGGCCTCCTTACCCTCAGAGCCAGTGTGCACTGCGGGTTAAGTGGCTACGCCCTCCTTACCCTCCTTACCCTCAGAGCCAGTGTGCACTGCGGGTGCAGTGGCTGCGCCCTCCTTACCCTCCTTACCCTCAGAGCCAGTGTGCACTGCGGGTTAAGTGGCTACGCCCTCCTTACCCTCAGAGCCAGTGTCCACTGCGGGTTCTGTGGCTGCGCCCTCCATACCCTCAGAGCCAGTGTGCACTGGGGGTTCAGTGGCTGCGCCCTCCTTACCCTCAGAGCCAGTGTGCACTGCGGGTTCAGTGGCTGCGCCCTCCTTACCCTCCTTACCCTCAGAGCCAGTGTGCACTGCGGGTTCAGTGGCTGCGCCCTCCTTACCCTCAGAGCCAGTGTGCACTGCGGGTTCAGTGGCTGCGCCCTCCTTACCCTCCTTACCCTCAGAGCCAGTGTGCACTGCGGGTTCAGTGGCAGCGCCCTCCTTACCCTCAGAGCCAGTGTGCACTGCGGGTTCTGTGGCTGCGCCCTCCGTCCAAGCCTTGCGCAAGGGAGTCCTGCGCTGTTGCTCCCGCCTGGCGCGGCTCCTCTGCCCCCCCCCACCCCCGGCCCTCCCTCTGCTGACGGTTTAGAAGAGCACAAACCGGAAAAACATGAACAGAGCCCGGAGCTCCAGAAAAGCACTCACTTTATTCAACATACCACGGTTTGTGCTTCCAAAAATGTTCCCAAATAGCGTTAAACCCTCAACTTTTAACTCTTCTTTACTCAAAATCTTGGATTTATTTCAGAATTCTTGCAGAACACCCGACAAAGGTGACGCAGAGAGGAGACCCCTTAGAGGTGTCACCTGCCCGCTCCTGAGACAGGCCCCCCCATCGGGGCTGGGGAGGGCCGGGTGAGGGGGCTCCCTCCATGCGACGCTTAGCATGGCTCAGAGCTGACCACACGCGGGGTTCAAGCATCGTGGCTTCGAGGGGGTCGTCTCCACCCTCTTCTTGCTAGGGTCGGTGCGTCCCTCCTCTCGGGCTGTTCCGCGCGATGGCTAGAAGGCCCGGCATTGCTTTCACTCCTCCGGTTCGCTCCATGCAGCCATCTTTGGCACAGGCAGAGCGGTCCGAACTATGACGTATGACCCACCTGCTCCGGTAAGTCAGGCACACAAGTGCCTGACGCATATATTTAGGCCCCTCTGTTCCCCTTCGGTTTCTATAGAAATGAACGGATACTTTACAGCAAGAGGAAACCATTCCTTCACCCCCGAGGAAACCAAAGGGGGGCTGGCCCCCTCTACTCTCCCTTCCGCACGAGAGAGACGCCTCTGTGAAGGGAAACAAGCGACCCCCCCGTCCATGTATAGCCACAGGCCTTGACTCAGAGATGCAGTATCGGCCATCTTTCCCACAGAGACCCCATCTGGTGGGAGACGCAGAGCCTCATGGCACAGGGTGCACCGCCCCATCCCACCCCATCCCATCCCACCCCACCCTGCTTGATGTCCATGGACACCTCTACCGCCTCCTGATGATGGACAGGACGGCTTTGAAAGCCGAGCAGGCGGCCCTCAGCTCCAGCAGGGACCTCTGATCTCCACTTCTCCCAGGTGGCCCTCAGTTCCAGCAGGGACCTCTGATCTCCACTTCTCCCAGGTGGCCGGCCTTCGGACTGGCCCTCAGCTCCAGCAGGGACCTCCGATCCCCACTTCTCCCAGGTGGCCGGCCTTCGGACTGGCCCTCAGCTCCAGCAGGGACCTCCGATCTCCACTTCTCCCAGGTGGCCCTCAGTTCCAGCAGGGACCTCAGATCTCCACTTCTCCCAGGTGGCCCTCAGCTCCAGCAGGGACCTCTGATCTCCACTTCTCCCATGTAGCCCTCAGCTCCAGCAGGGACCTCTGATCTCCACTTCTCCCAGGTGGCCGGCCTGCGGACTGGCCCTCAGCTCCAGCAGGACCCTCCGATCTCCACTTCTCCCTGGTGGCCCTCAGCTCCAGCAGGGACCTCCGATCTCCACTTCTCCCTGGTGGCCCTCAGCTCCAGCAGGACCCTCCGATCTCCACTTCTCCCAGGTGGCCCTCAGCTCCAGCAGGACCCTCCGATCTACACTTCTCCCTGGTGGCCCTCAGCTCCAGTAGGACCCTCCGATCTCCACTTCTCCCTGGTGGCCCTCAGCTCCTGCAGGACCCTCTGATCTCCACTTCTCCCAGGTGGCCCTCAGCTCCAGCAGGACCCTCCGATCTCCACTTCTCCCTGGTGGCCCTCAGCTCCTGCAGGGACCTCTGATCTCCACTTCTCCCAGGTGGCCCTCAGCTCCAGCAGGGACCTCCGATCGCCACTTCTCCCAGGCGGCCCTCAGCTCCAGCAGGGACCTCGGATCTCTACTTCTCCCAGGCGGTCGGCATGCGGACTGGTCCTCAGCTCCAGCAGGGACCTCTGATCTCCACTTTTCCCAGGTGGCCCTCAGCTCCAGCAGGGACCTCCGATCGCCACTTCTCCCTGGTGGCCCTCAGCTCCAGCAGGACCCTCCGATCGCCACTTCTCCCAGGCGGCCCTCAGCTCCAGCAGGGACCTCGGATCTCCACTTCTCCCAGGCGGTCGGCATGCGGACTGGTCCTCAGCTCCAGCAGGGACCTCCGTTCTCCACTCCTCCCAGGTGGCCCTCAGCTCCAGCAGGGACCTCTGATCTCCACTTCTCCCAGGTGGCCCTCAGCTCCAACAGGGACCTCTGAAATCCACTTCTCCCAGGTGGCCCTCAGCTCGAACAGGGAACTCCGATTCCCTCTTCTCCCAGGTGGCCCTCAGTTCCAGCAGGGACCTCCGATCGCCACTTCTCCCAGGCGGCCCTCAGCTCCAGCAGGGACCTCGGATCTCCACTTCCCCCAGGCGGTCGGCATGCGGACTGGCCCTCAGCTCCAGCAGGGACCTCTGATCTCCACATCTCCCTGGTGGCCCTCAGCTCCAGCAGGACCCTCCGATCGCCACTTCTCCCAGGCGGCCCTCAGCTCCAGCAGGGACCTCCGATCTCCACTTCTCCCTGGTGGCCCTCAGCTCCAGCAGGACCCTCCGATCGCCACTTCTCCCAGGCGGCCCTCAGCTCCAGCAGGGACCTCGGATCTCCACTTCTCCCAGGCGGTCGGCATGCGGACTGGCCCTCAGCTCCAGCAGGAACCTCCGATCTCCACTTCTCCCAGGCGGTCGGCATGCGGACTGGTCCTCAGCTCCAGCAGGGACCTCCGTTCTCCACTTCTCCCAGGTGGCCCTCAGCTCCAGCAGGGACCTCTGATCTCCACTTCTCCCAGGTGGCCCTCAGCTCCAGCAGGGACCTCTGATCTCCACTTCTCCCAGGTGGCCCTCAGCTCCAACAGGGACCTCTGAAATCCACTTCTCCCAGGTGGCCCTCAGCTCCAACAGGGAACTCCGATTCCCTCTTCTCCCTGGTGGCCCTCAGCTCCAGCAGGACCCTCCGATCTCCACTTCTCCCAGGTGGCCCTCAGTTCCAGCAGGGACCTCCGATCGCCACTTCTCCCAGGCGGCCCTCAGCTCCAGCAGGGACCTCGGATCTCCACTTCTCCCAGGCGGTCGGCATGCGGACTGGCCCTCAGCTCCAGCAGGGACCTCTGATCTCCACTTCTCCCTGGTGGCCCTCAGCTCCAGCAGGACCCTCCGATCGCCACTTCTCCCAGGCGGCCCTCAGCTCCAGCAGGGACCTCCGATCTCCACTTCTCCCAGGTTGCCGGCCTGCGGACTGGTCCTCAGCTCCAGCAGGGACCTCCGTTCTCCACTCCTCCCAGGTGGCCCTCAGCTCCAGCAGGGACCTCTGATCTCCACTTCTCCCGGGTGGCCCTCAGTTCCAGCAGGGACCTCCGATCGCCACTTCTCCCAGGCGGCCCTCAGCTCCAGCAGGGACCTCGGATCTCCACTTCTCCCAGGCGGTCGGCATGCGGACTGGCCCTCAGCTCCAGCAGGGACCTCGGATCTCCACTTCTCCCAGGTTGCCGGCCTGCGGACTGGTCCTCAGCTCCAGCAGGGACCTCCGTTCTCTACTCCTCCCAGGTGGCCCTCAGCTCCAGCAGGGACCTCTGATCTCCACTTCTCCCAGGT
This sequence comes from Lissotriton vulgaris, assembly GCF_964263255.1. Taxonomy (NCBI): domain Eukaryota; kingdom Metazoa; phylum Chordata; class Amphibia; order Caudata; family Salamandridae; genus Lissotriton; species Lissotriton vulgaris. Next base: position 2,018,304,606 of record NC_141693.1, on the reverse strand, counting down.
GGCCCTCAGCTCCAGCAGGGACCTCCGTTCTCCACTTCTCCCAGGTGGCCCTCAGCTCCAGCAGGGACCTCTGATCTCCACTACTCCCAGGTGGCCCTCAGCTCCAGCAGGGACCTCCGATCTCCACTTCTCCCAGGTGGCCCTCAGCTCCAACAGGGACCTCTGAAATCCACTTCTCCCAGGTGGCCCTCAGCTCGAACAGGGAACTCCGATTCCCTCTTCTCCCAGGTGGCCCTCAGCTCCAGCAGGGACCTCTGATCTCCACTACTCCCAGGTGGCCCTCAGCTCCAGCAGGAACTCTGATCTCCACTTCTCCCAGGTGGCCCGTGGCCCTCAGCTCCAGCAGGGACCTCTGATCTCCACTTCTCCCAGGTGGCCCTCAGCTCCAGCAGAGACCTCTGATCTACACTTCTCCCAGGTGGCCCTCAGCCCGAACAGGGAACTCCGATTCCCTCTTCTCCCAGGTGGCCCTCAGCTCCAGCAGGGACCTCCGATCTCCACTTCTCCCAGGTGGCCCTCAGCTCCAGCAGGGACCTCTGATCTCCACTTCTCCCAGGTGGCCCTCAGCTCCAGCAGGGACCTCTGATCTCCACTTCTCCCAGGTGGCCCTCAGCTCCAGCAGGACCCTCTGATCTCCACTTCTCCCAGGTGGCCCTCAGCTCCAACAGGGACCTCTGATCTCCACTTCTCCCAGGTGGTCCTCAGCTCGAACAGGGAACTCCGATTCCCTCTTCTCCCAGGTGGCCCTCAGCTCAAGCAGGGACCTCCGATCTCCACTTCTCCCAGGTGGCCCTCAGCTCCAGCAGGGACCTCTGATCTCCACTTCTCCCAGGTGGCCCTCAGCTCCAGCAGGACCCTCTGATGTCTACTTCTCCCAGGTGGCCCTCAACTCCAGCAGGGACCTCCGATCTCCAATTCTCCCAGGTGGCCCTCAGCTCCAGCAGGGACCTCTCATCTCCACTTCTCCCTGGTGGCCCTCAGCTCCAGCAGGGACCTCCGATCTCCACTCCTCCCATGTGGCCCTCAGCTCCAGCAGGGACCTCCGATCTCCACTCCTCCCAGGTGGCCCATGGCCCTCAGCTCCAGCAGGACCCTCTGATCTCCACTTCTCCCAGGTGGCCCTCAGCTCCAGCAGGACCCTCTGATCTCCACTTCTCCCAGGTGGCCCTCAGCTCCAACAGGGACCTCTGATCTCCAATTCTACCAGGTGGCCTCAGCTCCAGCAGGGACCTCCGATCTCCACTCCTCCCATGTGGCCCTCAGCTCCAGCAGGGACCTCCGATCTCCACTCCTCCCAGGTGGCCCATGGCCCTCAGCTCCAGCAGGACCCTCTGATCTCCACTTCTCCCAGGTGGCCCTCAGCTCCAGCAGGACCCTCTGATCTCCACTTCTCCCAGGTGGCCCTCAGCTCCAACAGGGACCTCTGATCTCCAATTCTACCAGGTGGCCTCAGCTCCAGCAGGGACCTGTAAAGGTGGAGTGGTGTGGCTCACTGGTTAGAGGGGGCAGACCCGGAATCAGAGAACGGCCCGGGACCAGGGTTCAATTCCCGACGCGGCAGGGTCGTGGACCAGGGTCAGCGGACTCGATAATTCTCGCCTCGGTGCCTACTCTAACCAGGGATCACACTCGGCAACTCTGGGCATTAGCTTGCCTCATCTCTACAACGGCCCCCCACATTCGCCGGGGATGCCTGGTTCCACCTTGGAGATACCCAGTAGGGACCATCTCACAGGGATAGCCAGGACGGGTTCCCCAGCGGTCTACAGCGCCACGACGCCTCAGGGCAGCAGTGCGCTTTACAAGACAAATACATTACATTACATTACCTCTGATCTCCACTCCTCCCAGGTGGCCCATGGCCCTCAGCTCCATCAGGACCCTCTGATCTCCACTTCTCCCAGGTGGCTGCTCTGCTACCCGTGATGGTCTCAAGGCGCTGGGGGTGATTAGGGGGGGGAATGCTGCTACTGCTCGAGAAGCCAGGTCTTGAGGAGTTTTCTGAAGGTCAGCAGGTCTTGGGTCTGCCTAGGTGGATGGGGAGGGTGTTTCAGGTTTTGGCGGTGAGGTGGGAGAATGTTCTGCCGCCGGAGGTCGCTCTTCGGATGCGGGGGACTGTGGCGAGGTCGGCAGAGCGGAGCTGGCGGGTGGGAGTGTAGAAGCTGAGTCGTCTCTTGAGGTACGTTAATCCGGTGTTGTGGAGTGCCTTGTGTGCGTGGGTGAGGAGCTTGAAGGTTATCCTCTTGTTGACCGGGAGCCAGTGCAGGTCTCTCAGGTGGGCTGTGATGTGGCTGTGGCGGGGGATGTCGAGGATCAGGCGTGCAGATACGTTCTGGATGCGTTGAAACTGTTTCAGGAGTTTGGCTGATGCTCCTGCATAGAGGACGTTTCCGTAGTCCATCCTGCTGCTGACAAGGGCCTGGGTGACCGTTCTTCTCGTTTCGGTGGGGATCCACTTGTAGATCTTGCGAAGCATGCAGAGGGTGTTGAAGCAGGAGGAGGAGACAGCGTTTACCTGCTTAGTCATGGAGAGGGTGGAGTCTAGGATGGCCCCTAGGTTGAGTGCGTCGTCGGTGGGCATTGGAGCTGTTCCCAGTGCAGCCGGCCAGCAGGAGTCATCCCAGGCCGAAAGGGTGGATTCGAGGATGAGGACTTCCGTCTTGGCCGAGTTCAGCTTCAGTCGGCTGTGCCTCATCTATTCGGTGACGGCCTTCATTCCTTTGTGGAGGTTGATTTTGGGGATGTGGGGGTCCTTGGTGAGGAAAAGGATCAGCTGGGTGTCATCGGTGTAATAGATGATGTTGAGGTCGTGTAGTCGGGCAACACGGGCAAGCGGAGCCATGTAGATGTTGAACAGCGTTGGGCTGAGGGATGAGACCTTGGGTACGCCGCAGATGATCTCGGTGGCTTCAGAGCGGAAGGGGGGAGGCGGACGCTCTGTGTTTTGCCGGAGAGGAAGGATGTGGTCCAGTCCAGGGCCTTCTCTTGGATCCCGGCGTCGTGAAGGCGTGTGCGTAGTGTGCGGTGGCAGACTATGGAGAAGGCTGCTGACAGGTCCAGGAGGATGAGGGCCGCGGTTTCTCCGTTGTCTAGCAGGGTCCTGATGTCATCGGTCGCTGCAATGAGGGTAGTTTCGGTGCTGTGGTTGCTGTGGAACCCGGACTGGGATGGGTCCAGGATGCTGTTCACCTCGAGGTAGCGGGTCAGTTGTCTGTTGACGGTCTTCTCAATGACCTTCCTCAGGAGAAGGGAGATGGGCCAGAGGTTCTTGAGGTCCTTGATCTCGGCGTGCTTCCAGCTCTCCGGAATGGTTGCTGTCTCGTAGGAAATGTTGATGGCTTTCTGGAGATGGGGTGCGATGGCAGTGGTGGCTTTGTTGAAGATGTAGTGTGGGCCCGGGTCTGACGGGTTCCCGGAGTGGATGGTGTTCATGATCTTGATGGTGTCGTCATAGTTTATGTTGGTCCAGGAGAGCAGGCGGTTGGTGCGGATGGTGGTCGTGGGGTCGGAGGTCTCAGTGGTTGTCGGGGCGGTCATGGAGTTGAAGCTGTCATGGATATCTGCGATCTTGCAATGAAAGAAGGTGGCCAGCGAGTCGCACAGGTCTTGCGAGGGTGGGATGTTGTTGGTGTTGGAGCTGGGGTGGGAGAGTTACTTCACGATATTGAAGAGCTCTTTGCTGTTGTGTACGTTGTTGTCTAGGCGGTTTTTGAAGGAGGCCCTTTTGGTGGATTGATGAGGTGGTGGTGTCTGCGGGTGGCGTTCTTGTGGGCTGCGTAGCTGTCCGGTGTTCGTTCACAAAGCCAGTTCTTCTGTAGCTTTCTGCAGGTTTGCTTGGAGGCCTGGAGGTCTTCAGTGAACCCGTTGGCTTTCTTGCTGGTGTGGCTGTTGGAGGGTTTCTTGAACGGGGCGAGGGTGTTGGCGCAGTTGTCGATCCACTGTCTGAGGTTGCGGACGGCGGTGTCGTGGTCGGTGGGGTCGGTGGGTGGTCTCTGGGCGAGGGTGGTGGTTAGCTGGTCTTCTGTGACTTTGCTCCAGCAGCAGTGAGGCATCTGTTGGGTGCTATGATGCGTGGTGTGCTTCGGGAAGGTGAAGTGGATGCAACGATCGTCGGTCCAGTGGAGTTTGGTGGTGTGGTGGAAGGATATGTGGGGGCTAGTGGAGAAGATGGGGTCTAGCATGTGGCCGGCGGAGTGGGTGGGTGTTGTGACGAATTGTCTGAGTCCGAGGTTGGCGAGGTTGGCGATCAAGGTGGTGGAGTTGGTGTCGTTGTTGTTTATGAGGTGGAAGTTCAGGTCCCCGAGGAGGATGTAGTCCGTGGAGGCGAGGGCCTGTGTGCTGACGAAGTCGGCGATGGAGTCGCTGAACTGTGGTCGGGGATTCCGGGGGGGGTCTGTAGACGAGGGTTCCTCTGAGGGTGGTAATCGGGTCGGTGTGGATGGAAGTGCATGTGTTCAGCGGTGCTGAGGGTGTCGTTGGTGTTGGTCGAGACTCCGAGGGTGTTTCTGTAGACAATGGCGATTCCTCCTCTTAATCCATTGGTGTGGTCCCTGCGGGTGATCTTGTAGCCTTCCGGGATGGCTATGGTGATGCCGGAAGCTGAGGAGGGGTTCAGCTAGGTCTCCGTCAGGAAGGCGGTGTCTGGGGTGCTGGAGTCGAGTAGGTCCCAGAGTTCAACGTTGTGTGAACAAGGATGAAGGCCATCCTGACCTGAACATCAGTGGTGGGGCTTTACTTTGAAAAGTAGATCAGGCAGACTTCCTTCCTGGGGGCAGACAATGACCTCCTTGCCTATCTGTTACCCAGGTAAATACGGGCACTGATTAGTTGGCACTAAACTTGACATTAGCCAATCACACACAGAGACCCCCTGGCTGTAGGGTACCAGAGTTATGTCGGCAAGCGCCATCCAGGTGCAGGAGCACAGCCGAGATGGTGCCCTTGGTGTCCTACACCGGTCCCTTGTGGCCCGCTCCACCACGCTTCCTGTTCCTGCGCCAGACAACGACGCACAGGGGCGGGAGTGCGTCGCACACGTCTGCGTCACAAGTAGCGACTTCACAGATGCCAATCAGCGCCTGCCGGAGCCGTGATATTGTGTCATGGCTCATGCGCAGTAAATGTGTGTCACAAAAGGCATGAGAAGGCAGGTGCCCAAGGCCCTCATCCAGTGATATCCTCTCTGCAGGTGGGCTGACCCTTGCTTTTCCTTTCCTTTTGTGTAACAGACCGCTCAAGCCTCACTGCTGAGACGTCAGTCCGGATCAGGTCATTCACGGTGAATGTATTTCTGTCACGCTAAGGGTGAAGGCGATCAGCATGGAAGGAGTAATGGCGAAAAGGTGAAAGCCTTTTTTTGTTGTTATTGTACCCAATATAATAGAGGTCAAAAGGAGTCCAATACTTCCAGGGCCAAAATGGGGAACAAAAGTAATGACTCTTGCTAAGTGAAAAGTGAGAGAAGAGAAAAACCTACATCAGGTGCCCGAGAGCCCAGGACCATGCGACAGCAATGACTGTAAACGAGATACAAAATGCACTCACCAGGAACTGGTGCCTTTGCTCCATTCCTTTCTTATTTATTGTTTTATTTCATCAAGTTGACTCTTAGCTACTAAACGTTTGCCACCGCCGAAGAAGAAAGCAGCCAGAACCAAATAGAGCCGAATGCGAAGAAATAAAAGTGGATCAGCAAAATAAAAAGTTACGAGAGCCTTGGGGAACCTAAAATGGTGCTAGGGATTGTAGTGTTGACTATTCCAGAGTACAGGTGCCAAGTAGCAGCATGCCTGACCCTACATTCTCTATTTGTATCCCAGCCGCCACAACAAGAGATTGGGGTGCACAATACAGGGCGCCGAGTGGGAGATTCGTGTCCGGCAGCAAAGAGAGCCAGTGTAAGGGGCCCCCTATGAGCCATGGAGGGGCCCTTCTACTGTGCCCCTGTCCTTGTGGTGCCCAGTGCAAACACTAGGGCTTCCAGAGAGTGCACACTCTTTCGCAAACATCTGGCCTCCCTGACTGCACAATTCCAGATCCCTTGCATCGTCGCTAGAGAGTGTCCCACGCGCGCTTCATTCGTTGGAAAATGAACTTATTATGACTATTTCAAAATGGAAGACATTTTATAATGGACTATGCCTCAGCAACACTTTTAAGTGTAGTCATACCAATAAATGAGTGTGGTATTATATACTGTTATGTTTGTTGTATTGCAGTTCACATACAGTAATATATATATTGTATAGGGGTAGACCCCCAGTGCTTCTCTTTGGGGCTCCCTCACAGCATTCACCAAAACACAACGCGAGAGGACAGGCCTCATCTACCGACAGAGGGCACTATACCATCGCCAGCTTGGGCACGGGGCAGCTATCCTTGACCAGGTGACTTCATATCCCGCTGCAGAGGTTTCTGTGTAAGCTAGGGTGGACTTCGGTATTTACCCTTCTAGGGGTAGGTGAGCACCTATATGGCAGATAATGTTGAAGCTTTGTACTTGGGACCGAGAGTCAATACCTGATGGCCGTTCGCATAGCGCCTCTCGAAGTAGTATAGGCACACAGCTCTGCACACTGCCTTGGTTGAGTCCAGACCTCTCATCATCACGTGTTTCACGTAATTTCACCCGTAAGGCGACGCTTAGAGCTTTACAGAAACCCTAAACAAATAAATGAAAGATGTGGCGTAAACTTTACAGACACTGTAGGCGGATATACACGTACGAGTAGCGTTTAGGTCTCGCCTACAGCAGCACAGCAGTGCTTCCAGCACGGCACTTTGTGCAGCGCTTAGAGTGGGCCTACAGACCGTTGGCGCGCTGTGTTGTTGTCACGCTCATTTCCTCGCTTCTTATCCATCAGCTTCTCTGAGCTTTACTCCCTCGTTTTGTGTTTGTTTCTCCCCTAGAGCAGGACCCAAGTATTTGTGCCCTTTCACTGCTCGCAGTTTGGGAGGATTTATTTATTTTTAAGCACTTCATGGGAGTGCAGGTGCTTTCCAGTTGTCTCGCCTCGCATGCTTCTCTGCCCACACCCAACCCTTGGCGATCCCTGTGACTCCCTCACCTGTGTGCCTCTGTCCCGCACCTATGCTCATGAGTCCCTCTCTCCGTTGTGTGCTTCTGTGCCCTCCCCTTGTTAGTCTTGTACGTCCGTGTGCTCTCTGCCATCCTCCCATGTTACTTTCATACGTCCGTGTGCTCTATTCCACCCTCCCATGTTACTGTCATTCGCCTGTGTGCTTCATGCCATCCTCCCATGTTACTTTCATTCGTCCGTGTGCTCTATGCCACCCTCCCATGTTACTGTCATTCGCCTGTGTGCTTCATGCCATCCTCCCATGTTACTTTCATTCGTCCGTGTGCTCTATGCCACCCTCCCATGTTACTGTCATTCGTCCGTGTGCTCTATTCCACCCTCCCATGTTACTGTCATTCGTCCGTGTGCTCTATTCCACCCTCTCATGTTACTGTCATTCGTCTGTGTGCTCTATGCCATCCTCCCACGTTACTTTCATTCGTCCATGTGCTCTATTCCACCCTCCCATGTTACTTTCATTCGTCCGTGTGCTCTATGCCACCCTCCCATGTTACTGTCATTCGTCTGCATGCTCTATTCCACCCTCCCATGTTACTGTCATTCGTCTGTGTGCTCAATGCCACCCTCCCATGTTACTGTCATTCGTCCGTGTGCTCTATGCCATCCTCCCATGTTACTTTCATTCGTCCATGTGCTCTATGCCATCCTCCCATGTTACTGTTATTCATCCGTGTGCCCTATGCCACCCTCCCATGTTACTGTCATTCGTCCGTGTGCTCTATGCCACCCTCCCATGTTACTTTCATTCGCCCGTGTGCTTCATGCCATCCTCCCATGTTACTTTCATTCGTCCGTGTGCTCTATGCCACCCTCCCATGTTACTGTCATTCGTCCGTGTGCTCTATTCCACCCTCCCATGTTACTGTCATTCGTCCGTGTGCTCTATTCCACCCTCTCATGTTACTGTCATTCGTCTGTGTGCTCTATGCCATCCTCCCACGTTACATTCATTCGTCCGTGTGCTCTATGCCACCCTCCCATATTACTGTCATTCGTCTGCATGCTCTATTCCACCCTCCCATGTTACTGTCATTCGTCTGTGTGCTCAATGCCACCCTCCCATGTTACTGTCATTCGTCCGTGTGCTCTATGCCATCCTCCCATGTTACTTTCATTCGTCCGTGTGCTCTATGCCACCCTCCCATGTTACTGTCATTCGTCCGTGTGTTCTATGCCATCCTCCCATGTTACTTTCATTCGTCCGTGCGCACTATTCCACCCTCTCATTTTACTGTCATTCGTCCGTGTGCTCCATTCCACCCTCCCATGTTACTTTCATTCGTCCGTGTGCTCTGTGCCACCCTCCCATGTTATTGTCATTCGTCTGTGTGCTCTATACCACCCTCCCATGTTACTGTCATTCGTCCGGGGCCTCTATGCCACCCTCCCATGTCACTGTCATTCATCCGTGTGCTCTATGCCACCCTCCCATGTTACTTTCATTCGTCCGTGTGCTCTATGCCACCCTCCCATGTTACTTTCATTCGTCCGTGTGCTCTATGCCACCCTCCCATGTTACTGTCATTCGTCCGTGTGCTCTATGCCACCCTTCCATATCACTGTCATTCGTCCGTGTGCTCTATGCCACCCTCCCTTGTTACTTTCATTCGTCCGTGTGCTCTATGCCACCCTCCCATGTTACTGTCATTCGTCCGTGTGCTCTATGCCACCCTCCCATGTTACTGTCATTCGTCTGTGTGCTCTATGCCACCCTCCCACGTTACTGTCATTCGTCCATGTGCTCTATGCCATCCTCCCATGTTACTGTTATTCATCCGTGTGCCCTATGCCACCCTCCCATGTTACTGTCATTCGTCCGTGTGCTCTATGCCACCCTCCCATGTTACTTTCATTCGTCAGTGTGCCCTATGCCACCCTCCCATGTTACTTTCATTCGTCCGTGTGCCATATTCCACCCTCCCATGTTACTGTCATTTGTCCGTGTGCTCTATGCCACCCTCCCATGTTACTTTTATTTGTCCGTGTGCTCTATGCCATCCTCTCATGTAACTTTCATTAGTCTGTGTGTTCTATGCCACCCTCCCATGTTACTGTCATTTGTCTGTGTGCTCTATGCCACCCTCCCATGTTACTGTCATTCTTCTGCATGCTCTATGCCATCCTCCCATGTTACTGTCATTGGTCTGTGTGCTCTATTCCGCCCTCCCATGTTACTGTCATTCGTCTGCATGCCCTTTTCCACCCTCCCATGTTACTGTCATTCGTCTGCGTGCTCTATGCCACCCTCCCATGGTACTGTCATTCGTCCATGTGCTCTATGCCACCCCCCATGTTACTTTCATTAGTCCGCGTGCTCTATGCCACCCTCCCATGTTACTGTCATTCGTCCGTGTGCTCTATGCCTTCCTCCCAAGTTACTTTCATTCGTCCATGTGCTCTATTCCACCCTCCCATGTTACTTTCATTCGTCCTTGTGCTCTATGCCACCCTCCCATGTTACTGTCATTCGTCCGTGTGCTCTATGCCATCCTTCCAAGTTACTTTCATTCATCCGTGTGCTTTATGCCACTCTCCCATGTTACTTTCATTTGTCTGTGTGTTCTCTGCCATCCTCCCATGTTACTGTCATTCGTCCGTGTGACCTATGCCATCCTCCCATGTTACTGTAATTCGTCCGTGTGCTCCATGCCACCCTCCCATGTTACTGTCATTCTTCCGTGTGCTCTATGCCACCCTCCCATGTTACTGTCATTCATCTGCATGCTCTATGCCACCCTCCCATGTTACTGTCATTAAATTGCGTGCTCTATGCCACCCTCCCATGTTACTGTCATTCGTTCTTGTGCTCTATTCCACCTTACCATGTTACTTTCATTCGTCCGCTTGCTCTATGCAACCCCCCCATGTTACTTTCATTAGTCCGCGTGCTCTATGCCACCCTCCCATGTTACTGTCATTCGTCTGCGTGTTCTATGCCACCCTCCCATGTTACTTTCATTCGTCTGTGCGCTCTACGCCAACCTCCCATCTTACTGTCATTCGTCCGTGTGCTCTATTCCAACCTCCCATGTTACTTTCATTCGTCCGTGTGCTCTACGCCACCCTCCCATGTTACTGTCATTCGTCCGTGTGCTCTATGCCACCCTCCCATGTTACTGTCATTCGCCCGTGTGCTCTATGTCACCCTCCCATGTTACTTTCATGCGTCCGTGTGCTCTATGCCACCCTCCCATGTTACTGTCATTCGTCCATGTGCTCTATGCCACCCTCCCATGTTACTTTTATTCGTCCATGTGCTCTATGCCATCCTCCCATGTTACTTTCATTAGTCTGTGTGCTTTATGCCACCCTCCCAAGTTACTGTCATTCGTCCGTGTGCTCTATGCCACCCTCCCATGTTACTGTCATTCGTCTGTATGCTCTATGCCATCCTCCCATGTTACTGTCATTTGTCTGCATGCCCTATTCCAACCTCCCATGTTACTGTCATTCATCTGCGTGCTCTATTCCACCCTCTCATGTTACTGTCATTGGTCCGTGTGCTCTATGCCACCCTCCCATGTTACTGTCATTTGTCTGCATGCCCTATTCCACCCTCCCATGTTACTGTCATTCGTCTGTGTGCTCTATGCCACCCTCCCATGTTACTGTCATTCGTCCGTGTGCTCTCTGCCATTCTCCCATGTAACTTTCTTTCATCCGTGTGCTCTATTCCACCCTCCCATGTTACTTTCATTAGTCCGCGTGCTCTATGCCACCCTCCCAGTTACTGTAATTCGTCTGCGTGCTCTATGCCATCCTCCCATCTTACTGTCATTCGTCCGTGTGCTCTATTCCACCCTCCCATGTCACTTTCATTCGTCCTTGTGCTCGATGTCACCCTCCCATGTTACTGTCATTCGTCCGTGTGCTCTGTGCCATCCTACCATGTTATTTTCATTCATCCGTGTGCTTTTTGCCACCCTCCCATGTTATTTTCATTTGTCCGTGTGCTCTATGCCATCCTCCCATGTTACTGTCATTCGTCTGTGTGACCTATGCCATCCTCCCATGTTACTGTCATTCGTCCGTGTGCTCTATGCCACCCTCCCATGTTACTGTCATTCGTCCGTGTGCTCTATGCCACCCTCCCATGATACTGTCATTAGTCTGAATGCTCTATGCCGTCCTCCCTTTTACTGTCATTCGTCCGTGTGCTCTATGCCACCCTCCCATGTTAGTGTCATTCATCTGCATGCTCTATGCCACCCTCCCATGTTACTGTCATTCGATTGCGTACTCTATGCCACCCTCCCATGTTAATGTCATTCGTTCGTGTGCTCTATGGCATCCTCCCATGTAACTTTCATTCGTCCGTGCGCTCTATTCCACCTTCCCATGTTACTTTCATTCGTCCGCGTGCTCTATGCACCCCCCATGTTACTTTCATTAGTCCGCGTGTTCTATGCCACCCTCCCATGTTACTTTCATTCGTCTGTGTGCTCTACGCCACCCTCCCATGTTACTGTCATTCGTCCGTGTGCTCCATGCCACCCTCCCATGTTACTTTCAATCGTCCGTGTGCTCTATGCCATCCTCTCATGTTACTGTCATTCGTCTATGTGCTCTATGCCACCCTCCCATGTTACTGTCATTCGTCTGTGTGCTCTATGCCACCCTCCCATGTTACTGTCATTCGTCTGAATGCTCTATGCCATCCTCCCATGTTATTGTCATTCGTCCGTGTGCTCTATGCCACCCTCCCATGTTACTGTCATTCATCTGCATGCTCTATGCCACCCTCCCATGTTACTGTCCTTCCTCTGTGTGCTCTTTGCCACCCTCCCATGTTACTTTCATTTGTCCTTGTGCTCTATTCCACCCTTGCATGTTACTTTCATTTGTCCGTGTGCTCAATGCCACCTTCCCATGTTACTGTCATTCGTCCGCATGCTCTATGCCACCCTCCCATGTTACTTTCATTCGTCCGTGTGCTCTATGCCACCCTCCCATGTTACTGTCATTCGTCCGTGTGCTCTATGCCATCCTCCCATGTTAATTTCATTCGTCCGTGTGCTCTATGCCACCCTCCCATGTTACTATCATTCGTCCGTGTGCTCTATGCCACCCTCCCATGTTACTTTCATTCGTCCGTGTGCTCTATTCCACCCTCCCACGTTACTTTCATTCGTCTGTGTGCTGTGTGCCACCCTCCCATGTTACTTTCATTCGTCCGTGTGGTCTATTCCACCCTCCCATGTTACTTTCATTCATCCGTGTGCTATATGCCACCCTCCCATGTTGCTTTCATTTGTCCGTGTGCTCTATGCCAACCTTCCCATGTTACTGTCATTCGTCTGCATGCTCTATGCCATCCTCCCATGTTACTGTAATTCGTCTGTGTGCTCTATGCCACCCTCCCATGTTACTGTCATTCGTCCGTGTGCTCTATGCCACCCTTCCATATCACTGTCATTCGTCCGTGTGCCCTATGCCACCCTCCCTTGTTACTTTCATTCGTCCGTGTGCTCTATGCCACCCTCCCATGTTACTGTCATTCGTCCGTGTGCTCTATGCCACCCTCCCATGTTACTGTCATTCGTCTGTGTGCTCTATGCCACCCTCCCACGTTACTGTCATTCGTCCATGTGCTCTATGCCATCCTCCCATGTTACTTTTATCCGTCCGTGTGCCCTATGCCACCCTCCCATGTTACTGTCATTCGTCCGTGTGCTCTATGCCACCCTCCCATGTTACTGTCATTCGTCTGTGTGCTCTATGCCACCCTCCCACGTTACTGTCATTCGTCCATGTGCTCTATGCCATCCTCCCATGTTACTGTTATCCGTCCGTGTGCCCTATGCCATCCTCCCATGTTACTGTTATCCGTCCGTGTGCCCTATGCCACCCTCCCACGTTACTGTCATTCGTCCATGTGCTCTATGCCATCCTCCCATGTTACTGTTATCCGTCCGTGTGCCCTATGCCACCCTCCCATGTTACTGTCATTCGTCAGTGTGCCCTATGCCACCCTCCCATGTTACTTTTATTCGTCCGTGTGCCCTATTCCACCCTCCCATGTTACTGTCATTCGTCCGTGTGCTCTATGCCACCCTCCCATGTTACTTTTATTTGTCCGTGTGCTCTATGCCATCCTCTCATGTTACTTTCATTAGTCTGTGTGTTCTATGCCACCCTCCCATGTTACTGTCATTTGTCTGTGTGCTCTATGCCACCCTCCCATGTTACTGTCATTTTTCTGCATGCTCTATGCCATCCTCCCATGTTACTGTCATTGGTCTGTGTGCTCTATTCCGCCCTCCCATGTTACTGTCATTCGTCTGCATGCCCTATTCCACCCTCCAATGTTACTGTCATTCGTCTGCGTGCTCTATGCCACCCTCCCATGTTACTGTCATTCGTCCATGTGCTCTATGCCACCCCCCATGTTACTTTCATTAGTCCCTGTGCTCTATGCCCCCTCCCAGTTACTGTCATTCGTCTGCGTGCTCTATGCCATCCTCCCATCTTACTGTCATTCGTCCATGTGCTCTATTCCACCCTCCCATGTTACTTTCATTCGTCCTTGTGCTCTATGCCACCCTCCCATGTTACTGTCATTCATCCGTGTGCTCTATGCCATCCTCCCAAGTTACTTTCATTCGTCCGTGTGCTTAATGCCACCCTCCCATGTTACTTTCATTTGTCCGTGTGTTCTCTGCCATCCTCCCATGTTACTGTCATTCGTCCGTGTGACCTATGCCATCCTCCCATGTTACTGTCATTCGTCCGTGTGCTCTATGCCACCCTCCCATGTTACTGTCATTCTTCTGTGTGCTCTATGCCACCCTCCCATGTTACTGTCATTCATCTGCATGCTCTATGCCACCCTCCCATGTTACTGTCATTAAATTGCGTGCTCTATGCCACCCTCCCATGTTACTGTCATTCGTTCTTGTGCTCTATTCCACCTTACCATGTTACTTTCATTCGTCCGCTTGCTCTATGCCACCCCCCATGTTACTTTCATTAGTCCGCGTGCTCTATGCCACCCTCCCATGTTACTGTCATTCGTCTGCATGTTCTATGCCACCCTCCCATGTTACTTTCATTCGTCTGTGTGCTCTACGCCAACCTCCCATCTTACTGTCATTCGTCCGTGTGCTCTATTCCAACCTCCCATGTTACTTTCATTTGTCCGTGTGCTCTACGCCACCCTCCCATGTTACTGTCATTCGTCCGTGTGCTCTATGCCACCCTCCCATGTTACTGTCATTCGTCCGTGTGCTCTATGTCACCCTCCCATGTTACTTTCATGCGTCCGTGTGCTCTATGCCTGTGGAAATTCACAAAATTGATGTACATAAGCGACGTTCATTTGTCTTTTCCCATTCCCCTCCCTGTACGTACCACGAATGTCGTGAGACGTTGACCGCATCACTCCGCCAGTAAAGGCCCGTGCCCGCATGTACCTGACAGCCATTTTAGGCACCATGGCCTCTTTGCCCGCTCATTGAAATCCCCGGCTTCCCTCCTGCGCGCATTTGAACACCCCCCCCCACTCTCAAATGACCCTCTCCCTCCGCGCACCCTGGCTGCCCCCTCCCTCACATGCACAAGTCCGCATGACCCTGTCCTTGGGAGTCACGGCCGCGCCTGACCAACGCCTCCTTTCCTTTCATGAATAACCCCTCTGTTGGTAAACCCTCCCTCCGCGATTGACTGTCCACACAGGTCCGAAGCCATCGCCTAAGCCGGGAGATACTGTTTATTGCCCCTTATTGTATGGAGTCACTCCTCTTCAAAGGACCCACTATTGATCCTGGCCTCCCCACCCCCTGGGGTACGATCAGGCGCACACATATATATGTGGGGTGGGATTGACACGAGGATTACGGGGATGTCTTTTCCTTGTTTCACAATGTCGTTATTGTAATAAGGAATGTTTTGTAAGGTATAAAAGACGATGTCTCAGCTCACTTGTTAGAGCACCTCCTGACAGACACTGTGTTTCGTGTCCGAAATGACAGGCTCTCCTCATGAGTAATAAATCCTGTTCTTATGATTCCTGCCTCCAGCGCCCGTCTCTTTATTTGGTAACTATTCAGAATGGGAACTAAGAGGCGTCTTGCGCCAGCCGCCCGGGCATCGATAGTAATATGGGCTCACTTTCGACAATTGGCGTCCCAACGCGGGGTCCATCAGTGACATAAGGTCCAGTAAGAGAGATCCAGACGATGAGGTGAACATCTAAATGATTGGAGTATACCTGCCTTGAGAGGGCCCTCGTTCGGCTGCCGATTGAATGAACTTCACCGATTCTGAACGGACCTCTCTCGAGTGACCTATTGTCCTGACTGGAATCCCACAGGAATGCTGCATAGAGTAAGAGAACGATCGGGCGCTGGAGGGGGAAGACGAAGAACTGTCCGCATGGTCCGGTCCGGGTAAGATTAAGAAGGGCGTTTTAACGCCTGATTGGTAGGATGGTTTTATCCATCTGATTGATTGATTGATTGTATTGGAATCGGTATTTAAATACTGATATTGTTGTTGTTGTTCATTTAGCTTTGGTTGCTACTTGAAATATTGGTTCTCTTCTTGAGAACGAGACATTCTCTGTTTGCAAACAGCGGCGAATAGGAACGCTCGTCTCTCTTTGCAGATAGATAAGGGTAGGTAATGCCCCTTTATGATTCGTCATGCCTACCTTTCTCCCCACTGATTGTTTGATATCGATTAATAATCGATTGTTGCTCTTTGAGATCTTCCCTGTCCACAAACAGAGACGAATAGGAATATTCTGTCTCGCTTTGCAGATAGCGAAGGGCAGGTAATGCAGACGTTTGTCCCCATTGTAATCCGTCATGCCTGTTTTTCTCCCCACTGATTGATTGATTGACTGGACATTGTTGTCCAAGGAATTGTTCGTTTGAGGTATTTTCTGTTTGCAAATAACGTGGAATAGAAATATTCTGTCTAGTCTTTGCAAGTAGTAAAGGGTAGGTTATGCCCCTTTATGATTCGTCAGGCCTACCCACTCCCCACTGATTGACTATTTATTGGGGGTAGCTCACCTGGTCCGCCCAGGAGGCTACCCTAATGAAGGGACATATGCTCCCCACTCATTGACCATTTATTTGAGGTAGGCCATCTGGTCCGTCCAGGAGGCTACCCTAGTAATTGGAGGTACATCATTTGGTCCGTCCAGGATGATACCCTAATGAAGGGACATGTGTTCCCCACTGATTGATAATCTAGTTCCACCCGGACCATTTATTGGAGGTAACTCATCTGGTCCGTCCAGGAGTATCCCTAATGAAAGGACATATAAAAATATGAAGTGATCACCGTACCCTGTTAACAGAAACTTTAGCTTGAAACACGCTAAGGAAAGGAAGGAAAAATAAAAGAAATCGGGCTAAGTCAGTAACCCCCTGATGAGCTTTCGACTTCACTAAAAATAAGAAACATTAGGAATAGTTCGTAATAAGAAATATAAAATGGCGAAAGCTTGACGGCAAGACAGCCACGAGGTAGCTAGGCTTCACTGCCTGTTCCTGCTCCCGACATGTCTGCCTCATTGACCACCACGCCCAAATAACGGTAACATGAAATAGATACAAATCAATAGATACCTACCCCCATTCCGGAAGCTCCCGAAGTGCAACAGGTCCGCGGTTACGCCCATCCGGAAGGCGAGGCCTCGATGCGCCCAGAGCAGGGCTCGGCTGGCCGCCATCGGATGGGGAGACTGTGGGGCGGACGGCCCGAAGGTTGTTATGGTCTCCCCATTCCCTTCTTTCCTTCTGCCCTGCGGGCCACGGGGGAGGGGGATGTCTTGCCTCAGCCACCGACCCCCCCCCCCCCCTCTCTATCGCCAGCTCCGGCCGTCAGCAAAACCGGAGCCAAAAAGCAGGTAGCTCCGCAGCGATAACTCTGGAAAGTTGCAGGTAGTCCCTTCAGCGGCAACACTTGAGAGTTGCAGGTAGTCCCGCCACAAAAGGGGGGGATGTCCTGCTGCCTCCGCCCTCCCCACCCCCATCTTCGTTGCCTGGCACGACCATACCAAAGCGCTGGAGCCAAAAGAACGGCGCGGGGGTCGCTGGAAGGGGGAGGCGGCGCGAACGAGCCTCCCCACCTCCCTCCAGGTGGAGGCTTCCAGCGACACCCCAACGCTCCTGCTTGAAGAGGGTCCATATCAAAAAGCGGGTTTTCTTGCCCGGGACGGGCACACGCCCTGTGCTCCTCAACCTTGAAGATTTTAAAAGAGCCGGGGTCCGACCTCTCCACGAGGCGCCCCCCGCCCCCGTCCTCCGATGGAGCCACGAGACGTCGGCGCACTCCTGCCGGCGTCAGCCTCAGTTTGGAAATGACTAAAATGCAGCAAAGATACAGATTTGTTCAAGTTCCGGTGGAACACCAGAATGACCCGGTAGGAAAGATTGTTGCCTCCCTCCCCACTTTTGACTGATGGTCCATATTGCGAGTCTGTTACCCCATTGCGAAAAACTTTTTGAACTGCCAAAAGAGGTTCTGGTCCAACCACGAGTCAGTGGAGGCATTCTGACTATACTGGGACCTGCCTGACCTCGCCCAAAATGGCGCCGATACAAAATGAAACTTTCAAACTCCTTGTTGCACCCTGATTGCTCAGCCTTGAGACTCCAAGATATGTATGCAGTTTTTGGACAATGAAAGTAGATAAGATGGATATTGATTATGTGCTTGAAAAAAAAAAAATGCGATATAAGATGGATATTGATTATGTGTTGGGACAGTGAACTGATTTAGGGTGGGTACTAATTATGTTTGGAAGCAATGAATTGGTATAAAATAGGCACTGATTGAGCATTTGGACAATGAATTGATATACGTTAGGTATTGAGTAAATAGTTGGACAATGAGATGATATTATTGAAAACTTGAATTCTTGACACGCATTATACTCGCCCCGTAAGAAAGTTCGATACGATTTTATTGCACTGCTGCACTTTATGAAATGAATGGCCACCGACTTCGTTCCTCTTATGCACAGTTCCAGTCTGCTCCGTAGCCGGCCCACTGGGTCGTAGGCCCGTATTTGTGCGCCAACATTTTTTAATTAAAGGTTTATTGAAAAAGAAAGTATAATTGTAGCGATTGCATTAATGAGTTTCGAATGTGTTACTACTGTCTCCAATATAAGCGAAAAAATAAGCAGCTTTATTAAGGTTGAAGGGTAAAAAAAAAAAAAAGGCCCAATACTTAAGCAGTTACATTATATGCCACAGATAGCAGGAAAAAGTTTTAGATGCCCTTAAGCAATACCGAGGAAATGCCACCTGACCACCACCCTTACACATGACCTAAAAGGCCACGCTCGAGTGATTCATGTAGATACGCAGACCTTCGATGATTGCCTACCCAACACTACTGGACCCTCTGGGCTTGAACGCCGAGATGGTAGAGAATGAACCCCGTGGAGATAGGTCGAGTATGAGGTAGGTAAAAACATTTTTTTTTTCAGATTTATGCGCGTTGATGTGTTTTCAATGCTACCCCCACCCCCTTCTTCTCCTCCCTTCTGCAGGTCACGTCGGAACATCGGTTGAAGTATGGAGGAGGGATGATCGAACGACCGATGAAAGCGGAAGGAGGGGATCTGAGCATAGTACTTATGCTAACGAGTTTTTGAAAGACGTAGACTTAGATATGACTGTTCCTCCTTAGAACGTAGCGACTGGGAGGATGGACTGACACAGAAACTTGACGGGTTAGTACTGTATGACGGAATTTGACTCGAACCAGCACGCCAGATAGTGCAACTATGACATTTAACTAGATAGGGAAAGGACAAGGAAAAGTTCCGGGGTAAGGTTTACCTAGGCACCACCCGTCTGGGAAAGTAGGAATGTTGTTGATGTTCAAAATGTACCACCTCCTTCTCGCACTCTTATAGATATAGCCAAGCTGTCTGACTGTTCTCCCGATCAATACCCTCCGTTGCCTCAGCCTGGAGAACTTCTCGCCAAAAGAAAAAAATCAAAAGTGGTTTAAGATCCAACCATGGGCAATAGCCCGACCAGGTTAATTTCTGACCGGCTGACCGAGGTGTAAGTATTAGTAATCGAGAACGCTCGCAAAGATAGCAAACGAGAGGAAAGAGGAGGAAAAGGTAAAAAGAGCTCAGCCCGTAGATAAATAGGAGACTAAAGATACGCAGCATGCAGAAAGAGATCTTTTTGGCCAATAACTGTTCTATGTTTTGTCGTGAATCTCTTTGTATATAATACATGTACTGTCTTCCTTCGTCTGAGTTTGTGTGTATGTACTGTATGGGTTTATGTCTCCCCTCTGTTCGCGTCTCTTTGTTACCTGACCCCTGCTGTTCTGTGTTGTGAGCGCACTAAATGACCTATTTCCGTACACGTCTCTCTTTCTCTCTCTCTCTCTCCCTCTCTATCTATCTCTCTCTCTCTCCCTCTCTCTTCATGTCATACGTGTACCGAATGGCTCGTTTAGGTTGCGGACGACTCTCACTCTCTACGAGAGTCCCCCTGTTCCATCTTCCTTTTTGTGGTAAAATTGTGCCCCGCTGGCACCAGTCTGATTGGATACTTATTGAACACGAAGGTGTTCAGCGAAATTGACAGAAACTAAAAAGATTGTAACTTGCCATATTACTACCTCTCCTTTCTGCAAAATGAATGAACTCGAATTGGCTAAGAAAGAAAGGACAGGTAAGACGACTAAGGTCCCCTAATTTGGCCTTTTATAGGGGAACTATATGTCAATGGCACCCTATTTTTCAGTTCGTTAGAGACAAGCGCCAATGTCCAGATTGACCCCCAATGCCCAGATTGCCCCACCCCTTTGCACTCAAGCGCGAATGCCCGAAGAATCCCCGCCCCACTTGATTGACCCCAGCTGCTGTCCCCGATGTATAACTGATGACCATGAGTAACTGTCGCCCCTTGAGAAAAACCTGTTTAACCATGTCTTTCGATGATTGCACCCCCGCTCTGTTTGAAAGAGTTAGCCAGCTCTAAAGGGAAATGTAAGACTGTTAAGGCTCGGGTTAGAAGGACGAGTCTCCCCTGAATGTTGCCAATTTTGGAGTTCTTGATGAAATACGCAAGTGATAGGAGTCTGACCTCTGTCCATATGTGTCATGAATGAACGCCGATTAGACTTGGTGCGAACACAGTAGAAATACCCACATACTTACTTCATGGTAATGGACTTCTGACTATGACCAATGAGCATAACCCCAGGTGCTAGGATTGCGAGTGGAATTCAAAATGTAAAAATATCTTCTCCTGCCAGTTCTCTAAAACTTGTTTTTACCCATTCAAAGATATACGATCACCGGAGGAGAAGGGTCGGACGTGACGCATAGCCTGGCTGAAGATCATGAGACACATGCGACCTCGACCAAAGGTGGAGCCGCAGCGCAACAAGATACGGGACGAGGCAGCAATCTCAAACGCGGTAAACGAAAGGATGAAGGGCTGTCCTGAAGCTCTCTGTCCGCTAACCCACGTGTGCCTGAAGCCTCCGTCCCCCTTTTCAAGCCCGATTGATGGGCCTGCTTGCTTGTTATCCTTTGCTCCCTTGGTCCCTTTGGTGTGTCCCAGGAAATCTGACCCCACTCCGCTCTCTCTCCCATCGACTATTGAACCACACACCCTCTTTTCCACGTGACTTTTTACTGAAAGGAAGAACAGCATTTAGGTGGAAATGGGGTTATGCCACGGAAGTATAGGTGCCGAGCATAAGGCGCCACTAAAAGGATTGGTTAGGGAACAGGACTGTGGTCTAACAACAGAGGACAGACCGCACCTTGCAACGCGAAAGGTTAAATTCGAGCTGGACCTATAGCTCCACCGCCGGTGCTCAACAGCGCCAACGAAAGGACACGGACTAGAGCCTACCAGTGATGGCTCACTGCTAAAAAGACACTGTGACGAAGAGATCTTATGTATTGGACTGAATTCCTCCCTCAACTACTTGGTCAAAATGTTCATTGGTCACATTAGAAAGTCAGAAGAATTTATGCTATGTAGTACGTTTGAACGTTAGGAACACAACAAATGCAATTTCTTATGTGCTGCATTCTGCCAATCGCATCGACTGTTCATGGTTATATGCAATATGTTAGTATTGACAAATGCTATTTCATCAACCACACATGTTTATATGTATGCCCATCAATTAGGAAATGAACTTTGTTATGTAAAAAGCGGCGACTGTGGAAATTCACAAAATTGATGTACATAAGCGACGTTCATTTGTCTTTTCCCATTCCCCTCCCTGTACGTACCACGAATGTCGTGAGACGTTGACCGCATCACTCCGCCAGTAAAGGCCCGTGCCCGCATGTACCTGACAGCCATTTTAGGCACCATGGCCTCTTTGCCCGCTCATTGAAATCCCCGGCTTCCCTCCTGCGCGCATTTGAACACCCCCCCCCCCCACTCTCAAATGACCCTCTCCCTCCGCGCACCCTGGCTGCCCCCTCCCTCACATGCACAAGTCCGCATGACCCTGTCCTTGGGAGTCACGGCCGCGCCTGACCAACGCCTCCTTTCCTTTCATGAATAACCCCTCTGTTGGTAAACCCTCCCTCCGCGATTGACTGTCCACACAGGTCCGAAGCCATCGCCTAAGCCGGGAGATACTGTTTACTGCCCCTTATTTTATGGAGTCACTCCTCTTCAAAGGACCCACTATTGATCCTGGCCTCCCCACCCCCTGGGGTACGATCAGGCGCACACATATATATGTGGGGTGGGATTGACACGAGGATTACGGGGATGTCTTTTCCTTGTTTCACAATGTCGTTATTGTAATAAGGAATGTTTTGTAAGGTATAAAAGGCGATGTCTCAGAGAACTTGTTAGAGCACCTCCCGAAAGACACTGTGTTTCGTGTCCGAAATGACAGGCTCTCCTCATGAGTAATAAATCCTGTTCTTGTGATTCCTGCTTCCAGCGCCCGTCTCTTTATTTGGTAACTATTCAGAATGGGAACTAAGAGGCGTCTTGCGCCAGCCGCCCGGGCATCGATAGTAATATGGGCTCACTTTCGACATGCCACCCTCCCATGTTACTGTCATTCGTCCGTGTGCTCTATGCCACCCTCCCATGTTACTTTTATTCGTCCATGTGCTCTATGCCATCCTCCCATGTTACTTTCATTAGTCCGTGTGCTTTATGCCACCCTCCCAAGTTACTGTCATTCGTCCGTGTGCTCTATGCCACCCTCCGATGTTACTGTCATTCGTCTGTATGCTCTATGCCATCCTCCCATGTTACTGTCATTTGTCTGCATGCCCTATTCCACCCTCCCATGTTACTGTCATTCATCTGCGTGCTCTATTCCACCCTCTCATGTTACTGTCATTGGTCCGTTTGCTCTATGCCACCCTCCCATGTTACTGTCATTTGTCTGCATGCCCTATTCCACCCTCCCATGTTACTGTCATTCGTCTGTGTGCTCTATGCCACCCTCCCATGTTACTGTCATTCGTCCGTGTGCTCTCTGCCATTCTCCCATGTAACTTTCTTTCATCCGTGTGCTCTATTCCACCCTCCCATGTTACTTTCATTAGTCCGCGTTGTGAGAAGGTGGCCTGATATGCAGTGGTCACTATTCTAGTGAACACTATGTATCAGTCCAGCAACCCTTATTGATGATTGGTTGTAAGTCAACCTTATAGACCAGCTATCCTAGTAGCGTGGATACGAGCAGTCTAAGGCTAAAGACTCGAGAGGGCGTGTTAAGCCAGCTGTTATACCACACATACCCCTTGAACACCAAGTGAAAGGACACCACACAAGTGTTATGAAAATAAACAGTTATTTATTAAGAATCACAACAGCCCTGTACTCTTTATGAGGACAGGGTACTAAGCACAAACCAAAACTCTTACAAAAATACTTAAGTTAGCACAGTATACACAAATGCCCGAGGGGCACGGAAAACCATATACTCTGAAAGTGGAATGCGAAATTACTAGCAGGTAAGTACAGTACTAATAGGCTTTGGAATCGCTAGGACTTGACTATAGAATCGTTAGATTACTTCTAGGAGACCCAGGGGACTCGGGTGCAGTGTGTGCACTCTCACGCGAGATGCGGGACAAAGTCTATGGTAGCTAGAAATTGCAAAGTTAGTGTTCTCGGGCGAACCCGACCTGGTAGGAGGAAAACTAAAGTGGATTCTGACCCTTGGATAGTGAGGCTATGCTGGGGCACCGAAATGCCGAAGTTACCTAGCCCAGGGGCTGCAGCTGCATAGGACTTAAAAGACGTCGGGAATCCTCGTTGCCGGACCAGGAGCCTGGAAGAAAGAAGTTGCTGGCAGGCGACCAGTGAAGAAAGTTCGGTGGATCCAAGCCTGGATCGATGGAAGATGACACCTGAAAGCAGAGGGGACCAAGTTCGAGACTACTAGCCAGTAGTCAGTGGGCACCAGGAGAGCACCGGATGGTAGCCACCTCGACTAGGTGAGTGGGTGACGCTGTGCTCGAAGATCTCACGGACCAGGAGGCGTTGTCGGCGACCAGGAAGGAGGAGCGAGCTGTCCCACGAAGATGGAAGCTGTCGGCGTCGCTGGACCCAGGATTGGGCAACAAAGCCTTGGCAAATTCAAGCCCACGCGGTGGACCTAAAATGGCGTCTGGAGTGGACCAGGAGGGTCCGGGGTGCCTCTCTTGAAGAAGGAAGCAAGGGCCAGTCTGGAGCAACCAGACCAGCAGCAGTGATGTCGTCGGGCGTCGTGTAGAAGGCCACAAGCCAGCCGGCTAGTAGCCACACAGCGCGGTGAGCACGCAAAAGCAGAAGGGCCCCACGCAGATCGTGGAGATGCTGGAGGGCTGATCTTCGGTGCTGGAGCTGCTCAGGGTTGGGGCTTCTCGGACCCCAAAGCACTCACCAGTGGAAGACTCGGTGGGCTTGTTACAAAGAAGTCGTGCAGTCTTGGCGATCGTCGGTCCCTCGAGGTCTCGTCGCACTCACAGGTCTCAGCTTTGCTGTAGAGGTGAGTAGAGGTCAGAGGTGCCAGGGAAGCCGGGTCTCGTTGAGCTGGGTCGTCGGATTCGTGATGAAGGACTTGCAGCAGACCGCAGTGTTCTTAGGATGGTGCCCGCTTGATGCAGGGTGACTACTCCTTAGCCACAAGGGAGAATCTTGAAGAAGAAATCTTGATGTCCTTTCGAAGAAAGTCGTGTCTTGATTCCAAAGATGATCTAATTTGAACAGGGGGCCCGCTCCCATCTTTATACTAAAAAAGGGGGCTGACCCGGTGACTAGGTCCTGCCTATGGGTGGGACTAGGAGGGGGGTGGTTACACCCCTCTGCCATGCCGGACTTCCCCAGGCCAGGGGCTGGTGTGCCCCTGGAACTGGTTCAGACCGGCCTATGCGTAGTGAGCACCGGGGTGCCACTCAGCAGTCACCTTCCTGAAAAGCCCTGCCTACCCAGGATACACAAAACCATGTCTGGGACGGTGCTAGCACCGCCCCGGACAGGAAACCCTTTGTCCAGGCCTCCCTCGCTGGAAGGACTCCCAGCAGCAGGAGGTCAGACTGGTGTCTGTGGTGGCAGCATCCATTTTGTGGAGCTGAGGCTTCAGTTAACTTTAACCGGGGTTCACAGTTACATACATGTCGTGTCCCTCTAGAAGGGTGGAATGCTAACCCCGTCGCCAGAATTGGCGAGGGGTTAGTATTCCAATTCGTATGACACCTTACTCGACATGTTTTGATAAAGCAATACCAAAGTTAGCATTTAACCGCGAGGATTATAATGCACTTAAGAGTATATGGTATGCGATATCAGGGAACAGCTATTAGGACTTGGTTCCGCAAGCTGCAGACAGGCTCAGCTCATGCCAGAGCACCATCTCACACGATTCCAAGCACTCTGCCTTCAGGATTGTCAAGGCCTGCCATAGGAGTGACTGATAGGAATCTGTGTGTCCATTTTAGGGTTAGGTATAGGTATACTACACCTACAGCAAAGGGTGATTACACGACTTTGCCCCAGCTGTCATGCAGCCAGTTGTGTCAAATTTAAGAGGCCAGCCAGGGGTGGCATAATACATGCTGCAGCCCCTGGCAGCCCTGGGTACACCTATGCCCTGAGTTACAGGGTCTGATAAGGTGGCCCAGTACCAATTGGTAAATGCACCTAGGGTACATGTTGTAATTTAGAAAGAGAACAGCCAGGCTGTGGGTCTGATTGGCAGGCCCACAGCCAGAGAAAGTCGTAAACCAGTGAAACAAAAGCAAAAAATCTGGGTGATCATAGGATTGCAGACCCTACTCTCCTACATGACCCCCCCCCCCCAAACTTTGGGACAATAAGCTAACCTTGACCAGGTGAGTCTTCTTGTTCTAAGTGGAAATATCTGGAGAGCCCATCGGCATTGCCATGATCAGTACCAGGTCTATGTTCCACTGTAAAGTCCATCCCCTGTAGGGAAATGGACCACCTAAGCAGTTTGGGGTTTTCACCTTTCATCTGATTTAGCCACAAGAGGGGCTTATGGTCGGTCTGAATCTTGAAGTGAGTGCCAAACAAGTATGGCCTCAGCTTCTTCAGGGCCCAAACCACAGCAAAGGCCTCCCTCTCAATAGCTGACCAATTCTTCTCTCTGGGGGTCAGCCTTCTGCTTATAAAAGTAATGGGCTGGTCTTGACCATCAAAATTCAGCTGAGATAGAACAGCTCCCACACCCAACTCAGAAGCATCTGTTTGGACAATGAATGGTTTGGAGTAGTCTGGACTCTTAAGGATAGGTGCTGTGCACATGGCCTGCTTTAGGTCATCGAATGCTTTTTGACAGCCTGCTGTCCACTGAACTTTTTTTGGCATTTTCTTACTTGTCAGTTCATTTAATGGAGTCACAATTGATCCATAGTTCCTGACAAACTTCCTATAGTAACCAGTCAGGCCCAAGAAAGCTCGAACCTGAGTCTGGGTGGTTGGAGGAGCCCAGTCCCTGATTGACTGTATTTTGCTCTCCAGTGGCTGAACCTGGCCTCCACCTACAAGGTGGCCCAGGTATACAACCTGTGTCTGCCCTATCTGGCACTTGGTGGCCTTGATAGTGAGGCCTGCTGCTTGCAGAGCCTCTAACACTTTCCTCAGGTGGACCAGGTGATCCTCCCAGGTGGAGCTAAAGACAGCAATATCATCTAGATATGCTGCACAGAAGTCATCCAGCCCAGTGAGGACTTGATTCACCAACCTTTGGAAGGTGGCAGGTGCATTTTTCAGACCAAAGGGCATTACCACAAATTGATAATGCCCACCAGGGGTTGAAAATGCTGTCTTGGGCTTGGCATCCTCAGCTAACCTGATTTGCCAATACCCAGCTGTTAAGTCAAATGTGCTTAAGTAGTTGGCAGAAGCCAATCTATCTATCAGCTCATCTGCCCTTGGTATTGGGTGGGCATCAGTCTTAGTGACTGCATTGAGACCCCTGTAATCTACGCAAAACCTCATCTCTCTCTTACTATCCTGGGTGTGAGGTTTTGGCACTAGAACTACTGGACTAGCCCAAGGGCTATCTGAGGGTTCAATGACTCCCAACTCCAACATTTTCTGCACTTCAGTTTTTATGCAGTCTCTAACATGATCAGGCTGCCTGTAGATTTTACTCTTAACTGGCAGACTGCCACCAGTGTCAACCTCATGGGTACACCAACTGGTCTGACTGGGTGTCAGAGAAAACATATGTCTGAAAGACTGAAGAACCTGTTTACAGTCTTTCTGTTGATGCTCAGAGAGGCTGCCACAAAAGACAACACCATCTACTGACCCATCATCAGGATTCTGAGTGAGCAGGTCTGGGAGAGGGTCACTCTCTTCCTCCTGTCCCTCATCTATGGCCATGAGCAAGCTCATGTCCTTCCTGTCGACATATGCTTTGAGCCTGTTGACATGGAGCACCCTGTGGGGGCTCCTGGGAGTTCCAAGGTCCACCAGGTAGGTGACCTCTCCCTTTTGCTCAAGAATTGTGTGGGGTCCAGACCATTTGTCTTTGAGTGCTGCTGGGGCCACTGGCTCCAACACCCACACCTTCTGTCCAGGCTGATAAACAGTCAGGACAGCCTTTTGGTCATGCCAAGCTTTTTGAAGTTCTTGACTGGCCTTAAGGTTTTCTGATGCCTTCTCCATATACTCAGCCATCCTGGAGCGGAGACCAAGTACATAGTCCACTATGCTGGTTGCAGGCTTTTTGAGAGGTCTCTCCCATCCTTCCTTCACCAAACACAGGGGGCCTCTCACAGGATGCCCATACAAAAGTTCAAAAGGGCTGTAGCCAACCCCCTTTTGTGGGACCTCTCTGTAAGCAAACAGAAGGCAGGGAATCAGGACATCCCATCTACGCCTGAGCTTTTCAGGTAGTCCACGAATCATCCCTTTTAGGGTCCTGTTGAACCTTTCAACAAGCCCATTGCATTGTGGATGATAGGGTGTAGTGAATTTGTAATTGACACCATATTCCTTCCACATAGCAGTTAAGTAGCTTGACATGAAGTTTGCACCTCTGTCAGAGACAACCTCCTTAGGGAAGCCCACTCTGGAGAACACTCCAACCAGGGCTCTTGCCACTACAGGTGCTGTAGTGGTCCTAAGTGGAATAGCTTCAGGATACCTGGTGGCATGATCCACTACCACCAGTATAAACTTGTGTCCTGATGCTGTCTGGGGTTCCATTGGACCAACAATGTCAATCCCCACTCTTTCAAAGGGCACCCCCACCACAGGCATTGGTATAAGGGGGGCCTTTGTTGTGCCACCTGACTTACCACTGGCTTGGCAAGTGACACAGGAGCGACAAAACTCCTTGGTATCCTCATTCATGTGAGGCCAGTGAAAGTGTGAGACAAGCCTGTCCCAAGTCTTTGTCTGGCCTAAGTGACCTGCTAAGGGAATCTCATGGGCCAAGGTAAGTAGGAATCCTCTCTGAGACAAGGGTACAACCAGCCTCCTGGTCATGCCAGGCTTGGGGTCTCTTGACTCAGTGTACAGGAGTCCATCTTCCCAGTATACCTTGTGGGTACCTGTGGCGTTCCCAGCAGCCTCAGCAGCAGCCTGCTGTCTGAGGGGTTCAAGAGAAGGGCAGCTTAACTGGTCCTTCCCCAGGTCTTCCCTTGAGGGTCCCCCTGAACCCAAGAATTCAACTTGATCAAGTTCAAACTCTCTGGGCTCAGTTTCCCTCAATTCCTGTAGGTCAGCCTCCTCTGAGACTTGATCCTCAACCTGGGGCAAGGGGGAAGGCACAGCCTTAACCCTACTGCTCTTCTTCTTGGGAGGTGTCTGGTCCATTGTTCCAGGATCCAGCACCTGTTCAGTGGGGCATTTCCTGACCTGTGACCTGGTCACAGCAAACACATGTGCTGGCAAGCCTAACATTTCCATGTGAGTCCTCTGCTCCACTTCTGACCATTGTGATGACTCCAAATCATTGCCCAACAAACAATCCACTGGGAGGTCTGAACTAACTACAACCTTCTTTTGGCCAGTTACCCCTCCCCAGGAGAAAGCTACAATTGCCATACTGTGATTGGTAGTGACATTGCTTGCATTGGTCACCAGGAATTCTGTACCTGGCATGATCTGTGCAGGGTCCACAAAGTTAGGTGTCACCATTGTGACACTGGCACAAGTGTCCCTATAGGCCTGAGCCATTTTTCCATTTATGAAAGGTGTCTGTCTGTATTTGCCCAAAGTATTGGGACTTATGTCAGGGGACATATCCACATCCCCTGTACAAACAAGGACAGCCTGAGTGAATGTACCAACTAAGTTGTCACACCCCTCAGAACCCAGGGTTAACCCTACTAAACCCTTGGGAGGTGCACTACCACTGCTGACTGTACTAGGGGGCACAGGTGCCTTAGGGGCTGCAGTGGCAGGAGTCTGCCCTCCTCCTTTCTTGGTGCACTCACTAAACCAGTGAGTTTTACTTTTGCAGTGTTGGCACCACCTTTTAGATTGGCCTTCTTGGTTTTTCTTCTTCTGGGGAGCCTGACCCCCACCCTCTTTGGGTTGTTGGGGACCTGTCGAAGACTTCTGGTCATTTTGTTCCCCCTTAGAATCTTTACCCTTCTGGTCTGCTTTCTTCTGACCACCTTGATTCTGGCCCTGGTTCTGTTTAACTCTTGTTCTAACCCATCTGTCTGCCTTCTTTCCCAATTCTTGGGGAGAGGTCAGATCTGAGTCAACAAGATGCTGATGCAACAACTGGTTCTGACAATTGTTTAAAATTTGTTCTCTCATCATCAAATTGTACAATCCTTTATAATCAGTAACCTTACTGCCCAGCAACCAGCCCTCAAAAGCCTTAGTGGCACAATCTACAAAGTCAGACCAATCTTGAGACTGAGTTTTCTGGGTATTCCTGAACAGCACCCTGTACTGCTCAGTGGTTAGGCCAAACCCTTCAACCAGTGTATTTTTCAAGACTTGGTAATTGTTAGCATCCTCCACTCTTGTAGTGAGGAGCTTGTCTCTACCTTTACCTTCAAAGGAGAGCCACAAGATAGCTGCCCACTGACTCTGGGGAACACCTTGCACAGTGCAGGCCCTCTCCAAAGCAGTAATCCATTTGTGGATGTCATCCCCTTGTTTAAAGGGGGGCACTATCTTACCCAGGTGTTTTGTATCAAAACTCCTTTCCCTATTGCTAGGTACAATGCTGCCACCAGTGGGGACTACCCCACTTAACTGTTGCTCTCTAGCAAAGGCAAGCCTCTCTTTGGCCAGGGCAAGTTCTTCCCTTTCAATCCTCAGATTGGCTGCCCTTTCTTTAGCTTCATACACTCTCCTCTGAGGGGAAGTCATCCCTCTTTGAGAAGAGTTGTGAGAGCCATTGGTTTGAAGGGATCTGCCAGAGCCTCTTGACAGAGATCTGGCTCGTCCATTCCCAATGTTAAGCTGACCTGATAGTGGCCCCAGGGGTCCCCCAGTACCACTGTCATGTTTGCTTAAGTTGGACCTGGTTAGTCTGCTGACTTCTACCTGTCCCTTGTCTGCCTCATCCCCAGAGGGATCCTCATCCTCATCCTCCTCCCCATCTTCGTTCTCAGGTGAGAGGTGGATTAGGTCAGGGTCTCCTCTGGTTCCCTCAAGGGGAGGCATGCCTCCATCTGGATTAGAAGGGCTAAGAAGTCTCTCAGCCTTTCTGGCATCATAAGTCTCCAGGAGACCAATCAGAAAGGAGGTGGTGGGGTTAGCCCCTTGCTTAATCTTCCTAGAGGTACATACTTGTCGTAACTCATGGAAGCTAAGCACAGTATATCTGGAAGGAAGGACCTGTGGAGGGTCCACTGACACAAGGGGAGACTCAGAGTTTCCTCCTTTGTCTGACATACTGTTTCTAGTGTGGTGTAAGTGATGCACCTACCTACACTATGTGTTTACCTACTGATCCCTTGCTAAGAGTTGCAGCCAAGGTGTGCTAAGCCTTGAGGAGCTGCAACAGCTGGTTCAGTAGAACTCAGAGTATTCTAAGCTTTAGTTATATGTACTAACAGTACTTATGTGATCTTTCAGCAAGATATTCTTAGGATACGTGTGGTAAAACAACAGCAAGCTCAAATCCCACCGCTGCCACCAATGTGAGAAGGTGGCCTGATATGCAGTGGTCACTATTCTAGTGAACACTATGTATCAGTCCAGCAACCCTTATTGATGATTGGTTGTAAGTCAACCTTATAGACCAGCTATCCTAGTAGCGTGGATACGAGCAGTCTAAGGCTAAAGACTCGAGAGGGCGTGTTAAGCCAGCTGTTATACCACACATATACCCCTTGAATACCAAGTGAAAGGACACCACACAAGTGTTATGAAAATAAACAGTTATTTATTAAGAATCACAACAGCCCTGTACTCTTTATGAGGACAGGGTACTAAGCACAAACCAAAACCTTTACAAAAATACTTAAGTTAGCACAGTATACACAAATGCCCGAGGGGCACGGAAAACCATATACTCTGAAAGTGGAATGCGAAATTACTAGCAGGTAAGTACAGTACTAATAGGCTTTGGAATCGCTAGGACTTGACTATAGAATCGTTAGATTACTTCTAGGAGACCCAGGGGACTCGGGTGCAGTGTGTGCACTCTCACGCGAGATGCGGGACAAAGTCTATGGTAGCTAGAAATTGCAAAGTTAGTGTTCTCGGGCGAACCCGACCTGGTAGGAGGAAAACGAAAGTGGATTCTGACCCTTGGATAGTGAGGCTATGCTGGGGCACCGAAATGCCGAAGTTACCTAGCCCAGGGGCTGCAGCTGCATAGGACTCAAAAGACGTCGGGAATCCTCGTTGCCGGACCAGGAGCCTGGAAGAAAGAAGTTGCTGGCAGGCGACCAGTGAAGAAAGTTCGGTGGATCCAAGCCTGGATCAATGGAAGATGACACCTGAAAGCAGAGGGGACCAAGTTCGAGACTACTAGCCAGTAGTCAGTGGGCACCAGGAGGGCACCGGATGGTAGCCACCTTGACTAGGTGAGTGGGTGACGCTGTGCTCGAAGATCTCACGGACCAGGAGGCGTTGTCGGCGACCAGGAAGGAGGAGCGAGCTGTCCCACGAAGATGGAAGCTGTCGGCGTCGCTGGACCCAGGATTGGGCAACAAAGCCTTGGCAAATTCAAGCCCACGCGGTGGACCTAAAATGGCGTCTGGAGTGGACCAGGAGGGTCCGGGGTGCCTCTCTTGAAGAAGGAAGCAAGGGCCAGTCTGGAGCAACCAGACCAGCAGCAGTGATGTCGTCGGGCGTCGTGTAGAAGGCCACAAGCCAGCCGGCTAGTAGCCACACAGCGCGGTGAGCACGCAAAAGCAGAAGGGCCCCACGCAGATCGTGGAGATGCTGGAGAGCTGATCTTCAGTGCTGGAGCTGCTCAGGGTTGGGGCTTCTCGGACCCCAAAGCACTCACCAGTGGAAGACTCGGTGGGCTTGTTACAAAGAAGTCGTGCAGTCTTGGCGATCGTCGGTCCCTCGAGGTCTCGCCGCACTCACGGGTCTCAGCTTTGCTGTAGAGGTGAGTAGAGGTCAGAGGTGCCAGGGAAGCCGGGTCTCGTCGAGCTGGGTCGTCGGATTCGTGATGAAGGACTTGCAGCAGACCGCAGTGTTCTTAGGATGGTGCCCGCTTGATGCAGGGTGACTACTCCTTAGCCACAAGGGAGAATCTTGAAGAAGAAATCTTGATGTCCTTTCGAAGAAAGTCGTGTCTTGATTCCAAAGATGATCTAATTTGAACAGGGGGCCCGCTCCCATCTTTATACTAAAAAAGGGGGCTGACCCTGTGACTAGGTCCTGCCTATGGGTGGGACTAGGAGGGGGGTGGTTACACCCCTCTGCCATGCCGGACTTCCCCAGGCCAGGGGCTGGTGTGCCCCTGGAACTGGTTCAGACCGGCCTATGCGTAGTGAGCACCGGGGTGCCACTCAGCAGTCACCTTCCTGAAAAGCCCTGCCTACCCAGGATACACAAAACCATGTCTGGGACGGTGCTAGCACCGCCCCGGACAGGAAACCCTTTGTCCAGGCCTCCCTCGCTGGAAGGACTCCCAGCAGCAGGAGGTCAGACTCGTGTCTGTGGTGGCAGCATCCATTTTGTGGAGCTGAGGCTTCAGTTAACTTTAACCGGGGTTCACAGTT
The DNA here is from genome assembly GCF_964263255.1 of Lissotriton vulgaris. Classification (NCBI taxonomy): domain Eukaryota; kingdom Metazoa; phylum Chordata; class Amphibia; order Caudata; family Salamandridae; genus Lissotriton; species Lissotriton vulgaris. Next base: position 2,018,271,903 of record NC_141693.1, on the reverse strand, counting down.
ACATACATGTCGTGTCCCTCTAGAAGGGTGGAATGCTAACCCCGTCGCCAGAATTGGCGAGGGGTTAGTATTCCAATTCGTATGACACCTTACTCGACATTTTTTGATAAAGCAATACCAAAGTTAGCATTTAACCGCGAGGATTATAATGCACTTAAGAGTATATGGTATGCGATATCAGGGAACAGCTATTAGGACTTGGTTCCGCAAGCTGCAGACAGGCTCAGCTCATGCCAGAGCACTATCTCACACGATTCCAAGCACTCTGCCTTCAGGATTGTCAAGGCCTGCCATAGGAGTGACTGATAGGAATCTGTGTGTCCATTTTAGGGTTAGGTATAGGTATACTACACCTACAGCAAAGGGTGATTACACGACTTTGCCCCAGCTGTCATGCAGCCAGTTGTGTCAAATTTAAGAGGCCAGCCAGGGGTGGCATAATACATGCTGCAGCCCCTGGCAGCCCTGGGTACACCATTGCCCTGAGTTACAGGGTCTGATAAGGTGGCCCAGTACCAATTGGTAAATGCACCTAGGGTACATGTTGTAATTTAGAAAGAGAACAGCCAGGCTGTGGGTCTGATTGGCAGGCCCACAGCCAGAGAAAGTCGTAAACCAGTGAAACAAAAGCAAAAAATCTGGGTGATCATAGGATTGCAGACCCTACTCTCCTACACGCGTGCTCTATGCCACCCTCCCAGTTACTGTAATTCGTCTGCGTGCTCTATGCCATCCTCCCATCTTACTGTCATTCGTCCGTGTGCTCTATTCCACCCTCCCATGTCACTTTCATTCGTCCTTGTGCTCGATGCCACCCTCCCATGTTACTGTCATTCGTCCGTGTGCTCTGTGCCATCCTACCATGTTATTTTCATTCATCCGTGTGCTTTTTGCCACCCTCCCATGTCATTTTCATTTGTCCGTGTGCTCTATGCCACCCTCCCATGATACTGTCATTAGTCTGAATGCTCTATGCCATCCTCCCTTTTACTGTCATTCGTCTGTGTGCTCTATGCCACCCTCCCATGTTAGTGTCATTCATCTGCATGCTCTATGCCACCCTCCCATGTTACTGTCATTCGATTGCGTGCTCTATGCCACCCTCCCATGTTAATGTCATTCGTTCGTGTGCTCTATGGCATCCTCCCATGTAACTTTCATTCGTCCGTGCGCTCTATTCCACCTTCCCATGTTACTTTCATTCGTCCGCGTGCTCTATGCACCCCCCATGTTACTTTCATTAGTCCGCGTGTTCTATGCCACCCTCCCATGTTATTTTCATTTGTCTGTGTGCTCTACGCCACCCTCCCATGTTACTGTCATTCGTCAGTGTGCTCCATACCACCCTCCCATGTTACTTTCAATCGTCTGTGTGCTCTATGCCATCCTCCCATGTTACTGTCATTCGTCTGTGTGCTCTATGCCACCCTCCCATGTTACTGTCATTCGTCTGTGTGCTCTATGCCACCCTCCCATGTTACTGTCATTCGTCTGAATGCTCTATGCCATCCTCCCATGTTATTGTCATTCGTCCGTGTGCTCTATGCCACCCTTCCATGTTACTGTCATTCATCTGCATGCTCTATGCCACCCTCCCATGTTACTGTCATTCGTCCGTGTGCTCTGTGCCATCCTACCATGTTATTTTCATTCATCCGTGTGCTTTTTGCCACCCTCCCATGTTATTTTCATTTGTCCGTGTGCTCTATGCCATCCTCCCATGTTACTGTCATTCGTCTGTGTGACCTATGCCATCCTCCCATGTTACTGTCATTCGTCCGTGTGCTCTATGCCACCCTCCCATGTTACTGTCATTCGTCCGTGTGCTCTATGCCACCCTCCCATGATACTGTCATTAGTCTGAATGCTCTATACCATCCTCCCTTTTACTGTCATTCATCCGTGTGCTCTATGCCACCCTCCCATGTTAGTGTCATTCATCTGCATGCTCTATGCCACCCTCCCATGTTACTGTCATTCGATTGCGTGCTCTATGCCACCCTCCCATGTTAATGTCATTCGTTCGTGTGCTCTATGGCATCCTCCCATGTAACTGTCATTCGTCCGTGCGCTCTATTCCACCTTCCCATGTTACTTTCATTCGTCCGCGTGCTCTATGCACCCCCCATGTTACTTTCATTAGTCCGCGTGTTCTATGCCACCCTCCCATGTTACTTTCATTCGTCTGTGTGCTCTACGCCACCCTCCCATGTTACTGTCATTCGTCCGTGTGCTCCATGCCACCCTCCCATGTTACTTTCAATCGTCCGTGTGCTTTATGCCATCCTCCCATGTTACTGTCATTCGTCTGTGTGCTCTATGCCACCCTCCCATGTTACTGTCATTCGTCTGTGTGCTCTATGCCACCCTCCCATGTTACTGTCATTCGTCTGAATGCTCTATGCCATCCTCCCATGTTATTGTCATTCGTCCGTGTGCTCTATGCCACCCTCCCATGTTACTGTCATTCATCTGCATGCTCTATGACACCCTCCCATGTTACTGTCCTTCCTCTGTGTGCTCTTTGCCACCCTCCCATGTTACTTTCATTTGTCCTTGTGCTCTATTCCACCCTTGCATGTTACTTTCATTTGTCCGTGTGCTCAATGCCACCCTCCCATGTTACTGTCATTCGTCCGCATGCTCTATGCCACCCTCCCATGTTACTTTCATTCGTCCGTGTGCTCTATGCCACCCTCCCATGTTACTGTCATTCGTCCGTGTGCTCTATGCCATCCTCCCATGTTAATTTCATTCGTCCGTGTGCTCTATGTCACCCTCCCATGTTACTATCATTCGTCCGTGCGCTCTATGCCACCCTCACATGTTACTTTCATTCGTCCGTGTGCTCTATTCCACCCTCCCACGTTACTTTCATTCGTCCGTGTGCTGTGTGCCACCCTCCCATGTTACTTTCATTCGTCCGTGTGGTCTATTCCACCCTCCCATGTTACTTTCATTCATCCGTGTGCTCTATGCCACCCTCCCATGTTGCTTTCATTTGTCCGTGTGCTCTATGCCAACCTTCCCATGTTACTGTAATTCGTCTGTGTGCTCTATGCCATCCTCCCATGTTACTTTCATTCGTCCGTGTGCTCTATGTCACCCTCCCATGTTACTGTTATTCGCCTGTGTGCTCTATGCCATCCTCCCAGGTTACTGTCATTCATCCGTGTGCTCTATACCACCCTCCCATGTTACTTTCATTCGACAGTGTGCTCTATTCCACCCTCCCATGTTACTTTCATTCGTCTGTGTGCTCTATGCCACCCTCCCATGTTACTGTCATTCGTCCGCATGCTGTATACCTCCCTCCCATGTTACTTTTATTCGTCCGTGTGCTCTATGCTACCCTACCATGTGACTGTCATTCGTCCGTGTGCTCTATGCCACCCTCCCATGTTACTTTCATTGGTCCGTGTGCTCTATTCCACCCTCCCATGTTACTTTTATTTGTCCGTACACTCTATGCCACCCTCCCATGCTACTTTCATTCGTCCGTGTGCTCTATTCCACCCTCCCACGTTACTTTCATTCATCCGTGCGCTCTGTGCCACCCTCACATGTTACTTTCATTCGTCCGTGTGCTCTATGCCACCCTCCCATGTTACTTTCATTCGTCCGTGTGCTCTATGCCATCCTCCCATGTTACTATCTATCTTCTGTCTGTTCTATGCCACCCTCCCATGTTACTGTCATTCGTCTGTGTGCTGTATGCCACCCTCCCATGTTACTGTAATTCGTCTGTGTGCTGTATGCCACCCTCCCATGTTACTGTCATTCGTCTGTGTGCTCTATTCCACCCTCCCATGTTACTATCATACGTCCACGTGCTTCTGTGCCACCCTCCCATGTTACTGTCATTCGTCTGTGTGCTGTATTCCACCCTCCCATGTTACTGTCATTCTTCTGTGTGCTCCATGCCACCCTCCCATGTTACTGTCATTCCTCTGTGTGCTGTAGGCCACCCTCCCATGTTACTGTCATTCGTCCGTGTGCTCTATGCCACCCTCCCATGTTACTGTCATTCGTCTGTGTGCTGTATGCCACCCTCCCATGTTACTGTCATTCGTCTGTGTGCTGTATGCCACCCTCCCATGTTACTGTCATTCGTCTGTGTGCTCTATCCCTCCCTCCCATGTTACTGCGATTCATCTGTGTGCTCTATGTCACCCTCCCATGTTACTGTCATTCGTGTGTGTGCTGTATGCCACCCTCCCATGTTACTGTCATTCTTCTGTGTGCTCTATGCCACCCTCCCATGTTTCTGTCATTCGTCCGTATTCTCTATGCCACCCTCCCATGTTACTGTCATTCGTCTGTGTGCTGTATGCCACCCTCCCATGTTACTGTCATTTGTTTGTGTGCTCTATGCCACCCCCCATGTTACTGTCATTCGTCTGTGTGCTCTATGCCACCCTCCCATGTTTCTGTCATTCATCCGTATTCTCTATGCCACCCTCCCATGTTACTGTCTTTCGTCTGTGTGCTCTATGCCACTCTCCCATGTTTCTGTCATTCGTCCGTGTGCTCTATGCCACCCTCCCATGTTACTGTCTTTCGTCCGTGTGCTCTATGCCACCCTCCCATGTTACTGTCATTTGTCTGTGTGCTTTATGTCACCCTCCCATGTTACTGTCATTCGTCTGTGTGCTCTATGCCACCCTCCCATGTTACTGTCTTTCGTCCGTGTGCTCTATGCCGCCCTCCCATGTTACTGTCATTTGTCTGTGTGCTTTATGTCACCCTCCCATGTTACTGTCATTCGTTTGTGTGCTCTATGCCACCCTCCCAAGTTACTGTCATTAGTCCGTGTGCTCTATGCCACCCTCCCATGTTACTGTCATTCGTCCGTGTGCTCTATGCCCCCTCCCATGTTACTGTCATTCGTCCGTGTGCTCTATGCCACCCACCGATGCTACTGTCATTCGTCCGTGTGCTCTATGCCACCCTCCCATGTTAATGTCATTCGTCTGTGTGCTCTATGCCACCCTCCCATGTTACTGTCATTCGTCTGTGCGCTCTACGCCAACCTCCCATCTTACTGTCATTCGTCCGTGTGCTCTATTCCAACCTCCCATGTTACTTTCATTCGTCCGTGTGCTCTACGCCACCCTCCCATGTTACTGTCATTCGTCCGTGTGCTCTATGCCACCCTCCCATGTTACTGTCATTCGCCCGTGTGCTCTATGTCACCCTCCCATGTTACTTTCATGCGTCCGTGTGCTCTATGCCACCCTCCCATGTTACTGTCATTCGTCCGTGTGCTCTATGCCACCCTCCCATGTTACTTTTATTCGTCCATGTGCTCTATGCCATCCTCCCATGGTACTTTCATTAGTCTGTGTGCTTTATGCCACCCTCCCAAGTTACTGTCATTCGTCCGTGTGCTCTATGCCACCCTCCCATGTTACTGTCATTCGTCTGTATGCTCTATGCCATCCTCCCATGTTACTGTCATTTGTCTGCATGCCCTATTCCAACCTCCCATGTTACTGTCATTCATCTGCGTGCTCTATTCCACCCTCTCATGTTACTGTCATTGGTCCGTGTGCTCTATGCCACCCTCCCATGTTACTGTCATTTGTCTGCATGCCCTATTCCACCCTCCCATGTTACTGTCATTCGTCTGTGTGCTCTATGCCACCCTCCCATGTTACTGTCATTCGTCCGTGTGCTCTATGCCATCCTCCCATGTTACTATCTATCTTCTGTCTGTTCTATGCCACCCTCCCATGTTACTGTCATTCGTCTGTGTGCTGTATGCCACCCTCCCATGTTACTGTAATTCGTCTGTGTGCTGTATGCCACCCTCCCATGTTACTGTCATTCGTCTGTGTGCTCTATTCCACCCTCCCATGTTACTATCATACGTCCACGTGCTTCTGTGCCACCCTCCCATGTTACTGTCATTCGTCTGTGTGCTGTATTCCACCCTCCCATGTTACTGTCATTCTTCTGTGTGCTGTATGCCACCCTCCCATGTTACTGTCATTCCTCTGTGTGCTGTAGGCCACCCTCCCATGTTTCTGTCATTCGTCCGTATTCTCTATGCCACCCTCCCATGTTACTGTCATTCGTCTGTGTGCTGTATGCCACCCTCCCATGTTACTGTCATTTGTTTGTGGGCTCTATGCCACCCTCCCATGTTACTGTCATTTGTCTGTGTGCTCTATGCCACCCTCCCATGTTTCTGTCATTCATCCGTATTCTCTATGCCACCCTCCCATGTTACTGTCTTTCGTCTGTGTGCTCTATGCCACCCTCCCATGTTTCTGTCATTCGTCCGTGTGCTCTATGCCACCCTCCCATGTTACTGTCTTTCGTCCGTGTGCTCTATGCCACCCTCCCATGTTACTGTCATTTGTCTGTGTGCTTTATGTCACCCTCCCATGTTACTGTCATTCGTCTGTGTGCTCTATGCCACCCTCCCATGTTACTGTCTTTCGTCCGTGTGCTCTATGCCGCCCTCCCATGTTACTGTCATTTGTCTGCGTGCTTTATGTCACCCTCCCATGTTACTGTCATTCGTTTGTGTGCTCTATGCCACCCTCCCAAGTTACTGTCATTCGTCCGTGTGCTCTATGCCACCCTCCCATGTTACTGTCATTCGTCCGTGTGCTCTATGCCCCCTCCCATGTTACTGTCATTCGTCCGTGTGCTCTATGCCACCCACCGATGCTACTGTCATTCGTCCGTGTGCTCTATGCCACCCTCCCATGTTACTGTCATTCGTCTGTGTGCTCTATGCCACCCTCCCATGTTACTGTCATTCGTCTGTGTGCTCTATGCCACCCTCCCATGTTACTGTCATTCGTCCGTGTGCTCTATGCCACCCTCCCATGTTACTGTTATTCGTCTGTGTGCTCTATGCCACCCTCCCATGTTACTGTCATTCATCTGCATGCTCTATGCCACCCTCCCATGTTTCTGTCATTCGTCGCATGCTTCTGTGCCCAGTTGTTCTTCATGATGCAGTCCACTCTCATTCATTCATGTGATTCTCCCTACTCCACGTTACAGCCCCCTCTAGACCCACTATCCCAACATGTTGGACAGGCCACGTGAAAGGCTTGCTCCCTCCCCGCACGACCAGGCCCGAGCCTGGCTCTTCAGGTGTTACACGCAACAACCACCCGTTTCCCGTCTCATATGGGACCCCTGCCCCTGGACATCTCCCCATCATGGGCCCGATTCTCTACCGGCCCTCTCGCCCGGCCTGGGCGCCATCTTGGACACAGCACCACGAGGCCGCGTGGCCTCCGATCGACCTAACCCTGGGCCTGGCCAGGCCCCGACATCCCGGCACCACCATCCACCCAGGAGGTGAGCGGACTACTTGGCAGGTCAATGGGAGAAAGAGGTGTCGATGGCTCTCCCCCGCCAGGTGCCGATCGCCCCCAGCTCCCCCAGGCGCTGGCTCCACCCCCCTGCTGGGTGTCTGGACTCCCTCATCCTGGACCTCCCGACCTCCAAGTGCGAGGGTCCGGACATCAAAGGGCGCCAGACCTATAACTGGGGCAGCTCCAGAGCAGGAAGGCAGTTGTATCCTGGAGTCGAGAGACGCCGTGAAGACTCATCCTTGACGGACTACTGGCGCTGCCATAGCCCTGCCTTGTGAACTATCGACCTGCCTGCTGGCGCTGCCGCAACCTTCTGAAACCTCCATCGTCGTCGGGACCTGCTGGCGTGGCCGCGGACCGTTTGTAACCACCACCTTCATCGGGACCTGCTGGCTCCGCCGCGGACCGTCGCTACCTTCAACCATCCCGGGACCTGCTGGCTCCGCCGCGGCCCGATCATCTAGAACGCCGAGCTCGAGGATTGTGAGCTATTTCATCTACCAGATTGGTAACGAGACTGTCCCGCTACCCTTTTCCCAACCAAGAGACTAGAATAGAGGGGACCCCTGAGTCCAGACCTCCTTGTACCATCTCACCGTACTTGAAGAATTGCTTATAAAGTAACGTTGAACCTTATCCTTGTGTGGTGTACATCTGTGGGGGGGAAGTTACTTGTCTGTACGATCGCTGGAGACGGCTCTCCCCGGAGACCTCTCCCCTTGTCCTCGGCCGACCCTCCCGGTCCGTATAACACAACCCCATTACATTTTTTGTTATCCGGTGCCTCCGTGTCCGAGGCTGCCGGAGTGGTCCCTTTAGGTCCTCTTGGTTTCCCCATGGCGGGCGTGCTCATCAGTATGACTCAAGATGACCCACTGCTGGGTTCCTGGGGGCCCCTAGAGGAGAGGTGGGGGCGGTCACCGCCGATCGACGTGGACCCGTTGGACCAAGTGAGGCCTCGGATTGCGATCACCAATATAGCCGGGTCTCCCACAGGGCAATATTATTGTGACGCCTATAAAGTTCCTCAGGATCTGGCGAGTGCAGGATCTCAGCGGAGTACAGCTGGTCTTCTCGGGTGGCTTCGCTCTCCAGGCCAAGACCATCGGTTGCCGGGGTCCCCTCGACGCTGAAAAATCGACTATCAATCTTCCAGGGATGTCTATGGTGTCCGGACACTCCCAGGTTGTCGTGAGGATAGTCTTCTCTTTGAAGGAGGAGACGTGGAGAAGGCATGTGCAGAGCTGGCAGGTTCCTCCGGGCCAAGGGTCTCGGCAGGTCTATCGAGCAGGTTCGGGCGCCATCTTGAGCTCCGCTCCGCACCCTCCGCAACTTCTCTTTTCGACAAGAACAGTCGATTTTCGGGTTTTCACAGGTGCCTCACCGAGTTGGCTTCAACTCGATCTTCGATTCATGGGGATCGGGGCGCCCGAAAACCCTCGGAATTCAGGATAAATGCGGGCTCAGTCTCGGAGCCGAGCTCTCAGGCGACCATCGTCGTCCAAGCCACGCCCCGACAGCGCATGCACTGTTGCTGTGAGATATTCTGTTTACTTACAGGGTCCTAGGGCCTGCCCATTGGTTATTATTGGTTGAATTCCTCCTCTCTCTCCTTTCCTTGTTTCTCTTTGGTGAGCCCATGCCTGCTTCTCTTCCTCTTCATGTGTTTGTCCCTCCTTTGGAGCAGGGCCCAAGTACTACTTCCTTACTCAGTGTCCTTCCACTTTTCACGCCTTTGGAGCTACTTTTTTCTCTGATAGCACTCGTTAAGTGTGCATGTGTTTTCAGGCCATCTTCCCCACATTGATGCTTGCTTTGCCCCTTGTGCTCCCTCCTGGTTTGTTGCTTGTCCTCCCCCCTGCCCTACCTATCACGTTGTTTGCCCCTATGTCCCTTATTCTTGGCTCATCCCTCCCAACCCTCTAGCATTGTTGCTAGCCCCATCTCTCCACTCCGTCGTGCTGCTTGCTGCATCGTCCCTCCCACCCTGCGGTGTTACTTATCACCTTCTACGCTGTTGCTTCCACCGTTTCTTCCACTCAGTCCTGTGTTATTGCATGCCCCACCCCGTCCCTCTAGAAGAAAAAAAAGATAGGACGTGGCCAGCGATGACCCCATGGTAGCGTTTCTTTTCTACCTTTCAAACATGCACAACATGGCTAAAAGACATTGACAATGCCAATAGCTCTCACGTAGGCGAAGTATATTTGGCTTAACTAATGCTTGTGGTTTTGAATCTTTCCTTTATGTTGTACAGCATCTATACATCTGGAAGAAAGCATATCGGCGGAGCACATAGGTGGGTCTCTAAGAGGAGATGTATTGGCTTTGCCAATGCTTGTGCCAGATACACCTGGGCGAGGGATGGCATGCTTTGGCCACGGTGACCCCTGAGTGCTCAAACATGTGGCACCCACGGCCCATAGCGCCTTCAGCTCCCTAACACTGGGGCGAGGGGAGGTGCTGCACGGCTCAGCAGCCACAGGCCCCTGGAAGTCCTGCATGAATATTGTGGGGCCCCGGGCCCCTGGGCTCAGCACCACAGGCCCTTGGAAGTCCTGCATGAATATTATGGGGCCCCGGGCCCCTGGGCTCAGCAGCCACAGACCCCTGGTAGTCCTGCATAAATATTGATGCAGCCCTAGGCGCCGAGGCTCAGCAGCCACAGGTCCCTGGAAGTCCTGCATGAAAATTGATGGGGCCCCGGGGCTCAGCAGCCACAGGCCCCTGGAAGTCCTGCATGAATATTGATGGGGCCCTGGGCCCCGAGGCTTAGCAGCCAAAGGCCCCTGGAAGTCCTGCATGAATATTTGTGGGGCCCCGGGCCCCGAGGCTCAGCAGCCACAGGCCCCTGGAAGTCCTGCATGAATATTGATGGGGCCCCGGGCCCTGAGCTCCGAGGCTCAGCAGCCACAGGCCCATGAAAGTCCTGCATGAATATTGATGGGGCCCCAGGCCCCTGGAAGTCCTGCATGAATATTGATGGGTCCCCGGGACCCTGGGCTCAGCAGCCACAGGCCCTTGGAATTCCTGCATGAATATTGATGGGGCCCGGGCCCCAGGTTCAGCAGCCACAGGCCCCTGGAAGTCCTGCATGAATATTGTGAGGTCCGGGCCTCGAGGCTCAGCTGCCACAGGCCCCTGGAAGTCCTGCATGAATATTGATGGGGCCCCGGACTCAGCAGCCACAGGCCCCTGGAGGTCCTGCATGAATATTGATGGGGGCCCGGGCCCCGAGCTCCGAGGCTCAGCAGCCACAAAGACCTGCGTGAATATTGATGGGGCCCCAGGCCCCTGGAAGTCCTGCATGAATTTTGATGGGGCCACAGGCCCCTGGGCTCAGCAGCCACAGCCCCTGGAAGTCCTGCATTAATTTTGATGGGGCCCCAGGCCCCTGGGCTCAACCGCCACAGGCCCCTGGAAGTCCTCCATGAATATTGATGGGGCCCCGGGCCCCTGGGCTCAGCGGCCACAGGCCCCTGGAAGTCCTGCATGAATATTGATGGGACCCCGGGCCCCTGGACTCAGCAGCCACAGGCCCCTGGAAGTCCTGCATGAATATTGATGGGGCCCCGCGCTCCCAGGCTGAGCAGCAGCGGCTGCTGGGCCTGTTCTGATCTTCACCCCCTCTCCCTCCCTCCCTCCCTCCCCATCACATCTGAGCCCGCAGCCCTTCTCGGAAAAAGAAGCGTGCAGAAAAATCCATGAATCCTCTGGAGGGGAAAGGTCGTTGCTGTGGCAACGGCTGCCTGATTGGCTGAGCGCAGGAGGGCGCTGCTCTCTGTGCCGAGCTGTGATTAATGAGGCTGTCTGGAGCTGAAGGAGCTGAGCTGCAGGGACTGTGAGCGGATCTGAGCTGCAGGGAGCCTGCTGATGTGCAGGGACCACAGGGCCCCTGGAAAGAGAGGAGCTGAGCTGCAGGGACTGTGAGCAGTCTGAGCTACAGGGAGCCTGCTGATGTGCAGGGACCACAGGGCCCCTGAAAGAGAGGAGCTGAGCTGCAGGGAGCACAGGGCCCATAGAAAGAGAGGAGCTGAGCTGCAGGGACTGTGAGCAGATCTGAGCTGCAGGGACCACAGGGCCCCTGGAAAGAGAGGAGCTGAGCTGCAGGGAGCCTGCTGATGTGCAGGGACCACAGGGCCCCTGGAAAGAGAGGAGCTGAGCTGCAGGGAGCCTGCTGATGTGCAGGGACCACAGGGCCCCTGGAAAGAGAGGAGCTGCAGTAACCACAGAGTCGGTGAGCAAAGCTGAGCTGCAGGGGCCACACTGCCTGTGATGAAAGCTGAGCTTCAGGGGCCACAGAGCCTGTGGGCAGATCTAGTCTGCAGGAACCACAGAGCCTGTCAGCAGACCTGAGCTGCAGGAACCACAGAGCCTGCGAGCTGACCTAAGCTGCAGGAACCAGAGAGCCTGCGAGCTGACCTAAGCTGCAGGAACCACAGAGCATGCGATGAAAGCTGAGCTGCAGGAACCACAGAGTCTGTAATGAAAACTGAGCTGCAGGGACCACAGAGCCTGTGATGAAAGCTGAGCTGCAGGGACCACATAGCCTGTCATGAAAGCTGAGCTTCAGGGGCCACAGAGCCTGTGATGAAAGCTGAGCTGCAGGGACCACAGAGCCTGTAATGAAAGCTGAGCTTCAGGGGCCGCAGAGCCTGTAATGAAAGCTGAGCTTCAGGGACCACAGATTGTAATGAAAGCTGAGCTGCAGGGGCCACAGAGCCTGTGAGCAATGCTGAGCTGCAGGGGCCACAGAGTCTGTGAGCAGGCCTGAGCGGCAAGAACCACAGAGTCTGTGAGCAGATCTAGGCTGCAGGAACCATAGAGCCTGTGAGCAGACCTAAGCTGCAGGAACCACAGAGTCTGTGAACAGATCTGAGCTGCAGGAACCCCAAAGCCTGTGAACAGCCCTGAACTGCAGGAATCACAGCTTATCTAAACACCTGTGCTGCAAGAACCACAGAACCCGCAAGCATACCTGAACTGCAGGAACCACAACTTATGCAAACACACCTGTGCTGCAGGAACCACAGAGCCTGTAAACAGACCTGAACTGCAGGAACCACAGAGCATGTAAACAGACCTGAGCTGCAGGGGCCACCGAGCCTATGATGAAAGCTGATCTTCAGGGCCCGCAGAGCCTGCGAGCAGACCTGAGCTGCGGCTAGAGCCATTGAACTCGGCTCTAGCAGCAGTTGTGTCGAGCTCGCTGTGAGCAGCGAGGGGTCGTCTGTTGTGCCATGACCACCCATGCTCTGAACGTGTTTTATTGTGGTTTTGTAGCGTTTACAGGGGTCAGAGACCTTGGGGGATATACATTCTGTAAAGCAAGATATTCATTAAGACAAGTTTAAGAATGGAAATATATATATATATCATTTTAGTTGTACATAATGATTTTATGTGCAGAATATGTTTACACTGTGCTCCGATGCTTTAATGTTCCATCAACTTATGATGTTATATTGAGGGTATAATATTGGTTTGAAAAGCCCAATTCGAGATGAAATAATTCGGTTTACTAAGTGATATATTGGTTTAGACAACAGAAACCAGCGAATATAGTCATAAAGTGCTTGCACTTTACATAGCTGGTGTCTTTTGTTAGTCTTTTAGTGCAGGCTCCTCCTTATTCCATTGCATAGGTATATACCTTGACATTAAGGACATTTATTGGATGGCTTGTTTAACAGCAATAGCTTTTTAAGATTGCTACGTTCTGATATGAATTTTAGAATTTTTTACTTTCACTATATATTATTCTGTTGTTGCATTTATACCATGGGTTGTTTCATCGGTGCTTTAAGTGTATTTACAAATTCCCCTATGATATACATTGATCAATAATTTGTCTGAATTACCCTTTTGCACATTGCATTTTTGTTCCCGCACTTTTTCAAGTCATATTGGCTATTTAATCTCTTAAACTATCTTTTTATTGCACCTGGTGAATTTTAAAACTGTTTTTTATCAGTGATGCATTTGATATTATATGTGATTTAAACAGTCTGTTCTTCACCTTCACTAACGTGGCATTCTACTTTTTAGAACCATTAGTGCGCACTTTTGTATTTATTGTTTCCTATCTTAAGGCGCGTCATGTGATCAAGCTCGCATGTGTGAGCGAAACGTATCATGGCGGGCTCTATGCCCGAATAACAATGGATGAATTCAGTGAAATAAATCCTTGCACTGCTAACTTCAACACTGGAGATGTTTGGATTTTCTTTGGAGGCTGCTAAGAGGTCCGTGCCTGGGGGTTCTGTCGAGGATTTGGCAGGCCAGAACTTTTGTGTATATATATATATATATATTTTTTTTTTCTGCAGACATATGTAAAAGCATTACCTGCATACATTCAGGATACAAGAGACTTCCTGAATCAGATTACAACTTTAGCTTGGAAGTAAACATATCTCTTGATTACAATAGATGTCGTTAGCTTGTATACCAGTATTGCCCATGAAGATGGCTTACGGGCAATACGATATTTTTTTAACACAAGATCTATTAACCCCTTCCAAGCTGATGACGAGCTGGGCTCGTCATGGTGTAGCCTCCTCGTACACTGATGACGAGCCCAGCTCGTCATAAAACAATGTAAAACAACAATCCCCAGCACAGGAGGGGAATTGCCTTAGCAGCCATGGGGTTAATCTATATAAACACACTATTATGTTGGTGGAAATGTGCAGACTATGTTTGATCAATAACCGCTTTATGTTTGGGTAGACACTCACAAACAGCTGCAGGGTCTAGCGATGGGCACCTGCTTCGCCCCCAGCTATGCTAATTTGCATGGGCTGGTGGGAGGAGCGGGTGCTCAAAACCGAATATAGCAGGGAATGGAATGATCACATAGTAAAGTGGATCTGATTCGTTGACGATCTCTTTATACTGTGGGAGGGGCCGAAAGAATCAGCTCAGATGTTTATACAAAACATCAATGTAAACAATCCTAATTTAAAATTCATAGAGCACACTTAGATCTTGAGGTATATGTAACACAGGGAGTAATTCTTACCCGTACATACAGGAAGCCGACTGCAGGCAATACGATCTTGCACGCAGGAAGCTTCCATCCTCCAAGATTGAAAATGAGCATCCCCTATGCAGCACACCTAAGAATGAAGCGAAATTGTAGTGAGCCAGTGGCCCTAGAGGAAGCACAAAATGCCCTCACTAATAGGTTTCTGCAAAGAGGGTATAGGCATGACACATTGAAGCAAGCTAAAAAAGAAGGTGGATACAATTGAGAGAGACACACTGTTAAAACCTGATGTAGAGAAAGTGAAAGAAAAGAAAAAGAACACTGAAAACCAGATCAGGATGATCACTGGATTCAATGCCTGGCAGGCTTAAGGGAGAGATAAGACAAAATCAAGGGTTAGGGAGTGAAGAGGTAGTGCTCATGAGAGTACTATGGTGGATGCACCCTCCTCCATGCAAGGGATTAGAAAACAAAAAGATCCACCTCAAAGAGGTTTACCGTATGTCTAGAAGTGTAAGGCATACACAATGTTTGTTAAAATACCCCTCACACACCAAAGGGGCCCTTGGTGTCATGCTTCATCATCGGGGTCTTCCCGCCCGCTGCGGGACGGGCGTGCTGCGACTGGCGACTACGCTGGTGCACTTTGTTATTTTTAAGTGCTATGTGAGGTGTATCTGTTGTGAGTGAAATGGGTCAGGGGTGAATGAAAAAGTGATGTTAAAAAGTACCTGGCCTTATGGATTAAAAAAACTTTATTTGGTCATAGGCTGGTACTGTTAAAAAGAGTGGGTCGGAGAAATCACGCTAGTAATGTGCTGATTCTCCTGGGGGTGTCAACATGTTTCGAAGCCGGAAATGCTTCTTCGTCAGGACGGAGTAAGATCCCTCAGTCACTCACTATGTTGTCTCAATATGTGAAGAGAAATATACACAAGTGATTTTAAAATACAATACCTGTGTGGTACGGGTATATGCTTTCTAAAGCTTTAGCAGTATTTCTGAGGGGGGCGTGGCTTGGGCGCCGATGGGGATGGCGGCGTGAGCCTGTAGCTCCGAGCCCTATCCCAGTATTTATCCTGTTTAGGTCTCTTGACCGCCGCTTCCAACGCAGGCAAACGGAGGAGAAAACCGGGGGAAGCTGAGGCGGTCCATTCCGGCGCAGTGGTGGACCCGGTGACGAGCAAAAGAGCTAGCTGACGATCGAAGGAGCCGTGACCCGGCTGCAAGATGGCGGCGGCCCAGAACGGAGGAGGAGAGCCGAGAGGAGGGGCGCCTCGGAGATGTGTGGCAGGTCGAGCTTAGCAGCAGGAGGGACAGTGCAGCGGGAGACGGCCACACCGGAGTGCACAGGAAAGGCTCTGGGGACAGCTGGGACCCCGCCGTAGCTCGGGGACACAATGAATGGGGACGGAGCAGTTGCTCCCTAAGATGGCGGCTACGAGGCGAGAGATCTGAGCCCCGATAGCGGAGAGGAGGCTGACTGCTGCCTGCTGAGGCGCTGGGACAGAGGAGGCGCTGTAAAAGGTGGAGGCGGCCGATGGTTGTCTGAACCTCCGATTGAGGGCTGCAAACGGATGATGGTTCCCGGCCGGGATGTTGGAGCAGATTATGCACCACTGAGGTGAGCAGCGAACAGCGGACAGTGGGTGACGCTGAGGGCAGGCAGGAGACGGCGGGCTGCGGGAAGCTGGAGGCCCCCTCCTACTAAGAGCGGCGCTGAGAACCGGGACCAGGTGGGGTTAACTGCGGTGCGGAGCGGCGCTGGGGTGCAGACTGCTCGAACTGCCTGGAGTGGAAAAAGGAGGACACTCGGCGGAACGGGATGGTGGCAGCAGAGAGGCGGCATTGTTGGACCGCACTGGGCTGATTTCGGGTATCAGCGGAAGCTGGGGGACCCGTCCTGCTCACATATTGCAGTTGTCCTCAAGTTAGACTGCAGCAACTCTGACAGGGACCTCTGCCTGTCGCGAACCGGGGGGAGCTCCAGAATATACATAGCTCGAGCGCCATTGGCCCCCACCACGGGAGTGGCAGAGAATTGCCAAGGAGGTCCGAATAGTCACCAGGGCGGAGTGCGCGTAGGGCTGCTTGGTCCATTGGGACGGAAGAGCTGGGACCTGGAGTACTTGCGCCTGAACAAGCCAAGTGCTGAGTAGGCATCTGGATGGGCCCCGGTGATGGAGCACGACACGGCTGAGAGGTGTATAGGGTTGGCACAAGAAGTGGGGTGCTGGAAGTGGAGTGACACCAGAGTTGTTAATCACTTGAAGACCTGAAGGGAGGTACACTGGCTGCGGTTGGCGTGGAGGAGCAGCAGAGTGTCGCGGACAGCTCGAGTGCCTGAGGTGGGACCGGTGAGTGGAGGGGTGGACGAGGGCACTGCATGTAGCTGGCTGAGAAGGTTCCAATCTGGCGTTGCACGGCTGCGAGGAGGATTGTGGACACTTGTGGGGGAGGCGGGGCCCTTGGTGGCCGGGATGGCCACGAATACTCGAGGGATGGAGCAGAAACAGGGACAGGATCCAGCGAAAGAGCTGGAAGTTGATGGTGGCGTTCCGAACGACCCGGAGGGAACGGAATGGGAATTGAGGCTGAACAAACGCCTGGACGGAATACTTGATGCCATAACGGCGACCAAGGAGGCCCTACATCAGGACATTGCTCAGGTCGCGACAGGACTGGGTCTCCTGAGAGCAGACCAAGCTGGCAGACAAGGTGAAGGAGAATGAACTACTGCTGCAGGACCTTAAGCCGGCGGTGGTCACAGCGGAACATAAGCTAAATGATGTGCTAGATTGCCTGGCAATCCTAGAAAAGAGGGCGGAGGATTCCGAAAGTCGTAATCGGAGAAATAACGTGCGAGTGGTAGGCCTGCCCGAAAAGGCGGAAGGGGATGATATGGTCGCCTACATGGAGAACTGGTTCAAGACGGTAGTGGCCCTGGAGGGCATGTCGCCCTTTTTCTCCCTGGAGAGGGCGCATAGGGTTCCGGCCCGGCCCCCCCTGCTGGGTCGCCCGCCTCGGCCGGTGGTGGTAAAGGTGCTACACTTTAAAGACAGAGACCTGTTGATACAGCTGGCACATTCAGTGGGCCCCTTCCAGGTGGAGAATAGTGCAGTCACAATCTTCCCTGACTATACCCAGGAAGTTCAGAAACGCAGGGCCTCATATCTGTGCATGAAAAAGGAACTTAGGGATGAAGGAATACAGTACTCTCTGCTCTTCCCCGCTAAGTTGCGAGTGATTCTGGATGAGAAGACACACTTCTTCCAAAATCCTGAAGAGGTGTGGACTTGGCTTGAATCGTACAGGGCTGGCATGGATCGCAGAGGAAGGGGAGATCGAGGGAAGCAGAAGCCTACCCAGGTGCGGAAATCGCAACGCATCCGCAAGCGCAACAAGACCCAGAAGACGCTGTAGGGAACCCATCTGGTGGCAGAGAAAAGAGGAGCTCTGGTGGCGACAGCAGTGATCACGGGCTCGCAACAGGAGGGGCAGCCGATGGGCTCCGACTCAGAGGAAGGAGAGGAGAAATCTGGGGCGGACCTCTCGGACGCAGACAGTCATGGGGGACCGCTGGTTACTCCCCAAACAGCTGATGGGATTTTTAATGAGTGACACTGCCAGGAGCGGACTATGCCTGGCTGACCCTGACGGTACTGCCGCAACTGGTAAACTGGAAGACTGCTGGTACTGTGGCGAAACATCGCATGGGGTCATGGGCTCGGGGCGGAGGCGAGGCCTGCCTCCTGTCGGCCCTGGACCACCCTCCTTTGGCCCTTAAGGCCATCTGTAGTGGCGACTACAGAATAGTGTTGTGTGTTGTGGTGGAAGTTTGGATGGGGGCTGATACTATGTTATTGGGTCCTGTTCTGGGGGGGTGGGATAGGGGAGTTGTTAGGGGAGTGTTATGTATGGGGGCATGCTGGAATGATGTGGGCAGTCGAGAGCGGTTGTTGGGGCGGATGAGGGACGATCATAATGGGGGTGTTACCTGATCTGAAATGTCTCACATGGAACGTCCGTGGCCTTCGAACTATGTCAAGACGACATAAGGTGCATGCATACTTGGTGAGGCGCGGAATTCAGATAGCGCTGTTGCAGGAAACGCATCTCACTAAACAGGAGTGTACTGCACTGCAGAGGCGGTGGCGGGGCCAAGTGTTTGGCACGGCCTATTCGGCGTATGCAAGAGGGGTGCTGATATGGGTGAGGGCGGGTGTCCCTTTCCAGGCTACGAACCATTTGGCGAATCCGGAAGGTCGATTTGTGGCAGTGGAGGGGAGATTGTTCAGCCGTGATGTGGTTTTATGTAGTGTGTATGCCCCGAACGTGGATCATGCCCGCTTTTTTGATGGACTAACTAGCTCCTTGGCTCACTATTTGGCGGGACCAGTGATATTAGGGGGGACTTCAACTCCATTGTAGATGTCTCATTGGATAGATCACACCCACCATTGACTGATTCCCCAGTGCGCAGGCTGGCTGGACATAGGAAAGATTGGCAAGAACAGTGGAGCCTTCTGGATGTATGGCGTGGACAGCACCCGGACGGCAGGGACTATTCCTTTTTCTCAGCAATACATGATTTACATGTGCGAATAGATTCTATACTGTGTAGTGAATCGATAGCTGCCATGGTGATGCACACTGAATATCTATCTAGGACCATCTCCGATCATAATCCTCTGTTGGCATCTATACAATGGCAGAGGGTGAGATCAGCGGTCCCCACGTGGCGGTTGCAGCCCAACACGTTGGAGGATCAGGTGTTCAGCGATCAGGTTCGAGAGGGCATCGAGCATTACTTTGATGAGAATGGGGGTACGGCTACCTCTAGGTCAGTAGAATGGGATGCATTCAAGGTGGTGGTGAGAGGAATCTGTATCGGTAAATCCATGGGCGAACGAACGGTGGTCCTGGCTGACGTGGACAAGGCAGAGAGTGCCTTGAGGGATCTAGAACAGCAGAGACCAGAGCGACCGGACCTGCATACACGACTGCAGGAGGCGATGGAGCGTGTTGCGGCCGAAACTGAGAGGTTGAGGAGCTATGATTACAGAATATACGCTACCAGGGTACACGCGGAAGGGGACAAGGTAGGCACGTTGCTGGCGAGGCTAGCGAACCCGGAACCGAGGGGGGACCCAATTATGAGCATAGAGGAGGTGACGGGAGAGGTGGTCTTCTCTCAGGGGGCAATCTTATCACGCTTTGCGAGCTACTACACGACTCTGTATAGTAGTCATCTAGATGCGGAGGCCTCTGACATAGAGAACTATCTGATGGGCATTCAACTTCCGGTTCTGGATGAGGATAGCATGGAGGAATTGGGTCGAGGTATAACGATCTCGGTGATTAGAGTAGCCATTAAGCAGATGGCTAGGAACAAGACGCCGGGAGTTGATGGCCTCCCGGTCGAATTTTATGCAAAGTATGTTGATGTATTGGCACCCAAGTTGCTGGAGGTATACTCGGAGGCCTTGGAGTTGGGACATTTGCCTCCATCGATGAGAGAGGCGCTAGTGGTGCCGCAGCTGAAACCTGGGAGGGAGGCTACCGATGTGGCCTCTTCTAGGCCACTGTCTATGTTGACGGTGGATTATAAAATTCTGAGTTGAATTCTGGCCACCAGACTGCTGCCATACATGACCACACTGATTCATACAGAGCAGGCAGGATTCATCCTCACCAGGAATACCTCGGACAACATCCGTCGCCGGCTTCGGGTACTTGAGAGCCGACTGGAGCCGGGAATTATGCCAGCAGTGCTATCTATGGATGTGGAGAAAGCTTTCGATAGCCTAGAGTGGGAATACCTTGATAGGGTACTGGAGAAGTTCGGGCTTGGGGAACAATTTGGGCGCGGGAGGCGCATGGTGGCACTGGCTACGTTGGCGAAATCCAAGCCCGAAGGGGGAATGGTGGTCCCTGATTTCGAACTATATTATTTGGTGGCTCAACTACAAATCTTGACACGTTGCTAAAGAATTTAGGGGGCCGGACCAGGATAGAGGGATAGAGGGACAGGGATCCAGAGACATATCCTATCATACATTATTTTGCAACAGTGATTGGAACTAAGGGATCTCACAAGGGAGGAGAGGACTATAAGGCTATGCTGGTATAGAAGCCTAAAAAGAGCGAAAGCGAAGCGCCTGTACGCGCCGGAGATCCCTTTGGGGATGCTGACGGCGTTGCCACACGGTGGGGATTGGTCTCCGCTATTAGAATGGAAGGACTTGGGCGTTCAGGTGATAGGTGATCTATATGTTGATGGGATGATAGTGCCATTTGGTGTACTCCAAGATCAATTTGGTCTCCCCGACGGGAGTTTTCTGTTGCATGCGGCAGTGACGGCGGCGATACAGAAGCACTGGAAGGCAGGGTTGTCCGAACCTTGTGTAACCATGGCCTGCCAGTATGTAGTAATGGCTGCAGGTACACATAAGGAGGTCACCTGCCTTCACTCTAGGATACTGCATGAGGGGCTGGGACCGCTCACAGTCTTGAAGCAGAAATGGGAGGAAAGTTTTGGAAAGTCCATACCGGACGCGACCTGGGGCCACATACTGCGGAGAATATGGAAAGGGTGTAGACATGCCCGATTTCATCAGGTGCATTTTTTTGTGGTACACAGGGCCTACTTGACCCCAGGGAATATCAGGAGGTTTTTCCGAGTGCAGGATGCGGCCTGCCCCAGATGCTTGACACCGGAGGTGGAGCTGGACCATTTACTGTGTGATTGCCCGAAACTAGGGACGTATTGGTCAGAGGTGGGGGAGCTACTGAACGCAGTCACTGATAGACAAGTGGAGTTCCACATGGCAGCGTGCTTGTTGCTCTGGTTCCCTCATACGGCCAAGACAAAAATCACAAGTAAATTCATCGACTTGGGACTTGTTTTGGCTCAGAGAGAGATCACTTGGCATTGGAAATCGAAAGAGGGCCCATCCATTAGGCGATGGACGAACGAATTGCAGAAATGGGCGAGGTGCGAAAGTGTGGTTAGGCTTCGACAGGCCACTAGAACAGCAAATGAGAAGGGTCTAGAAATGGCAAGGGCCTGGGAAGCAATAGTGCAAGCCTTACAGGACTATTTAATTGTATACGAACCCTAGGGGATGTTTGGGGTAGGAAGTTCCATGGGACGTGGAGGCAAGTACAGTAGGCTCCCTCAGATCGTAACAGATTTTAACTTTGAGAGTATAGATATGGCCCACATCAGCAGCATTTGGGAGGGGCGGGCTTAAGGGGAGGGTTGGGGGGACGCCTGCAGTGGCTAATGGAAATCCAAGCGAGGCTTACACTCAGATATGGGCGAAGGTGGGGGATTCCCATGACGTAGAGTTTCAATGGAATGGTGGGACAGATTGACTGTCTTAGGCTGGGAGATTTAGATGTTGGGGCGCTATGAAAGATGATTGAAGGTGGTTGAGTCGCGCTTATACTATGAGCGGGCGCAAACGGAGTACACTGCATTTGGCGGATCGTATTTAGGGGGGAGTTGGGTGTTGTGGAAGGGGGAACAAAAAATAGAAAAGCAGAAGACAAATTGTGCTGTAGACCTGTTGCCTCGCTGACAGAGGGTTTGGTGTTGGAAGGGATTTTTTCTTTTTTGTGTCCTTATCTGTTTTCTCCGACAGGTCTGTCACTAACGCCGCCCTGCCTCCGGAATGTGGGCTGAATGGCTGTGTACAATTGTACTACTGGAAGGGGACTTATGATGATCAGAAATTGGAAGGTTGACATGAATCATTGTTTTATTTACGCATCTGCAATAAAAATTCTTTAAAATTAAACATTAAAAAAAAATCAGTATTTCTGAGACTAAGCTAGAAACGTAAGGAGTCAATGCTCCATGAGCCTCCGGGTTGAGAGGTAAAATGAAACTTTCCTATGAAGTCGTGCTGTCATTGCTTCCTCTCACACCACGGAACCGCGGGCGGGAAGACCCGATGATGAAGCATGACACCAAGGGCCCTTTTGGTGTGTGGGAGGTATATTAACAAACATTGTGTATGCCTTACACTTCTAGACATACAGTAAACCTGTTAAAATTATTCAATGAAGTATGGAAGTTGAATTTAATGCAGCACGGGAATACAGGTCCAAACAGTGCAGTGGCAAGACTTCAACTGTCTACATTAACACTATGCTAATCCTAACTAACTCCACTGGAATGTGGCACTTATTTAAGAAATAACATGTCTCATGCCATGGCTCACGCAGGAGCTCATGCAGATGCATGCGAACAGGTCTGATACTTAAAGGAAAACACACCATAAATAAATGAGAATGTAACACATCTCCCTATAAAAAAAACAAGAGAAAGCAAGATATACAGATAAAAAAATGTATAATGTTATAAATAAACGTAAACAGGTGTGAGTTACATATCAAAGGTTCAAAAGATACTTTATTCGGTTTAAATCACAAAAACCATAAAAGTGTACAAGCATTAAAGGTCCACAAGTCACCAGGCTGCATGATAAATGATAAAATACAACCTAAGTACAAAACAGGGGATACCCCCTAAGATATGCAGTACATGGTGGCAAGAGTTTAAAAACAACAGCATAAACATTGATAGCCTGATTGGGGAATTCATACAGTAGTTGACATTTATGGAGAGTCCACTAGGACCAAGCGATCTTTTTGCCAAGTCTCACTGCTATGGTTAAAAATGTTGCCACGTTATAGATAACCCATATTTCTGTCAAAAGTTGATGGTACAACAATGCTGGCTTCACTTGCCTAAAACCTTTTCCTTTTAACAATGGTATAATAAATTTTGATCTAATACCCTTAAAGGGATCACAAAAAAACAAAAAGTGAGCAGTGTCCATGATTGAACAGCCATCGCATTTGCATAGAACTAAGTCCGTGCTCCTGGTCCAGACCGGGCGGCCAGAAATTAAAAGGTGAATTTTGTTCAATCGGAACCTCGTTAGCAGGTACCTATGATTGGCATCGTTCACAACTTTGAGGTACAGTTCCGGTTCGGGGCCAAAGGAAACAATCAGCTGGTGGGTCCTGACAGAGGGCTTTAGCAGCTCCCTGCCCTCTCTGTCCATTCCTCTGTTCAGCAAAAAAGTATTCTTGACCCATTTCAAATCCCCTTTCACCAAACTAAAGGGTTTATCGAACAATTCGGGCCGTCCCAGCTTTTCACACATTTGTTGCACATATTTCAACCAGGGGATCTTTTCCCAGTGATCCAGCAATAAACAATCTTTTAGAATTTCATGGTTCACCTCAAGCTCTGGGTTTAGCCAGACTGCCAGCCATTTTAATAGGGGGGCCATGGCAATTTTATCCTCCAAGTAACCCACGCCACATTCCTGGTGAACTATGAAGCTTGCAGTGGATCTTGGGAGGGAAAGAAGTGTTTTTAAAAAATTGTCCTCTGTGACCTGAAGCGATGTGACTGGCCTAAAGCCCCACAGATCGGCCCTGTACATGGCGATGGCGGTACATTTGGCAGCGTATACTTTTAGTACTGCCTCGATGGGCTTCACCCCTAGTTTACGGGAGAAGCTCAGCACCGCCGAAATCGAGCGTGCCAGAGCTGTTTTTTTCTCCACCATTTGAGGATGCCACGTGGAGCCTTCATCAAAAACTACCCCCAAATAGGGAAATCTGGAAACTCGTGACAACTTGTGTCTATTACAGAATAATGACATCACATTTTTTTTGGTCTTTGCTTTGTGGCCCACTACCATAACATGGGACTTGCCAAAATTAACGCTTAAATCAAGATTATCCATAAAAGCATAAAAAGAGTTCAACAGGCATTGGAGTCCTACTGCAGTTCTAGCTAGGAGGGCAGCGTCATCCGCATACAGTAAGGCCGGCAGTAAATATTTCCCAGCCTTCGGGATATCCTTACAAGCTACACCCAAAACTTTACCTAGGTCATTGATATATAATGTAAAAAGCAGGGGAGCAAGAATGCACCCCTGCCTCACGCCATTAATAATACTAATTTTTTCCGTGCAGTTCCCCTTTCTATCGTAACGGACCGTTGCTGTAAGGTCCCTATGGAGGTCTGCTAGGAAATATACTATGTTAGGGTCTATTCCGATGTTGAGGAGCTAACCCCACAATTTGGATCTGTTTACTCGGTCGAATGCCGAGGACAGATCCATAAAAGCAATAAACAATGACCCTTGCTTAGCTAAGGTGTACTTCCCGATAAGCAACTGTAAGTTTAGGCTTTGGTCAATAGTACTGCGCCCCTTTCGAAATCCGTACTGTAAAGGGGAAAGTGTATTGGTCTCCTCTAACCAAGTAGTCAATTTGCCTAAAACCACTCTCCCTAAAACCTTGACTGCAGAGTCGATGAGGGATATGGGTCGGTAATTGCCAGGATCCCCCCGGTCCCCTTTTTAGGGCGAGCAGACCTAAAAGCAGGCGGAGCCTGCTTTGTCTGCGAAGACAACTGTTGTTGGCGTGTTAGAAGGAATCTGAGACGGAGCTCACGCACGAGCGTCGCTGTCTCAGATTCCTCCGCGAGGGCGCGCACGGCACCACACACGCATGCGCATACACACGCACACACTCACCCCCCTCCCCCCTCAGGCATACACACAGGCAGGCACGCGCACACACACACACACGCACCCCCCTCCCCCACCACCACCACCACTCCTCACGGGGCTCACACGCACACACACGCACGCGCGCGCACACACACATATACACATATCCCCCCTCCACTCACCGTGCTCGAGTCGCCTCGCTGAGCTCCTTTTCTCCAAACGCGGGGCACTTCTGTGGATCTTCACGCTACCTCGGCGCTCTCCCTCCATGATGGGAGCCCGTATCAACGCGCAACACCGGCCTCTTCCGGCCGCGTCACAGGCCCCGCCCATGTCACGGGCAAGGATGCCTGACTTCCTGGTTTTTATACAGTGCGCTTCACAGCAGTGCTGTGAGGTGGCTCCTATCAGCATTATGTAATCACGGCTGCCATTTTGTAATGAGCCGACTGATCACAATTTAAACACACCTCACTAAATCTTTATATGTGAAAGAATACGTAGCTATCAAAATTAAGTGGAAAAAATATAGTCATAAAAAATGCTTGTTAGATATTTCACCCCTTAAACAGAGTACAAAAATGCAAATCAGTGTATTTTTATTTTTCCTTATCCAAGAATTTACAGCGCACCATTGAAGCGGTTTTGATAGAGATTGTAGAAGTTTACATGGACCGAAATGTGAGTGTAGAAATGTGCCTATGCGACCCCAAAACACCCTGAGCCAGCAACCCTTTAGGAGCTTATCCTTGCACCCCCCCTCCCGCTCATCCCTGCACCCCGGCCCCCCATTACTCCCCTACCCCATAAAGCTCCTCTCTCCAAGGACTGTCCATGTTCCGTGTAACCCCGCCCTTGGGACATGCTCGCCTTTAAAGGCACAGAGGGCGCTGCGACCACCTCCGGGGTACCAGAGGGCGGGTCCCGGGGCGCAGCATGTGTTTAAAGCCCCTTGTACCTGCGCCCGTTAATAATGTCCGTGTCCATGTCTTTTTGGTTCTCCTTTGAAAGGGAATCAGTTTCTCTAGGCCAGCCAGATCCACCCCAACGGAAAGGGCTATTATTACATAGGAGCCTTACGAACGTTTTCAAGGAGCTACGTCCTGCGGCGCCTCCTGTGGTGCCCTGCGGTCGGCTCAGTGTAAACCTCTTGTTGTGACTCGTGTTTTCATGCTGACACTTTTTCATCCGAAACATTGCTGTCCAGGAACTGATTTTTCCAAGTTCCATCACCGCAGTCATATCCGGGTAAGAAAAGGTTATTTGAGTACAGTAAATAACCCTTTTTCCAACCCAAATTATCATTTTGGTGGACTTGTGAATATTGCCCATCATTTTCTGAATCATAATTGGAACAAATATAAAGGGAGTGTGGCTGGGACGGGCTTTTTTACACTTTTAATCTTGTTTTTCTTTTTTTCCCCTGTAAATCTAGCTGTTTTATTGCTCCGTAATCGGGGGTGCTGTCATTAAAAAATAAGGGCTCGGAGAACCTTCGAGCCGCTTAACTCCTACGTTTGCTCCCGTCTTCAAGATGCTTGCGCGTGTTTCTGTGTTTGTGTGTGCGCGCTCTCTGTAGTGCCACCTGTGATTCGGCGAACTGCCTTTCTCTCTACCGAAGTATTGGTATTAAATTACCTCTTCACCTCCCATAGCATGACCCTCACCAGGTTACAAACTTCACCTTTGAGAAGATACCAGTGTAAAACCATGAACATAATCCTGTTCATCAGAGGATGAGCCGTATTCAATATTTAAGAAAATGTACAAAGAAGCCGCAGTGATTAAATCGAGAGCGGGAGCCGTGAAACAACATATTCGGTTTAGAAAAGGTTATTTGAGTACAGTAAACCTCTGACAGGTAGCTAACTATTATAGAGAGGGACCGCGCAGAGATGCCGAACAACTGCGCCACTGCCCCTCTGATTCTGTATGAGGGCCTGCTAGCGTCAAAAACCAAACCTCATATTGATTTAAAGATCAAACAACTTTATATATGTTTTTGTACTGTTGCTTGTGCATTTTTCAGCATTGTGTTTTGTATTCCGGGCTTTGTGCTTTAATCATGCGCTTTTGCAAAGAACTAAGCCGCAAGCCACTGGCACCCCTTCTCTGCTTTGGAATCCGTGCGGCTAACTTTAAGGGTCCCTGTTGTAATGTAAAAAAAAAAGAAAAACAAGCATTTGCAATGCAATAGGTCTCGCATTTACGCGGGTTTGAGCTATTGACATTGCAAATCACAATGCCTTTTTTATATTTGTATTCGTTTTAAAAACATAAATTAAAGGCATTGTCATTTACAATGCCAATAGCTTTAACTCGTGTAACTGCGAGACCTATTGCATTGCAAATGCTTGTTTATAAATGGGTACAATGACCGACTGTGTCCATGACTCAGGAATGCCTGTCTTAGAAACTCTATTAAAAACATTGGCTAAAACTTTGGACCAAAATAAAATATCAACTTTAAAAAAATCAGAGGGAACGCCATCTGGACCAGGAGCTTTATTACTGGTCATCATCATACCAATGGCCCCTGCCACCTCCTCCTCATTCACAGTTAAGGTATAAGGCGATTGAAGGGAGGCGGTCATACCTTCTGCCGCCAGGGTCTCTTCTTCATAAACAGAACTAAAGTGCATGTGCCATCGCTCTTCTTGGATTCCACAGTCCAATTCATTATTACTGGAATCCGAGAAGTAAGGTTGGTTAACCACCGCCCAAAACTTTGCGCTGCTTTTTAAGACATCTATTGAGGTCAGATCAGCCCAGGCGTCCTCTCTAATTTCACGCCGCCTTCTTTCAATTGAGGTCTTGTATTCTTTCCTGAGGATGGCCACGAGCCGTCTGTCTACTGGGTCGGACTTAAGTGCAACCTTAAGTTTATGGTTGGCCGCTGAACAATTTTTGTCAAACCAGCCTTCCTTCCCATGTGTTCTGCCTTTACCCTGACGAGTCAGGTTGGAGAGAATGTCGAGGCAAACCTTTTTATACGCCTCCATTACTTCACCGTCCCCAGCCCGATCATCCATGCACAACATTAACTCATCCCTGCTACTAAGACAGAGGTTACAAAAAAACTCTTCTGGGATTAGCTTGCACCATTTGATTCTGCGCGCTTGGTCTGTCAACCGCATATCATGTTTATCTACCAGGTTGGTGCAGCTATCCTTGATAACAAATATGTTCTTTGCTTTTAAAACCACAGGGTTATGATCACTAAAGTGGGACCTTAGAACTGAATAGCTACTAATTTGGACTCCACTGGTACTACTGAGGAATATATAATCAATCACGGAGCCACTGCCATGACCTATAAAGGTGGGGATATCCCCCTCACACCCATTTGGCAAAATAAACCCATTTTCGGCCAACATTATTTCCAAGACGTGTTACGTCCAATACGTGTTACTCACGTCAGAGCATTGTATCGTCGCCGGGGACTTTAATGTCCATATGGACGTTGAAATGGATGCCGACAAGATTAAAATGCTGGATGTTACAGCCCCTCTGGGCCTGGTACCCTATCACGTTGGACCGACCCATGAGAAGGGACACACCCTGGATCTGACTTTCTCTACGACCCCCATAGAGATGCTTGCTCCCATCCAGGTGCTTTGGTCTGATCACAGGCTGGTGAAATTTTATCTCTCGGAAGTCAGGAAGCCTTCCGGTGCCCCCCGGCAAGCGTCCCAGGGATTCAGGGCACTCCACCGGGTCACTCCGGAACTGCTGGCACAGTCTTGTGCGGACCATCCTTGTGCTTTGACTGGGGATTTAGATGAGGATGCTGAGCGACTGCAGGCCTGGCTCTTAGAGAGGCTAAATGATCTTGCTCCTCTGAGACCCCCACGCAAACCTGACAAAGGTGCATCCGCCCCTTGGTTTACGGAAGCATTGGCGGCTTCACGTCGGCAATGCAAGGTAGCGGAAAGAGCATGGCGCGTGAAATACGACTCGACAGCGAAACTCGCCTACAGGTCCTTGGCGAAAGCTTATCATCGGGATATCCTCTCGGAGAAGAAGGCTTATTTCGCAAGAAAAATTGAAGCTGCCTCCAATTCCTGTAAGGAGCTTTTCGCCATTGTGCGGGAGTTTACAACTTCATGCGCTGCACCGACTCAGACCCCCCCTCCTGCGCCTTGGGTCAGGGCGATCGCGGACTTTTTTACCTCTAAGATCCAATTGATCCAGGACTCTTTCCCTGTGCAGGAGCCTGAGACGCCCGGCCGGGCGGAGAATGCCGCTGTTACCCTGCCCAGTGCAGGTGTGGCCTTGGCAGTCTTTCCTCCTCTCTCTATGACCGCCTCATTTGATCTGATGGCTTGTCTTAAATCAGGTTCCCCTCGGGATGCCTGCCCCGCAAAGTTTCTGGCAAAAATGGCAGCTACCATTAATCCATATGTGAACCCCCTGTTGAATTGTTCTCTTGCACAGGGTGTGGTTCCCCAGTCCTGGAAGCAGGCGATGATTATCCCCTTGCTCAAAAAGCCCGGTTTGGACGCGGAGGTGCTGGCGAATTATAGGCCTATCTCGCTCCTGCCTGCTTTCGCGAAGGTCATAGAAAAGCATGTGCACAAGGTGCTTGCCGATTACCTGGAGTCCCACGACCTACTGCACCCCACCCAATCGGCTTTCCGCACCAATCTTAGTACCGAAACAGCTCTCCTGGAAGTCTCGGAGGCGATTAAGGAGGTGCTGGATTCGGGTGGCAGGGAGATGCTGGTGATGTTAGATCTGTCGGCGGCCTTCGACACCGTCCCCATGAGGGTCTTCTTGCAAGACTCTCAGAGATTGGTCTCCGGGGGACGGTGCTCCAGTGGTTTCGTTCGTTCCTGGCAGGCCGTCGACAAACGGTCTGGGCTTCTGCTTGCTCCGCCGAGATGTCGCCATTGGGTGTCGGAGTTCCTCAGGGCTCAGTATTGAGCCCAACTCTATTTAACATCTTCATGACCCCTCTGGCGGCTCTGGCGGAGTCTTTCGGGGCTCAGATCGTTTCCTACGCCGATGACACCCAGCTCCTCTTCACCTGTGAGAGGGGTGCGGATTTCGATGGAGGTAGGATCCAGGGTTGCCTTGAGGCTGTGTTTCAGTGGTTCCAACATAACAGCCTCAAGTGCAACTCGGATAAATCCGAGGTCCTCTTCTTCGGGTGCAGTTCGGACCCGGACTGGAAAGTGTGGTGGCCTGAGAACATGTTTCCACCAGCAAGTTCGTCCCAGGTGGCAAAAAACCTTGGGATTAAGATAAACAATGGCCTCACACTGCGTTCACAGGTAATTGGTCTCACTGGCACCTGCTTTGGCCTGCTCCGGATGCTGCGTAAGTTTCTCCCCCTGTTATCGGAGGAACACAGGAAGATCACAGTGCAGGCGATCATTGGCTCGAGAATTGACTACTCTAACATTCTTTATCTCGGCCTGCCAGAATACCTGCTTCAACGGTTACAGGTGGTCCAGAATTCGGCAGCACGGGCCATCTTTGGACTATCTCGCCGTGCTAGAGCCTCGGGCCTCCTGGAGGCACTGCACTGGCTTCCTGTCCGGAAGCGGATTATTTTTAAGACCCTGACTCTGGCACATAAAGCTTTGCACGCCTCCGGAGCGAAATACCTCCAAAAACGGCTGACCTTTTACCATCCAGCCAGGTCGCTGAGGTCAGAATCCTTGTTTCTTGCTGCGGTGCCTCGTTTGAGGAGAGCACGTATTGGAGGCCGCTCTTTTAGATTATTGGCGCCCCAGTTGTGGAATAAGCTGCCAGTGGCCCTGCGCAGCACCCCAAACTTGTTGGCTTTTAGGAAGGGGCTCAAAACCTGGCTTTTTACCTCTTAGTTTTTTTCTGGGCTTTTCTGGTTTCCATCTCTCTGTCCTTTATTTGTTTTTTCCTGTTATGTTATGAGATTGGTGTGCAATTCAAAGCGTCGGGACACTCTTTCGAGTAGCCGTATGCTATATAAAACCCGGTATAACATAACATAACATAACATAACAAGAAGATACCCTGCTCTGAATGTTCAAAGTGGGTATTTTCTTCGTCCGGGGTACCAAATAACACATTGGGGGGGCATTTATCCTGACAACCGTGAATTTTAAAGTTACATATCATCTGTAAACCTTGTAGGAGCTTTAATGATTCTTTTAGAAACCTTAACTCTATGTGCAATGGAATCACTTAGCCCATTTTGTACATATCTTCCTACCACATTCCTATCAGAATCATAAGGTAGATGATATTTTGCTAATCTACAAAAATTCCATATTCTACCATCTTGTGTCATGGCACTGTTAGCAAACACTTTTTTTAATTGTATAGGCTCACTGTATTTATCAAAACCCTTTCTCATTAAACCTGGTGTTAGAACTCTAACCCAATCTCCTATATGGAATATTTGTGTCTTGACTTTCCATTTATTGTCATACCACCTCTTAGTTTTGAGTTGTTTGTTCTCCACACGTTTAGCAACATCATCAACACAAACTCTATCACCTGTGAAGTGAGAAGATTTTACCTTTAGCCACCATGGTAAAACTTTAGATGCAGGGTTTCTTCCCTTAAATAACTTAAAAGGACTTACTTGAGTAGTTGAATGTGGCGTAATTCGATAATTCCATAACCGTTCTCTCAAAGCACTTACCCAACTCACACCGTACTTAACCGAATCCACAATGAAGTTTTTAAGAACACGATTGAACCTTTCCGCCTGTCCATTTTCGTGAGGTTCATAAACAGATGTAAGCATGTGGACAATATTACATTCTTTAAGAAATTTTTTCTTCTCTAATGAAGTCAACTGCACTCCATTATCAGTTACTAAACACAATGGACAACCTTCTTTTGAAAAAATGTCTTTGAAAAAGTTTATGACAGCCTCAGTAGTAGCTTTAGAAACAAACTTAACTTCAGGCCACTTAGAGTGGTAATCGATGACAACTAAAGCGTAGCGTGATGCTTCAGGCAACATGTGAAAAGGACCTGATATGTCAAACGCTATCTTCTCCCAGGGTTGAGATGGCCACTTCACTACTTTCAAAGGTGGAGTGTGAACCTTAAGCATTCTCTCACTCGAATAACACTCTGTGCATTCCCTAACAATTTTATCAATGAACCTATCAACACCTGGCCACCAAAAATAATCTCTCACCAATCTTTTCATTGAAGAAATTCCGGGATGAGTCTTGTGTGCAATATTCAAGATAACCTCATACATGCCCTCAGGAGGGATACATTTCCCAGACTTGAAGATAAATCCAGTATCCAACTCTAAATCCTCTTGCATCGATGACAACTAAAGCGTAGCGTGATGCTTCAGGCAACATGTGAAAAGGACCTGATATGTCAAACGCTATCTTCTCCCAGGGTTGAGATGGCCACTTCACTACTTTCAAAGGTGGAGTGTGAACCTTAAGCATTCTCTCACTCGAATAACACTCTGTGCATTCCCTAACAATTTTATCAATGAACCTATCAACACCTGGCCACCAAAAATAATCTCTCACCAATCTTTTCATTGAAGAAATTCTGGGATGAGTCTTGTGTGCAATATTCAAGATAACCTCATACATGACCTCAGGAGAGATACATTTCCCAGACTTGAAGATAAATCCACTATCCAACTCTAAATCCTTTTGCACATTGTAAAATGGTAACATTTCAGGCTTTACTCTATCCTTCCTAGGCCAACCTTTTTCAACAAATTCCCTTACTCCTCTCCAGCAATCATCTTTCTACACACATTCTTCCCAAACAGATTCAGAGATTTCTTGAAATTTTTCATTAACAACATCTCGAACAGTTAAAACAAATTCCAATTCACTCACTGCGCTGACTTCATCCTGTTTACAAGGTAACCGCGATAAACAATCCGCTGTGACATTTTTTTTTCCAGGTACATATATTGTAACAAAATTATACTCTTGTAATTTAGATGTCAACCTGGCAATTCTAGCTGTAGAATTCCATCCCCCACCTACAGACAAAATGTTTACCAAAGGTTTATGGTCGGTCCTAAGCGTAAACTTGGAACCCCACACATTCAACCTAAAATGCTCTATCGCCCAAACACAGGCGAGTAGTTCTCTTTCGATGACAGCGTATCTGCGCTCGCATTCACTGAGAGTCCTCGAAGCAAAAGCGACGTTCCACTCGTCATCCCCTTCTCTTTGGGAAAGAACACTTCCCAACCCATAAAGACTAGCATCAACAGTTATTATACATTCCTTGTTCATGCGAAATGGCTTAAGTGTGGGAGCATTTATGATGTCATGTTTGATTTCTTCAAAGGCACGTTGTTGCACCTTAATCACAAATTTGCTGTAATATTCACATAGACATGCAAATGATAGTAACTGGTCTTTATTTTCAGGTGCTGGAGCCTTGATAATAGCCTCAACATTCGATTTTTTAGGAATAACACCATAACCAGAAAGAGTATGTCCCAGATACTCTACTGATTTTTTAAAGAGATTACACTTGTGTGCTTTCAGAGTTAACCCACTTTGTTCTAATCTTGTACACACCATGTGTAAATGTTGCTCATGCTCTATAATATTTTTTAAAAACACTAAAATGTCATCCTGGAAACATTTTACAAAACTATCAACATCTCTGAAAATTTGGAACATAATTCTCTGGAATACAGAGGCAGCGGAAGCGAGTCCAAATGGCATACGTTTATATTGGAACAACCCCTGTGGCGTTATAAACGCTGTAAGCTTCTTGGAATCTTCTGTCAACATGATCTGATGATATGCAGACCGAAGATCCAGAGTTGAGAAAATGTGTGCACCATCAAATAAAGAGATTAACTCATTGATAATCGGTAAAGGATGACAATCAATAACAATATTTGAATTCAAAGCTCTTAAATCAACACACACTCTCAACTTCTGATCAGGTTTTCTCACCAAAACTATGGGAGAAACCCATTCTGAGGACTTAATTGGCTCTATGATATCATCTTTTAAAAGTTAATCTAACATGCTTTTAAGTTCCTCTCTAATGTTGATGGGGACACCTCTAAGTTTTTGCAATACAGGTGTGTGATTACTTCTTAAAACAATCCTGTGTGAGAAATGTTTTTGTCTGCCTAACTTATCACTAAATACTCCTTTAAAATGATTAATAAGATTAAATGCTTTTTCAGAATTGGTTGAGTTACATTCAGCAATATTTCCAACCAACGATGTTGTCTCCATTAAGCTGTCATCACAAAAAGAAACTTGTTCCTTTGACAAGGATTCAGCATAATGCCCAATTTCCATTGGTCTAACCATCCCAAAACATTCACTCCTTTCTGTGAAATATATAATTTTGTGTTTGTTTTCCTGTGTTTGAAATGCAAAATTATGTGCAAAAAACCAATGAAATTAATCTTATTACCACTAAAACTTTTAGCATCAATATCGGGTTGTTTGAGATCCACCATAGAAAGACTATTAGATAATGTTACATTAAAATAATCGAGTGAAATGATGGTCCATGGTGAACCTGAATCTACCATCAAACATAAATCAATTTCAAGCACTTTGAAAATACATTTTGGGATTTAAGAATAAGATTAGCATGGTCATCTGTAATTGATACCACAAAACCTTCCCCCTCCCCAACATCAACATTAGAAATAGTAATTACATTTTCTTCAGACATGGATGCGACTGCGCCTCTATTTTGTGAAAAAGAACGTCTATCCCTACACATGTTGCTAAAGTGTCCAATTCTATTGCAATTTTTGCACTCTTTTTTTAGTGCAGGACAACCAGGAAAAGAAGCATAGTGCGACCTATTACCACATCTGAAACACATAGATTGGAAAGTAGATCCTTGTTGTTGAAAATATCTTGGTCCATTAAAATTAGATTTTGATATGTAACTTGTTGAATTTTTTTTGCATCAAACTTGTTCTTTAACACACAAACTTCCTCTCCCTGAGGTTTTTTAATTGTATCCTTTCTGACAGTGTCCATCCACAAATCTGATTGCTCCTGAGCCTTAGAGGTAGCAATAGTCTCACTAAGGTTTGGGTTTCCCATGACCCATAATTTATCCTAAATTGTTTTGCACTTTACATGGACAATGATCTGATCTCGTATCATTTCATCAGAAATAGTTCCAAAGTTGCAGTGGATACTAAGGGATCTGAGTGAAGTTAAAAAATCATCAAACAATTCATCCTCCTTTTGTTTCCTCGTATAAAACTTGAAGCGATTTAAAGCAATGCTAACATTGGGTTTGAATCTTTTTTCAAGTCTCGCTAATGCTTCTGAGTAAACATTCAAAGAATCACCACTACCATCAACAGGTGTCACAATTTGTGGTAGTGATCTGAAAATGACCTGGCCTTCGGATCCCAAGCAATGAAGCAAAATGCTTTTTTTTCTTTCAGAACCCATTCTCTCTCCATCAATTGCTTTCATGTAAGTAAGGAATTCCTCCTTCCATCTGGACCAAGGCATGGGTGGATCACCCTTGAGTTGAAGGAACTTAGCTGGTGGGTCAAATTGCATTTTACTTTGTGAGACTTAACACTAAGAAGTGAAAATAATGTTTATTCTTTTCTTTTATATTTGAAAACTTGAATAGTCTTGTAAATCTTGTAAAAAACAAAATACTAGAAAATCACTTTGTAATTTGAAACGTGCACAAGAAGAGTTTGACACTGTGAATGAAAACAAAATTGTTCCCAAAAACGTAGATACAATAGTAAGAATAATAAAATTATAATATTAATGCCATTTGTAGTAACATTTGTGAAGAAATAAGTTGTTTAGCACTTACTGACACAGAAAGTTCTTATCCGATTTCTCGGAACGAAAACAGTAACATCCAGTGTCAAGGAAACAAACAAAATGGCTGACAACGTGAGCGCGTGACATAGGACGTAGCGTATCTACATGGATGACTTCGTAGAGGTAATACTACGTCAAGACGCTTCAAACGATCGGAAGAAAGAACGCCACAACACTCCGGTATGATGTTCCTTTTAAAGGAAAACGAAATGTAGAACGGATGTTAAAAATGAAAAAATGTGGCTTTTAATGGACGCATCATAATGCGAAAGCGAGAGAAAAAAAATACAACAAGATTCTGGGTCTTTGCAGTTAAAAACTAAATAGGATATTTCTCACAATTTTCTTCCTAAACATGAAAATACTGCCGCGGGTGCGATCAGGGCACAAGAAATAACAACAGCCGCTGGTACGATCAAAAGTACATTGAAATAGATAAATATAACATACCAGGAAATCTTCAAAATTTCTTGAAAATGTAGGTTTCCTTTTTCAAATACCACTCTTACTCCGTGCTGCAGAGTGGTCTAAATCGTCGCCAATTTTATTAAAATTATTCAATGAAGCATGAAGTATGGAAGTTGAATTTAATGCAGCACGGGAATACAGGTCCAAACAGTGCAGTGGCAAAACTTCAACTGTCTACATTAACACTATGCTAATCCTAACTAACTCCACTGGAATGTGGCACTTATTTAAGAAATAACATGTCTCATGCCATGGCTCACGCAGGAGCTCATGCAGATGCATGCGAACAGGTCTGATACTTAAAGGAAAACACACCATAAATAAATGAGAATGTAACAAAACCTCTTTGAGGTGGATCTTAAGTGAGAGATAACCTGTGTAGGCATTGGTATCTAGTTAAGCAGGATCCGATATTGCAAGGGATGGTGTCACGAAGACCTATGGTGACATTCAATAAAGCCAAGTCTATGAGGAACGGCCTGTTTAATACCAATCCGGAAGCCCAAAGAGGGGGAGGGTGTCTTAAAGCGAGCCCCGGCTTCCACAGATGCTTTAAACGTAAGGCATGTACATTTGGTAAAAAATTAGCAACAAGTCATATCACCACTGATAAGTAGTCCGTTTAAAATAAGATGTCCTCTCAATTGCAAAAGTGATTTTGTGGTTTATTAGGTCTCGCGTGGCGTACTACGCACATGCGCAGTCGAGCTCGCGAGATTTTATGTTTTAGGGTGAGTTTCTCTAGCAAGGGTTAAGCCCCACCCCTCTTCTCCATTGGCTGGCCTCCTAAACGGTGGCCAGCCATTGGAGAAGAGGTCACCATGACGTATTTCTTTCTCTTTAAGCCCCGTCCTTTTCAGACTGGCTGACTTGACTTCCTACTGGAGTAAAAGCTTTCTTATCTTCTTTATGGGGCCAACAGATGGCCCCATAAAGAAGATAAGAAAGCTTTTACGCCAGCAGGAAGTCAAGAGAGAAAACTGTGTACGTCATGGCGTCTGTGGTACTTGTTTCACATCCCAGCCTTGTTTCCCTCCATATTGGGTTGTCATGGGGGGGGGGGTGGGGGGTGGGTGAGAGCTCAGGCAAACACGATGGGCCAGGACGTGGGCTCTTTTCGACCTGAAGCCAGTGCTGCCTCTGGTGTGTGGGGCTTGGTGCTTCCTCCGGTGGACCCCCGCCCTCGCCGCCGGATTTGATTGCCGGCCCACTGGGCTCTGCTGGGCAGCTGGTTTCGGGTTTCATGTGCTTGTGTTTACAAACCTGGCGGCCGAGCAGCTGCAGTTTCACAACAATAGCTCTCACTGCGCAGGAGCCCAACGACCATCAGAGGTGGCACCCAGCGAACAGAGAGGAGGGCACCTCAGCAGCGACTGTCCCCAGCAGAGCGGGAGAGAGACGAGGAGGGGCACGGACACTGCGGGCACCGTCCTCTCTGCTGACACAGTCACCGGACGGGGGGCAGAAGCCGACCAGTGCCCGCAAAGAGATGGGCTCCATGATCGGCAGCGTGGCCCGAGGGAAAGAGGAGGCAGAGCCCCCGGTGCTCTTCTACCCGCAGCTGGGGGACTGCGGGGAGCCCGAGATCTCCGCCTTCTACTGCTCCGTGTGCCTGGAGGTGCTGTGCCGCTGCGGACACGTGCGAGTAACTCCTGCCCTGGTGCCCCACGTGTCCTCGTGGCCTCTCTGTGCCACCTCACGCATTCGAGCCCACACCTGCCTCTGCACCCACAGTGCGACAGCTGACCACATAGAAAAGCTGGTACGCGTTCTGTATCACTCAGTTTTCCACAGCCCTCAATGCTTACTGATTACAACATCTGTCGTTCTCCCTAATCGTATTTCCTACAGTGCTTTTCTGCATTTGACCCCTTACTTTGTCTTGTTTTGAGTGCCTCTCTGATTGTAGCGATTGTTTTTTGCCCCTTCTCCACTCTTCGTTTCTCTCTCGTGATATTTCGAGTCGTGCATTCTCCCTTTTCTCCACAGCTGGCAGCAAACTTAGCCCCCTGGGATTGGCTGTTGCATTTGTGTTGAGGCCATGTGCTCACTCAGTACAGTAGCAGACTGGATCCGACACACAAGAGTTTTTTTTTACACACCGTCCCATAGGCTTTTACACCAAAAATGAAGAGACAAAACTTACTTTCTGTCACGATCTGTTTTAAAATAGTCACTTCCCAACTAAGTTAAGGCATGTGGTGCACTTTAATCCCCATGTCAAGACTGTGTCTTCTATGTGAAGGGGGAAAGTAAAACAAAGAAGGGTGGGGGTTGAGTATTCCAGCGGCAGGCACACTCGTTCCAGCGCAGTCCTAAAGCACAACGCAGTGAAGCAAGCTAGATTGGTGCACAAAGGACAACAAACGGTTTAATTGACGGTACAGCGTCACAACGTTACTTTATATTTATACAGTTTGAACATGGCTTCAAGGTGTTTGATGGCATGATAGGATATAATAACACCCATGATCTTTGTGTGTGTGTTTGGCTCTGTGTGTGTGTGGCTCTGTGTGTGTGTGTGTGTGGCTGGCTCTGTGTGTGTGGCTCTATGTGTGTGGCTCTGTGTGTGTGTGGCTCTGTGTGTGTGTGTGTCTCTGTGTGTGTGTGGGTGCAAATGCAATAGGTCTCGTATTTGCGAGAGATTAAGCTATTGGTATTGTAAATGACAATGCCATTTATTTATCTGTTTTCAAAACCAACACATAAAGTTTGTCATTTACAATGCCAATAGTTCTAACTTTTGCAAAGGCAAGACCGTTGCATTGTAAATGCTTGTATATTAAGATGTTCGTGTCCCAAAATGTATATTGGAAGGACAATCCACATGGTACATATCTGTATCCTTCAACATCTTTGGGCAATAAAGAATAATGACAAAAGTTATGTGGTGGCACGCTACATTAATGAAGTGCACAAAGGTAATACCAATGAATTTGTGTATTTCGCTATTGACCAAGTACAGAAATCCACAAGAGGCGGTGATCGAGAAAGAAAATTACGCCAACTTGAGTCAAAGTACATACTTTTGTTCAATACTAAGAATCCTTATGGATTAAATGTTGAGGAGGATTTGCACGCCCATTTGATGTAAATAGGTTTTTCATTGCCGTAATACTTTTTTTCTTCTGTTTTTAACTAACAGAGGAAGGAGGACGTCTTAATGCCATGTAGAAACAAGAATAATATTTTAGCATTTTGGAGTTCAATTTAGGAGATTTTTTATACACAATCAACCAGTAGCCAATAATAATACATTTTATTATGAAAAATATTATTAGAACAACAGAACAATTTGTTTATATGTACTGTAAAGTATTAGCACCTTTTGCGATATTTGCATATTAAGTGAAGGAGTACTGTGAAGCACTTTCACTTTATTTATTATATTGCGACATTTGCACATAAGTAAAACAGTAAAGTATTTTGCACTTTATTCAAACAAGATATATGTTTATCTACTTTTCTGTTCTTTTTTACAATGGTGGCATTTAGTTTAATTAATTTTAAGATATATTTAAAAGTGATGTATTTGGTTTATTGACAGAAACAAAGGTGGTATGGAGAAGAAGATACTCCTTGACATTGCTGAAACCACTTGGTTTAATTGGACTCCAATGTAAACAAAATATTTAGGGCACTAGCCCTTTATTGTATGTTTTTTGATGCAACAATGAGATTCATTTTTTATCTCTCATCTGTGTATTTATACTCTAAAAATATGTTCAAGAATTTACATTGATAAGGTTGAAATGAGAAAATTGAAATAGACATTTGGCATATGGAACCCACATAGTATGCATTTTCTATGAGACAAATCAAGGGATGATACCATAGATCGCAAGTTATTTTATCTGAAGGTGCATGCTTTTTAAATGTAAAGATAAATTAATATGGCAACAAGCGTATGGGTTCCATGGCACGATAGATGTTTATATGTTTCTGTTAGAAATGGGACCCTGGCTGGCCAAGACTCGCGTCGAGGTCAGTCAGGGATCACCATTCCTAAGGTCAGGGCAAGGGAGTTACACG
This sequence comes from Lissotriton vulgaris, assembly GCF_964263255.1. Lineage (NCBI taxonomy): Eukaryota > Metazoa > Chordata > Amphibia > Caudata > Salamandridae > Lissotriton > Lissotriton vulgaris. The sequence goes on along the minus strand of NC_141693.1, from coordinate 2,018,231,738 downwards.
CCAAGATAACCCCTACTCGCCCTCTAGGTAACGTGGCGCGAGCAGCAAGGCTAAACTTGGAGGCGATATGAGTTAAGTATTTGCGCACACACCCCAGCAACAACACCCAAGGCCCACCACAAAGGAAACTCCACACAAGGGTATATATAAAAATAGCCTTTGTATTCCAATAAACATACATTAGATAAAACACACACTTTACATTGTGCCAGAGGCACGGGCAGAATTTACAAGGGATATTTACAAGACAGGGCCACCTGGACCACTGTCAGGAATCAGCACTTTTAGAACTTAGAATACAATACTTGTAGGCCTAGAACTTAAACATAGAGCCTAACAGACAGTACCTCCCGACCTGGTTGCAGGGATAATGCGAGTGACCTCCTTAGTAAACTTGAGCGGGCGGCCCAGCGAAGCGGCACGACTCAGGGGAGAGTGGTGCGGCTCGAGGCTTGAGCGGGCCACCGGCAAGGTACAAGCGTTTCTCTGGGGCGACCAATGTGTGCGGCTCAGAAGAGGAGGGGGAGGCAGGATGCGGGCGGCCCAGCGAAGCGGCGCGGCTCAGGGTAAAGCGGCGCTGCTCAAGGCTTGGACGGGCTGCCGTGCACGAGCTGCCGAGGGGAATGAGCGAGGCACATTTCAGCGAGGCCCCAGGGGCCCAAGAGAGATCAGACAAGTCCCAGCAATTTGTCAGGGCAGGCACAATAGAGTCCACTGGTCCTGGGACTCTGGTCAGGGGGCGAGCTCAGTACCACGCCCTTGGAATAGCACTTAGAATATAACAGAAAATCACTGTAGCTCAATACAAGTAACTACTGGTAATCAGGTAAGTACTCCCTACGCAATCCTAACCACCCTAGGAACAGGTCACGCAGGGAACCAGGACCTTACTAGCACCACCTGCACTAGCAAGAACAACCAACTAAATATCAACATACATTTAGGGGTATAGACCTGGGGACAAAACACATGATGTGTCAACAACACATTCAGCGGTGTAAGGAACACATGACGCATCAACACACGTTCAGCGGTGTAAGGAACAAGGCACATGATGCATCAACAACACATTCAGAGGTGCAGAGCACAGGGTGCGCAAAACATACTACACATTGTACATTTCCTAGCACCCAAAAGCAATAGGACATAGATCATAACAACATCTAAACCTCAGTTAGCGCATAAATCACCTTTAGCGCAGAACTCACAAAGTCCAGGTTGCGCCACTTGCGCCAGAACCTAAACGTAGCAATAGCAAAATCCACATTAGTCACCAACTGTGACTTTCCCTAGGCCAACTGGCCTTGTTGGGGCTAGGACGCCCTGTGTCTCAGAGTCAGGGTCCTAAACGTGGCAGTTGCCCACAAAGTGCTGGGCAACTGGAAACACTGTTGGGCCACCACTGGAGCCTCGCAGGCTCTGGCCAGAACAATGTGGTGCAAAGAGGTGAGCCTCTCAGGGCTCTGTAGAAATAAAATGTCCCCCTGAGCCTCTCGTGGCTCTGAGAAAATGCTCCCACTCGTTGGAGCCTCTCTTAGGCTCGGGTTACAAATGTCCACTGCTACTGGGGGGCACACGGGCTCCTTGAAATAGACTTGCCCCCTCCGTGTAACCTTGCGGGCTCGGGCAACATCTGGAGCCACCTGGCTCCTGAAATAACGACCATGCCTATGGTTGGAGCCGTTGGGCTCTGCAAATAATTAGAGTGCCCCAAATGTTTTGCAGAGAGGACCGAGCCCCTCTAAACTCTGGGACTTCCGTCGGAGCAGCCCTCTGCCAAGCGGGGCTGCTCTGGGGGAGGAACCGACAGGGGGCCTTTACTTCACTTCTCCCCTCCCAGCTGGATGTACTCACCGGGCGTCCCTCCTCCGGGGCCAGCGCGGGACTCTGCCTCCGGGGCTCCCCTCACTCCTGGGAGCCCCACCACGCAACATCCGGCGGCAAGAGGGGGGGGGGCATCTTCACCCGGTCCCCCATCTCGGGACCGGGACTTGGCAGGTGGAGCCCTCAAGGCTCCGGGCTCCTCTTCTCCGGCCGGGCGCCCTGGCCAATCAGAGGACGGCGGCGGGCGGGACTTCCTTCAGCAACCCGGAAGTCCCGCCTACAGTCAGGCGCGACGCCGCCTGACTTCCTGTTTTGCCCGCGGCTGCGGCGGTGATTACACGGGGCAATGCCGGGTGGGCACCGGCTTTCATTAAATTGCACAGCGAGGTGGGCACTCGCTAGAGGTTTCAGAAAGGGCAAATAAGCGGGGTGGCACCCGCGCCGAAAATCGGCAAAATGCGGCGTGGGCAGCCACGGAAGGACAATGACAGCGCTCCCAGCGCTTGAGGGGCAAACAAAGCGCTCCCAGCGCTAGGAAAAGGCATACAGTGCTCCCAAGCGCTACAGGGGAAATCCAAAGCGCTCCCAGGTGCTAGAAGGGCAGACAAAAAGGGCTCCACAGCGCTAGAGCAAGGAACAAGCGCTCCCAGGCGCTTTAGGGGATTCCATAGTCCAGCAAAGTCCTTTAGAAGTCCAGGGGCTGGGCAGGGCCCAGGGAGGCAAGCCTTCCCCCGGGCCCCAGCAGCAGCATGCCCCTGGTCGGATTCAAGTTGAGAACAAGAACATTTTCATGGGGTCACAGCCCCTCTTTTATACACCTTTCTCTTTTGTCTGTAGGTGCAGGGTGGGGGCAGAACCAGTCGCAGCTGGTCTGTGAGCACTGTTGATGGCTCAACCACCCCTTTCATTCATCAGGCAGGCTAGGGTCATCAGTCGCACCACAGGGGGCGGAGCCAGCATTGTGTGGGGGAAACCCAGCCTCATTCAGGACACAGGCGCAGCCCCTCCCTCACATCAGCATGCTAATCTCTCCATTCACCACTGGGGCAGACCCACACAGACTACTGGAGCCTGGCATCCCAGCCAGCTCCAGCCAATCACACGCCAGCACCTTCACAGCCATGTCTAGAAGTGGCGCTTCCGCACAAGACACATACACGCTGCACATACCATTGCGCAGCATTCACTCTCACGAGTTCGCACATACCAAGCTTGACCATGCACGCCTCACGCATCAGGAACTACCAGGGACACAGACATTCCCCATGCATTCCTATGGGAGAGCAGGCCAATCTCACACACACACTCAGGGAGAGGACGCACTTTACACTGCGCCACAGTGTCAAAGTGCGCAAAGACCAGAAATCACTAGGCAAAAAGTTCAGGGGTGAACCTGCCAGAAGGGCCAAGTCCAACAGTTTCACTGTCAGACACAATGAGTTGATTGAGGCAGAAGTAATTTGTAAATACACATGATGAAAAATGATGGTAGTAATGAACATACTATTTCCCATGTAAATGCATAAGTCTGTCTTCCGTGTCCATAGCAAACTGGATCATGTGATCGCAGTACTCTGTTTTAAAAAGCATTTTGTCTTAAGCGACTGCCTGTGTGAAAAAGGCAGGTGAGCCGAAACACGTCAGAGCGAAGTTTTTCAATAAACTAAGAGACTTAATGGCAAAGCTACCCCTGTGTCGGTGGCCGATCTTGATGAAGAAATCGGAAGTGGTTTGTATATATATATATATATATATTAACTCACTTGAGGCTTGATTGGTTTGTTGGCCTGATTTTCGCTGCACTCTGTGGGGCCATTGGAGGTCTAAACCTGTTGTGTTCCGCCGACCATTGACGGAACAGGGACTGCTTTTTTCATATATATATATATATATATATATATATATCCAAGGAATCAGCGATAGATTTCCGCAGGGCGAGGCGTCCCTCCCGCTCCACAGACAGACGCAGACACGGTCCAATTTAGTGCAAATCGTTTTAATTCAGTGCAAGCACATCGTATGACGTTTCGGCTCCGAGGAGCCTTGTTCACATGACAGTGTCCAACTAGATGAGCTGTTCTTTTAAAGAGACAGCCTCTGTTGAAAAAAAGAGAAAATTGATCACATGCTTGGTTTTAAGAGTGGACATGGAAAAAATACTCACTTTTCAAAACCCGGTCTCCCAGTGTATAGCCACATTGTTATACAACGCTAGTAATATAGCTTGAATGATAAGTCAAATACCCTGGACTGTTCAATAAAACCATATCTCCGTTCATTAATTGTGGTCAAATACAAAATTATATACTTTTCAATTTTTAGTGCAAAATTTATGTCTCCTAGAAAAATATGCATATATATAGAAAAATAGAAAAAATACTATTGCAATATATTTACATATTAACATATTTACATGATATATACTATCCATCTTGAATAAGTCCTGCTAAAGTGCTTAAATGTTTTGTGCAAACTTATGCAGTAATGTACTACGATTGCTCATATGATATCAATTAAATATCCTATCATACCCTTAGTCTAGCAAGAATTATTGCAGGTTCAAAATGTATCTATAAATATGACATAGTCCTAGGGTACACCTCAAAAACTGATATTTATATTGGTTGTCTCAACTCAACTAGTCCTATTTACATGGCGATCATTCATTGGTTCTATGTAAGCAACGTTGTATTTATATCTGTCCACGTCCACTGTAAAGTGAAAAAGTGCAATGTATTAAAAACAAGAGCATATAAGACCTATCAGCTACTTAGGAATAACGACCTTTGAGCTAGATATACTGGGCCTATATGCATACTGATATCTATATTTTTAAACTTTTTAAATTTTTGCTCTTTTTAAAACTTATTTTTCTTTCTTACTTTTTTTCTAACATATAACAGTAGCAGCTCGGCTCCACAGTCTCACAATCAGTTTATAACGCAAACATTATTATGTGTAAACAGCACAAGAGACCCCTGTCCCAGCCCAGAGGTCGTCCTAATCTTACAAGATTTTTCAACCAGTTTGTTTTATACTTCAAACCATTCAATCATTGGTCGTGATTCTGTTACAGTAAGCAAGTGTACATATCCTCAGTTACATTTAACCCTGTTGGAGCCTTTGTATTCAACATGAGGATATATCTTGTCTCCAGCTTTCTTAATCTGGTTTCCCTATCCCCACCCCGTCTATTGGTATTAACGCTGTCTATCACAAAGTACGTCAGTGATTTGTTGTTGCTTTGATGTACTTCGCGATAGTGACGGGCCACAGGGTAGGTATTATCTCCATGGGATATTGCTCTAAGATGTTGGAGGACACGTTGGTGCACCGGGAGTTTTGTACTTCCAACGTACATCAGTGGGCAGGGGCATTGTAAGATATATACCGCATGGTCGGTTTTACAAGTTAATACCTGTGAGATTGGATGTACTATGTCACTTAACCCCTCTTTGTAGGTCTTGGTATTGACGCCATGGGTGCATGCTTTGCATGTTTTGCATTTATAGAAACCCCTGCCTGATTGCCACCAACTGCTGCCTCTGACTGGTTCCGGGTTTGTGTTCACTATTTGGTCCCTCAGGGACGGGGCCTTGCTATAGGTTAGAGAGACCCTAGTCGGTAAATCCTTACCAATGATAGGATCCTTTTTCACAAGGGGCCAGTACTTATTGACAATCCGATAGATGTCCCTGGATTGCCTACTGAATCCTGTTATGATTCTGAACTCATAGTCATTCTTTGTGGTCAAGTTCAGTTTTTCCCGATAGCCTCCCTCCAGTAGAGTATCCCTGGATAGAGTAGTAGACTTTGCAATAGCTTTGTCCACTATTTCAGCTGAATATCCTCTTTCAAGAAATCTTTTTTTGCTCTCATTTTGGGCCTTGCTCAACTCTACAGGGTCACTGCATCCTCTTTTCATTCTAAGCATCTCCCCATAGGGGATGCTTGCTATGAGATGCCTAGGGTGGCCGCTCACAGCATGTAAACTGCTGTTTCCAGCTGTTTTCTTTCGGTAAACCCTGGTATGTAATAGATTGTTTTTTACGTATACCTCAGTATCTAAGAAGGTTACACTATCCTGGCTGAGTGTTGCGGTAAATTTGAGATTTAGTTCATTGATGTTCACATCATTGATGAATTTTGTTGCAGACTCCTCACTGCCTCTCCAAATAATAAACAAATCATCAATGAAACGAAACCAAACAATAATGTTATTTTTCGTCTCTTCCCGGAAGGCGGTTTTGAGGACCCGCTCCTCCCACGCCCCCATGTGCAAACATGCGAAGCTCGGGGAGAAGCAGGCCCCCATTGCCACCCCCTGGATTTGACGATAAACCAACTGATTGAACATAAATATATTGTTTAACAAACAAAAATCCAACATGTCCAATAACATAACATTGTGGTCTATATACTCATCAGATCTTTTAGAGAGAAAATATTTAATTGCCTCCAATCCCTGCACATGGGAAATGCTGGTATACAGCGAGGTGACGTCTAAGGCCATGAGCCAGTCACCTTGTCTCCAATTAATTTCCCTCAACTTGATCAAAAAATCACTTGTGTCACGTATGTATGATTGCAGTTTTTGTACGTAACCCTGCAGGAAATAGTCTATGTAGATAGAAGTTCTTTCCAATAGACTACCCCTGGCAGAGATGATCGGTCTGCCAGGTGGATTCACTGGGTCCTTATGGATCTTGGGGATGAAATACATGATCGGTAGAATTGGGTTGTTGATTTTAAGATATTTATATTCATCCCCACTGATCAAATTGTTGGCTTTCGAAACAGATAATTTCTTGTGATATTCAATTTTAATAGAAGTTACTTTTTGGCTTTGGATACGTTCATAGCAATCTCTGTCATTGATCTGAGAGTAGGCCTCTTTGTCATAATTCAATTTAGTCATTAGCACTAGGTTACCCCCCTTGTCGCTTCCGCGAACCACAATGTTCTTATCCTTGCTAAGGCGGGACACCAGTGCTCTATATCCTTGGTTCAACCTGTCGAATTTCCATTTGGGTACTTTTGTCTTTAGCTCTTTTAAGTCACTTACCACATTCTCGTGGAACACATCAATGGAATCACGAGGGAGAACAGGGGTGAAGCTCGATGGTGGTTTAAATGGGGTGGCTCTTGTAATCCGATTTCCACTGTCGTCAATCTCCCTCTGGTCTGCTTTTGCAGGATTGTTTGTATAACCTACCCCCTCTGTTTCCCATAGTTCCATGATATCTCGAGTGCCTTGGCTAAACATATCCCCATGTTCATCTCCTGGGTCTGTAGTGTTCGTTGTTGATTTATCTTTTTGCTTGGTTTTAGTTGCAAAGAACTTGCGCAGTTTTAATTTCCTCACCGCTTTGTATATGTCACATCTCGTTGTTGGATAGTTGAAATTGCATTGTGGTGCAAACGATAAACCAAGTTGCAATATCTTTTCTTCCTCAGTTGATAATATTAAGGGGGTCAGATTTACAATAGTCTTGTTATTTTCAATAGTTAATTTGTCTGGTTTCCCGGGTTCTGACCCCGGCCTCTGCCTCTCTTTTTCCCTTGATAACCTCTTCTTGCTGGCCCTTGTTCTCTGGCGCCTCCTGAGGTTTGCTCGCTGTTTATATGTTTTTGTTGCGTGCTTGCCCTCAGTGTTTGCAGTCTTTGCTGGCATAAAAAAACCATCTCCTGTCCTGGGGATGGCTTAACTCTGCCAGAGCTTTGTGCTTGGTTAATGCGCTCAGTTTCTGAGCCAGAATCCGGGTCAGAGCTGAAGGTCGAATTGGTTGTATCGTTACATTCCCTTGCTTGTTTATTAGGTTTGCGCCTGGGTTGAGATTGGGCTTTGTTACCCCCTCCACGTAGGGCATCGTATTTTTTGGCAAACGTGAATATTTGACCTAGTTCGTAATCAATACGATCCCTCTGAAATTTATAGGTTTTTCTCTCAATAATTTTAGTTTCTTCCTTTTCCTCGCTTTCACCCAATTCTGCTAGTTGTTCATTAATGCCATCTATTTCAACCAACAACTTAGCGCGGTCAATGTCTGCGTATTTAATCAAAATTTGGACCTGGCGCCGAGAGGCATCCAAATTACTCTCTGCCCATTCTTTCATCAGGTCTGGGTTGGGGGCATCGTATGTGGGTGTAGTCAGAATGCGCAAACCCCGAGGGATTCGGTTTACCTCCACATACCTTTGCAGTGATTTTGACTCCCACCACTTGGACTGTTCACTTCGTGATTTCTTTTCCAGCGTCTTGATTAGGTCCCGTAGAGCGTTGCTGCTGCTGCTGTTTGCTGTCGTGCCAGGTGCCTCCCTGTTGTCCGTTGGGAGCGGAGAACTGTCGGAGAACATTGTCAATGCCAATGCCTCCCGGTCTCGGACACTGTCAGCCGACATGCTTGCCAATTCACTCGTTAATCAAACGGCGCTTCTTAGAGTCAACAAGCACAATAAATGTCCACTCTTTTAACGCCGATGCACAAACTCCTTTCCTGCTACGCCTTTATATATATATATAGTCTGGTTTTGGCTATTGCGCTATCTTCCTGTTCGAACATTTGGCCGAGGCCCACACTGGTTGTGCTGAGGGCAGTTGTGGGGTGAGATGACATTAACTTGAGACGTCCCTTTTTCGATAGTTACGGCTAAGGCCTGAGTCCTCGAAGTTTGGTCTGCAGGTGAAACAGGAATTTCCCCCTCTTTTGCCCTACTTGATGCACATCCGGGAACTCATCTCTGCTGCTTGAGCCGGTGGACCAGAACTGCTGACTGACCACCTACTGTGGGTAAAGAAAGGCCCGTTGTCCACTCAAAGACAAGCATAAACCTCTGGATGCGGAAAAGTATTTTACACATTAAAAACAATTAATTATCAATATAATATTTTAAATTAACAAAAACATAGCAATATGAATTATTGCATTTTAAAATAAATTATTAAATATAATATCTAATAAATATACTATTATGACTACAATTTATAGAAAACTACGCAAATTACTATAGTAAATATATACAAAATGTACTACTTCCACTTTACACAATGCAAAAATAATAACTAACTAAAACTTACAAATCTCCCTCCAGTATATACAACAGTAATTAAAGTGTTGGATTGCGCATAGATAGTATATACTATACCCATTCCAGCTAGTACAACAGCAAGCAAACCATTGGAGTGCAGAGGGGAATATGTACTATTCCCACTCCAATCCGTACAACAGTTGGGAAAATGTTGGATAGCAGAGGTGTAAAATGTACTCTTGCCACTCCAATGAGTGCAACAGTAGAGAAAGTGTTGGATTGCGCTTTAAGCCAAGCCAGGGCACGCTCTTTGGGCCTTTCAGCCCCCGTTCGGCTAACCACTTCACCTTTCTCAGGGATATGACAAGGGCTTAGAGTATTAGCATCATCAGTCCCTGCTGCTTACACAACAAGCCTCCCATCCCTTTCGAGAGCAGGGTCGTAGCCGAACAGACAACGACCAGACCATCAGGAACAGCACACGTCCCAATCCTCTGCCCCTCTGGCAACAACATCAAAACCTTGAGTGTGTCTTTGGCCGCACACAGCCATCCTTTAGGAGGAAACTTCTGCTACTTTTTCAGGGATTGAAGGGTGTCACATCCGACAGGTGGCCTCATCAAATTGTCCTGCCGTTCTTTTTGGACCCCCCACTCTGGCCACCTACAACAGAACAGCTTTCGGAGGGCCATCTTGTTTGCACTCCGAGGTGCAGGCTCTTTTGTGCAAAGGAACCATAAAGTGGGTACTGGCCACAGAAAAGGAAGGGACTCAGTGTTATTCCAGTTACTTCTTTTTACTGAAGAAGAATGGAGTCCTTCATCCTATTTTGGAGCTTCCTCCTCTCAATTCCTTCCTGCGAAAGGACATAAATGTGTCCACGTTGGCTCGGGCTCTATCTGACTCGGCTCCTGGAGGCTGGATAGTGGTGTTGACCCTGCACTGTGCCTATTTTCATATCCGTGTCCTGCAGGCCCACAGACGCTACTTGCCTTTCAAGGTGGCCACGAGCACTTTCAGTTTGCCTTTCTCCTTTTTGGGCTCACCAGTGCCCCATAGATGTTCACAAAGATGATGGTAGTGGTCGCTGCCAGTCTTCGGAGGTCCGGGGTACCAGTCTTCCCCAACCTCAATGACTAACTGTTTATGACAGGCTCGCCACAGTCTGACGCATACTACTTCCAGATTGCAGCGAACATCCTGCCATCCTTGGGATTCTCAATCAACCTGTTCTAGTCAGACCTGACTCCTTCGCAGTGGCTTCTGTCAGACCTGACTCCTTCACAGTGGTTCCGTCAGGCCTGACTCCTTCGCAGAGGCTCCCATCAGACCTGACTCCTTCGCAGTGGCTTCCGTCAGACCTGACTCTTTCACAGTGGCTTCCGTCAGACCTGACTCCTTCGCAGTGGCTTCTGTCAGACCTGACTCCTTCACAGTGGTTCCGTCAGGCCTGACTCCTTCGCAGAGGCTCCCATCAGACCTGACTCCTTCGCAGTGGCTTCCGTCAGACCTGACTCTTTCACAGTGGCTTCCGTCAGACCTGACTCCTTCGCAGTGGCTTCTGTCAGACCTGACTCCTTCACAGTGGTTCCGTCAGGCCTGACTCCTTCGCAGAGGCTCCCATCAGACCTGACTCCTTCGCAGTGGCTTCCGTCAGACCTGACTCTTTCACAGTGGCTTCCGTCAGACCTGACTCTGAAAGTGTCTGGGTTGTCTGGGTAGCTCACTGATCCTCAACCACCCGTGATAGCTTTGAACGCCAGAGTGAACAAACTCAGCAAGCGATGCCTAGCAAGTCAGGAACGGCAGCTACATCCGAGGTGGGGCAGGGCTTCTTCCGGCAATGAGGAGAGCCCTGGCACAATCTCTTTGTCTTTGCTGAAAATGTGTAGTGTCAACACTTTTGTGCGTTGGAATTGCTAAGAAGGCTGTCACTCAGAGACGCCTTTCGCCTAGAGTGGAGCACTGTGGGCTCTGACGCTTAACTCCTTTAGAACTGAAGTCTTCGCCTGTCCGCCCTCCACTATACTCAGTCCTCTGACTGAACCCATGCTCTTTCCTCCTGACTCACTGAATGTCACCTTATCAGCTGGAACTACGAAGACGTAAGCCTTCATTGCAAGTGCAGCCTCAAGGGCTTCAGCTGTGTAAGATGCACTCACTCAGACATTGGTTGACTGGCGGGTTTCACTAGACTGCACTATTGTACTAGTCACTTGTGGGTCTTCTATTCCTGGGCACCTCTAGACAAAGTTAAAAGCACTGCGACCCATGCTTTCTTGAAGCTTTGTGGGCACACCCTCCCTCCCTCCGCCTGCTGAGACCTGAGCAGCTACCTCACCCCTAGGGAGAGGGCCCTGTTGACTAATACTAGCACTTGACCACTAGTTATCTCTCCCACTAGTTCGTGACCACTAGTTATTTCTCCGACTAGTGCGTGACCACTAGTTATGTCTCCGACTAGTACTTGACCACTAGTTATCTCTCTCACTAGTATTTGACCACTAGTTATCTCTCTGGCTAGTGCATGACCATTAGTTATCTATCCATCTAGTACCTGACCATTAGTTATCTCTTCGACTAGTGTGCGAACACTAGTTATCCCTCTGAATAGTACATGATCACTAGTTATCTCTCCCACTAGTACGTAACCACAAGTTATCTCTCTGAATAGTGCGTGACCACTACTTATCTTTCCGACTAGTGCGTGACCACTAGTTGTCTCTCCGACTAGTACCTGACCACTGGTTATCTCTCCACTAGTACGTAACCACTAGTTATCTCTCCAACTAGTACCTGCCCACTAGTTATCTCTCCCACTAGTACGTGACGACTAGTTATCTCTCTGACTAGTACCTGACCACTAGTTATCTCTTCCACTAGTATTTGACCACTAGCTATCTCTCCGACTAGTACGTGACCACTACTTATCTCTCCGAATACTTTGTGACCAACAGTTGTCTCTCCGACTAGTACCTGACCACTAGTTATCTCTCTGATTAGTACCTGGACACTGGTTATCTCTCTGACTAGTGCATGACCACTAGTTATCTCTCCAACTAGTACATGACCATTAGTTATGTCTTCGACTAGTGTGTGTCCACTAGTTATCCCTCTGAATAGTACCTGACCACTAGTTATCTCTCCCACTAGTACGTAACCACGTTATCTTTCCGACGAGGGCGTGACCACTACTTTTCTTTCCGACTAGTGTGTGACCACTAGTTATCTCTCCGACTAGTACCTGACCATTAGTTGTCTTTTCGACTAGTGCGTGACCACTAGTTATCTCTCCCACTAGTACGTGACCACAAGTTATCTCTCCCACTAGTGCGTGACCACTACTTATCTCTCTGACTAGTGCGTGACCACTAGTTGTCTCTCCGACTAGTACCTGACCACTAGTTATCTCTCCTACAAGTACATGACAACTAGTTATCTCTCTGACTAGTACGTGACCACTAGTTATCTCTATGACAAGTACCTGACCACTAGTTATCTCTCTCACTAGTATTTGACCATTAGTTATCTCTCTTACTAGTACCTGACCACTAGTTATCTCTCTGACTAGTACCTGACCACTAGTTATCTCTTCCACTAGTATTTGACCACTAGCTATCTCTCCGACTATTACTTGACCACTACTTATCTCTCCGAATACTCTGTGACCAACAGTTGTCTCTCCGACTAGTACCTGACCACTAGTTATCTCTCTGATTAGTACCTGGCCACTAGTTATCTCTCTGACTAGTGCATGACCACTAGTTATCTCTCCAACTAGTACATGACCATTAGTTATGTCTTCGACTAGTGTGTGTCCACTAGTTATCCCTCTGAATAGTACCTGACCACTAGTTAACTCTCCCACTAGTACGTAACCACATGTTATCTTTCCGACTAGTGTGTGACCACTACTTATCTCTCCGACTAGTACCTGACCATTAGTTATCTATTCAACTAGTGTGTGACCACTAGTTATCTCTCCCACTAGTACGTGACCACAAGTTATCTCTCCGACTAGTGCGTGACCACTACTTATCTCTCTGACTAGTGCGTGACCACTAGTTGTTTCTCCGACTAGTACCTGACCACTAGTTATCTCTCCCACTAGTATTTGACCACTAGTTATCTCTCTGACTAGTACCTGACCACTAGTTAACTCTCTGACTAGTGCATGACCACTAGTTATCTCTCTGACTAGTGCCTGACCGCTAGTTATCTCCGAATAGTACCTGACCACTAGTTATCTCTCCGACTAGTGCCCGACCGCTAGTTATCTCCGACTAGTACCTGACCACTAGTTATCTCTCCGACTAGTGCGTGACCACTAGTTATCTCCGGCTAGTACCTGACCACTAGTTATCTCTCCGACTAGTGCCTGACCGCTAGTTATCTCCGACTAGTACCTGACCACTAGTTATCTCTCCGACTAGTGCGTGACCACTAGTTATCTCCGGCTAGTACCTGACCACTAGTTATCTCTCCAACTAGTACCTGCCCACTAGCTATCTCTCTGACTAGTGCATGACCACATATTATCTCTCCGACACCTTATTCGCCAGGCGCAGATTTCTAACTTCACCTCCTCCGCTGTGCCACCTCCAAGTACCCAGCTGTGTCCCTATTGGAACCTCTTGACTGGGACGTCACATCCAGAGGACGCCTGGCGCCCCACGGAAGACGAGCTGGGAGGCAGCCGCTCTGATGTAAGTACCTGCCTGTCTGTGCCCTCTGCTGATAGTGTGAGCCCGGTGTTCAGGGCGCGATTAACCAAGAAGGAGCCTCCCTCTGCCCACAGTGCGCCAATGTACAGGTCACAGGGGGGTCTGTGAGCCCCATACCGTTCGGAGTGTATATAGGGCCACTTCCCCGATGATCAAACCCTGAGGCATTCATGGGTACGACTCTCAACTTCTCCGGTCTGAATAGGCAAAAAGCCGACACCCCCACGGGCTTTCAAACACTGCCTCCTACCGACGGGGACTGGAAGAACCAGAGAGGTCCGCGGTCTAATGCAGGAAAGGCTGAATCTGCTGTTCAAGATGACCAGTGCAATATCCGGTGGCCTAGGGGGCTAGGCAACCCACCCAGCACACTCATGAGACAACGAATCTGAGGGAATTTAGCGAGGTTCTTCCCACCCTCAGATCGTGGGAGTGTCTCTCGCTTGAGTCAGGAGCCCTGCGGTCCAAGCCCCCACCCCCTCCAGGGCGGGTGATGCCAATGCTTGGATTCCAGCTGAGGGAACGGACACAGAGAGCCTCGGGGGGCCTCCTTCTGAAGACCCCATAGTAAGTCCAGATGAAAGGGGTGCGCGCCCCTCCCTTTTTAGGCCTCTGAGGCCGGAATGATCCGCCATTCGGACTCCGGTCCACCGACAATGAAGATATAGGCCGCGGCGCACACCTCGGTTATTTTGCGTAAATCACATCGTTCAGACTGATATGTGCTTGACGTGCAGTTCTTACCTCAGCGCCTAGACGCTTCTGGGCAGATATGAGCGCTATACATTATTTTAGATTGTAATGTCTGTACGCCACTGTTTTCTGATGAAATGGTGTGGGTGCCTGTAACAACATACACGCCAACACCAACTGACCAGACTCCCACATTTTGAAGGAAGAAATTAGATATATTTTAGCGGCTCCCGCCCAAGATTGCCTCTTTAATGATATCAGCCAATGGGGAAACGGCATTCCCCCGCCCTTTATTTTAAAATCTCCCACTTGTCAGCTGTAAAATGTTGGCCTGTCTGAGACATGAAATAAAGGCTGCAACTCCTCAGCCCGGTGTGCTGCACACGAGCACCGGTGCCGAGGAACACCGGACGGGGCCTCACTGCACACCCGGGCTCTCTCCGTGCCTTTTGTATGACATCTGGTTACTACAGTGCTCCGAAGTGGCTGCAAGGCGCCGTTGGCGCTTTGTAACACACGTGCACCAGTGCCGTGGAATACCGGACGGGGCCTCACTGCACACCCGGGCTCTCTCCGTGCCTTTTGTATGTGATGTCGTTCCTATAGTGCTCCGAAGTGGCCGTAAGGTGCCCACGCGCATACCTTGGCTCTCTCCGTGCCTTTTGTGGGGGATCTGGTTCCTATAGTGCTCCGAGGAGGCTGCGAGGCGCCGTTGGCGCTTTGTAAATCTCCTTAGAAAGCCATAAATCCCCCGCAGCCCCCAGGGGGACAGATGCCGCCCCCGCTGCTTCCAGTAAAGCTTCTATTTATACCGCGGCGGCGGCGGCGGCGCTGTCCCCACGCCCCGCGGCGCCCAGAAGCCGCCTTTGAAGCCGCGGCGCTAATCCCGTAACCGCGATAGTGTTGCAGAAATCCCCTCAGCCCCCGGAAGCCGGAGAGGCTGGGAGGGAGGGAGGGAGGGGGGCCTCAGCATCCTGCCCCCCCCCCCACCACCGAGGAGGCCTCTGCATCCTGCCCCCCCCAGCACCGAGGAGCTCTGCATCCTGCCCCCCCCCCCAGCACCGAGGAGGCCCCTGCATCCTGCCCCCCCCCAGTACCGAGGAGGCCACTGCATCCTGCCCCCCCCCCAGCACCGAGGAGGCCCCTGCATCCTGCCCCCCCCCACTGAGGAGGCCTCTGCATCCTGCCCCCCCCCCAGCACCGAGGAGGCCTCTGCATCCTGCCCCCCCCCCAGCACCGAGGAGGCCTCTGCATCCTGCCCCCCCCCAGTACCGAGGAGGCCTCTTCATCCTGCCCCCCCCGCACCGAGGAGGCCTCTGCATCCTGCCCCCCCCAGCACCGAGGAGCTCTGCATCCTTCTCCCCCCCCAGCACCGAGGAGGCCTCTGCATCCTGCCCCCCCCCCAGCACCGAGGAGGCCTCTGCATCCTGCCCCCCCCCCAGCACCGAGGAGGCCTCTGCATCCCGCCCCCCCCCAGCACCGAGGAGGCCTCTGCATCCTGCCCCCCCCCCCAGCACCGAGGAGGCCTCTGCATCCTGCCCCCCCAGCACTGAGGAGGCCTCTGCATCCTACCCCCCCCCCCCCCCCACCGAGGAGGCCTCTGCATCCTGCCCCCCCAGCACCGAGGAGGCCTCTGCATCCTGCCCCCCCCCAGCACCGAGGAGGCCTCAGCATCCTGCCCCCCCCCAGCACCGAGGAGGCCTCTGCATCCTACCCCCCCCCACCGAGGAGGCCTCAGCATCCTGCCCCCCCCTCAGCACCGAGGAGGCCTCTGCATCCTACCCCCCCCCACACCGAGGAGGCCTCAGCATCCTACCCCCCCCCCACACCGAGGAGGCCTCTACATCCTACCCCCCCCCCACACCGAGGAGGCCTCAGCATCCTGCCCCCCCCCAGCACCGAGGAGACCTCTGCATCCTGCCCCCCCCCCCAGCACCGAGGAGACCTCTACATCCTACCCCCCCCCCACACCGAGGAGGCCTCTACATCCTACCCCCCCCCACACCGAGGAGGCCTCTACATCCTACCCCCCCCCCACACCGAGGAGGCCTCAGCATCCTGCCCCCCCCCAGCACCGAGGAGGCCTCTGCATCCTGCCCCCTCCCCCCCCACCGAGGAGGCCTCTGCATCCTGCCCCCCCAGCACCGAGGAGGCCTCTGCATCCTGCCCCCCCCCCAGCACCGAGGAGGCCCCTGCATCCTGCCCCCTCCCCCCCCACCGAGGAGGCCTCTGCATCCTGCCCCCCCCCAGCACCGAGGAGGCCTCTGCATCCTGCCCCCCCCCAGCACCGAGGAGGCCTCTGCATCCTGCCCCCCCCCCAGCACCGAGGAGGCCTCTGCATCCTGCCCCCCCCCCAGCACCGAGGAGGCCTCTGCATCCTGCCCCCCCCCAGCACCGAGGAGGCCTCTGCATCCTGCCCCCCCCCCAGCACCGAGGAGGCCTCTGCATCCTGCCCCCCCCCCAGCACCGAGGAGGCCTCTGCATCCTGCCCCCCCCCAGCACCGAGGAGGCCTCTGCATCCTGCCCCCCCCCCAGCACCGAGGAGGCCTCTGCATCCTGCCCCCTCCCCCCCCACCGAGGAGGCCTCTGCATCCTGCCCCCCCCCCCCACCGAGGAGGCCTCTGCATCCTGCCCCCCCCAGCACCGAGGAGGCCTCTGCATCCTGCCCCCCCCAGCACCGAGGAGGCCTCAGCATCCTGCCCCCCCCCACCGAGGAGGCCTCAGCATCCTGCCCCCCCCTCAGCACCGAGGAGGCCTCTGCATCCTGCCCCCCCCCCCCACCGAGGAGGCCTCTGCATCCTGCCCCCCCCAGCACCGAGGAGGCCTCAGCATCCTGCCCCCCCAGCACCGAGGAGGCCCCTGCATCCTGCCCCCCCCAGCACCGAGGAGGCCCCTGCATCCTGCCCCCCCCAGCACCGAGGAGGCCTCTGCATCCTACCCCCCCCCACCGAGGAGGCCTCAGCATCCTGCCCCCCCCCCAGCACCGAGGAGGCCTCTGCATCCTCTCCCCCCCCAGCACCGAGGAGGCCTCTGCATCCTGCCCCCCCCCGCACCGAGGAGGCCTCTGCATCCTGCCCCCCCGCACCGAGGAGGCCTCTGCATCCTGCCCCCCCAGCACCGAGGAGGCCTCAGCATCCTGCCCCTCCCCCCCCCCCAGCACCGAGGAGGCCTCAGCATCCTTCTCCCCCCCCCCAGCACCGAGGAGACCTCTGCATCCTGCCCCCCCCCCCAGCACCGAGGAGACCTCTGCATCCTGCCCCCCCCCACCCCCAGCACCGAGGAGGCCTCTGCATCCTGCCCCCCCCCCACTGAGGAGGCCTCAGCATCCTGCCCCCCCCCCCCCAGCACCGAGGAGACCTCTGCATCCTGCCCCCCCCCCCCCAGCACCGAGGAGACCTCTGCATCCTGCCCCCCCCCACCCCCAGCACCGAGGAGGCCTCAGAATCCTGCCCCCCCCAGCACCGAGGAGGTCTCTGCATCCTGCCCCCCCCCCAGCACCGAGGAGGCCCCTGCATCCTGCCGCCGCCCCCCCCAGAACCGAGGAGGCCTCTGCATCCTGCCCCCCCCCCACTGAGGAGGCCTCAGCATCCTGCCCCCCCCCCAGCACCGAGGAGGCCTCAGCATCCTGCCCCCCCCGCACCGAGGAGGCCTCAGAATCCTGCCCCCCCCAGCACCGAGGAGGCCTCTTCATCCTGCCCCGCCCCCCCCCCCAGCACCAAGGAGGCCTCTGCATCCTGCCCCCCCCAGCACCGAGGAGGCCCCTGCATCCTGCCCCCCCCCCCAGCACCAAGGAGGCCTCTGCATCCTGCCCCCCCCCCCCAGCACCGAGGAGGCCTCAGCATCCTGCCCCCCCCGCACCGAGGAGGCCTCAGAATCCTGCCCCCCCCAGCACCGAGGAGGTCTCTGCATCCTGCCCCCCCCCCAGCACCGAGGAGGCCCCTGCATCCTGCCCCCCCCAGTACCGAGGAGGCCACTGCATCCTGCCCCCCCCCCCAGCATCGAGGAGGCCTCTGCCCCCCCCTCAGCACCGAGGAGGCCTCTGCATCCTGCCCCCCCCCCCAGCACCGAGGAGGTCTCTGCATCCTGCCCCCCCCCCCAGCACTGAGGAGGCCTCTGCATCCTGCCCCCCCCAGCACCGAGGAGGCCTCAGAATCCTGCCCCCCCCTCAGCACCGAGGAGGCCCCTGCATCCTGCCCCCCCCTCAGCACCGAGGAGGCCTCTGCATCCTGCCCCCCCCCAGCACCGAGGAGGCCTCTGCATCCTGCCCCCCCCCCCAGCACCGAGGAGGCCTCTGCATCCTGCCCCCCCCCCCAGCACCGAGGAGGCCTCTGCATCCTGCCCCCCCCTCAGCACCGAGGAGGCCTCTGCATCCTGCCCCCCCCCCTCAGCACCGAGGAGGCCTCTGCATCCTGCCCCCCCCTCAGCACCGAGGAGGCCTCTGCATCCTGCCCCCCCCTCAGCACCGAGGAGGCCTCTGCATCCTGCCCCCCCCCCTCAGCACCGAGGAGGCCTCTTCATCCTGCCCCCCCCGCACCGAGGAGGCCTCTGCATCCTGCCCCCCTCCAGCACCGAGGAGGCCTCCGCATCCTGCCCCCCCCCCCACAAGCGCTGAGGAGGCCTCTGCATCCTGCCCCCCCCACCGAGGAGGCCTCTGCATCCATTTATTTATGCGATTTTATATAGCGTGGGCTTTACCCGAAGGCTTCAGAGCGCTTCACAATAGGAACATCAATGATACATGAGGAGAAAATTACAAGTGAACAAATTACAAAAGCAAACGTTAAGTTACATGAATCAAAAGTGACAATAGTGAGCAACCAAAATACATGTGCGGAAAGTTGGGCAGGGGGTACCACAGGGCTCGGCCATCAGCCCCATACTTTTCAACCTGTACCTCCGCCCTCTGATCCAACTGATAAAATCTTTTGGCATATCGGTGTTTAACTACGCCGACGATACCCAGTTGGTTTTCTCCTTGGAAGGCAAGGATCCCTCTAGAGACTTTCCACCGCTGCCTGACTGCCACATCGAACTGGTTGCGTTCCAACTCCCTCCAGTTCAACGGATCTAAGACGGAGGCATTCTACTGCTCTAATGACCGTGTACCGCGTGCTCTACCGGATGATTTCTGGCCCCCTTCCTTCTCTGGGACAGTAACGGCTGCAGAGTCTGCTCGAAATCTGGGGGTCATGTTTGGCCCCAACCTTCAACTAGATATTTTCGTAAATAAGTCTGTGGCCACATGCATGATGTTGCTTCGGATGCTGCGGAAGGTCCTACCACTTCTTCCAGCCCAGGCTAGGCCAGAGGTAGTGCGGGTCTGATCCTAAGCAGATTGCACTACTGCAACGCACTACTTCTGGAGGTGCCTAAAACGCTGGTGGGCAGGCTGCAGCGGGTTCAGAATATGGCAGCCAAGCTTGGTACTTTCTCGACCACGCGCTGCCTCATCTACTCTGGCACTACAGGATTTACACTGGCTGCCGGTTCATCAGCGGATCCTTTTTAAAGCTTCCTGTCTGGTTTTTAGAGCTTTACATAGACAGGGCCCTGTGTTGTTACAGAACCTTTTCTCCTGGTACACCTCATCTCGGAGCCTGCGTTCCTCGTCTTTGTACCTGGTGTCGGTCCCCAGAGTGCAGACAGTAAGGATGGGAGGACGGTCGTTTAGTTTTGCGGCCGCCAGACTCTGGAACTCCCTCCCGCTCTCGTTAAGAAGTCAGGGTGAATTCCCAGCCTTCAAAAAAGGGCTGAAAACTCATTTGTTTCCTAGAGTAGCCTAACTCCACATCGATGGTTTGGCTTACTGAGTCAAAGCGCCAGGATGCCCTTTGGGTGACAGATTAGCGCTATATAAGTATGCCAAATAAATAAATAAATAAAATAAAATACATGAGGTAGCAAACGGTGCATTACAGGAGGAAAACGTGATATGTGTGCAGGTTACAAAAGCGTACAAAGTACAAGTAGAGGTATAATACTGCAATAAATGGAGGACACTCAAGCACAAGAACAAACATTACGTAGGCAATGGTGGCACTTGTGCAAGTATCAAAAGCAAACAAAATGTGAGAGGAGCAAACAGTGTGCTACAAGAGAAAAGTGAAGTGTGCATGTTACAAAAGAGAACCAAACACAGGTACAAGGATAATACTGCAATAAATGGTAAACACTCAAACTGCCAGAACACACTGGGAAGGCACTTCCATAGTCATGGACGATAGAACAGGGCCGGCTCTAGGCATGTGCAAGCTGTGCACCTGCACAGGGCCACCACACCCCAGGGGCCACCACGCCAATATATATCCTTAATATATTAATCCTCTGAGGATGGATACATATTTGCGTGGTGGCCCCTGGCAGGGATTTGGCGGCCTCTGGCTCTGTTCCACTTCTAAACTCCCTGACCCTCTGCCCTCTTTACTGGCCTGCGCGCTCCGCCCTGCCCGGACCCCCTCATCCGGGCCCCCTACCTACGCTCCCTGCCTAGGGCCACCATGAGCCTAGAGCCGGCCCTGGATAGAATTTTCAATAATGGGAGGCCTTCCTTCAGATGATAGCGAGGATGTGAATTAGGTTTGGAGGTGTCTTTGGAGGAGGAGAACTTTGAGTTCCATTTTGAAAGCCTGGGAGGAGGCGGTGGTCCGGAGCTGAGGTGGAAGGGAGTTCCAGATTCTCACCGCGTTGCCTGAAAAGGATTGGGCCTTCGATCTTTCCTTCTTGAAAGTGGGGGGTTCAAGGTGTAGATTTTGCGCATGACGTGCTGGTCTAGAGCCTCCAGACAGTTTCAGTTTATTCGCCAGGTAGCGAGGAGAGGAAGAGTGCAAGGCTTTGTGGGTGATGCAGGCAGTCTTGTAGATAGCTCTAGCCTCGATTGGAAGCCAGCGAAGGGTGGATAACAACGGTGTGATGTGGTCGCTTCATTTGGCCCCACAAATGAAACAGGCTGCTGAGTGGAAGACAGATTTAAGGGGGGACAGGTGGGATTTGGGAAGGCCAGTGAGAAGAGAATTGCAGTAGTCCAGTCTGGAGAGGACCCGCGATTGCACCAGTGTTAAAAGGTCCTGCTCCGGGAAGAAGCGACAAATTCCCCAAAGAAGGCGCAGTTAGTATTGAGCAGACTTTGCTATGGAGTTGATGTGGGGGATTAGATTGAGTTTGTTGTCGAGTATGACACCAAGGGATTTTGCGTTATCAACAATGATGGGTTTATTGTTCAGTAGATTCATCTGATCCATCCATGATTAAACCGGGGGAGGAGAGAGTGAGGAGGAAAGGAGGAGAAATTCAGTTTTGGAGGGATCCAGAATCAGTTGATGAGTTGACATCCAGTATTGAATGGAGTCGAGAGTCGAGCTTAAGATGGCGAGATCGTGAGTGGAGGCAACCTTGAGGTAGAGTTGAGTGTCATCTGCGTAGAGATGATAGTGGATCCCGTATTTACTTAGGAGATTTCCCAGTGGTTCTAGGTAGAGATTGAACAATGTGGGTGCAAGTATAGAGCCTTGGGGGACACCTTGACCTACCACCAAAGGAGATGAAAGACTGTTTGCTATTTTGATTATTTGGGATCTATCGGAGAGGAAGGAAGCAAACCATTTAAGCACAGTGCCCTCCATGCCCATTCTCTGTTGAAGAGGGGTGACCTGCCCAGTTTTGAAGGAGACAGGAAGTGAGCCTTGACAGAGGGAGAGGTTGACTCGAGTGGTCCAATAGGGAAGAGAATGGGCATAGAAGTCAATGGCAATGGCACTAGGGATGGGGCCAAGAGAATGGTTGGAGGGCTTTGTTTCGAGGATACACTTGAGGAGGACATCTTCAGAGATGGGTCGAAGTTCTGCCCAATGGCTGAGGATTTGCGCTCCTCTGGAGGGGTAGGATGAGCGACCTGAGCCACAAGGGATTTCACTTTTTCATCAAAGAATATCGCAAAAAGCGCTGCTTTCTTTGTAGAATCCTCCAACTTGGAGGATTCCCCCCCTCCTCAGCGCCTAGGAGGCCTCTTCATCCTGCCCCCCTCCTCCTCAGCACCGAGGAGGCCTCTGCATCCTGCCCCCCCACCCTCCTCAGCGCCGAGGAGGCCTCTGCATCCTGCCCCTCCTCCTCAGCGCCTTGGAGGCCCCTTGCCAGGCTTCCGGCCGCTGTACTCTGCCTGTGTGGGTGGGCGCAGCCCCCCTCCCCGTGCTGCAGGTCAGCCTGGCCTGCCTATTGTAAAGGCACCCCAACATTCACTCTGGGGATCTGGGCCCCACCAGGCCCTGGGCACTCAATAAAGGGTTTCCATCCCCGAATCCAGGGGTGGGCTTCTCATGGCTCCGTGGCTCCAAGCATCAGTCTCAGCACTGACTGAGGAATCACTGACAAAATTTCGACCTCCAAAATATCGGCCTACAGAAATACAGAGTCTAAAATATCGAGGGCAAGAATATCGACATCCTATCTACAACATGGTAAGTACAAAAATATCGAAAAAATAATATAGATGTTAAAAATATCGTTTTTTTTCTTTTAAAATATAATTGTAAAATAAATTACATAACACTAATAAATATAATATACATAGTTATAAGTATCTAATAATGTTTAAACTTAATAAATAATACATATATAAAATTAATATATTAATAAATATATACTGTAAATATATAATATATATGTTCTGAACAATATGTTGTAATAATTATTTTACTAACTTATAAATTATTAAAATATATTCTAATTTACTAATACATTTACAAACATAAAACAATAACATAAATAAAATGTACAAAACATAAAAAATTAAATATACTTTTAATATTTTTACAATTAATTATATAAAATGTTGGATAGCGTAGGGGTAAAATTACTATTCCCACTCCAGAGAGTGCAACAGTAGGGAAAGCTTTGGATAGCGTAGAGGTAAAAATTACTATTCCCACTCCAGATAATGCAACAGTAGGGAAAGCGTTGGATAGCGTAGGAATATAAAATTATATTCCCACTCCAGAGAGTGCAACAGTAGGGAAAGCTTTGGATAGCGTAGAGGTAAAAATTACTATTCCCACTCCAGATAATGCAACAGTAGGGAAAGCGTTGGATAGCATAGGGGTAAAAATTACTATTCCCACTCCAGAGAGTGCAACAGTAGGGAAAGCGTTGGATAGCGTAGGGGTAAAAAATACTATTCCCACTCCAGAGAGTGCAACAGTAGGGAAAGCGTTGGATAGCATAGGGGTAAAAATTACTATTCCCACTCCAGAGAGTGCAACAGTAGGTAAAGCGTTGGATAGCATAGGGGTAAAAATTATTATTTCCACTCCAGAGAGTGCAAAAGTAGGGAAAGCGTTGGATAGCGTAGGGGTAAAAATTACTATTCCAACTTCAGAGAGTGCAACAGTAGGGAAAGCGTTGGATAGCATAGGGGTAAAAATTACTATTCCCACTCCAGAGAGTGCAAAAGTAGGGAAAGCGTTGGATAGCGTAGGGGTAAAAATTACTATTCCCACACCAGAGAGTGTAACAGTAGGGAAAGCGTTGGATAGCATAGGGGTAAAAATTACTATTCCCACTCCAGAGAGTGCAAAAGTAGGGAAAGCGTTGGATAGCGTAGGGGTAAAAATTACTATTCCAACTCCAGAGAGTGCAACAGTAGGGAAAGCATTGAATAGCGTAGGAGTAAAAATTACTATTCCCAATCCAGAGAGTGCAACAGTAGGGAAAGCGTTGGATAGCATAGGGGTAAAAATTACTATTCCAACTCCAGAGATTGCAAAAGTAGGGAAAGCGTTGGATAGCGTAGGGGTAAAAAGTACTATTCCCACTCCAGAGAGTGCAACAGTAGGGAAAGCGCTGGATAGGGTAGAGGTAAAAATTACTATTCCCACTCCAGAGAGTGCAACAGTAGGGAAAGCGTTGGATAGCGTAGGAGTAAAAATTACTATTCCCACTCCAGAGAGTGCATCAGAAGAGAAAGCGTTGGATAGCGTAGGAGTATAAATTACTATTCCCACACCAGAGAGTGCAACAGTAGGGAAAGCGTTGGATAGCGTAGGGGTAAAAATTACTATTCCCACTCCAGAGAGTGCAACAGTAGGGAAAGCATTGGATAGCATAGGGGTACAAAGTACTATTCCCACTCCAGAGAGTCCAACAGTAGGGAAAGCGTTGGATAGGGTAGAAATAAAAATTACTATTCCCACTCCAGAGAGTGCAACAGTAGGGAAAGCGTTGGATAGCGTAGGAATAAAAATTACTATTCCCACTCCAGAGAGTGCATCAGTAGAGAAAGCGTTGGATAGCGTAGGAGTAAAAATTACTATTCCTACACCAGAGAGTGCAACAGTAGGGAAAGCGCTGGATAGCGTAGGGCTAAAAATTACTATTCCCACTCCAGAGAGTACAACAGAACGGGAAAGTGTTGGATAGCGTAGGGGTAACAATTACTATTCCAACTCCAGAGAATGCAACAGTAGGGAAAATGTTGGATAGCGTAGGGGTTAAAATAACATACTTATAAATAAAATCTTTTTATTTAAATAATGATATAAAGTATTTAAAAACTTTAAACCATATACAATACCTATACATAATTATAAAAAACATGATTACCTAAATATATTTAAGCAAAAATAAATATTTTAAAATACCATTTTATAATATTTAATTACCAATTACTAATTATTTAACAATTATATTATTTACAAAACAATCATTTAAAAAAAATATTACTTAATTACATTTACATTACTTCCACCATATTCCCCTATAAACCCACTACCCACAACAGAACACATTTATCTATTTATGAATTAATTAAAATTATTTACCAATCAATTAAAATTAATTACCAATTAAGTAAAAATAATTACCAATTATTTAAATTTAATTTATAATTCCTACTAATGAATAATTAATTATACATAATTAAATAACTTCCCACCCTATTCCCCTATAAACCCACAACCCGCTACAAAACATATTTATCAATTAATCAATTAATTAAAATGATTAACCAATTAATTAAATTTAATTACCAATTATTTATAATTAATTAATATTAACTACTAATTATTAATCAATTTAACATAGTTAAATTACTTCCCACCCTATTCCCCTATAAACCCACAACCCGCTATAAAACATATTTATCAATTAATAAAAAATGTAAAATGATTAACCAATTAATTAAATTTAATTACCAATTATTTATAATAATTAATATTAACTACTAATTATTAATCAATTTAACATAATTAAATTACTTCCCACCCTAATCCCCTATAAACCCACAACCCGCTCCGGTAATAAAACATATAATTAACTTATAAATAAATTTATTAATATATATTTATATATATATATATATATATATATATATATATATATATATATATATAATACACATATAATATTACTTATTTTAATTACTTAAATAAAACATATAACACATACATAATAAAAAACAATAGAAATAATACATATATCGATATTAGTGTAATCGAAATTAGTAACATCGATATATATGCTATCGATATTACTAACTTCGATATTACTTACATCGATATTAAGTATTTCGATATTACTTACCTTAGGGTCGATATTCTGTCTTCGATATTCTGCACCTTCGATATTATTGACACGATATTTTGGTACATCGATATTTCTAACTCGATATTTTGACTGTGTACCTTGACTGAGTTTGGACGCCTCCACGCCCTCTGCACCCTCGTGGGGCAACGTCATCACAGGACTTATGAATCCAGGGCACGAGTCGGGGGTCCACGCGGGTGGACGGCGTCCCCCTATTTTTTTCACAGGGTGGACCACCCTGCCAAGAAGTTGGGGCCCACTGAAAAGATGCTTTCAGCAGCGCCTGCAGGTTGTTTTCTGCTTTTGATGGCGGGACTGGAATCTCTTATGTCTGACTCCTGCTGGGCCCTTAAGAAAGGCCGAGTCTGAGGGGTCATCAGACCTCCTTTTGTTCAGTCTCCTGGCTGGCAGCAGGCAGGAGCCTCACACCTGATGCAAATGTAGAAGAGGGGAAACAAAGGCTCGCACCTTGTTAGCACTTATACATGCCGGTGTAATCATTTAAACATCGCTATTTCTTTTAAATCACTATGGCCAGAGAAAGCGAAACGCTGACAAAAGGTAACATTGTTTTAAGTGTAGCTACAAAAGTGTGAATCTTCTGCCTAAATCAGGAGGGTTTACAAGTATACTCGGGGTGTGCTCAAATGTACTCATGATACACCTGCTAAACATACATGTGAGGGCTTAAGATCTGATGTCACTTCTTGTGTTGCCACTGATAAATTAGGTTAGTCCCCCCACTTCTTTTTTTAGGACTTGTGCCCTGCTTATGATGTGCTTAGACCCTCGGGCAGGGCTTTGAATGGGCGGGGCACCTTGGGGTCTCAGACCCGGCAGTGATGAAAAAACGACACTCAAAGGGGTCCCTGTGGCCCCTCATCCATGTCCGAAGCTTTACCGGCGAATGACTCAGCGAGTTCCGAAGAGTGAATGTAAAGCCCGCCGAGGGGATCCGTGTCAGCGAGGGGGTCCTGTTTATTTTTCACCTTTTACTAAATCTTCAGTCGCCTAATCAATCAATCAAAGATATTTATAGAGCACACTACTCACCCACTAGGGTCTCAAGGCGCTGGGAGGGGAGGAGGTGGGGGGGAGGTTGCTGCTACTGCTCGGAGAGCCTGGTCTTGAGTTGCTTCCTGAAGGTCCTGGGTCAGCCGGAGGTGGGTGGGGAGGGAGTTCCATGTCTTGGCTGCCAGGTTGGGGAAAGATCTTCCTCCGGTGGTGGTTCTGCAAATCCGTGGGACGGTGGCGAGGGCGAGGCTGGCGGATCGGAGCTGGCGGGCGGGTGGGTGTGTAGAATGTGAGGCGGTTGTTAAGGTATTTGGGGCCCATGTCGTAAAGAGCCTTGTGTGCGTGGGTGAGGGGTCTGAATCTGATCCTCTTGCTGAAGGGGAGCCAGTGCAGGTCTCTCAGATGGGCGGAGATGTGGCAGTGACGGGGGATGTCCAGGATGAGTCGTGCAGAAGCGTTCTGTATGCGCTGGAGTCTTCTCCGTAGCTTGGCTGTGGTTCCAGCGTAGAGGGCGTTTCCGTAGTCCAGTCGGCTGGTAACGAGCGCCTGGGTGACCGTCTTTCTGGTTTCGGTGGGGATCCACCTGAAGATCTTTCGGAGCATGCGCAGGGTGTCGAAACAAGATGACGAGAAGGCGTTAACTTGTTTGGTCATCATGAGGGAGGAGTCCAGGATGAAGCCCAGGTTGGCTGCGTGGTCCGTGGGCTTGGAGGCGGTGCTCAGGGCCGGGGGCCACCAGGAGTTGTCCCAGGCGGAGGGGGATGGTCCGAGGATGAGGACTTCTGTCTTGTCTGAGTTCAGTTTCAGATGGCTGAGCTTCATCCATTCCGCGACATCTGTCATTCCTTCCTGGAGGTTGGATCTAGCGGTGGTGGGGTCGTTGGTGAGGGAGAGGATCAGCTGGGTGTCGTCAGCGTAAGAGAAGATGTTTAGGTTGTGTTGGCGTGCGATGGCTGCGAGTGGACTCATGTAGACGTTGAAGAGGGTCGGGCTGAGCGAGGAGCCTTGAGGAATGCTGCAGATAATCTTGGTGGCCGCTGAGCGGAAGGGGGGGAGGCGGACTCTCTGAGTTCTGTTGGAGAGGAAGGAGGTGATCCATTCCAGGGCCTTCCCTTGGATCCCGGCGTGGTGGAGGTGGGTTGTTAGGGTGCGGTGGCAGACTGTGTCGAATGCGGCCAATAGGTCGAGGAGGATGATGGCAGCAGCTGTTTCCCCGTTGTCGAGCAGGGACCTGATGTCGTCGGTAGCTGCGATGAGGGCAGTCTCGGTGCTGTGGTTTGCTCGGAAACCGGACTGCGAGGGGTCAAGGGAGCCGTTTGTCTTGAGGAATGCGGATAGTTGTTTGTTGATGGTCTTCTCGATGACTTTGGCATGAAAAGGGAGGGGTGAGATGGGGCGGAAGTTCTTGAGGTCCGTGGGGTCCGCGGTGGGTTTCTTCAGTAGGGCGCTGAGCTCCGCATGTTTCCAGCTCTCCGGGAAGGTGGCGGATGCGAAGGAGCTGTTGATGATATTCCGGAATTGGGGTGCGATGATGGAGTCGGCTTTGTTAAAGATGTGGTGTGGACCGGGGTCGGCTGGGGAGCCGGAGTGGATGGTGTTCATCAAGCGGGTGGTTTCTTCAATGCTGACCGATGTCCAGGTGCAGAGGGTGGTGGTGGGGAGCGCTGGTTCAGTGGTTCTGTGCGTGGTCTGGGCGTCGAAGCTGTTGTGTATGTCGGCGATCTTCCGGTGGAAGAACGAGGCGAGTGAGTCGCAGAGGTCTTGCGAGGGTGTGATGTCGTTGTTGCTGGCGCTGGGTTTGGAGAGCTCTTTAACAATGCTGAAGAGTTCCTTGCTGTTGTGGGTGTTGTTGTTCAGTCGATCTCTGAATGATGTCCCTTTGGTGGTGCGGATCAGCTGGTGGTGTTTGCGGATGGCGTTCTTGAGGGTTGTCATGTTTTCCGTTGACTGGTCGTGGCGCCAGGCTTTCTCGAGGGTACGGCAGGATTTCTTGGAGTTTTTGAGGTCATTGGTGAACCACGAGGCTTTCTTGCTGCCGGGTCTACTGGGAGGATTCTTCAGCAGTGCAAGGGCGCTGGCGCAGTTGGTGAGCCACTCTGTGAGGTTGCGGGCTGCTTCATTGGGGTCCGCCGTGTTGGTGGGAGGGTTCTGGCTCAGGGAGGTGGTGAGCTGGTCGGCGGTGATCTTGCTCCAGCATCTCCGGGGAACCTGTTGCAGGTGGTGGTGGGTCGTGGTTCTCTTGAAGTTGAAGTGGACGCAGCTGTGATCTGTCCAGTGTAGTCCGGTGGAGTGGCTGAAGGAGATGTGGTTGCTGTAGGAGAAGACTGGGTCAAGCGTTTGGCCGGCGTAGTGGGTGGGGGTGTTCACCAGTTGCTTGAGTCCGAGGTTGGCGAGGTTTGTCATGCCCCGAGTTTCCCTACACACTTCCCCTTTAATTGAGACCGCTATTTTAGTCACCAAGACTCTTGGAGCGACGCTTTACGTTCTTGCGTCTAGCTCCAATGGTTCTGGTGTTCCGTCCTGTTCCTGTTTACCTGACTTCCTGTTTTGCTATTCTGCCCTTGTTACCTCTGTGGGATTGTTTCCGGCCCTCGCGCTCATGTGCGGGGTCCGGTTTTCCTTCTCCCCACAGAGTCTCCGAGGTTAGCGGACGTCTCTGTCCCTGACGTCCGCTGCGGTCTCGTTACTGTCGCCCGGTAACGTGAACGCTACCCATTTCCTGGAGTCTCGCCCAGCGGCCGGGTTCTTCCCCGCCATCCGGCTGGGCTCAGCCTGTCCCTTTTCATTTGTGTTGCTCCGCCCGGCGGCCGGGCTTGGTCTCCGCCGTCCGGCTGGGCTACTAATCAGTCCTCTTCCTTCGCCCGGCGGCTGGGCTTGGTCTCCCCCGCCCGGCTGGGCTCTTTACTCATTCTTTCCCCCTTACCTGAGTTGCTTCGCCCGGCGGCCGGGCTTGGTCTCCGCCGTCCGGCTGGGCACACTGGGGCCTCCTAGTTAGTTAGGTTCCCTCCTGCCCCGTTTATTTCTCCTTAAATCTGGTGCTCCGCCCGGCGACCGGGCTGGTTCTCCGTCATCCGTCTGGGCATCTATTTCCCTCCATATCCATCCTCCACTCTATGCTGAATTTCTTATTGAGCATATTGTAGTTTTTACTTATTCCTTGGCAAGCCTCACATGTGTTCTGGGATTCTTGCGTGGACCAGAGTGGGGCGCAGAATTCAACCTTCAAGACTTAGAATCACGGTAACAGCGCTATGCGCTGCCTACATATAAGTTGGCTAATGTTATGATCCTAATAGAAACCTGAGTGTGTGTTTTGTTTCATAGATTTCCATGCAACGATCATTTGGTGTTGGCATTAGCTCAATGTCATCAGAATAGTGGATGTTGTCCAGTAGTCTTCTACCACATACAGAGTGAGAGTTGAACAAGTCAGATATCTAACACTTATGTGTACAAGGTCAGAAGACAGTGCTTACTGTTATTTTCTTTGTAACAGCTCAAGACAAATTCCTACCATTATCCCTTATATCAGTTCTGCGACATAGACAAAACAAATGTGGTATGTAGTAGTCATATACATAATTGTTGGACAGGCCTCATGAAAGGCCCGATCCCTCCCCGCATGGCGGGTCACGGACCCCTGCTCCTCTTGTATCCCGGACAAGAACAACCCCTGCAACCCGCCGGGGCAACCCACGGCCCTTCCCCGACGGAACCCCAGCTCCTGAACACCCCAGTATCGGTTGGCCCGGGCCCCTTCCAGAACCACTGTCCCTGGCCCAGCCGCCATTTTGGACACTACACGACCTCGGGCCCGGCCAGGCCCCGACATCGAGGCACCACCATCCACCCAGGGGGTGAAGAGACCACTTGGCAGTTCAATGGGAGAAGGAGTGTCGATGGCTCCCCTCCGCCAGGTGTCGATCGCCTCCAGCCTCCCCGGGCGCTGGCTCCACCCCCCTGCTGGGTGTCTGGACTCCCTCATCCCGGACCTCCCGACCTCCAAGTGCGAGGGTCCGGACATCAAAGGGCGCCAGACCTATAACTGGGGCAGCTCCAGAGCAGGAAGGCAGTTGTATCCTGGAGTCAAGAGACACCGAGATGGACTCATCCTTGGAGGCCTGTTGGCGTTGCCGCGGCTCCTCTTCGTGAACCATCTTCAAGGCCTGCTGGCTCTGCCGCGGCCCTCCTCGTCGTAAACCATCTTCGAAGCCTGCTGGCCCTGCCGCGGCCCTCCTCTTCGTGAACCATCTTCAAGGCCTGCTGGCGCTGCCGCGGCCCTCCTCGTCGTAAACCATCTTCGAAGCCTGCTGGTGCTGCCGCGGCCCTCCTCTTTGTGAACCATCTTCAAGGCCTGCTGGCGCTGCCGCGGCCCTCCTCGTCGTAAACCATCTTCGAAGCCTGCTGGCGCTGCCGCGGCCCTTCTTGTCCTAAACCATCTCCGAAGCCTGCTGGCGATGCCGCGGCCCTCCTCATCTTGAACCATCTACCAGGCCTGCTGGCGCTGCCGCGGCCCATCCTTGCGAACCCTTCAGCTTGAGGATTGTGAGCTCCACCTTTTGCTGCTTCTGTACCAGACTGGTATTCAGACTGTCCCGCTACCCTTTTCCCCAAAGAGACTAGAATTGACGGGATCCTCGTATCCTGGTCCCACTGTACCGCTCATCCCCTTGCCTAAAGATTTATATAAAAGTGTACAGAACTTATCCTTGTGTGGTGTCCATCTGTTGGGGGGGAAGTTACTTGTCTGTACGATTACCGGAGAGGGCCCTCGTCGGAGGCCTCTCCCCCTGTACTCGGCCGACCCTCCGGGTCCCCGTCTAACATTGGTGGCCAGCGGCGCGATCCGATCCGACCCGACGCATAATCGTACAGAGAGTAACTCACCCCACGACACACCGCCACCATGACGACAAAGGAGAGTGGAACAACAGAAAAATTTCAGATGGAAAAGCTGGAAGAGTACAGCCACAAAGAACTAAAGCAATTCTGCATAGAGCTGGGCATTGCTACCACGGGACTGAGCACGAAAGATGACCTCAAGCACGCCTTAAAGTCTTGGGTGGAGACGGAAACATCCCCACCCCAAGATCAAAGCCTCGAGACCACTGAAACAAGTACCACCACTATGGACAAATGAAGATCGGGCCTCTCGTCCGAAGAGGCCCAAGAACGGGAGAAAAGCCGGCTCCACGAATTGGAGCTGGCTCGACTCCGCTTAGATGGAGAACTCAAATTGGCAGAACAAAAAATAACCCTCGAACACTTACGGCTCAGGGAAGAACGAGAAGAGAAAAAGAGCCAGAGGGAGCTGGAAGAGAAAAGACTAGCCTACGAGCATGAGCGCAACTTGAAGGAGCTAGAAATTCGGCAGCAGAACAAAGACCTCGGAGTCTCCGGGCACCAGAGCCCCACTGCCCCTATGGACCCCAAGGTCCACATCCCCAAGGATGTCGTCAGGGAATACTACCGGAACGATGATATCCAGCAATGGTTTAAAGCCTACGAGGTAGCAATGACCTCCCACCGAATCCCGCGGAGCGACTGGGGAGCCGGGTTATGGGGGAAATTCGTCAACGAAGGACGAGACGCCCTGCTGCAACTCCCCGACCACCAGATGACATCCTACGACCACATGAAGGCCGCCCTCCTCACCCGCTATGGGCTCACGCCCGAGATGTACCAACAGAGGTTTCGAGACTGCAAACGAATCCCGGGTACGACCTGGGTGGAGTACGTGAACTTTTTTAGCCGAGCCTTCGAGGGATGGATCAAGGGCAGCCAGGTCACCACCTACGAGCAATTGTTCGACCTTATTGTATGGGAGCACCTCTCCAATAATTGCTTCGTCTAACTAAGACAGCACCTCCTTGATAGTAAACTGACTGAACCTCGGAAACTCGCCATTGAAGCAGACCGATGGGAGAGCACCCGAGTCCCTCGGAGCTGGCCCAGCGAACAGAACAGAGCCTCCCAAGGGCCCCACCGCCCACGGGGGGGGGGAGGAGGCCAGGGTCGGGGCAGGGACACCGTCACGGTGCCCTCCACTAGCAACCCCCCGCCCCCGGCCGGAAGAGGAAGCCCTCCAACGCGACCAGGGTTCCGCTCCAACGTTACCTGCCACAGATGCCAGCGACCCGGCCACTACGCCAATGACCCCAACTGCCCGAAAAATCAGAGCCCCATGAACCGCCAGATTGCCGCCGCCGCCCTGGGAGAAGAGCCGGCCCAAGAAGACGCAGAAGAGTACGAACCGTACCAGCCCGAGTGGGAACCCGCCGCCATGTCCCTGGTCTGTCTAGGGGAGAGGGACATGGTCCCGCGGGCATCCATCCCCGCCAACACGCAGAAATACAGCCAGTGGGTCACCATCAATGGCCGCCGGGCTGAAGCCCTCCGTGACACAGGGGCCAGTTTGACCGCAGTCCGCTGCCATCTGGTGACCCCTGACCAAATCCTACCCAATGTACTTTGTCCAGTACGATCGGCCGACAACTCCGAAAGCCTGTGCCAGATGGCCTGCGTCCCCTTCGAGTGGGGAGGGGTGTCCGGCATGCTAAAAGTGACTGTCCGCGACGATGCCCCAGTGGACTGCCTTCTGGGGAACGACCTCAAGAGCTCCCCCTGGTCAGCCGTTGAGCGGAGGGAGCACCTGGGGATGCTTGGTCTCCCTGAATGGGTCTGTGTAACAACCCGATCCATTGCCGCCCACGCCATCTCCAGCCCAGAGGAACCGGAGTGGCCTGAACCTCCTCCGCCGATCATCACAGAAGAAACCACCCCTGAGCCTGGTCCCCCGGGGTCCGGCAACGAAGAACCTGATCAACTCCGAGACCTCCCAGAGCTGGCCCAGTGGCGTCAAGAAGGTGACCCCACTCAGGAACAATTCCGCCAGGAACAATTCCGCCAGGAACAGAGAGCGTGTCCCTCCCTCGAGGGACTCCGACAACAAGCCATAGCCCAGAGCGCAGGGGATACCTCGGGGGCCCACTGGATCTACTGGGACAACGAGCTGCTCTACAGTGAGAAAAAGATTGCCGAGCTGGGAGCCAGCCGGGTGCTGGTGGTCCCCCTCCGATTCAGAGACTTCCTATTGAACTTGGCACACGATGTGCCTCTTGCCGGGCACCTGGGGCAGGACAAGACGTACAGCCGCCTGGTGACCCACTTCTACTGGCCGAAGATGCGGAACGATGTAGCAAACCACTGCCGGGCCTGCCCCACCTGCCAGGCCAGCGGGAAGAGCGGCCGAAAACTTAAAGTCCCCCTGCAACCCTTTCCCATCGTCACCACCCCCTTTGAGTGGGTGGGAATCGACATCGTGGGGCCCCTGGAGCCCCGGACAGCACAGGGACACCGATTCATACTTGTCCTGGTGGACCATGCCACCCGCTATCCCGAGGCCATACCTCTCCGGACCGTGACGGCGCCTGTGGTGGGCCGAGCCCTGATGGGGATCTTCTCGCGGGTGGGCTTCCCCCGAGAAGTCGTCAGCGACAGGGGCGCGAACTTTATCTCCAAGTACATGAAGTCCCTATGGCAACAATGCGGGGTCACCTACAAATTCACGACCCCCTATCACCCGCAAGGGAACGGACTAGTAGAACGATTTAACCGCACGCTCAAGGGGATGATCATGGGCCTGGAAGAACCCTTACGTCGCCAATGGGACGTGCTGCTCCCGTGCCTCCTGTTCGCTTACAGGGAGGTCCCCCAGAAATCCCTGGGCTTCAGTCCGTTCGAACTATTGTATGGACACCCCGTCCGAGGCCCCCTCAGCCTGGTCAAAGAAGGGTGGGAGGTGGCCCCTCAGAAGACTCCCCCTGATGTATACAAGTACCTCTTGACCCTCCGTAACCAGACCCGGCGGTTCAGGGAACTTGCCAAGGCCAACCTTGAAGCCAGCCAAGAAGACATGAAGCGCTGGTATGATCAGCATGCCTTATCCATCGAGTTCGAGCCGGGACAACAGGTCTGGGTGATGTCCCCGGTTGAACCTTGCGCCCTCCAGGACAAATGGATGGGACCCTTCAAAGTGGTGGAGCGCAAGGGACCCGTCACCTACCTGGTAGACATGGAGATACCCCGAAACCCCCTACTTGTCCTCCACGCCAACAGACTCAAGCCCCACTTTGTGTGCTCTGAACTTAGCCTCCTGATGGCTACCGACAGTGGGGCTGAAGAAGACTCCGAGCCCCTCCCTGATCTTCTGAAAACGCTCGAGAAAGACGGCTCCGTAGAGGGAATCCACCTCTCCGATGCCCTGTCCCCAGCGCAACGCCCAGACTGCCAAGAACTGCTACTCCAATTTGCCGACTTCTTCTCCCTCATCCCTGGGGTCACCCCCTGGTGCCTCCACGACGTTGACACCGGGGATAGCCCCCCTATCCGACACAGGGCATACCGGGTGCCTGATCGAGTACGCGCCTGCATCCAGTCGGAAGTCTCCAAAATGCTAGCTCTGGGAGTGATCGAGCCGTCCGACAGCCCCTGGGCCAGCCCGGTCGTGCTGGTCCCCAAGGCCGCCGCCCCGGGCGTCGCCCCCGAGCTCAGGTTCTGTGTGGACTATCGAGGTCTGACGCTCATCCCATTCCCCGGGCAGATGAGCTGATTGACCGCATGGGGGCCGCTCGCTACCTGAGCATCTTCGACTTGACAGCGGGCTATTGGCAGATCGGCCTCACCCCAGGGGCCCAGGAGCGATCCGCCTTCTCTACCCCGGATGGCCACTACCACTTCAAGGTGATGCCATTCGGAATGAAAAACGCCCCCTCCACCTTCCAGAGACTCGTGAACAAGGTGCTGGCGGGGCTCGAGGAATTCAGCGCCGCCTATCTGGACGATATTGCTGTGTACAGCCGCCACTGGGCAGAACACCTCCACCACCTCCGGGAGGTCCTGAACGCCCTCCAGCAGACCGGACTCACCATCAAGGCCAGCAAGTGCCAGATCGGCCAAGGGTCCGTGACCTACCTGGGACACCAAGTGGGAAGTGGCCTGGTGGCCCCCTCCAGCTCAAGATTGCCGCCATCCAGGCCTGGGAGCCCCCGGTCACCCAGACAGAGGTCCGAGCCTTCCTGGGGCTCACTGGGTACTACCGGCGGTTCGTAAAAGACTATGGCAGCATTGTGGGGCCCCTCACAGAACTCACGTCCAAAAAGAACCCCAAGACAGTCAACTGGACTCCTGAATGTCAGGCGGCCTTTGAGAAGTTGAAGTCCGCCATGTGCACCTCCCCCGTGCTCCAGGCCCCCGACTACAGCCGGGAATTCATTGTACAAACAGACGCCTCAGATCATGGTGTTGGGGCCGTCCTCTCCCAACTCAACCCTGAGGGAGTCGATCAGCCAGTGGCCTTCATCATTAGTTTGCAAATGTTTTCTGTATAAATATGGCTCTGTCATATTTGCCACATAATTTACCATCTGCTGCTTAACCTGACATTTTTTTACTAATAAATTGCTTGTACCTCAAACGGGTCAAAAGTTATTATAAAATGTGACTTGTGTGGCTGCAAGGTGGAGGGACCTTTGCAAAGGTTGACGTGTCACCTGTCTCGCTGCTGCATTTGTATGTTGCACTGGTACTAATGAGACAAAATCTTTCCAGAGACTGTTTGCATGTGTAAAACCTATTAAAATAATAAAATATCAGTACTACATTACGCTACAACCTTTTTTTTGCTTCATAATTTAGTCAACACTGCAGCATCATTTTGTCCTCCTTTGCTGCATAATTCCAGTGGCCCCACAGCAAGCAGCACTTGTTAAAAGTGCTTTTGCATGAAGCAGAGAGACTGTGAAGTTTGCAAATGATCCCTGGTGTGTGCAGCTACTACTGCTGAAAGAAGTCCAATGGAGGTACCAATGGGTGAGGCAGACTGGCCTCAAGGGCAGGACCGGCTTTAGCGCAGGTGGGGTCCTGTGCAACAATGCTTGTTGAAGCCCCCCCAATGACCACCTCCACCACGGATTCCCTCACTGCCACCCTTTAAGAGTGCCCCTCAAGTGTCCATAACCACACTCTCTCTCAGATGCATTTAATTTTTTTGACAGCACCACTCATACCAGTGTAGGGTGTACGAGCACTTTCCATCACAAATTACACAGAAACAATCAATCATATGTGTGTAAATCACTGTATAGAAATGTTACATAAGACAAAGGACTACAGGTGTAGGAGGCACATGACAACCATACTAGTAGGCAGCATAGTTTAATAGTGATTGGTCTGGAGCAACACAAACTCAGAATTTAAAACGTAATACCATGGTTGGGGGTTCTCTTTAATAATCAGAATTGATTTCTATCCAAATGAACACTTTTTGCAACATTAGGATAATCAAAGACTGAGGGAAAAACCATAACACTCCAATAAATACCTTGCAGTTTGCCTGCAGCGCTTAGATGACAGGTAAGAGCTCACTGTTCTATGTTAGGATTTTAACTTATAAACTGCAAGTAACAAAAGGATCTCATAGGCAAAAGCAGTACCCACTGACCTATTTACATTGTTTGCCCTTTGTGTTCTGCATGGTACATGTTCTTTGCAGCAGGCACATTAACCTTCTGTGCTACCTTTCCATGAGTCAAAACTTCCACTAGACAAAACTCTATCTTGCTCTAGGAAGAACATTAATCACTGGAGTTGTCATGACATTTTTATTGTTGCTGAAAATTGCTGAAGGCCAGGAAGGAGGGAGCAAGCTGCAAACACTACTCCCTGATGTGGTCTCATCAGCTGCACCGCCCTAGACCCAGCCCTTCCCAAGGGTCCTGTGACCACCGTGACAAAGTCACTGTCACTCTATGGTGTGCTGTGTTGTAGGCCTGCCCGCAAGACTGAAGGTGAACTTCAGTATGGATTGTGGTGGACGGGCCTTCAAGGTTAGCCCACACTTTTCACCGCTAGGGTCCTCCTGCTGGTGCTAAGACACCCGGGCTTCTAAGGTCTTGCGGGGCCTTCTAAGGTCTAGCATAGGAATGTGCTCCCTCAGGAGAGTGGGCTGGTGGACTGGTCACGAAGGCTGAACCTAGTTCTCCAGTTCCAAATTTGGCAGCCGTGGCCACAGTGCCACATCCTCTCCCCCACTGAACACCGTACTGCCCCACCTAAGAGAAACTCACACTGCCTTCAGCCACAACCCAATTGTGCCCACTATAAACAGTATAAACAACTGGATGCAACTTAATTCAGATTATGCAATAGACAAGAGTAATATGCTGCCTGAAAAAAAAGTAACAACATCCTGGAAAAAGCAAACACTCATAGGGAATACCCTCTTTTAACCTTCTCTTTTTTCTTTTTAACAAATATGAATTTTAACTATTTATGACGTAGGAATATTTTGTCTGCTCGCACTTTGTCCGATTCTGTTTGCATTTTGTTTGTATTGTTTAAAAGACTATGGTCTAAATAAACATAGGGAATGCAAGATTAGGTAAAGCATGTGAAATGTAAGAAGGAACAACATGGTTACACCTTAAGACTTGTACACTCAGTGAGTGCTTTTGCCTGAAAAGTTAAGGACATGACTACAGGGCCCGGAAGGCACCCATGTCAATGTCCGTTGCTTGTATCCTTACAAAACGTAAGCAGTATGCTTTAAAAACACCACATCCATGAACAGAGATGAGCAGTACACATTTTGTTTTCCTCCACCCATCAATCAGGCATTGCCGTACCTCCATGAATGGTGTCCTTCTCCCACCAGAGGAAAACAATGCTGTTCAAAAAAAGACAAAAAATCAAAAGTGATTCAGAAAAGGGGGGTGGTGATGAACAGAGTGTCTGAATTGAGCAGACCACTCTTACCCAGTCCAAAGATCAGGGCTTGATCCATCACCGTTATTTATCTCACTGCCCCATCCCAGTGATGCTGATGTGTTTGGCTCTGAATGAAATAAATCTGGTGACTCTGCGACCACTCTGTCTTGCTTTATTTAGTGATTTATTTATTTTTAATATTATAAAACTTTTATTCCCGTGGCTGCACTTTGGAATTGAAACATTTAAAAAAAAAGACGGGGGCATGGCCAAGATGCCGGCATAGAGAGACGCGAAATCGCCGAGCTTCCGCCGACGGCCTTTCTTAGCACCAGCCGGGGGCCGCAGTAGCCACGGTCGGCACCGAGACGCAAGCACCGGACATCCTTGAGGCCACAGTGCTACGGACGGACTCCCGTTCAACCGGCGAAAGAAGCCCTTTCGGTGCCAAAGCCTGCTGCCTCCATGGTCGGAGAGGGGGAGGGGCAGAGTTCGTGACAGACCGTGACGCTCCGAACTCCGGACCGCACACACTGTCGGACCCCCAGTGCTGAAGAGCTTAGTGGCCCAGGAAACAAGTGGAGAAACCTGGAAAGGGGCCCGGTGCGGAGAAACGGAGCCCCAAAAAGCGAAGGAATCGTAGCCGCCATCTTGCTAAAGGTAGACGAGTGCTGTGATCTAAAGGAGTCGCCTAGACCGCAAGGAGCGTCCACAGCCCTAAGGACGGTCGAGGTAGGGACCCAGGCACCCCAAGGACAACCCCCACGGCGAACCGGTCTGCTCACAAAGACATAGTGAAGCATCCGCCATCTTGGTAAAGGTGGCCAGAAATGCGGCTGCAGGGCATTGCAGGACCACGAGGGGACCGGGCATTTTTTGGTGAGCCGCACGCAAGGGCCCTGAGCAGGGGTAGCAGAGGAGGGACGCATCCAAGGGGCCAGGAAAGTGAGATTGCATAAGGCTGTCGGAGGGCCCTTATCACACCAGCAAACAGCCGAGATATGAGCAACGGAGAGACGGGGAGCACGTGGCAGCACTAGTAGCCCGCTGAAGTGGAGGAGGTGGTGCGGCTGGATCGCCGCAGTGAACCCGTACCACAGCCGAAGCTGGGGAAACCCTTGGGTCACAGCGTTGCCATAGGTCCCGACTGGCACAGGAGGGAGCGGCCGAGCTACGAGGCCCACCATTCTGAAGGCCAACTGAACTAAGCTAGGTGGGCCGCGTTGTGCTGGAGACATCCCAAGAAGGGCGGCGGCGGCCAGCAGCCACCCAAGAGGCAGCGGTCCCGCCAGAGAGACGCCACAAGAGCAGCTAGTGGGGTGGAAGGCGCCCGGACCGACGGATTACACTCAGCCCACGCCACGAGCCGGGGGACCCCGACATCAGGTCCGCCTACCATGTCGACTGCAAGGGTCCATAAATGAAAATCAGTCAAAGACCTGTTTGAGAAAGCTCAGACATCCCAATCACCTAAAGGCATGGCCACGTCTACTACACGCCCCACTGCAGGGCCCACAGATAACACAGAACCCATCATGAAAGCGTTTCTATAATCGCTCTTTACTGCGCTAAGGGAAGACATCCACACCTTCAAAAAAGAATTTACTGAGGAACTTAAGGAGGTCCGCAGAGAGGTGGATGGGATATGAGAGCGAGTAGCAACGATGGAAACAAAGGCTGACAGACAAGACACCGACATAGTTGCCCTCCAACAAGAGATCCTGAGACTCCATGACCAACAAGTGGACCAACAAACGCACATGGAAGACCTAGAGAACAGATCTCGACGCCATAACATACGGGTAAGAGGAGTGAAGATGACAGACGATACCAAGAACCTTTTCTCCTTCACGAAAGAGCTCTTTAATTATGTCCTGGGTTTCCCACTTGAGTCA
Organism: Lissotriton vulgaris; assembly: GCF_964263255.1. Lineage (NCBI taxonomy): Eukaryota > Metazoa > Chordata > Amphibia > Caudata > Salamandridae > Lissotriton > Lissotriton vulgaris. The sequence continues at coordinate 2,018,191,222 of NC_141693.1, read as the reverse complement.
GAACTGCACCTTGATAGGGCACATAGAGTGGGGCTAACGAGGAATGCGTCATCCCCCCCTCCAGATATTCTGGTCTGTGTTTAGGACTTTTGCACAAAGGAAGACATCTTGCAGAAAGCTCAACAGCAACACCCTATCACCTTTAAGAACCACACTCCGGTCCTGTTTCAAGATCTGTTGGCGCTCACCTTGCAGAAGAGACGGTCCTTTAAACCAGTAACAGCGCATCTTCAGCAACAGCATATCCCTTAGCTGGGGCCACCCCTTCTGGATAGTGTGCAGGCTGAATAGCAAGCTGTACCAAATCTGCTCCCTGCGAGAAGCTTGCAGTGTGTTAGGGATTGATCCACCGGAGGAGGAGGACGACATATCGGCCCGAACGGAGGGGACAGCTGGCCCGGGCTCCCAGTGGCGACAACAGGGCAGGAGACGATGGATCAGGAAACCCCCTGCGGACGACATCAAGGATGGGCAGCGTGCCGCAGTTGAAGCAGTGGCCTCGACCTCTCTTCAAACCATCCTGGCTGACACTAATGGCTTCCTCAAACTCAGTCGCAGTCTGGACTTTCCAGGAGCAGGCCTGTCGGCGGGAGGGAGGTTCCCTTCAACGGCAGTAACACCACGAGAGACAACATTCCCAATCACCCCAGAGGGTGATGGACTATGGGCCTCAGGTTTTTGGGGGGGATTTGGGGAGTTTTCAGGGGGAGAGGGGGTTGGAGGGTCCTCTGGGGGTTTTTTTGGAAGGGAGGGTTGGGGGGTGGGAGGAGTTCAGGGGGGGTTTGTAAAGGGAGGGTAAAGTTGTCCAGTGCTTATGTTCACTCACAAACCACATCTGCCACACTTACACAGCTCAGTGCAGACCCCCAGCACCTTGCTAATGGTCTCGCATTTGCCCCGGCTTGCCGGGCTTCGGATACCAGCTTTTATCACTACACTGTAGATGATGCCGCCCACCACCCTTAAGATCCTGACCCTTAATGTGAAGGGTCTAAATAGTCCTGTTAAAAGAAGAACGATCTTATCCTTTCTCGAAAATGCACAGGCGGACATATGTCTGTTACAAGAGACCCACCTGTTAGCCAGAGACTGCCACCGGCAGCGCTCCCACAAATTCCCAACGAAGCTCTTTCCTTCGAACACTACCAAGACTGCAGGGGTAGCAATTCTCGTAGCCCGACATTTCAAAGGGGAGGTCCTCCACAACAGCACGGAATTTAAGGAGAGGCTGCTAGCATACCGCTTCTCCTTGAACGGTCTCAAGTTCACTCTAGGGTCCATATACAACCCTAACGACAACCAAGAACGCTTCATGCACTCGGCCCTCACAGAGGTCATGACCACACCGGACAGACATGTCATTGTGGGGGGAGACTTAAACCTGGTCTTCGACAATGTCCTAGATAGGTTTACTCAACGCACACACCAGACAGGGCCACTCTCCACCAGTTGCTCAGATCGACTGAGGGACCTAGACTTGCATGATTTATGGCGCAGGCATCACCCACAGGATAGGGAATATTCATACTACTCTGATGCCCATAAGACATATGCCAGATTGGACCATCTCTTAGCCTCTGGCCTGTTGTGCACACTAACTACATCCACCGAGATAGGGGTTATCTCGCTTTTAGACCATGCACCAGTCATTGCCACACTCACCTTACCACCCACATCCTATCCCCTTAGAGTTTGGCGCCTTAGAAATGCGTTATTACATAGAAAAGACATAGTGGAACATATTCAAACGACCATACGGGATTACCTATCACACAATGACAACACCGACACAACCCCCGTGACGCAGTGGGCCGCCCTGAAGGCGGTCATACGGAGGGAATTTATAGCACTCTCATGGGCGGAAAACAAGGACAGGCAGAGTAAGCGCGACGAGCTTACGAAACACGTCCGGGAACTGGAACAAATCCACCAGAGAACCGGGGCCCTTAGAATCTGGAGGCAACTTAAGGCCACACAAGCGCAGTTATCAGCCCTGGATCAAGATTGAGCAGAATTTGCGGCACTAAGACTGCGCCATGCCTATTATACTGGCGGTGACAGATGTGGCTGCCTGTTAGCGAACAGGTTGAGAGCAGTACGCCAACAACAGAAGGTTAGGGAGATTGTGAGACCTGATGGGGTTACCGTCTTGGACGACGCCGAGATAGCGGACGTCTTCCGCACCTTTTACGCCACCCTATATACGGGCAGTTCCCTGAACATCCTAGAGGCCGGAGAGTACCTGGAGTCGGTAACACTTCCCTCACTTTCTCCATCTCAGGCAGAATTTCTCGAGAGAGATATCCGCATTGAGGAGGTAATCAGTGCCATCGCCCGTCTTAAGCTAGGTAAAGCGCCAGGACCAGATGGCTTTTCAGCCATCTTCTATAAGAAATTCTGCACGACGCTCGCCCCGATACTAACGCGGCTTTTCAACACATTTGCCGAACCCGGTGCAATACCGGTTGACTTACTCCAGGCCTCCATATCCGTTATACCCAAACCGGGTAAAGACAGAACTAAATGCGGAGCTTACAGACCGATATCGCTCCTAAACATAGACCTCAAACTATATACAGGGATTCTAGCAGCCCGACTAGCCCCTCACTTATCTGGGCTTATAGACCCTGACCAGGCAAGCTTTAGACCGGCCAACCTATACGCTTCGTACATCACCAGAATCCTCTTGGAGGTGTGGGACTCCATTTGCGTCACCTAAGAATTCACCACTTTTCCATCCCCACTTACGGCGCTTGTGGACAATCCGGATTTCACGCCAGGAACGGAGAAGGGGGCCTTCTCCCACTGGCGACCGGCCGGTTGCCGCTTCCTATACCACGTTTATGGTCCCGAAAGGGTCCGACCCTTCCCCCTTTTTAAGCAGGAATACAGTTTCTCTGAAACGGAGCGCTTGTGATATCTCCAAGTCAGGCACTGGGCACTTCAACCTCAAGTGTGGATGAGCGCAGGCTCATATCACGATCCTCGGATGCCAAACTCATATCCGACCTGTATAAGATGCTGCAGACGCCACAGACACAGATCGATAATCCTGGTAGGGAACACTGGGAAAGGGAATTAGGTAGAGCCCTCAGCCATAAGGAATGGGACAAGATTTCATACAGAGTACGTCACTCTGCATACCACAATGGACTCACAGAGACACTAACAAAGATAACCACAAACTGGTACTACACTCCAGAAAGAATACACGAAATGGACCATAGCAAAGGCAATCTGTGTTGGCGGGGCTGTGGCAGGTGGGCAACCTCACACATTTATTGTGGGACTGTGATCATCTCCGACCCTACTGGAATCAGGTCCTTGACGACGTCGATAAACACTTCCAAACGGAGCTTCCTCGATTCCCGGCATACGTTATCTTGGTGCTCTTAACGCACTTACATACCCCCTATGCTCCCGCCGAGGACGACAAATAGCTAATACATTGGGCTCAGCGTTACAAAATATCCTAACACATTGGCGCACCGCCACCACTCCCACGATTACTGGTTGGTTACACAGAATGTGGCACGTCCGGGGCATGGAAAAGTTGTCGCTCACCATGGCGGGGGAAGGGGACAAATATGAAGAACTCTGGCAGCCATTCAGATCACTGCTGGTTACAGAATTTAGAGAAATAACCTGCCCTAGGTACTTACACTTGCTGAGACTCACAGAGACAAAGGAGACTGACACTTAAGGCAGCCGCAGATTGGCGGATCATGAGGGCAGGGAGCCACAGAGCACTGGAGGGGACTCGAGCACTGGACGGGGGGGGTTTGAGGGGGAGGGGGTTGGGGTTGGGGGGGTTCTCATTCTTGTTTACAGTTGGGGGGGAACGACCTTCGTAAGGTTACATGATAATAGCCAGTCTTTAATAGGTTGGATAGCACTAGTTGTAATAGGTTCACATGGACCTTGCTTACTTTAAGGGAGTTTTACGATACCTGACTGAACTGTGCATGTGATGATTGTCCTTTCTATGTGCTGACTTTAATAAAAAAGAGTTAAACCATAAAAAAAGACGAAATTACCAGCAAAAATGTTTTTTTGTTGTTGTTGGGATCTATTACACAGGGGAATGAAGAACCGGTTAAACCCACTTACTGGGTCTCGGCAGCGGGGGAACCGCCAAAGTCTTCCATACCTTCCCTACTTAGTAAAAGGAGACACAGGAGCCTTCGTCTGCACGAGGAACCCAGATTTATTCAATAGCCCGGGCTATGGAACAGAGTCCCAAGCTCGTTAGAAACAAGACAGAGGAGGCTGCTGCTTTACTCCGCAGCTTACAAGCCTTTTATACTTTTTCATTTTCAGTCTGTTAGCTCATTGTTAAATCAGGGCAGTGTTTGCAGTTGATAACCAGATCCAGACGACGTTTGTAGATGGTGACCTGGTCAAGGCTTGGTACACAAATCATTGTTCACTCGGCTTGATCAAGGCAGGTCATTGTTTAATCACCTTGATCAAAGTCCGGTCTTTCAGGTCATTGTTTAATCACCCTGATCAAGGCCCAGCAGTCAGACCATTGTCCAGATAACCTGATCACGGTGTCAAGGATGTTTACCAGGCTGGGAGCAGGAGATGGAAAACAAATCATTAACTCAGGGTGTGAGTGTCTCGTGGTTTTCAGTTGAACTGCTAAGAACAGGGGGGTTGGGTGTGCGACAGTTCCTGGGCAGAAATGCAGGCTGCAAGATGGTTTTTGTCGTGTCAGTTAGAACTTCCTCAGGCATCAGCAGAAACAACCAGGTGGGTCGTGTGGAAGTGTTTGACACGAGATGGCAATGAAAAAGCAATGGAGTCTCGGTACAAATGATGCCGATCAGAAGAATACTTTTGCTCAGACCCTCCTTTTGCCATTGAGTGGCAAATAATTTAAGAAATGTAAATGTTCATAAGGCCATCGGTTTCTTGTTGGAGCATCATCATCATATTGGTGTTGTGAATGTTAGAGGGTGGAGGCTTGATGGTCTGGACACACATTGTACAGAGCACTGGCAGGCACTGAAAGCACAAACAGCAAGAGACCAGGACAGTTACTCCAGGGCAAGGAAGATGAGGATCCTCCACCCCCACTGGGAAAGGAGGCCCCAGATCCAGCCTGTGAGGGACCAGTTGCCTTCATCCAGATGAATTTCGGAAGAAAGGTGATGCAGACGTTGGATAGCATCGTACACTGTAGGTGCGTTGTCTGGGATGTATACCCAGAAGCTGGAGCCGATCAATTTACACACACCACCACGATCAGCAAGGATGACATCTAGGACCTTTCGGTTCTGAAACGTTATGAGGCGGTCCGCCTGTAGCTCTGCAGTGATGTTGGAGAGGGCACCAGCTGTTACTGTGATGGTGGCTTCAAGGACCCTGGTCAGTCCTCGTACAGCCCAACTGTTGGCCATGGGGCCCCAGAAAGGAAGGAAACCTTTAAAGAAGTCCCCGGTTTCCTGGCCTGCTGTATCCTCGGCTGATATGATGCCCCTACGTGAGCGGCGTAGAGCACCCTTCATTGACAGGTGTTAACCTCCATGGGTAGAATACTTTGGTGGAAGGAGGAAGGCCAGATAGCAGGTACCAGACCAGTTACGGGGGAGCCAAGTGTAGGCGGCAGTGCCACAGATTAAATAGGTGTTGGGGGATGCTACCAGCTTCGGAGGAGATGTGGAGTTTAAAGCTTTTGTGATATCACACGTACTGGTACCAACTTTCTTAGTCCCTAGGCCATGAATGCAGACACGACCTTGCACATTTATGACATTCACAGTGTCTCGTTCATCAGGTAGTATCCTTCTTGTGCGGAATCTGGAAAATATTCGTCGATTAGTTGAGTTGACTACTACCATCTCACCGAGTTTATCTGGTGATAGTAGCATTGTTGATGAGCTGGTCGGGCAAAAAGGAGCATTGACATGGCCAGATCTGTTCCGCCAGAATTCATACTGTTACAAATGTTAGAAAGGGCAGAATTGGCAGTACCATTGACAGTGTAGGCCTCCTGTATCAACATCCACCATGCAAGACAAGACCCAGAGATGGAAAAGGGGTAGGGAAAGAATGGGACAGGGTGTATCATGGAATGTGGCATCAGTCCACAAACCCAGCAGTTGGAAGTGTTCATGATCATCTGGTGATGATGCAACATTTGGATGAAGGTGTTATTGAAGAATTCTACACGGCGGGGTAATTTGTGGGCTGGTAGCGTGAAATACTGGTGTTCTGCAGGAGACGGGGTAGGAGTTGGTGAGATAACAGGGTGGTAGATCAGTAACAGCCAAACAAGGATAGACAGGATGAGGGAGACAAACAGTGTTACCGCGGTGGCCATGAATCATTTACTATGTCGGATACTAACATATTGTTTCTGGATTCTGGTGTTTTGGATGGCAGCCATTGTCCTAAGCCAGGGACCTCTAGTGGCTGTCTGTGATTGGTGGATGCTTCACTGGGCGCAGGTGCCAAGGAGCCCTATGACACCAGCCCACCCGCCGGACCTACAACTCCACTGACCTCCACGCACTCAACGCCGGTAGAATCCCGGGCTGCTATCGAGCCACCCCGAGACGCACCCACGGACCCTTCTGCTGCCACTCCTGCAAGTTCACCTGCAACCGGACCTGCCCTACAACAGTGCCGACCAAGCCGAGCACCAGCAACAACCACCTCAAGTGCATCTTGCTCAACACCACAGACACGCCGTCGAGCTCTGGAACCTGCTCGACACCACAGCCCCAGACGTCGCCTTCCTCACGGAAACCTGGATGAACGCCTCCTCAGCGCCCGACATCGCCATCGCCATCCCGGACGGCTACAAGATCATCCGGAGGGAGCGCGTCAACCAGACAGGAGGAGGCATCGCCATCATCCACAGGAACTCCATCCGCATCACGACCAACACCGACGACACCCTCGCACCCACCGAACACCTGCACTTCCAGATTCACATCAACCCCAAGACCACCCTCAGAGGCACCCTCATCTACAGACCCCCGGGACCACGCACACAATTCAGCGAAGAGATCGCCGACTTCATCAGTCCACACGCCCTCCCCTCCGCTGACTACATCCTCCTCGGGGACCTCAACTTCCACCTGGAGAACAACATCCAGCAAGGACATCGCCTTCAGCCACTCCACCGGACTCCACTGGACGGACCACAGCTGCGTCCACTTCAGCTTCAGAAGGACCACGATCCACCACCACCAACAACAGGCTGCACGCAGAAGCTGGAACAGGATCACAGCCGACCAGCTCGCGGCTTCCCTGAGCATGAACCCTCCCACCAGCGCAACGAACCCAAGCCAGGCGGCCACCAACCTCGCGAAGTGGATCAGCAACTGCGCAGACGACCTCGCCCCTCTGAAGACCCCGCCTAGCAGACCCGGCAGCAAGAAAGCCCCATGGTTCACCGACGAACTCAAGAGCTCCAAGAAGAACTGCCGAGCCCTCGAGAAAGCCTGGCGCAGAGACCCAACACCGAACAACATGACTGCCCTCAAGCTCACCACCCGAAAAAACCACCAACTGATCCACGCCACCAAGAAAACTGCATTCAAGGAACGACTGGACAACAACGCCCACAACAGCAAGGAACTCTTCAACATCGTTAAAGAGCTCTCCAACCTCAACGTCGAAAGCAACGACATCATCACCCCTTCACAAGACCTCTGCAACTCCCTCGCCTCCTACTTCCACAACAAGATCGCGGACATACACAACAGCTTCAGCACTCAACCGACGCACGCCGCGACTGAACCACCGCCCCTCACCACCACCCTCCGCGCCTGGACCCTGATCAGCACCGAAGACACCATCCCCACGATGAACTCCATCCACTCCGGATCTCCGACCGACCCCTGCCCTCACCACGTCTTCAACAAGGCCGATGCTGTCATCGCACCACACCTGCGGGACATCATCAACACCTCCTTCGACACCGCTACCTTCCCGGAGAGCTGGAAGCACACCGAACTCAGCGCTCTACTAAAGAAGACATCAGCCGACCCCACCGACCTCAAGAACTACCGCCCCATCTCGCTGCTCCCGTTTCCTGCAAAAGTCATCGAGAAGACCGTCAACAAGCAGCTGGCCGCCTTCCTCGAGACGAACGGATCCCTCGACCTCTCGCAGTCTGGCTTCTGGGCCAACCACAGCACCGAGACCGCCCTGATCGCAGCCACCGATGACATCCGAGCCCTGCTCGACAACGGAGAAACAGCGGCCCTCATCCTCCTAGACCTCTCCGCGGCCTTCAACACTGTCTGCCACCGCACCCTAGTGCAGCGCCTCAGCAACGTCAGAATCCAGGAGAAGGCACTGGAATGGATCACCTCATTCCTCGCCGGAAGGACACAGAGAGTCCGCCTCCCCCAGTTCAGATCAGAAGCCACCGAAGTCATCTGCGGCGTTCCTCAAGGCTCCTTGCTCAGCCCAACCCTTTTCAACGTCTACATGAGCCCCCTCGCAGCCATCGCACGCCAACACAAGCTCAACATCATCTCCTACGCCGACGACACCCAGCTGATCCTCTCCCTCACCAACGACCCCGCCACCGCCAGAGCCAACCTACACGAAGGGATGACAGACGTAGCCAAGTGGATGATGAACAGCCGCCTGAAACTGAACTCAGACAAGACGGAAGTCCTCATCCTGGGATCTTCACCCTCCACCTGGGATGACTCCTGGTGGCCCCCCGCCCTGGGCAGCGCACCCAAACCAACAGACCACGCACGCAACCTGGGCTTCATCCTGGACTCCTCCCTCTCCATGACCAGACAAGTCAACGCCGTCTCCTCGTCGTGCTTCAACATCCTGCGCATGCTACGTAAGATTTTCCGGTGGATCCCCACCGAGACCAGGAAGACGGTCACCCAGGCCCTCGTCACCAGCTGTTTGGACTACGGCAACTCCCTCTATGCCGGAACCACCGCCAAACTCCAGAAGAGACTCCAGCGGATTCAGAACGCCTCAGCACGACTCATCCTGGACATCCCCCGTGGCAGCCACATCTCCGGACACCTGAGAGATCTGCACTGGCTCCTGGTCAACAAAGGAATCACCTTCCGTCTCCTCACCCACGCGCACAAAGCCCTACACAACCAAGGCCCAGGATACCTCAACAGCTGCCTCAACTTCTACGCTCCCACAAGCCAACTTCGATCGACCGGCCACGCCCTCGCCGCCGTCCCCCGCATCCGAAGAGCCACCCCAGGAGGAAGGTCCTTCTCCTACCTGGCCGCCAAGACTTGGAACTCCCTCCCGACCCACCTCCGCCTGACCCAGGACCACCTTGCCTTCAGGAAACAGCTCAAGACCTGGCTGTTCGAGCAGTAGCGGACCCCCCCTCCCCTAGCGCCTTGAGACCCTCCGGGTGAGGAATGCGCTATATAAATGCTTTGATTGATTGATTGATTGATTGTACCTTAGTCTGATACACCAGCACTACTCTCAGCCGGGAAGATCACAGCCCTACAGCCTATAGGCACTTGGCGAAGTAAAGGGCAAGCCTTCCCTCGGGGGCGCAAGTTATATTGGTCGGAAGTAGGGACAGTATGCTCGGGAAACAATTGTTCTTGGTGTTGAGCAGAGTTAAGGGAAGGTTCCACGCTTCCTTTCAGTATGCTGTCACTCTCTGCTTCCGTAGATGTAGAATGCAGTCTGGCATCGCTGAATGGGACAAACGTCGGGACTGTTTCTGTTTCTGAGTCTCCTTGTCCTTCCCTCACCCACTGATCATAGGGGAATGGCAGAGGCACACGCCGGCAGTGAGACGAATGCACCCAATTCTTCCGACCTTCTACTTTCACAGCAGTGCGGGTGGCCAGTAACATCTGACGGGGCTGTGTCCAGCAGGGCTCGGTGGCTCTTAGTCCGTTGAAAGTTCCGGATCAGGACCCAGTCACCAGGTTGGATAACGTGTCCTGGGCCCTCGCTTTTGTCAAGTATGGCCTCGTGCACCTGGTGATAAAGAGTACGATAGGTATTAGTCAGATTGTACAGATAATCAGTTAATACAGGGTATTCAACGTCAGACAGTTTCTTAGGCCGCGGGACACCCCATACATTGGCAGGCCTCCCGAACACAATCTCATGGGGGGGATAGCCCTATCCTGGTGTGGGACGTTGTTCTTGTGGACAGTAGGGCTAAGGGTAGAGCATCAACCCAAGTGACACCTGTCTCGGCTACTATTTTGGCCATTTTAGTTTTTAGGATGCCATTGTACACCCCCTCTAGACCTGCTGACTGGGGGTGGTTAGAAGCATGAAATTTATGTTTTATACCCAATGCTGTACAGACATATTCCATAATTTGAGCCGTAAAGTGGGTCCTGTTCTCACTCCAGACCAAGCGGGGCAAACCGAATCATGGGAGGTACTCTTTTAATAGCACTTTGGCGGTAGTGATATCGGTGCAGTCTTTGACGGGGGAGGCCTCCACCCATCGACTGAAGGTACAGACCACCACTAGGACATATTTCAAATTGTTACATCGGTCCATCTGGATGTAATCCATTTGGAGTAACTGTGCCTTTTCCTGGGTTATACATTAGGCAAATCATGCATGTTTTAACCAGCTTGTCAGCATATGCTGGTATCTTAAAGTTGTACCATGTAGGTTCCAACAGTTTACATATCCCTTTTGCACTGATGTGAGCAGGACCGTGGGCCATCGTAACTACTGGTAGCACGTGACTGTCAGGTAACATCCATTGTCTTTCCATAGTCATACAGACCCAGCAACCATCAATTCCCTCTTTTGCTAATTGTTCCTTCCACACCCTTTTATTCCTCAGGAGTCGTATGGGACTGAATATCAATCACACTCTGTACTGTGTTTTCAACCATGCCCTCGTCTGCCACCCACCTAGTGGGACCTCCTACAAACATTCCTTCCTTTTTTCTATGAGCTGTTTGTCTGGTTGTCTGGTCAGTCAGGGCATTGCCTTTCCCAACATCATCTGTCACTTTCTTATGGGCCTTACATTTTATAATGGCCATCTTTCTGGGGAGTGTCAGGGAGTCTAACAGTTGGTGAATTAGGGGGCCATCTTGAATCTTGGTCCCATGGGAAGTAAGGAAATTCCTTTCTTTCCACAACCTCCCGAAGTTGTGTGCCATCCCGAAGGAATATTGTCTGTCAGTATAAATATTTACCGATATCCCTTTGCTTTACTCACAAGCTCTAGTGAGGGCCACTAATTCTGCTGCTTGAGCAGAGCACTGCGGAATCTGAGCTGTTTCTATTACTCGCCCTAATGTTGTGAGGGTGTAGGCGGCTGAGGTGTTACCATCTGACCACCTGAGACATGATCCGTCCACATAGAGTGTACCTTGTGGTTCTGCTATCAGGGTGTCCTGTAAGTCAACCCGTCCCTTCGTCTCCTCCTCTGTCCTCAATATACCTTCATGTGGGTCTAAGCGGGCATCCTGAGTATCCAGTGGGAGTAATGTGGTGGGGTTTAGTACAGTGCATCTTTTGATGTTAATGTGGCTGGCAAAGAGTGTCAGTTCATATCCTGTGAGTCATGCGCTAGTGAGGTACTGTGTCTTGGGGTTATTAAGGAGGGTATCTACAGAATGGGGGACGATCAGAGTCAGGGGGGAGTTCATGATGATCCCCGCACTCTGACGGACCATGAGGGCGCCCGCAGCGGTCGCCCGTGGGCATCCTGGGAGAGCCTTTGCAACAGGTCATGTGGCCCAGACCGGGTGGGGAGGAACAGCGGGTGAGTCGTTCGGCTTACCAGATTGCAAGAATCCCTCGGGTAGGGTACCTCCGTCGGAGTCTCTCCGTGCACCTCCTCACATCCACCGGGCCTGACCTTCGTGCTCGTCGAGTCACTATTCAGGTGCCATTTGAAGAACTGGTTAAACCCACTTACTGGGTCTCGGCGGTGTGGGAACCGCCCAAGTCTTCCATACCCTTCATACTTAGTAAAAGGAGACACAGGAGCCTTCTTCTGCAGGAGGAACTCAGATTTACTCAATAGCCCGGTCTATGGAACAGAGTCCCAAGCTAGTTAGAGACAAGGCAGAGAGGCTGCTGCTTTACTCCGCAGCTTACAAGCCTTTTATACTTTTTCATCTCAGTCTTTTGGCTGTTAGGTCATTGTTCAATCAGGGCAGTGTTTGCAGTTGATAACCAGATCCAGGCGATGTTTGTAGATGGTGACCTGGTCAAGGCTTGGTAGACAGATCATTGTTCACTCGGCTTTGATCAAGGCTCAGTCTTTCAGGTCATTGTTTAATCACATTGATCAAAGCCCGGTCTTTCAGGTCATTGTTTAATCACCCTGATCAAGGCCCAGCAGTCAGATCATTGTCCAGATAACCTGATCACGGTGTCAAGGATGTTTACCAGGCTGGGAGCAGGAGATGGAAAACAGATCATTAACTCAGGGTGTGAGTGTCTCGTGGTTTTCAGTTGAACTGCAAAGAACAGGGGGGTTGGGTGTGCGACAGTTCCTGGGCAGAAATGCAGGCTGCAAGATGGTTTTTGTCGTGTCAGTTAGAACTTCCTCAGGCATCAGCAGAAATGACCAGGTGGGTCGTGTGGAAGTGTTTGACACGAGATGGCAATGAAAAAGCAATGGAGTCCCCGTACAAATGATGCAGATCAGAAGAACACTTTTCCTCAGGAAGAAATAAACGAAAGGAGGAAAGAGAGGGTGAGAACCGTTTTTTGAAGTCACGGTTTTCAGCAAGTGAGGAGGAGCAAGACAGAAAGAGAGGGAATAAGAGGAGAGAAAGATTGCCTTGCCGTGTCTCTAATCCTCCCCTCCTCTTTCCCTCCTCCACTCTCTGTCTACTTCCCCTGCTCCTACCCCCCACTCCCCGGAACATCTCCCCTTGCCTGCTTTCACCACCAAGCTCCTTGTCCTTTTGCCCCCTGTGACTAAGCACTCCTTCTCCCCTTTTTGGAGAAAGATCCAAGTTATATACGCTGGAGTCTCTGCAAACCTGCTGAGAGAGTCCACAGCGCCGAGGAAGCCACTCACAGCTGAGGTATGGTATGGCACCCCTTGCCAAAGCACTCCCTCCCCTCTTTGGGGAAGGATCCAGTAAATAGGCCTTGGAGTCTCAGTGACCCCTCTGAGAGAGTCCACTGCGCTTTGGGAGCCTCTCGCAACTAGATGGGGAAATGATACCACTCCCCCTGGGTTCACAGCTTCTGGACTTTGGGCGCAGCTTTGACTCGTCTACCGGTTTGTGTCCCTGTCACCCTCCCCCTCCTCTTTCCATGCTGTGTCTCTCTCCCTCCCACTCCTCTTGCTATGCCATTTAATCACGTTTAATACGTTCTTCTGAGTGCAGTGCTACAATGTGCCCCAGTAATGTCAAAGCGTCCACATCTAAACGAAATGCACTTATTTGAACTTTGAAGAGACCCTGTCATATTTTACGGGTTTGTTGTATGATTTACATAATGCACATTTTGAGGGCTCAGCTCGTGAATGGGCTCTAACATCCAAACCAGACTCTTGGCTCGGCTCTGCTCTCCCTGTTCATTTGTTGGCCCGTCCACCTCTGTAATTACTCATACAGACAGATACATCTTCATTCTTGCAGTGTAAGCTCATCTTTTACATAGTTAAAACTATGTGAGTACATCCTCCTCCTTATTAGAGATTGAATTGCTTGCAACAGAGGCTCAACAATTCCAAATGATAGTTTTTTTCTGCTTTATTTGTTCATATTTAATCTTGATTCATAACCTTTCATCGTTTTCCAGAATGTTACAGAAATTAGGTTTGGACATTCGACAGCCGACACGAGTTCCGCCCTTAAACGGTCATTTGGACCAGGGCTTTCTCAAGGCTTTCACAACTTTAGCAGCAATACTTAATATGCAACATTTGATTCATTAGAAATATCTTATCAAACAGATCAAAAAAGAAAATTATTGTTTTCATTATGAAGCGGCACGTCTAGGTATAATACCTTTTCTGATCAGACACCACTTGCTGATCAGAAAAGGGATTATACTCAAGACTTACCGCTTCTTAATGACAATGAATCATTTTTTGGGGGATCTGTTTGCTATGATATTTATGATTAATCAAATGTTGCATATTAAGTATTGCACTTAAACTCGTGAAAGCCTTGAGAAAGCCCTGGTCCAAATGACCGTTTAAGGGCGGAACTCGTGTCGGCTGGGAGGGCTGTGAGGTTTCTCTCGTGTGAGGTTTGAACCCCTGGACTCGTAGGGCTGTGAGTTTTCCCTTGAGGGAAGCTTGACCCTCCTGGACAGGCAGGGCTGTGAGATATCCCTCAAGTGAGGGCTTGGGGTGGGTTTGAGGGGCTGGGCCTTCCTTCAGCTCTTTTCCTCACAGCTCTGCCCTCATTGCAGCTTCTGAGCTGGAGGGACTTGGCTGTGCTCGACCATTGAGACACTGAATAGGATTCAGATGTGTTTGTCTTTGTCATGTTGCTTGCAACTGTATAAATTGTCCCAAACCAAGCCGTTTCTGTGTGAACCTATTTAAATGACAATGTTTACACACCTGTTCTGTTGTGTGTTTATGATGTGATTTAAATGCTCTATCCCCCCTAAGGTGCCCACCCGCACTAGGCTCCCTCTTTCCTTTCTTTTGCTTGCTGCTGACCTTTCTCTCTGCTCAGCGCTTTCTTGTTGTCAGAGCCACCCTCCTTCATTCTCTCACACCGCCACTCTATTTCCTCTGCCATCTCTCCCACTTCCCTCTGTTTTATTCCCTCTTAATAATAATAACCTTGAATTTGTAAAGCGCACAGCTACCTCCGAAGTGGTGTCCCGGTGCTGGGGGCCCTCTGGAAGATTAAGCGAGCTATTGCCCAGAGTCACATGGTGCGGGGCTGACCTGCCGCCAGTGGCGGGTATCGAACCGTGAACCCCATGGTCCGGAGTCAGGCACCCTGGCCGCTGCGCCACACCTCTTCCACTTCTTCTCTCTACTCTGGTCACACCTCTCTCCCGCTTCTCATTTTAAGGTTGCAGCCTATTGCTAAAGACATCTTAAGGACATTCAGGGGCATATGTATCAGAATCGGCCCGTTTGCAAACAGGAAAAAGCCTTTTGGGATGTTCATCCCAAAAGGCCCTCACAAAATAGGGAATCGCAAAATTTGCGATTCCCTATTTTCTGAATACATTCAAGGAATCGTAAATTGTGATTCCTTGAATGCAATGTAGGAAGCACCCAAGTTGTGCGATTTTGGCTTAAGGAATCGCAAATTACCACCAAATTCTGGTTGGTAATAATTTGTGATGTCCTTGAAAAATTCACTTTTTTGCATTTTTCAAAGTGCCATGTGACACACATACAGGGCATGCATGTGCGCCAAATGTGCACACATGCACATTTCAAGGGTGCAACAGGGTGTCCTTTAGGAACCCTTGCACCCTTGAAATTGAGTGCACAATACCCATTCATTCTTATGGGCCTCTTGGCCCATAGAAATGAATGGGAAGCCATTACTGAATTGCAACTCGCAATTTGCAATTCGCAATTAAGGAATGTCAAGGAATCGCAAAATAGTTGCAAAATTTTGATTACATCTTGTTTTGCGATTCTCAAATAGCGATTCGTAAAAAATTGCTATTTGAGAATTACAAAACATATGCCCTTATGAAAGTTGACCCAGGAATGCATTCTGCCCGTTGCTTACCATTGGCTTGGAGGTTTGTAACTCACATGTTCTGAATTTCTATTTGCTGGCTTTATTTGCTTTAGGTTGTCCAGCTCGAGTTTGTCCCTCCTCTTGCCCAAACCTTGTTTACTGTATTCTTCCACAAACTCACTTTCTGTAAACAGGCCTTTAACTCTTATTCTTATCTTGTCACATTTGCTGTGCACTCAAAGACAGAGGTGACATGTCAGGCTGAGTTTTCCAGGGAGCTTGGAGTTTATTTGTATTTTTCTGACTTCAAAGTGAGAGGATTTATGTGACAATCATGCTTGCTATTGAGGTCTACATAAGGAAGGCTGTATCGACATGTAAATGTCTGTTAATGAACAGTGCTGATTATGAAATCAATACATTGGGTGATGACATTTCCACAAATTGTCTTTTGTGAGCTGTTTACTTTAATCAGTAAAAGTGTATGTGAGTGCACATTTAATGGCCATTTCCAATTGAATATGTGTTGTCTGTAATGGCAGTAAGCTACGACACCATGCATACTCCATGTTAGCCCACTCCACTCTACTCTGTGCCATTCCACACTACCCCACTCCACTTCACACTGCGTCACTGCACTCTTCCCTACACCACTCCACTCTACACCCCTTGGATCTACATCGCTCCAGTATACTCTATGCAATGCACTCTACCTCACACTACTCTAATATGCACCACTACATTCCGCCAATCCACGCTACACCACTCCGCCCCCACCCCACTGCATGCCACCCTACCCTGCAGCACTGCACTCCACGCCAACGCACTCTACGCCACTTTACTCGAAACCACTTCACTCTACACCAATCTACTCTGCACCAAAACCCTCTATAGCACTATACTCTAAGCCACGGCACTCTATGTCACTCTAATCTACTCTGCATTACTGCACTATACGCTACTTTAGTCTACTCTGCACCACTATACTCTGCTCCACTGCTCTCTATGCCTCTGCACTCTACGTCACTCTACTCTACTCTGCACCACTGTACTCTACTCCACTGCTCTCTATGCCACTGCACTCTACGTCACTCTACTCTACTCTGCACCACTGTACTCTGCTCCACGGCTCTCTATGCCACTGCACTCTACGTCACTCTACTCTACTCTGCACCACTGTACTCTGCTCCACGGCTCTCTATGCCACTGCACTCTACGTCACTCTACTCTACTCTGCACCACTGTACTCTACTCCACTGCTCTCTATGCCACTGCACTCTACGTCACTCTACTCTACTTTGCACCACAGTACTCTGCTCCACTGCTCTCTGCGCCACTGCACTCTACGTCACTCTACTCTATTCTGCACCACGGTACTCTACTCCACTGCTCTCTATGCCACTGCACTCTACGTCACTCTACTCTACTTTGCTCCACTGTACTCTGCTCCACTGCTCTCTGCGCCACTGCACTCTACGTCACTCTACTCTACTCTGCACCACTGTACTCTGCTCCACGGCTCTCTATGCCACTGCACTCTACGTCACTCTACTCTACTCTGCACCACTGTACTCTGCTCCACGGCTCTCTATACCTCTGCACTCTACGTCACTCTACTCTACTTTGCACCACTGTACTCTACTCCACTGCTCTCTATGCCACTGCACTCTACGTCACTCTACTCTATTCTGCACCACTGTACTCTACTCCACAGCTCTCTATGCCTCTGCACTCTACGTCACTCTACTCTACTTTGCACCACAGTACTCTGCTCCACTGCTCTCTGCGCCACTGCACTCTACGTCACTCTACTCTATTCTGCACCACTGTACTCTACTCCACTGCTCTCTATGCCACTGCACTCTACGTCACTCTACTCTACTTTGCACCACTGTACTCTGCTCCACTGTTCTCTGCGCCACTGCACTCTACGTCACTCTACTCTACTCTGCACCACTGTACTCTACTCCACTGCTCTCTATGCCACTGCACTCTACGTCACTCTACTCTATTCTGCACCACTGTACTCTACTCCACTACTCTCTATGCCACTGCACTCTACGTCACTCTACTCTACTTTGCACCACAGTACTCTACTCCACTGCTCTCTATGCCACTGCACTCTACGTCACTCGACTCTATTCTGCACCACTGTACTCTACTCCACTGCTCTCTATGCCACTGCACTCTACGTCACTCTACCCTACTTTGCACCACTGTACTCTGCTCCACTGCTCTCTGCGCCACTGCACTCTACGTCACTCTACTCTATTCTGCACCACTGTACTCTGCTCCACTGCTCTCTATGCCACAGCACTCTACGTCACTCTACTCTACTTTGCACCACAGTACTCTACTCCACTGCTCTCTATGCCACTGCACTCTACGTCGCTCTACTCTACTTTGCACCACTGTACTCTACTCCACTGCTCTCTATGCCTCTGCACTCTACGTCACTCTACTCTATTCTGCACCACTGTACTCTACTCCACTGCTCTCTATGCCACTGCACTCTACGTCACTCTACTCTATTCTGCACCACTGTACTCTACTCCACTGCTCTCTATGCCACTGCACTCTACGTCACTCTACTCTACTTTGCACCACTGTACTCTGCTCCACTGCTCTCTGCGCCACTGCACTCTACGTCACTCTACTCTACTCTGCACCACTGTACTCTACTCCACTGCTCTCTATGCCACTGCACTCTACGTCACTCTACTCTACTTTGCACCACTGTACTCTGCTCCACTGCTCTCTGTGTCACTGCACTCTACGTCACTCTACTCTATTCTGCACCACTGTACTCTACTCCACTGCTCTCTATGCCACTGCACTCTACGTCACTCTACTCTACTTTGCACCACTGTACTCTACTCCACTGCTCTCTATGCCACTGCACTATACGTCACTCGACTCTATTCTGCACCACTGTACTCTACTCCACTGCTCTCTATGCCACTGCACTCTACGTCACTCTACTCTACTTTGCACCACTGTACTCTGCTCCACTGCTCTCTGCGCCACTGCACTCTACGTCACTCTACTCTACTCTGCACCACTGTACTCTACTCCACTGCTCTCTATGCCACTGCACTCTACGTCACTCTACTCTACTTTGCACCACAGTACTCTACTCCACTGCTCTCTATGCCACTGCACTCTACGTCACTCTACTCTACTCTGCACCACTGTACTCTACTCCACTGCTCTCTATGCCACTGCACTCTACGTCACTCTACTCTACTTTGCACCACTGTACTCTGCTCCACTGCTCTCTGCGCCACTGCACTCTACGTCACTCTATTCTACTCTGCACCACTGTACTCTACTCCACTGCTCTCTATGCCTCTGCACTCTACGTCACTCTACTCTATTCTGCACCACTGTACTCTACTCCACTGCTCTCTATGCCACTGCACTCTACATCACTCTACTCTATTCTGCACCACTGTACTCTACTTCACTGCTCTCGATGCCACTGCACTCTACGTCACTCTACTCTACTTTGCACCACTGTACTCTACTCCACTGCTCTCTATGCCACTGCACTCTACGTCACTCTACTCTATTCTGCACCACTGTACTCTACTCCACTGCTCTCTATGCCTCTGCACTCTACATCACTCTACTCTATTCTGCACCACTGTACTCTACTCCACTGCTTCCTATGCCACTGCACTCTACGTCACTCTACTCTATTCTGCACCTCTGTACTCTACTCCACTGCTCTCTATGCCACTGCACTCTACGTCACTCTACTCTACTTTGCACCACTGTACTCTGCTCCACTGCTCTCTGCGCCACTGCACTCTACGGCACTCTACTCTACTTTGCACCACTGTACTCTACTCCACTGCTCTCTATGCCTCTGCACTCTACGTCACTCTACTCTATTCTGCACCACTGTACTCTACTCCACTACTCTCTATGCCACTGCACTCTACGTCACTCTACTCTACTTTGCACCACTGTACTCTGCTCCACTGCTCTCTGCGCCACTGCACTCTACGGCACTCTACTCTACTTTGCACCACTGTACTCTACTCCACTGCTCTCTATGCCTCTGCACTCTACGTCACTCTACTCTATTCTGCACCACTGTACTCTACTCCACTGCTCTCTATGCCACTGCACTCTACGTCACTCTACTCTACTTTGCACCACTGTACTCTACTCCACTGCTCTCTATGCCTCTGCACTCTACGTCACTCTACTCTATTCTGCACCACTGTACTCTACTCCACTGCTCTCTATGCCACTGCACTCTACGTCACTCTACTCTATTCTGCACCACTGTACTCTACTCCACTTCTCTCTATGCCACTGCACTCTACGTCACTCTACTCTACTTTGCACCACTGTACTCTGCTCCACTGCTCTCTATGCCACTGCACTCTACGTCACTCTACTCTACTTTGCACCACTGTACTCTGCTCCACTGCTCTCTATGCCACTGCACTCTACGTCACTCTACTCTACTTTGCACCACTGTACTCTACTCCACTGCTCTCTATGCCTCTGCACTCTACGTCACTCTACTCTACTTTGCACCACTGTACTCTACTCCACTGCTCTCTATGCCACTTCACTCTACGTCACTCTACTCTACTTTGCACCACTGTACTCTGCTCCACTGCTCTCTGCGCCACTGCACTCTACGGCACTCTACTCTACTTTGCACCACTGTACTCTACTCCACTGCTCTCTATGCCTCTGCACTCTACGTCACTCTACTCTATTCTGCACCACTGTACTCTACTCCACTACTCTCTATGCCACTGCACTCTACGTCACTCTACTCTACTTTGCACCACAGTACTCTACTCCACTGCTCTCTATGCCACTGCACTCTACGTCACTCGACTCTATTCTGCACCACTGTACTCTACTCCACTGCTCTCTATGCCACTGCACTCTACGTCACTCTACCCTACTTTGCACCACTGTA
The DNA here is from genome assembly GCF_964263255.1 of Lissotriton vulgaris. Lineage (NCBI taxonomy): Eukaryota > Metazoa > Chordata > Amphibia > Caudata > Salamandridae > Lissotriton > Lissotriton vulgaris. Next base: position 2,018,170,671 of record NC_141693.1, on the reverse strand, counting down.
CTCTGCTCCACTGCTCTCTGCGCCACTGCACTCTACGTCACTCTACTCTATTCTGCACCACTGTACTCTGCTCCACTGCTCTCTATGCCACAGCACTCTACGTCACTCTACTCTACTTTGCACCACAGTACTCTACTCCACTGCTCTCTATGCCACTGCACTCTACGTCGCTCTACTCTACTTTGCACCACTGTACTCTACTCCACTGCTCTCTATGCCTCTGCACTCTACGTCACTCTACTCTATTCTGCACCACTGTACTCTACTCCACTGCTCTCTATGCCACTGCACTCTACGTCACTCTACTCTATTCTGCACCACTGTACTCTACTCCACTGCTCTCTATGCCACTGCACTCTACGTCACTCTACTCTACTTTGCACCACTGTACTCTGCTCCACTGCTCTCTGCGCCACTGCACTCTACGTCACTCTACTCTACTCTGCACCACTGTACTCTACTCCACTGCTCTCTATGCCACTGCACTCTACGTCACTCTACTCTACTTTGCACCACTGTACTCTGCTCCACTGCTCTCTGTGTCACTGCACTCTACGTCACTCTACTCTATTCTGCACCACTGTACTCTACTCCACTGCTCTCTATGCCACTGCACTCTACGTCACTCTACTCTACTTTGCACCACTGTACTCTACTCCACTGCTCTCTATGCCACTGCACTATACGTCACTCGACTCTATTCTGCACCACTGTACTCTACTCCACTGCTCTCTATGCCACTGCACTCTACGTCACTCTACTCTACTTTGCACCACTGTACTCTGCTCCACTGCTCTCTGCGCCACTGCACTCTACGTCACTCTACTCTACTCTGCACCACTGTACTCTACTCCACTGCTCTCTATGCCACTGCACTCTACGTCACTCTACTCTACTTTGCACCACAGTACTCTACTCCACTGCTCTCTATGCCACTGCACTCTACGTCACTCTACTCTACTCTGCACCACTGTACTCTACTCCACTGCTCTCTATGCCACTGCACTCTACGTCACTCTACTCTACTTTGCACCACTGTACTCTGCTCCACTGCTCTCTGCGCCACTGCACTCTACGTCACTCTATTCTACTCTGCACCACTGTACTCTACTCCACTGCTCTCTATGCCTCTGCACTCTACGTCACTCTACTCTATTCTGCACCACTGTACTCTACTCCACTGCTCTCTATGCCACTGCACTCTACATCACTCTACTCTATTCTGCACCACTGTACTCTACTTCACTGCTCTCGATGCCACTGCACTCTACGTCACTCTACTCTACTTTGCACCACTGTACTCTACTCCACTGCTCTCTATGCCACTGCACTCTACGTCACTCTACTCTATTCTGCACCACTGTACTCTACTCCACTGCTCTCTATGCCTCTGCACTCTACATCACTCTACTCTATTCTGCACCACTGTACTCTACTCCACTGCTTCCTATGCCACTGCACTCTACGTCACTCTACTCTATTCTGCACCTCTGTACTCTACTCCACTGCTCTCTATGCCACTGCACTCTACGTCACTCTACTCTACTTTGCACCACTGTACTCTGCTCCACTGCTCTCTGCGCCACTGCACTCTACGGCACTCTACTCTACTTTGCACCACTGTACTCTACTCCACTGCTCTCTATGCCTCTGCACTCTACGTCACTCTACTCTATTCTGCACCACTGTACTCTACTCCACTACTCTCTATGCCACTGCACTCTACGTCACTCTACTCTACTTTGCACCACTGTACTCTGCTCCACTGCTCTCTGCGCCACTGCACTCTACGGCACTCTACTCTACTTTGCACCACTGTACTCTACTCCACTGCTCTCTATGCCTCTGCACTCTACGTCACTCTACTCTATTCTGCACCACTGTACTCTACTCCACTGCTCTCTATGCCACTGCACTCTACGTCACTCTACTCTACTTTGCACCACTGTACTCTACTCCACTGCTCTCTATGCCTCTGCACTCTACGTCACTCTACTCTATTCTGCACCACTGTACTCTACTCCACTGCTCTCTATGCCACTGCACTCTACGTCACTCTACTCTATTCTGCACCACTGTACTCTACTCCACTTCTCTCTATGCCACTGCACTCTACGTCACTCTACTCTACTTTGCACCACTGTACTCTGCTCCACTGCTCTCTATGCCACTGCACTCTACGTCACTCTACTCTACTTTGCACCACTGTACTCTGCTCCACTGCTCTCTATGCCACTGCACTCTACATCACTCTACTCTACTTTGCACCACTGTACTCTACTCCACTGCTCTCTATGCCTCTGCACTCTACGTCACTCTACTCTACTTTGCACCACTGTACTCTACTCCACTGCTCTCTATGCCACTTCACTCTACGTCACTCTACTCTACTTTGCACCACTGTACTCTGCTCCACTGCTCTCTGCGCCACTGCACTCTACGGCACTCTACTCTACTTTGCACCACTGTACTCTACTCCACTGCTCTCTATGCCTCTGCACTCTACGTCACTCTACTCTATTCTGCACCACTGTACTCTACTCCACTACTCTCTATGCCACTGCACTCTACGTCACTCTACTCTACTTTGCACCACTGTACTCTGCTCCACTGCTCTCTGCGCCACTGCACTCTACGGCACTCTACTCTACTTTGCACCACTGTACTCTACTCCACTGCTCTCTATGCCTCTGCACTCTACGTCACTCTACTCTATTCTGCACCACTGTACTCTACTCCACTGCTCTCTATGCCACTGCACTCTACGTCACTCTACTCTACTTTGCACCACTGTACTCTACTCCACTGCTCTCTATGCCTCTGCACTCTACGTCACTCTACTCTATTCTGCACCACTGTACTCTACTCCACTGCTCTCTATGCCACTGCACTCTACGTCACTCTACTCTATTCTGCACCACTGTACTCTACTCCACTTCTCTCTATGCCACTGCACTCTACGTCACTCTACTCTACTTTGCACCACTGTACTCTGCTCCACTGCTCTCTATGCCACTGCACTCTACGTCACTCTACTCTACTTTGCACCACTGTACTCTGCTCCACTGCTCTCTATGCCACTGCACTCTACGTCACTCTACTCTACTCTGCACCACTGTACTCTGCTCCACGGCTCTCTATGCCACTGCACTCTACGTCACTCTACTCTATTCTGCACCACTGTACTCTACTCCACTGCTCTCTATGCCACTTCACTCTACGTCACTCTACTCTACTCTGCACCACTGTACTCTGCTCCATGGCTCTCTATGCCACTGCACTCTACGTCACTCTACTCTACTCTGCACCACTGTACTCTGCTCCACGGCTCTCTATGCCACTGCACTCTACGTCACTCTACTCTACTCTGCACCACTGTACTCTACTCCACTGCTCTCTATGCCACTGCACTCTACGTCACTCTACTCTACTCTGCACCACTGTACTCTGCTCCACGGCTCTCTATGCCACTGCACTCTACGTCACTCTACTCTACTCTGCACCACTGTACTCTGCTCCACGGCTCTCTATGCCACTGCACTCTACGTCACTCTACTCTACTCTGCACCACTGTACTCTGCTCCACTGCTCTCTATGCCACTGCACTCTACGTCACTCTACTCTACTTTGCACCACTGTACTCTACTCCACTGCTCTCTATGCCTCTGCACTCTACGTCACTCTACTCTACTTTGCACCACAGTACTCTACTCCACTGCTCTCTATGCCACTGCACTCTACGTCACTCTACTCTACTCTGCACCACTGTACTCTGCTCCACGGCTCTCTGTGCCACTGCACTCTACGTCACTCTACTCTACTTTGCACCACTGTACTCTGCTCCACTGCTCTCTGCGCCACTGCACTCTACGTCACTCTACTCTACTCTGCACCACTGTACTCTACTCCACTGCTCTCTATGCCACTGCACTCTACGTCACTCTACTCTACTCTGCACCACTGTACTCTGCTCCACTGCTCTCTATGCCACTGCACTCTACGTCACTCCACTCTACTTTGCACCACAGTACTCTACTCCACTGCTCTCTATGCCACTGCACTCTACGTCACTCGACTCTATTCTGCACCACAGTACTCTACTCCACTGCTCTCTATGCCACTGCACTCTACGTCACTCTACTCTATTCTGCACCACTGTACTCTGCTCCACGGCTCTCTGTGCCACTGCACTCTACGTCACTCTACTCTACTTTGCACCACTGTACTCTGCTCCACTGCTCTCTATGCCACTGCACTCTACGTCACTCTACTCTGCTTTGCACCACAGTACTATACTCCACTGCTCTCTATGCCACTGCACTCTACGTCACTCTACTCTACTCTGCACCACTGTACTCTACTCCACTGCTCTCTATGCCACTGCACTCTACGTCACTCTACTCTACTTTGCACCACTGTACTCTGCTCCACTGCTCTCTATGCCACTGCACTCTTCGCCAATGCACTCCACACCACCCTGCTATACACCACTGCACTCTACAACAGTATGCTCTGCAACCCTGCAGTCTTTGCCGCTCTACTTTTTCCCACTCTACGCCACTGAAGTCCAGGGCAATCCACTCTAAGCCACTTTATCTACTCTGCACCACTGCACTCTATCAAACTCTACTCTATAGTTCTTCACTTTATGCCACTTCACTCTACACTGAAACAACCTGCCCTGCCACTGCAGTCTACACCACTCTATCGCACTGTGCGCCACTCCACACCACGCTACTCCACACTCCACCACTCCACACCATGCCACTGCACTCCATGCCAATGCACTCTACACCACTTTCCTCAAAACCAATACACTCTACACCACTGCATTCTATGCCAATCTACTCTGCACCACTGCAGATTATGCCACTAAACTAAACTCTCTGCCACTCTACTCTGCGCCACCCTACTCTGCACCACTGTACACTACTGCACTCTACACCAATCACCAATGCAGTCTATGCCACTCTACCCTGCTACACTGCCACTCTACTCTGCGCCACCCTACTCTGCACCACTGTACACCACTGCACTCTACACCAATCACCAATGCAGTCTATGCCACTCTACTCTGCTACACTGCCACTCTACTCTGTGCCACTCTACTCTGTGCCACTTTACTCTATGCCACTGCTCACTACACTGCACTACTTTATGCCACTCTTCTGCACTCTATGCCCCTTCAATCTACTGTGCACCACTGCACTCTTACACTGCATTCTACGCCACTTCACTCTACTCCTCTCTACTCTACTCTGTAACACTCTACTCTATGCAAGTGCACTCTACCCCACTCTAATATGTGCCACTGCACCAGGGCCGGACTGGGAACCAAAACTGGCCCTGGCAAAGTGCTCGGCCAGCCCCCCCTCCCTTCCCGCGGGGGGTTGTGGGTGCCGCCGAGCTCTTTGCCGGTGCCGGTATTCGGCCGATTTTGTTACAGAAACGGTCCTGTAACAAAAACGGCCCCCAGGGCACCCAAACGGGCTCCCCACCCGTGCGGCGCACTGGGGAATAGCCTGGTGCCCGTTACGGCCAGTACAGCCCTGCACTGCACTCTACATCACTCCACGCCACTCCACTCTACCCTGCACCACTCCACTCTATGCCACTGCACTCTACTCTAAAACAATCTACTCTACGCCACTGCACTTATGCTCCTCCTCTCCACTCTATGCCATTTCAATCAATGCTGCGTCACACTACTCGACGCCACTCCACTCTACGGCAGTATACTATGGCAGTGCACACTACCCATCACCCCAATACTCTACTCTACGCCTCTGTACTCTATGCCACTCGACTCTAATCCACTGCGGTCTATGCTGCGCCACTCTATGTTACGCCACTCTACTCTAAACCACAGCACTCTACCCCACTTTACTCAAAATCAATACACCCTACGCCACTGTACCTATGCCAACTACTTTGAACCACTGCACTTTGCTCCACTATACTCTACAGCATTCTCCTGCATGCCACTGCACTCCTCACCACTGCACGCCATGTCACTCTACACCATTGGGCTGTACGTTACTGCACTCTATGCCACTCTATTCTACTCTGTACCACTGTACTCTCTGTCACTGTTCTCTGCACCGCTCTAGCTGCACCACTCTTTGCCACTGCACTCAATGATATTGCATCCATGATACTCTGCATGACTTCATTCTACGCCACACCACTCTATGCCACTGCACCACTCTCCTCTATGCCAATGCACTCTACACCACTCTACTCTGCACCACTCCACTCTTATGCCACTGCAGTCTACTCTGCACCACTCCACTCCATGCCACTTTACTCTACGTCACTCTACTCTGCAACACTGCTCTCTCTGCCACTTTACTCTACATTGCTCCATTCTACGCCACTCTACTCTATGCCAATCCACTCTAAGTCACTCTAATCTATTCTGCATCACTGCACTCCACTCCACTTTACTCCATAGCACTGCACTCTACGCCTCTTCACTCCACTCTTAAACAGCATACTCCATGCCACTGCAGTTTACGCCACTCTGCACCGATCCACTCTATGCTACTCACAACGCCACTCTATGCCACTGCACTCTACACCAATGCACTCGACACCACTTTACTAAAAACCAATGCATCCCACGCCATTGCACCTTCGCCAACTTCTTTTGACCACTGTACTTTACGCCAATATACTCTACAATACTTTACCCTATGCCACTGCACTTTACACCACTGCATGCTGCATCACCCTTCACCACTGCCTCTACTCCACTCTGCATCACTGTACTCTACGTCACTGTTCTTTGCACCATTCTACTCTGTACCACTGCACTCTGCACCACTCTATGACCCTCCACTTTATGAACCTGCATTCTGACATTCTGCTCTGCATGACGGCACTTTATGCCTCTGCACTCTACTCTCTACCACTCAGCTCTATCTCATACTAAAACCCTGCATTCTACAACAATGCAATCTACGGTACTGGACTCTACGCCACTCTACTCTTCACCTCTGAACTCTACCCTGCACCACTCTGCCCTATGCCACTTCACTCAGTGCTACTCTAATTCACTCAGCTCCACTCTATGCCATTGCACTCTATGCCACTGCCTTCTACTCTGCAACGCTCAGATGTACAACCCTCTATTGCACTCTACACCATTGCACTCTACGCCTCTGAACTCTACCCTGCACCACTCCACTCTATGGCACTTCACTTTATGCCACTCTGCGCCACTCTACTCCTCTCTGTGCCACTCCTGTCTACGCCATTGCATTCTATGCCACTTCAATGTACTTTGCACCACTCTACTCAATGCCACTGCTGTCTATGCTAATCTACGTCACTGCACTCTATGCAAAGCACTCTACAGCACTTTACTCAAAACCAATGCACTCTACGTCACTGCACTCTATGCAAAGCACTCTACACCACTTTACTCAAAACCAATGCACTCTACGTCACTGCACTCTATGCAAAGCACTCTACACCACTTTACTCAAAACCAATGCACTCTACGTCACTGCACTCTATGCAAAGCACTCTACACCACTTTACTCAAAACCAATGCACTCTACGTCACTGCACTCTATGCAAAGCACTCTACACCACTTTACTCAAAACCAATGCACTCTACGTCACTGCACTCTATGCAAAGCACTCTACACCACTTTACTCAAAACCAATGCACTCTACGTCACTGCGCTCTATGCAAAGCACTCTACACCACTTTACTCAAAACCAATGCACTCTACGTCTCTGCACTCTAGGCCAATCTATTCCACACCACTGTACTTTACACCCCTTCACTCTAGGCCACTCCACTCTAGGCCACTCCACTCCACTTTACTGCACTCTATGATGCTCTACTCGTTTAAACTCTGCTCCACTGGCACTCACCTCCAGTCTATGCCACTCCGCTTCACAGCACTCTGCTCCACCCTATGCCATTCTACGACACTACTCCACTCTAAGATGCTCTACACAATCCCCTCTACGCCCCTTTACTCCACTCTATTCTATGATGCAACACTCCAATCTACTCCATTTTATGCCACGTCGCTCTATACCACTCTACGCCACTCCACTCTGCGCAGCAGCCTCTACGCCACTCCACTCTGCGCAGCAGCCTCTATGCCACTCCACTCTGCGCAGCAGCCTCTACGCCTCTCCACTCTGCGCAGCAGCCTCTACGCCACTCCACTCTGCGCAGCAGCCTCTACGCCACTCCACTCTGCGCAGCAGCCTCTACGCCTCTCCACTCTGCGCAGCAGCCTCTACGCCACTCCACTCTGCGCAGCAGCCTCTATGCCACTCCACTCTGCGCAGCAGCCTCTACGCCTCTCCACTCTGCGCAGCAGCCTCTACGCCACTCCACTCTGCGCAGCAGCCTCTACGCCACTCCACTCTGCGCAGCAGCCTCTACGCCTCTCCACTCTGCGCAGCAGCCTCTACGCCACTCCACTCTGCGCAGCAGCCTCTACGCCTCTCCACTCTGCGCAGCAGCCTCTACGCCACTCCACTCTGCGCAGCAGCCTCTACGCCACTCCACTCTGCGCAGCAGCCTCTACGCCACTCCACTCTGCGCAGCAGCCTCTACGCCACTCCACTCTGCGCAGCAGCCTCTACGCCTCTCCACTCTGCGCAGCAGCCTCTACGCCACTCCACTCTGCGCAGCAGCCTCTACGCCACTCCACTCTGCGCAGCAGCCTCTACGCCACTCCACTCTGCGCAGCAGCCTCTACGCCTCTCCACTCTGCGCAGCAGCCTCTACGCCACTCCACTCTGCGCAGCAGCCTCTACGCCACTCCACTCTGCGCAGCAGCCTCTACGCCACTCCACTCTGCGCAGCAGCCTCTACGCCACTCCACTCTGCGCAGCAGCCTCTACGCCACTCCACTCTGCGCAGCAGCCTCTACGCCTCTCCACTCTGCGCAGCAGCCTCTACGCCACTCCACTCTGCGCAGCAGCCTCTACGCCACTCCACTCTGCGCAGCAGCCTCTACGCCTCTCCACTCTGCGCAGCAGCCTATACGCCACTCCACTCTGCGCAGCAGCCTCTACGCCTCTCCACTCTGCGCAGCAGCCTCTATGCCACTCCACTCTGCGCAGCAGCCTCTACGCCTCTCCACTCTGCGCAGCAGCCTCTACGCCACTCCACTCTGCGCAGCAGCCTCTACGCCTCTCCACTCTGCGCAGCAGCCTCTACGCCACTCCACTCTGCGCAGCAGCCTCTACGCCTCTCCACTCTGCGCAGCAGCCTCTACGCCACTCCACTCTGCGCAGCAGCCTCTACGCCACTCCACTCTGCGCAGCAGCCTCTACGCCACTCCACTCTGCGCAGCAGCCTCTACGCCTCTCCACTCTGCGCAGCAGCCTCTACGCCACTCCACTCTGCGCAGCAGCCTCTACGCCACTCCACTCTGCGCAGCAGCCTCTACGCCACTCCACTCTGCGCAGCAGCCTCTACGCCACTCCACTCTGCGCAGCAGCCTCTATGCCTCTCCACTCTGCGCAGCAGCCTCTACGCCACTCCACTCTGCGCAGCAGCCTCTACGCCTCTCCACTCTGCGCAGCAGCCTCTACGCCACTCCACTCTGCGCAGCAGCCTCTACGCCTCTCCACTCTGCGCAGCAGCCTCTACGCCACTCCACTCTGCGCAGCAGCCTCTACGCCTCTCCACTCTGCGCAGCAGCCTCTACGCCACTCCACTCTGCGCAGCAGCCTCTACGCCACTCCACTCTGCGCAGCAGCCTCTACGCCACTCCACTCTGCGCAGCAGCCTCTACGCCACTCCACTCTGCGCAGCAGCCTCTACGCCTCTCCACTCTGCGCAGCAGCCTCTACGCCACTCCACTCTGCGCAGCAGCCTCTACGCCACTCCACTCTGCGCAGCAGCCTCTACGCCACTCCACTCTGCGCAGCAGCCTCTACGCCACTCCACTCTGCGCAGCAGCCTCTACGCCTCTCCACTCTGCGCAGCAGCCTCTACGCCACTCACCTCTGCGCTCAGCCTCTACGCCTCTTCCACTCTGCGCAGCAGCCTCTACGCCACTCCACTCTGCGCAGCAGCCTCTACGCCTCTCCACTCTGCGCAGCAGCCTCTACGCCACTCCACTCTGCGCAGCAGCCTCTACGCCTCTCCACTCTGCGCAGCAGCCTCTACGCCACTCCACTCTGCGCAGCAGCCTCTACGCCTCTCCACTCTGCGCAGCAGCCTCTACGCCACTCCACTCTGCGCAGCAGCCTCTACGCCTCTCCACTCTGCGCAGCAGCCTCTACGCCACTCCACTCTGCGCAGCAGCCTCTACGCCTCTCCACTCTGCGCAGCAGCCTCTACGCCACTCCACTCTGCGCAGCAGCCTCTACGCCTCTCCACTCTGCGCAGCAGCCTCTACGCCACTCACTCTGCGCAGCAGCCTCTACGCCACTCCACTCTGCGCAGCAGCCTCTACGCCACTCCACTCTGCGCAGCAGCCTCTACGCCACTCCACTCTGCGCTGCAGCCTCTACGCCTCTCCACTCTGCGCAGCAGCCTCTACGCCACTCAACTCTGCGCAGCAGCCTCTACGCCACTCCACTCTGCGCAGCAGCCTCTACGCCACTCCACTCTGCGCAGCAGCCTCTACGCCACTCCACTCTGCGCAGCAGCCTCTACGCCTCTCCACTCTGCGCAGCAGCCTCTACGCCTCTCCACTCTGCGCAGCAGCCTCTACGCCTCTCCACTCTGCGCAGCAGCCTCTACGCCACTCCACTCTGCGCAGCAGCCTCTACGCCTCTCCACTCTGCGCAGCAGCCTCTACGCCACTCCACTCTGCGCAGCAGCCTCTACGCCTCTCCACTCTGCGCAGCAGCCTCTACGCCACTCCACTCTACTCAACTCTAACCTTGTGCTTCACTCCACACCTCTCCATTCTAGGCCCTTCCACTCTACGAGACTCTACTTCATTCACGACATTACACAGCACTGGATGCTACTCCAAGACTCTCCACTTCACTCCTATCCACGCCACTCAACTCTACTGTCTGCCACTCCGCACCACTCCATGGCACTCCAGAACACTCCACTTCACGACACTCTACTCAATGCCACTCTCTTTTACCCCATTAACTTTTAGCCACTGGTGGACAACATGGCTAAAACATATCGCCAAAACCAATAGGTCTTGCATAGATGAGACCTATTGGCTTTGCTAATGCTTGTTCAGCCTGCTGCTCTCTCTACTTATCTTTTTCACTCTTCACCTTACCATTCATATCTGTCTCACCTTCTCTCTCTCTGGATCCCTCTCTCGTGCCCTCTAGTCTTGGTCTCTCTCCTTCTCCCTCTATCTCTGTCTCTCTCTCTCTCACACTATCTTTCTCTCTCTCTCTCTCTCTCTCTCCCTCTCTCTCTCTCTCTCCTTCTCTCTCTCTCTCTCTCTCTCTCTCTCTCTCTCTCCCTCTCTCTCTCCCTCTCTCTCTCTCTCTCTATCTCTCTCCCTGTCTCTGTCACTCTCTCTCTCTCTGACACTCTCTCTATCTCTGTCTCTCTCTCTCCCTCTCCCTCTCTGTATCTCTCTCTCTCTCTCTCTCTCTTTCTATCTCTCTCCTTCTCTCTCTCCTTCTCTCTCTCCCCCTCTCTCCCTCTCTCTTCCTCTGTCACCCTCTCCCTCTCTCTCTCCCTCTCCCTCTCTCCCCCCCCTATCTCTGTCTCTCCATTTCTCCCTCGTGCTCTCTCTCTCCAGACGGATCATCTCCTTCTCTGCTGACTTCTAGACTCTCTCTCTCCCTTCACTGTTTCTTCGTCTCTCTTCCACCCCCTTACTCTGCCCCTCTCACACACACATACAGGCGGGCTCTCTTCCCCTTTCGCAGCCCCTCCCCCTTCCCACATCCACTGCCTCATGCTGGGGAGGGCCCCTCTCTCTTCCTGTCCTCTCTGTTAACAGGTTCCTCTTGCCGGGTTGCATCAGTGGGGGTGCGCGCCACGAGCAGGACCCACGCGCACGCCTTGTGCTTCACGAGACGTGTGCGTGGCTCCTGCACAAGCCGTGCACCCCTGACCCCTGCACACGTCTCATGCACCACTGACCCCTGCACAAGTCTGGTGCACCACTGACCCTTGCACACGTCTCGTGCACCACTGACCCCTGCACACGTCTCGTGCACCACTGACCCCTGCACAAGTCTGGTGCACCACTGACCCCTGCACACGTCTCGTGCACCACTGAACCCTGCACAAGTCGGGTGCACCCCTGACCCCTGCACACGTCTCGTGCACCACTGATCCCTGCACAAGTCTGGTGCACCACTGACCCCTGCACACGTCTCGTGCACCACTGAACCCTGCACAAGTCCGGTGCACCACTGATCCCTGCACAAGTCTGGTGCACCACTGACCCCTGGACATGTCTGGTGCACCACTGGCCCTCAAACAGGTCAGGTGAACCACTGACCCCTGCAGATGTCTTGTGCACCACTGAGCCCTGCACACTTCTCGTGCACTACTGACCCCTGCACACATCTCGTGCACCACTGACCCCTGCACACGTCTCGTGCGCCACTGACCTCTGTACATGTCTGGTGCACCACTGACCCCTGCACATGTCTCGTCTGCCACTGACCCCTGCACACGTCTCGTGCGCCACTGACCGTTGGACACGTGTTGTGCACCACTGATCTTTGCACACGTCTCGTGCACCACTGACCCTTGCACACGTCTCGTGCACCACTGATCCCTGCACAAGTCTGGTGCACCACTGACCCCTGCACACGTCTCGTGCACCACTGAACCCTGCACAAGTCCGGTGCACCACTGACCCCTGTACACGTCTGGTGCACCACTGACCCCTGCACAAGTATGGTGCACCACCAGCCCCTGCACACATCTCGTGCACCACTGATGTCTGCACACATCTCGTGCACCACTGACCCATGCACACGTCTCATGAACCACTGACCCCTGCACATGTCTTGTGCACCACTGACCCCTGCACACGTCTCATGCACCACTGACCCCTGCACAAGTCTGGTACACCACTGACCCCTGCACACGCCTCGTACAACACTGACCCCTGCACACGTCTCATGCACCACTGACCTCTGAACACGTCTGGTGCACCACCAGCCCCTGCACACATCTCTTGCACCACTGATGTCTGCACACATCTCTTGCACCACTGACCCATTCACACGTCTCATGCACCACTGACCCCTGCACAAGTCTGGTGCACCACTGACCCTTGCACACGTCTCGTGCACCACTGACCCTTGCCCAGGTCTCGCGCACCACTGACCCCTGCACATGTCTCATGCACCACTGACCCCTTCACAAGTCTGGTGCACCACTGACCCTTGCACACGTCTCGTGCACCCCTGACCCCTGCACACGTCTCGTGCACCACTGACCCCTGCACAAGTCTGGTGCACCACTGACCCCTGAACACGTCTGATGCACCACCAGCCCCTGCACACGTCTCGTGCACCACTGACCCCTGCACAAGTCTGGTGCACCACTGACCCCTGAACACATCTGATGCACCACCAGCCCCTGCACACATCTCATGCACCACTGATGTCTGCACACATCTCGTGCACCACTGACCCATGCACACGTCTCATGAACCACTGACCCCTGCACATGTCTCTTGCACCACTGACCCCTGGACATGTCTGGTGCACCACTGGCCCTCAAACAGGTCAGGTGAACCACTGACCCCTGCAGATGTCTTGTGCACCACTGAGCCCTGCACACTTCTCGTGCACTACTGACCCCTGCACACATCTCGTGCACCACTGACCCCTGCACACGTCTCGTGCGCCACTGACCTCTGTACATGTCTGGTGCACCACTGACCCCTGCACATGTCTCGTCTGCCACTGACCCCTGCACACGTCTCGTGCGCCACTGACCGTTGGACACGTGTTGTGCACCACTGATCTTTGCACACGTCTCGTGCACCACTGACCCTTGCACACGTCTCGTGCACCACTGATCCCTGCACAAGTCTGGTGCACCACTGACCCCTGCACACGTCTCGTGCACCACTGAACCCTGCACAAGTCCGGTGCACCACTGACCCCTGTACACGTCTGGTGCACCACTGACCCCTGCACAAGTATGGTGCACCACCAGCCCCTGCACACATCTCGTGCACCACTGATGTCTGCACACATCTCGTGCACCACTGACCCATGCACACGTCTCATGAACCACTGACCCCTGCACATGTCTTGTGCACCACTGACCCCTGCACACGTCTCATGCACCACTGACCCCTGCACAAGTCTGGTACACCACTGACCCCTGCACACGCCTCGTACAACACTGACCCCTGCACACGTCTCATGCACCACTGACCTCTGAACACGTCTGGTGCACCACCAGCCCCTGCACACATCTCTTGCACCACTGATGTCTGCACACATCTCTTGCACCACTGACCCATTCACACGTCTCATGCACCACTGACCCCTGCACAAGTCTGGTGCACCACTGACCCTTGCACACGTCTCGTGCACCACTGACCCTTGCCCAGGTCTCGCGCACCACTGACCCCTGCACATGTCTCATGCACCACTGACCCCTTCACAAGTCTGGTGCACCACTGACCCTTGCACACGTCTCGTGCACCCCTGACCCCTGCACACGTCTCGTGCACCACTGACCCCTGCACAAGTCTGGTGCACCACTGACCCCTGAACACGTCTGATGCACCACCAGCCCCTGCACACGTCTCGTGCACCACTGACCCCTGCACAAGTCTGGTGCACCACTGACCCCTGAACACATCTGATGCACCACCAGCCCCTGCACACATCTCATGCACCACTGATGTCTGCACACATCTCGTGCACCACTGACCCATGCACACGTCTCATGAACCACTGACCCCTGCACATGTCTCTTGCACCACTGACCCCTGGACATGTCTGGTGCACCACTGGCCCTCAAACAGGTCAGGTGAACCACTGACCCCTGCAGATATCTTGTGCACCACTGAGCCCTGCACACTTCTCGTGCACTACTGACCCCTGCACACATCTCGTGCACCACTGACCCCTGCACACGTCTCGTGCGCCACTGACCTCTGTACATGTCTGGTGCACCACTGACCCCTGCACATGTCTCGTCTGCCACTGACCCCTGCACACGTCTCGTGCGCCACTGACCGTTGGACACGTGTTGTGCACCACTGATCTTTGCACACGTCTCGTGCACCACTGACCCTTGCACACGTCTCGTGCACCACTGACCCTTGCACACGTGTTGTGCACCACTGACCTCTTCTGTGCTGCGGTCTGAGCTGGGCCTGTCGCAGCCTTCAGGTGCCCACACACAGTGCACACAGATCGGCCCAGACCCAGATCACACACCACAGACAGCTGGTTCACACGTGATTTACACGGACTCTGCGCCACTTTCTGCACCACTGCACTGTGCACTTGCACCCGACCGTACACTTGAAGAACAAAAACAGAGGTACATCGCAAGAGGATATCCACATACCAATTTGGACAAACAAATCACAAAAGTCAAAGCTTTATCAAGAGAAACTTTACTGACAAAATGTGAAAAGAAGAAGACAGAGAAAATGGTTTTTGTATCTAAATTTTCTTCTTCATCAAGAGATATAAAGTATATCATCATGAAGAGGTGGGATATTCTCCAAGCTGAAAGTGACTTTGGTGATCTGTTTTTGGAAAAACCGTTGTTTGCTTATAAGAGAGCTCAAAATCTAAAGGAAGTTTTAAACAGACGCAAAATTGAGAAACTCAATGTTGACACACAACCTCGTGGAACACTGAAATGTTGGAACTGTAAACATTGCAATAATGTTATATTAGGCAATGTATTATTACATCCGAGAACAGGTGAGAACATCAAACTCAATCACACGTCCAATTGTGACTCTGAACATTTGGTGTACGCAATTAAGTGCCCGTGTGGCCTACTGTATATTGGGAAGACTACCCGGAAAATCAAAATTCGTTTATCTGAACATAAAAGTCGAATTCGCACTAAAAATTTGACATCACCTCTAGCCCTCCATTGGACAGAATACCGCCATTCCATCGCCCAGCTCAAATTTCAGATAATTGAACAAGTACCTAAAAGGCCAGATATTGACAATTCAAAGATTCTACTTCAACGTGAAGTTTTTTGGATTAAGAAATTGAGAACCCTTGTTCCATTTGGACTCAATGATAAAATCGAAATGAGCTGCTTTTTATAAAATTGACATTCACAGATTGCTGGACCCCACGTCACCCCGTTTCACACAGTTTATTACCCTGACATACACTTCTCATAAACACACACACTTCATCTATCAGGCGTATGTGAAGTTTTTGTGTCAACATATGAATGCTATATGGTGTGATTATTTCTTCTGTAATAATTTGTATTTCAATGTTTTTATTTTGTTTGTCACTCAGTATGCATATTGTTTATAATGCATTTATTGTGATGGTTTTAGCATGTCATTGTCTTGTTTATGAAAAAAACGCCCATTATGCTTGATGTCAACAAGTATGAGATTGTTCTCCTTACTGTTAGCATTTAAATGGCAAGATGCTCGAGATAATGATATAGCGGGTTAACATGGTTCAATTCAATTTTATTTTTCGGCAAAGTTGTTGTGGAAAGATACATTTCGGTAGTCCGCCGTTTGTGTTGGTTGTTCATTGGAGTAAATTTCTGATAGTCCGTCATCTTTGTTGATTAAACAAGTACGTCAGTAAATAGAGCACGCCGGTAATGCGGAAGTGCATCCGCCTTCTGGGAGTCGAGTATTTTTCGTGTCCATGATTCACAGCTTCGGTAAGCATTTTTTTATATATTAAACTTTAGTTGCGTTCTTGAATCACACAACTATAGTGTCACTAAGCGATTTTTTACAACGCATGCAATTCTTTTTGCATAGGTTGTAGTCTAAGGACAAATTATTCACTGCACGGCTGAGAAAAGACGACTTCAGGAACGTTGAGGTGAGCTACGGCAGTATTAGTTTGTGGTTAGGGACTACTTCTTCATATACATTTTGTTCACATTGCTTATGAGTAAGTTTACATGAGAATGTATATATTCTTATTTTTGCATAGGTAGCCGATTTTTGTACGTTTGGTTAACCGCCGGTTAAACGCGACCCCATATACTTAAGGTGAGCTACGAGTTCAGCCATTCACAATTGGTAAAAATTAGTGTTACTGACAAGCTCTGAATGCTTACGTTTGCATTTATATTTTTTCAGGCAATATCCCTGTCAATTATTCACTTGGTAAGTTTGTATATATTTCTTGCTGGCACTGCAAGATGAACCTTCCGCATAGCTAGGATTTATGTTTTGATCACACATTTGCTTATATTTAGGTTACAGGTTACAGATTGAATACTAAACGCCATAACAACGCATTCTGTCTTTTAGAAAGGTGAGCGATACTTTTGCATTGTTCATGTTTTGGTCATGGTTCGGTGTGATTAAGGTTGTGTTACTTTAACTGAGAAGATTTGTTGGGTTAGGCTCATGTCGCGTAATCTTGTATATCATAGTCTCTCATTCATGCAGTGTTTCTATGCTTGAAAACTAGTAGGTTTTGGCATCGTATAATTTGTTTCCTTTTTCTTTTAGGAACCCCTGACGAAGGGACTTCGCGTCCCGAAATGCATTGGGTTTAAACAAATGTGGTGTTTTGTATTATGTTCTTATGTTCAAATTGAAAATTAATTCTTTTGGATTGTACAAAATGATGTATGTCAACTAAATGAAAAGTTTTTTGTTCGAAAAGATTATGATGAATATGTATTAAATATTCAAGAATGAGTATACACACCAATGTTGTTGCGTGCTGAAGTCCTAACAGCCATTAGTTTGGGGTCAGGCTTTATTCATGCATTGCTCACTGTTTAGCAGACAGTAATTCAGCACAGCACATATACCCAAGTAAACTGTTAATTTGTTCAACCGAGTGCGACCTCCACCCACATTCATTAATTTGCATACAGGGCGTTGGCATAGTCAATCCGGGAGATGACTAATGCCAGCAGTGCCAGAGTAAGGGCCTCGGTGGTCAGGAAATTAGCTATTTTCCGGATCTTCCTAAGCTGGAAAAAGCAGGAGGACACAGTGGCACTGACCTGGTGCTTCATTGAGAGATCATGGGAGATGTAAACTCCCAGGCTTTTCACCTTGTCAGCAGGGCAAGGAGAGGGGCCGAGGGAAGGAGCCCGTAGTGAGGAAGTGACCTATTCTGGTGTAAGATTGGTGTACTGCTGAAAAAAAGGAGTAAGATCTAGTTGTAGGGTTGAAATGTCGCCACGCATCCACCAAACCCACCTCACGCAACCACTGGAGGCCTTGTGTACATCCCAGTTGGTCCCAACCTTTGCACAGAGCGGTTGAGGAGCGAATCAGGGACAAAATAGAAGTTCCCCCCAATCAGCATGTTGGCGTCTGGGGAAGTGAGGATCTCCCCGAACGCCCGATGTATGAAGGGTTCATGATTATCATTAGGAGCATATGAGCATGCCACCGCGAAATGGTGCTGGTGTAAGAGACATGCAGAGGAAACAGGCGACCCACGGTCTCCGAGGATGTCTGCGTGACCTGCCCCTGGAAGTGTGAAGCAAGAAGAACAGCGACCCCAGCCTTCCTCCCCGGACCAGAGAAGTGTTGACGGTCGAACCACCGTGATCTCAAGCAGCTCCAGTCCTTGCGGAGGAGGTGCGTCTCCTGCAACAGGCAAATATCACACTGGGTTGATTTCAGCCGAGACAACCAGGCCAATCGCGTTCAAACCTCTAACATTGAGACTCACAACCTTGACCATACCTATAAGGAATAAAAAGAGCCGCGCCCATCTGCCTCCGGACCCACCCACCCGTAACTCCCTTGTATGTCATGAACAAGCACAGCAGAGCAAGAAAGTGAAAGAAAAAATACAAAAACATGAACTGCATCAACTGAGCGAGAACAACAAGCCTAGAGTTGAGGGTCCATGTCACTGGCGGACCTTTCGATAGTTCCATCGACGAGACACGTGTTGGCTGGGCAATCTCGCATTGAATTAAAGAACAGAGCATCAAGCGACTTAATTCTGGAATATTATTTAAAAAGATTTGGTCTTATTGTATTTTTTTATTTGTACGATTGTGATAAAACCCTATGAATTACAGACAGACCCTACTGTCAATGACATCAGCATGTGCATAGGACAAGTGTTATAGTATCAGTAGTGGATCGGATGGACGGTCGGTGGGATGGTTCAGGGTGTGTATTTCCCTCACCTTTTGCACCGCATAGAAAGTGAATAAGTAATTACGCACACTCAGGAGGTGCCATTACCCACACATACGCAAAACCAGCCCACCTTTGTATCCCCCATTGAAGGTGGGGGAGGTTCTGCTGTGGTCGGCACTAGCAGCTCCTGCTCAACTTCATTAGAGAAGCTTGAAAGGGGAGGGCTCGTGCCAAAGAGACTCGACTCTGCAGCGGTAGGGGCATTCGAGCCCGTGCACATCCCAAACTGTAGCTCTGGGATTAGTCACAGGGGTCCAAATGGTTCTTGCAGCGTTGGGCTATTCTCTGGGCTCTAGGGCGCTATTCCTGATAGTTTCCATGTGGGTTTAAGGCTGGGACTGAGACAGGCCCCCTAGCATTGCGATGTCAGGGTCAGGGGAGCCTGAGAATTCTCAATAGGCCTCCCTGTTCGCCCGCATACTTGATGTGTCGGGAGAAACAGCCACTGCAAGAGCACTGGTGGGTCTGACGGGAATCCCTCCTTGAACAACCATATCAGGACAAAGGTATGTATATTTCTGGGCATATGTACCCTCTGTTTACTCTGGGTAATCCTACACGTTTACCCTTAAGAAACCGCTAGGTCAAAAGGGACTGACAAATGGGGAACTACAGCCCCTGCAATGGGATCTCTCGTATGTCACCTACAATTACACTAAACTGAACACTAGTATTCCACATGCACTACATAGCAACCTCCTACATAACACTTGGTACCAACACATGAATTTAGTCGGTCCCATGCATCAGCCAGGTCATGTTATGTCTGATCGCTGATCCCACATACAGTAAGTGCAAATAGGCCTTACCTGTCCCAAGAGTTAGCTCACGAAATAGCAAAATGCCTTATTCACCTTTACTTATGTAGGATAAGGGCCAAGATTCAACCCAACAGGATAGACCCTCACAGGGTAGTTGTAAACTTGACCCGATATGACATCAACCCAACAGCGTTATGCCTCTGCACTGAACTTAATGATATACAAGCCGAGCTGGACAGGATGCGTAGAAAGGCCACCATAGGGGAAGACACTGTTTGGCCCTGAGACTTCCCAGAGAAGAGATTCTTGGAGGTAGCAAAACCCCAACTCAGTGCACAAACATGTCTGTTCCTGCATCAATCTGTGGACCAAGGGTATCCCTTAGTGTATCTGGGGCAGTCTTTTTTTAACAACAAGTTGTCTCCCGAAACGGAGGTCCTGCGTAGGGCCATCCAGCTCAAGTATAAAAAGTGGAATGAGTCACATGGGGGAGGGTTGAATAAAAGTATATCTATTTCACACAAAAAGTATCCAGGAGTCAACACACACTCTAATCACAAACGACCATTGACATGACAAAAAGAGGGATTTTGAACTAAATTAAATTAAACCGTGACAACACGTGAAACCATGTAGACAAATTCACGTGCGACACATACCCAAGGTGAGAATTTTCCCATCAGTTGTCGATCTGTTCCACCACTTTTACATCATTTGGGTTCTCCTTACCCAGGAGTTAGTGTGCACACAGTCACACAAGTTGGAAAAGAGGACTATGAAAGTAAGAAGACCCCGCGTTTTTATCTAATGAGTGGTGTCAGTGTGGTATGACAACTGAAAAAAGCAGTGCAAGTGAATAGTTAGTGAAGTGAATAAAATTAGGTGAGACTGAGTAGAAGTAGAAGCTTTAATGTTTTCTCTCAGCTCCCTAAACATAAAAAACAATAGTGAGAGAGCAGATTTAACGAAATAACTGCTCAGCGAGTGGTCATCATGTTTCTGCATACAAGGAAAAGTGCCTATGCATTCATCAGGACCTAGGTGTTTCTACTGCTGTCAAATATAGTGAAAAAGATAAAAACTAATCATATCACTTGTTTGTCAGGTACAGATACTCCGCCACAATCTGAAAGTAGTCATGTCAACGAGAAAAGAAAGTGAAAAGAAACAGACATTTTTGAAAAAATACACTCATCAGTAGTGTTATTTCTGTGATCATGTCATTACATATATTTGAACATGTTATCACTCACCCAATTTGTGTGGGGATAGCGCCTCACCTCACCTGGCTGCAGCTCAGGTAATTGAGGAGCACCTCTCTGTTATAAAAAGATACATAGTTACAAAAGCATTCCACCGTTTATCCCATAGGGAAGTAAAATCCACATTGATAACCAAATTCAAAAGACACTATGAGTAGTATGCAGTGTCTAGTTTCACATCTAGATCGTCTCAATAATCATGAACCCACTGCACCTTTGCCCAAGACAGTTGTTATGCTCGATCTCTACATTTACATTTACTCCGTCGTTGGGAAAGTACTATGGTATTCTGAGAATGTAACACTATCAGAGCCCAAGTGCAACTCAATAGTGAGTTATTTCAACATCGAGGAGGGGCCGCGTGCACGTAAAGAACAATAGCAGTCGGGGGAAACAGAACCATTAGTGGACCCGCCAAGCTAAAGGAGCGAGCAATTGTCGTCTCACTCGCGATAAATGGTAACTGCCCTCGAGGCGGGAGCACGCTCTGACTCTACGCGCATCGCGCATATAACACACACACGATGGAACAGACCGCTACCATGCTCACCTATCCGTCGGTGTCTCCAGGCGTTTCTCCCGACTACTATTGTTCTTTACGTGCACCTGGCTTGAAAATGTATCTGCCCGGTACCGAAAAATGATTTGCCTTATATCGAAGGTGTTACTAATTGCCGAAAAATAATATAATATCTGTTCGCGTGCTTGCTACTCACGCGGCCCCTCCTTGATGTTGAAATAACTCACTATTGAGTTGCGCTTAGTTACCCTCAACAAGTCTGACACAGAGGCGTAGCTTAATCACCAAGATTTGGGGGATGTGAGCTTCAGATTGACCCACAAGTGTGCTGTTCTATAAGCTTAAAATCCATCATACAACAAGCAGGGTGCGTGAGAGGGACTAAAGGGAGACCCATGAGGATTGGTAGAGGAACTAAGTGAGAGAAAACACAATATTTTGTAAAATAATCAACATTTTTGAAGACTTTCAAAACAGAAAGGGAGAGAGTGTTTGTGTGCGCTTTTTTTTGTGTATCTGTATTTTAAAATTATTTGTGAAATCCAACAGACACATCACCATACCTGACTGAAAGCACCTGTACCTAACTATTTTCCAGAAAAAATGCATTTATTGGGGGTGGGGGGGTGTAACACCCCAAACACCCCCAGAACTATGCTTCTGGTTTGACAGTCCCGACTCAGAAATCTGCATTTGCTTCTTGTCCCAGGAGGGCTGCTTCCTTCTTCCGCGGACTCAAAGAGGCCAGAAGACTAGATGCTGGTGTTGTACAAAATTGTTAAGAAATAAATAAACAATCAAACAGTCCATTTTAACTTTTCCTCTTCCCATGTGGATTTTATGTAATTTTAATTTTCCAGACTTACCCTGTCTACCTTTACCCTTTTCCTTTTTGACATCACTCTTGTAGCTCCATATGTCGCTCAAGTTCTTCTACCAGACCTATTTCTGACAACTTCCCTGTTTGATTCTAGCCCTGTCCTATGTCACTTTTCAGCCCTCTTTCTGGCTCATTTAATTCTTATAGCTAGGTCTGGTGGCTCAGTGGGCTAATGCATTCGCTGCAGGGGCCAGTGTCCGACCTCATGATCACAGGTTAAAATCCCAGCGGGTATAATCAGACTATCATCCCTCTAAGGTTGATAAAATGAGCACCGTTGGGTAACAATAAACATCTGTTATTCAGCGACAAGATGCCTACGGGTGAACATGAGCCTTACAAATACACATGTTAAGTTACAGTCCTATTTTAACTAACTTCTCTCTTCGACCCTAGCTCTGCTTGTAGTTTGGAATATCAATCTACTAGAATATCAAAGCCAAAATATTGAGACCCAAATATAAATGCACCTGGGTAAGTAGTCAGGGGTCCACTTGTGTGAACCATGAATATATAGATCGTCAAGGTAACAACTAAACAATGATCTGAATGATGTTGAATTGATTGGTGGTGTCAGCGCTGCTAAGGTTTCTCGTTCTAGATGTCTGCCCCCAGGGAGTGGGATTCACTGTTTGATAACTTTGCTTCTTGCCGTGGCTTGGACGGCAATGGGAAGAGTTGCCTGAGTCCAGAGCTCCGCTACACCTCGGGATGCAACAAAAGAAAACCGCATGATATTACCGTCTAAATGAAGAAAGAACCATCGCGGTATAAATCCGAAACCAAGCAGCACCGAGTGAGGTAACCAAGATTAAAATTAGAACCATCCAAACAACGGAAAAAAGAAAGTTAGCAACAACGTAGCTGAAGACCCGAGCTATCAAGATGGCGGCGGCAAGATGAGACCCAGACCCCGGCAGTAACGCACCGAGGAGAAAAGATCGAGATCAGAGTGCGAACCCAGCACACCCACGAGGTCAGTGATTGAACCCCTAGCGCGGCAGCCCACCAGCGAGAAGCGCTTGAATGCCTCCGAGGACCTCGCCAAGGCGACTGTGTAAGCGAAAGCAAAACTGCCTACTCCTACGGAGACAGCCATTTTAGCACAAGGCGGGACAGAAAAGAAGAAAACAGTAGACCCGGCGTGCAAGGATCAAGGGAAATCACCCCCGGAGCTTCACTTCCTCCCCTCAGAGACGATAGGATACCTACGAGAGACACTGGTAAGCCTCCGGGGCCCCCTGCCGCTGTTCTTGAGCAAGCAAAAGCGAAACCACCTACTCATACTTCTACGGGCAGCCATCTTAACGCAGAAAGAAGGCAGGGGGCAGAAAGGAGTAACAAAGGGAAAGCAATCAGACGACCGAGAAAAAGAGAGAAGGGGAGAGCGAACCTGCTCACCATGCAGAGGATCTCCACTGTGGCACGAAGAGGCAAAACTAGCCAAAAAGAAGAGAACAAAAGACCCGCCGATGGGCAGGCGGGCAGGTGAGCAAAGGCGAAGAACTATCGTGCAGCGCTGACAGGGAAGAAGCCAGTCGAGCGAAACTGCGAAGCTCTACCACCTTGCGCACAAAGGGGCAGAACGAGAAGGCACAGCAAAAGAACTATCGTGCAGTGCTCAAAGGGAAGCAGTAAGTCGTGCGAAACTGAAAAGCGCGCCGTCTTGCAGAACAAGGGGGTAGAACGAAGAGGCACAGCAAAAGAACTATCGTACAGTGCTCAGAGAGAACAAGGCAGTGCCCACAGGGAAGAAGCCAGCCGAGCGAAACTGCAAAGCGCCACCACCTTGCGCGCAAGAGAGCAGAACGGGAAGGCACAGCAAAGAACTATCGTGCAGTGCTCAAGGAGAAGCAGTCAGTCGAACATAAACTGCAAAAGCGCCGGTCTTGCGCATAAGGGGGCAGAACGAGAAGGCCCAATAGAAGAACAGAAACAAAGGGCAAAAACACCCACCAACCAGAAGGCGCAACGGGAGCCAGCCGATCGAAATCGCAGTGACCAAGTAGGCAGTCAGCTCAGTGTCACACTGTTACAGTAGCGATAAGGTGGGGAGAAATACCCGCACCGGGCACTGTCACCACCATAGTGACCCTAAGAAGAGAACTTAGGCGGAGGAGGCCCTAAGGACCTAAGGACCCACAACTACTCGCTAAGGCACAAAGTAAAAAAATAAATATAATAATAATACTTTCTGCAACCCCAAGGAAGAACCTGAAGAACCCGAAGAACCTGTAGGAAGGAGGAAAGCGCCTCACAAACTCATACAGTAAGAGAGTACAGAAAGAGTGTAAAACGCCAAGGCACACCACAAAATGCTAAGGGAAAATAAAAAGAAAGTAACTAACGACGGTGGGATAAGAAGAGTGTTGCCAACAACGGACTATACTACCAACAACAAAAATAACAAACACAAACCAGGAGCCGCTCTAAGGTCAATCGAGTGGAACGAAACCGGCCAACACGACCAGGCAACCAAGCAAACACCACTGTGCAGTAACAAGAGATTCGAACTCCTAATAGCTAAATGAGGACTAGAAAAGTTGGCAGGAAATGACGGAAAGCTGTCACAACAGCCAAAGAAAACAAAACCCGAAGGACACCCAGAATCCCCCTTCAAACAGAAGTCAAACATTAGTAGCACGCTTGATAGCATACTTAAAAAACTAGCCGAAGTCCACAACTTGGCCAAATCGACGAAAAAAAGACTGACGCCATACAACTCGAACTAGCGGCAGTCAGGGCAGACATCCATACAGCAAACAACAGAATATCAGCAGTGGAACAAAGAGTCAGTGAAATAGAAGACAGATCACAGCTAACAGGCAAGGCGATTGGCAACATTGCTAAGGCAACAACAGACCTCCGAAAACAAGCAGCAGAATTTGAAGACCGAAAAAGAAAGGGAAACATAAGAATTCTGGGGGTACCAGAAGGAGAAGAGGATAAAGCTGGCTCGTGCGTTGCACTGTTACAGAATCTTATACCAAAGCTAACGAATCTCAAATTTGAAAACCCCTTCGAGCTGGACGAGTTCCGGCTTTCAAACAAACCAACAGACCAGGGCCAAGGCCGATAATATGCAAACCACTATGCTCACACCAAACTGATGCCACCTTTGGAGTAGCGAGGAAGACCCCAAACCTACAATGGAACGGATACAAGATTATCCTCACGCAAGACTACTTAAAGACAACAGTAGACATCAGGAAAGGCTTCCTGGCCCAAAGAGAAAAGCTAAAGAAAGAAAACATCAACTTCTCCTTCACCGGCCCGTCGAGGTTCAGGATAAACAAGAAAGGAACAATGTTAACCTTTGAAGACCCAGCTGAACTATCACGGCACCTAGGGGGGGGCCTACATTACAAGTAATGGAAACGACAGCCATGTCAAGCAAAAGAAGTGCCTCGCCGGACCTTCATAATGATACGGACTAGATCAGAATACCACACTGGCAACAACAGGAAGAAAAACTTCCAGCAGACCACAAAGATTCTACCTCACAGAGAGACAATGTAAAAGATCACCTTAGACACTAAATTAAGGAGATCCACCGAAAGAGCACGGAAGCTCAACTAAAGCTTACAACGGAATCTACCTCATAGAAGGCTAGATGAACTACCTCACAGAAAGACAAGTTAAAAAGACACTACAGACATTACAGACAGTAAAGCAAAGGAAAACTACCTCGAGAGCTCGAAATCTGTACTACAGCTCACAACAGTACCTACCTCACGGAAAGACAAGAAAAGATACAAGAACAAGTACTCTAAGAAGGAAAGTCTGTCCAGACCAACCAAGGAAAAAAAATATCTATATCCTTTAAAAATTCTATACAAAATAACTGTTACTGATCAGGGAAGGTATCCTATAAAACTCAATGAAAAGTATCTGTTATTGATCGGGGAGGGTATCCTTCACAACTCTATGCAAAGTGACTGTTACTGATCAACGTGGGTATCCTTTGAGACTCTTACAAGTAACTGCTACTGATCAGGGAGGGGATTGAGTTACGCCCACCAATCTAATGTAACAGGAGAAATATAACTGAACCCGACTAACGTATCAAGCTATCCAGGGGTAGTAACGGGGTGGGAGGGACCTTGCTGTCGCACATCTACAGTTCGACACATCGGTAATGGGAGGGAGGGAGGGGACGGTTTGTTCCGTCCATCATGTTTGTTCTCCTTGTCAAGTTTGTCCAGTATGTCACGTCCTTGTCAATACCATACCCTTAGACAGAAAGCATGGATCAATGCCCAGACTATTACCAACTAACACGGCAAGCACAGACAGACCACAGGCAACCAAAGATCTCAGTAAATGCTCGCTTGTAAGACAGCGATCCGATGGCCAACACAATGAATAACAATAACGCATTGCTGACTGACCTAAAGATTATTTCCC
This sequence comes from Lissotriton vulgaris, assembly GCF_964263255.1. Lineage (NCBI taxonomy): Eukaryota > Metazoa > Chordata > Amphibia > Caudata > Salamandridae > Lissotriton > Lissotriton vulgaris. Next base: position 2,018,143,573 of record NC_141693.1, on the reverse strand, counting down.
TCATTGTCAAGGGTCTGAATCACCCAATTAAAAGAAAAAAAAACATTAGATTACCTGGCAAGTACTAAGGGCAATTTTATTCTCCTACAAGAAACCAAACTCTCCATTGAAGACACGAGGAAGCTTAGAGCGAGATGGATAGGCCAGCTAGCCTGCTCACCGGCGGTAGGCAAAAAACAAGGAGTAATCACCATAGTTAACACTAAGACCAAGTTAACCATTGAGAATGAGCAGCACGACAACGATGGTAGACTTCTGATCACCCTACTCAAAAGAGGAGAAGAAAACATACTCGTAACAAACATATATGCACCAAACATAGACGACACAACATACTGGGAGGGGGTGCCAAGAGAACTAGAAGCAAATGTATAGGCATTTATGTAAATGTATAGGCATTTATATAGCGCACTACTTACCCGGAGGGTCCCAAGGCGCTTCGACCGCTGCGAAACCCTTCCTGGCTTCCCTGAGAGATGGTCCCTTAATGGGTATCTCTAGGGTGAGACCAGGCATCCCCGGCGGTCTGGTGGGGCCGTTAGTGAAGATGAGGCAAGCTAATGCCCAGAGTTGCCGAGTGTGATCGCTGATCAGAGTGGGCACCGAGGCGAGAGAATTATCGAGTCCGCTGACCCTGGTCCAGAAACCTGCCGCACCGGGATTCGAACCCTGGTCCCGGGCCGTTCTCTGCTCTCGGGTCTGCCGCCTCTAACCAGTGAGCCACACTACTTCACGCAAAAAGCAAAGCAGGTGAACGACATGAACATAGTGGCCGGGGACTTAAACCTAGTCCTAGACCATACCCTTGACAGACAATCAGGCTCCCAAACACGGCCTCCAGCCTCCTACAAAATTCTGAAAAACATATGCAATAGATTCAACCTGCAAGACCCATGGCGCCTACAACACCCAGACACTAGAGACTACACCTTCTACTCCAACACACACAACTCCTACAGCAGAATTGACTACATCCTCATCACAGGCTCACACACACAACTAATACAACACACAGATATTGCGGCAAGGACAATCTCAGAGCACTCTTGCATCAGTCTACAACTAACAGGCTGGCATAATGAGCACACCACCCGCAGATGGTGGTTCAACAACATAACGTTAGCGAGACAGGAGGACAAAGACAAAATAGAGCAAGCCATCAAGGACTACATAAAAGAGAATAACACACCGGACATAGATCCCAAAAGCCTATGGGACGCCCTTAAGGCAACCATCAGAGGAACGCTGATAGAAATCAAGGCAGGAAGAGACAGGGAACGACCGAGAACAAGCTAGAAATGGACATCAAACAACTGGAAACTAAGCATATCAGGGACACCTCAAACACAGCTGTCCTGGTAGAATTTACAGGGAAGAAATACGAATTCAACAGGATTCTTAGCGAAAGAGCAGGGCTGTGGATAAGAAAATACAAACAAATCAAACTCTGCGAAGCTAATAAGGCAGATAAAATACTAGCATCACATCTCAAACGCAAGCAAAGACAACACTGTATCCCCGACAGGCTCTCCACATCACAGATTCGAACAACAAGACACACACCTGACACAAGGATATCCTACACACGTTCATGGAATTCTACAAAGACCTCTACACAAGAGACGACAACATTGACCAAGAGGGCAGCTCAGCCAACCTAGACAAACTAAACCTACCAAAGGTATCAGAAGAGGGGGCCAGAACCCTCGGCCAAGACATAAAAGTGAGTGAGATCGCGTTAGCGACAACAAAGCCCCAGGCCAGGATGGGTACACAGCACCCTTCTACAAAACGTTCCAAGATCTTCTTCTCCCCGTCCTGACTAAAACCTTCAACCACTGCGCCAAAGAGGGATTAGTAACAGAATCTATGTCACAAGCTAACATAATTGTCATACCCAAAGAAGGCAAAGACTTGCAAAGGCCCTAAAACTACCGCCCCATCTCACTTATAAACTTAGATACGCCAAAGTGCTAGCCACAAGGCTAAACAAACTACTACCACAACTGATTGGAAACACACAGGTAGGCTACATGAAAAAACGCATGACTCACAATAACACGAGAATCCTCTGCCAAGTCAAAGAGCACTCCTAAAAATCACTCAATTCTGCGGTAGCAATCACGCTAGACGCAGAAAAGGCCTTCGACAGAGTATCCTGGCATTTCCTAGAGAAGTGCATGCAGGCATACAACCTAGGTGACGGCTATACGAAGAAAGTCATTGCACTGTACAAAAACGCAAAAGCACAGATAGCTGTTAACGGAAGTTGTTCGGCCCAATTTAAACTTGAGAGAGGGACAAGACAGGGCTGCCCGCTATTCCCGCTACTGTTCCTATTAGCACTCGAACCCCTGCTTAGAGACACTTTGGCTAACAGCGATATAGCAGGGATAACAGTCAATAACACCACAGCCAAACTTGCTGCCTATGGTATGACTTACTCATAATAACGGAAAACCCAGGCCAATCCATACCAGCACTCATGCAAACAATTGAAACATACGCTAACCACTCAGGTTACAAACTCAACAGAGACAAATCAGAATGCATGCCCCTCAACATACACACAACCAGACAGGTAATGGGGACCTCAGGGCTGGCTTGGCAACCTGGGTTTGTAGTATAGTCCGTTGTCAAATACCTGGGTATTCAATTTGGGAAAAGCCTAAGAAGCATCTTGGAAAAGAATGAGAAAACAACTCTGGGGAAGATCAAGGGGCTACTAGAAACCTGGTCACCCAAATTCATCACCTGGTGGGGTAGAATAGAAAGTGTAAAGATGATGATCACTCCCATAGTTAACTATCTAGCAGGGATGCTACCCCCCGCACTCACAGACGACTTCCACAGGAAAATAGACCAAATGCTAAACAAATTTATATGGGGAGACAAGAAACCCAGAATAGGCCCCCAAAAACTGAGACCAGAGAAGAAACTGGGTGAGCTCAACGTGGCGGGTCTGAGAACGTTCCAACTAGCCTTCATAGCCAGACAGGGGGTGCACTGGGTGCTCTCGAAACAGCAATGCACACCAACATGGCTCTCCATAGAGGAAGCCATTCTAAATAACACAGACCCACTAACACTTCTCACATCCAACAAACAAGCACTTGAGAACAACCCGATCTTTAGGATCTCAAGGTACGCGTTGCTCAAATTAGATCAGAAACTCGTAAACAGCATCATATACCCACATTGGGAAAGACTCCGGGCAAACCCCAAGATTAAATACAGAGGGAAGCCACTCGATATAGAGTGAGGGTGGAAGCTAGGAATCTCGTTTCCAGCCCAACTGGAAGCTGAAGGAGAGCCCTGTAGCTTTAACAGCCTGAAAACAAGACACAACCTCCCCGACATAGAACTATACAATTTCCTGGCAATCAAAACTGCATTAACAAAGTCAAAATTAGGCAAACATAAACCATCAATCTTCCAGTATATGGAAACCATAAACAGGACAGGGCACCAAACCTCACTCCTCTACAAACTCCTCCGACCTGTCTCCACCAAACTCAACGCCAAAAACACCAGCTACTGGGGAAACCAAAAGGCTCCAAACTCACAGGACAGGAGCTACAAACCCTCTGGGCGATCCCATCAAAAAATATGATATCCCCAGTGCTGGCACAAACTAAATTCTGGCTTCTTCACCAAGCATACTGGACACCAGCACGCCTCGCTTCGATAGGCCTAAGAGACAGCGATACCTGCTGGAACTGCGGCACGGTTAGGGGAGACCTAGAGTACCTCATCTATCGCTGCACTAAGGTCAAAAACTTCTGGAAGAAGGTGCTCGACCTCATAAACAAAGCCCTAGGCTGCAGCGTAAAAGAAACATTTGCCACACCTATCGCAGCACACATTACACCAGACATCACCACTAAAGAGGACAGAAACCTCCTAGACGACAGCAGGACAGCAGTCAAAACAGTACTAACCAAATGGAAGGACACCTCCGAAGCCACATTCAAAGGGTGGCTGAACTGGGTGACCTTCCTCAGAGGGGCCGATGACACTGCACTCAGACATAATCGTCAAGAAGGAGGGAGGGTGATCAATCGATCAATCGGACACCATTTACCACTCGAGAGAGTGGAAGGTCCAGTATCAGCTTGTGCCCGTGTCAAGTACAGGTAAAGCAAAAAGAGGGTTGCTGAACTGTTCCTTTTGAAAGAGAGGAATTAGGTTTGACTGGCGTGACCGGAGGTGTACATGTAACACCTTTGGGCATCCATTGTGTTGGATGTATTTGCCTCACACACCCAAAAGGGTGTCATGCTTCATCATAGGCGCTGCTCCTCGTCGGGGAGGCGGTGCAATCCCCGACAAGCTCACCTCGGAGAGGGGCTCTTTGGCGGAGATCTTTTGTATCCAACTGCCTTATGGTGAAGTGCGGGTGTGTGGGTGGGGTAGCAAGTTGCCTGGAGGAGTGATTTAAAATGTAGCAGGGGGTGCCGGAAACCACTTTATTCTGGGGGTCCCCCTACTGCCATTAAAATCGTGAATCTAGCTCGCTAGGTATCAACAGGTTAGGTAAAGTGATCCTAGAAGAGACTAGAAGAAGGATTGGTCGACATGTTTCTCGCGTGTGGCTGTTTGCCCGCGATTCATCAGGACCTAGTAATGCTGAAAACTACATAAAATAAAATAAACAACATGCTGGTGTCATGTATGTAGTGTGGGTATAGTTTACCTCTGTGGTTAATCCTATGCCTAAACAGGGGAGAAAAGGAATAAAGAATTAATAGTATTACATTTCTCCTGAAAGCATACATGGTCAGAGCCAGGGCATGAACATAGTGTAACATGCTAGTGGTGGTGGTTTACAACTAGCATAACTAGAGCATGCCTGTGTCGTTGCAGCGTGCAGTGTAAACATCACACACACACTGTGTACGTGAAAGAAGTGGTAAAAAAAATGTTGTTATAAAAACAGTGATGTAAAAACAGTAGCAGTCTTTTCGGAAACACCATGCATATCAATGTGGGAGGCCAAACAGTAGTGTTATTACTAACATTCTAGGCTAACTCCTGACTCACCTAATGTTCAGGGATTACATGCCACATGAGTGTTCGGCGGGCCGGTACATCGGGGTTGGACCTTTGGATGTGGCTAAAGGGTAAGATATATCTATTATCCACAAGGAAGCTACAAAAGTATTTGAAACCCTCATGGAGGGCCAAGGTTGGTTATAGCTGGAAATAGATTTCAGGGACATCCAGTAGTGTTAGAAGGATGTACCTTACCTCAAAATTCCCGTGTCCACGCGAATTTACCTACCCATCACCGCCGAGCTCGAATAGGTAAAGGAGCTCGGTGGCGTGAACTATTTATAGGTAGCAGCGTCATAGAATTGCGCCGTGTCCGCCCCTAGAAAGAGTCACGTGATATGTTTGGTAAGTGTGTCGGCCATTATGTAACGGAAAATTCTTTTTTAGAAGACCTCAAGTATTGTCAAACTAGAGTTTGATTTACATTTTCCGAAAAGACTGCTACTGTTTTTACATCACTGTTTTTATAACAACATTTTTTTTACCACTTCTTTCACGTACACAGTGTGTGTGTGATGTTTACACTGCACACTGCAACGACACAGGCATGCTCTAGTTATGCTAGTTGTAAACCGCCACCACTAGCATGTTACACTATGTTCATGCCCTGGCTCTGACCATGTATGCTTTCAGGAGAAATGTAATACTATTAATTCTTTATTCCTTTTCTCCCCTGTTTAGGCATAGGATTAACCACAGAGGTAAACTATACCCACACTACATACATGACACCAGCATGTTGTTTATTTTATTTTATGTCGTTTTCAGCATTACTAGGTCCTGATGAATCGCGGGCAAACAGCCACACGCGAGAAACATGTCGACCAATCCTTCTTCTAGTCTCTTCTAGGATCACTTTACCTAACCTGTTGATACCTAGCGAGCTAGATTCACGCTTTTAATTGCAGTAGGGGGACCCCCAGAATAAAGTGGTTTCCGGCACCCCCTGCTACATTTTAAATCACTCCTCCAGGCAACTTGCTACCCCACCCACACACCCGCACTTCACCATAAGGCAGTTAGATACAAAAGATCTCCGCCAAAGAGCCCCTCTCCGAGGTGAGCCCGTTGGGGATTGCACCGCCTCCCCGACGACGAGCAGCGCCTATGATGAAGCATGACACCCTTTTGGGTGTGTGAGGCAAATACATCCAACACAATGGATTCCCAAAGGTGTTACATGTACACCTCCGGTCACGCCAGTCAAACCTAATTCCTCTCTTTCAAAAGGAACAGTTCAGCAACCCTCTTTTTGCTTTAACTGCACTCAGACACACACCCGGGAGGCACCCGAACAGGGGAATGTGGTCGAAACTAGACACATTCCTATACACCTATAAACCCCCATAGACAACGCATGCCCGTCTAATAAGCCAAACCCGCTCAACACAACCTCAAGGGTCCGGCGCTCTGTCACCAAATAACCACCATTCACTTTTATGTTTTATGTACCAACCTAATACGCGCCCAATCGCAACAAACTATGTGTTTTACGTTATATGTGAGCTGGACTTCGAGGGGCGGACAAGCAAAGACTAACAAAACAATCATTTTTGCCCTATACGACCATTGCCAAAGCTGCTATATGTTATTGTGTATTTTGCAATATGTAATTTGTAAATACCAATAAAAATATTTTATAAAAAATAAATAACTTTGCTTCTTTCTACTTCGAGTCGAAGAAGGTATTTCAATCTCTGTTGTGGACGGGTGAGGGTGGGGAGTGGGGGGGTAGGTTGCGCCCTCACGGATACATGTGCAGTGACGACGAGGGCAAGAAAATCTACCTCAGTTAAACATGATAACCAGGGATTGAATCACACTTTGGTGCAAACATTTGTGAATGCAAAGAACGTATCTTGTGTCTCTGATGGCCGCATGTACATGTGTGTAGCATGATGTATGTCTTCCAAGGTACCTGCAGCAGTGAGGAATGTGGGTGAGGATGGGGAGTAACGTCTGGATTACTTGCATGTAATCTTCATACCTCGCCCCATCCTGCTTGTTCCCACCCCCACGCCCCCATGTGGGCTGGTAAAGCAGTCATCTAGGCATCACAGACTTTAATGATGCCAGGCCTGCCTCTCCCCCCCCAAACAGGAGACCCCTGAGTCCTTGGGTGACTCATGTATCCCTCTCTTCCCTGCTGACGCCGCCAGCAAGTGACTCAGAAAGGAGCGAGCTCAGCAGGGGGGGATAGAGTGGGGGGGGATAGAGTGGGGGGGACGGGACCTTTACTGTGGATCCGGAGATGAGGAGGAGTCTGACGGCGCGGGGCTGCACCACACGCACCCCGAAGGGTCCTGTATCTACAGCTCTGACACCCGTGTGCTCACCGCCTCTACATGTGTATGCAGCCTGTGTGCTCACACTCTGCTTACCTGTCCCCCTTCACTGCAAGCTCCAGGGCTCTACATGTGTATGCAGCCTGTGTGCTCACACGCTGTTTACCTGCCCCCCTTCACTGCATGCTCCCGGCCTCTACATGTGTATGCAGCCCGTGTGCTCACACGCTGCTTACCTGCCCCCCTTCACTGCAAGCTCCAGGCCTCTACATGTGTATGCAGCCTGTGTGCTCACAGGCTGCTTACCTGCCCCCCTTCACCGCATGCTCCCGCCTCTATTGGTGTATGCAGCCTGTGTGCTCACACGCTCCTTACCTGCCCCCCCTTCACCACATGCTCCCGCCTCTATATGTGTATGGAGCCCGTGTGCTCACAGGCTGCTTACCTGCCCCCCTTCACCGCATGCTCCCGACCTCTACATGTGTATGCAGCCTGTATGCTCACACGCTGCTTACCTGCCCCCCCTTCACCACATGCTCCCGCCTCTATATGTGTATGGAGCCCGTGTGCTCACAGGCTGCTTACCTGCCCCCCTTCACCGCATGCTCCCGCCTCTATATGTGTATGGAGCCCGTGTGCTTACACGCTGCTTACCTGCCCCCTTCACCGCATGCTCCCGGCCTCTACATGTGTATGCAGCCTGTATGTTCACACGCTGCTTACCTGCCCCCCTTCACCGCATGCTCCCGGCCTCTATATGTGTATGCAGCCTGTGTGCTCACACGCTCCTTACCTGTCCCCCTTCACTGCAAGCTCCAGGGCTCTACATGTGTATGCAGCCTGTGTGCTCACACGCTGCTTACCTGCCCCCCCTTCACGACATGCTCCCGCCTCTATATGTGTATGGAGCCTGTGTGCTCACAGGCTGCTTACCTGCCCCCCTTCACGACATGCTCCCGCCTCTATATGTGTATGGAGCCTCTGTGCTCACAGGCTGCTTACCTGCCACCCTTCACAGCATGCTCCCGACCTCTACATGTGTATGCAGCCTGTATGTTCACACGCTGCTTACCTGCCCCCTTCACTGCATGCTCCCAGCTTCTATATATGTATGGAGCCTGTGTGCTCACACGCTGCTTACCTGCCCCCTTCACCGCATGCTCCCGGCCTCTACATGTGTATGCAGCCTGTGTGCTCACACGCTGCTTACCTGCCCCCTTCACCGCATGCTCCCGGCCTCTACATGTGTATGCAGCCTGTGTGCTCACACACTGTGAACCTGCCCCCTTCACCACATGCTCCAGGCCTCTACATGTGTATGCAGCCTGTGTGCTCACACGCTGCTTACCTGCCCCCTTCACTGCATGCTCCCGACCTCTACATGTGTATGCAGCCTGTGTGCTCACAGGCTGCTTACCTGCCACCCTTCACCGCATGCTCCCGACCTCTACATGTGCATGCAGCCTGTATGTTCACACGCTGCTTACCTGCCCCCTTCACTGCATGCTCCCAGCTTCTATATGTGTATGGAGCCTGTGTGCTCACACGCTGCTTACCTGCCACCCTTCACAGCATGCTCCCGGCCTTTACATGTGTATGCAGCCTGTATGTTCACACTCTGCTTACCTGCCCCCTTCACCGCATGCTCCCGCCTCTATATGTGTATGCAGCCCGTGTGCTCACACGCTGTTTACCTGCCCCCTTCACCGCATGCTCCTGGCTTCTATATGTGTATGCAGCCTGTCGCTCACACACTATGAACCTGCCCCCCCCTCACCGCATGCTCCAGGCCTCTACATGTGTCCTCTATCTACACAGCTCTGACACCCGTGTGCTCACCGCCTCTGTATGTGTATGCAGCATGTGCGCTCACACACTGTGAACCTGCCCCCTTCACCCCATACTCCAGGTATCTACATGTGTATGCAGCCTGTGTGCTCACACACTGTGAACCTGCCCCCCTTCACAGTATGCTCCCGGCCTCTACATGTGTATGCAGCCTGTGTGCTCACACGCTGCTTACCTGCCCCCTTCACTGCAAGGTCCTGGCCTCTATATGTGTATGTAGCTCGTGTGCTCACACGCTGCTTACCTGCCCCCTTCACTGCATGCTCCTGGCCTACATGTGTATCAGCCTGTGTGCTCACACTCTGCTTACCTGCCCCCTTCACTGCATGCTCCCGGGCTCTACATGTGTATGCAGCCTGTGTGCTCACACTCTGCTTACCTGCCCCCTTCACTGCATGCTCCCGCCTCTACATGTGTATGCAGCCTGTGTGCTCACACGCTGCTTACTTGCCCCCTTCATCGCATGTTCCTGGCTTCTACATGTGTATTCAGCCCGTGTGCTCACTCACTGCTTACCTGCACCCCTTCATCGCATGCTCCCGACCTCTATATGCGTATGCAGCCCGTGTGCTCACACTCTGCTTACCTGCCCCCCTTCACCGCAAGCTCCCGGCCTCTACATGTGTATGCAGCCTGTGTGCTCACACGCTGCTTATCTGCCCCCTTCACCGCATGCTCCTAGCCTACATGTGCATGCAGCCTGTGTGCTCACACTCTGTTTACCTGCCCCCCTTCACCGCATGCTCCAGACCTCTACATGTGTATGCAGCCTGTGTGCTCACACGCTGCTTACCTGCCCCCCTTCACTGCAATCTCCCGGCCTATACATGTGTATGCAGCCTGTGTGCTCACGCTGCTTACCTGCCCCTCTTCACTGCAAGTTTACGGCCTCTACATGTGTATGCAGCCTGTGCGCTCACACTGTTTACCTGCCCTGCTTCACTGCATGCTCCGGACCTCTACATGTGTATGCAGCCTGTGTGCTCACACTCTGTTCACCTGCCCCCTTCACCGCATGCTCCTGGCCTACATGTGTATGCAGCCTGTGTGCTCACACGCTGCTTACCTGCCCCCTTCACCGCATGCTTCTGGCCTACATGTGTATGTAGCTCGTGTGCTCACACGCTGCTTACCTGCCCCCTTCACCGCATGCTCCCGCCTCTATATGTGTATGCAGCCTGTGTGCTCACGCTGCTTACCTGCCCCTCTTCACTGCAAGTTTCCGGCCTCTACATGTGTATGCAGCCTGTGCGCTCACACTGTTTACCTGCCCCGCTTCACTGCATGCTCCGGACCTCTACATGTGTATGCAGCCTGTGTGCTCACACTCTGTTCACCTGCCCCCTTCACCGCATGCTCCTGGCCTACATGTGTATGCAGCCTGTGTGCTCACACGCTGCTTACCTGCCCCCTTCACCGCATGCTTCTGGCCTACATGTGTATGTAGCTCGTGTGCTCACACGCTGCTTACCTGCCCCCTTCACCGCATGCTCCCGCCTCTATATGTGTATGCAGCCTGTGTGCTCACACGCTGCTTACCTGCCCCCTTCACCGCATGCTCCCACCTCTATATGTGTATGCAGCCTGTGTGCTCACACTCTGTTTACCTGCAACCTTCACCGCATGCTCCTCAATCAATCAATCAATCATCGCATTTATATAGCGCACTACTCACCCAGAGGGTCTCAAGGCGCTGGGGGAGGGGGGTCCGCTACTGCTCGAACAGCCAGGTCTTGAGTTGCTTCCTGAAGGCGAGGTGGTCCTGGGTCAGGTGGAGGTGGGTGGGGAGGGAGTTCCATGTCTTTGCGGCGAGGTAGGAGAAGGACCGTCCCCCTGTGTTGGCTCTTCGGATGCGGGGGACGGCGGCGAGGGCGTGGCTGGTCGATCGAAGCTGGCGTTTGGGAGCGTAGAAGTTGAGGCGGCTGTTGAGGTATCCTGGGCCTTGGTTGTGTAGGGCTTTGTGTGCGGGGTGAGGAGACGGAAGGTGATTCTCTTGTTGACCGGGAGCCAGTGCAGGTCTCTCAGGTGTCCGGAGATGTGGCTGCGACGGGGGATGTCCAGGATGAGTCGTGCTGAGGCGTTCTGGATCCGCTGGAGTCTCTTCTGGAGTTTGGCGGTGGTTCCGGCGTAGAGGGAGTTGCCGTAGTCCAGACGGCTGGTGACGAGGGCCTGGGTGACGGTCTTCCTGGTCTCGGTGGGGATCCACCGGAAGATCTTACGTAGCATGCGCAGGATGTTGAAGCACGACGAGGAGACGGCGTTGACTTGTCTGGTCATGGAGAGGGAGGAGTCCAGGATGAAGCCCAGGTTGCGTGCGTGGTCTGTTGGTTTGGGTGCGCTGCCTAGGGCGGGGGGCCACCAGGAGTCGTCCCAAGCGGCGGGTGAGGATCCCAGGATGAGGACTTCCGTCTTGTCCGAGTTCAGTTTCAGGCGGCTGTTCTTCATCCATTCGGCTACCTCTTTCATCCCTTCGTGAAGGTTGGCTCTGGCGGTGGCGGGATCGTTGGTAAGGGAGAGGATCAGCTGGGTGTCGTCGGCATAGGAGATGATGTTGAGGTTGTGCTGGCGTGCGATGTCTGCGAGGGGGCTCATGTAGACGTTGAAGAGGGTTGGACTGAGCGAGGAGCCTTGAGGAACGCCGCAGATGACTTTGGTGGCTTCAGATCTGAACGGAGGGAGGCGGACTCTCTGTGTCCTTCCGGCGAGGAAGGAGATGATCCACTCCAATGCCTTCTCCTGGAATCTGACGTTGCTGGCCTACATGTGTATGTAGCTCGTGTGCTCACACGCTGCTTACCTGCCCCCTTCACCGCATGCTCCCGCCTCTACATGTGTTTGCAGCCTGTGTGCTCACACGCTGCTTACCTGCCCCCTTCACCGCATGCTCCCGCCTCTATATGTGTATGCAGCCCGTGTGCTCACACGCTGTTTACCTGCCCCCTTCACCGCATGCTCCCACCTCTATATGTGTATGCAGCCCGTGTGCTCACACTCTGTTTACCTGCCCCCTTCACCGCATGCTCCTGGCCTACATGTGTATGCAGCCTGTGTGCTCACACGCTGCTTACCTGCCCCCTTCACCGCATTCTCCCGCCTCTATATGTGTATGCAGCCTGTGTGCTCACACTCTGTTTACCTGCCCCCCCTTCACCGCATGCTCCCGGCCTCTACATGTGTATGCAGCCTGTGTGCTCACACGCTGCTTACCTGTCCCCATTCACTGCAAGCTCCCGGCCTCTGCATGTGTATGCAGCCTGTGCGCTCACACGCTGCTTATCTGCTCCCTTCACCGCATGCTCCTAGCCTACATGTGTATGCAGCCTGTGTGCTCACACTCTGTTTCCCTGCCCCCTTCACCACATGCTCCTGGCCTACATGTGTATGTAGCCCGTGTGCTCACACGCTGTTTACCTGCCCCCTTCACCGCATGCTCCTGAATCTATATGAGTATGCAGCCTGTCGCTCACACACTATGAACCTGCCCCCCCTCACCCCATGCTCCAGGCCTCTAGATGTGTCCTGTATCTACACAGCTCTGACACCTGTGTGCTCACCGCCTCTGTATGTGTATGCAGCCTGTGCGCTCACACAATGTGAACCTGCCCCCTTCACCACATACTCCAGGTATCCACATGTGTATGCAGCCTGTGTGCTCACACACTGTGAACCTGCCCCCCTTCACAGTATGCTCCCGGCCTCTATATGTGTATGCAGCCCGTGTGCTCACACGCTGTTTACCTGCCCCCTGTTAGACGGACCGGGAGGGTCGGCCGAGGTTACGGGGAGAGGTCTCCAGGGAGAGCCGTCTCCAACGACTGTACAGATAAGCAACTTCCCCCCCCACAGACGGACACCACACAAGGTTGAAGTTTAACGAGACTTTATATGCAATTCTTAGGTTACGATGATGGATACAAGGAGGTCTGGACTCAGGGGTCCCCTCGGTTCTAGTCTCTGGTTTAGGAAAGGGGTAGCGGGACAGTCTTTGTTACCAACGAGTGGAAAATAGCTCTCAATCCTCGAGCTCGGCGTTCTAGATGATCGGGCCGCGGCGGAGCCAGGCAGGTCCCGAGATGGACGAAGGAAAACGACGGTCCGCGGCGGAGCCTGCAGGTCCCGGTGAAGATGGCGGTTACAACGGTCCGCGGCCACGCCAGCAGGTCCCGACGACGATGAAGGTGATGAAGATTACGACGGCTGTGGCAGCGCCAACAGGCAGGACGATGGTGCACAAGACAGAGCTACGGCAGCGCCAGTAGTCCGTCCAGGATGAGTTCCTCTTTACGTCTCTCGACTCCAAGATACAACTGCCTTCCTGCTCTGGAGCTGCCCCAGTTATAGGGCTGGCGTGCTTTGATGTCCGGACCCTCGCACTTGGAGGTCGGGAGGTCCGGGATGAGGGAGTCCAGACACCCAGCAGGGGGGTGGAGCCAGCGCCCGGGGAGGCGATGGGCGAGCGGCACTTGGTGGGGGAGAGCCATCGGCACCTCTTTCTCCCATTGACTTGCCAAGTAGCCCGCTCACCTCCTGGGTGGAGGGTGGTGCCGGAATGTCTGAGGCCGGCCCAGGCCCAGGGTTGAGGTCGATCGGGGGCCAGGCGGCCTCGTGGTGGAGTGTCCAAGATGGCGCCCCAGGCTGGGCGCGTGGGCCGGCAGTGGATCGGACCCACGAGGTCGACATGCTCGAGGGCAGGGGTCCCTGAGGGGACGGGGGACGTGCAATGGTGGTGTGTGGTACTTGCGGGACTGGACTCAGGCCTGGTTGGGCCGGGGGAGAGCGGCCCTTCATGTGGCCTGTCCAACATGCGTCCCCCCCAGCTGAAGGCGGGGAGAGTTACCCATCCTCTTGGGGACTCTCCTCGTCGAGGCGGAAAAACCGGGACAGGCCATCCGCGTTGGCGTGATCTGGCCCAGGCCGGTGTTCGACTGTGAAGTCCATACCTTGCAAGGAGATGGACCAGCGTAGCAACTTTGGGTTCTCCCCCCGCATATGCATCAGCCACTGCAGGGGTCGGTGGTCGGTCTGCACCCGAAAGTGGGTGCCAAAAAGGTAGGGCCGGAGCTTCTTGAGGGCCCATACCACAGCGAAGGCTTCCCTCTCTATGGTGCTCCAGCGTTGCTCCCGTGGTAGGAGTCTCCGGCTGATGAAGGCCACCGGTTGATCAAGGCCTTCGGTATTCACTTGAGACAGGACTGCCCCAATGCCCTGGTCGGAGGCGTCCGTCTGGACGACGAACTCCCGGCTGTAGTCTGGGGCCTGGAGCACAGGGGCGGAACACATGGCGGCCTTCAATTGTTCAAATGCAGTTTGACACTCTGGGGTCCAGGTGACTTTCTTGGGCTGGTTCTTTGACGTGAGTTCCGTGAGGGGCCCCACTATGGTACCATAGTCTTTCACGAACCTTCGGTAATAGCCCGTGAGGCCCAGGAAGGCTCGTACCTCGGTTTGGGTGATGGGGGGCTGCCAAGCCTGGATGGCGGCAATTTTCAGCTGTAGAGGGGCCACTAGGCCGCTTCCCACCTGGTGTCCGAGGTAGGTTACAGACCCTTGCCCAATTTGACACTTGCTGGCCTTGATCGTGAGGCCAGCTCGCTGAAGGGCTTGCAGCACTGCTCGGAGGTGGTGGAGGTGCTCGGTCCAATGGTGGCTGTATACAGCGATGTCGTCTAGGTAGGCGGCGCTGAATCCTTCGAGCCCCGCCAGGACCTGATTGACGAGCCGTTGGAATGTTGCTGGGGCATTCTTCATGCCGAAGGGCATGACCGTGAAATGGTAATGGCCATCGGGGGTGGAGAAGGCAGAACGTTCTTGCGCCCGGGGTGTGAGGCCGATCTGCCAATAGCCTGCTGTCAGGTCGAAGATGCTGAGGTAGCGGGCAGCTCCCATTCGGTCGACTAGTTCATCTGCCCGGGGGATGGGATGCGCGTCTGTTCTGGTGACCGCATTCAAGCCCCGGTAGTCGACGCAGAACCGGAGTTCTGGTGTGGTGCCGGGGGCAGCTGCTTTGGGGACCAGTACGACAGGGCTGGCCCAGGGACTGTCTGAGGGCTCGATGACCCCGAGCGTGAGCATCTTGGCTATTTCTTCCTGGATGCAGGCCCGTACCCGGTCTGGCACGCGGTAGGCCCGGTGGCGGATAGGGGGGCTGTCCCCGGTGTCCACATCGTGCACACACCAGGAAGTGACACCTGGGGTGAGGGAGAACAGGCTGGCGAACTGTGATAGGAGGGCTTGACACTCTTGGCGTTGTTCTCTGGTGAGGGCCTCTGAGAGCCGGACCCCATCCACGGAGCCGTCTTGCTCTTGAGTCCGTAGGAGGTCAGGGAGAGGCTCGGAGTCTTCTTCAACCCCAGTGTCTGTGGCCATCAGGAGGCTGAGCTCTGTTCGCACAAAGTGGGGCTTTAGTCTGTTAGCGTGGAGGACCCGGAGAGGGTTCCGGGAGGATTCCATGTCGATGAGATAGGTGGCAGGACCCTTGCGCTCTATTACTTTGAAGGGCCCCGTCCATTTGTCTTGTAGGGCGCATGGCTCAGTGGGGGACATCACCCATACCTGTTGGCCAGGTTCGAATTCAATGGATGAGGCATTCTGGTCATACCATTTTTTCATGTCCTCTTGACTGGCCTCTAGGTTGGCCTTCGCTAGTTCTCTGAACCGCCGGGTCTGGTTGCGGAGGGTGAGGAGGTACCGGAAGACATCTGGAGGGTTCTTTAACGGAGGCATCTCCCAGCCTTCTTTGACGAGACTGAGCGGCCCTCGCACTGGGTGTCCATATAGCAGTTCAAACGGGCTGAAGCCCAGGGATTTCTGGGGGACCTCTCGATACGCGAAGAGGAGGCACGGCAGCAGCACATCCCACTGGCGACGGAGGGGCTCTTCCAACCCCCCGATCATTCCCTTTAGCGTGCGGTTGAACCGCTCAACGAGTCCGTTCCCTTGAGGGTGATAGGGGGTTGTGAATCGGTAGGTAACCCCGCACTGTTGCCAGAGGGACTTCATGTATTTGGAAATAAAGTTCGTGCCTCTGTCGCTGACGACTTCTCGGGGGAAGCCCACACGGGAGAAGATCCCCATCAGGGCCCGGCCGACTACCGGGGCTGTCACAGTTCGCAGAGGAACAGCCTCAGGGTAGCGGGTGGCGTGGTCCACTAGCACCAAGATGAATCGATGGCCTTGTTTTGTGCGTGGGTCCAAGGGCCCCACAATGTCTATTCCGACTCTCTCAAACGGGGTAGTGACCACGGGAAAAGGTTGCAGGGGGGCCTTTAGTTTGCGGCCGCTCTTTCCACTGGCTTGGCACGTGGGGCAAGATCGGCAATGCTGGTGCACATCGTTCCTCATTTTGGGCCAGAAGAAGTGGGTCACTAGGCGACTGTAGGTTTTATCTTGTCCCAGATGTCCTGCCAGGGGGACATCGTGGGCCAGGTTTAACAGGAAGTCTCTGAAACGGAGGGGTACCACTCGTACTCGGTTGCTCCCCAGCTCGGCGATTCTTTGCTCGCTGTACAGCAGATCATTGTCCCAGTAGACCCAATGAGTTCCGGAGGTATCCCCTGCGCTTTGGGCGAGCGCTTGCTGGCGGAGTCCCTCGAGGGAGGGACAGGTCTTCTGTTCTTGGCGAAATTGTTCTTGCGTGGGCCCCCCTTCTTGAGGCCACTGGTCGAGGTTAGCGAGGTCGGTAGGTTGAGCTGGTTCGGAGGGAATGTTACGGTCGGTGTTTTCGGCTGGGGCGACCGGAGGCGGTGGCGCCGGCCATTCGGGTTCTTCTGGTCGGTGGTTGGCACGGGCGGCCATGGAACGGGTGGTGACGCACGCCCAGTCCGGGACGCCCAACATCCCCAGGTGTTCCTTTCGCTCCACGGCGGCCCACGGAGAGCTTTCCAGGTCATTGCCCAGGAGGCAGTCTACGGGGGCATCGTCTCGGACCGTTACTTTCAACATGCCGGAGACCCCCCCCCATTCGAAGGGGACGCAGGCCATCCGACACAGGCTTTCCGAGTTATCGGCTGATCGTACAGGGCAGAGAATGTTCGGTAGATACTGTTCTGGGGCCACCAGGTGACAGCGGACGGCTGTTACACTGGCCCCGGTGTCACGAAGGGCTTCGGCCTGGCGTCCATTGATGCTCACCCATTGGCTGTACTTCTGGGTGTTAGCGGGTAGGGGGACCCGCGGGACCATGTCTTTCCCCCCTAAGCAGGCTAGAGTCATGGCGGCTGGCTCCCACTCTTGATGCTCTTGTTCGTATTCTTCCTGTTCCTCGGAGATCTGTTCTTCCCCTAGGGCTGCAGCGGCCACTTGGCGGGGTCTTGGGCTCTGGTACTGCGGGCAGTTTGGGTCGTTCGCATAGTGGCCGACTCGTTGACATCGGTGACACGTGACATTGGCTCTGTACCCCGGTCGCGCTGGGGTGCTGCCCCGGTTGGCCGGGGGGGGTGGTGTTGGTAGCGGGGGCGACCGGGGCGTTGTCTCTTCCTCGCCCTTGGCCCCCTCCTCCTCCTCTGGGTCGGTGCTGACCATTGTTGTTCCGGTTCTGTTCGTAGGACCCATTCCGGCCCACTCTGGTGATCTCCCACCGGTCAGCTTCGGCTGCGAGCTGCCGGGGATCCGTTAACTTGCTGTCGAGGAGGTGCTGGCGGAGTTCAATGAAGCAATTGTTCGACAGATGCTCCCATACCATCAGATTAAATAGTTGCTCGTAGGTCGTGACGTTGCTTCCTCGGATCCAGCCCTCGAAGGCTCGGCTAAAGTATGTTACATAGTCCACCCAAGTTGTACCCGGGATGCGGGTGCAGTCTCGGAACCTCTGACGGTACATCTCGGGTGTGAGACCATAGCGGGTGAGGAGTGCCGCTTTCATATGGTCGTAGGAGGTCATCTGGTGGTCCGGGAGCTGTAGCAGGGTGTCGCGGCCCTCATTGAGAAATCTTCCCCAGAGACCGGCTCCCCAGTCGCTTCTATCGATCCGGTGTGCAGTCATAGCGATTTCATAGGCTTTAAACCATTGCTGGATGTCGTCCTCTCTGAAATATTCTCGGACAACATCCTTGGGGATGTGTACCTTTTTGTCTGTGGCCCCGGAGGTGGGGGGTCGCTCGGGCACCCCTGCTTCTTTATTCTGCTTGCGTAGGTTGATCTCGGCTAGGTTCCGTTCGTGTTCGTACGCTAGTTTCTTTTCCTCGAGCTCCCTTTGTCTCTGTTTCTCCTCTCTTTCTTCTCGGAGACGCAGGTGCTCTAAGTTGATTTTTTGTTCGGCCAACTTAAGTTCAACGTCCATTTTGAGTCGGGCCATTTCTAGTTCGTGTAGTCGGGTCCTTTCTCTTTCCTGGATCTCGTCTTGCGAGAGACCCGTTCTTTGCCCTTCAGGGGCCGTGGTCGTTTTTTCTACGGTGCTTTGATCAGGGGTTCCGGCAGCCCCGGTCTCTGCCCAAGATTCTAGGGCATGCTTAAAATCGTCCTTGGTACTCAGTCCGGTGGTAGCGATACCCAGTTCGATGCAGAATTGTTTTAGTTCACGATGGTTGTACTCCTCCAATTTCTCCATTTGGAATTTCTCGGTTGATCCGCTCTCTTTCGTGGTCATTGTGACTTCGTCGTGGGGTGAGCTACTCTCTGTACGTTTATGCGGTGATTCGGATCGCGCCGCTGGCCACCAATGTTAGACGGACCGGGAGGGTCGGCCGAGGTTACGGGGAGAGGTCTCCAGGGAGAGCCGTCTCCAACGACTGTACAGATAAGCAACTTCCCCCCCCCACAGACGGACACCACACAAGGTTGAAGTTTAACGAGACTTTATATGCAATTCTTAGGTTACGATGATGGATACAAGGAGGTCTGGACTCAGGGGTCCCCTCGGTTCTAGTCTCTGGTTTAGGAAAGGGGTAGCGGGACAGTCTTTGTTACCAACGAGTGGAAAATAGCTCTCAATCCTCGAGCTCGGCGTTCTAGATGATCGGGCCGCGGCGGAGCCAGGCAGGTCCCGAGATGGACGAAGGAAAACGACGGTCCGCGGCGGAGCCTGCAGGTCCCGGTGAAGATGGCGGTTACAACGGTCCGCGGCCACGCCAGCAGGTCCCGACGACGATGAAGGTGATGAAGATTACGACGGCTGTGGCAGCGCCAACAGGCAGGACGATGGTGCACAAGACAGAGCTACGGCAGCGCCAGTAGTCCGTCCAGGATGAGTTCCTCTTTACGTCTCTCGACTCCAAGATACAACTGCCTTCCTGCTCTGGAGCTGCCCCAGTTATAGGGCTGGCGTGCTTTGATGTCCGGACCCTCGCACTTGGAGGTCGGGAGGTCCGGGATGAGGGAGTCCAGACACCCAGCAGGGGGGTGGAGCCAGCGCCCGGGGAGGCGATGGGCGAGCGGCACTTGGTGGGGGAGAGCCATCGGCACCTCTTTCTCCCATTGACTTGCCAAGTAGCCCGCTCACCTCCTGGGTGGAGGGTGGTGCCGGAATGTCTGAGGCCGGCCCAGGCCCAGGGTTGAGGTCGATCGGGGGCCAGGCGGCCTCGTGGTGGAGTGTCCAAGATGGCGCCCCAGGCTGGGCGCGTGGGCCGGCAGTGGATCGGACCCACGAGGTCGACATGCTCGAGGGCAGGGGTCCCTGAGGGGACGGGGGACGTGCAATGGTGGTGTGTGGTACTTGCGGGACTGGACTCAGGCCTGGTTGGGCCGGGGGAGAGCGGCCCTTCATGTGGCCTGTCCAACACCCCCCTTCACTGCAAGCTCCCGGCCTCTACATGTGTATGTAGCATGTGTGCTGACACGGTGAGAACCTGCCCCCCTTCACCGCATGCCCCCTACCTCTACATGTGTATGTAGCCTGTGTGCTCACACGCTGCTTACCTGCCCCCCCTTCACCGTATGCTCCCGCCTCTACATGTGTATGCAGCCTGTGTGCTCACACGCTGCTTACCTGCCCCCTTCACGGCATGCTCCTGGCCTCTATATGTGTATGCAGCCTGTGTGCTCACAGGCTGCTTACCTGCCCCCTTCACTGCATACTCCCGACCTCTACATGTGTATGCAGCCTGTGTGCTCACAGGCTGCTTACCTGCCACCCTTCACCGCATGCTCCCGACCTCTACATGTGTATGCAGCCTGTGTGCTCACACGCTGAGAACCTGCCCCCCCTCACCGCATGCTCCAGGTCTCTAGATGTGTCCTGTATCTACACAGCTCTGACACCTGTGTGCTCACCGCCTCTGTATGTGTATGCAGCCTGTGCGCTCACACACTGTGAACCTGCCCCCTTCACCACATACTCCAGGTATCCACATGTGTATGCAGCCTGTGTGCTCACACGCTGTGAACCTGCCCCCCTTCACAGTATGCTCCCGGCCTCTATATGTGTATGCAGCCCGTGTGCTCACACGCTGCTTACCTGCCCCCCTTCACTGCAAGCTCCCGGCCTCTACATGTGTATGTAGCATGTGTGCTGACACGGTGAGAACCTGCCCCCCTTCACCGCATGCCCCCTACCTCTACATGTGTATGTAGCCTGTGTGCTCACACGCTGCTTACCTGCCCCCCTTCACCGCGTGCTCCCGCCTCTACATGTGTATGCAGCCTGTGTGCTCACACGCTGCTTACCTGCCCCCTTCACGGCATGCTCCTGGCCTCTACATGTGTATGCAGCCTGTGTGCTCACACGCTGCTTACCTGCCCCCTTCACTGCATGATCCCGACCTCTACATGTGTATGCAGCCTGTGTGCTCACAGGCTGCTTACCTGCCACCCTTCACCGCATGCTCCCGACCTCTACATGTGTATGCAGCCTGTGTGCTCACACGCTGCTTACCTGCCCCCTTCACGGCATGCTCCTGGCTTCTACATGTGTATGCAGCCTGTGTGCTCACACGCTGCTTACCTGCCCCCCTTCACTGCAAGCTCCCGACCTCTACATGTGTATTCAGCCTGTGTGCTCACAGGCTGCTTACCTGCCCCCTTCACTGCATGCTCCCGACCTCTACATGTGTATGCAGCCTGTGTGCTCACAGGCTGCTTACCTGCCACCCTTCACCGCATGCTCCCGACCTCTACATGTGTATGCAGCCTGTATGTTCACACGCTGCTTACCTGCCCCCCCTTCACCACATGCTCCCGCCTCTACATGTGTATGTAGCCTGTCTGCTCACACTCTGTTTACCTGCCCCCTTCACCGCAAGCTCCCGGCCTCTACATGTGTATGCAGCCTGTGTGCTCACACTCTGTTTACCTGCCCCCCTTCACTGCATGCTCCCGACCTCTATATGTGTATGCAGCCTGTGTGCTCACACGCTGCTTACCTGCCCCCTCCCCCCCCCCCCCCCCCCCTTCACCGCATGCTCCCGGCCTCTATATGTTTTTGCTATTAGTGAATTAATACTAAGGAATGCATTAGTCACAAAAAACCTAATCGCAATATTTTGTGAGGGTTGATTGGATGTCAATAGACATGCTGTTGTTCTTAGTACAGGTTGTGCAGAGGAGACAGGTCCGTGGCTGTTGACATTGTTGGTCTTGACACAATGTCCTAGGAGAAGGAAGGGCTGCTCTTGATGAAGCGTCTCCAGTTGTGGTCAACACCCCTGTGTCTTTAGTAGCCAGGGAGATTGTTTTCTATACACAGTGGCCGGTTTTGAGTTTGGCGACTGGGGTGTACTCTGTCAGGGCGATGGAGGAAAGTACCCGATTCACAGAACTAACCTACAGCTTTTGTTATTCACAGAGGCATTAAGTAGTCTTACGTTAGGATTTTGTCTTACGTTAGGATTCTGTCTTAAGTTACGATTTTGTCTTAAATTAAACTTAAGTTTAACTAAAGTTTGTTTTAAGTTTAACTTAAGAAAAAATCGTATCTTAAGACAAAATCCTCATTTAAGACTGCTAAATGCCTTCCATGAATATCAAAAGTAGTAAGTTTAGGGTTTTGTTGTAAGTTAGTTCTGTGAATCGGCCCCAATGTCGGGCCCAAAGTGTTTTTGTGAGAAATGGCTATTGGTTCCAGTAGGAAGGGCCATTGTTGACGATGTTTTAAGTCGCTTGACGCGATCAGTTGATTTCGGTGTAACATATCTTTATAGGGTATGGCAGCGACTGTGAAGCGAGCTGCCAGCTCTTGGACCTGCATGGTTCTCGAAGAAATGGAAGCGGTGTTGGCATGACACGTCGTTGGGAGACTGCTGCTGTTCGGGGCACCTGACAGTCGAAGGTGCGCGGTCTTTGTAGTCGGCAGGTAGTCGCCATCTTGTCAAGGGGCGGAGCTACTTCCGATACAGAGTGCTTCCAGCTCATCCTCTCCCTATCCAACGAGCCCAACACCGCCAGACGCAACTTTCGAGAAGGCATGGAAGCCATCGCCAAATGGATGAAAAACAGCTGCCTACAACTAAACACCAACAAAACAGAAGTACTCATCATGGGCCCAAACTCCGACGCCTGGAGCGACACCTGGTGGCCCACCGCCCTCGGACACCCGCCAACCCCCACAGACCACGCACGCAACCTGGGAATCATCCTGGACTACGAGCTCAAAATGGACCGCCAGATCAACTCTGTCTCATCTTCCTACTTCCACACCCTCCGCCTCCTTCGTAAGACCTTCAAATGGATCCCCCTCGAACACCGAAAGACAGTCACTCACGCCCTGGTCACCAGCAGACTCGACTACGGCAACGCACTCTACGCCGGAATAAAAACCTCATCCGCAAGCTACAGAACATCCAGAACGCTGCCGCAAGACTGGTCCTCAACCTGCCAAAACACTGCCACATCTCCCAGCACCTGCGCACACTCCACTGGCTCCCCGTCGAAGCGAGAATCACCTTTAAGATGCTCACCCACGCACACATGGCCCTCCACGGTACCGTACCAGCATACCTGAACAGCCGACTCAAATTCCACGCACCCCAAAGGACCCTACGATCAGCCCAGCTTTCCTACGCCGTGGTCCCTCGCACCAGAAAGACCAGATCGGGAGGCCGCTCCTTCTCCTTCCTCGCGGCCAAAGAATGGAACGCCCTTCCGCTCCACCTCAGACAGACAACATCGCTCCCCATCTTCGCAAGAAACCTCAAAGCCTGGCTCTTTGACAGACCCCCTCCTTGATGGAATGGAACCTGCACCCCCCCACCCCTAGCGCCTTGAGATCCTTACGGGTGAGTAGTTGCGCTTTAACAAACTCCTGATTGATTGATGAGAGACGTTTTAATGCATGGGCAAACTGGGCTCTGGCCCAGGGCCCCAGCTTTTCAAGGGGCCCCCAGACAGTGGTGTAACAATGGCCCCTGCAGCCCCTGCGGTGCAGGGGTCCTGAGCTCCAGGGCCCCCCCTCAGGCACTGTGTACCGGCAGTGCGGAGCACTCCAGACTCGGTCCAAAGCATGGGGGCCCCTTCTATGTACTTTGCAGGGGGGCCACGCACAGGGACCCCCCTCAAGTTTCGTCACGCCACTGCTCCCCGAAAGAGCCCGTTCTGTTCTGCTGCAAACGTGCCCGGATGATCTTGAATATTTCTTCAATAAATTGTTTTTAATGCCCGTCACCTTCAACGTATTCTTAATGTGGGGGGTGAGTGAGAGTCTAATGCAGACATTTTGCAGAGGAATGTTGTGTTTATGTTTCATGCAACATTCATAGAAAGTTTCTTTTAGAACAAAACAGGAGCTCACATATGAGAAGGGGGGGGGGGGTCACAGAGATTATTGACAGTAATATGTGTGAGCTGCTGCTGTGCCACAATATGTGAAACACACCCCAGTCACTACCCCTGAATATTGGGTATAAACACATTTCGAATATGTTCGAGTGCGCCTGTGCACTGTCAGTGACCTGGACAAAGAGGGCACGAAAGAGCTGACACTAGATCATACATTCAAAGCTGTTCCGAACAGGGGGCCCCCAAATATGCTTGGTCCAGGGCCCCCCCAAATCCTTAAAATGTCTGTGGTGGGAGGAGCTACGCCAGCAAACAAGATGGCCGCGTAAGCTCCCAGCTCCACCGACCTTCGACTCCTGTCAGAAGATCCTGTTATTTATCCTGTTTTTGCGCCCTGCCTCCGTGTGTATGAACCGGACTGGAGCTTAACGGTGCAATCCCGAGATTTCTACCAGTTTGGTAGACAAAGATACATCGTGTGGCAGTTTGCAGCCTAGACCAGCCTGGAAGCCGGGGTCTCGAGTACTGGCCTAGCCAGGTTTCAGTTGAACAACATCGGCTGTAGTTGTGTGACAGGGTCCGGTCTACCGAGGTGGAAAAATTTTCCTTGGACCGAAGTTGACGATGGCTGGCTGAATTGGTGAACATTGAAGGAGTAGTTACGACGTACAATCGGAGCGGCAGACGGGGGTCCCTGGCCCGGTGGCCCGGTTAGGGCCCCGCCGGTGTTCGCTGGGTTGGGATCTCCGCCGGCGGTGGCTGAGTTCGGATTGTTATAGTCCCCAACGATAAATCCCCCTCTGAAACCCTCCGTTCCGCATCCACCTATTCCCCCCGGGGAGACCGGGCTCTTTGGGGACGCGAATATGACCGAAACTGAGCGAGACGTTGTGGAGTGGACTGAGAGTGACCCGTCACTACGAATGGTGTTGGCAGCCATAAGGTCACTTCATGTTTGCGTTGAAGCCCGCATCCATAAAATGATAGTGTCTTTGTCTGGAACTGGGCGGATGGGACTGGACCCTGGTCCACTACAAGAAACGAAACAACTTGAGATACCCAAGATGGCCACTTCGATGGAGGAAGCAGACCCCGTACTATGGGAGACGTTGGAGCCTCTGACCAGTGTTTTGAGTGATGAGAGCAAGCTTGATGCCGCAATTGAATTGTCAGCCCTACGATCATTGCCGACTATGGAAGGACTACTTGATGCTCCCTTTCCGGAGACTTTTGATGGGAACTGTTGTTGGTTTGAAACTGCGCCACTCCCGATACATCGGCACCGCTAAGATGGTGGACGAAACAACCTTGGGAATCCATGACGGTGTGGGGAGTCTTTGGACTTAGCGGAGTTCTCAACACTTTCATCTCTCTGCTACGTCTCGGTTTGAACTTTGCTGCAGCTTTTTCGTGCATTGACTATCCTGCGGAAGCAACAGTTTGTCCGGAAGGGGCACACATGTTTGATCTGAAGGGTCAAGGATGAGTCTGAATGATTGAGTTTCCCATCGGGTATTACTGGACACGGGGTTTGCAACCATGATGCGTTCTGGAGGTTGGGCGGTGTTTGGAGTTTCCCCTGTTGCGCTACGTATTTGCAGCTTAATAGATTTCGAGACCTTAGTCTGGGGATTCTTGGCTTTGGCGGGGGGAGCGGAGACCGGGGGCATGTATGAAGATGCCCTCCTCCATTTTCTACTTTTAGTATTTAGTTAGTAGGGGCGACAGGCACACTGCTAGTTGGGGTTAGGCGATAGACATATGCAGGGGTGCAGGGTGGGGGGATGGGTTTATTGTTTTGTTTTCCCTTTTTTTATGGTATCTTTCTCTTCACACTCTCTTTACTTTCCTTTTATACGTATAGTTGGTGAAACATCCTGACTTTGTTGGTATTCCAGTATCTGGTGCTCATGCATCGTCTATTATCCTGATTTTATGGGTGGGCAGACTCTGAGAGCTTGCGCTTAATGTAAATCGTATATTGTACTGTGGCACATCCTGTTTCTCATACATTGGTGTAGGAGTCTCAGCCATTTCTTCACTGCTTATTATCTATCCTGTATCTACAACTGTTCGCCTTATTATTATGTCTGAATGTATGGCACCTGATATGTCTATTACTTTCTTCATTTTGAAACTAATAAAAAAAAGATTTACAAAAAAAAAACAATGTCTGTGGTGTTTCCAGAAAGTAAATAATTACTACTCTGACAGCGTGACAGCATGATTGTTGTGGTGATACAACGTATTTCCAGGAGGCAGTGTTGTTGTCAATAGGAGGCAGAAGTGTTGATGGCACTGTGTACTTTTAGGAGACAGAGGTGTTGTTGGCACAGTGTTCCTTCAGGAGACAGAGTTGTTGTTGGCACAGTGTACCTTCAGGAGACAGAGGTGTTGTTGGCGCAGTGTTCCTTCAGGAGACAGAGTTGTTGTTGGCACAGTGTACCTTCAGGAGACAGAGGTGTTGTTGGCGCAGTGTACCTTCAGGAGACAGAGGTGTAGTAGGCACAGTGTACCTTCAGGAGACAGAGGTGTTGTTTGCACAGTGTACCTTCAGGAGACAGAGGTTTTGTCGGCACAGTGTACCTTAAGGAGACAGAGGTGTTGTCGGCACAGTGTACCTTCAGTAGGCAGAGGTGTTCTTGGCACAGTGCACCTTCAGGAGACAGAGGTGTTGTCGGCACAGTGTACCTTCAGGAGACAGAGGTGTTGTTGGCACAGTGTACCTTCAGGAGACAGAGGTGTTGTCGGCACAGTGTACCTTCAGTAGGCAGAGGTGTTCTTGGCACAGTGCACCTTCAGGAGACAGAGGTGTTGTTGGCACAGTGTACCTTCAGGAGACAGAGGTGTTGTTGGCACAGTGTACCTTCAGGAGACAGAGGTGTTGTCGGCACAGTGCACCTTCAGGAGACAGAGGTGTTGTTGGCACAGTGTACCTTCAGGAGACAGAGGTGTTGTTGGCACTGTGTACCTTCAGGAGACAGAGGTGTTGTTGGCACAGTGTACCTTCAGGAGACAGAGGTGTTGTTGGCACAGTGTACCTTCAGGAGACAGAGGTGTTGTTGGCACAGTGTACCTTCAGGAGACAGAGGTGTTGTCGGCACAGTGCACCTTCAGGAGACAGAGGTGTTGTTGGCACAGTGCACCTTCAGGAGACAGAGGTGTTGTTGGCACAGTGTACCTTCAGGAGACAGAGGTGTTGTTGGCACAGTGTACATTCAGGTCCACAGTGTTTCTAGGAGCCAGGGCGCTGTTGACATGTCTTCTAGGCGCTGCTCTTCTGTGCTTGGCACATCTGCAAGAGCCCGTTCTTTGGTCCACAGTGTTTCCAGGAGGCAGGGCGCTCTTGACATGTCTTCTAGGCGCTGCTCTTCTGTGCTTGGCACATCTGCAAGAGCCCGTTCTTTGGACCCCAGTGTTTCCAGGAGCCAGGGCGCTGTTGACATGTCTTCTAGGCGCTGCTCTTCTGTGTTTGGCACATCTGCATGAGGCCGTTCTTTGGTCCACAGTGTTTCCAGGAGGCAGGGCGCTCTTGACATGTCTTCTAGGCGCTGCTCTTCTGTGCTTGGCACATCTGCAAGAGGCCGTTATTTGCACCCAGTGTTTCCAGGAGGCAGGACGCTGTTGACATGTCTTCTAGGCGCTGCTCTTCTGTGCCTGGCACATCTGCAAGAGGCCGTTCTTTGGACCCCAGTGTTTCCAGGAGCCAGGGCGCTGTTGACCTGTCCCTCCAGGAGATCTGGCCCTCGTCCATCCTCTGTCGGGACCTCGGTGTCACGTGACCTGGTTCCAGGAAGCTCCACATCTGTTCTGTCCTTTGGTGTTTCCAGGAACCCCGTCCGCTGTCTTCGGGAGGCAGGATCATTGTGTCCCGGGCAGAGCGCGCAGCGTGAGCCTGGCAGCCCTTGGCCCGAGGCGTCGCCAGGAGGCAGCCTCTGCTCTTGATATGGGTACCTTCGTGCGGCCGGTGCCAGGCGGGGCTTTACAAGTTGTGCCCCTCGGAGGCTGGCATTGGCGATGCTCCTGGGCTCAGGAGTCAGCGCCATCAGTGGGGAAGGATGTGACGCTGGGACGCTTGGCACAGGGGGTTCCACGGAGGCAGAACCAGTGTTGATGCCCCGCCATGCCTCTTTAGGAGTCACTGCTTGTGGCAGAGCCTGTCTCAAGGAGGCTGGGCAGGTGCTGTTGGCACGGTGTGTCTCTGGGAGGCGGGCACCTGTGTCTGCATTGGGTCTCTAGGATACACAAAGTGTCTAGAGCACAGACTTCTTATTGTTGATGTCCTTGGCTTGGCACAGTGTGTCTCCAGGAGGCAGAGCTGCCCCTCTGGGCATGTAAGCCCAGACTCTATTGTGTGTCCTGTTTCTTAGACTCCTGGGCTCGGAGCGGGGGCTCCTGGTCTGATGTGTCCCCAGCAGAGGAACCATCATCTGCTCTCCCTCAGTCCGGGGACTGGGCTGTGACCTGTGGG
The DNA here is from genome assembly GCF_964263255.1 of Lissotriton vulgaris. Lineage (NCBI taxonomy): Eukaryota > Metazoa > Chordata > Amphibia > Caudata > Salamandridae > Lissotriton > Lissotriton vulgaris. The sequence goes on along the minus strand of NC_141693.1, from coordinate 2,018,115,271 downwards.
CTGTGTCTGTGGGGGTTGGCTGTCGTTTCTAGGAGCCCCTGTTCTTAGCAGGCGTCTCTTCCAGGGGCAGAGTCCCAGCCTTGTCCGGCGTGTCTCAAAGAGCCCGGCTGTTGTCCACCAGTGTCCTTGTCTCTGGGAAGCAGGACCTACATGTGTGCCTACAGGAGGCAGGCCATGCCACTCTAGTCACAGGACTCTGGGTGCGCAGGAGCCGGGCTCCGAAAGTCATGGGAGCTGTTTGTATGTCGTCTACTCGTGATGGAGGGCTGTTGTTGTTGTCACTGTCTCTGGTAGTCAGGGGCTTTCACTGTGTGTCCTGTCCCTATGAGAGTAGGCTCGGGGTGTTGTCTTCAGGACTCAGGGAGTCAGGGATGCTGCATGTGTCTCCAGGGGTCAGGGAAGCTGGCTGTGTCTCCAGGAGTCAGGGATGCTGCTTGTGTCTCCAGGAGTCAGGGATGCTGTTTGTGTCTCCAGGAGGCAGGACTCAGGGTCCTGTCACTGTGTCCAGGAGTCAGGAATGCTGTTTCTGTCTCCAGGAGTCAATGATGCTGCTTGTGTCGCTAGGGGCGATGGGGGAGGCAGGGCTCAGGGTCCTGTCCATGTCCCCAGGAGTCAAGGATGCTGCTTTTGTCTCTAAGGGTGGAGGGGGAGGCAGGGATGTGGTCCTGTCCCTGTGTCCAGGAGTCAGGGATGCTGCTTGTGTCTCCAGGAGTCAGGGATGCTGTTTGTGTCTCCAGGGGTCAGGGATGCTGCGTGCGTGTCTCCAGGAGTCAGGGGTGCTGCCTATGTGTCCAGGAGTCAGGGATGCTGGCTGTGTCTCCAGGAGTCAGGGAAGCTGCTTATGTGTCCAGGAGTCAGGGGTGCTGGCTGTGTCACTAGGAGTCAGGGATGCTGTTTGTGTCTCCAGGGGTCAGGGATGCTGCTTATGTGTCCAGGAGTCAGGAATGCTGTTTGTGTCTCCAGTGGTCAGGGATGCTGCTTGTGACTCCAGGAGTCAGGGATGCTGGCTGTGTCTCCAGGAGTCAGGGATGCTGTTTGTGTCTCCAGCAGTCAGGGATGCTGGCTGTGTCTCAGGAGTCAGGGAAGCTGGCTGTGTCTCTAGGAGTCAGAGCTGCTGCTTGTGACTCCAGGAGTCAGGGATGCTGCTTCTATCTCCAGGAGTCAATGGTTCTGCTTGTGTCTCTAGGTGCGGAGTGGGAGGCAGGGCTCAGGGTCCTGTCCATGTCCCCAGGAGTCAGGGATGCTGCTTGTGTCTCCAGGAGTCAGGGATGCTGCTTGTGTCTCCAGGAGTCAGGGGTGCTGTTTGTGTCTCAAGGAGGGAGGGCTCAGGATCCTGTCACTGTGTCCAGGAGTCAGGGATGCTGCTTCTGTCTCCAGGAGTCAATGATGCTGCTTCTGTCTCTAGGGGCGATGGGGGAGACAGGGCTCAGGGTCCTGTCCATGTCCCCAGGAGTCAGGGATGCTGCTTTTGTCTCTAGGGGTGGAGGGGGAGGCAGGGATGTGGTCCTGTCCCTGTGCCCAGGAGTCAGGGATGCTGCTTGTGTCTCCAGGAGTCAGGGATGCTGTTTGTGTCTCCAGGGGTCAGGGATGCTGCGTGCGTGTCTCCAGGAGTCAGGGATGCTGCCTATGTGTCCAGGAGTCAGGGATGCTGTTTGTGTCTCAAGGAGGGAGGGCTCAGGATCCTGTCACTGTGTCCAGGAGTCAGGGATGCTGCTTCTGTCTCCAGGAGTCAATGATGCTGCTTGCGTCTCTAGGGGCGATGGGGGAGGCAGGGCTCAGGGTCCTGTCCATGTCCCCAGGAGTCAAGGATGCTGCTTTTGTCTCTAGGGGTGGAGGGGGAGGCAGGGATGTGGTCCTGTCCCTGTGTCCAGGAGTCAGGGATGCTGCTTGTGTCTCCAGGAGTCAGGGATGCTGTTTGTGTCTCCAGGGGTCAGGGATGCTGCGTGCGTGTCTCCATGAGTCAGGGATGCTGCCTATGTGTCCAGGAGTCAGGGATGCTGGCTGTGTCTCCAGGAGTCAGGGAAGCTGCTTATGTGTCCAGGAGTCAGGGGTGCTGGCTGTGTCACTAGGAGTCAGGGATGCTGTTTGTGTCTCCAGGGGTCAGGGATGCTGCTTATGTGTCCAGGAGTCAGGAATGCTGTTTGTGTCTCCAGTGGTCAGGGATGCTGCTTGTGACTCCAGGAGTCAGGGATGCTGGCTGTGTCTCCAGGAGTCAGGGATGCTGTTTGTGTCTCCAGCAGTCAGGGATGCTGGCTGTGTCTCAGGAGTCAGGGAAGCTGGCTGTGTCTCTAGGAATCAGAGCTGCTGCTTGTGACTCCAGGAGTCAGGGATGCTGCTTCTATCTGCAGGAGTCAATGGTTCTGCTTGTGTCTCTAGGTGCGGAGTGGGAGGCAGGGCTCAGGGTCCTGTCCATGTCCCCAGGAGTCAGGGATGCTGCTTGTGTCTCCAGGAGTCAGGGATGCTGCTTGTGTCTCCAGGAGTCAGGGGTGCTGTTTGTGTCTCAAGGAGGGAGGGCTCAGGATCCTGTCACTGTGTCCAGGAGTCAGGGATGCTGCTTGTGTCTCCAGGAGTCAGGGATGCTGCATGTGTCTCCAGGAGTCAGGGATGCTGTTTGTGTCTCCAGGAGTCAGGGATGCTGTTTGTGTCCCCAGGAGTCAGGGATGCTGTTTGTGTCCCCAGGAGTCAGGGATGCTGTTTGTGTCCCCAGGAGTCAGGGATGCTGTTTGTGTCCCCAGGAGTCAGGGATGCTGCATGTGTCTCCAGGAGTCAGGGATGCTGCTTGTGTCTCCAGGAGTCAGGGATGCTGTTTGTGTCTCAAGGAGGCAGGACTCAGGGTCCTGTCACTGTGTCCAGGAGTCAGGAATGCTGTTTCTGTCTCCAGGAGTCAATGATGCTGCTTGTGTCTCTAGGGGAGATGGGGGAGGCAGGGCTCAGGGTCCTGTCCATGTCCCCAGGAGTCAAGGATGCTGCTTTTGTCTCTAGGGGTGGAGGGGGAGGCAGGGATGTGGTCCTGTCCCTGTGTCCAGGAGTCAGGGATGCTGCTTGTGTCTCCAGGAGTCAGGGATGCTATTTGTGTCTCCAGGGGTCAGGGATGCTGCGTGCGTGTCTCCAGGAGTCAGGGATGCTGCCTATGTGTCCAGGAGTCAGGGATGCTGGCTGTGTCTCCAGGAGTCAGGGAAGCTGCTTATGTGTCCAGGAGTCAGGGGTGCTGGCTGTGTCACTAGGAGTCAGGGATGCTGTTTGTGTCTCCAGGGGTCAGGGATGCTGCTTATGTGTCCAGGAGTCAGGAATGCTGTTTGTGTCTCCAGTGGTCAGGGATGCTGCTTGTGACTCCAGGAGTCAGGGATGCTGGCTGTGTCTCCAGGAGTCAGGGATGCTGTTTGTGTCTCCAGCAGTCAGGGATGCTGGCTGTGTCTCAGGAGTCAGGGAAGCTGGCTGTGTCTCTAGGAGTCAGAGCTGCTGCTTGTGACTCCAGGAGTCAGGGATGCTGCTTGTGTCTCCAGGAGTCAGGGGTGCTGTTTGTGTCTCAAGGAGGGAGGGCTCAGGATCCTGTCACTGTGTCCAGGAGTCAGGGATGCTGCTTCTGTCTCCAGGAGTCAATGATGCTGCTTGTGTCTCTAGGGGCGATGGGGGAGACAGGGCTCAGGGTCCTGTCCATGTCCCCAGGAGTCAGGGATGCTGCTTTTGTCTCTGGGGTGGAGGGGGAGGCAGGGATGTGCTCCTGTCCCTGTGTCCAGGAGTCAGGGATGCTGCTTGTGTCTCCAGGAGTCAGGGATGCTGTTTGTGTCTCCAGGGGTCAGGGATGCTGCGTGCGTGTCTCCAGGAGTCAGGGATGCTGCCTATGTGTCCAGGAGTCAGGGATGCTGTTTGTGTCTCAAGGAGGCAGGGCTCAGGGTCCTGTCACTGTGTCCAGGAGTCAGGGATGCTGCTTCTGTCTCCAGGAGTCAATGATGCTGCTTGTGTCTCTAGGGGCGATGGGGGAGGCAGGGCTCAGGGTCCTGTCCATGTCCCCAGGAGTCAGGGATGCTGCTTTTGTCTCTAGGGGTGGAGGGGGAGGCAGGGATGTGGTCCTGTCCCTGTGTCCAGGAGTCAGGGATGCTGCTTGTGTCTCCAGGAGTCAGGGATGCTGTTTGTGTCTCCAGGGGTCAGGGATGCTGCGTGCGTGTCTCCAGGAGTCAGGGATGCTGCCTATGTGTCCAGGAGTCAGGGATGCTGGCTGTGTCTCCAGGAGTCAGGGAAGCTGCTTATGTGTCCAGGAGTCAGGGATGCTGGCTGTGTCACTAGGAGTGAGGGATGCTGTTTGTGTCTCCAGGGGTCAGGGATGCTGCCTATGTGTCCAGGAGTCAGGGATGCTGTTTGTGTCTCCAGTGGTCAGGGATGCTGCTTGTGACTCCAGGAGTCAGGGATGCTGGCTGTGTCTTTAGGAGTCAGGGATGCTGTTTGTGTCTCCAGGGGTCAAGGATGCTGCATGCGTGTCTCCAGGAGTCAGGGATGCTCTTTGTGTCTCCAGCAGTCAGGGATGCTGGCTGTGTCTCAGGAGTCAGGGAAGCTGGCTGTGTCTCTAGGAGTCAGAGCTGCTGCTTGTGACTCCAGGAGTCAGGGATGCTGCTTATGTGTCCAGGAGTCAGGGATGCTGCTTGTGACTCCAGGAGTCAGGGATGCTAGCTGTGTCTTTAGGAGTCAGGGATTCTGTTTGTGTCTCCATGGGTCAAGGATGCTGCGTGCTTGTCTCCAGGAGTCAGGGATACTGCTTAGGTGTCCAGGAGTCAGGGATCTGCTTGTGTCTCCAGGGGTCAGGGATGCTGCGTGCATGTCTCCAGGAGTCAGGGATGCTGCCTATGTGTCCAGGAGTCAGGGATGCTGGCTGTGTCTCCAGGAGTCCGGGAAGCTGGCTGTGTCTCTAGGAGTCAGAGCTGCTGCTTGTGACTCCAGGAGTCAGGGATGATGCTTATGTGTCCAGGAGTCAGGGATGCTGCTTGTGACTCCAGGAGTCAGGGATGCTAGCTGTGTCTTTAGGAGTCAGGGATGCTGTTTGTGTCTCCATGGGTCAAGGATGCTGCGTGCTTGTCTCCAGGAGTCAGGGATACTGCTTAGGTGTCCAGGAGTCAGGGATCTGCTTGTGTCTCCAGGGGTCAGGGATGCTGCGTGCATGTCTCCAGGAGTCAGGGATGCTGCCTATGTGTCCAGGAGTCAGGGATGCTGGCTGTGTCTCCAGGAGTCCGGGAAGCTGGCTGTGTCTCTAGGAGTCAGAGCTGCTGCTTGTGACTCCAGGAGTCAGGGATGCTGCTTATGTGTCCAGGAGTCAGGGATGCTGCTTGTGACTCCAGCAGTCAGGGATGCTAGCTGTGTCTTTAGGAGTCAGGGATGCTGTTTGTGTCTCCATGGGTCAAGGATGCTGCGTGCTTGTCTCCAGGAGTCAGGGATACTGCTTAGGTGTCCAGGAGTCAGGGATCTGCTTGTGTCTCCAGGGGTCAGGGATGCTGGGTGCATGTCTCAAGGAGTCAGGGATGCTGCCTATGTGTCCAGGAGTCCAGGAGTCGGATACTGCTTATGTGTCCAGGAGTCAGGGATGCTGTTTGTGTCTCCAGGAGTCAGGGATGCTGTTTGTGTCTCCAGGGGTCAGGGATGCTGCGTGCGTGTCTCCAGGAGTCAGGGATGCTGCCTATGTGTCCAGGAGTCAGGAATGCTGTTTGTGTCTCCAGTGGTCAGGGATGCTGCTTGTGACTCCAGGAGTCAGGGATGCTGGCTGTGTCTCCAGGAGTCAGGGATGCTGTTTGTGTCTCCAGCAGTCAGGGATGCTGGCTGTGTCTCAGGAGTCAGGGAAGCTGGCTGTGTCTCTAGGAATCAGAGCTGCTGCTTGTGACTCCAGGAGTCAGGGATGCTGCTTCTATCTGCAGGAGTCAATGGTTCTGCTTGTGTCTCTAGGTGCGGAGTGGGAGGCAGGGCTCAGGGTCCTGTCCATGTCCCCAGGAGTCAGGGATGCTGCTTGTGTCTCCAGGAGTCAGGGATGCTGCTTGTGTCTCCAGGAGTCAGGGGTGCTGTTTGTGTCTCAAGGAGGGAGGGCTCAGGATCCTGTCACTGTGTCCAGGAGTCAGGGATGCTGCTTGTGTCTCCAGGAGTCAGGGATGCTGCATGTGTCTCCAGGAGTCAGGGATGCTGTTTGTGTCTCCAGGAGTCAGGGATGCTGTTTGTGTCCCCAGGAGTCAGGGATGCTGTTTGTGTCCCCAGGAGTCAGGGATGCTGTTTGTGTCCCCAGGAGTCAGGGATGCTGTTTGTGTCCCCAGGAGTCAGGGATGCTGCATGTGTCTCCAGGAGTCAGGGATGCTGCTTGTGTCTCCAGGAGTCAGGGATGCTGTTTGTGTCTCAAGGAGGCAGGACTCAGGGTCCTGTCACTGTGTCCAGGAGTCAGGAATGCTGTTTCTGTCTCCAGGAGTCAATGATGCTGCTTGTGTCTCTAGGGGAGATGGGGGAGGCAGGGCTCAGGGTCCTGTCCATGTCCCCAGGAGTCAAGGATGCTGCTTTTGTCTCTAGGGGTGGAGGGGGAGGCAGGGATGTGGTCCTGTCCCTGTGTCCAGGAGTCAGGGATGCTGCTTGTGTCTCCAGGAGTCAGGGATGCTATTTGTGTCTCCAGGGGTCAGGGATGCTGCGTGCGTGTCTCCAGGAGTCAGGGATGCTGCCTATGTGTCCAGGAGTCAGGGATGCTGGCTGTGTCTCCAGGAGTCAGGGAAGCTGCTTATGTGTCCAGGAGTCAGGGGTGCTGGCTGTGTCACTAGGAGTCAGGGATGCTGTTTGTGTCTCCAGGGGTCAGGGATGCTGCTTATGTGTCCAGGAGTCAGGAATGCTGTTTGTGTCTCCAGTGGTCAGGGATGCTGCTTGTGACTCCAGGAGTCAGGGATGCTGGCTGTGTCTCCAGGAGTCAGGGATGCTGTTTGTGTCTCCAGCAGTCAGGGATGCTGGCTGTGTCTCAGGAGTCAGGGAAGCTGGCTGTGTCTCTAGGAGTCAGAGCTGCTGCTTGTGACTCCAGGAGTCAGGGATGCTGCTTGTGTCTCCAGGAGTCAGGGGTGCTGTTTGTGTCTCAAGGAGGGATGCTGCTTCTGTCTCCAGGAGTCAATGATGCTGCTTGTGTCTCTAGGGGCGATGGGGGAGACAGGGCTCAGGGTCCTGTCCATGTCCCCAGGAGTCAGGGATGCTGCTTTTGTCTCTGGGGTGGAGGGGGAGGCAGGGATGTGCTCCTGTCCCTGTGTCCAGGAGTCAGGGATGCTGCTTGTGTCTCCAGGAGTCAGGGATGCTGTTTGTGTCTCCAGGGGTCAGGGATGCTGCGTGCGTGTCTCCAGGAGTCAGGGATGCTGCCTATGTGTCCAGGAGTCAGGGATGCTGTTTGTGTCTCAAGGAGGCAGGGCTCAGGGTCCTGTCACTGTGTCCAGGAGTCAGGGATGCTGCTTCTGTCTCCAGGAGTCAATGATGCTGCTTGTGTCTCTAGGGGCGATGGGGGAGGCAGGGCTCAGGGTCCTGTCCATGTCCCCAGGAGTCAGGGATGCTGCTTTTGTCTCTAGGGGTGGAGGGGGAGGCAGGGATGTGGTCCTGTCCCTGTGTCCAGGAGTCAGGGATGCTGCTTGTGTCTCCAGGAGTCAGGGATGCTGTTTGTGTCTCCAGGGGTCAGGGATGCTGCGTGCGTGTCTCCAGGAGTCAGGGATGCTGCCTATGTGTCCAGGAGTCAGGGATGCTGGCTGTGTCTCCAGGAGTCAGGGAAGCTGCTTATGTGTCCAGGAGTCAGGGATGCTGGCTGTGTCACTAGGAGTGAGGGATGCTGTTTGTGTCTCCAGGGGTCAGGGATGCTGCCTATGTGTCCAGGAGTCAGGGATGCTGTTTGTGTCTCCAGTGGTCAGGGATGCTGCTTGTGACTCCAGGAGTCAGGGATGCTGGCTGTGTCTTTAGGAGTCAGGGATGCTGTTTGTGTCTCCAGGGGTCAAGGATGCTGCATGCGTGTCTCCAGGAGTCAGGGATGCTCTTTGTGTCTCCAGCAGTCAGGGATGCTGGCTGTGTCTCAGGAGTCAGGGAAGCTGGCTGTGTCTCTAGGAGTCAGAGCTGCTGCTTGTGACTCCAGGAGTCAGGGATGCTGCTTATGTGTCCAGGAGTCAGGGATGCTGCTTGTGACTCCAGGAGTCAGGGATGCTAGCTGTGTCTTTAGGAGTCAGGGATTCTGTTTGTGTCTCCATGGGTCAAGGATGCTGCGTGCTTGTCTCCAGGAGTCAGGGATACTGCTTAGGTGTCCAGGAGTCAGGGATCTGCTTGTGTCTCCAGGGGTCAGGGATGCTGCGTGCATGTCTCCAGGAGTCAGGGATGCTGCCTATGTGTCCAGGAGTCAGGGATGCTGGCTGTGTCTCCAGGAGTCCGGGAAGCTGGCTGTGTCTCTAGGAGTCAGAGCTGCTGCTTGTGACTCCAGGAGTCAGGGATGATGCTTATGTGTCCAGGAGTCAGGGATGCTGCTTGTGACTCCAGGAGTCAGGGATGCTAGCTGTGTCTTTAGGAGTCAGGGATGCTGTTTGTGTCTCCATGGGTCAAGGATGCTGCGTGCTTGTCTCCAGGAGTCAGGGATACTGCTTAGGTGTCCAGGAGTCAGGGATCTGCTTGTGTCTCCAGGGGTCAGGGATGCTGCGTGCATGTCTCCAGGAGTCAGGGATGCTGCCTATGTGTCCAGGAGTCAGGGATGCTGGCTGTGTCTCCAGGAGTCCGGGAAGCTGGCTGTGTCTCTAGGAGTCAGAGCTGCTGCTTGTGACTCCAGGAGTCAGGGATGCTGCTTATGTGTCCAGGAGTCAGGGATGCTGCTTGTGACTCCAGCAGTCAGGGATGCTAGCTGTGTCTTTAGGAGTCAGGGATGCTGTTTGTGTCTCCATGGGTCAAGGATGCTGCGTGCTTGTCTCCAGGAGTCAGGGATACTGCTTAGGTGTCCAGGAGTCAGGGATCTGCTTGTGTCTCCAGGGGTCAGGGATGCTGGGTGCATGTCTCAAGGAGTCAGGGATGCTGCCTATGTGTCCAGGAGTCCAGGAGTCAGGGATACTGCTTATGTGTCCAGGAGTCAGGGATGCTGTTTGTGTCTCCAGGAGTCAGGGATGCTGTTTGTGTCTCCAGGGGTCAGGGATGCTGCGTGCGTGTCTCCAGGAGTCAGGGATGCTGCCTATGTGTCCAGGAGTCAGGGATGCTGGCTGTGTCTCCAGGAGTCAGGGAAGCTGCTTATGTGTCCAGGAGTCAGGGATGCTGGCTGTGTCACTAGGAGTGAGGGATGCTGTTTGTGTCTCCAGGGGTCAGGGATGCTGCCTATGTGTCCAGGAGTCAGGGATGCTGTTTGTGTCTCCAGTGGTCAGGGATGCTGCTTGTGACTCCAGGAGTCAGGGATGCTGGCTGTGTCTTTAGGAGTCAGGGATGCTGTTTGTGTCTCCAGGGGTCAAGGATGCTGCATGCGTGTCTCCAGGAGTCAGGGATGCTGTTTGTGTCTCCAGCAGTCAGGGATGCTGGCTGTGTCTCAGGAGTCAGGGAAGCTGGCTGTGTCTCTAGGAGTCAGAGCTGCTGCTTGTGACTCCAGGAGTCAGGGATGCTGCTTATGTGTCCAGGAGTCAGGGATGCTGCTTGTGACTCCAGGAGTCAGGGATGCTAGCTGTGTCTTTAGGAGTCAGGGATTCTGTTTGTGTCTCCATGGGTCAAGGATGCTGCGTGCTTGTCTCCAGGAGTCAGGGATACTGCTTAGGTGTCCAGGAGTCAGGGATCTGCTTGTGTCTCCAGGGGTCAGGGATGCTGCGTGCATGTCTCCAGGAGTCAGGGATGCTGCCTATGTGTCCAGGAGTCAGGGATGCTGGCTGTGTCTCCAGGAGTCCGGGAAGCTGGCTGTGTCTCTAGGAGTCAGAGCTGCTGCTTGTGACTCCAGGAGTCAGGGATGATGCTTATGTGTCCAGAAGTCAGGGATGCTGCTTGTGACTCCAGGAGTCAGGGATGCTAGCTGTGTCTTTAGGAGTCAAGGATGCTGTTTGTGTCTCCATGGGTCAAGGATGCTGCGTGCTTGTCTCCAGGAGTCAGGGATACTGCTTAGGTGTCCAGGAGTCAGGGATCTGCTTGTGTCTCCAGGGGTCAGGGATGCTGCGTGCATGTCTCCAGGAGTCAGGGATGCTGCCTATGTGTCCAGGAGTCAGGGATGCTGGCTGTGTCTCCAGGAGTCCGGGAAGCTGGCTGTGTCTCTAGGAGTCAGAGCTGCTGCTTGTGACTCCAGGAGTCAGGGATGCTGCTTATGTGTCCAGGAGTCAGGGATGCTGCTTGTGACTCCAGCAGTCAGGGATGCTAGCTGTGTCTTTAGGAGTCAGGGATGCTGTTTGTGTCTCCATGGGTCAAGGATGCTGCGTGCTTGTCTCCAGGAGTCAGGGATACTGCTTAGGTGTCCAGGAGTCAGGGATCTGCTTGTGTCTCCAGGGGTCAGGGATGCTGCGTGCATGTCTCAAGGAGTCAGGAATGCTGCCTATGTGTCCAGGAGTCAGGGATGCTGGCAGTGTCTCCAGGAGTCCGGGAAGCTGGCTGTGTCTCTAGGAGTCAGAGCTGCTGCTTGTGACTCCAGGAGTCAGGGATGCTGCTTATGTGTCCAGGAGTCAGGGATGCTGCTTGTGTCTCCAGGAGTCAGGGATGCTGTTTGTGTCTCCAGCAGTCAGGGATGCTGCTTCTATCTCCAGGAGTCAATGGTTCTGCTTGTGTCTCTAGGTGCGGAGTGGGAGGCAGGGCTCAGGGTCCTGTCCATGTCCCCAGGAGTCAGGGATGCTGCTTGTGTCTCCAGGAGTCAGGGATGCTGCTTGTGTCTCCAGGAGTCAGGGGTGCTGTTTGTGTCTCAAGGAGGGAGGGCTCAGGATCCTGTCACTGTGTCCAGGAGTCAGGGATGCTGCTTGTGTCTCCAGGAGTCAGGGATGCTGCATGTGTCTCCAGGAGTCAGGGATGCTGTTTGTGTCTCCAGGAGTCAGGGATGCTGTTTGTGTCCCCAGGAGTCAGGGATGCTGTTTGTGTCCCCAGGAGTCAGGGATGCTGTTTGTGTCCCCAGGAGTCAGGGATGCTGTTTGTGTCCCCAGGAGTCAGGGATGCTGCATGTGTCTCCAGGAGTCAGGGATGCTGCTTGTGTCTCCAGGAGTCAGGGATGCTGTTTGCTTCTCAAGGAGGCAGGACTCAGGGTCCTGTCACTGTGTCCAGGAGTCAGGAATGCTGTTTCTGTCTCCAGGAGTCAATGATGCTGCTTGTGTCTCTAGGGGAGATGGGGGAGGCAGGGCTCAGGGTCCTGTCCATGTCCCCAGGAGTCAAGGATGCTGCTTTTGTCTCTAGGGGTGGAGGGGGAGGCAGGGATGTGGTCCTGTCCCTGTGTCCAGGAGTCAGGGATGCTGCTTGTGTCTCCAGGAGTCAGGGATGCTATTTGTGTCTCCAGGGGTCAGGGATGCTGCGTGCGTGTCTCCAGGAGTCAGGGATGCTGCCTATGTGTCCAGGAGTCAGGGATGCTGGCTGTGTCTCCAGGAGTCAGGGAAGCTGCTTATGTGTCCAGGAGTCAGGGGTGCTGGCTGTGTCACTAGGAGTCAGGGATGCTGTTTGTGTCTCCAGGGGTCAGGGATGCTGCTTATGTGTCCAGGAGTCAGGAATGCTGTTTGTGTCTCCAGTGGTCAGGGATGCTGCTTGTGACTCCAGGAGTCAGGGATGCTGGCTGTGTCTCCAGGAGTCAGGGATGCTGATTGTGTCTCCAGCAGTCAGGGATGCTGGCTGTGTCTCAGGAGTCAGGGAAGCTGGCTGTGTCTCTAGGAGTCAGAGCTGCTGCTTGTGACTCCAGGAGTCAGGGATGCTGCTTGTGTCTCCAGGAGTCAGGGGTGCTGTTTGTGTCTCAAGGAGGGAGGGCTCAGGATCCTGTCACTGTGTCCAGGAGTCAGGGATGCTGCTTCTGTCTCCAGGAGTCAATGATGCTGCTTGTGTCTCTAGGGGCGATGGGGAAGACAGGGCTCAGGGTCCTGTCCATGTCCCCAGGAGTCAGGGATGCTGCTTTTGTCTCTAGGGGTGGAGGGGGAGGCAGGGATGCGCTCCTGTCCCTGTGTCCAGGAGTCAGGGATGCTGCTTGTGTCTCCAGGAGTCAGGGATGCTGTTTGTGTCTCCAGGGGTCAGGGATGCTGCGTGCGTGTCTCCAGGAGTCAGGGATGCTGCCTATGTGTCCAGGAGTCAGGGATGCTGTTTGTGTCTCAAGGAGGCAGGGCTCAGGGTCCTGTCACTGTGTCCAGGAGTCAGGGATGCTGCTTCTGTCTCCAGGAGTCAATGATGCTGCTTGTGTCTCTAGGGGCGATGGGGGAGGCAGGGCTCAGGGTCCTGTCCATGTCCCCAGGAGTCAGGGATGCTGCTTTTGTCTCTAGGGGTGGAGGGGGAGGCAGGGATGTGGTCCTGTCCCTGTGTCCAGGAGTCAGGGATGCTGCTTGTGTCTCCAGGAGTCAGGGATGCTGTTTGTGTCTCCAGGGGTCAGGGATGCTGCGTGCGTGTCTCCAGGAGTCAGGGATGCTGCCTATGTGTCCAGGAGTCAGGGATGCTGGCTGTGTCTCCAGGAGTCAGGGAAGCTGCTTATGTGTCCAGGAGTCAGGGATGCTGGCTGTGTCACTAGGAGTGAGGGATGCTGTTTGTGTCTCCAGGGGTCAGGGATGCTGCCTATGTGTCCAGGAGTCAGGGATGCTGTTTGTGTCTCCAGTGGTCAGGGATGCTGCTTGTGACTCCAGGAGTCAGGGATGCTGGCTGTGTCTTTAGGAGTCAGGGATGCTGTTTGTGTCTCCAGGGGTCAAGGATGCTGCATGCGTGTCTCCAGGAGTCAGGGATGCTCTTTGTGTCTCCAGCAGTCAGGGATGCTGGCTGTGTCTCAGGAGTCAGGGAAGCTGGCTGTGTCTCTAGGAGTCAGAGCTGCTGCTTGTGACTCCAGGAGTCAGGGATGCTGCTTATGTGTCCAGGAGTCAGGGATGCTGCTTGTGACTCCAGGAGTCAGGGATGCTAGCTGTGTCTTTAGGAGTCAGGGATTCTGTTTGTGTCTCCATGGGTCAAGGATGCTGCGTGCTTGTCTCCAGGAGTCAGGGATACTGCTTAGGTGTCCAGGAGTCAGGGATCTGCTTGTGTCTCCAGGGGTCAGGGATGCTGCGTGCATGTCTCCAGGAGTCAGGGATGCTGCCTATGTGTCCAGGAGTCAGGGATGCTGGCTGTGTCTCCAGGAGTCCGGGAAGCTGGCTGTGTCTCTAGGAGTTAGAGCTGCTGCTTGTGACTCCAGGAGTCAGGGATGATGCTTATGTGTCCAGGAGTCAGGGATGCTGCTTGTGACTCCAGGAGTCAGGGATGCTAGCTGTGTCTTTAGGAGTCAGGGATGCTGTTTGTGTCTCCATGGGTCAAGGATCCTGCGTGCTTGTCTCCAGGAGTCAGGGATACTGCTTAGGTGTCCAGGAGTCAGGGATCTGCTTGTGTCTCCAGGGGTCAGGGATGCTGCGTGCATGTCTCCAGGAGTCAGGGATGCTGCCTATGTGTCCAGGAGTCAGGGATGCTGGCTGTGTCTCCAGGAGTCCGGGAAGCTGGCTGTGTCTCTAGGAGTCAGAGCTGCTGCTTGTGACTCCAGGAGTCAGGGATGCTGCTTATGTGTCCAGGAGTCAGGGATGCTGCTTGTGACTCCAGCAGTCAGGGATGCTAGCTGTGTCTTTAGGAGTCAGGGATGCTGTTTGTGTCTCCATGGGTCAAGGATGCTGCGTGCTTGTCTCCAGGAGTCAGGGATACTGCTTAGGTGTCCAGGAGTCAGGGATCTGCTTGTGTCTCCAGGGGTCAGGGATGCTGGGTGCATGTCTCAAGGAGTCAGGGATGCTGCCTATGTGTCCAGGAGTCCAGGAGTCAGGGATACTGCTTATGTGTCCAGGAGTCAGGGATGCTGTTTGTGTCTCCAGGAGTCAGGGATGCTGTTTGTGTCTCCAGGGGTCAGGGATGCTGCGTGCGTGTCTCCAGGAGTCAGGGATGCCGCCTATGTGTCCAGGAGTCAGGGATGCTGGCTGTGTCTCCAGGAGTCAGGGAAGCTGCTTATGTGTCCAGGAGTCAGGGATGCTGGCTGTGTCACTAGGAGTGAGGGATGCTGTTTGTGTCTCCAGGGGTCAGGGATGCTGCCTATGTGTCCAGGAGTCAGGGATGCTGTTTGTGTCTCCAGTGGTCAGGGATGCTGCTTGTGACTCCAGGAGTCAGGGATGCTGGCTGTGTCTTTAGGAGTCAGGGATGCTGTTTGTGTCTCCAGGGGTCAAGGATGCTGCATGCGTGTCTCCAGGAGTCAGGGATGCTGTTTGTGTCTCCAGCAGTCAGGGATGCTGGCTGTGTCTCAGGAGTCAGGGAAGCTGGCTGTGTCTCTAGGAGTCAGAGCTGCTGCTTGTGACTCCAGGAGTCAGGGATGCTGCTTATGTGTCCAGGAGTCAGGGATGCTGCTTGTGACTCCAGGAGTCAGGGATGCTAGCTGTGTCTTTAGGAGTCAGGGATTCTGTTTGTGTCTCCATGGGTCAAGGATGCTGCGTGCTTGTCTCCAGGAGTCAGGGATACTGCTTAGGTGTCCAGGAGTCAGGGATCTGCTTGTGTCTCCAGGGGTCAGGGATGCTGCGTGCATGTCTCCAGGAGTCAGGGATGCTGCCTATGTGTCCAGGAGTCAGGGATGCTGGCTGTGTCTCCAGGAGTCCGGGAAGCTGGCTGTGTCTCTAGGAGTCAGAGCTGCTGCTTGTGACTCCAGGAGTCAGGGATGATGCTTATGTGTCCAGAAGTCAGGGATGCTGCTTGTGACTCCAGGAGTCAGGGATGCTAGCTGTGTCTTTAGGAGTCAAGGATGCTGTTTGTGTCTCCATGGGTCAAGGATGCTGCGTGCTTGTCTCCAGGAGTCAGGGATACTGCTTAGGTGTCCAGGAGTCAGGGATCTGCTTGTGTCTCCAGGGGTCAGGGATGCTGCGTGCATGTCTCCAGGAGTCAGGGATGCTGCCTATGTGTCCAGGAGTCAGGGATGCTGGCTGTGTCTCCAGGAGTCCGGGAAGCTGGCTGTGTCTCTAGGAGTCAGAGCTGCTGCTTGTGACTCCAGGAGTCAGGGATGCTGCTTATGTGTCCAGGAGTCAGGGATGCTGCTTGTGACTCCAGGAGTCAGGGATGCTAGCTGTGTCTTTAGGAGTCAGGGATGCTGTTTGTGTCTCCATGGGTCAAGGATGCTGCGTGCTTGTCTCCAGGAGTCAGGGATACTGCTTAGGTGTCCAGGAGTCAGGGATCTGCTTGTGTCTCCAGGGGTCAGGGATGCTGCGTGCATGTCTCAAGGAGTCAGGGATGCTGCCTATGTGTCCAGGAGTCAGGGATGCTGGCAGTGTCTCCAGGAGTCCGGGAAGCTGGCTGTGTCTCTAGGAGTCAGAGCTGCTGCTTGTGACTCCAGGAGTCAGGGATGCTGCTTATGTGTCCAGGAGTCAGGGATGCTGCTTGTGTCTCCAGGAGTCAGGGATGCTGTTTGCGTCTCCAGCAGTCAGGGATGCTGCTTGTGTCTCCAGGGGTCAGGGGTGCTGCGTGCGTGTCTCCAGGAGTCAGGGATGCTGCTTGTGTCTCCAGGAGTCAGGGATGCTGCTTGTGAATCCAGGAGTCAGGGATGCTGCTTATGTGTCCAGGAGTCAGGGATGCTGCTTATGTGTCCAGGAGTCAGGGATGCTGTTTGTGTCTCCAGCAGTCAGGGATGCTGGCTGTGTCTCCAGGAGTCAGGGATGCTGCTTGTGAATCCAGGAGTCAGGGATGCTGCTTATGTGTCCAGGAGTCAGGGATGCTGTTTGTGTCTCCAGCAGTCAGGGATGCTGCTTGTGTCTCCAGGGGTCAGGGGTGCTGCGTGCATGTCTCTAGGAGTCAGGGAAGCTGCTTGTGAATCCAGGAGTCAGGGATGCTGGATGTGTCTCCACAAGTCAGGGATGCTGCTTATGTGTCCAGGAGTCAGGGATGCTGGCTGTGTCTCTAGGAGTCAGGGATTCTGCTTGTGACTCCAGGAGTCAGGGATGCTGGCTGTGTCTCTAGGAGTCAGAGATGTCGCTTGTGTCTCCAGCAGTCAGGGATGCTGCTTGTGTCTCCAGGGGTCAGGGGTGCTGCGTGCATGTCTCTAGGAGTCAGGGAAGCTGCTTGTGAATCCAGGAGTCAGGGATGCTGGATGTGTCTCCACAAGTCAGGGATGCTGCTTATGTGTCCAGGAGTCAGGGATGCTGTTTGTGTCTCCAGCAGTCAGGGATGCTGCTTGTGTCTCCAGGGGTCAGGGGTGCTGCGTGCATGTCTCTAGGAGTCAGGGAAGCTGCTTGTGAATCCAGGAGTCAGGGATGCTGGATGTGTCTCCACAAGTCAGGGATGCTGCTTATGTGTCCAGGAGTCAGGGATGCTGGCTGTGTCTCTAGGAGTCAGGGATTCTGCTTGTGACTCCAGGAGTCAGGGATGCTGGCTGTGTCTCTAGGAGTCAGAGATGTCGCTTGTGTCTCTAGGAGTCAGGGATGCTGCTTGTGTCTCCAGGGGTCAGGGATGCTGCTTGTGTCTCTAGGAGTCAGGGATGCTGCTTGTGTCTCTAGGAGTCAGGGATTCTGCTTGTGACTCCAGGAGTCAGGGATGCTGCCTGACTCCAGAGGTCAGGGATGCTGCTTGTGTCTCCAGAGGTCAGGGATGCTGCCTGACTCCAGAGGTCAGAGATGCTGCGTGTGTCTCCAGAGGTCAGGGATGCTGCCTGACTCCAGAGGTCAGGGATGCTGCTTGTGTCTCCAGAGGTCAGGGATGCTGCCTGACTCCAGAGGTCAGGGATGCTGCTTGTGTCTCCAGAGGTCAGGGATGCTGCCTGACTCCAGAGGTCAGGGATGCTGCGTGTGTCTCCAGAGGTCAGGGCTGCCTCGTGCGTGTCTTGTTCCTAGCACCAGCGCTCTCGCTGCCTCGGGGGACCCGGCCCCTGCTCCCCCTGGCTCGGCTCCAGGACAGGCCTGGCCTCGCCCCAGGATGCGGCAGCTGCGGGCCCGGCCGTGTCTGGGCCTCGGACAGCTGTCGGGGCCGAGCCTCGCTTTGTGTGGGCGCTGATGCTGATTACAATCGTTTCAGCTGCGCTCTCGGCTCGGAGCGGGCTCAGGAGGCGGTCGCCATGGCGACGGCTGCCACTCACCCGGCCGTCTCCATGGAGATGCTTCAGATGCTCTTAGCGAGAGGCGTGCAGAGGACCGGGGATGGGCCCGTCCTGCCCGGCTGCAGCCGACCGGGAGCGGGGCCGGTGGAAGAGGCCCCCGGGACCCAGCTGAGGGTCTTCTGAGCATGTGTGTCAGCAGAGAGGCCTCCCAGAGATGGGGAGATGGGGTGACCGGGGCTTGTGAGGGGCAAAGTCCCTGTACCCCGGATGTGGTGGGAATGGCTCGGTGTAGGGACCCCCGGGACCCAGATGAGGGGTCTTCTGAGCCTGTGTGTCAGCAGAGAGGCCTCCCAGAGATGGGGAGATGGGGTGACCGAGGCTTGTGAGGTGTAAAGTCCCTGTACCCCGGGTGTGGTGGGCATGCCTTGGTGCAGAGGCCCCCGGGACCCAGATGAGGGGTCTTCTGAGCTTGGGTGTTAGCAGAGAGGCCTACCAGAGCAGGGGACACGGGGGCTTGTGTAGGGTAAAGTCCTTGTACCCCGGGTGTGGTGGGCATGGCTCGGTGTAGGGACCTCCGGGACCCAGATGAAGGGTCTTCTGAGCTTGTGTGTCAGCAGAGAGGCCTACCAGAGCAGGGGACACTGGGACTTGTGTAGGGTAACGTCCTTGTACCCCGGGTGTGGTGGACATGGCTCGGTATATAGACCCCGTGACCCCTTTTTCTGAGTCTGTGTGTCAGCAGAGAGGCCTACCAGAGAAGGGGACACTGGGGCTTGTGAGGGGCAAAGTCCCTGTACCCCGGGTGTGGTGAGCATGGCTCGGTGTAAAGACCCCCGGGACCCAGATGAGGGGTCTTCTGAGCCTGTGTGTCAGCAGAGAGGCCTCCCAGAGATGGGGAGATGGGGTGACCGGGGCTTGTGAGATGTAAAGTCCCTGCACCCCGGGTGTGGTGGGCATGCCTTGGTGCAGAGGCCCCCGGGACCCAGATGAGGGGTCTTCTGAGCTTGTGTGTCAGCAGAGAGGCCTACCAGAGCAGGGGACACGGGGGCTTGTGTAGGGTAAAGTCCTTGTACCCCGGGTGTGGTGGACATGGCTCGGTATATAGACCCCGTGACCCCTTTTTCTGAGTCTGTGTGTCAGCAGAGAGGCCTACCAGAGAAGGGGACACTGGGGCTTGTGAGGGGCAAAATCCCTGTACCCCGGGTGTGGTGAGCATGGCTCGGTGTAAAGACCCCCGGGACCCAGATGAGGGGTCTTCTGAGCCTGTGTGTCAGCAGAGAGGCCTCCCAGAGCAGGGGTGACAGGTGTTGTGTGGGACATGTATCCCAGGTCTGGTGGGCATGGCTCGGCGCAGAGGCCCCCTGGACCCAGATACTGTGTGCTGGTGCTTCTGTGGTGAGGTGGCAGTGCTGTGTCCTAGTGCTTCTGTGAGCAGGTGGTAGTGCTGTGTGCTGGTGCTTCTGTGGTGAGGTGGCAGTGCTGTGTCCTAGTGCTTCTGTGAGCAGGTGGTAGTGCTGTGTGCTGGTGCTTCTGTGGCGAGGAGGCAGTGCTGTGTGCTGGTGCTTCTGTGGTGAGGTGGTAGTGCTGTGTGCTGGTGCTTCTGTGGTGAGGTGGTAGTGCTGTGTGCTGGAGCTTCTGTGGTGAGGTGGCAGTGCTGGTGCTTCTGTGGTGAGATGGTAGTGCTGTGTGCTGGTGCTTCTGTGGAGAGGTGGTAGTGTTGGTGCTGGTGCGGTGGTAGTGCTGTGTGCTGGCGCTTTTGTGGTGAGGTGGTAGTGCTGAGTGCTGGTGCTTCTGTGGTGAGGTGGAAGTGCTGTTTGCTGGTGCTTCTGTGGTGAGGTGGTAGTGCAGTGTGCTGGTGCTTCTGTGGTGCGGTGGTAGTGCTGTGTGCTGGTGCTTTTGTGTTGAGGTGGTAGTGCTGTGTGCTGGTGCTTCTGTGGTGAGATGGTAGTGCTGGTGCTGGTGCTTCTGTGGTGAGGTGGTGGTGCTGGTGCTTTTGTGTTGAGGTGGTAGTGCTGGTGCGGTGGTAGTGCTGTGTGCTGGTGCTTTTGTGGTGAGGTGGTAGTGCTGTGTGCTGGTGCTTTTGTGTTGTGGTGGTAGTGCTGTGTGCTGGTGCTTCTGTGGTGAGTTGGAAGTACTGTGCGCTGGTGCTTCTGGGTTGAGGTGGTAGTGCTGTGTGCTGGTGCTTCTGTGGTGAGGTGGAAGTGCTGTGTGCTGGTGCTTCCGTGGTGAGGTGGTAGTGCTGTGTGCTGGTGCTTCTGTGGTGAGGTGGTAGTGCTGGTGCTGGTGCTTCTGTGGTGAGGTGGTAGTGCTGGTGCTGGTGCGGTGGTAGTGCTGTGTGCTGGTGCTTTTTTGGTGAGGTGGTAGTGCTGTGTGCTGGTGCTTTTGTGTTGAGGTGGTAGTGCTGTGTGCTGGTGCTTCTGTGGTGAGATGGTAGTGCTGAGTGCTGGTGCTTCTGTGGTGAGGTGGAAGTGCTGTGGGCTGGTGCTTCTGTGGTGAGGTGGTAGTGCTGAGCACTGGTGCCTCTGTGGTGAGGTGGAAGTGCTGTGTGCTGGTGCATCTGTGGTTAGGTGGTAGTGCTGTGTGCTGGTGCTTCTGTGGTGAGGTGGCAGGTCTGTGTCCTAGCGCTTCATGGAGCAGGTGGCAGTGCTGTGTGCTGGTGCTTCTGTGGTGAGGTGGCAGTGCTGTGTCCTAGTGCTTCTGTGAGCAGGTGGTAGTGCTGTGTGCTGGTGCTTCTGTGGGGAGGAGGCAGTGCTGTGTGCTGGCGCTTCTGTGGTGAGGTGGTAGTGCTGTGTGCTGGTGCTTCTGTGGTGAGGTGGTAGTGCTGTGTGCTGGAGCTTCTGTGGTGAGGTGGCAGTGCTGGTGCTTCTGTGGTGAGATGGTAGTGCTGTGTGCTGGTGCTTCTGTGGAGAGGTGGTAGTGTTGGTGCTGGTGCGGTGGTAGTGCTGTGTGCTGCCGCTTTTGTGGTGAGGTGGTAGTGCTGAGTGCTGGTGCTTCTGTGGTGAGGTGGAAGTGCTGTTGGCTGGTGCTTCTGTGGTGAGGTGGTAGTGCTGAGCACTGGTGCTTCTGTGGTGAGGTGGAAGTGCTGTGTGCTGGTGCATCTGTGGTTAGGTGGTAGTGCTGTGTGCTGGTGCTTCTGTGGTGAGGTGGCAGGTCTGTGTCCTAGCGCTTCATGGAGCAGGTGGTAGTGCTGTGTGCTGGTGCTTCTGTGGTGAGGTGGCAGTGCTGTGTCCTAGTGCTTCTGTGAGCAGGTGGTAGTGCTGTGTGCTGGTGCTTCTGTGGCGAGGAGGCAGTGCTGTGTGCTGGTGCTTCTGTGGTGAGGTGGTAGTGCTGTGTGCTGGAGCTTCTGCGGTGAGGTGGCAGTGCTGGTGCTGGTGCTTCTGTGGTGAGATGGTAGTGCTGTGTGCTGGTGCTTCTGTGGTGAGGTGGTAGTGCTGTGTGCTGGTGCTTCTGTGGTGAGGTGGTAGTGCTGTGTGCTGATGCTTCTGTGGGGAGGTGGTAGTGTTGTGTGCTTCTGTCGTGAGGTGGTAGTGTTGTGTGCTGGTGGTTCTGTAGTGAGGTGGCAGTGCTGTGTGCTGGTGCTTCCGTGGCGAGGTGGTAGTGCTGTGTGCTGGTGCTTCTGCGCTCAGATGCTTGTGCTGTGCGCTGGTCCTTCTGTGGCGAGGTGGTAGTGCTGTGTGCTGGTGCATCTGTGGTGAGGTGGTAGTGCTGTGTGCTGGTGCTTCCGTGGTGAGGTGGTAGTGCTGTGTGCTGGTGCTTCTGTGGTGAGGTGGAAGTGCTGTGTGCTATTGCTTCCGTGGTGAGGTGGTAGTGCTGTTTGCTGGTGCTTCTGTGGTGAGGTGGTAGTGCTGTGTGCTGGTGCTTTTGTGTTGAGGTGGTAGTGCTGTGTGCTGGTGCTTCTGTGGTGTGGTGGTAGTGCTGTGTGCTGGTGCTTCTGTGGTGAGGTAGTAGTGCTGGTGCTGGTGCGGTGGTAGTGCTGTGTGCTGGTGCTTTTGTGGTGAGGTGGTAGTGCTGTGTGCTGGTGCTTTTGTGTTGAGGTGGTAGTGCTGTGTGCTGGGGCTTCTGTGGTGAGGTGGTAGTGCTGTGTGCTGGTGCTTTTGTGTTGAGGTGGTAGTGCTGTGTGCTGGTGCTTCTGTGGTGTGGTGGTAGTGCTGTGTGCTGGTGCTTCTGTGGTGAGGTAGTAGTGCTGGTGCTGGTGCGGTGGTAGTGCTGTGTGCTTTTGTGGTGAGGTGGTAGTGCTGTGTGCTGGTGCTTTTGTGTTGAGGTGGTAGTGCTGTTTGCTGGGGCTTCTGTGGTGAGGTGGTAGTGCTGAGCGCTGGTGCTTCTGTGGCGAGGTGGAAATTCTGTGTGCTGGTGCTTCTGTGGTGAGGTGGTAGTGCTGAGCGCTGGTGCTTCTGTGGTGAGGTGGAAGTGCTGTGTGCTGGTGCTTCTGTGGTTAGGTGGTAGTGCTGTGTGCTGGTGCTTCTGTGGTGAGGTGGCAGGTCTGTGTCCTAGCACTTCATGGAGCAGGTGGTAGTGCTGTGTGCTGGTGCTTCTGTGGTGAGGTGGCAGTGCTGTGTCCTAGTGCTTCTGTGAGCAGGTGGCAGTGCTATGTGCTGGTGCTTCTGTGGTGAGGAGGCAGAGATGTATGCTGGTGCTTCTGTGGTGAGGTGGTAGTGCTGTGTGCTGGTGCTTCTGTGGTGAGGTGGTAGTGCTGTGTGCTGGTGCTTCTGTGGTGAGGTGGCAGTGCTGGTGCTGGTGCTTCTGTGGTGAGATGGTAGTGCTGTGTGCTGGTTCTTCTGTGGTGAGGTGGTAATGCTGTGTGCTGGTGCTTCTGTGGTGAGGTGGTAGTGCTGTGTGCTGATGCTTCTGTGGTGAGGTGGTAGTGTTGTGTGCTGGTGCTTCTGTCGTGAGGTGGTAGTGTTGTGTGCTGGTGGTTCTGTAGTGAGGTGGCAGTGCTGTGTGCTGGTGCTTCCGTGGCGAGGTGGAAGTGCTGTGTGCTGGTGCTTCTACGCTCAGATGCTTGTGCTGTGCGCTGGTGCCTAAGTAGTGAGGTGGTAGTGCTGTGTGCTGGTGCATCTGTGGTGAGGTGGTAGTGCTGTGTGCTGGTGCTTCCGTGGTGAGGTGGTAGTGCTGTGGGCTGGTGCTTCTGTGGTGAGGTGGCAGTGTTGTGTGAAGGTGGGTCTGTGGTGAGGTGGTAGTGCTGTGTGCTGGTGCTTCCATGGTGAGGTGGTAGTGCTGGTGCTGATGCTTTTGTGGTGAGATGGTAGTGCTGTGTGCTGGTGCTTCTGTGGTCAGATGGTAGTGCTGAGTGCTGGTGCTTCTGTGGTCAGATGGTAGTGCTGTGTGCTGGTGATTGTGTGGTCAGATGGTAGTGCTGTGTGCTGGTGCTTCCATGGTGAGGTGGTAGTGCTGTGTGCTGGTGCTTCTGTGCTCAGATGGTAGTGTTGTGCGCAGGTGCTTCTGTGGTGAGGTGGTAGTGCTGTGTGCTGGTGCTTCCATGGTGAGGTGGTAGTGCTGGTGCTGATGCTTTTGTGGTGAGATGGTAGTGCTGTGTGCTGGTGCTTCTGTGGTCAGATGGTAGTGCTGTGTGCTGGTGCTACTGTGTTCAGATGGTAGTGCTGTGTGCTGGTGCTTCTGTGGTCAGATGGTAGTGCTGTGTGCTGGTGATTGTGTGGTCAGATGGTAGTGCTGTGTGCTGGTGCTTCCGTGGTGAGGTGGTAGTGTGTGTGCTGGTGCTTCCGTGGTGAGGTGGTAGTGCTGTGTGCTGGTGTTTCTCTGGTGAGGTGGTAGTGCTATTTGCTGGTGCTTCTGTGGTCAGATGGTAGTGCTGTGTGCTGGTGCGTCTGTGGTCAGGGGGTAGTGCTATTTGCTGGTGCTTCCGTGGTGAGGTGGTAGTGCTGTGTGCTGGTGCTTCTGTGGTGAGGTGGCAGTGTTGTGTCCTAGTGCTTCTGTGAGCAGGTGGTAGTGCTGTGTGCTGGTGATTCTGTGGTGAGGAGGCAGTGATGTATGCTGGTGCTTCTGTGGTGAGGTGGTAGTGCTGTGTGCTGGTGCTTCTGTGGTGAGGTGGAAGTGCTGTTGGCTGGTGCTTCTGTGGTGAGGTGGTAGTGCAGTGTGCTGGTGCTTCTGTGGTGCGGTGGTAGTGCTGTGTGCTGGTGCTTTTGTGTTGAGGTGGTAGTGCTGTGTGCTGGTGCTTCTGTGGTGAGATGGTAGTGCTGGTGCTGGTGCTTCTGTGGTGAGGTGGTGGTGCTGGTGCTTTTGTGTTGAGGTGGTAGTGCTGGTGCGGTGGTAGTGCTGTGTGCTGGTGCTTTTGTGGTGAGGTGGTAGTGCTGTGTGCTGGTGCTTTTGTGTTGTGGTGGTAGTGCTGTGTGCTGGTGCTTCTGTGGTGAGTTGGAAGTACTGTGCGCTGGTGCTTCTGGGTTGAGGTGGTAGTGCTGTGTGCTGGTGCTTCTGTGGTGAGGTGGAAGTGCTGTGTGCTGGTGCTTCCGTGGTGAGGTGGTAGTGCTGTGTGCTGGTGCTTCTGTGGTGAGGTGGTAGTGCTGGTGCTGGTGCTTCTGTGGTGAGGTGGTAGTGCTGGTGCTGGTGCGGTGGTAGTGCTGTGTGCTGGTGCTTTTTTGGTGAGGTGGTAGTGCTGTGTGCTGGTGCTTTTGTGTTGAGGTGGTAGTGCTGTGTGCTGGTGCTTCTGTGGTGAGATGGTAGTGCTGAGTGCTGGTGCTTCTGTGGTGAGGTGGAAGTGCTGTGGGCTGGTGCTTCTGTTGTGAGGTGGTAGTGCTGAGCCCTGGTGCCTCTGTGGTGAGGTGGAAGTGCTGTGTGCTGGTGCATCTGTGGTTAGGTGGTAGTGCTGTGTGCTGGTGCTTCTGTGGTGAGGTGGCAGGTCTGTGTCCTAGCGCTTCATGGAGCAGGTGGCAGTGCTGTGTGCTGGTGCTTCTGTGGTGAGGTGGCAGTGCTGTGTCCTAGTGCTTCTGTGAGCAGGTGGTAGTGCTGTGTGCTGGTGCTTCTGTGGCGAGGAGGCAGTGCTGTGTGCTGGTGCTTCTGTGGTGAGGTGGTAGTGCTGTGTGCTGGTGCTTCTGTGGTGAGGTGGTAGTGCTGTGTGCTGGAGCTTCTGTGGTGAGGTGGCAGTGCTGGTGCTTCTGTGGTGAGATGGTAGTGCTGTGTGCTGGTGCTTCTGTGGAGAGGTGGTAGTGTTGGTGCTGGTGCGGTGGTAGTGCTGTGTGCTGCCGCTTTTGTGGTGAGGTGGTAGTGCTGAGTGCTGGTGCTTCTGTGGTGAGGTGGAAGTGCTGTTGGCTGGTGCTTCTGTGGTGAGGTGGTAGTGCTGAGCACTGGTGCTTCTGTGGTGAGGTGGAAGTGCTGTGTGCTGGTGCATCTGTGGTTAGGTGGTAGTGCTGTGTGCTGGTGCTTCTGTGGTGAGGTGGCAGGTCTGTGTCCTAGCGCTTCATGGAGCAGGTGGTAGTGCTGTGTGCTGGTGCTTCTGTGGTGAGGTGGCAGTGCTGTGTCCTAGTGCTTCTGTGAGCAGGTGGTAGTGCTGTGTGCTGGTGCTTCTGTGGCGAGGAGGCAGTGCTGTGTGCTGGTGCTTCTGTGGTGAGGTGGTAGTGCTGTGTGCTGGAGCTTCTGCGGTGAGGTGGCAGTGCTGGTGCTGGTGCTTCTGTGGTGAGATGGTAGTGCTGTGTGCTGGTGCTTCTGTGGTGAGGTGGTAGTGCTGTGTGCTGGTGCTTCTGTGGTGAGGTGGTAGTGCTGTGTTCTGATGCTTCTGTGGGGAGGTGGTAGTGTTGTGTGCTTCTGTCGTGAGGTGGTAGTGTTGTGTGCTGGTGGTTCTGTAGTGAGGTGGCAGTGCTGTGTGCTGGTGCTTCCGTGGCGAGGTGGTAGTGCTGTGTGCTGGTGCTTCTGCGCTCAGATGCTTGTGCTGTGCGCTGGTGCTTCTGTGGCGAGGTGGTAGTGCTGTGTGCTGGTGCATCTGTGGTGAGGTGGTAGTGCTGTGTGCTGGTGCTTCCGTGGTGAGGTGGTAGTGCTGTGTGCTGGTGCTTCTGTGGTGAGGTGGAAGTGCTGTGTGCTATTGCTTCCGTGGTGAGGTGGTAGTGCTGTTTGCTGGTGCTTCTGTGGTGAGGTGGTAGTGCTGTGTGCTGGTGCTTTTGTGTTGAGGTGGTAGTGCTGTGTGCTGGTGCTTCTGTGGTGTGGTGGTAGTGCTGTGTGCTGGTGCTTCTGTGGTGAGGTAGTAGTGCTGGTGCTGGTGCGGTGGTAGTGCTGTGTGCTGGTGCTTTTGTGGTGAGGTGGTAGTGCTGTGTGCTGGTGCTTTTGTGTTGAGGTGGTAGTGCTGTTTGCTGGTGCTTCTGTGGTGAGGTGGTAGTGCTGAGCGCTGGTGCTTCTGTGGTGAGGTGGAAGTGCTGTGTGCTGGTGCTTCTGTGGTTAGGTGGTAGTGCTGTGTGCTGGTGCTTCTGTGGTGAGGTGGCAGGTCTGTGTCCTAGCACTTCATGGAGCAGGTGGTAGTGCTGTGTGCTGGTGCTTCTGTGGTGAGGTGACAGTGCTGTGTCCTAGTGCTTCTGTGAGCAGGTGGCAGTGCTATGTGCTGGTGCTTCTGTGGTGAGGAGGCAGAGATGTATGCTGGTGCTTCTGTGGTGAGGTGGTAGTGCTGTGTGCTGGTGCTTCTGTGGTGAGGTGGTAGTGCTGTGTGCTGGTGCTTCTGTGGTGAGGTGGCAGTGCTGGTGCTGGTGCTTCTGTGGTGAGATGGTAGTGCTGTGTGTTGGTTCTTCTGTGGTGAGGTGGTAATGCTGTGTGCTGGTGCTTCTGTGGTGAGGTGGTAGTGCTGTGTGCTGATGCTTCTGTGGTGAGGTGGTAGTGTTGTGTGCTGGTGCTTCTGTCGTGAGGTGGTAGTGTTGTGTGCTGGTGGTTCTGTAGTGAGGTGGCAGTGCTGTGTGCTGGTGCTTCCGTGGCGAGGTGGAAGTGCTGTGTGCTGGTGCTTCTACGCTCAGATGCTTGTGCTGTGCGCTGGTGCCTCAGTAGCGAGGTGGTAGTGCTGTGTGCTGGTGCATCTGTGGTGAGGTGGTAGTGCTGTGTGCTGGTGCTTCCGTGGTGAGGTGGTAGTGCTGTGTGCTGGTGCTTCTGTGGTGAGGTGGCAGTGTTGTGTGAAGGTGGGTCTGTGGTGAGGTGGTAGTGCTGTGTGCTGGTGCTTCCATGGTGAGGTGGTAGTGCTGGTGCTGATGCTTTTGTGGTGAGATGGTAGTGCGGTGTGCTGGTGCTTCTGTGGTCAGATGGTAGTGCTGTGTGCTGGTGCTTCTGTGGTCAAATGGTAGTGCTGTGTGCTGGTGATTGTGTGGTCAGGTGGTAGTGCTGTGTGCTGGTGCTTCCATGGTGAGGTGGTAGTGATGTGTGCTGGTGCTTCTGTGCTCAGATGGTAGTGTTGTGCGCAGGTGCTTCTGTGGTGAGGTGGTAGTGCTGTGTGCTGGTGCTTCCATGGTGAGGTGGTAGTGCTGGTGCTGATGCTTTTGTGGTGAGATGGTAGTGCTGTGTGCTGGTGCTTCTGTGGTCAGATGGTAGTGCTGTGTGCTGGTGCTACTGTGTTCAGATGGTAGTGCTGTGTGCTGGTGCTTCTGTGGTCAGATGGTAGTGCTGTGTGCTGGTGATTGTGTGGTCAGATGGTAGTGCTGTGTGCTGGTGCTTCCGTGGTGAGGTGGTAGTGTGTGTGCTGGTGCTTCCGTGGTGAGGTGGTAGTGCTGTGTGCTGGTGTTTCTCTGGTGAGGTGGTAGTGCTGTGTGCTGGTGCGTCTGTGGTCAGGGGGTAGTGCTATTTGCTGGTGCTTCCGTGGTGAGGTGGTAGTGCTGTGTGCTGGTGCTTCTGTGGTGAGGTGGCAGTGTTGTGTCCTAGTGCTTCTGTGAGCAGGTGGTAGTGCTGTGTGCTGGTGCTTCTGTGGTGAGGAGGCAGTGATGTATGCTGGTGCTTCTGTGGTGAGGTGGTAGTGCTGTGTGCTGGTGCTTCTGTGGTGAGGTGGTAGTTCTTTGTGCTGGTGCTTCTGTGGTGAGGTGGCAGTGCTGGTGCTTCTGTGGTGAGATGGTAGTGCTGTTTGCTGGTTCTTCTGTGGTGAGGTGGTAATGCTGTGTGCTGGTGCTTCTGTGGTGAGGTGGTAGTGCTGTGAGCTGATGCTTCTGTGGTGAGGTGGTAGTGTTGTGTGCTGGTGCTTCTGTCGTGAGGTGGTAGTGTTGTGTGCTGGTGGTTCTGTAGTGAGGTGGAAGTGCTGTGTGTTGGTGCTTCCGTGGCGAGGTGGTAGTGCTGTGTGCTGGTGCTTCTGCGCTTAGATGCTTGAGCTGTGCGCTCGTGCTTCAGTGGCGAGGTGGTAGTGCTGTGTGCTGGTGCATCTGTGGTGAGGTGGTAGTGCTGTGTGCTGGTGCTTCCGTGGTGAGGTGGTAGTGCTGTGTGCTGGTGCTTCTGTGGTGAGGTGGCCGTGCTGTGTGCTGGTGCTTCCGTGGCGAGGTGGTAGTGCTGTGTGCTGGTGCTTCTGTGCTCAGATGGTAGTGTTGTGCGCAGGTGCTTCTGTGGTGAGGTGGTAGTGCTGTGTGCTGGTGCTCCCATGGTGAGGTGGTAGTGCTGCTGGTGCTGATGCTTTTGTGGTGAGATGGTAGTGCTGTGTGCTGGTGCTTCTGTGGTCAGATGGTAGTGCTGTGTGCTGGTGCTTCTGTGGTCAGATGGTAGTGCTGTGTGCTGGTGATTGTGTGGTCAGATGGTAGTGCTGTGTGCTGGTGCTTCCGTGGTGAGGTGGTAGTGTGTGTGCTGGTGCTTCCGTGGTGAGGTGGTAGTGCTGTGTGCTGGTGTTTCTCTGGTGAGGTGGTAGTGCTATTTGCTGGTGCTTCTGTGGTCAGATGGTAGTGCGCTGTGCTGGTGCGTCTGTGGGCAGGGGGTAGTGCTATTTGCTGGTGCTTCCGTGGTGAGGTGGTAGTGCTGTGTGCTGGTGCTTCTGTGGTACGGTGGTAGTGCTGTGTGCTTGAACTTCTGTGATGAGTGGTAGTGCTGTGTGCTGGTGCTTTTGTGGCGAGTTGGTAGTACTGTGTGCTGGTGGTTCTTTGGTGAGGTGGTAGTGCTATGTGCTTGTGTGTCTGTGGTCAGGCGGTAGTGCTGTGTGCTGGCGCGTTCGTAGTCGGGGGTAGTGTTGCTTGCTTGTGCTTCTGTGGTCAGATTGTAGTGCTATGTGCTGGTGTTTCTGTGGTGAAATGGTAGTGCTGGTGCTTCTGTGGTGAGGTGGTAGTACTGTGTGCTGGTGTTTCTGTGGTGAGGTGGTTGTGTTGTATGTTTGTGCTTCTGTGGTGAGGTGGTAGTGCTATTTGCTGGTGCTTCTGTGGTCAGATGGTAGTGCTGTGTGCTGGTGCTTCTGTTGTCAGGGGGTAATGCTGTTTGCTGGTGCTTCGGTGGTGAGGTGGTAGTGCTGTGTGCTGGTGCTTCCGTGGTACGTGGTAGTGCTCTGTGCTGGAGCTTCTGTGACGAGGTGGTAGTGCTGTGTGCTGGTGGTTCTGTGGTGAGGTGGTAGTGCTGTGTGCTGGTGCTTTTGCGGTGAGATGGTAGTACTGCGTGCTGGTGGTTCTTTGGTGAGGTGGTAGTGCTATGTGCTTGTGTGTCTGTGGTCAGGCGGTAGTGCTGTGTGCTGGTGCGTCCGTGGTACGTGGTAGTGTTGTTTGCTTGTGCTTATGTGGTCAGATGGTAGTGATGTGTGCTGGTGCTTCTTGGTGAGGTGGTAGTGCTGTCTGCTGGTGTTTCAGTGCTGAGATGGTAGTGATGTGTGCTGGTGCTTCCTTGGTGGGGTGGTGTTGGACTGGAAATGCGACTGGTTGACTTCTTCTAGCATTGTGCAGTTTAAGTTAACATTTGCGGCACCATTTTTTTTATTAGCTGCCATTTTGGTTAATGATCGAAACTAACGTCTGTCTGTCTCATCTCGTGTCTGCCTCATCGAAAAGCTGCTGCCAAAGAGCCCTCTGTACGTGTATTTCTTCAAGGGTGAGTTTGCTGTGCTTATGAATAAACTGCCTATATCTCTGCATACCTTTCCGTCTAGATAGGCCTGCTCCCACAGCTCAGAATGGTGTGGGCAGGAGGAGTAAAATTGAATGAACAATAATGTGTGCCCGGTCCCAGGATTGTAGCTCATCCTTCTGTACCTCCTTTGCTCACCACCTCCTCGACTGGAAAATTCCTGTTTGGGTATGTCTTCAGGGGTATTGGAAATGTTCTTTATGCTTTGCCATGTTGTCAAGGTCAGCCCTCTTCAGCAATCTGAGGAGGCTGGTCAGACCGAACTCCGCTCAAGAACATACTAATAAATAACTTTGGTTTGTATTCTCTACTGTGTGATCGACTTTTCATTTGTATGGTAGGCTGCGAGATGGTTGAAAGTGACCCAGGTTGCCAGAATTGGGACACTTCCTTCAATTGGCACCCAAACAGGGACCCCATCAGGTGTGTGACCCTTCTTTGCCCACGGACGGGTGAGGAGGACGGGACTACATCGATTTGGATGGGCGGACCGGGGATCCCTGCACCAGAGAGTCTGGTACTCACAGCTGCCTTGTCTGTCTGACCGGGCGGTGCCTCGGCCAGTGGGTATCCTGGCTGGGGTCCTGAACGGCGAAACCCTTGGATCTGACCATTTGGTCCAAAGAGTCGGCAGTGGAGAATACATTTGTTTGACTTGTGTGCACCAGGTGAGTTTGCCTTGGTTCTTTGCGGCTATGGCACCATTTTTGTTTGTGTTCTGCACGGTCTAAGGACCGTCTTTGGAACAGGCGCTTGAATTTGTTTGGTTCCTTCGTGAACAAGGAACCGATTTTGGTTTGTCTTTATACAGTTTAAGGACCGATTTGGATACAATGTGTTTGTGAACACTTTGCCAGGCATAAATAGTGAAAATTGTTTTTTCTGAGAATGCATGTTATAAGTAAACAGGTTTCTTTGTGCTGTAGTTGTTGTTCTACTGATCCTCAACTAGAGGTAAGACAGCCAGCGCCTCCAGAAGGCATTCTAAATTTGGATAGGCATGTGTAGTATGGCCTAGTGTGAGAAGTTGGCCTGGCACATGCTGTCCACTATTCTAGTGGGCACCTTGCACCAATGCAAACAACTCTTATTGATGGTAGGTTTAAAGACAACCTATATAGAAAGCTAAGCTAGTGGTAGCTGTGGAGAGCTGCCTTCAGGCTAAGTCTTGGAGGAATGTAAAGCATCTTGTTTTACCAGTCTATAATCTCATGAATGACCAAATCAAAGAAGAACCACCCCAGGTATATATATAAAATATATGTATTTATTCTAAACACATCCCTATAGTCTCTTTATGAGGTTAGAGGCAAAAGTACATTCAGCAAACTTATTTAGCACACAGTAAATTAGCACAATATACGTTTGGCCCTAGGGGTGTACCAAACCATATATTAAGAAAGGGGTATAAGAACAACAACTGACATAGATACTAGGCCTAGAGCCTTTAGTACCGCTGGGGCCACCAGGAACCACCCAAGGTAGTGACACAGGGGACCCACGGGGGACGCGTGCAGTGTCTAAACACAGCCGTGAATCACCATTAACTTCTATGGGGAAAGTCGCGGTTGGAAAATTACAGATTAAGGACACTTAGAAGAGGACTTTGAGCAAACCCCTTTAGAACTAGGAGGTTCTAGAGTCAACACCCACGGGAGCACCGGAGAACAGAGTTAACTCACCCAGGGAAGCCAGGTGCATAGGTGTCTTTTCGTGTCGGGTTTAGTCGTTGATTTTAATGGAGAGCTATTGCAAAGTACTGCTGGTGTCCAAGTGGAAAGTGTCCGGGTGGATCCAAGGGTGGATCGGAGATGTGAAGCACCTGAAAGCAGAGGAGACAGAGTATGGGTCACTTGCCAGTGACCAGGAAGGCGATGAGGAGATGCCCACCGATGTTGGGTGATTTCAGGTGAAGAAGGTGAAGCTTGACCCTTCAGCCACGAGGACCAGGAGGAGTCAAGGATGACCAGGAGCTGGATTCGAGCTGTTACACAAAGGATGTTGAGTGCTGCAGTGTTGGTTTCCGGATTGGACCCAACAAGCCTGGGTAACAGCAACCCAAGCAGAAAGCAAAGATTGGCTTCGGTGCAGACCAACAAGGGAGCAACCAGGGAAGCCCAAAGGAAAGAAAGAGTTATATTTGTGGGGACCCACCAGTCGACAGACCAGGGATCACAAAGGGACCTCGAGCAGAAATGCTAGAAGTGGGCTTACGGAACACTCGTAGAGTGTAGGCCCACAATCTTTGGTGCAAATGGTGCTTGGGGCTTGGACTACAAGCAGCCCAATGCACTACTTCAGGAAAGCTCAGGAAGTGGATGCACTAGCAAATGTGCACAGTGTCCAGGAGTTCCGGTCCCACGTCACTCGTAAGGGCTGCAAGTCTCAGCTTTTCTGGGATCTCGTGTCAGCCTATGAGAATTCTGGAAGTCCATGTCCTTAGTCGCAAATCCGTTGGGATCCGGCGGGAGCCTTGGAAATGCAGACGGGCAAGATGCTTCTTTGGTGCCTGTTTGAACAAGGGAGTCACTACTTGACCCCAAGGGAGATTCTTCAGTCCTCTAGTCGACATAGTGTGTCGAAGTTCCAGGACTGGGTTCTTATACTAAGTTTGGGGGTTAGACATACTCTGGGGACCCACCTATGGGAGGGTCCAGGTGTAATCTGAAGTCCTAAGGACTGGGGGGCATATTTACAATAACTGGTGCATCCCTGCAAATCAGCAGGGATTCGCCAGTTATTGTGCGCCGCAGCTCCGCCATCATGGATGCGCCGCATTTACAATGCGGCACACCATGGTGCAAAAACGGAACAGATGCGTCACGCATCTGTGCAGTAAAAGTGATGCATTGCTGGAGTTGCGTCGCAAGCGCAACGCATCTCCAGCAATACTGTGGGGGCCCTATCTAGTTAATGCTGCGTCAATCCTTACGCCTGCTTCAGGCAGGCGCAGGGTTTTGACGCAGCATGGGCCTAAAAGTGACTGATTGAAATCTTGTAGATTTCACTCAGCCACTTTTAGGAGGTGTTCCTGCGCAGGAACGCCCCCCCCCCCCCCCCCCTGCGCAGGAATGTCTACATGTGGCGCAGGGCTTTACAACGTGACGCATCTCCCAGATGCGTCACGTTATAAGTACCCCCGCACCGTGGAGCAGGATTTGCACCGCCGCTGCGTCATAAAAGTGACGCAACGGCGGCGTAAATGATGCGCAAGGGGCTTGTAAATCTGCCCCTAAGTTCCTATACTTATACTAAGTTAGGGGGTTGGACATACTCTGGGGACCCACCTAGGGGAGGGTCTGGTAGAGGGGTTGTTACACCACTTTCCCTTTGTCCAGTTTCGCATCAGAGCAGGGGCTGAGTGCCTCTGCAATCGGTTTGAACTGGGATATGCACAGGGACACCAAGTGTGCCCCCAGCACTATCTGAAAAGCATTCTCTGAATGCACCCACCCAGCCCCAATACACTAAAGCCTGTCTGGTAGGTGGTTACACCTCCCTGTGACAGGAAACCTATTGTCCAGGCCTCCCCTGCTGGATTTTCCTCCAGCAGCAGGAGGTCAGACCCATGTCTGGCATTCGTTTTGTGATGCCAGGGCTCTTTTAAACTATTACCGTTTAGACCAGTGTGTACATGTCTCTCCCTCTAGAAGGGTGTAATTCTACCCCCGCCAGGACTGGCGGGGGGTAGGATTCCAAAGTGTTTGCCACCAAACACAACATGTTCCCATGCAGCCATTCCAAATTTAGCATTAACTGTGAGGTTATAATGCACTTAAGAGTTTATGGTCTGGCTGAATCACAGATTAGACTCAGAGAATGGATTCCAAAAGCTGCAGAGGGGTCCTGCTCATGCATGGGCACCCTCTCACACAAAACCAAGCTCTCTGCCTTCAGGATTGATAAGGCCTGCCATAGGAGTGACCTGTAGGTTTTTATGTGTCAGTGATTAAAGGTAGATATAGGTAACCTATATCTTAGTAAGGGGTGCATGCACCACCTTACCCAGGCTACAGTAGTAGACCTGTGTTGCCATTTTGGAAGGCTTCCCAGGGGTGGCATAATACATGCTTCAGCCCCTGGTAGGCCTCTGCGGTACCTATGCCGTTAGTACCGAAGATACCATAAATTAGGGACTCACAAGGGAAACCCAGTAACTAATATGGAGTGTACCTAAAGTACATGCAATCAATTTAGAGAGGAAGCAGCTAGGCTGGGGTCCTGGTTCGCAGGGCCACAGCCAGACTAAAGTCGAGAAACAGTGAAACACCAGCAAAAAGTGGGGGTAACCACAGTAAGCAGATCCTACTCTCCTACACAACCCCCCCCCCCCCAAATGAAGGGACATTCAACTAACCTTGACCAGTTGAGTCTTCATGTTCTAAGTGGAAATACCCGGAGAGTCCATCTGCATTAGCATGGTTACTCCCAGGTCTGTGTTCCACTGTATAGTCTATTCCCTACAGGGAAATGGACCACCTCAAAAGTTTGGGGTTTTCACCCCTCATCTGTTTTAGCCATAAGGGGGTTTATGGTCAGTCTGAACACTGAAGTGAGTGCAAAACAAGTATGGCCTCAGCTTCTTCAGAGCCCAACCCACAGCAAAGGCCTCCCTCTCAATAGCTGACCAACGTTTTTCTCTGGGGGTCAGCCTTCTGCTAATAAAAGCTACTTGCTGGTCCTGGCCTTCATCATTCAATTGTGATAGCACAGCCCCTACCCCCTACTCAGAAGCATCTGTTTGAACAATCAATTCTTTGGAGTAGTTAGGACTTTGCAGAATTGGTGCAGTGCACATGGCCTGCTTTATGTCATCATATGCCTTTTGACAGCTAATTGTCCACTGACATTTCTTTGGCATTCTCTTAGAAGTTAAGTAATTCAGGGTTGTCACAATGGAACCATACCCCTTAACAAATCTCCTATAGTACCCAGTCAGGCCCAAGAAAGCTCTGACCTGAGTCTGGTAGTTGGAGCAACCCAGTCCATGATGGTCTGGATTTTGCTCTGTAATGGTTGAACCTGGCCTCCACCTACAAGATGGCCCAGGTACACAACCTGACTCTGCCCTATGCAGAACTTAGTAGCCTTGATAGTTAGGCGGCTTTCTGCAGGGCCTCCAGAACATTTCTCAGGTGAACCAGGTGATTCTCCCAGGTGGAGCTAAAGACAGCAATATCATCTAGATATGCTGCACAATAGTCTTCCAGGCCTGTTAGGACTTTGTTCACCAACCTTTGAAAAATGTCAGGTGCATTCTTCAGACCAAAGGGCATTACCACAAATTGATAGTGCCCACTAGGGGTTGAAAATGCTGCTTGTGGCTTTGCATCATCAGCTAACCTGATCTGCCAGTAGCCAGCTGTAAGATCAAATGTGCTCAGAAATGTGGCTGAGGCCAACATATCTATAAGCTCATCTGCTCTTGGGATTGGATGGACATCAGTCCTAGTGACTGCATTGAGACCCCTGAAGTCAACACAAAACCTCATCTCTCTCTTACCACCCTGGGTGTGAGGCTTTGGTACCAAGACCACTGGACTAGCCCTAGGTCTATCTGAGGGTTCAATAACTCACAAATCCAACATCACCTGGACTTCTGTCCTGAATCAGTCCCTGACATGATCAGGTTGCCTGTAAGTCTCCAGTGTCCACTTCATGAGTGCACCAGGTGGTCTGACTTGGATTCAGAGAGAACATATGTCTGAACTGATTGAGCACCTGTCTGCAATCAGCTTGCTGCTGGGCAGTGAGGCTGCCGTCCAAGGCTACACCATCCACTGACCCATCATGAGGGTTCTGTGAGAGCAGGTCAGGGAGTGGATTACTCTCTTCCTCCTGTCCCTCATCCGCAGCCATGAGCAAGCCCATGTCTGCCCTGTCAACATATGGTTTCAGTCTGTTAACATGAAGCACCCTGTGGGGGCTCCTGAGAGTTCCAAGATCTACCAAATAGGTAACCTCTCCCTTCTGTTCAACAATAGTGTGGGGTCCACTCCACTTGTCTTGGAGAGCTGCTGGGGCCCCAGGCTCCAATACCCACACTTTCTGTCCTGGCTCGTAAATTAGTTTAGTTTAGTTCAACTTTATTTCGGCTATCTTTTAGCCATAAAAGCAACATTATAAAAACATTTTACAGACAATATCCAAGTGAGCGGGCAACAATGAGTTGGAACAGAAATAAATATACAATGAATCCATATTTACATTTTTCGCCCTAAAAGCTACAATCTAAGTTCATAAATACAGTAAAATGTAATTTAATAGCCAGAATAAAAATTAAATCTTTTAAAACATACTATATACAAATGTGCAAAGATGGCGGACACTAGAATCAGGTTAATTAAACTATAGCTTTAAACCAAGCTTCTTCCTAATCAGGTACACATTAAAAAGAAACCTGCTTGTACAGAACACTACCGGTTGTGAAGTGTCAAACTTGAATATTCGTTCAGCCTCTTTAAAGGACCTAACGCCCATATTTTTACATAAAGATCTAATCCATTGAGCCCTAGGGGATTTATATACTGTGCAAAAGAAAAGTAAATGAAGATCATCTTCCTTCACCTTTTGCGAACAAAGAGTAAACAAATCAGTATCCTTGGTGCCCCCCCCACTTGCAGGTATATGCTTTTATCTGTAGGACCCCATATCTAAATTGTAGATATCAGGATTTCGCCAGAGGAGGACATATCTCATTCATAAAGGGTTCGAAGGAAACACTATCCTTAACAGACAAGAACCTTTGGGTCAGCGTACCAATAGATGAACTTTGCAGTATATCGTTGTTGATATAGGACCAAAAGGTGGACTTTAGAAGCTTTTTGCTTTTTTTCTGTCATAAAAGTGACGCAACGGTGGCGTAAATGATGCGCAAGGGGTTTGTAAATCTGCCCCTAAGTTCCTATACTTATACTAAGTTAGGGGGTTGGACATACTCTGGGGACCCACCTAGGTGAGGGTCTGGTAGAGGGGTTGTTACACCCCTTTCCCTTTGTCCAGTTTCGCACCAGAGCAGGGGCTGAGTGCCCCTGCAACCGGTTTGAACTGGGATATGCACAGGGACACCAAGTGTGCCCCCAGCACTTTCTGAAAATCATTCAATGAATGCACCCACCCAGCCCCAATATGCTAAAGCCTGTATGGGAGGTGGTTACACCTCCCTGTGACAGGAAACCTATTGTCCAGGCCTCCCCTGCTGGATTTTCCTCCAGCAGCAGGAGGTCAGACCCATGTCTGGCATCCATTTTGTGATGCCAGGGCTCTTTTAAACTATTACCATTTAGGTCAGTGTGTACATGTCTCTCCCTCTAGAAGGGTGGAAGTCTACCCCCGCCGCCAGGACTGATGGGGGTAGGATTCCAAAGTGTTTGACACCAAACACAACATGTTTCCATGCAGCCATTCCAAAGTTAGCATTAACCGCGAGGTTATAATGCACTTCAGAGTATATGGTCTGGCTGCATCACAGAACAGCCTCAGAGAATGGATTCCAAAAGCTGCAAAGGGGTCCTGCTCATGCATGGGCACCCTCTCACACGAAACCAAGCACTCTGCCTTCAGGATTGATAAGGCCTGCCATAGGAGTGACTTATAGTTGCATATGTGTCTATCCATACTAATATAATAGAGAGCCCAAACCTTTGAGGCGGGTAATCTCAGGAACCACAGCACCAATCACAACACCCAATACAGCGTTGGAAAGGGCAGTTGCAGCAGAAGGACATAGGCGATGCAGACGCCCACCATACGCATTTAGTAGTCCCTTGTGGGCGTGTCTGCGTTGTGCTATGGGTGTGTGCTGGGGGCGTGAAAAACGCTGGGGGCATGTGGTATGTTCTGCCCTTTATGCCATGTCTCATATTGTGTGCTAATCCCACCCTGCTCCCTTTAAATACCCCTGCACCCCATAATCATAACCCACCCTTACTCCTTAAAATACCCCAACACCCTTAAACACTAACCCATCTTAACCCTATAAATATACCCTGTACCCCAAAACCCAAACCTATCCCTAAACCCTAAAAATATCCCTGTACCCCAAAACCCAAACCTAGCCCTGAACCCTATAAATACCCCTGTACTTCAAAACCCAAACCTACCCCTGAACCCTAAAATACCCCTGTACCCCAAAACCCAAACCTACCCCTGAACCCTAAAATACCCCTGTACCCCAAAACCCTAACCTAGCCCTGAACACTTAAAATACCCCTGTACCCCAAAACCCAAACCTACCCCTGAACCCTAAAAATAACCCTGTACCCCAAAACCCAAACCTACCCCTGAACCTTAAAATACCCCTGTACCTCAAAACCCAAACCTAGCCCTGAACCCTAAAATACCCCTGTACCCCAAAACCCAAACCTATCCCTGAACCCTTAAAATACCCCTGTACCCCAAAACCCAAACCTACCCCTGAACCCTAAAAATACCCCTATACCCCAAAACCCAAACCTAGCCCTGAACACTAAAAATACCCCTATACCCCAAAACCCATACCTATCCCTAAACCCTAAAACTACCCCTGTACCCCATAACCCCAAACTATATCTGAACCTTTAAAATACCCAAACACCCCAAAACATATACCTCAGTACCCCAAAACATATACCCCTATACCCATACTTACCTTAGCCAAACATTAAAAAAAACATGTTTTTACCATTCATGCTTTTACAACGAATTTCGTGTAAATGTATGCCTGGTAAAAGCATATAAAATGTAATGCCATGCGTTATAATGGCATTGCGGAGTCATGGTACTTTCGTAATGAAAGTATGCGGAATGATGGTATGTGGAAAGAAAGTTGCGGAATAATGGGTGTTTACCCTCCCCCGGTAAGTACATTGGTGGCACGGCGGCCCACATCTCCAGCAACATCCTCATATTTTTTCACCACCCATTTGAAAAATGCACAGGTCTCTCTCATTGATGGCCAGCACCGACATACACTTTTAGACACACCTCCCGCCACAAGTTCTAGAATTGCGAACTTTAGAGCTGGGAAGCTACGTTCGAATCTCGGCATCAGCTCAACATCCTGTGATTCCAGGCAAATCGCTGTGTCTCCCCGTGCCTACCACAAATAAATGTGTTCTTCTGTAATGTAAATTGTGCTCATGCCATGTTGTCGAGTTCGCGCTATATAATATTGCAAGGAAAAATAAAGTAGGGAAGCTCGAGTTCACACACTACTGAACGCGCACTCTTAAGTGCATTAGCAGTGCACTGTGAATCGGAGCGTTTCACAAGCCTGTCACAGATAAGAAATGCTATCAAAACAAAATCCTACAAAACAATATACTACTGGCCGGCAGCAATTCATACCCGGACAACGTCTGGACGGGCTGCTAGTAGGTTTATATGTGTCAGTCATTAAAGGTAGATATAGGTAACCTATTTCTTAGTAAGGGGTGCATGCACCACCTTACCCAGGCTGCAGTAGCAGACCTGTGGTGCCATTTTGGAAGGCTTCCCAGGGGTGGCATAATACATGCTTCAGCCCCTGGTTGGCCTCTGGGGTACCTATGCCGTTAGTACCTAAGGTACCATAAATTAGGGACTCACAAGGGTAACCCAGTAACTAATCTGGAGTGTACCTAAAGTACATGCAATTAATTTAGAGAGAAACAGTGAAACACCAGCAAAAAGTGGGGGTAACCGTAGTAAGCAGATCCTACTCTCCTACACCTAGGGCCTATTACGTTTAGTATGTTATGGCACAAATATACGAGGGACAACGTTGAAGTATCAGTGGCTGTCAACAGGCACGTTTGATGAACAGAAAATTAATTTACTTCAGAAAAAAAAAATGTTTGTTTGCAAAAAGTCGTAGGCAGTCAACGTTCGATTTCCTTAGAACATGGCAAAAGGAAGGCAAACAAAGACGAATGAAAACAGAGAAAGAGGCCCAGAAGGAAAAAATGCAGACAGTGACTCTGAAAGCTATAGCATATGAAAGAAAAAAAACAATAGAGTGTGTAAATAGGAAGTTTCGATTGCAATGTAGAAAGTCGCATGTTGCCCGAGAAGACAACGATACATTTTTGGAGGAATTTTTAGATACTCAACCTCCACCCACATACGCCCACAGAGAATATACCCTGCGAAGCTCTAGCCCCATCCATCCATTTCTTCTGTCTCTGCTGTTTCTTCTGTTATTGATCCAGCTGCTTTGGCCACCGAGCCTGCTGTCCTTTCTTTGGTTTTACCTTTTGCACCTGCGATGACTGCTAGTCTTCCTGCTGCACCTATTGTTTCAGCATCTCTCTCTCCAGCTCTTACCCCTACGACAAGCCATTAGTGACATTGATGCCTGTTCCCTCTGCTACTATTCCTTCCCTTTCCCTTCATTCCCCGACGGTATTGAGTAGCGGAACACCTGTATGTGGATTGGGGGACAGAGACTGGGCGACTGCTAGGGAGCGACTGGGGTCGGATATTGATACGATCTGAGGTGGGAGATGAGGAGAAAAAAGTGGTAGCTGATAAGGCTGCTTAGGGGGCTCGTAACTAACCCTGGGCGCACTTCGCACTACGCTTAGCACTACGTGAACTGCGTAGTACCCTGTTCGCGATGATTGCACAGTGCCGGATGCTTGTCCGCTCTGTGCAATCATTGAAAATGGCATCTTGCACAGTGCGACCTGTTTTTTACTGCCGCTCTAGTAGATTTTTACTTGAGCGTCAGCTTTTTAAACGTGGACTGGCAGTTTCTCATCGTGAGCGGTTGCGAGCATGCACGACCAATCGCAATGAGAAACCTGACCTCCCCGCATTGAGAATCACGCTGGGAGGTTTATTTTCCACGCTCGCGATCAGCAACTTGATGTTGCTGATCGGGAACGATTAAAAAGTCTCGCCAGGATGTCATTTTGCTTGCTCGAGGTTGACAACTTGATATTGCGGACTCCGAGCAAGCAAAAAAGGACCGCTGCACTACGCTATGCGTGTTCGCATTGTGCTATGTGCAGTTTGCGTAGTGCGAAGTAGCGCAAACTTCACAAACTACGTGAGCGTGGCGTAGTGCTTTGACCAGTGTTACTCCTAACACCATCTATAGTGTGGAGGATGTGTGGAAAGTTGCGACCCCTGAAGGGTGAAGTAATAAATGTAGTAGTGATTGCCCAGTTTACAGCGGTTACTGACGTTCAAGACTTTTTGACTATGATTCCTTCTTCTGCTGCTTTCTTTTCTGTCCCTGACTGGAAACGCACATTCTTCAGTATACCTATTCATCCGGCTAGCAGATATCTGCATGGGTTCTCCTGGACTTTTGGGTTGACATGAGTTCCCCCCCGCTGGTAGAGGTTTTAGGTTTTGTCGTGCTTCTCCCGGCTACCCTGGTATGAATAATTCGACAGTGAAAAGTATTTCTTGATGCTCCCCACAGATAACGCATTGTTTCAGTGTGTCGGAATATATCTAAAGATTGCTATAAAGTATCCCTTCCTAAATATCAATACTGTTGACATCTGGTCACCTACTTAGATCACCTACTGTCGAAGGAGGGTAGGGGACTGACCCTGCCGTGCATGATCCTGCTGTGCATGGATGCATGTTTTGTATGCCTGAGAGTCAACAGTCTTTTTAGCAATTGATCTAGGTGCTTTTCTTGGTTCATTTAATTAGTGCATGTGCTTAGTTGTACGTACACTAGGTGGCTAGTTGTGCGTTCTCTGTTTTAACACATGCCTTTGGAGGTAAGAAACGGCCATGTGCTTATTTTTCAGCTCTTTTTGACACTGTCGTAAGAGCCCTGCCGAGCTGTTTAAGAGGTGTTGCAGCAGGGGCCATCTCTATAAGGCAATCGGCTGGGCTCATACTTGATACTCATCTCACAGTTATGGTGCCCCATGCAGTGGATACAGTTTTGAATAAAACGAAGACACAGCACCTTACCAGTGCACATCTGACCGGTTACGAATCAACCCTTTTTGTACCACTCTTTACGATCAAAAGGTGTGCCATTCTAAACACAGCCACGTTGCTACCCCTTCCTTCCAAGAGTGAGGAAATTGATATACATGATTGTATTTTTCGAACGGAGGAGGAGATGAAGGGATGGGTAGACCTGACTGATGTTCCCTTATCTGACCCCCAAGGGGAACTATTTGTTGGTGGCTCTTGTTTCAAATTACCAGATGGTACCACCACTGCAGCGGCTGCACTTACTACACTGCATATGGAAGTTGAGACGTCACGAGTTACCTAGCAGTCCGCTCAGGCAGTAGAACTTGTCGCCATTATTCGAGCTTGTGAATTGAGCAAGGGACTGGTTGATAATATTTGTACTGATAGCCAGTACACCTTCGGGGTCGCCCATAATTTTGGGCGGCTCTGGGCAGAGAGAGGGATCCTTACTTCCCATGAGACATGCATCCAGCATGGTCCTCTTATATATAGGCATCTGTCCGCTTTGACACTTCCTAAGAAATTGGCCATAATAAAGTGCTGTGCCCACGAGGCAATTACTGATTGTAGGAAACTGGCTCTATATATACTACACCAAAATGAGGTATAGTGTGTATAGAGTCCAAGTGTCCCCAGAGGTAGGCAGAGGTTAAAGTTAGATACAACCTTACTCTCTGTTTGTGGTAGAGAGGTCAAGCAGTAAGGCAGTATTAGAGGACAGTGAATTCAATCACTCAAGGACTGAACTCTAGACCAATTGTTTTTGTATAAAAAATATACTGTTGTTTTATTTTAGAACCAAGCAAGCCTGGCACAGGTTGGCATTAAATACTTTACAGTAATAGGTTGCTGATTGTAGAACAGCTTGAAAATGCAATAGGAATTGTACTTCGTTTGATTACAGGGGATGCAGCAGGTTGCAATACTTAGCAAATACAGTACATTGAAATGAATAGGCTTTTTCAGTAAATTACAGGTAAATTACTTTTTACGTTACTTTTCTAACTCAGTGCTGGATACCTAGATTCAGCACTGGGATTTTCCCTGCAAGGAGGTAAGTATATACGTTTTGGTTATTCGTGCGATTTTTAAAGAATATTCTTAGATTTCAAAACTCCACACTTACCAACTTTTTAAAAGAAAATTGTCAATGTTATCCTACGGTGGAAAAACGGGTTATCGGTTCACTGGTAAGTTATCGACTGTGGGAGTTAAGGTTCTGGCATTAGAATCAGGGACCCCCCAGCGTCAGTGATGCACTCTTGTTACACCCTCAGCGACACTAGGGCGGCCGGGTGCAGAGTGTTGAGGCCCAATGTTATCCAATAGGGGATAGGGGGCCTCCGGCTGGTGGCTGCTGGCAAGCAGGCCACTGGGTTGTGGGAGCAAAGCTCTTAAGGTTTAGGTTAGGGCAAATGAAGAAACAAAGGCGGCCAGGTGCAGAGGGCTGTTTCGACGTCAGACGCCCTATTGTTTTCTATGGAGATCCTGCGGTTTGTAGGCAGGCAGGGAGACAAAGGACTTCTGTGTGAGACCACCACTTCAAGAGGTAAGTTAGGAAGCTAAGGATTGGTTAAGCACTGTTGGTTTGTGCACACAAGGCCGTGATGCGTCAGGTGCAGGGGTGCCTTTTGGGGTCGGACCTTCTTACCAGCTCCGGGTCGCGGTCCGGGGGGCCTTCTGGATTTTGGATGCAGGCGTCGGCTGGAGGCTTGAGGCAGGTTAGGGGTCGCCGAATCTCCAGTCATGATTGCCGTGGTGACCTCCTTGTGGTGTTTTTCCACTCAAGTTCGCGTCGGGTTCGGTGGGTGCAGAGTGAGCTGGATTTGCGGTCTCCGGCTGCTGCCAGAGGTTGCAGTTGAACAAATCCAGTGTTTACGGTAGAAGCAGTCTTTAGAAGTGAAGGCAGGCAGGTTCTCCGGGGTTTTTGAGGTTGCTGGTTGCAGGACACACCCGGATTTCACAGGACCAGGTTAAAGGGGAGACTGGTCTGTAGGGCTGGGGACAATTCAGTGGGCATATTCCTCTTGTTAGCTAGCTGCACAGCTGTTCAATCCTTCTTCTTCTTTTCTTGTTGTCGTTTCTGCATCTGAGGAAACAAGGTTCAGGGTGCCCCCTAAATACTAGCTTTAGCGGTGTTACAGGTAGGTGAAGGGCAGGGACCAATGGGTCTCTTTCCTGGGGTGGATACACCCCCTATTGGGCCACCCTGTAGTGGGAGGGGAGCAGAAGCCTGTCCCTGGTTGGTTGGGTCCCCCATCCTCAAGATGGCGGGGACTCGGAGTTGTGCTACACCTCACCTCCTCCACCTGAGGGGTGGAGTTGGCAGAGATGGGCACACCTCTTTCCCTCACTTGTTTTTCACGCCGGTTCTCCTGGCCAAAGTGGGGGGTTGA
Source organism: Lissotriton vulgaris (assembly GCF_964263255.1). NCBI lineage: Eukaryota > Metazoa > Chordata > Amphibia > Caudata > Salamandridae > Lissotriton > Lissotriton vulgaris. The sequence continues at coordinate 2,018,071,837 of NC_141693.1, read as the reverse complement.
ACCAGTTGGGGACAAGTTGATGAAAGCCGCAAATTTTTTGGGGAGGCTCCCAAAGGTGGCATGCCTTTGAACCTTCCCCTTTGTGAACCCTGCCCATCCTGGGGGTGGAGGCTTGGCACCTCGCCCCCGGATAAGCATTGTTTCAGGCCCCAAAGAGCAGCAGCTCTCGACGCAGGGGTCCAGAAAAATGTCTGTTGGTGGCAGCCTAAGCAGCCACTCAGTCGGGACACTAGAAGTTGGTTGAGTTTCAGGGGGTATCGCTAAGATGCCCTCTGTCATGCATTTTACATTAAATCCCACACTGGCATCAGTGTGGGCTTAATGTGCTGAGACGTTTGATCAAACTTCCCAGTCTTCAGTGTAGCCGTTATGGTGCTGTGGAGTTCGTAATGACAACCTCCCAGCACCATATACTCTTAATGGACTTGGGCACTGTATGGGTATAGGGCTCATGCACTTTTACCCTCACCAGTGGCATTGAGCACCAAGCTAGAGGGGTGGCTGGTCTAGGCCAGGGCAGTGGGTTCCGGGCACGGCACACAGGGATATGTGCCCTGTCGACTCTTCACTTTGTTCTGCACCAAGACATGCATCCTGCAAAGGCAGTGTGTGAGTGGAAAAGTGCAGGGCCGCTAAAGGTGGCACAATAAGTGCTGCAGCCCGTAGGGGCCTTCCCTGGTCACAGGGCCCTGGGTACCTGTGGTACCATTTACTGGGGGCCTACCTGTGGCCAGGGATGCCAATTGGGCTTAGGCTTCAATGCAATTTTAGGGAAGGAACATAGGCCCTGGGTACCTGATTGGCAGGAGCCCAGAGTGCACTCAGTCAAATAATATCATCAGCAATTAAGCAAAAAGTGGGGGCATACCATACAGAAAGAGGGCACTTTCTCACCCTGATGACATGGGTAGGAGGAATGCATTTGCAGATCCGACCGCTAAGGAGACAGCCCGAACGAAGATGAAAAATATGTTAGTAGCAGGTCCTGCTAGGTGGGTCCCTGAAGTCACCTTGTTTAACCTATCATCTCCTCATTAATGAGAAGACGATAGGTCAGGGAACAGGGAAGCAAAAAAAATTGCCAGATGCATATATTCTCCCTGTCATCCCCTTTTAGCGCTAAGGATATTCGTTTTATGATTACTTGTGCCAGTTCATTGAAATTTGCGTTCTATTCACCAACAGGTCTGTACGTCCCTGCCGCCACAGCAGAGGGACGTGGACTTGATATTCTGCCTGGAGAATATGGATGCAAATGGATTTGGAGACCGATGACGTGCTAAGTGCAGCGGTCCCTGCAGGAAAGATGAGCCATTAAAAGTGCCGCTGTTTGCTAACCCCTCTCTGCCTAAAATCAGAAAATACAATTTACACCCTCAACGGAGGAATAGTGCACCAAAGGAGAAGTCAGATTAGTGGGGATGGATTGTAAGACATAGGGTGTACCTTGTCCGTGGCACCAACAGAAGTTTAGGGAAAGGTGAGATTGGTGCATTGTTCAAATATCGGACAGGATAGATCGATCGTCCTCCCCTGGAAGGGGGGGAGTACTTTATCCTGTACGATGTGGAATTTCCTCGAGAGCTGGGATCGTATTGCTCCACTGCCGGTTCTCAACAACGCCTACGTTGAGGAATGATAGGAGTCTAGCTGTGAGAATCTGACAGACACTAGGAACTTGTATACTTCTCTTGCTGGAAATTTGCCCTCTACACCCCTTTGGCACAATGGTTATTGAGAAAGAACAACAAGTAATTCTCTTGGTACATGTACGAAAGGTTGGTCTACTAAGAAAAAACGGTTCTGTGCTGTTCTGGTATTGTTGCTGTCGTTGATTTTGGGTGGGGTGTCCTGGGTTTTGGAGTGTGATTATAATGCCCCATCATGTGTTATATACAAGATTGTTTCTCCAGTTCGTGCAGAAAGAACAATCCCAAGCAATGTATTTCTAGATACACATAGGATATTCTTTGGTGAAGGCGCAGCTTGCTACCTTATTAAATCTGTTACGAAGTTAAGGACTGCTTACCCATTGTCACTGTTTAATTATACATATGTCCGCCCACCACAATTCGTAGAGGTAAAGGGTGAGTTCGGGATGGGATATCCCGGTCTCTGTTTGTATTATAGGAAGCCACAAGGGAAGAGATACCCAAGTTAAAACATTAATGTGTATTGTGCCAATTTGTACATGGAGGAACAGAACATTACTTTAGTGGGCTGACATCATCAAGATTTGACCGCTACTCGAGAGGGAGGTTACTATCCCGCATGCTGTCCGATAGTAAATAGTACTGGCGCTTTTCTATACGTAAATTGTTTTTCCCTGATATTGTTTTAGAATACAGTGTCTTTGGTGAGGGAGAATGATCCGAGTACAGTGTGAATGAACACCAGATATGCTCCTGTAGATGATCAAGGTCCACTTTATGCACACCCAGGACTGTACTTCTTGTCCAACGGTACTTACTCCAGTGTTCGTAATGGTACAGAAGACGTTGCTTTAGGGATGGTGCTTCCTCTTGGGGTGCCTTGTAAATATAGTAAACCAAATATAAGATGGGTTAAAAGGACGTTAACAAATGAATTTTGTGACAGAGTGGCAGACCTGGAGGTCATATAGTAATGGTATCATCTTTGGGTATATCCAATCCAATCCAAAAATTCTTTATTTCGGTTGCAGAACCATAAAAGATACATTAAACTCATTACTAAAATAGGAATATTAAGGCCATTCATAAAACACATTAGAATACATTCTGTACATATAGGTCATGACACATTACAAGGAAACTAGAAAGTTTCAAAAGTTTTAAGACTTAGAGTTCAACGTCAATTAGTTGGGAACGTTTAACCCACATAGCTTGCAAATACTTGGAAAGTGCATACACAGTGGGACTAGCTCTGTCCGTCTTAAGAATTCTAAACGCATAAGAGCATTTTCTGAAATTCAGATTTCTGCAAAGTGGTATCAGCCAGTACTTTCTGGATTTGGTGTAGGCTGGGCAGAAGAGGAGAACATGAAGTTCATCTTCTCTGTCACAGCTACACCCAGGACAGGACTTGCTAGTAGAGATCGACCACTTGCTAGTAAACTCCCTAAGTGGTAGGTGTGAGAAGGTGGCCTGATATGCAGTGCTCACTATTCTAGTGAACACTATGTATCAGTCCAGCAACCCTTATTGATGATTGGTTGTAAGTCAACCTTATAGACCAGCTATCCTAGTAGCATGGATACGAGCAGTCTAAGGCTAAAGACTCGAGAGGGCGTGTTAAGCCAGCTGTTATACCACACATATACCCCTTGAACACCAAGTGAAAGGACACCACACAAGTGTTATGAAAATAAACAAGATATTTATTAAGAATCACAACAGCCCTGTACTCTTTATGAGGACAGGATACTAAGCACAAAACAAAACTCTTACGAAAATACTTAAGTTAGCACAGTATATACAAATCCCCGAGGGGCACGAAAAACCATATACTCTGAAAGTGGAATGCGAAATTACTAGCAGGTAAGTACAGTACTAATAGGCTTAGGAATCGCTAGGACTTGACTATAGAATCTTCATATTACTTCTAGGAGGCCTAGGGGCCTCGGGTGCAGAGTGTGCACTCTCACGCGTGATGCGGGACAAAGTCTATGGTAGCTAGTAATTGCAAAGTTAGTGTTCTCGGGCGAACCCGACCTGGTAGGAGGAAAACGAAAGTGGATCCTGACCCTTGGATAGTGAGGCTATGCTGGGGCACCGAAATGCCGAAGTTACCTAGCCCAGGGGCTGCAGCTGCATAGGTCTCAAAAGACGTCGGGAATCCTCGTAGACGGACCAGGAGCTTGGAAGAAAGAAGTTGCTGGCAGGCGACCAGTGAAGAAAGTTCGATGGATCCAAGCCTGGATCGAAGGAAGATGACACCTGAAAGCAGAGGGGACCAAGTTCGAGACTACTAGCCAGTAGTCAGGTGGCACCAGGAGGGCACCGGATGGTAGTCACCTCGACTACGTGAGTGGGTGACGCTGTGCTCGCAGATCTCACGGACCAGGAGGCGTTGTCGGCGACCAGGATGGAGGAGCGAGCTGTCCCACGATGGATGAAGCTGTCGGCGTCGCTGGACCCAGGATTGGGCAACAAAGCCTTGGCAAATTCAAGCCCACGCGGTCGACTCAAAATGGCGTCTGGAGTGGACCAGGAGGGTCCGGGGTGCCTCTCTTGAAGAAGGAAGCAAGGGCCAGTCTGGAGCAACCAGACCAGCAGCAGTGATGTCGTCGGGCGTCGTGAAGAAGGCCACAAGCCAGCTGGCTAGTAGCCACACAGCGCGGTGAGTACGCAAAAGCAGAAGGGCCCCACGCAGATCGTGGAGATGCTGGAGGGCTGATCTTCGGTGCTGGAGCTGCTCAGGGTTGGGGCTTCTCGGACCCCAAAGCACTCACCAGTGGAGCACACGGTGGGCTTGTTACAAAGAAGTCGTGCAGTCTTGGCGATCGTCGGTCCCTCGAGGTCTCGTCGCACTCACAGTTCTCAGCTTTGCTGTAGAGGTGAGTAGAGGTCAGAGGTGCCAGGGAAGCCGGGTCTCGTCGAGCTGGGTCGTCGGATTTCGTGAAGAAGGACTTGCAGCAGACCGCAGTGTTCTTAGGATGGTGCCTGCGGATGCAGGGTGACTACTCCTTAGCCACAAGGGAGAATCTTGAAGAAGGAAATCTTGAAGTCCTTTCGCAGAAAGTCGTGTCTTGATTCCAAAGATGATCTAATTTGAACAGGGGGCCCGCTCCTATCTTTATACTAAAAAAAAGGGGCTGACCTGGTGACTAGGTCCTGCCTATGGGTGGGACTAGGAGGGGGGTGGTTACACCCCTCTGCCATGCCGGACTTTCCCCAGGCCAGGGGCTGGTGTGCCCCTGGAACTGGTTCTGACCGGCCTATGCGTAGTGAGCACCGGGGTGCCACTCAGCAGTCACCTTCCTGTAAAGCCCTGCCTACCCAGGATACACAAAACCATGTCTGGGACGGTGCTAGCACCGCCCCTGACAGGAAACCCTTTGTCCAGGCTCCCCTCGCTGGAAGGACTCCCAGCTGTAGGGGGTCAGACTCGTGTCTGTGGTGGCAGCATCCATTTTGTGGAGCTGAGGCTTCGTTTAACTTTAACCGGGGTTCACAGTTACATACATGTTGTGTCCCTCTAGAAGGGTGGAATGCTAACCCCGTCGCCAGAATTGGCGAGGGGTTAGTATTCCAATTCGTATGACACCTTACTCGACATGTTTTGATAAAGCAATACCAAAGATAGCATTTAACCGCGAGGATTATAATGCACTTAAGAGTATATGTCAAGTCAAGTCAAGTCAAGTCATAGAATTTATATAGCGCACTACATACCCAGAGGGTTTCAAGGCGCTTAGGAAGGGGAGGAGGATTACTTGTCAAATATCCACGTTTTAAGTTGCTTTCTGAATGCTAGGTGGTTCTGGGTAAGGCGAAGGTAAGCGGGGAGTGAGTTCCATGTTTTAGCAGCCAGGTATGAAAAGGATCTGCCTCCCATGGTGGTCTTGTTGATGCGAGGTACAGTGGCGAGGGCTTGGCTGGAAGAACGAAGTTGGCGGGAGGGGGTGTAAAAGGACAGTCGTGAGTTGAGGTATTCTGGTCCGATGTCGTAGAGTGATTTGTGTGCGTGGGTAAGCAGTCGGAAAGTGATCCTCTTATTGACGGGTAGCCAGTGGAGGTCTTTAAGGTGACCAGAGATGTGTTCGTTGCGTGGGATGTCTAATATGAGCCTGGCTGAGGCGTTTTGGATTCGTTGGAGTTTCTTCTGGAGTTTTGCGGTAGTACCTGCGTAGAGGGTGTTTCCGTAGTCCAGTCGGCTCGTGACCAGAGCGTGGGTGACTGTTTTCCTTGTTTCGGGGGGGATCCAGCGAAATGTTTTTCTGAGCATGCGAAGAATGTTGAAGCAGGAAGAGGATACGGCGCTGACTTGTCTGTTCATTGAGAGTGAAGAATCCAGGATGACGCCTAGATTCCGTGCGTGGTCTGTTGGGATGGGTGCTTTTCCGAGGGCTTCCGGCCACCAGGAGTCGTCCCATGCAGAGGGGGATGTACCTAAGATGAGGACTTCTGTTTTGTCTGAGTTCAGTTTCAGACGGCTTTGTTTCATCCATTCGGCAACTTCTTTCATTCCTTCGTGTAGGTTAGTTTTGGCGGTGCTGGGATCATTGGTGAGAGAAAGGATCAGTTGAGTGTCATCCGCGTAAGAGATGATGTTGAGGTTGTGTTGGCGTGCGATGGCCGCGAGGGGGCTCATGTATACGTTGAAGAGGGTGGGACTGAGTGAGGATCCTTGTGGTACGCCGCATATGATTTCAGAGGCCTCGGACTTGAATGGTGGAAGGCGGACTCTCTGGGTTCTTCCGGTGAGGAACGAGGTGATCCATTCAAGTGCTTTTCCTTGGATTCCGATGTTATTGAGGCGTTGTAAAAGGGTGCTGTGGCAGACTGTGTCGAATGCTGCAGAGAGGTCAAGGAGGATGAGGGCGACTGTGTCTCCATTGTCCAGTAGAGTTCGGATGTCGTCTGTTGCTGCGATGAGGGCGGTCTCAGTGCTGTGTTTTGCTCGGAAGCCAGATTGTGAGGGGTCGAGGGATTTGTTGGCTTCGAGGAAGGCGGCGAGCTGGTTGTTGACAGCTTTCTCGATGACTTTGGCCGGGAATGGAAGAAGCGAGATGGGGCGGTAATTTTTGAGTTTGGTGGGGTCCGCTGTGGGTTTTTTCAGAAGGGCGGTGAGTTCAGCGTGTTTCCAGTCTTCCGGGAAGGTGGCGGAGTTGAAGGAGCAGTTGATGACGTCTCGGAGGTGCGGTGCTATGACGGTGTCTGCTTTGTTGAAGATGTGGTGAGGACATGGGTCTGTGGGGGATCCTGAGTGGATGGAATTCATCAGGTGGATGGTGTCCTCAGTGGAGATTGGGTTCCAGTCGTTAAGGGTGTTCACGGGGGGAAGATGATCAGCAAATGGTAGGGTGGGTTGGTTTCCGGGTTGGTTGTCAAAGCTGTTGTGGATGTCTGCAATCTTGTTGTGGAAAAATGAGGCTAGGGAGTCGCAGAGGGTTTGAGAGGGGGTGATGTCGTTGGAGTTGGCGAGGGATTGGAAAATTCCTTGACGATGTTGAAAAGTTCCTTGCTGTTGTGGGCGTTGTTGTCAAGTCGATCCTTGAATGCTGTTTTCTTGGCTTTTCGGATTAGTTGGTGGTGAGTGCGGGTGGCGTTTTTGAAGGCGTCCTTGGTGCTAGTGGTTGGGTCTTTTTTCCAGGCCTTTTCAAGGGAGCGGCAGAGTTTCTTGGACTTCTTGAGATCATCGTTGAACCATGAGGCCTTCTTGCTGCCAGGTTTGCTTTGACGTTTTTTCAGTGGTGCTAAGGTGTCGGCGGTGTTGGATAACCATAGGGTGAGGTTGGCGGCGGCTTCGTTAGCATTAGAAGAGATGGCTGGGGTGTTTCGAAGGAGCGATGCGTAGATTTGGTCCGTGGTGATTTTGTTCCAGTTTCTTTGCAGGGTAGGTTGGAGGTGGATGCTGGGTTTTGGTTTGTTGTAGGTGAAGTGAACGCAGCTGTGGTCAGTCCAGAGGAGGTCCGTGGTGTGGCTGAAGGAGACATGATTGCTGGATGTGAAGATGGGGTCGAGTGTGTGACCTGCGATGTGGGTGGGGGAAGTAACTAGTTGTTTAAGTCCGAGGTTGGCGAGGTTGTCCACGAGGGTGGCGGTGTTGCGGTCGTTGATCTTTTCAAGGTGAAAGTTGAGGTCTCCCAGAAGGATGTAGTCTTTGGAGGGGAGCGCGTGTGGGGTGATGAAGTCTGTGATGTCTTCACTGAATTTTGCGCGGAGTCCTGGTGGTCTGTAGAGGAGGGTGCCTCTGAGTGTGGTTTTGGGGTCGATGTGGATCTGGAAGTGAAGGTGTTCGGAGTTAGCGAGGTTGGCGTCAGAGCTGGTTGAGATGCGGATTGATTTCTTATGGACGATAGCGATTCCTCCTCCTGTGTGGCTGGTACGGTCTTTGCGAGTGATCTTATAGTCTTCAGGGATGGCAATGGTGATGTCTGGTGCGGAGGAAGCATTCATCCATGTTTCCGTAAGGAAGGCGATGTCCGGAGAAATGGTGTCTAGTAGATTCCATAGGTCAATGGCGTGCCTGTGGACCGATCGGGTGTTGAGAAGGATGCATTGTAGGTGGTTGGGGTCGGGAATCTGTGGTGTGGTCGTAGCGGAGATTTTGTCGGTGCCGCTCATGCAGCCAGTTGTGTCAAATTTAGGAGGCCAGCCAGGGGTGGCATAATACATGCTTCAGCCCCTGGTAGGCCCTGGGTACACCTATGCCCTGAGTTACAGGGTCTGATAAGGTGACCCAGTACCAATTGGTAAATGCACACAGGGTACACGTTGTAATTTAGAGAGAGAACAGCCAGGCTGTGGGTCTGATTGGCAGGCCCACAGCCAGAGAAAGTCGTAAACCAGTGAAACAAAAGCAAAAAATCTGGGTGATCATAGGATTGCAGACCCTACTCTCCTACATGACCCCCCCCCCCCAAACTTTGGGACAATAAGCTAACCTTGACCAGGTGAGTCTTCTTGTTCTAAGTGGAAATATCTGGAGAGCCCATCGGCATTGCTATGATCAGTACCAGGTCTATGTTCCACTGTAAAGCCCATCCCCTGTAGGGAAATGGACCACCTAAGCAGTTTGGGGTTTTCACCCTTCATCTGATTTAGCCACAAGAGGGGCTTATGGTCGGTCTGAATCTTGAAGTGAGTGCCAAACAAGTATGGCCTCAGCTTCTTCAGGGCCCAAACCACAGCAAAGGCCTCCCTCTCAATAGCTGACCAATTCTTCTCTCTGGTGGTCAGCCTTCTGCTTATAAAAGCAATGGGCTGGTCTTGACCATCAAAATTCAGTTGAGATAGAACAGCTCCCACACCCAACTCAGAAGCATCTGTTTGGACAATGAATGGTTTGGAGTAGTCTGGACTCTTAAGGTTAGGTGCTGTGCACATGGCTTGCTTTAGGTCATCGAATGCTTTTTGACAGCCTGTTGTCCACTGAACCTTTTTTGGCATTTTCTTACTTGTCAGTTCATTTAATGGAGTCACAATTGATCCATAGTTCCTGACAAACTTTCTGTAGTAACCAGTCAGGCCCAAGAAAGCTCGAACCTGAGTCTGGGTGGTTGGAGGAGCCCAGTCCCTGATTGACTGTATTTTGCTCTCCAGTGGCTGAACCTGGCCTCCACCTACAAGGTGGCCCAGGTATACAACCTGTGTCTGCCCTATCTGGCACTCGGTGGCCTTGATAGTGAGGCCTGCTGCTTGCAGAGCCTCTAACACTTTCCTCAGGTGGACCAGGTGATCCTCCCAGGTGGAGCTAAAGACAGCAATATCATCTAGATATGCTGCACAGAAGTCATCCAGCCCAGTGAGAACATGATTCACCAACCTTTGGAAGGTGGCAGGTGCATTTTTCAGACCAAAGGGCATTACCACAAATTGATAATGCCCACCAGGCGTTGAAAATGCTGTTTTGGGCTTGGCATCCTCAGCTAACCTGATTTGCCAATACCCAGCTGTCAGGTCAAATGTGCTCAAGTATTTGGCAGAAGCCAATCTATCTATAAGCTCATCTGCCCTTGGTATTGGGTGGGCATCAGTCTTAGTGACTGCATTGAGACCCCTGTAGTCTACGCAGAACCTCATCTCTTTCTTACCACCCTGGGTGTGAGGTTTTGGCACTAGAACTACTGGACTAGCCCAAGGGCTATCTGAGGGTTCAATGACTCCCAACTCCAACATTTTCTGCACTTCAGTTTTTATGCAGTCTCTAACATGATCAGGCTGCCTGTAGATTTTACTCTTAACTGGCAGGCTGTCACCAGTGTCAACCTCATGGGTACACCAATTGGTCTGACTGGGTGTCAGAGAAAACATATGTCTGAAAGACTGAAGAACCTGTTTACAGTCTTTCTGCTGATGCTCAGAGAGGCTGCCACAAAAGACAACACCATCTACTGACCCATCATCAGGATTCTGAGTGAGCAGGTCTGGGAGAGGGTCACTCTCCTCCTCCTGTCCCTCATCTATGGCCATGAGCAAGCTCATGTCCTTCCTGTCGACATATGCTTTGAGCCTGTTGACATGGAGCACCCTGTGGGGGCTCCTGGGAGTTCCAAGGTCCACCAGGTAGGTGACCTCTCCCTTTTGCTCAAGAATTGTGTGGGGCCCAGACCATTTGTCTTTGAGTGCTGCTGGGGCCACTGGCTCCAACACCCACACCTTCTGTCCAGGCTGGTAAACAGTCAGGACAGCCTTTTGGTCATGCCAAGCTTTTTGAAGTTCTTGACTGGCCTTAAGGTTTTCAGATGCCTTCTCCATATACTCAGCCATCCTGGAGCGGAGACCAAGTACATAGTCCACTATGCTGGTTGCAGGCTTTTTGAGAGGTCTCTCCCATCCTTACTTCACCAAACACAGGGGGCCTCTCACAGGATGCCCATACAAAAGTTCAAAAGGGCTGTAGCCAACCCCCTTTTGTGGGACCTCTCTGTAAGCAAACAGAAGGCAGGGAATCAGGACATCCCATCTACGCCTGAGCTTTTCAGGTAGTCCATGAATCATCCCTTTTAGGGTCCTGTTGAACCTTTCAACAAGCCTATTGCATTGTGGATGATAGGGTGTAGTGAATTTGTAGTTGACACCACACTCCTTCCACATAGCAGTTAAGTAGCTTGACATGAAGTTTGCACCTCTGTCAGAGACAACCTCCTTAGGGAAACCCACTCTGGAGAACACTCCAACTAGGGCCCTTGCCACTACAGGTGCTGTAGTGGTCCTAAGTGGAATAGCTTCAGGATACCTGGTGGCATGATCCACTACCACCAGTATAAACTTGTGCCCTGATGCTGTCTGGGGTTCCATTGGACCAACAATGTCAATCCCCACTCTTTCAAAGGGCACCCCCACCACAGGCATTGGTATAAGGGGGCCTTTGTTGTGCCACCTGACTTACCACTGGCTTGGCAAGTGACACAGGAGCGACAAAACTCCTTGGTATCCTCATTCATGTGAGGCCAGTGAAAGTGTGAGACAAGCCTGTCCCAAGTCTTTGTCTGGCCTAAGTGACCTGCTAAGGGAATCTCATGGGCCAAGGTAAGGAGGAAACCTCTCTGAGACAAGGGTACAACCAGCCTCCTGGTCATGCCAGGCTTGGGGTCTCTTGCCTCAGTGTACAGGAGTCCATCTTCCCAGTATACCTTGTGGGTACCTGTGGCGTTCCCAGCAGCCTCAGCAGCAGCCTGCTGTCTGAGGGGTTCAAGAGAAGGGCAGTCTAACTGGTCCTTCCCCAGGTCTTCCCTTGAGGGTCCCCCTGAACCCAAGAATTCAACTTGATCAAGTTCAAACTCTCTAGGCTCAGTTTCCCTCAATTCCTGTAGGTCAGCCTCCTCTGAGACTTGATCCACAACCTGGGGCAAGGGGGAAGGCACAGCCTTAACCCTACTGCTCTTTTTCTTGGGAGGTGTCTGGTCCATTGTTCCAGGATCCAGCACCTGTTCAGTGGGGCATTTCCTGACCTGTGACCTGGTCACAGCAAACACATGTGCTGGCAAGCCTAACATTTCCATGTGAGTCCTCTGCTCCACTTCTGACCATTGTGATGACTCCAAATCATTGCCCAACAAACAATCCACTGGGAGGTCTGAACTAACTACAACCTTCTTTTGGCCAGTTACCCCTCCCCAGGAGAAAGCTACAATTGCCATACTGTGATTGGTAGTGACATTGCTTGCATTGGTCACCAGGAAGTCTGTACCTGGCATGATCTGTCCAGGGTCCACAAAGTTAGGTGTCACCATTGTGACACTGGCACAAGTGTCCCTATAGGCCTGAGCCATTTTTCCATTAATGAAAGGTGTCTGTCTGTATTTGCCCAAAGTATTGGGACTTATATCAGGGGACATATCCACATCCCCTGTACAAACAAGGACAGCCTGAGTGAGTGTGCCAACTAAGTTGTCACCCCCCTCAGAACCCAGGGTTAACCCAACTAAACCCTTGGGAGGTGCACTACCACTGCAGACTGTACTAGGGGGCGCAGGTGCCTTAGGGGCTGCAGTGGCAGGAGTCTGCCCTCCTCCTTTCTTGGTGCACTCACTAAACCAGTGAGTTTTACTTTTACAGTATTGGCACCACCTTTTAGATTGGCCTTCTTGGTTTTTCTTCTTCTGGGGAGCCTGACCCCCACCCTCTTTGGGTTGTTGGGGACCTGTCGAAGACTTCTGGTCATTTTGTTCCCCCTTAGAATCTTTACCCTTCTGGTCTGCTTTCTTCTGACCACCTTGATTCTGGCCCTGGTTCTGTTTAACTCTTGTTCTGACCCATCTGTCTGCCTTCTTTCCCAATTCTTGGGGAGAGGTCAGATCTGAGTCAACAAGATGCTGATGCAACAACTGGTTCTGACAATTGTTTAAAATTTGTTCTCTCATGATCAAATTGTACAATCCTGTATAATCAGTAACCTTACTGCCCAGCAACCAGCCCTCCAAAGCCTTAGTGGCACAATCTACAAAGTCAGACCAATCTTGAGACTGAGTTTTCTGGGTATCCCTGAACAGCAACCTGTACTGCTCAGTGGTTAGGCCAAACCCATCAATCAGTGTATTTTTCAAGATTTGGTAATTGTTAGCATCCTCCACTCTAGTAGTGAGGAGCTTGTCTCTTCCTTTACCTTCAAAGGAGAGCCACAAGATAGCTGCCCACTGACTCTGGGGAACACCTTGCACAGTGCAGGCCCTCTCCAAAGCAGTAATCCATTTGTGGATGTCATCCCCTTGTTTAAAGGGGGGCACTATCTTACCCAGGTGTTTTGTATCAAAACTCCTTTCCCTATTGCTAGGTACAATGCTGCCACCAGTGGGGACTACCCCACTTAACTGTTGCTCTCTAGCAAAGGCAAGCCTCTCTTTGGCCAGGGCAAGTTCTTCCCTTTCAATCCTCAGATTGGCTGCCCTTTCTTTAGCTTCATACACTCTCCTCTGAGGGGAAGTCATCCCTCTTTGAGAAGAGTTGTGAGAGCCATTGGTTTGAAGGGATCTGCCAGAGCCTCTTGATAGAGATCTGGCTCGTCCATTCCCAATGTTAAGCTGACCTGAGAGTGGTCCCAGGGGTCCCCCAGTACCCATCTCATGTCTGCTTAAGTTGAACCTGGTTAGTCTGCTGACTTCTACCTGTCCCTTGTCTGCCTCATCCCCAGAGGGATCCTCATCCTCCTCCCCCTCTTCAGTCTCAGCTGAGAGGTGGATTAGGTCAGGGTCTCCTCTGGTTCCCTCAAGGGGAGGCATGCTTCCATCTGGATTAGAAGAGCTAAGAAGTTTCTCAGCTTTTCTGGCATCATAAGTCTCTAAGAGACCAATCAGAAAGGAAGTTGTGGTTGGGGGGGAGGAGCCAAGATGGCGATCGGGGCAGACGTGTAAGCCCTCGGCTCCGCCAGCCCTTGAGCCCCGCGTCGATATCCTGTCTACTATCCTGGTGCATTTTTACGGTGGCGTGTTCTGGAGGTTGCGCTGACTCTGTCCGCGTTTTCCTGGGATCTCTACCTGCCCGGTGACTGGAGTTACCTACGAGGTCGTCCCGCGGCTCTGGCCCCAGCTTGAGCCGCTGTGCAACGCCGGACCGGGAGAGACGAAGGGCGGCCGTGCTGAGTGGTTGGTGCCGGCGGCTGGAAGTGCCATTTCCTGCCTAGATACGGACCGGACTACATCGCCCTGCTGTGATTTCTTGAACATTATGCCTGCTGCACGACCGCGAGGAAGGGATATGCGGTGTGTTTGGCTTCTTTGTGCGGTACTGGAGGTGTGCTGCCTAGCCTCCATTGCCGTCTTTGCCCGTCACCGGCGAACAGATCCTGTTGTGCCCCGACCTCATAGCTGAGCCACGCATGCTTCCAGCAAAAGACGGCCGACTGCAGCTCGCTTTGCTAGATCAGTGGCTTGGACTGCAGCTTCTTACTGCTGCACCCGCCCCAGCTTCATCGTTGGATTGCTATCAAGATGGAGGTGCTCCGCGACTCCCAATGTGGGGAAGATCGTCTACCCTCGTCCCGCGACCGCCGGAATCGGACTGAGCTGGGGCACGGATCCCGGGAACCCTCTCACGATTCCGAGACGGAGGTTCCACATTTCACTCCTACCTACGGAACCGTCCTCGCTGCCCTTTGGGACCTGCGATCTGCGATGGAACTTGGCTCCCGCACACTGGGTGAGAAACTCAACGACATTTTACTTGAACTGGGGCGGGAACGGAGGGTCGGTTCTCGGCAACGCATGGACTTGCCTTCTCTGCCGGCTGATGGGACTACAATGTCTGCACATGTTTCTAACGATGAGGGGGCAGCTACTGACAGTACTGGCGCACGCAGTCTGCCATCCGCCGGCACTACTCCTGTTACTTTGTTTCCCCTTCCTCCAAGGACTGCAACTTTGTTTCGTTTACCACTGCATCGTATTTGGGTGCCATCTGTGTGGCCTCCATCCCTCATGTCTAACGCTTCTCGTAGGCCTCCGTTCTCTAGATTGTGCAAAGTGTGCCATCGGACTATCCTGGAGTCACTCCTCATTGGGGATGACGGATTTCGTGAGGACTGGAGACGTCCATTTTGTGATCACGAGCCCTCCTTCTCCTACCTGGGGCCATTTTGTTTCATCGTTTTAGAGGGGGTCTGCTTTCCTCGGAGGTTACGTTTTGGGTGCCATCCCAAATAGGGCCAGGGCTAGGTGCCTATCCTTGCAGTTATGACTCACTGGCAGACGGAGACTGGGATTAGACTGTTTTGTACCTGATTCAGACGCACCATAAGTGATGACTCTCCCCACCTGGAGCTGTGGCTATGCCTAGTGGGATTTTGACGTTCGGGACAGGGCTGATGATTCTTCCCTCGCTGGTACTAACTGTCTGCCTGGTTGTGACCCCGGACTGAAACACTTGTGGATGCATTGATTACGTATAATATGCGATTATCACCCATTTCAGATTGTATTCCTGTTCTGCGCGCTGGCCTCTTCTCCATTTCAAGCCGCAATAATTGTGTTTTATCATTTTCGTTTCTTCTTTATGGGGCGACTGTTTTTTTTTTGCAGGCTGGTGGTTAAGGGGCAGATGATGTGGTTGATGGCTGCGGACCTTGTATTTGTTTAGCCGGGGGGGAACTGGATCGGAACACTAAACGGCGTAGGGGTTGCAAATGGCTGGGGGTTCGGGAGATCTGTTACTATGTGGGCTCCTCCCCGCCTCCTTTTTTTTGGGAGTGGTAGATCAGCTTGTTCTTTTCTTCCTCCCTATATTCAAGTGTTGAACTTCTTCGTTTATTGTCCTCTTCTTTTTCTTTCTTTCTACATTTTCTTGCTTTCTCTCGCCTTTTTTTTCTTTCTTCTTCTCTTCTCTTGCTGTATTTCGGGTTTATGGGGCGACAGACACTCTGCTAGGGGGGGGGGGGGTAGGCCATAGCCTCTGCATGTGTGTAGGGTGGGGGGTTATATTTCATTTTTGTTAGTTTCTATGGGACCTATTTTTGCTTCTTTTATAATTTTTCCTTTCTCTTGGCCCGTGTTCAGGCATACTGGGTGAGGGGTGGCGGCGGAGATACGAATGGGATGTTGAGATTGCTACCCTGTAGCGTGGATATTGTGTGGCCTTCCTGCCTGGTCGGGACTTGCATGTCGAGATGTGGATTGACCGGAAACTGTATCTAATGTTATGTCCCACCTGCATGGTCCTTGCTCTTATTTTATTATTTTATGAGTACGGAACAACACGACCTGAACTCAATAGTTGCACAAAAAACTTAAAAAACTTAACCTTCATTACTCCTGTGTCATGGTCTTGCGGCGTCCTCCAGTTTGATTTCTGCTTAATAACCGATGTGCTGCTGTATTACTATGTCACCGTATTGCATGCACTAGTGCTATATGAGAGTTCGTGGCCGGCCGGATGGTTGTGGGCCCGTATTTGTTCTTTATTTCATGCACAATAAAGGTTTTCAAAAAATAAAAAAAAATAAAAAGAAAGGAAGTTGTGGGGTTAGACCCCTGTCTTATCTTCCTGGAGGTACACACCTGTCGCAACTCCTGGAAGCTAAGAACAGTATATCTGGAAGTGGGGACCTGTGGAGGGTCCACTGACACAAGGGGAGACTCAGAGTTTCCTCCTTTGTCTGACATACTGTTTCTAGTGTGGTGTAAGTGATGCACCTACCTACACTATGTGTTTGCCTACTGATCCCTTGCTAAGAGCTGCAGCCAAGGTGTGCTAAGCCTTGAGGAGCTGCAACAGCTGGTTCAGTAGAACTCAGAGTATTCTAAGCTAAGTTATATGTACCTACAAGTACTTATGTGATCTTTCAACAAGATATTCTTAGGATACGTGTGGTAAAACAACAGCAAGCTCAAATCCCAACCGCTGCTAACCAATGTGAGAAGGTGGCCTGATATGCAGTGCTCACTATTCTAGTGAACACTATGTATCAGTCCAGCAACCCTTATTGATGATTGGTTGTAAGTCAACCTTATAGACCAGCTATCCTAGTAGCATGGATACGAGCAGTCTAAGGCTAAAGACTCGAGAGGGCGTGTTAAGCCAGCTGTTTACCACACATATACCCCTTGAATACCCAGTGAAAGGACACCACACAAGTGTTATGAAAATAAACAAGATATTTATTAAGAATCACAACAGCCCTGTACTCTTTATGAGGACAGGGTACTAAGCACAAAACAAAATTCTTACGAAAATACTTAAGTTAGCACAGTATATACAAATGCCCGAGGGGCACGAAAAACCATATACTCTGAAAGTGGAATGCGAAATTACTAGCAGGTAAGTACAGTACTAATAGGCTTAGGAATCGCTAGGACTTGACTATAGAATCTTCAGATTACTTCTAGGAGGCCTAGGGGACTCGGGTGCAGAGTGTGCACTCTCACGCGTGATGCGGGACAAAGTCTATGGTAGCTAGTAATTGCAAAGTTAGTGTTCTCGGGCGAACCCGACCTGGTAGGAGGAAAACAAAAGTGGATCCTGACCCTTGGATAGTGAGGCTATGCTGGGGCACCGAAATGCCGAAGTTACCTAGCCCAGGGGCTGCAGCTGCATAGGTCTCAAAAGACGTCGGGAATCCTCGTAGACGGACCAGGAGCCTGGAAGAAAGAAGTTGCTGGCAGGCGACCAGTGAAGAAAGTTCGATGGATCCAAGCCTGGATCGAAGGAAGATGACCCCTGAAAGCAGAGGGGACCAAGTTCGAGACTACTAGCCAGTAGTCAGGTGGCACCAGGAGGGCACCGGATGGTAGTCACCTCGACTAGGTGAGTGGGTGACGCTGTGCTCGCAGATCTCACGGACCAGGAGGCGTTGTCGGCGACCAGGATGGAGGAGCGAGCTGTCCCACAATGGATGAAGCTGTCGGCGTCGCTGGACCCAGGATTGGGCAACAAAGCCTTGGCAAATTCAAGCCCACGCGGTGGACTCAAAATGGCGTCTGGAGTGGACCAGGAGGGTCCGGGGTGCCTCTCTTGAAGAAGGAAGCAAGGGCCAGTCTGGAGCAACCAGACCAGCAGCAGTGATGTCGTCGGGCGTCGTGAAGAAGGCCACAAGCCAGCCGGCTAGTAGCCACACAGCGCGGTGAGTACGCAAAAGCAGAAGGGCCCCACGCAGATCGTGGAGATGCTGGAGGGCTGATCTTCGGTGCTGGAGCTGCTCAGGGTTGGGGCTTCTCGGACCCCAAAGCACTTGTTACAAAGAAGTCGTGCAGTCTTGGCGATCGTGGGTCCCTCGAGGTCTCGTTGCACTCACAGTTCTCAGCTTTGCTGTAGAGGTGAGTAGAGGTCAGAGGTGCCAGGGAAGCCGGGTCTCGTCGAGCTGGGTCGTCGGATTCGTGAAGAAGGACTTGCAGCAGACCGCAGTGTTCTTAGGATGGTGCCTGCGGATGCAGGGTGACTACTCCTTAGCCACAAGGGAGAATCTTGAAGAAGGAAATCTTGAAGTCCTTTCGCAGAAAGTCGTGTCTTGATTCCAAAGATGATCTAATTTGAACAGGGGGCCCGCTCCTATCTTTATACTAAAAAAAAGGGGCTGACCTGGTGACTAGGTCCTGCCTATGGGTGGGACTAGGAGGGGGGTGGTTACACCCCTCTGCCATGCCGGACTTTCCCCAGGCCAGGGGCTGGTGTGCCCCTGGAACTGGTTCTGACCGGCCTATGCGTAGTGAGCACCGGGGTGCCACTCAGCAGTCACCTTCCTGTAAAGCCCTGCCTACCCAGGATACACAAAACCATGTCTGGGACGGTGCTAGCACCGCCCCTGACAGGAAACCCTTTGTCCAGGCTCCCCTCGCTGGAAGGACTCCCAGCTGTAGGGGGTCAGACTCGTGTCTGTGGTGGCAGCATCCATTTTGTGGAGCTGAGGCTTCGTTTAACTTTAACCGGGTTCACAGTTACATACATGTCGTGTCCCTCTAGAAGGGTGGAATGCTAACCCCGTCGCCAGAATTGGCGAGGGGTTAGTATTCCAATTCGTATGACACCTTACTCGACATGTTTTGATAAAGCAATACCAAAGATAGCATTTAACCGCGAGGATTATAATGCACTTAAGAGTATATGGTATGCGATATCATGGAACAGCTATTAGGACTTGGTTCCGCAAGCTGCAGACAGGCTCAGCTCATGCCAGAGCACCATCTCACACGATTCCAAGCACTCTGCCTTCAGGATTGTCAAGGCCTGCCATAGGAGTGACTGATAGGAATCTGTGTGTCCATTTTAGGGTTAGGTATAGGTATACTACACCTACAGCAAAGGGTGATTACACGACTTTGCCCCAGCTGTCATGCAGCCAGTTGTGTCAAATTTAGGAGGCCAGCCAGGGGTGGCATAATACATGCTTCAGCCCCTGTTAGGCCCTGGGTTCACCTATGCCCTGAGTTACAGGGTCTGATAAGGTGACCCAGTACCAATTGGTAAATGCACCTAGGGTACACATTGTAATTTAGAGAGAGAACAGCCAGGCTGTGGGTCTGATTGGCAGGCCCACAGCCAGAGAAAGTCGTAAACCAGTGAAACAAAAGCAAAAAATCTGGGTGATCATAGGATTGCAGACCCTACTCTCCTACAGTAGGGTCCCATATCTCCATTGTATGAAAAGTTTCCTCGCTAAAATTGGGAACACAACATCCATAAAACCTTCAAAGAGGTAAGAATTTTTGAAAGTTAAAAACAAATTAGTCAGGGTGCCGTGATTGGTGGAGCAAACTGCCGAGTTCAATTTGTTTTCCCTGAAGATCCTGTTAAGATCCTTGCGTGACACATCCGAGCAACCCCTTTCCGGGTGCGCCACATGTCAGACACGCCTAGACTCATTAGTTCACGCTTAACAAACCTCAGCCAAGGGATTTTACAAGCCGTATTATAGCTTAGTATCTGCTCCAGCTCTTGTCTGTAGTTGAGCAGATCTGTTGTAACCCATACTCGACGCCAGAACCTAAGTGGCTTCAGTGCTAGCTCTTCTTGGATGGGGGCAGGCCCAGGTCTCACCTTAACGTTAACAACGGGTGCTTTGGGGAAGTGACAGCAGCCCTCTTATACATTTTGCTTCTATTTTAGTAGTGTCAGAGCCTGGGGAGTGACCCCATAGCTCACCTCCATAGAGAGCTGCCGCCCTTGCTTGGCTTGTAAATCTCAAGAGCTGGGCTCACCGGCTTGAATGTCGATGTATTAGAGACTTTTGAGATTCCGCCCACTAGCTGTGCTAATTTTAGTTCTGCGTTGACTTGCTGGGGTCGCCAGGATAAATTTTCATGTAGAGTAACCCCCAAGTACTGGAATGTCGTGACCCTTTCGAGCCTCACACTACCCAAGATCGGATTGGGTCTAGTGGATGGAGGAGGATTGAATATCATAAATTTTGTTTTGTCAATGTTTATCTCGAGGCCACGACACCGGCAGAAGTCCCCAAAACCGTCCAAGATTCGTTGAATCCCCATCGGGGACTTGGAAAGGAAGAGGGTGTCATCGGCGAACATGATCGCTGGCATCCTCCTGCCGGCCCGCCTGGGCGCATCATTATCAGGAATGCCATCCAGATGAGACATTACACCATTAACATATAAGCAAAACAGGGTGGGTGCCAGGACGCAGCCCTCTCTCGCCCCTCTAGCGACCGGAAATCTTGGTGACAGAGCCCCATTTCTACCGCATCTGACTTGGGCAAAGTTTCCCATCTGTAGCCTTATCAGGACATTTAGTATTTGAAGCGGGATGCCCAGATCTTGCAGAACCCCCCACAGTTTCACCCTCGGCACCAGGTCAAAGGCGGACCGGAGATCCACGAAGACCATGTAGAGGCTACCGCCCTCAATTGTAACAGTTTTCCAGTACAAAAGGATCAGACGGAAAATCTGGTCCATAGTGGACGTGTTCGTCCGGAAGCCCGCCTGTAGGGGGCTTAACACATCATGGTCTTCCATCCAAGCTAGCAGATGATCAAGGACGAGCCGCACAAACATTTTTTGCGGGACATCTATCAAGCTAATAGGCCAATAGTTGGCTGGGAGCAGAGGAGAACCCTTCTTAAAAATTGGGACTATCTCCGCTCCCAGCCAAGTACAGGGCACCTCCATCCCACTCAGGACTGCATTAAAGAGAATGAGTAAATAGGTCCCTTGGTTGATGCCTGAAAAGGTCCCCAGGGAGCTTGTCGAGGCCCGGTGCCTTCCCTATAGCCAATTTGCTAATTGCAACAGATACTTCTCCTAAGGTAAACTCCATGGGGTCAGCGTACACATTTAAGAATGTGGGTCCCACCATGCTACCTTCATCCAGTTCAGGTGCATATAGAGCTTTGAAATGTGATTCCCACACCGAGGCATCAATATTTGGCTCAATCGCAGTCTTCGGTTCTCCTGAGCCTATGTTTACCAATAACCAAAATCTGAGTTGGTCTTTGGCATCCAAAGCAGACGTTAAGGTGGTCCACCTATCCAGGTCCCCATCGCTCTTTGCTTGGATTAATATTTTCTTATGGTGATGCCTTCTATCTTGGATTATAGCCTTATTGGTGCCGTCTTTTAGCGCCATAATCAATTCATCCTTAGCCTTCCTGCAAGTTGAATTATACCAGGAAGAAACTGGTAATCTACTCTTCCTTGCCACCACCTCAGGGTTTAGGACCCCTGCTAAATCAGCAACCAGGTCCAAATGGACAGGACATAACTGCCCATTGAAATCTGGTGATCCCTGCTGGGCAATTAAACCTTCCACTTCTAAAAATCAGGGAATGGCCAGAGTATACAACGTGGAGAGTTCGTCTGCAGAATCCACTATCTTGCCCCCCTTAACCCTGCGTCTATTGCATGATTGTAACATCCCATCTCCCGTATCTTGTACTTCTAAATTTGAGGAGCCTTTACAACCTGGGTGTGCCATCTCCAACCATAAGGCGTTGTGGTCGCTATCGACCCTTGGTATTACTCTAAAGTCAATAACCATAGGCCACATCCTAGTTTGAACCATAATGTAATCAAGGCGGGATTCCTGGCCCCTTTTGTTAAAGGTACATACCGATGGGGTGTCAGACAATGTACACCCGTTACAGGCCCTTAGAGAATTATTTAGGGTAAGGGCCGTAATCTGCAACGCGAGTGGGGACCATGCCTTTGGGTGCGGGGATTGGCAAGTTGGAATTGCCCAAAATTCATCCTCGCCCACAAGAGCACCCTCACTTGTTCCTAAAAGTGGTTTATTGTGGCAGTTAACATCCCCAGCCACCAGGAGGTGGTAATCACAGGGCATTGTACTCAGAGAGTGAGATACATCCTCAATTGTGGCCGATTCAGAGGCGGGGCTCACAGGCCGTGAGTAAACATTCAGGATAGCCAATTTAAATTTTGGCCATTTCAGAAGTACACACTAAATGTCCCGAGAATTGGTATCCACATTTTCTGCTGTGCAGCCCAAATGCGTGGCAACCCAGATGGCAAGACCGCCAGATGGTCGTCCCTTCCCTCCCCACCTTGTGGGTATATAAAATGTAGCAAATCCTACTCTGGCCCAAGTCTCTTGAAAAAGACAAATGTCAATGCCATCCACCAGGGAACCCCACTCTATGCAATCTTTGGGTATATACTTTCCTCCATTATTACCTTTGGTGGTACCGCTATGGCCAGAGGTGAAAGGGCAAGGGCATATTTTGGATGTAAGCTGCAAATACTGTCTAATTCCACAGTAGCTGCCTTGCGTGCCATCACTACCCAATTCAAAAGTATGCGAATATACTCTGAGTAAACTAGATATGCTGTTGATTTCATCCTGGCTAACAGCGGCGGTGTGTGCGCAGTCGTAGGAGACCAGTGTGTAGTCTGGATCACTAATATGGAAAAGGAAATTACCCAACACATTTTAGATATTTTGGAGGATGTCAAAGGAATAGAAAATGGAAATTGGAGTTGTTCCCTCTTTGGTGGATGGGGTTGAATTCTGGAAAAAGTTATCTACTTTGTAGTGATTCCAGTAGTCTTTTGCATTCTGGTGCAGTGCCTGCCCTTATGCTGTTCTTACTGTACATAGTTAAAGAAAGGTACCAGCAAGGGATTAATTTTAAGAATCAAAGTATACAGTATGATAGGGTCTTTCTTACTGAGACTTATCAACTGAAACAATCAGTCACCGTTATGATTATTTATATTTGCTTAGGACCTCATAAAAGCTACCACACTAGCCCTAAGGAAATACAACAATTCAAAATAATAATTATTGTTCAACAAATGCAGTTTAGAGAATAATGAAAAGCAACACAAAGAAGATGTTTTTAAAGAAACTTATTATTTGTATCTTCAAATCAAATTCAAATTTTGCAAGGGTTCATGATCAAAATAATTGCACAAACATTTACTTAAACTATTTACATTTCAAAAGCATGTATAAAAAGATTGTAGCTTCACAGACTAGTCAGTGTGGTGACCAAGAATGCTGGCTTACAAAATCCACTTGAAGATTAAATCTAAGATACTGCTCAAATTAGATACAGTAAATAACTTACTTATGATAAAACACAGAAAGCACTATGGATGTTCAGAAGTGCAGTTCAACATATGAATTAATACCCTGTGAAAGACGAATATAAATGAAGATAAATCTCACTTATTTATTCTGGTACATGATAGTCTGTGAAGCTATAATCTTTTTATATATGCTTTTGAAATGTAAATAGTTTAAATAGATGTATATATTAAAAACTGTATAGATCTAATGACTCTAAGCTAGCAACACTTAAAAAGAATGTTTGTTAATTCAATGATTATATCATTTTATAGGGGTCATCCGTACTGCATTTAAACTTTCCGTCCTGATGATGGTCTTTGGATAAAACATTGGAGACCGAAACGTCGACACACCAGTCCATGTTCACACCCTACATCTGACTTTCTGTTTATTATAAAAGGAGTCAATTTTCTATTTGAGTTACAGACTGGACTGATTCTCTTATGTATTGATGGATTGATTTTGTCGTTTCCTTATACTTAAGATTTTTGTGCAATTATTTTGATCATGAACCCTTGCAAAATTTGAATTTAATTTGAAGATACAAATAATACGTTTCTTTAAAAACATCTTCTTTGTGTTGCTTTTCATTATTCTCTAAACTGCATTTGTTGAACAAGAATTATTATTTTGAATTGTTGTATTTCCTTAGGGCTAGTGTGGTAGCTTTTATGAGGTCCTAAGCAAATATAAATAATCATAACGGTGACTGATTGTTTCAGTTGATAAGTCTCAGTAAGAAAGACCCTATCATACTGTATACTTTGATTCTTAAAATAAATCCCTTGCTGGTACCGTTCCTTAACTATATACTGTTTGCCCAAGCCCGCAAGGGTATATTGGGGTACCCACTTCTCTAACCAGTTCTTACTGTACAACGCTCCTCACTCCTAAGCCGCAGAAGACAGTCCGTGGCACTGCTGCAATTATGTTGCAGAAGGATATTCATGAAAAGATGCAAATAGATGAGGGCATTTTTGGTTCTACCTCATCCCTTGTAACTTCTATTCCTGATACTGAATATATGGATAATTCTGAGTGTTGATGTCCCTATACATCCCAGACCATGCCCCTAATGTATATGCAGGCAGCCCAAGACCTAAGGCCCATAGACGAATGTAGTTTTGAATATTGATAATGTGCGTATAAGCATGTACTAGTAGCGTTCCTACTTTGCAAGAAGTTCTTCGTTTCCTAACACTCGACAAAATTGTTAGCAAATGCTAAAAGGAAGGTCTGTTGGACTGGAAATGCATCTGGTCAATTCTTTCGAGCATTGTGCGGTTTAAGATAGCATTTGCGGCACCAATTTGTATTAGCCACCATTTTGGGTATTGATTGAAACTAACGTGTGTCCCATCTCGTGTCTGCCTCATCGAAAAGCAGCTGCCAATGAGCCCTCTGTACGTGTATTTCTTCAAGGTTGAGTTTGCTGTGCTAACAAATAAACTGCCTATATTTCTGCATACCTTTTTGTCTAGATAGGCCTGCTCCCACAGCTCAGTATGGGCTGGGCAGGCGGAGTAACCTTCAATGTACGATAATGTGTGCCCGGTCCCAGGATCGTAGCTGATCCTTCTGTACCTCCTTTGTTCAGCAACTCCTGGACAGGAGAATTCCTGTTTGGGCATGTCGTCAGGGGCATTGGAAATGTACTTTATGCTTTGCCATGTTGTCTAAGGTCAGTCCCACTGCAGCAATCTGAGCAGGCTGGTCAGACCGGACTCAGCACGAGCATATACTAATAAATGGTTTGTATTTTCTACTGTCTGACCGACTCTTCATTTGTATGGAAGGCTGAGAGGTGGTCACGAGTGACCCCGGTGGCCCTAATCGAGTCACTTCCTTCAGTGGTAGTGCAGTGTGCTTGTGCTTACATGGTCAGGTGGTAGTGATGTGGCGCTGGTTCTTCTGTGGTGAGGTGGTAGTGCTGTTTGCTAGTGCTTCCGCAGTGAGGTTCAGAAAAGGGGGTGGTGATGGACAGAGCATCTGAATTAAACAGAATACTCATACCCAGTCAACAGATCAGGGGTTGATCCATCACCGTTTTTTAGCTCACTGCACCATCCCAGCTCAGAACCTGGCTACATGCAAATTAGTCTGTCCCTGGCCCAGTGCATCATGGGAACAGGGCAGACCAAACTACCAAGCCAATTCTTTTACTGGAAAGGAAACAAGCTTCCGGGACCGGTTTCTGGCATTACAGCCGTCTTCGGCCTGGCTTACTTGAATCCTGATGGTGCAGTGAGCGAGGGACTCATGTCTGAGCATACCCTTCCACGCTTATGGTGGACAAAACGATTCAGAAAAGGGGGTGGTGATGGACAGAGCATCTGAATTAAACAGAATACTCGTACCCAGTCAACAGATCAGGGCTTGATCCATCACCGTTTTTTTAGCTCACTGCACCATCCCAGCTCAGAACCTGGCTACATGCAAATTAGTCTGTCCCTGGCCCAGTCCATCATGGGAACAGGGCAAACCAAACTACCAAGCCAATTCTTTTACTGGAAAGGAAACAAGCTTCCGGGGACCGGTTTCTGGCATTACAGCCGTCTTCGGCCTGGCTTACTGGAATCCTGATGGTGCAATGAGCGAGGGACTCATGTCTGAGCATACCCTTCCACGCTTATGGTGGACAAAACGATTCAAAAACGGGGGTGGTGGGGAGGAGCCAAGATGGCCGACAGGACGGACGTGTAGGCTCCCAGCTCCGCGAGCCTCTTATTCCCGCACCGGTATCCTGCCACTCATCCTGAGTTATTGCTGCGGCGCCAAGATTGCATGAACGCGCTGATCACAACCGCGTTCCTCCGAGGTCTCTATCAGCCGTGTGGACGGAGATACTGTCGCGTGAGCCATTCGCCATTGCACCCCCTGGACCCTGCTCCGATGGCCGCCGCGGGATGCCGATGCACCGGGTAGACTACTAGTGGAGGCGCCGCTGCTCGCAACAGAATTGCCGCCGGTGGAGTGGGACGGTGAGGTCACTTTCTGAACCTGTGGCTCTCCGGACCTGGATGCGGTGGGCGCTGGCGGGACAGGACCCCTACCCCCTTCGTTTCTTAGTGTGGTGCGACTGGAGGGCTGACTCGGGAGCTGCCTTCGGACCAGCGGCGAAGGGTCGCTTACAGTTTGCCATTTTGTCCTGTGAGCCGCTCCCCTGCCGGCGCCCCCGCCTGATGCATCCCGACTTTTTGATCGCCCCTCTCTCCCCATTGTCACCGGATTGCCGAAGTAAAGATGGCGGTCTCTAAGGAAGGGGAGATGACTGCTTCTTTGTCCCCTGGACGTATTGTCTCGCCTGTTCTAACCCACTCCTATAGACCGGGGATGTCGACCCAAATACCATCTTGTGTGGGACTGCAGCGGGCCCCTACTTGTGTGGATATCCTGGCGGCTATCGCGGATCTCAGATCTACATGTCGTCAAATTACTAGTGATTTGTGCCGCAAGATTGACGAGGCGATTCTTGCGCCGGGACACCAGCTGCCTACAACTATCCTTGACCCGGATACTATGTTTCAGCAGGCGCCTGACGTGAAGCTGACGATTTCTGGCTACAGTGTTGTTGACTTGCCCGCCGACGTGGATGTGGCTACAATGTCTTTCTCCACTCCGCACTCCGAGGCTCAGCCTCCACCATCACTGCTTCTGCATGGTCTGCTGACTCCCCGGCTGCTAGACTTCCTTGCTGTTCTTGCCGCTGGAGCCTCATCCTTTCCCCAGTCGGTGGTACTTTCTCCTGTGAGTGCTGGGATGCTAGCCTTTTTTGCCAATCAACCCCTTGTAGACCGGGGACATTCACCTCTTCCTTTCATGCTTTCTCTTCGTTGGGGACGGCCATTTTGTCCCTTTGTTCTGCCTTCGGCATGTTTCCTGCAGTGGCCATTTTTGGGAGGATTGCAACGCTCAGGCCAGGGGTGATGGGTCTTTGTTCTGACTTTGCTTGCCTGGCTGACGGATACCGGGACTCTCAAACTACTTTGGAACTTCCGAATGCGTTTTGTTTTGCCCAGCATGGGGTTGTAACTGGTGGGCACAGCTGCTGATTTCTGTTTAGGAGATGGGGGTTCGGTGTGCGGGCGGTCCTGGGGTACGTGCAGAAGGAGGGGTCCCTACTATGGTTTCTTTATTTGGCTGGTTGCATTTTGGACTGTATCATCCCTCAATGTACTGGGCGGCTGCATGGTTGTTATAATTGCTTGTTTCGGGCTACAACTGGTATGGTCTCTTGTGGGTCGTGGTTGTCGGGTTGGAGGTTAGGTGTGGGCTGGGAGCCCGGGTAACAGTGTTTCTGGCCCTCCTCCGGGCTTCTGTTCTATGGGAGTTGGATTGGACTTTCTTCTCTTGCTCTCATATTTCAGTCACTATCGTGTTTCCTTTTTCTTTCCTTTTTCTTTCTTGTGCTAAATTTCGGGTTTATTGGGCGACAGACACACTGCTGGGGGGGGGTAGGCCGTAGCCTCTGCATGCGTGTAGGGTGGTGGGTTGGGGGATGGGTTTTCTTATTTTCGGTTTCTATGGTGCCTTGTTTTTCCTCTTTATGATTTTTCTCTTTCTTCCTGTCTTGGGCCTGTGTTGGGATTGTGTGCGGGCGGATGGAGGTGCACACCAGATAGTTTACTGATCCTGATACCCCTGTTGGTCGTATTTGACCCCTATGCCGCCTGCGGGACTTTGACTTTTGAATTGTCATCTGTATGGTGGAAATACCGCCACTGATACGTTTACACCTACACGGGCCCTGCCTCTTTATTTCTCTAACCTTAACTTGTATATTATATTAAAACAGCAATGTTGGACTTTAATTGTTGCAGAAAAAAAAACCTTTAAAATTTAACCTTACAGCTCCTGTGACGCGATATCACGTTAATCAATAGTGTAACTCTTTGATGTCTGCCTATGCTCCTTATGTGCTACCGTGTCATCGTATTGCTTGCGACAGTGCTTCAACAGTTTTTCGTGGCCGGCCTGAGGGTTGTAGGCCCGTATATGTACTTCTATAAATGCACAATAAAGGTTTTCCAAAAATTAAAAAAAAAAAAAAAACGGGGGTGGTGATGGAAGAGTATCTGAATTAAACAGAATACTCGTACCCAGTCAACAGATCAGGGCTTGATCCATCACCGTTTTTTAGCTCACTGCACCATCCCAGCTCAGAACCTGACTACATGCAAATTAGTCTGTCCCTGGCCCAGTGCATCATGGGAACAGGGCAGACCAAACTACCAAGCCAATTCTTTTACTGGAAAGGAAACAAGCTTCCGGGGACCGTTTTCTGGCATTACAGCCGTCTTCGGCCCGGCTTGCTTGAATCCTGATGGTGCAGTGAGCGAGGGACTCATGTCCGGACCAAGCATGTATATCTTTGGACCTTCACCTGAACGAACCCTCTCCTCCTCGAGACACTAGCGCCTAAATGATGATCGCCTTGATGATGATCATGGTAGGGAGGAAATTGCTGCATCTATTGGCCATTTCTTGAAAGAGAATCATATTGATGTCACTTACCCGCCATAAGATAGGATGCACTCAAAGCCACACTTAGAGGTCTCATGATTCACCTAATGGCACTCAAAAACAAATCCATAACCTAACAACTGTCAGGGTTAGAAGGAGACATTCAGGAGTTGGACAAACAGCTCAGACATTCTAGGGGCTTATAAATCTTATCTTATTTATGTAGCTCACAATACGAGAACAATCAAATTTAAGTAAAAGAGCTCGAAAATGGTTTGAGGTCTCCAAAGTTGGGAAATTCTGTAATAGAATAAAGAGCCAAACCTTGGCGCACTACCTAAAATAGACAAAGAACAAATCTCGCATAACCACAGTAAGGAGCTCTACTGGGGAGGTTAGAACATCAACACTTTCAGATGCTTTCGGAACATTCTACTCTATCCTATACAATTCTAATAAGCCAGCTCCCCTTACCACAGCCAGTGAGTATTTTGCCTCATGTACATTCTTGCAGGTCTCGCAGGAAGACGCTCTTGCTCTTAATGCGCCTATTGTGGAAGGAGAAATTCTCTCTGCCGTACATAGCCTTAGACCCGTAAAAAGCGCCCGGTCCAGATGGGTACTTGATTAGATTCTATAAACTCTATGTGGAGAAAGTAACGAAGCCTTTTCATGCCATCTTTCAACATTATGCAACATCAGGCTCTGTCTTAGGCTCCGCTACCGAACCTACAATTGTGGTTATGCTGAAGGAAGGGAAGGACTACTTGGATGTTAAAAGTTATAGACGAATCTCCCTCATCAACCTCGATTGTAAATGATATGCGAAGATTATAGCCCGTAGACTGGAGCAAGTGGTATCGAAACTAATCGCCACCTAGCAAACTGGGATTTAGGAAGGTAGACTCGCCGCTGATAATATTAGAATGCTCTGCCATGTCCTGGAAAAAGTGAGACTCACCAATACACCGACAGCTGCACTAGCATTAGATGCAGAAAGGGCCTTCGACAAGGCCTCCTGGTCACTTTTGGAAGCGGCCCTACACAAAAAGTGTTTGGGGGACGACTTCATACGTATCACCGTTACCCTTGACTCCAACCAAATTGCGAAGGTCAGGGTCAATGGCCATCCATCCCAATCATTTTGTTTGTCTCAAGGGACTCGACAGGGCTGTCCGCTTTCCCCCCATCTTTTCCTTCTGGTTATTGAACCCTTGATCTCCTCACGAGATAACCCAGACATTACAGGTACCAATTTTAGTTACGACCACAAGTGGTGGCAGCTTTTACTGACGATGTTTTATTGTGCATTGAGGAAGCACCACAAACCATTCCCCTCATGAAGGAGATAGAGAGATACCCACTAGTGGCGGGCCACTCCTTGGACAGATAAAACCATGGATTTCTCCTTAAATGTCTACTGCACCTCAGCGGTGATTGGTGATTTGGGCTTGAAGTGGCAACCAGACGCTATCAAATGCCTAGGCATCTGGTTTGGTAAGGATATCAAACACTCTGTCTCTCTAAATGAGCATAAAACCCTCACCAAAATAAAAAATCTGCTTCACAGAGGGTCCCCCAAAAGTATCACCTGGGGGGTTGGGTGGACACCATTAAAATGATGGTAGCACCATTAGTCAATTTTGTTGCCAGTCTGCTCTGTTTACCCTGTTCCTTTCCTCTTTAAATCCATGGAGAATCATATATATTCAAAATGTTATGGAAGGGCAAGAAAGCCAGGATGTCCATGAATAAACTTAAGTTGAATGAAACCAATGTAGGTTTAAACCTCCCTCACTACCCACAATACCAGCAAGCCTTACTGGCCTCTCAAGGTTCCTGGTGGTTCCGGACACGACACCTGCCCACCCACCTGGCTCAATACAGAGACCCGTTTAACGCATCCTCTACCTCTCAGATCCACCTTCTCCACACACAACTTAGGTAGACTTCCTCTGGAGCTAGGAAGATGCATAGTAATGGGCTCCGTATCTGCTATGCTCCTGCTTGATAAGCGGCTAGGCAAACAAATATCTGGTCAACTTTGGTCTCCTTGTGGCATAACCACAGGATTCAATTGGATGAGAAGACGATGTTCTGGCAATCGTGGGTGAAGAAGGGTATGAACTCTCTAAGAGATTTAGACACTAAACTATACCTCATTTCACTCTCGGTCCTACGCAGGACAGTCGATTTACCAGATATCTATTTCTATAACCTATTGAGATTGAAAAGCTTAATTGGTAAACTGAAGTATCCTCAGCCTCCTGACCTCCTGGGTCTATCAGGTAATATTAAAAGAGGTGACCATTCCTCATCACGCATAGATACATTTCTAGATTCTCCCAAATTTGCTGAGAACACGTACCCAGAAATGGGATACTTACGCTCACTCCTTGCGACTCTCGAACATCCCAGGAGTTGCATGGCGCATAATCTGTCAATTTCTCTTTATTGCAAACATTTCCCTGGCTCTAGCACAGGCCAGATTCTGGTCTACACATAAGAGATATTGGACTCAAACTAGATCACACAAGATTGGCTTAAGTACAACAGATGTTTGCTGGAGATGTGAGAAGGCTGTGGGGGATTAAGAACAGATGTTTATTTGCCTGCAAGATGTCAAGCACCTTGTGGCATAAGATACAATCCTTAATTCACAATATAACCAGGGAATCCTTTGAGATCGACCTTTGACCTTTGCCCTTGGCCTGCACACAAACCCCCAATCATCTGGTTTCAATGAACAGAACTCAATATTGCTTGACCTATTGTTGGCGCTGGGCAATAAGATGATACTTTCAGGCTGGAAACCAACCTCAGTGGAGTCTGCTGTGCTCCATTAGAACGATTGATGGACAGAAGGCAGAACAATGTCATACCTTCACCCCAATACAGAGATCTGGGCCTAAATCCATCGTTTGTTTGCTCACCATGCCTTTCCAGTTTGAACCCAGCCATATGCAAATCAGTCTGACCCTGTTCCCCATGGGGACAGTCCAGCCCGAGCTGCCAAGCCATGTCCTCCCTGCACTGAAAACAAGCTTCCTGGGACCGGTTTCGTGGTTTCAATTGTGTGTCTTGTGCTCCATTAGAGGCGCGTATAACATCTGGCATGCAACATTGCACAAAGCCTCTAGATATAGATACCTTTGGGACTCCTTCGATACGCATTTACAGAAAAGCAGACCACTATCAGGTGCTTTCCTGTACATATGACCCCTAAACGCATGGTGCAATTGTTCTTTGGCATCCACTGTTCCTACTGGTATTACTGGATATAGCTGACGGCGGTCCTGCCGGATGGCTATTGTGTAGACTTCTATTCCCTCTCTCTATCCCTTTTTCCCTTTCTAATTGGGTCTCTTCTTTCCTCTTTTTCTTTCTTTTTCTCCTCCCCGTGATATGACGTATGGACACTGTTTTAAGCTTCTGTTATGTTTCATTGGTTGCTTCAGAACTGCAGAGATCAACACCGTCCTCGCTTTATAGTTTGGATGCTGTCTCTTCACCACCCGGTATGTTAGTGCATTTGGAAAAAGCATATTTCATTAACGTTCAATGATATGGTCTCTCTTACTCTGTATGTAATTGTTGTCTTTGTGAGCATCCCCAGTATACTCTGTATTGTAACAGAAGTGTGATGTGGACTCTGTCTCGTGGCTTTGTTTTAAAAACAATAAAATGTCTGAAAATCTAAAGAAAAAGATGTAAAGGAACCAGAAGAGGTGCCCCACTATGAATAAACATGAAAAGGGTGGAGGCGGTCCCAAAGTTCCCGTAAAAGACCTTCCAAACGTAATCAATCAATCAGTTGGGATTTATAGAGCGTGGCTCATCACCCATGAGGGTATCGAAGCGCGGTGATTCGGTCGCAATCAGTCGAAGACCCAGGTCTTGAGGCCATTCTGAGTTCAGTTGGAGAGGATGCCGTCTGGAGGTGGAGCGGACGCTAGTCCAGGATTTGGTGGTGAGGTAAGAGAACGACCAACCTCTCCACTGTAGCTTCGACAGATGTGGAGTGTGTTAGCGTGGGCAAGTGCGGTGGAGTGCAGGTGTCTGGGGGTTGGTGGTAGTTCAGGCGGTGGTTGATGGTCCTTGGTTATAGGGGGCCTGGTAGACCTGTGTCAGCGTCTTGACGTGGCATCTTTTCTGGATTGGGAGTCAGTGGAGGTTACTGAGGTGGCGGTGATGTGGCTCCGTTTGGGGAGGTTGAGGATGATTCTGGGGGCTGAGTTCTGGATCGTCTGGAGTTTTCAGTACTCTACATTAGAACATTGGAATGTTGGGAGCTCCATTGAAAACAATGGCGTAGCTCTGTGCTTATAATGGCTGGTTTAAGCCCGCAGCTCCAACATTCCAATGTTTCTTTGTTCACAGCTCTGGCTGTGAACAAAGGCTTCAGGGAGCCTGAGGGGATTCCAACCCCCTCGCGCTCCCAAAAGGCTTTGTTTTTTTTGTTAGAACATTCTGTCCTCTAGTGACAGAATGTTCTAATAGCCTTATATCCCTTCGTAGATGGGCTATACCGCTATTAAAGTCCCTCTCCCTTTTAAAGGCCCTCGCCTTCGGCTCGGGGCCTTTAATAGCCGGTATAGCCCTCTACCGCGGGCTATAAGGCTATATTGGAAACGTCTTCCATGAACTGTGAAAATAGTGGAAAAAAGCCAATAATTAGAACTACATGAAAAGAACATACATCAACACATGACAATTCATTAGATCCACATGTCTAGTAGTAATAATTAATAGAAAACTACTATTCATAAGCTGAAGGGTATTCAAAGGGCGTAAGATGGAATAGCTGCGTCTTAGAAATTATACAGTGAGAAGTCTACATTTATGAAAATGGGGACAATCTACTCAGTCGTGAGCCGCGCTGATAGTTCATGACTAGAGTCAAGTTCATTGCGTCCGTTTACAACGGTGTCCAAGCGGGCCATCCATTTGCACTCTCGTGTGTTCAGGATAGATGCGATGTTACCCCCTTCAGGGCCCATCGTGCCTTTCTCTAGTACCGACCGCAGTAGCTGGTCTGGGGTTCGTCCCTTCGTGGTGCAGTGTTCAACTAGAGGTGCCCCTGGACTGCACATCGAACCCTGCTCTGATGGTGAAGTATTCGGGCCTTCATCTTCTGCTGTGTTTGGCCCCTTTGAATACCCTTCAGCTTATGAATAGTAATTTTCTATTAATTATTACTACTAGCGCCTGCGACCCTAACACTCATGCGGTCACGTGGCCTTTTAAATAGATCACGTGCCGGCGCTCTTGTTCCTTTCCATTTGTGTGGACTTTCCCAGGTGAGTAGCGGTGAGTTTGAGGGTTAGGCCCAGATGCATGAAACTAAAAACCGCTCGCAAAGGGGCAGATTCTCAGAATCTGCCCCTTTGCGAGCGGTATTTTAGCATTTGGGATGCATCATCCCAAATGCAAAAATCGCAAATTAAGAATTCGCTAAATTGCGATTACTTGCATTTAAGGAATCTCAAATTGAGATTCCTTAAATGCAATGCATGCAATTTTAAAAAATAGCGATTTCGCTAATTGGGCTCCCACATTACCATGAAGTTGAACTTCATGGTAATTTGCAAAAACCTTCAAAAATGCACTTAAAGTGCATTTTTTCAAA
Organism: Lissotriton vulgaris; assembly: GCF_964263255.1. Taxonomy (NCBI): domain Eukaryota; kingdom Metazoa; phylum Chordata; class Amphibia; order Caudata; family Salamandridae; genus Lissotriton; species Lissotriton vulgaris. The sequence goes on along the minus strand of NC_141693.1, from coordinate 2,018,037,634 downwards.
GTTTCATGTTGCGCACACACATGCCCTAAGGGCATGTGTGTGCACAGGATATGTGCACAGATCAATTTCAGGGGTGCAACAAGGTGTTCTTTGGACACCCCTGCACCCTTGATATCGCATTCTCATTTTGCGATTCGCTAATTGCGATTCCCAAATTGAGTGTCTTCCCATTCATTCCTATGGGCCTCTAGGCCTTTAGGAATGAATGGGGAGGTATTCCTTAATTGCGACTCGCAATTTGCGAGTCGCAATTAAGGAATTTCAAGAAATCGCAATTTTTAAAGTGATTTCTTCTTGCATATTGCATTTTGCTATTACTTATTAGCGATTCCTTATTTTTCGCTAATAAGGAATCGCAAAATGGATGCTTGATGCATCTGGGGGTTAGGATCTATGCGCCCGAGGCGCTGTTGCATGTGATACTAAGGTGCATTTTAGTGTTTACCCATGATGAAGCTTGACCTTCGTTTCTGTTTTGGTTTATTGGTATTTTTGCGACAGAGCAGATTGATATTCCATTTACATTTTGTTTTCAGATTGTGGTGGTAAAAGGGTTTGATTCTCATTTGAAGCTATGGACAGGTATTTATTACTTTAACCCTGAAGCTGTGTTTTTAGCGATAGTTTGTTCGTTGGTCGACCGAGGGCCCTTCGATAAACAGTTGTTTCCCTGTTCTCTACGGTTTCAGATTCAACCTTTTTGAGGCAACCAAGGTTCCTTTGATATATGAATGAAATGGATTGATACAAATGATATGGATTGGACAGCAAAGATTTGACTCAACCACCTAGTAAGTTATTTGCATTTACTAAAGATCTAAACAAGGCTTAACCCTATCATATGGGAAGGGTTATTGATTTGCCCCTTATTGTTGCAAGTGCTTTTCCGCTCTTGGAGTCTTTGAGCCCGACCGGTCTCATCGTTTAATTCTTCTGAAGCCCCTCATCATTTTTGTCACGGTAATTACAGGGATTGTTACCCTTATTTATGCATATTTTTCTTATCTACTGGTTAGTAGTGGTAAACTTTGTGTATTTTATCTCTAGGCCCCCCCCCACCACAGTCCTGAGGAAGACCCCGTTTGTAAGGATCACACGGACCTACACTCATTCAGGGGTCGAAACGTCGACACTTCATATGTTGCCAGTATTATCAACAGTACTGTGTATGGTGCTGACTGTACATGGGTATATGAGATATTGTATGAATCATTGTAACTGTGAAATTTTTTGACTAAATGATGTACCAATAAAGAGGATATTGTGATACGCACTATAACTTCATGTACCCCGCTACTTCCACCCAAATCAACGACTTTTCCGTATTCTTCTCCCCTTTCCTGCTGGCCACTCCCAGAAATCTTTTGAAAGTTTTCTCAATTGAAATAGATGTTCAGTGTGATTAAATACCACTGTTGCAAATATATATAAATATAGATGTTTTCTTCGATTTTGTAAGCACGTGTTTATATATCTTTCTAACACTGTTAGATGTACCGTTACTGGGACCACCCACTATTGTACTGCTCAGGAAAGTGTTAGCCAGAGCCAGACACCCCCCCATGTGTTGTGAACTAGTCTCCATGTTGGCCCTGCAGCCTGGTATAGGCTTGTTATCCACTTGATAAGGCCAGGGGCGTCGATGAATTCATTGCAGTTTGTCACTTGGCAAGGACTGGGGCCAAGTCCATGAATATGATGTAGAATCTGTTAGCTGTGGGCCCGAGCATGAGTCCAAGCAAACATGTCTAAGGCGCCTGGTGGCTTAGGGACCTGATGCGTCCACTGTAGGGGTCTGTGCTCAACCTCATGGTCAGTGGTTCAAATACCGGTGGGTTCACTCATCCTTTCATCCTTCTGTGATTGATAAAATGAGTACCATTGAGTTGGGTAACAATAAACATCTGTTAATCAGTGCTCAGATACCTTTCTGGTTAAACGAGCACTTTACAAATGTATGTGTCATGTACGTCCTGTTTACCCGTCCAGTGTGTGAGACAGTCGGTGACAGCATCATACCACCCTCTCAAGGCCAGTGACAACATCATACCACCCTCTCAAGGCCAGTGACAGCGTCATACCACCCTCTCAAGGTCAGTGACAGAGTCATACCACCCTCTCAAGGTCAGTGACAGAGTCATACCATCCTCTCAAGGCCAGTGACAGCGTCATACCACCCTCTCAAGGCCAGTGACAGCGTCATACCACCCTCTCAAGGTCAGTGACAGCGTCATACCACCCTCTCAAGGCCAGTGACAGCGTCATACCACCCTCTCAAGGTCAGTGACAGCGTCATACCACCCTCTCAAGGCCAGTGACAGCGTCATACCACCCTCTCAAGGCCAGTGACAGCATCATACCATCCTCTCAAGGCCAGTGACAGCGTCATACCACCCTCTCAAGGTCAGTGACAGCGTCATACCACCCTCTCAAGGCCAGTGACAGCGTCATACCACCCTCTCAAGGCCAGTGACAGCGTCATACCACCCTCTCAAGGTCAATGACAGCGTCATACCACCCTCTCAAGGCCAGTGACAGCGTCATACCACCCTCTCAAGGCTAGTGACAGCGTCATACCACCCTCTCAAGGCCAGTGACAGCGTCATACCACCCTCTCAAGGCTAGTGACAGCGTCATACCACCCTCTCAAGGCCAGTGACAGCGTCATACCACCCTCTCAAGGCCAGTGACAGCATCATACCACCCTCTCAAGGCCAGTGACAGCGTCATACCACCCTCTCAAGGCTAGTGACAGCGTCATACCATCCTCTCAAGGCCAGTGACAGTGTCATACCACCCTCTCAAGGCCAGTGACAGCGTCATACCACCCTCTCAAGGCTAGTGACAGCGTCATACCACCCTCTCAAGGCCAATGACAGCGTCATACCACCCTCTCAAGGTCAGTGAAAGCGTCATACCACCCTCTCAAGGCCAGTGACAGCATCATACCACCCTCTCAAGGTCAGTGACAGCGTCATACCACCCTCTCAAGGCCAGTGACAGCGTCATACCACTCTCTCAAGGTCAGTGACAGCGTCATACCACGACAGTGACAGCGTCATACCACCCTCTCAAGGCCAGTGACAGCATCATACCACCCTCTCAAGGCCAGTGACAGCGTCATACCACGCCAGTGACAGCGTCATACCACCCTCTCAAGGCCAGTAACAGCGTCATACCACCCTCTCAAGGCCAGTGACAGCGTCATACTATCCTCTCAAGGTCAGTGACAGCGTCATACCACCCTCTCAAGGCCAGTGACAGCGTCATACCACCCTCTCAAGGCCAGTGACAGCGTCATACCACCCTCTCAAGGCCAGTAACAGTGTCATACCACCCTCTCAAGGCCAGTGACAGCGTCATACCACCCTCTCAAGGCCAGTGACAGCGTCATACCACCCTCTCAAGGCCAGTGACAGCGTCATACCACCCTCTCAAGGTCAGTGACAGCGTCATACCACCATCTCAAGGCCAGTGACAGCGTCATACCACCCTCTCAAGGCCAGTGACAGCGTCATACCACCCTCTCAAGGCCAGTGACAGCGTCATACCACCCTCTCAAGGCTGACCACGACCACACCTTAGGGCCAGACGCCGTGCCGTCTTGGCAGCAGTGGGCACACGGGGAACATATCCAGGTACATGTCCTATCAGAGAGTTTGCCTCAGGTAGGTCCTGTGGACATACTTTAATGGTATGAGTGTAAGGCCAGCATTTGTGGAAACACGTTGCACCTGTTGCAGGGCTTGGGTCAATTCTGAGTCCATCAGTTCCTCACCCAAATCATCGCCCTATCTAGACCCCAAGGATGTAAGGTCTGTGGATTTACTAGTCCTAGTGGGTCTAAATGCTTGTGTAATGAAGGGGTGTCTATTACCCAGCACCCATACTGCCTGCATAAATGCATCTGTCCGCGGCTTTGTGCCACCCTCGATGTGTGTGTGATGGCCTTAGATAGTGTCACATGAGTCAGGAACTATCTGGTGGGCGCCGTGAGCACGTGCCAGCTCCCCAAAGGACATGAGAGTGCCAGAGTTATATAAGTTTCCCAGTTATATTATCCCTGGGGCCTTGGGGGTCTGTTCACTTCAAGCGCTAGCTACGAGTACCTCGCCAACACCCACAGTTGAGTTTTGGGGCATAGGGAAACTCATTAACACTCATACACAGGTATTGTGTACGAGCCTTCCCTCCGCCTCAACAAGTCCAGGACATTTGGACTGTGATCCCGATGTGTTAACCATTGACCTGGGTCTCATTGAAAGTGGCTATGAGGTTTCTGGGCCTCTTGGCCTCTTGCATTCTGCTGGTGGACCATGCCAGGGGGCACATACGTGCTCTACAGTCGGATCGGAAGTCTCAGTAGGGTTAGCACCGAGATGACCTAACCAGGTGTTGGAGGAGATTACGAAAGTACTGCAGTGGTGACTGCTCGACTGCAATTGCACCAGTGGCAGACCCTCTCCCTAAACCATCCTGAGTTACCTGTTGTGATGGATGCATCGATGCTCGGTTGAGGAGAACCTCCCTCCAATGGGTCGTATTATGTACCAAGATCTGCTATGGACAAGCTAAAAAAGCAACCCCCAGAAGGATTACACACTCATTCCACTAGAGCAAAGGTTGCTACTAATGTGCTAGTGTGCAGGGTGCCTCTTCTGGACATTTGCCAAGCGGCTACGTGGGTGACCCTCAGCACGTTCACAAAGCACTACTGCGTGAACACCCTGGTCCAGCGGGACAGGCATTTCACCCAATGTGTCCTGCAAGATTTCGTGGCGTGAGTCATTCCACAGACCCTCCATCTTCTAGGTGCTGCTTTGGAATCTATTCATAAGGTGAGAAATCTTCAGTTAGAAGTGTCAATCAGAAGAACAAGTTACTTACCTTCAGTAATGTATTTTCTGCTAGAAACTCTATCTAAGCACAGATTCCTCACCAACCCCCCCTCCCTCCCCGCTCTGTGGAATGGTCTTGGCACGTCCCTTAATGAGATCCCTAATTTGAATGTTTGCCGTATTGTAATTTCAGTGGCTCCGCATCTGATGGCACACACTGATATCATAAAGAAACTGATGTCAGCGTGCGAACATGGCGCATATACGGGACCCACCAATTTCATATCTGCGGCGAGACACATCAGACACTGAGCCGCAGGATGCCATTTGCCGACGCGGGAATTGCCGGCAAAACATTTCTGGATCCAGTCTGATGCCTGAGAAAATTCTTAAGGTGAGGAATCTGTGGTTACATAGAGTCTCTACCAGATAGGCAACACCCACGGTAAGTAAGCTATGCCTTCCTGCAGGTGCGAAGTGGATTTAGATGGGTTTTGTAGGGTTTGAAAGCTTGGAGCCTTCCTGGCAACCCCTTCAACACCCACAGGCCAGGGAACAGGACCGAGCAAGCTGAAGACCTTGTTGGGTGAAACCAGGGCATGTACGAGAAGTGTGGCTCAGGGGTTAGAGGCTTTTTAACAAAACAAGGGAACCCAATAAGTACCTAGGGACCTTGGGCAAACAACTATTAAGGAGAACAACGGTCCTTAGGATTAGAAGTTTTAACAATTTCAATGAAATATAGACTCCAATCAGTACTACATCAGGAAGTTTTTCAGTGCCCAGCCGGGACTGAATTTATTATTCAAGTATAAACATAAATAGGAAGACCACCAGAGGGGTCTGATTCACAGATTGATAGGGTACAAGCCTGTACCTATCCAGAGCACACTCGAACAAAGTTCGGTGGTGAGAAAGGTAAGAAAGGAAAGAAGGTGAAGAATACCAGGCAAAGAGAACATGGGAGCCAACTGTCCCTTGCATCAATAGCACATTTGCAAAGCAAGTTCAGACAGACAATTACTGTAACATTATTAACACAATAAAAAAATTACAGAATTGTAAAAAGTGTCGACGGCGTTTCGATCCCTGGCTCCTAGTGAACTGGGATCATCATCAGGACTTTATAATATATTGCCTGTTTGTACTGTTTTGGAAAAAGCCTTTCAGAGCAAAGTCACTCTGTTCCGGTGGCTCGAAAGAAGATTGAAATCGGTGGGTGGAGGACTGGTGCCTCGAGTTTCTACTGGGTAGACATTTATCTTGTCAACCGCTTGTAATGATCCTTCCCAATCGGAAATGTATATTAGAATTCATCCACACGAGGGTGGGCACTCAATTTATTCCAAAGTCTTTAGTACACAGACGTTGCTGCCTAGCTCAGGATACGAGCAGAAGTTAGCCGGCGTGCTCAATGGCAGGGGGCCGACTCACCGAGATTCCGGATGTCAGGGGTTAGAGGCGGCAGACCCGGAAGCTGAGATTGGCCCCGGACCAGGGTTCAATTCGATTCTATAAACTCTATGTGGAGAAAGTAACGAAGCCTTTTCATGCCATCTTTCAACATTATGCAACATCAGGCTCTGTCTTAGGCTCCGCTACCGAACCTACAATTGTGGTTATGCTGAAGGAAGGGAAGGACTACTTGGATGTTAAAAGTTATAGACGAATCTCCCTCATCAACCTCGATTGTAAATGATATGCGAAGATTATAGCCCGTAGACTGGAGCAAGTGGTATCGAAACTAATCGCCACCTAGCAAACTGGGATTTAGGAAGGTAGACTCGCCGCTGATAATATTAGAATGCTCTGCCATGTCCTGGAAAAAGTGAGACTCACCAATACACCGACAGCTGCACTAGCATTAGATGCAGAAAGGGCCTTCGACAAGGCCTCCTGGTCACTTTTGGAAGCGGCCCTACACAAAAAGTGTTTGGGGGACGACTTCATACGTATCACCGTTACCCTTGACTCCAACCAAATTGCGAAGGTCAGGGTCAATGGCCATCCATCCCAATCATTTTGTTTGTCTCAAGGGACTCGACAGGGCTGTCCGCTTTCCCCCCATCTTTTCCTTCTGGTTATTGAACCCTTGATCTCCTCACGAGATAACCCAGACATTACAGGTACCAATTTTAGTTACGACCACAAGTGGTGGCAGCTTTTACTGACGATGTTTTATTGTGCATTGAGGAAGCACCACAAACCATTCCCCTCATGAAGGAGATAGAGAGATACCCACTAGTGGCGGGCCACTCCTTGGACAGATAAAACCATGGATTTCTCCTTAAATGTCTACTGCACCTCAGCGGTGATTGGTGATTTGGGCTTGAAGTGGCAACCAGACGCTATCAAATGCCTAGGCATCTGGTTTGGTAAGGATATCAAACACTCTGTCTCTCTAAATGAGCATAAAACCCTCACCAAAATAAAAAATCTGCTTCACAGAGGGTCCCCCAAAAGTATCACCTGGGGGGTTGGGTGGACACCATTAAAATGATGGTAGCACCATTAGTCAATTTTGTTGCCAGTCTGCTCTGTTTACCCTGTTCCTTTCCTCTTTAAATCCATGGAGAATCATATATATTCAAAATGTTATGGAAGGGCAAGAAAGCCAGGATGTCCATGAATAAACTTAAGTTGAATGAAACCAATGTAGGTTTAAACCTCCCTCACTACCCACAATACCAGCAAGCCTTACTGGCCTCTCAAGGTTCCTGGTGGTTCCGGACACGACACCTGCCCACCCACCTGGCTCAATACAGAGACCCGTTTAACGCATCCTCTACCTCTCAGATCCACCTTCTCCACACACAACTTAGGTAGACTTCCTCTGGAGCTAGGAAGATGCATAGTAATGGGCTCCGTATCTGCTATGCTCCTGCTTGATAAGCGGCTAGGCAAACAAATATCTGGTCAACTTTGGTCTCCTTGTGGCATAACCACAGGATTCAATTGGATGAGAAGACGATGTTCTGGCAATCGTGGGTGAAGAAGGGTATGAACTCTCTAAGAGATTTAGACACTAAACTATACCTCATTTCACTCTCGGTCCTACGCAGGACAGTCGATTTACCAGATATCTATTTCTATAACCTATTGAGATTGAAAAGCTTAATTGGTAAACTGAAGTATCCTCAGCCTCCTGACCTCCTGGGTCTATCAGGTAATATTAAAAGAGGTGACCATTCCTCATCACGCATAGATACATTTCTAGATTCTCCCAAATTTGCTGAGAACACGTACCCAGAAATGGGATACTTACGCTCACTCCTTGCGACTCTCGAACATCCCAGGAGTTGCATGGCGCATAATCTGTCAATTTCTCTTTATTGCAAACATTTCCCTGGCTCTAGCACAGGCCAGATTCTGGTCTACACATAAGAGATATTGGACTCAAACTAGATCACACAAGATTGGCTTAAGTACAACAGATGTTTGCTGGAGATGTGAGAAGGCTGTGGGGGATTAAGAACAGATGTTTATTTGCCTGCAAGATGTCAAGCACCTTGTGGCATAAGATACAATCCTTAATTCACAATATAACCAGGGAATCCTTTGAGATCGACCTTTGACCTTTGCCCTTGGCCTGCACACAAACCCCCAATCATCTGGTTTCAATGAACAGAACTCAATATTGCTTGACCTATTGTTGGCGCTGGGCAATAAGATGATACTTTCAGGCTGGAAACCAACCTCAGTGGAGTCTGCTGTGCTCCATTAGAACGATTGATGGACAGAAGGCAGAACAATGTCATACCTTCACCCCAATACAGAGATCTGGGCCTAAATCCATCGTTTGTTTGCTCACCATGCCTTTCCAGTTTGAACCCAGCCATATGCAAATCAGTCTGACCCTGTTCCCCATGGGGACAGTCCAGCCCGAGCTGCCAAGCCATGTCCTCCCTGCACTGAAAACAAGCTTCCTGGGACCGGTTTCGTGGTTTCAATTGTGTGTCTTGTGCTCCATTAGAGGCGCGTATAACATCTGGCATGCAACATTGCACAAAGCCTCTAGATATAGATACCTTTGGGACTCCTTCGATACGCATTTACAGAAAAGCAGACCACTATCAGGTGCTTTCCTGTACATATGACCCCTAAACGCATGGTGCAATTGTTCTTTGGCATCCACTGTTCCTACTGGTATTACTGGATATAGCTGACGGCGGTCCTGCCGGATGGCTATTGTGTAGACTTCTATTCCCTCTCTCTATCCCTTTTTCCCTTTCTAATTGGGTCTCTTCTTTCCTCTTTTTCTTTATTTTTCTCCTCCCCATGATATGACGTATGGACACTATTTTAAGCTTCTGTTATGTTTCATTGGTTGCTTCAGAACTGCAGAGATCAACACCGTCCTCGCTTTATAGTTTGGATGCTGTCTCTTCACCACCCGGTATGTTAGTGCATTTGGAAAAAGCATATTTCATTAACGTTCAATGATATGGTCTCTCTTACTCTGTATGTAATTGTTGTCTTTGTGAGCATCCCCAGTATACTCTGTATTGTAACAGAAGTGTGATGTGGACTCTGTCTCGTGGCTTTGTTTTAAAAACAATAAAATGTCTGAAAATCTAAAGAAAAAGATGTAAAGGAACCAGAAGAGGTGCCCCACTATGAATAAACATGAAAAGGGTGGAGGCGGTCCCAAAGTTCCCGTAAAAGACCTTCCAAACGTAATCAATCAATCAGTTGGGATTTATAGAGCGTGGCTCATCACCCATGAGGGTATCGAAGCGCGGTGATTCGGTCGCAATCAGTCGAAGACCCAGGTCTTGAGGCCATTCTGAGTTCAGTTGGAGAGGATGCCGTCTGGAGGTGGAGCGGACGCTAGTCCAGGATTTGGTGGTGAGGTAAGAGAACGACCAACCTCTCCACTGTAGCTTCGACAGATGTGGAGTGTGTTAGCGTGGGCAAGTGCGGTGGAGTGCAGGTGTCTGGGGGTTGGTGGTAGTTCAGGCGGTGGTTGATGTATGCTGGTCCTTGGTTATAGGGGGCCTGGTAGACCTGTGTCAGCGTCTTGACGTGGCATCTTTTCTGGATTGGGAGTCAGTGGAGGTTACTGAGGTGGCGGTGATGTGGCTCCGTTTGGGGAGGTTGAGGATGATTCTGGGGGCTGAGTTCTGGATCGTCTGGAGTTTTCAGTACTCTACATTAGAACATTGGAATGTTGGGAGCTCCATTGAAAACAATGGCGTAGCTCTGTGCTTATAATGGCTGGTTTAAGCCCGCAGCTCCAACATTCCAATGTTTCTTTGTTCACAGCTCTGGCTGTGAACAAAGGCTTCAGGGAGCCTGAGGGGATTCCAACCCCCTCGCGCTCCCAAAAGGCTTTGTTTTTTTTGTTAGAACATTCTGTCCTCTAGTGACAGAATGTTCTAATAGCCTTATATCCCTTCGTAGATGGGCTATACCGCTATTAAAGTCCCTCTCCCTTTTAAAGGCCCTCGCCTTCGGCTCGGGGCCTTTAATAGCCGGTATAGCCCTCTACCGCGGGCTATAAGGCTATATTGGAAACGTCTTCCATGAACTGTGAAAATAGTGGAAAAAAGCCAATAATTAGAACTACATGAAAAGAACATACATCAACACATGACAATTCATTAAATCCACATGTCTAGTAGTAATAATTAATAGAAAACTACTATTCATAAGCTGAAGGGTATTCAAAGGGCGTAAGATGGAATAGCTGCGTCTTAGAAATTATACAGTGAGAAGTCTACATTTATGAAAATGGGGACAATCTACTCAGTCGTGAGCCGCGCTGATAGTTCATGACTAGAGTCAAGTTCATTGCGTCCGTTTACAACGGTGTCCAAGCGGGCCATCCATTTGCACTCTCGTGTGTTCAGGATAGATGCGATGTTACCCCCTTCAGGGCCCATCGTGCCTTTCTCTAGTACCGACCGCAGTAGCTGGTCTGGGGTTCGTCCCTTCGTGGTGCAGTGTTCAACTAGAGGTGCCCCTGGACTGCACATCGAACCCTGCTCTGATGGTGAAGTATTCGGGCCTTCATCTTCTGCTGTGTTTGGCCCCTTTGAATACCCTTCAGCTTATGAATAGTAATTTTCTATTAATTATTACTACTAGCGCCTGCGACCCTAACACTCATGCGGTCACGTGGCCTTTTAAATAGATCACGTGCCGGCGCTCTTGTTCCTTTCCATTTGTGTGGACTTTCCCAGGTGAGTAGCGGTGAGTTTGAGGGTTAGGCCCAGATGCATGAAACTAAAAACCGCTCGCAAAGGGGCAGATTCTCAGAATCTGCCCCTTTGCGAGCGGTATTTTAGCATTTGGGATGCATCATCCCAAATGCAAAAATCGCAAATTAAGAATTCGCTAAATTGCGATTACTTGCATTTAAGGAATCTCAAATTGAGATTCCTTAAATGCAATGCATGCAATTTTAAAAAATAGCGATTTCGCTAATTGGGCTCCCACATTACCATGAAGTTGAACTTCATGGTAATTTGCAAAAACCTTCAAAAATGCACTTAAAGTGCATTTTTTCAAAGTTTCATGTTGCGCACACACATGCCCTAAGGGCATGTGTGTGCACAGGATATGTGCACAGATCAATTTCAGGGGTGCAACAAGGTGTTCTTTGGACACCCCTGCACCCTTGATATCGCATTCTCATTTTGCGATTCGCTAATTGCGATTCCCAAATTGAGTGTCTTCCCATTCATTCCTATGGGCCTCTAGGCCTTTAGGAATGAATGGGGAGGTATTCCTTAATTGCGACTCGCAATTTGCGAGTCGCAATTAAGGAATTTCAAGAAATCGCAATTTTTAAAGTGATTTCTTCTTGCATATTGCATTTTGCTATTACTTATTAGCGATTCCTTATTTTTCGCTAATAAGGAATCGCAAAATGGATGCTTGATGCATCTGGGGGTTAGGATCTATGCGCCCGAGGCGCTGTTGCATGTGATACTAAGGTGCATTTTAGTGTTTACCCATGATGAAGCTTGACCTTCGTTTCTGTTTTGGTTTATTGGTATTTTTGCGACAGAGCAGATTGATATTCCATTTACATTTTGTTTTCAGATTGTGGTGGTAAAAGGGTTTGATTCTCATTTGAAGCTATGGACAGGTATTTATTACTTTAACCCTGAAGCTGTGTTTTTAGCGATAGTTTGTTCGTTGGTCGACCGAGGGCCCTTCGATAAACAGTTGTTTCCCTGTTCTCTACGGTTTCAGATTCAACCTTTTTGAGGCAACCAAGGTTCCTTTGATATATGAATGAAATGGATTGATACAAATGATATGGATTGGACAGCAAAGATTTGACTCAACCACCTAGTAAGTTATTTGCATTTACTAAAGATCTAAACAAGGCTTAACCCTATCATATGGGAAGGGTTATTGATTTGCCCCTTATTGTTGCAAGTGCTTTTCCGCTCTTGGAGTCTTTGAGCCCGACCGGTCTCATCGTTTAATTCTTCTGAAGCCCCTCATCATTTTTGTCACGGTAATTACAGGGATTGTTACCCTTATTTATGCATATTTTTCTTATCTACTGGTTAGTAGTGGTAAACTTTGTGTATTTTATCTCTAGGCCCCCCCCCACCACAGTCCTGAGGAAGACCCCGTTTGTAAGGATCACACGGACCTACACTCATTCAGGGGTCGAAACGTCGACACTTCATATGTTGCCAGTATTATCAACAGTACTGTGTATGGTGCTGACTGTACATGGGTATATGAGATATTGTATGAATCATTGTAACTGTGAAATTTTTTGACTAAATGATGTACCAATAAAGAGGATATTGTGATACGCACTATAACTTCATGTACCCCGCTACTTCCACCCAAATCAACGACTTTTCCGTATTCTTCTCCCCTTTCCTGCTGGCCACTCCCAGAAATCTTTTGAAAGTTTTCTCAATTGAAATAGATGTTCAGTGTGATTAAATACCACTGTTGCAAATATATATAAATATAGATGTTTTCTTCGATTTTGTAAGCACGTGTTTATATATCTTTCTAACACTGTTAGATGTACCGTTACTGGGACCACCCACTATTGTACTGCTCAGGAAAGTGTTAGCCAGAGCCAGACACCCCCCCATGTGTTGTGAACTAGTCTCCATGTTGGCCCTGCAGCCTGGTATAGGCTTGTTATCCACTTGATAAGGCCAGGGGCGTCGATGAATTCATTGCAGTTTGTCACTTGGCAAGGACTGGGGCCAAGTCCATGAATATGATGTAGAATCTGTTAGCTGTGGGCCCGAGCATGAGTCCAAGCAAACATGTCTAAGGCGCCTGGTGGCTTAGGGACCTGATGCGTCCACTGTAGGGGTCTGTGCTCAACCTCATGGTCAGTGGTTCAAATACCGGTGGGTTCACTCATCCTTTCATCCTTCTGTGATTGATAAAATGAGTACCATTGAGTTGGGTAACAATAAACATCTGTTAATCAGTGCTCAGATACCTTTCTGGTTAAACGAGCACTTTACAAATGTATGTGTCATGTACGTCCTGTTTACCCGTCCAGTGTGTGAGACAGTCGGTGACAGCATCATACCACCCTCTCAAGGCCAGTGACAACATCATACCACCCTCTCAAGGCCAGTGACAGCGTCATACCACCCTCTCAAGGTCAGTGACAGAGTCATACCACCCTCTCAAGGTCAGTGACAGAGTCATACCATCCTCTCAAGGCCAGTGACAGCGTCATACCACCCTCTCAAGGCCAGTGACAGCGTCATACCACCCTCTCAAGGTCAGTGACAGCGTCATACCACCCTCTCAAGGCCAGTGACAGCGTCATACCACCCTCTCAAGGTCAGTGACAGCGTCATACCACCCTCTCAAGGCCAGTGACAGCGTCATACCACCCTCTCAAGGCCAGTGACAGCATCATACCATCCTCTCAAGGCCAGTGACAGCGTCATACCACCCTCTCAAGGTCAGTGACAGCGTCATACCACCCTCTCAAGGCCAGTGACAGCGTCATACCACCCTCTCAAGGCCAGTGACAGCGTCATACCACCCTCTCAAGGTCAATGACAGCGTCATACCACCCTCTCAAGGCCAGTGACAGCGTCATACCACCCTCTCAAGGCTAGTGACAGCGTCATACCACCCTCTCAAGGCCAGTGACAGCGTCATACCACCCTCTCAAGGCTAGTGACAGCGTCATACCACCCTCTCAAGGCCAGTGACAGCGTCATACCACCCTCTCAAGGCCAGTGACAGCATCATACCACCCTCTCAAGGCCAGTGACAGCGTCATACCACCCTCTCAAGGCTAGTGACAGCGTCATACCATCCTCTCAAGGCCAGTGACAGTGTCATACCACCCTCTCAAGGCCAGTGACAGCGTCATACCACCCTCTCAAGGCTAGTGACAGCGTCATACCACCCTCTCAAGGCCAATGACAGCGTCATACCACCCTCTCAAGGTCAGTGAAAGCGTCATACCACCCTCTCAAGGCCAGTGACAGCATCATACCACCCTCTCAAGGTCAGTGACAGCGTCATACCACCCTCTCAAGGCCAGTGACAGCGTCATACCACTCTCTCAAGGTCAGTGACAGCGTCATACCACGACAGTGACAGCGTCATACCACCCTCTCAAGGCCAGTGACAGCATCATACCACCCTCTCAAGGCCAGTGACAGCGTCATACCACGCCAGTGACAGCGTCATACCACCCTCTCAAGGCCAGTAACAGCGTCATACCACCCTCTCAAGGCCAGTGACAGCGTCATACTATCCTCTCAAGGTCAGTGACAGCGTCATACCACCCTCTCAAGGCCAGTGACAGCGTCATACCACCCTCTCAAGGCCAGTGACAGCGTCATACCACCCTCTCAAGGCCAGTAACAGTGTCATACCACCCTCTCAAGGCCAGTGACAGCGTCATACCACCCTCTCAAGGCCAGTGACAGCGTCATACCACCCTCTCAAGGCCAGTGACAGCGTCATACCACCCTCTCAAGGTCAGTGACAGCGTCATACCACCATCTCAAGGCCAGTGACAGCGTCATACCACCCTCTCAAGGCCAGTGACAGCGTCATACCACCCTCTCAAGGCCAGTGACAGCGTCATACCACCCTCTCAAGGCTGACCACGACCACACCTTAGGGCCAGACGCCGTGCCGTCTTGGCAGCAGTGGGCACACGGGGAACATATCCAGGTACATGTCCTATCAGAGAGTTTGCCTCAGGTAGGTCCTGTGGACATACTTTAATGGTATGAGTGTAAGGCCAGCATTTGTGGAAACACGTTGCACCTGTTGCAGGGCTTGGGTCAATTCTGAGTCCATCAGTTCCTCACCCAAATCATCGCCCTATCTAGACCCCAAGGATGTAAGGTCTGTGGATTTACTAGTCCTAGTGGGTCTAAATGCTTGTGTAATGAAGGGGTGTCTATTACCCAGCACCCATACTGCCTGCATAAATGCATCTGTCCGCGGCTCTGTGCCACCCTCGATGTGTGTGTGATGGCCTTAGATAGTGTCACATGAGTCAGGAACTATCTGGTGGGCGCCGTGAGCACGTGCCAGCTCCCCAAAGGACATGAGAGTGCCAGAGTTATATAAGTTTCCCAGTTATATTATCCCTGGGGCCTTGGGGGTCTGTTCACTTCAAGCGCTAGCTACGAGTACCTCGCCAACACCCACAGTTGAGTTTTGGGGCATAGGGAAACTCATTAACACTCATACACAGGTATTGTGTACGAGCCTTCCCTCCGCCTCAACAAGTCCAGGACATTTGGACTGTGATCCCGATGTGTTAACCATTGACCTGGGTCTCATTGAAAGTGGCTATGAGGTTTCTGGGCCTCTTGGCCTCTTGCATTCTGCTGGTGGACCATGCCAGGGGGCACATACGTGCTCTACAGTCGGATCGGAAGTCTCAGTAGGGTTAGCACCGAGATGACCTAACCAGGTGTTGGAGGAGATTACGAAAGTACTGCAGTGGTGACTGCTCGACTGCAATTGCACCAGTGGCAGACCCTCTCCCTAAACCATCCTGAGTTACCTGTTGTGATGGATGCATCGATGCTCGGTTGAGGAGAACCTCCCTCCAATGGGTCGTATTATGTACCAAGATCTGCTATGGACAAGCTAAAAAAGCAACCCCCAGAAGGATTACACACTCATTCCACTAGAGCAAAGGTTGCTACTAATGTGCTAGTGTGCAGGGTGCCTCTTCTGGACATTTGCCAAGCGGCTACGTGGGTGACCCTCAGCACGTTCACAAAGCACTACTGCGTGAACACCCTGGTCCAGCGGGACAGGCATTTCACCCAATGTGTCCTGCAAGATTTCGTGGCGTGAGTCATTCCACAGACCCTCCATCTTCTAGGTGCTGCTTTGGAATCTATTCATAAGGTGAGAAATCTTCAGTTAGAAGTGTCAATCAGAAGAACAAGTTACTTACCTTCAGTAATGTATTTTCTGCTAGAAACTCTATCTAAGCACAGATTCCTCACCAACCCCCCCTCCCTCCCCGCTCTGTGGAATGGTCTTGGCACGTCCCTTAATGAGATCCCTAATTTGAATGTTTGCCGTATTGTAATTTCAGTGGCTCCGCATCTGATGGCACACACTGATATCATAAAGAAACTGATGTCAGCGTGCGAACATGGCGCATATACGGGACCCACCAATTTCATATCTGCGGCGAGACACATCAGACACTGAGCCGCAGGATGCCATTTGCCGACGCGGGAATTGCCGGCAAAACATTTCTGGATCCAGTCTGATGCCTGAGAAAATTCTTAAGGTGAGGAATCTGTGGTTACATAGAGTCTCTACCAGATAGGCAACACCCACGGTAAGTAAGCTATGCCTTCCTGCAGGTGCGAAGTGGATTTAGATGGGTTTTGTAGGGTTTGAAAGCTTGGAGCCTTCCTGGCAACCCCTTCAACACCCACAGGCCAGGGAACAGGACCGAGCAAGCTGAAGACCTTGTTGGGTGAAACCAGGGCATGTACGAGAAGTGTGGCTCAGGGGTTAGAGGCTTTTTAACAAAACAAGGGAACCCAATAAGTACCTAGGGACCTTGGGCAAACAACTATTAAGGAGAACAACGGTCCTTAGGATTAGAAGTTTTAACAATTTCAATGAAATATAGACTCCAATCAGTACTACATCAGGAAGTTTTTCAGTGCCCAGCCGGGACTGAATTTATTATTCAAGTATAAACATAAATAGGAAGACCACCAGAGGGGTCTGATTCACAGATTGATAGGGTACAAGCCTGTACCTATCCAGAGCACACTCGAACAAAGTTCGGTGGTGAGAAAGGTAAGAAAGGAAAGAAGGTGAAGAATACCAGGCAAAGAGAACATGGGAGCCAACTGTCCCTTGCATCAATAGCACATTTGCAAAGCAAGTTCAGACAGACAATTACTGTAACATTATTAACACAATAAAAAAATTACAGAATTGTAAAAAGTGTCGACGGCGTTTCGATCCCTGGCTCCTAGTGAACTGGGATCATCATCAGGACTTTATAATATATTGCCTGTTTGTACTGTTTTGGAAAAAGCCTTTCAGAGCAAAGTCACTCTGTTCCGGTGGCTCGAAAGAAGATTGAAATCGGTGGGTGGAGGACTGGTGCCTCGAGTTTCTACTGGGTAGACATTTATCTTGTCAACCGCTTGTAATGATCCTTCCCAATCGGAAATGTATATTAGAATTCATCCACACGAGGGTGGGCACTCAATTTATTCCAAAGTCTTTAGTACACAGACGTTGCTGCCTAGCTCAGGATACGAGCAGAAGTTAGCCGGCGTGCTCAATGGCAGGGGGCCGACTCACCGAGATTCCGGATGTCAGGGGTTAGAGGCGGCAGACCCGGAAGCTGAGATTGGCCCCGGACCAGGGTTCAATTCCCCGCCCCGACGGGGGTTGGGCTCAATAATTCCACAGACTCGATAATTCTCGCTCCGGTGCCTACTCGACTCACGGGTTCACACTCTGCCACTCTGCGACTCTGGGCAATAGCTTGCTTAATCTCCACAACGGCCCCTCGCGGCGGGATGCCTGGCTTTCACCTTGTGGATACCCTTCCGGGGTATCTCACAGGGGAATACCAGGACGGGTTCCCTAAGCAAGCGCATAGATGCCTGCGATGTGGGCGATTTGCGCTATATAAATACATGTACATTTACATTTACATTTACGAGAGCTTCAGAGATGCAGGGCTGATCCTACCCCTTGGCCTTGCAATGATGGTCGTTGTTTGTCCGACCTGCATAGCTGTAGCCTTCCTTTCTAGGTAACATCATCCTGCACACTTCCAGAACCATTTGAGAGTAAGTCGGCCTTTACAATTGATGCAGATGCAGCTCTTCTAGCAGGGTCAGGACCAAGCCTCAGTCCCAGTTCTTATTCACCAGGCAGCTGGACTGAGCACTTGACCAGGCAGACCCTCCTCAGGGGGATGAAGGCCAGCGATTGCCTGTATCTTAAAGGCATCCTTCTCCATGAAGACTTTAGCTCCTTGAAGGGCCTTTCCTTATCTCTTATGCCCAACCTGGCAGGTGAGTTGGCTGTCAAAGACAGCCCTGAAACTCTGAAATCTTCTCCAATACGTTGGTGTATTTTGCATGGATTTTCACATTAATCAATCCATTACTTTGCCTACTTTCTTTTGGAATCCTTCCACTCCAGCAGAGAGAACTCTCCACACTTTAGATAATAGATGGGATTAGAATGTTATTTTAGATAAAACAAAAGACACACACACTTCAAATCACTTTTTTGTAAACTATGGTCCTGTACGTGCAGGTTTAACCACATCTAAACACTCTGTTTCCTGGTGGATAGTTTCTTGCATCCTGCTATGCTACCAGAAAGAATATACAACTCTGTCTGTTAGAGCAAAGGCCCATTCTACCAGGGGTAAGGCAGCAACACTTGATTTAATGAGCAACATTCCCGTTGCAGAAATCTGCAAAGCAGCGACATGGAGATCTGTTCACACTCTTAAGAAACACTATTGTTTGAACCCAGAAGCTAGCACAGATCTTCAAGTAGGACAGGCTTCCCTTAGGAATCTCTTTGTTTAGTTGTTTCTATCGTCCCTCTTTTTATCTTACACAGACGTTAGTAGGGGTGGGCTTGCGACTCTATCCAGTGCTTTTGATTATCAATGGAGGTTCTGTGCGAGAGAAGGAATGGTTTCTTACCTGTAAGCCTAGTTCTCTCTCAGGGGAATCTCCATTGAAAGCATATGCAGCCGCCCTCCTCCCCAGTGGAAGAGGCAAAGATGATTAATACACTTTCTATTTTCATTAGGTGTACTCTCTTGTCTTTGCTCTGTAAAAAATTAATGAGGTAACTTCCACCTGCTGTGCATGATGGGACACTAGAGCGCTGTGAGCCCTTAAAGGTGCAGTGTCAGCTTTTGGGACTACAGTACTGCAGCCTGTATGTCTACACTGCCCCATTCATTCTTATCCATTTCTTTTAGAAAAAGTTTATGAAGGATATTTATAAGAAAAAAAGAATCAGCTCCTGGAAATGTTTCCAGTTTTCCAAATTATAATTTGGTCTTTTAAAAAAATATATACATTCAAGTAATTGGCCAGTATAGCCTTCTTTATAGGCTGCAAAACGTTTTAAACACAAATATATCCTACGCTTGGCCTTCGTGAAGTAAAGCAAATGTCTACATTTTTGATGTTGTATTTTAAAGAAGTGCTCCGAGATCCTCACATATGGGCGAGACTATTCAGTGCTTAGGATTTTGATGGAGATTCCCCTGAGAGAGCACTAATTACAGGTAAGAAAGCATTCCTTTCTCATACTCTGGAGAGTAGTGGGAGGTGTATTGCCTGTTTGAGATCTTGCAGGTTTAACCATTGAAACATGAAACACAGGATTGGCATGTCCATGTAGAGGTAACTGAAGGCAGAGCGCTGTGGGCTCCACTAATCCCTTTGTCACAAAATGACCCACATATCTGATGTGCAAACTTGGGATGAGATCCTGCCACGTGTAGATGTTTCATAGAAACATACCTTATCCGCATGTTATAAGAGGTTGTTGTGTGAGAAGTTCATCTGCCTGTCTCTTTATAATCTGTGTTGACCCTTAGAAGATGGTGAATGGCTAACTGTCTGATGGTCTTTAAATGTCTTAATAGAAGTGAAAGATTGGGCACTGTAGCAGAGGACAGGTTAGAAGGAAAGATATGTTAATGTATACCTAAATTACAGTAAAAGATGAAATGCCAAGAGCTGAATGAAGTGAGTTGTTTTAGGTGAACTCTACCAAGAAGATCCACTTGCTCTATTCCAACTGATGATTTATTAAAAAGCAGCTCAAATGCTGTTCTAAAGAGCAATTCAGTCGCTCTGTTTGCCAATCTGTATGAGGATGGTAGCTGGTGGAAATGGAATTAGTTGTTCTTGTTTCCTTCATGAGCTCTTTCCAGAAGTGCACTATGAACTGCATTTCTCTCTTTGTAATAATAATATCTGCTAACACATGAAATCATACTGTGTTATCAATATAAATTGATGCTGCTGAGGCAGGCTTTTGATGGAACAAAATTACCCAACTTTCTGAAGTTATTTCAAACCCTTAATCTCTACACTGAAGTCCATTGAAAAGATAACCTAAGGTTGTTTGGGAAGAGGTAGATTCTGAAATAATTCTCCAGGCTTCATTATAGAAATCTTTGGGCACATACCACTCACCTCTGAACATAGAGACAGATTTACAAGCCCCATGCGCCGCCCCCACGTGACGCACCAGTGGCGCGGCCTACTAAGAGATATTTACAAGCACAGGTAAAGTCACCCTGCGTGACTTAACCTGTGCTTGTAAATATCGCCCCAGTTCATGCAACACTTTGCGTGCTAGGGGCGGGGCATGGGTGTTGCTGTGGGTGTTCCCACGCAACACCCATGTCCACTGATGCATTTCAAGATTTACGAGAACTCGTAAACCTGGAAATGTGTCAGTTTGCTGCGCCACCATAGGGGTGGCGTAGCCAAGCGAAACGAGGAGAAATGTTTTAATTTCTCACCGTTTTTTCCTCGTTCAATGCGTGCTGCAATCTACAGCACGCATTGAAGGAGGAAAATGCCTGCAGTGATTGCTTTTGTGCAGGAAGGGGCCCCTTCCTTCACAAAAGTAATCGCCCCATGGCGCAGGCAGCTGTTTCTGTGCCAGCGCAGGGGAGAGCACAGGAATGCAACATATCATTGTAGATATGCCGCATTCCTGTGCCAAAGGACTTGCGGTGCCGCGCTGCAGCACTTTCTTGTAGATCTGCCCCATAGTCTTTAATAGTCTTATTGTTCTTGGGCCACCACAAATGAAATGATACTTGACCAATTCCCTCATCTTCCTACTTTATGGATGTCCTGTTAGATCATGGCACCACTGCATCGCCTGTTGTTGCAACACTGTTGTGGGAAGATAAGGATCCCTGTTTCTTTCTTTTCTGAGGATCTACTTGAATCTAGTATGCAGTTTTGATCTTTTGTTGAGCATCAAAGACTTTGCGCGTAAGTGCTCCCTCTAGCTCAGTTTGCGTAGTGACCATATAAAGCATCTTAGGAGAAGGCGGTGAACCTTCGGATTCATCAATATGTGGGACCCCCAACGTTATGGCAAGGATTGAGAGCATGAGAAGTCCAGGTCTGAGCACAGGGGGTGGGGCTTATAAGATCATTTTGTGGTACTTTTTCCATAGCTCATAATCCACACTAAGGGGTCGATTTCGATTCGGGGAAAAAAAGCGTCCGTCCGAATCGTATCCGGAGCGCTCGCCGTACGAATCGTACACGTCTGTCCGAATTGCGTAGTACGATACGTTTCCTGTCAATCCGTCCGAATCGTCACAAACCGTACGAATTGTGAACCGTACGATCCGTAAACATGCCCTACGACCCGACGAGTACGATCCGGACCGGGGGATGAAGACGCGATTCGTACGGTCCACGTCCGGTAAGGATGATTTGTACGGAAAAGCACACAATCACATACACATGAACATGGGGTACGGTCCGTACACCCCATGATCGTGGGGTACGGTGCATACCCCCCATGATCGCGGGAACGCACTGTACCCCTGCGATCATGGGTGATGAACTCTGCTTTTACGGCAGTATTCAGCTCCCATAGAAAAAGGGTCATACGGTGCGTACCCGACACGGATCGTACTTGCTGGGAAAACCTGCGTCAAAACGTACAAACGTCGGCATGTGCTGCGTGTTCCGGCGGTGATTCGTATGGGAATACGAGTCGTACGGTTCCTGGTACGATTCATACGGGGAGCTGCATTGGGAGGGAATCGTACTACCTCGTATGTAGGGGGGACGTTGCAGGGTACTATTTGTATGGAAAAAACGCTCCGAACGGCTATTCGGAGCGGTTTTTCCCAAATCGGAATCGACCCCTAAATGTGAGACTTATAAAAGAGTAAATGCATCGAACAACAACAGAAATTGGCCACAACACTGCATCCCATAATTGAGATGATGTGAGTTCCTCACACTACTGGGTACCAGTACACCTGCCCCATGTGCACTATTGTTAGCAGCGGCTCTCAGTAGTAAGCTGTTTCCTGTGCCTCTTTCAATCTTTTCCCCACCATGCTTGGTCATTTCTCTAAGATTGAAACAGGCTCTGTGCCCCTTTCAGAAAAAAGAGAGTTCACCTGTATTGCTTCCTTCTGTGCATCAACAGTGCCCTCGGCCCTAATACGAGCAAGGTTAATAAGCCCCCACGCACCTTCTCTGAAGCAAGACCATCATAACGGACACCCTCACACTTCGGAGCCCCATTGCCCATGCACCTGCTTCACTAATGGTAGTTACTGCCTCACGAAGTGGGCTGTCTCTGCCCTTTATTAAAACAAGGGCGCCCATCTTGCCCCAAACACTTCCCATAATCTCTGTGAGTCCAGGCTAAGGTGGCTTCTCTGCTTCAATTTTCCACTTCCTTGGGGCGTTGTTTTGAGGCTAAAAGCAACACAGAAGGTGCTCTGGGCACTAATGCAAGCAAGAAAGGGTAGCAACACGGTCAGTGTTTAGTTGGCCCTAAAATCACAGGTCCAGATGCTCCTGCCACTTCAGCAGCCATGATACCTATAGCCCCATCCGCTCTGCCCACTACATTGGGCCATCGCTCCTATGCCTGAGGCCCAAAAAGGCAGCCTGCCCCTTTGTGTAAAAAAAGGATTAACTCCCTCCCCCCATCTCACCCCTGTTGTTTGGGCCCTGTTCCCAGCACAACAAGAGAGATGTGGGCCCTAACGCTTACAAAGAAAATTGACATTTCTCTTTGTATAACAGCTCTAGATAGGGTACAGTGACCCCTCATACTCCTGGCCCCAGTGTCACTGCACCTGCTGCACTAATGGTAATAATGACCCTGTAAAAAAAGCAAAAAGCAAGCCCTCTCTCTGGGGAAGCTGCCTCTGTCCATTTAAAAAATAAAACAATCAGCTCCCACATAGTGGCCCCTCTCTGGGTCATCTCTGTGACTGTAACCATGGGTGTCGTTCCTCATGGGTCTCGCTCCTCATGAGCCTCACTGTTCATGGGTCTCGCTCCTCAAGTGTCTCGCTGCTCATGGGTCTTGTTCCTCATGGGTCTTGCTCCTCATGGGTCTCGCTCCTCATGGATCTCGCTCCTCATGGATCTCGCTCCTCATTGGTCTCGCTCCTCATGGGTCTCGCTCCACATGGATCACACTCCTCATGGGTCTCACTCCTCATGGGTCTCACTGCTCATGGGTCTCGCTCCTCAAGTGTCTCGCTGCTCATGGGTATCGTTCCTCATGGGTCTTGCTCCTCATGGGTCTCGCTCCTCATGGGTCTCGCTCCTCATGGGTCTCGCTCCCCATGGATCACACTCCTCATGGGTCTCGCTCCTCATGGGTCTCGCTCCTCATGGGTCTCGCTCCTCATGGGTCTCACTCATGATAGGTCTCGCTCCTCATGAGTCTCCCTTCTCATGGGTCTCGCTCCTCATGGGTCTCACTCCTCATGGGTCTCACTCCTCATGAATCTCGCTCCTCGAAGGTCTCGCTCCTGATGGATCTTTCTCCTCAAGGATCTTGCTCTTCATGGATCTCGCTCCTCATGGATATGGCTCCTCATGGGTCTCACTCCTCATGGATCTCGCTCCTCGAAGGTCTCGCTCCTGATGGATCCTTCTCCTCATGGATCTCGCTCCTCATGGATCTCGCTCCTCATGGGTCTCACTCATGGATCTTGCTCCTCATAGGTCTCGCTCCTCATGTGTCTCGCTCCTCATGGGTCTCGCTCCTCATGGGTCTCGCTCCTCATGGGTCTTGCTCCTCATGGGTCTCGCTCCTCATGGGTCTTGCTCCTCATGGGTCTCCATGACGTAAAATGCAGATCTTGGCTTTAGCCAAAGCAGTATGAAGAAGGCGAATTTGTTGCTTAGAAAGTTCTGGAAAACCACGAAAATCATGTAGAATAATGGTGGCAGGTGCAAGAGACAAGATAATGCCATTGTAGAGTTCAAGGTCTTCCCCACAAAGAGCCAAAAGGGTCTGGCACGTGAACATTCGCAAATGATGTGTGTTATGTCACAACCAGGAGCAGAACATCTTCAGGAAGAAGTATGCGATAATAACTTAGCTTGATGTAACTTAACGGGAGACCAATGCCATTCATGAAGGATTTTAAGGATACAGAATTTAAGACGAGCTTCTCGAACACCTTTATGTAATCCCTCTAAAATTTGATCCCATTGAGGGTTGGAGTACATAATAGATAAACGGGATTGCTATTTAATCTAAAGAGTATGTGAGAGAGACTGTGAGAAGAGACGATGTAAAAACGTTTTATAGAGACCAGAAGTTACTCCTTTGAAATTCCCCCAAAATTGTAAATAAGATAAAATGGGAGATACCTGAAGCAACCAGGGAGGAGAACCTAGGTGCTTTTTAATACATTGTTGAAGTTGGATGTATTTAGAGGATTGTAGAAGTGGAAGATGGAATTCCTCACAGAGTTGGGGAAAAGTTTTGAAATCTCCTTCATGTAGGAGTTGATCTATACAATAAATGCCAGCCGCCTTCCATTAAGGACAAGACAAGGTACGGCCACTAATACGAATAGCTCAATTATTCCATAGGGAAGCTTTAATGTGAATTCACGGGTTAGAACTTAGTATGCGATGACCTCTCTGCCAAGATTTATGCATTGCTGATAAGATAGAATTTTTAGGATCAGAAGAACTAGTCCCAGTACCGTATAAAGGGGATAATCCCGGATCTTGAGTTAGAAGACAGCGTTTGATTGACACCCAGTGTGGAATATCTTTAGATTTGGGTAGAAAAATGAGAGTTGAGAAATATGTAGGGCAAGTGAATAATGCTCAATAGTGGGAAGACCCATACCTCCATGTAGCTGATGTGCTTTTAATTTAGCAGCAGCAAGACGCAGTTTGGCTGTGACCCAAATAAAGAGCTTTATCTTGGAGTCAATGGATCTAAGAGTAACTAAAGGAATATGAAGAGGGAGCATACCTAAAACATAAAGGAATCTTGGTAAAGTGACCATCTTAACCGCTTGAACTCTTCCCCAAAGAGATAATCCCAAAGCTTTCCATTTGTCAAAGTCCCTCTGCATTTGGGTAAATAAAGGAGTCAAATTATCCGCGATCATGTTATCCAAACCTCTATTAATCAATATTCCTAAGTACTTAAGGCGTGAGGGTTGCCAATGAAAAGGGAATCCAGAAATTGCTGTCTTCGTAGTACCAATTGAAATGGGCAACGCTTCACTTTTATCCCAATTTATTTTATAACTTGAGAAGGAGGAGAAGTCAGTAATAATTTGAAGAAGGGCTGGAAGAGAACGGGGGAGATCAGTAAGTGTAAGAAGAATATCATCTGCATATAAGTAAATTTTGGAGTGGCCATTTGGAAGAGGAACACCTACAACATCATTAGATTGTCGAATTGCCGCAGCCAGGGGTTCCATCGCCAAGAGAAAGAGAAGAGGGGACAACGTGCACCCTTGACGTGTACCTCTGCGAATAGGAAAGGAGGTAGATAAGAAGCCCCCGCAGTTGACTTGAGCTAGTGGACTATCATATAGTAAACACACTTTATTGATAAATTGGTCACCTAAGCCAAATCGTTGCATTATTGTAAAGAGATATTCCCATTCAATGCGATCAAATGCTTTTTCAGCATCAAGCAAAAGAACCAAAGCATCTTCTGGCAGATGTTTAGCCGACCATAATGTGTGAGACAAAGTACAGAGATGATTCCGGGAGGAACGACCCGGAACAAAAGCCACTTGGGAGTTATGGATTAAAGAAAGTAATACTTTGCGAAGACGGTATGCAAAAATACTAGCTAGTATCTTGATATCAGAGTTCAAAAGAGATATAGGGCGATAACTTCCACATAGCAGAGGATCCTTGCCTGGTTTGGGCAAAACAGCTATAATTGCTTTATTAGCATGGGAGCCCAAGGAGGATTCTTTGTCAGCCTCTAGAAGTATAGTATCTATCATACTCTGACCGGTCCATCTATAAAATTCGGGGGGAAACCGTCCTCTCCTGGGGCCTTATGATACGGCAAGGCAGTAATAGCCAAAGAAATCTTGTCTCTCGTGATATTACCATCAAGTAAAACTCTGCCATCATCGGAAAGTCGCGGAAGATTTACCTGTCTAAAAAGGTGGACATTTTATTAAAATCAAGTTGATCACTTAGGGAATAGAGAGATCGATAAAAGGAAGCAAATTCCTAAACTATTTCCTGAGGTCTGGTAAATATTTCACCCTGAGTGGACTTAATAGCTGGAATTGCCATAGCAGTAAGCATGGGCGAATTTTGCAAATCTGGCGTGAATTTGCGTATGTGCGAACTCGCAATCCGCAAAATCCGCGAATTCTCGCGAATTTGCGGATTTTTTTTTGTGTTCGCAAGTGTTTCTGCCAGTTCACGAGGGTTTTGTACCTGTTCGCAATTGCGAACTTACTTGTCAGCTCGCAACGGTTGCGACTATGTTGTTTCTACGTCTGGTTCATCATCACAGGTTCCCAGCACCCTCTGTTTCACCACTGCCACCCTCTGTTTCACCCATGCCACCCTCTGGTACATCAATGCCACCCTCTGGTTCATCATCACTGTAGATTATGGGGGGGAAAAGCAAGCACACCTGCCCTGCTTCAACTGACATGAATTAATTTGGGGTTGATTTATTAATGTGTCATTGTTTTAAAATTCCAATCTGGCACCTGCTTCCTTATCTGTAATTTGCTTTCTGTTGCAGTGCAAATTTTTTTTCCAGGACCTTTGTGGCCTACTTGTAGCTATTCTATGAGCCTGCTGTGAGGGTCAGAGCAGGGTCCTAGAATTGTTGCAACTAGCAACTGTACTCTGGAGGGGCCCCAGCCAGGAAGCACTACAGGGAATGGTTACTATTACTAATGATGAGTTTGAACTTTTGCACCTGCTGAGTGCTTTCAGTTTTGCAAAACTCGTTTTTCTGCAGAACAGCAACTGTAATGCCCCAAACAAACATAGGCAACTGAACTCTGGAGGGGCCACTCAGGAAGTTCTACAGGGAATGGTTACTAGTGATGAGTGAACTTTTGAACCTGCTGAGTGCTTTCAGTTTTGCAAAACTCATTTTTCTGCAGAACAGCAACTGTAATGCCCCAAACAAACTTACTTGTGAAAGTTGATTTCTAATCCAAAAGTGATCCAAAGAAAGTCAAAAGGCCTCAAATCCAAAAAAGTGCAGGCAAATGTCAACTTGAGTAGTTATTCTGATAAAAATCATCATTTTCAGAAGGTCTATGCTGCTTGCTAGTGGATTTCTTGTGCAGAATTGCAAATGTTGTAATTTCGCGAGTGCGAGATTGTTGCTGCCTGCCGCACCTACATGTTCGCAATTGCGAACCCTCGCGATGCGTCGCCAAACTCCCGCAGCAAGATGCACAATGGCGCAGCACTCGCAAAATATCGAGAAAAACAACTCAGCAAACGCTGAATGAGGGTAAGTGAACGCCGCACGCCGCAATATTGTATCACCAAGAAAAAAAATCCGCTGCGTGCGAATTTGCAGATTTTCGGTAAATTCGCGAGAGTTCGCGGATTGCAAATTTACCGAAAATCCGCAAAATCCGCGAGCGGAACGGATTTTCCGCTCAAGCTTACATAGCAGCCTCTCTCTGACGTAATTGTGCAGCCAATAGTTGACCAGCTTTTTCTCCTTGTTCATAATTCTCCCTTTCATCTTTTGCAATGCATATTCAGCCTTAGATGTAAAAAGACTATTAAGAGACATTCATGCTTGTTCCAACAATTTGCAATTATGTAAGGTAGGATTTGATATATACAAGTGAGAGTAATGTCGAATGTCTCGTTCGAATTCTGTTTGCTTTGCAGCATTGTTTTTGTTAATAAGATAAGTATTGCGCATTAATTGTCCTCTAACCTCTAATAGTAGCTTTAGCTGCTGCCCAGACTGTTCTCTTGGAAGAGACTGAATTCTCATTAATAGTGAAACAATCTTGAAGATGAGATTGTAAAAGAAGTTTACCTCCAGGCATCTTATATTTTTGTAAACTCATTCTCCATGGCTTTCGTCCTGGTCTAGATAAACCCAAATCGAGAGACATAAGAAAAAGAGAATGGTCGGATATGGCGGCTTCCAAATTTTTTTGAATCTGTGACCAATTGGACTGCTTTGCGTGATAAAAGAAAATAGTCTAGACGGGAAAATGTGCTATGTAGGGAAAAAAAGAATGCATACTCCTTATCCTGTGGATGACTGAGCCGCCAATAATCAACTAGACCATTATCAGAAAGAATATCTTGCAAGATGGCTCTATCCGCAGCGTTGACGCTGTCAAATCAGCCCGTCTTGTCAAGGATAGGGTCTTGAACCAAATTCCAGTCTCCTCCAACGAGGTATTGAGAGGCATTGATCTCAGTAAGAAGACGATTCAATCGGAGAAAAAACTGCTTTTTAGTACCAATTGGAGCGTATATGGAACCAAGACAAATGGAAGAGTTCCCAATTCGTAGTTTAGCAAAAACATAGCTACCATCCGGGTCAGACCATGTCTTGGAAATCGTGAAGGGAAGTGATTTTCGGATAAGAATGGCCACTCCACACTTGCGCACAGGATTAGGGTTGGTGGGATCATTTTTGGAGATGCTACTGTGGATAACCTCCCCACCCCAGCTTCTACTGAGTTTGTTAGATTCAATTTCATCTAAGTGTGTTTCCTGCAATAAAGCTATGTCCACATGCTTGGAGTGCAAGTATGAGAGAAATTTCTTTCTTTTAATATAATGGGTAAGACCGTGTACATTCCATGTAACCACTGATAAAGGATGGGTATGAGACATGTTAAAAAATGTTCAAAGGCAGAATAGAGGAAAAGAAGAGGAAGAGGGGCACACAGAAGAGAAGAGAAGGGTTTTACTCTGGTTAGCAAGTGACAAACGTAATGAGATTACGAGAAACTGATGGAAGAGAAATCGAAAGGAAAAAAATAAATAAAAATAAAATGGGAAGCAGAAAGAATAGAGGTATGTAAGTAATTTAGGAAGAGCAAGGCAAACATTACGTATAGGAAAGAATAAATATAAATAGAAGAAATATATAGGGTAGGGAAATTAGAAGAAGTGGATAGAAAAATAAGATAGGAGGATAGTTAGGAAACCTAGACTGTGAACCGCGGGCCTGGGCGCACTAAAGCAACGCCATGGGACAGGACCCCATCTGGGAGAAGAAAAAGTATGGATCATAAAAGTAGAGGACAATATAGAATATAGGACCCAGAAAATAAATTAACAACGAGATATATAAGCATTAGAGCATGATAAAAAAATAAGAAACTAATATAAAAAAGCCATAAATATCAAATATTCAGTGCAGTACTATAATAACCATAGTAAACCATACCCTACAACGTTGTATTGCAGATCAATGAAATAGGAACAATCAAAACTACAATATGATAAAACCATAATAAGATATTAAGAGAAGAGTGCAACAAGTGATGGCAGAAGGATGAGAAATTGGGAGAACAGTAGCGCGTAACAGAAGAGGAATGATCAAGAAAATGAACATCCATAAGCAAAAGAAGGCAAAGGAATTAAATATATTAGCAGTTGATAAACAAACTAAAACTAAAGAAGTATAAAATACAATAATACAATAAAATATAACAGATTGTAGAATAAAATAAAGGGGGGGAGATTGAGGGGGGAGGGAAACATGTATAATAAAAGAATTTGGACAGATAAAGAAAGGGGATATCAATACCAACTACAATCCTTGAAATACCGAAGAGTGATAAAAATGCAGGACTAAATAAAGTAATGCTAATACTTCTTAAGGGGAAGGGAACCAATAATGAAGGGAAAACATGCTGTAAACTATGTCTAAACATATAATAAATAATTTAATAAGAGGGAAATATGTGTCTTAAAGTAGAAAATAATACTGATTAGAAATCGTGTAATAACATTAAAGCAGAAAATGCTATGTGAGAAAGAAAAAGGAATTAAATACAAGATATGATAAAGATATAACAAGGCACATAGGTAAACAATTAAACAATAAATGATTATTCAGTCAGCATCTGAAGGTGTTTTAAGAGGCAATCTAGATGTGTCCCTCTGCGGTTCCTTTGTAAGAGTAGAGACAGAGTGCAAAGCTGAAGCCTTATCATCCTGGGAACGATTAAGTCTATTCAGATCTTTACCACGCTGCCTGGAGTTACTAGTAGTACGTGGGTCTTGCATTGGCATATGTGAGGAGGAAGAAGAAGATGATTGGGACTGTTCACAATGGGAAGACTGCGTTTCCATGTCATGAGATTTGATGTCGTCTAAGAATTGTTGCAGAAGTGCAGGGTCATAGAACTCCTTGGATTCTCCATTCCTGGTAATACGAAAGCATGCAGGCTCAAACAGTCCATACCTAATGTCTAACTGACATAATTGAGGTCGCATGGAGAGAAATGCCTTCTGTCGTTCATTCGTCTCTTTAGAAAAATCTGCAGCTACATGAATAGTATGACCTTGAAAGAGAAAGGAGCCTTGTGAACGGGCCGCAGACAAACATTTTTGAGTTTGTTTGTGCCTAAGAAAACAAGCAATAATTGGTCTTGGACGCGCAGAGGAATCAGAACGCGGAGGGCCAATTCTGTGAGCACGTTGTATTTCAAGAGGTGGAGCAAAGGAAATACCAGTCATTAGAGGAAGAGTATCATAGAGGAACATTTTCATGTTATGTCCTTCAATATTCTCCGGAAATCCAAAAAAACGGACATTGTCTCTGGGACTGCGATCTTCCAAATCAATGATTTTGCTGTGGAGAAAAATAAGATCTTGATCTGAGGTTTGAACTGAATCCAAATGACTCTCCATGGCCAGTATTTTAGAATCAAGACTTTCAATTCTTTTATGAAAAGTGGTGAGGTCTGCTCTAATCGATTTAGTAACTTCAGCCAAGGATGTGATTGTGATATCCATCCCTTCTAATCGACGGTTGACCTCAGAAAGCTCCTGCAATGTTCTTTTCATGGTGTCTGTTAGTGTCTGGTCACTGTGAGATGGCGAAGCTTGGGGTATATTCGATGACGAGGACAAGCTCCCTTTCGTTGGCATAGTAGTAGATTGTTTTAAAACCTCAGTCAAGAGTGGTTGCTTAGGTATCTTACTACCGTTCCTATTGGTAGACATTGGTATTTTTCGCTTCACAGATGCTCTACAGAAGCGAATGGATGTGGTAGCGTGGTATGAAGCAATGAGGAGAGCAGCTTCTCAATGGGTGACAAGAAGCAAGGAGGGCAGTACAAAACAGAGTGCAATGTCGCAAACAGAGCTGGGTATATATCACATATGGAAACAGTAATGAAATTCTTCACAAGAAATAGATGTTGAGGAACGTGACACACTACCAAAAGAGGTAAACAACGGGCACTCTGCTCTTTCACATATAAGCTTATATAGACTGCAGCAATTTAACGAAGAAAAGGTCTATGATAATAAAAGGGTTATTATCTATATCAAATAACACATAGCAGCAGATCTGGTGATGGTGAAAATAGGTAACTCACAGCATGTGTATAGACGATGGATATATATGCCGGATATCAACAAGCCTTATGTAAAGAAACTACAAAATATGAGATAGTTAGTGACCATGTAAAGGCTCTAAACACATAGCTGACTGAAAACGCTGTGAAAAGGCCACTAATAATATTACAAGAAAAACTGGCCCTGTCACATATACAGGCTCATTTCAGTAATATAAGACAATGCGCGCCATAACACACCATGAGGAGAGAACAGCATACCAGCAAAGGCATTTACCTCAAATGCCCCAGTTGTGAATAGACAAGTAAAATTCAATTGGAGTAAAGGACACAGCAATTAAATACATCGCAGGAAGAACTGGCCCAAGTAAGAAATAAAGACACACTCCCGGCGATGTAACCCATGTCGCACCATTATGAGGAGACTCTCCAAAAAAGAAAGGGGGTGAGGAGAACACACTTTATGTAACAAAGGTATTCTCTTCAAGTGACCATGCTGCGCAATGGCTATTAAACTACAGTGGAGGATATAACATATGACCATTAAAAAACCTGCAATTAAGGCAAGAAGCAGCACGCTTATGACAAATGAAGGAGAGCTGTGGGGTTCCTTTGTGAAGAGAGAAGCGCTGCGTAGATATCATGAAGGCAAAATAAACATTGCCGATAGTTCAATAAATGAATTCGCCACAGCACTAGGAAGAGGAGCAGTGCGAGCATGCGCGCTCACAAAGTCTGAGCAGGCGCGACATTGTGAGGCGAGGAGGCGCGGTACAAAACGATGTTCGACAGAATGTCACGTAAGTAGGAGAAACAATGCCGCCGATACAACAAACGTGAGGGGAGAACAGTACATGTAGTAAAGGTATAATCCTCATATGACCATGCTGTGCAGCAACAAGCCAAATTCAATTGAGGTGAAAGACACAGCGTCCAAGAACATTACAGGAAGAACTGGCCCTGTGAAGGATATAGGCACACTCCCAGTAACGTAATGATTGCTCGACGTCAACACCGTGAGGAGACTGTCCTTGGCAAAATGTGTGAGGAGAGAACAGCATATATAATAACATTTTCCTCCTCAAAGGACCAGATTATGCAAGGAAAAGCCGAACTTAATGGCAGTCAAAGACACAGCTTGTGAGACAGGGAGTGAAGTAAAGCTGTGAGGCTCCGCCATAAACAAACAGCGCTGTGTGGTAAAATGTCATGGAGCTTTTTGCTTCTTTTTTTTAAAAAGAAAAAATATTGCTGGTAATTCAGAAAACATTTCTTTCCAGAGCAGCAGGAGGAGGCACTGTAAAGCTGGGACATGCGCAATGTCCGAGAAGGCGCAGCCCTGTGGGGCGAGGAGGCGCGGATTAAGGCGGCGCGTAGTGGCCACCTCACCAGCATTCAGGAAAGGAGAAACACCGCTGCTCGCCGAGAAGAAAAGCCCCCGGGACCCTCCGCATGTCTTCCAGTGGTAGAGGGACGCAAAGAAAAGACTCCGACGACTCAAGTACGTGGGGATATCCCGTCAGAGGTCCGTCCCACAGCGGAGCTGGTCTCTCAGGCGGCCATCTTCCTGCGTGGCCAGACCACGCCCCCCTGCCCAACAGTGTGAAGACCTGTGCTTTAACCGATGTAGGGCAGGGCGACTTAAGAACAGCTTTCACTTGGAATTTGTCAATAATCACTAAATTGCTGGAGATATGACACCCTAGAAAGGTAAATTGGACTTCAAAAACATATTCTTCAGTTTTTGCGTGCAGGTTATGCACCTCATTGACAAGTGCACAATAAATCTGTTTGTTAAAGCTCTGACATACCCTTGACAAAATGCTGCAAACATTAGGTGCTTCATACAGACCAAATAGCATGGCTAGATATTCAAAGGGACAATTGCATATATTGAAGCTGTCTTCCACTCACCCCCTCACATATTTATACCAAATTATAGGCCCCTCTAGGATCTAATATAGAGACGATTTTGCCATAGTTCACTTGGTCCAGTAGAGCAGAGATAAGGAGAAGAGAATATTGCTTCCTAGTGGTAATGGCAGTCAATTTGCCATAGTCTGTGCAAGGCCTGCACTCTCTCTTTAATTTGTGGATAAAGAAAATGTGTGCTCTTGCAAGTGATATTGAGTACCTCTTATATGGTTTTTACATTTTCTCGAAGGTATAGCCTCAAAGCTTCCTCCTTTTTGATGGTTACGGGATAGATCTTCCCATGCAGAATTTCACCTCCTGAAACCGACTCATTGGCGCAATAATACTTCCTCACTAGGTCTGTTGAGCACCAGGCACTTTCATTGTTGCATTATTTAGATATTTTGGGAAAAAGACAATGATCTTTTTAGTAAGAAGAAGAAAATATAATGGGTGGGAAATGCCAGTTCATCTGATGATTATGTAACCATAACTATGCGGTGCATAATATGGTGGCAGCGTCTAGAACATCAATACAATTGATTTTTTTTTTATTGTATATGTCCTTTGGGAGAAACCATTGTGATGGGCTGAGTTTATGTGCACACTGCTCTAGAGGTGTGTGAAGTTCCATCTGTGCCTTTCTTTGATGCACATTTCTCTGTATTCAAATTTGGGCTTTTAAGTGAAACTCATGGTCCAAGCAATCTGTGATGCTCTGGAGTCGGTAATCACAAACACTGATAATGGACCTTTTGTCAATCGCTATCTTTGAGTCAAGGGCGATGATTCTTGTTTCCTAACAGATTTGGGCATGGTCAGATACAGTGGCCGGCTTTTCGACAATACAGGGTCTTGCAAGGGGTGCTTCATTGCAGAGGGATTTTCTGCGACATTAGGAGGGATGGAACACTGGGTGTATCCTGAGACTCTAATGAATTGATTATAATTCCATAGCCATGGACTTTGATTTAGTATAGGGGCATGGCCCATGTCAGGGCATCTTAAGTTAAATACTAGAAGATACATTTTTCCTTTCTAGTGTTTTTTGAAAGTGTAGTGGCTTTGTCCAAAAATGAAATTGGACTAATGCGAAACATACATTGCCAGCTTCCTACTCTAGTGCATGAGGAGATATTATGTTTGCCTCTTCCCACAGTTCCCTGCGAGTTTCACCCTTGATCTCAGAAGTGATTGTTTGTAAATCTACTGTATCTGGAGTGCTCCATATTCTCCATTCCTGACCTCTCTGAACTGTAAAGGAAGTGTAGAGCCCTTTGCTACAGGGGTCTGCTGATCCCACCTATCGTCCTGCTTTCCTGGTAATCGCGACAGTGGAGGAGGAGTGTTGCATGCGTGGTAGGGCTAGTACTGAAGCTGAAGGAGGGCCACAAGGGGTCCTCAGCTGAAGGGTCGTGCTACGTGTTAGAGTGTTAGAGTGCAGCGCCCCTTGTTCCAGAAAAAATTATATATATATATATATATATATATATATATATATATATATATATATATATATATACATATATATATATATATATATATATATATATACATATATATTTATATATATATATATATATATCACAGCAACAATCCTCCAAACGACCATTTTTGAAAATGAAGGAGACGGACCACCAGGAACCAGGCAGGAAGGTATTTTATTATTTCCTCACTCTGCTGCTATATATATATATATATATGTATTTTTGTCCAAAAACCACATGTGGATATTTAACTCCTTAGTTACTTTCAAATGAGTTTTATCTTCTTAAACTATAACTGAAGTGGAACATCAGAGCACCTTACCCACTCACATAATGCGTTTCCAGAAGTGAATTTATTTTATGGCCAAAACTAAACCCTACCAAACACTGAGGTCAGTTTCAGCTGCACAAATGCAGTCAACATTGTGCTGAGTTCTTGTCCTCATTAAGGTCCGACCAACAGAGCAGTCAGGTTTAACTTAGAAGGCAATATGTAAAGAATGTGTGCAATAACGTATGCAACAACACAGTAAACACAGCACTATAAGACTCCACAACAGTTTGCGTTGTCCGGCATTCGGTCCGAGAGGCTGTGCAGCAAGGGTTAGCGAGGCTTTGTGTTGTCTGGCATTGGCTCAGAGAGCAGTCAACTGTGCAGCGAGGCTTTGTGGGGCTTCACGCTGCTTGGCATTGCATTTGGCAGCTGCAGAACCTACTTCTGAGGCCCAGAACTTGGAGTAGGCACCTCAGGCAAGGGTAGGATCACAGAAGGCAGAGTCAGGCAGCACCAGCAGAACTGCGGGAAGTCTTTCGTGTCCCTGAGACTACATAAACAGGAGGCAAGCTAGCAAGCCCTTGGAGATCCCTTTGGAGAGGAGGCAGAGTCCCACTCTCCTTCCAGCAGAGTCAGCGAGCAGCAGGCCCCAGGGCAACAGGCAGAAACGCAGCCCTTGGGCAGCACTGCAGTTCTTCTGACAGAGATTCGGTGTAGGTCCAGGAGTGTCTGATTTTGGAGGGTCAGAGACCCAGTACCTAAACCCAAATGAGCCTCTGATGCAAGTGGAACTTCAGAGAGAGCTTTAGAGGTTCACCAGTATCCCTTTCAATCCCATCCCTCCCTCCAGACTACTAGTGGGTTGGTTATCAGTCCTTTCTGTGAGGGCAGGCCACTACTCTTTGAAGGGTGAGGTTAAGCCCCTTCCTCCCACCTGCCCAGGAAGACCCATAGGAATGCAGATGAATGGAGACTAGTGCTAAATTTTGTCTGAGTAACAGAGCCCCTCCTGGCCTGTCTAGGTGGAGGGACCCCATGGCCAATGAGTGTGCCTTCTTAGGGCGTCTGGGTGGTAGACCATCTCCCAGGGACTCTGGGGGAGCAGTGGCCTCTCACAGACAGAGGTTTGGGTCTAGTCTGTCACTGGGCCCAGCTCCTTAGAGTTCAAAGCTGCCATCTGACCACAGGCCGCATCTATCAAGACCTCGCCCCTCGCCTTCAACTTCCATCTAGTAAATGAGTAGGTAAGGCGAGGGTGTATCCTGTTATTGTATATTACAAGCTTTTATTAATCAGAGAGGACAGGAGTGCCCTGCCACCCAGAGAGGCCAGGAGGGCCCTGCCACCAAGAGAGGCCAGAAGGGCCCTGCCACCCAGAGAGGCCAAGAATCGCCCTGGCACCCAGAGAGGCCAGGAGGGCCCTGCCACCAAGAGAGGCCAAGAAGTGCCCTGCCACCCAGAGAGGCCAGGAGGGCCCTGCCACCCAGAGAGGCCAAGAATCACCCTGCCACCCAGAGAGGCCAAGAATCACCCTGACACCCAGAGAGGCCAGGAGTGCCCTGCCACCAAGAGAGGCCAAGAAGTGCCCTGCCACCCAGAGAGGCCAGGAGGACCCTGCCACCCAGAGAGGCTAGGAGGACCCTGACAACCAGCCAGGCTAGGAGGACCCTGCCAACCAGCCAGGCTAGGAGGGCCCTGACAACCAGACAGGCTAGGAGGGCCCTGCCAACCAGCCAGGACAGGAGGGCCCTGCAACCAGCCAGGGCAGGACTGCCCTGCCACCCAGAGAGGCCAGGAGTGCCCTGCCACCCAGAGAGGCCAAGAATCGCCCTGACACCCAGAGAGGCCAGGAGGACCCTGACACCAAGAGAGGCCAAGAAGTGCCCTGCCACCCAGAGAGGCCAGGAGGGCCCTGCCAACCAGCCAGGACAGGAGGGCCCTGCAACCAGCCAGGGCAGGAGTGCCCTGCCACCCAGAGAGGCCAGGAGTGCCCTGCCACCCAGAGAGGCCAAGAATCGCCCTGACACCCAGAGAGGCCAGGAGGACCCTGACACCAAGAGAGGCCAAGAAGTGCCCTGCCACCCAGAGAGGCCAAGAATCGCCCTGACACCCAGAGAGGCCAGGAGGGCCCTGCCACCCAGAGAGGCCAGGAGTCACACTGCCATCCAGACAGGCTAGGAGGGCCCTGCCACCCAGAGAGGCCAGGGGGCCCTGCCACCCAGACAAGCCAAGAGGTGACCTGCCACCCAGACAGGCCAGGAGTCACACTGCCATCCAGACAGGCTAGGAGGGCCCTGCCAACCAGACAGGCTAGGAGTGCCCTGCCACCCAGAGAGGCCAAGAAGTGCCCTGCCACCCAGAGAGGCCAGGAGGGCCCTGCCAACCAGACAGGCTAGGAGGGCCCTGCCAACCATAGAGGCCAGGAGGGCCTTGCCAACCAGACAGGCTAGGAGGGCCCTGCCAACCAGACAGGCCAGGAGGCGTCTCTCTAGCAGCAACTAACTAACTGCCCTGGAGACCCTGCAGCTGTCGCCGTGCTTCACACTGACACATGGGGGTCACGTAGCCCCTCCCTCATTCATAAACATTACTCGGGCTGGGAGCTGGCCATCTGAGCTAAGGACCCGCGTTCATCTGTTGTTGAAAGATTTGAAGCATAGCTCGTTTTCTTAGTGTAGTGCCCAGAAGCCTTGAACAGATAGCAGCACATGTAGGGGCTGTGGAAGTGTAAAGCTAAATGCCAAAGTGATCTGAGGACCCCCAAGGGTGCTTCCACCCCTGCCCTACTGCTGACCTTATCCAGGTACATGTTTGTGCCAATGACCTGACACACCGGACGTCATCAAAACCTTTAACCTCTCTGGGATCCCAGCCCCCCTTAACCCTGGAGCAGACAGGGAGACTCTATTTCATTTCAATTTCCGTCTTTATCGATCACGTCAATCATAAAAGACAAATATAAACAATACAATAAATATATAAGAACACACAGCAACACAGAAAGTTTTTGTTAAAGAAAGTAATGACATATTAAAATTCCATTTCTGATCGAAAAAAAGATACCAGAGCCATTAAAAAAACGAATGTGTCGTAAAAATGTCAAAACATCTAAGTAGGAAGTAATCCAAATCCAATACAAAGGTAAACATAGTTGGTGACCTCCCCTTTGTTTCTTTATCCTTTTTTTAAAACTAATTTTGCTCATAAAAAAACCTAGAGGAGACTCAGTCGCCTGTCTCTGGCCTGTCTCCAGCTCCGTGTTTGCCTTAAAACTTTCCATTAATGAGGCCTCCTACGGTGAACACAATACTTCAGAAGAAGACAACAATAGTGGACCCTAAGCTGGAGTCGTGGAGAAAGGCACTGGACGCAACACTCCAGATGTGGCCTCTCAAGCTAGAGACATCAGGAGATGCCCACCAGAACTGAACCCAACTCCAGATGTGGCCTCGAGCTAGAGACAACATCAGGAGATGCCCACCGGAAGAGAACACTGTACTACAGATGTGGCCTCTCGAGCTAGAGACAACATCAGAAGATGCCCACCAGAACAGAACACAACTCCAGATGTGGCCTCTAGAGCTAGAGACAGCAGGAGATGCCCACCAGAACTGAACCCAACTCCATATGTGGCCTCTCGAGCTAGAGACAAAACTCAGGAGATGCCCACCAGAACTAAACACTTTACTCCAGATGTGGACTCTCAAGCTAGAGACAACACTAAAGAGATGCCCACCAGAACTAAACACTTTATTCCAGATGTGGACTCTCAAGCTAGAGACAACATCAGGGGATGCCCCCCAGAACAGAACACTGTACTCCAGATGTGGCCTCTTGAGCTAGAAACAACATCAGGAGATGCCCACCGGAACAGAACACTTAACTCCAGATGTGGCCTCTAGAGCTAGAGACAGCAGGAGATGCTCACCAGAACAGAACACAACTCCAGATGTGGCCTCTCGAGCTAGAGACAACACTGAAGAGATGTCCACCAGAACTAAACAGTGTACTCCGGGTGTGGACTCTCGAGCTAGAGACAACATCAGGAGATGCCCACCAGAACAGAACACAACTCCAGATGTGACCTCTCGAGCTAGAGACAACACTAAAGAGATGCCCACCAGAACTAAACACTTTACTCCAGATGTGGACTCTCAAGCTAGAAACAACATCAGGGGATGCCCCCCAGAACAGAACACTGTACTCCAGATGTGGCCTCTTGAGCTAGAAACAACATCAGGAGATGCCCACCGGAACAGAACACTTAACTCCAGATGTGGCCTCTAGAGCTAGAGACAGCAGGAGATGCCCACCAGAACTGAATACAACTCCATATGTGGCCTCTCGAGCTAGAGTCAACAGTCAGGAGATGCCCACCAGAACTGAACACAACTCCAGATGTGGCCTCTCGAGCTAGAGACAACATCAGGAGATACCCACTGGAACAGAACACTGTACTCCAGATGTGGCCTCTCGAGCTAGAGAAAACTCTCAGGAGTTGCCCACCAGAACTGAACCCAACTCCAGATGTGGCCTCTCAAGCAAGAGACAACACTAAAGTGCTGCCCACCAGAACTAAACACTGTACTCCAGATGTGGACTCTCGAGCTAGAGACAACATCAGGAGATGCCCACCAGAACAGAACACTGTACTCCAGATGTGGCCACTTGAGCTAGAGACAACATCAGGAGATGCCCACTGGAACAGAACACAACTCCAGAGGTGGCCTCTAGAGCTAGAGACAGCAGGAGATGCCCACCAGAACTGAACACAACTCCAGATGTGGCCTATCCATCTAGAGTTAACACTCAGGAGATGCCCACCAGAACTGAACACAACTCCAGATGTGGCCTCTCGAGCTAGAGTCAACTCTCAGGAGTTGCCCACCAGAACTGAACCCAACTCCAGATGTGGCCTCTCAAGCAAGATACAACACTAAAGTGATGCCCACCAGAACTAAACACTGTACTCCAGATGTGGACTCTCGAGCTAGAGACAACATCAGGAGATGCCCACCAGAACAGAACACTGTACTCCAGATGTGGCCACTTGAGCTAGAGACAACATCAGGAGATGCCCACTGGAACAGAACACAACTCCAGAGGTGGCCTCTAGAGCTAGAGACAGCAGGAGATGCCCACCAGAACTGAACATAACTCCAGATGTGGCCTATCCATCTAGAGTTAACACTCAGGAGATGCCCACCAGAACTGAACACAACTCCAGATGTGGCCTCTCGAGCTAGAGACAACATCAGGAGATGCCCACCAGAACTGAACACTTAACTCCAGATGAGGCCTCTCGTGCTAGAGACAACATCAAGAGATGCCCACTAGAACAGAACACTGTACTCCAGATGTGGCCTCTCGAGCTAGAGACAACATCAGGAGATGCCCACCAGAACAGAACACTGTACTCCAGATGTGGCCTCTTGAGCTAGAGACAACATCAGGAGATGCCCACTGGAACAGAACACAACTCCAGAGGTGACCTCTAGAGCTAGAGCCAGCAGGAGATGCCCACCAGAACTGAACACAACTCCAGATGTGGCCTATCCATCTAGAGTTAACACTCAGGAGATGCCCACCAGAACTGAACACAACTCCAGATGTGGCCTATCCATCTAGAGTTAACACTCAGGAGATGCCCACCAGAACTGAACATTTAACTCCAGATCAGGCCTCTCGAGCTAGAGACAACATCAAGAGATGCCCGCTAGAACAGAACGCTGTACTCCAGATGTGACCTCTCGAGCTAGCGACAACACTCAGGAGATGCCCACCAGAACTGAACCCAACTCCAGATGTGGCCTCTCAAACTAGAGACAACACTAAGAGATGCCCACCATAACTAAATACTGTACTCCAGATGTGGACTCTCGAGCTAGAGACAACATCAGGAGATGCTCACCGGAACAGAACACTGT
Organism: Lissotriton vulgaris; assembly: GCF_964263255.1. Classification (NCBI taxonomy): domain Eukaryota; kingdom Metazoa; phylum Chordata; class Amphibia; order Caudata; family Salamandridae; genus Lissotriton; species Lissotriton vulgaris. The sequence goes on along the minus strand of NC_141693.1, from coordinate 2,017,996,151 downwards.
ACTCCAGATGTGGCCTCTAGAGCTAGAGACAGTAGGAGCTGCCCACCAGAACTGAACACAACTCCAGATGTGGCCCCTCGAGCTAGACTCAACACTCAGGAGATGCCCACCACAACTGAACACAACTCCAGATGTGGCCTTTCGAGCTAGAGTCAACACTCAGGAGATGCCCACCAGAACTGCACACAACTCCAGATGTGGCCTCTTGAGCTAGAGACAACATTAGGAGATGCCCACTGGAACAGAACACTGTAATCCAGATGTGGGCTCTCGAGATAGAGACAGCAGGAGATGCCCACCAGAACTGAACCCGACTCCAGATGTGGCCTCTCAAGCTAGAGACAGCAGGAGATGCCCACCAGAACTGACCAAAAGTCCAGATGTGGCCTCTCGAGCTAGAGTCAACACTCAGGAGATGCCCACCAGAATTGAACACAACTCCAGATGTGGCCTCTCGTGCTAGAGACAACATCAAGAGATGCCCACTAGAACAGAACACTGTACTCCAGATGTGGCCTCTCGAGCTAGAGACAACATCAGGAGATGCCCACCAGAACAGAACACTGTACTCCAGATGTGGCCTCTTGAGCTAGAGACAACATCAGGAGATGCCCACTGGAACAGAACACAACTCCAGAGGTGACCTCTAGAGCTAGAGCCAGCAGGAGATGCCCACCAGAACTGAACACAACTCCAGATGTGGCCTATCCATCTAGAGTTAACACTCAGGAGATGCCCACCAGAACTGAACACAACTCCAGATGTGGCCTCTCGAGCTAGAGACAACATCAGGAGATGCCCACCAGACTGAACACTTAACTCCAGATCAGGCCTCTCGAGCTAGAGACAACAGCAAGAGATGCCCGCTAGAACAAAACACTGTACTCCAGATGTGGCCTCTCGAGCTAGAGACAACATCAGGAGATGCCCACCAGAACAGAACACTGTACTCCAGATGTGGCCTCTTGAGCTAGAGACAACATCAGGAGATGCCCACTGGAACAGAACACAACTCCAGAGGTGACCTCTAGAGCTAGAGCCAGCAGGAGATGCCCACCAGAACTGAACACAACTCCAGATGTGGCCTATCCATCTAGAGTTAACACTCAGGAGATGCCCACCAGAACTGAACACAACTCCAGATGTGGCCTCTCGAGCTAGAGACAACATCAGGAGATGCCCACCAGAATCGAACACTTAACTCCAGATCAGGCCTCTCGAGCTAGAGACAACATCAAGAGATGCCCGCTAGAACAGAACACTGTACTCCAGATGTGGCCTCTCGAGCTAGCGACAACACTCAGGAGATGCCCACCAGAACTGAACCCAACTCCAGATGTGGCCTCTCAAACTAGAGACAACACTAAGAGATGCCCACCATAACTAAATACTCTACTCCAGATGTGGACTCTCGAGCTAGAGACAACATCAGGAGATGCTCACCGGAACAGAACACTGTACTCCAGATGTGGCCTCTAGAGCTAGAGACAGTAGGAGCTGCCCACCAGAACTGAACACAACTCCAGATGTGGCCCCTCGAGCTAGACTCAACACTCAGGAGATGCCCACCACAACTGAACACAACTCCAGATGTGGCCTTTCGAGCTAGAGTCAACACTCAGGAGATGCCCACCAGAACTGCACACAACTCCAGATGTGGCCTCTTGAGCTAGAGACAACATTAGGAGATGCCCACTGGAACAGAACACTGTAATCCAGATGTGGGCTCTCGAGATAGAGACAGCAGGAGATGCCCACCAGAACTGAACCCGACTCCAGATGTGGCCTCTCAAGCTAGAGACAGCAGGAGATGCCCACCAGAACTGACCAAAAGTCCAGATGTGGCCTCTCGAGCTAGAGTCAACACTCAGGAGATGCCCACCAGAACTGAACACAACTCCAGATGTGGCCTCTCGAGCTAGAGACAACATCAGGAGACGCCCACTGTAACAGAACACTGTACTCCAGATGTGGCCTCCCGAGCTAGAGACAACACTCAGGAGATGCCCACCAGAACTGAACCCAACTCCAGATGTGGCCTCTCGAGCTAGAGACAACACTAAAGAGATGCCCACCAGAACTAAACACTGTACTCCAGATGTGGACTTTCAAGCTAGAGTCAACATCAGGAGATGCCCACCGGAAAAGAACACTGTACTCTAGATGTGGCCTCTTGAGCTGGAGACAGCATCAGGAGATGCCCACCGGAACAGAACCCTTAACTCCAGATGTGGCCTCTCGAGCTAGAGACAACACTCAGGAGATGCCCACCAGAACTGAACACAACTCCAGATGTGGCCTCTCGAGCTAGAGACAACACTGAAGAGATGCCCACCAGAACTAAACACTGTACTCCAGATGTGTAACTCTCGAGCTAGAGACAACATCAGGAGATACCCACCGGAAAAGAACACTGTACTCCAGATATGGCCTCTTGAGCTAGAGACAACATTTAGGAGATGCCCACCAGAACTGAACACAACTCCAGATGTGGCCTCTTGAGCTAGAGACAACACTAAAGATATGCCCACCAGAACTAAACACTGTACGTCAGATGTGGACTCTCGAGCTAGAGACAACATCAGGAGATGCCCACCTGTAAAGAATACTGTACTCCAGATGTGGCCTCTTGAGCTAGAGACAGCATCAGGAGATGCCCACCGGAACAGAACACTTAACTCCAGATGTGGCCTCTCGAGCTAGAGACAACACTCAGGAGATGCCCACCAGAACTGAACTCGACTCCAGATGTGGCCTTTCGAGCTAGAGACAGCAGGAGATGCCCACCACAACTGAACCCAACTCCAGATGTGGCCTCTTGAGCTAGAGACAACACTAAAGAGATGCCCACCAGAACTAAACACTGTACTCCAGATGTGGACTCTCGAGCTAGAGACAACATCAGGCGATGCCCACCTGTAAAGAATACTGTACTCCAGATGTGGCCTCTTGAGCTAGAGACAGCATCAGGAGATGCCCACCGGAACAGAACACTTAACTCCAGATGTGGCCTCTCGAGCTAGAGACAACACTCAGGAGATGCCCACCAGAACTGAACTCGACTCCAGGTGTGGCCTTTCGAGCTAGAGACAGCAGGAGATGCCCACCAGAACTGAACCCAACTCCAGATGTGGCCTCTCGAGCTAGAGTCAACACTCAGGAGATGCCCACCAGAACTAAACACTGTACTCCAGATGTGGACTCTCGAGCTAGAGACAACACTCAGGAGATGCCCACCAGAACTGAACTCGACTCCAGATGTGGCCTTCGAGCTAGAGACAGCAGGAGATGCCCACCAGAACTGAACCCAACTCCAGATGTGGCCTCTCGAGCTAGAGACAACACTCCGGAGATGCCCACCAGAACTGAACCCAACTCCAGATTTGGACTCTCGAGCTAGAGACAACATCAGGAGATGTGCTGCTGATTTACTCGGATTCCTGCACCAGTGAATGAGGCGGACCTCTTTGATAATAATTTACGCATGGGTGCATCCCGCTTTAACTGTTGAGAGTGAGATCACTTGGCGAAGGAATGCAAGTGAGACCTGGACGCTTATTTACATTGACTCCTGCACTGCTGGTTCAGGGGGGCTCGTTTAATTAACGCATTGGCGCAATACAGATTAAATTCTGAGAGTAATACTATAGAGGCTCAGACAAAGACTCCTGACAAAGCTGACAGTGTCAACCTTGATTCATGTGTTTCATCCCAAGCACGCTTAAGCACATGTTAAAGCTGAATTACGACAAGGCCCCTGCCGCCCGAGAGTAACCCGTGTTTTAATACCATACAAGCGCTCGTAAGGAACCTTTTCACAAGTCTCGTGTGAATCCAGGACCAGTAATCTATCCCGGTCCCTTTCCTCTTGTGTGATAGGAGGTTGCCCACCCACAACCATTCTGTCCTGAAGAAGACCCCTTTTGTAAGGACTACTATCCTACGTATCTTTCGGGTCGAAACGTAGACCATTCAAATTTCACCAACTCTTAACCCCAAGCTAGACCGGAGCAGCTGAAGGAGAGTTAGGTGGTCTGCATCATTTGATCTTTGGACTCTATACGAGCATAATATTGTGGACCTTGGTTCAAGGAACCACATGAACTTTGTTTGTGAAGCTATGATCGATATCAGTCACGAATGATTCTGACTATTCCCCCAATCCTACTTTATCCCTGACACTTTCCCTCACTTCACCCCCCTTCCTTGTTGTGTATGTGGGCACATATACAAAAAGTTTGTTGAAATATTATTGTTGAAATGTAACCAATGAAAGGTAATAATGCAATTTTGAAATAAATCTTGTTGCATTCAAAAATGTGTTTCTTTGAAATAGCTACATGAAATTGAACTCACTTGTTCTCTGTCTGGGACCCTTTTCCCTTGTACCACATAACTACCCAGGTCCCTTGACTCTACTGGGTTTAACCCTTCCTGTGTAACAACATCTAGAGCTAGAGACAGCAGGAGATGCCCACTGGAACAGAACACTGTACTCCAGATGTGGCCTCTCGAGCTAGAGAAACATTTCTGAGATGCCCACCAGAACTGAACACAACTCCAGTTGTGGCCTCTCGAGCTAGAGACAACATCAGGAGATGCCCACTGGAACACCCCCCTCCCCCCTCAGTCTCTGCATCGCGGTCCATCTTCACAGCTCCGAGGACACCTCCGTCTGGCACTAGGGAAGACCCTTTTATCTCTTTAGTGCCAGCCCCCCCCCCATCTCAGAGGTCCCTGGCCCCCTCCGCCCTGTGCTCCGTCTCTCGGCCTCGTTCCTCCACCAGCCCTCTTGCACTGGGATGTGCACCGAGGCCGCTCAGAGAGCCGTGCCTGGCTCAGGTGCAGCGCCTTGACGCGCCTGAACACCTCTAGGCGCGGGGCGCTCCGGGCGCAGCGCCATGACGCGCTTTGACGCTCCTGGCTCGGGTGCAGCGCCTTGACGCCCCATGGACACCGCTAGGCGCGGGGCGCTCCTGGCTCAGGTGCTGCGCCTTGACGCCCCTGGACACCGTCGCCAGGCATGGGGTGCTACGGGTGCAGCGCCTTGACGCGCGTTGACGCTCCTGGCTCAGGTGCTGTGCCTTGCTGCGCCTTGACGCCCCTGGACACCGCGCCAGGCGCGGGGCGCTCCGTGCACAGCGCTGCACCCTCCCCGGTGCATAGCGCCGTGAGCCGTGTTTTGCAGCTAATCACCTCTGCTGCTCGGCGCTTCCTCCAGGGCTCAGGTGAGCGCCTCTGCCCGCATCTGGGCGCATCTGCGGCCGTGTCATCGCCGCGTCTCCAGGCAACGCCTCCCTGTGTGCTCCTGGGCGCACCGGAGCGCAGGGCTGGGGCGAGGCCTCACCTCTGCTGAGGACACGAGCCGAGCCTGGCAGGAGCTTCACAGCGCATGGACAGGGAGGACGGTGACTGGGACAGGGAGAGGCCGACCCTGAGAAACAGAGACTGGGGCAGGGAGAGGGTGACACTGAGAAACGGAGACTGGGACAAGTACAGGAGAGGCCGGCCCTGAGAAACGGAGACTGGGACAGGGAGAGGCCGGCACTGAGAAACAGAGACTGGGACAGGGAGAGGGTGACACTGAGAAACGGAGACTGGGACAGGGAGAGGCCGACCCTGAGAAACGAAGACTGGGACAGGGAGAGGCCGGCACTGAGAAACAGAGACTGGGACAGGGAGAGGGTGACACTGAGAAACGGAGACTGGGACAGGGAGAGGCCGAACCTGAGAAACAGACACTGGGACAGGGAGAGGGTGACACTGATAAACGGAGACTGGGACAGGGAGAGGTGACACTGAGAAACGGAGACTGGGACAGGGAGAGGGTGACACTGAGAAACAGAGACTGGGACAGGGAGAGGCCGACCCTGAGAAACAGAGACTGGGACAGGGAGAGGGGGACACTGAGAAACGGAGACTGGGACAGGGAGAGGGTGACACTGAGAAACAGAGACTGGGACAGGGAGAGGGGGACACTGAGAAACGGAGACTGGGACAGGGAGAGGGTGACACTGAGAAATGGAGACTGGGACAGGGAGAGGCCGACCCTGAGAAACAGAGACTGGGACAGGGAGAGGGGTGACGCTGAGAAACGGAGACTGGGGCAGGGAGAGGGAGAGGCCGATCCTGAGAAACAGAGACTGGGACAAGTACAGGGAGAGGCCGGCCCTGAGAAACAGAGACTGGGACAGGGGGGGGGTGACACTGAGAAACGGAGACTGGGATAGGTACAGGGAGAGGCCGGCACTGAGAAACGGAGACTGGGACAGGGAGAGGCTGACACTGAGAAACAGAGACTGGGATAGAGAGGCCGACACTGAGAAACGGAGACTGGGACAGGGAGAGGCCGGCACTGAGAAACAGAGACTGGGACAGAGAGGCCGACACTGAGAAACGGAGACTGGGACAGGGAGAGGCCGGCCCTGAGAAACAGAGACTGGGACAGAGAGGCCGACACTGAGAAACGGAGACTGGGACAGGGAGAGGCCGGCACTGAGAAACAGAGACTGGGACAGAGAGGCCGACACTGAGAAACGGAGACTGGGACAGGGAGAGGCCGGCCCTGAGAAACAGAGACTGGGACAGAGAGGCCGACACTGAGAAACGGAGACTGGGACAGGGAGCGGCCGGCCCTGAGAAACAGAGACTGGGACAGAGAGGCCGACACTGAGAAACGGAGACTGGGACAGAGAGGCTGACACTGAGAAACGGAGACTGGGACAGAGAGGCCGACCCGGAGAAACAGAGACTGGGACAGAGAGGCCGACCCTGAGAAACAGAGACTGGGACAGAGAGGCCGACCCGGAGAAACAGAGACTGGGACAGGGAGAGGGTGACACTGAGAAACAGAGACTGGGACAGAGAGGCCGACCCTGAGAAACAGAGACTGGGGCAGGGAGAGGGAGAGGCCGACCCTGAGAAACGGAGACTGGGACAGAGAGCCGAGCCAGAGAAACAGAGACTGGGACAGAGAGGCCGACACTGAGAAACAGAGACTGGGACATAGAGGCCGACCCGGAGAAACAGAGACTGGTACAGAGAGGCCGACCCTGAGAAACAGAGACTGGGACAGAGAGGCCGACCCGGAGAAACAGAGACTGGGACAGAGAGGCCGACCCTGAGAAACAGAGACTGGGACAGAGAGGCTGACCCCAAGAAACAGAGCCTGGGGCAGGGAGAGGGAGAGGCCGGCACTGAGAAACAGAGACTGGGACAGAGAGGCCGACCCGGAGAAACAGAGACTGGGACAGAGAGGCCGACCCGGAGAAACAGAGACTGGGACAGAGAGGCCGACCCTGAGAAACAGAGACTGGGACAGGGAGAGGGTGACACTGAGAAACGGAGACTGGGACAGGGAGAGGCCGTCCCTGAGAAACAGAGACTGGGACAGGTACAGGGAGAGGCCGGCACTGAGAAACGGAGACTGGGACAGGGAGAGGCCGGCACTGAGAAACAGAGACTGGGACAGGGAGAGGCCGGCACTGAGAAACAGAGACTGGGACAGGGAGAGGCCGGCACTGAGAAACAGAGACTGGGACAGGGAGAGGCCGGCACTGAGAAACAGAGACTGGGACAGGGCGAGGGTGACACTGAGGAACAGAGACTGTGACAGGGAGAGGGTGACACTGAGAAACGGAGACTGGGACAGGGAGAGGCCGGCCCTGAGAAACAGAGACTGGGACAGAGAGGCCAACACTGAGAAACGGAGACTGGGACAGGGAGAGGCCGGCCCTGAGAAACAGAGACTGGGACAGAGAGGCCAACACTGAGAAACAGAGACTCGGACAGGGGGAGGGTGACACTGAGAAACGGAGACTGGGACAGGGAGAGGCCAACACTGAGAAACGGAGACTGGGATAGGGAGAGGGTGACACTGAGAAACAGAGACTGGGACAGGGACAGGGTGATACTGAGAAATGGAGACTGGGACAGGGAGAGGCCGACACTGAGAAACGGAGACTGGGACAGGGAGAGGGAGAGGCCGCCACTGAGAAACAGAGACTGGGACAGGGAGAGGCCGGCACTGAGAAACAGAGACTGGGACAGGGAGAGGCCAACCCTGAGAAACAGAGACTGGGACAGGGAGAGGCTGGCACTGAGAAACAGAGACTGGGACAGAGAGAGGCCGGCACTGAGAAACAGAGACTGGGACAGGGAGATGCCGGCCCTGAGAAACAGAGACTGGGACAGGGAGAGGCTGGCCCTGAGAAACAGAGACTGGGACAGGGAGGAGGTGACACTGAGAAACAGAGACTGGGACAGGGAGAGGCCGACACTGAGAAACGGAGACTGGGACAGGGAGAGGGTGACACTGAGAAACGGAGACTGGGACAGGGAGAGGCCGACACTGAGAAAAGGAGACTGGGACAGGGAGAGGGTGATACTGAGAAATGGACACAGGGAGAGGCCGACACTGAGAAACGGAGACTGGCACAGGGAGAGGGAGAGGCCGGCACTGAGAAACAGAGACTGGGACAGGGAGAGGCCAGCCCTGAGAAACAGAGACTGGGACAGGGAGAGGCTGGCCCTGAGAAACAGAGACTGGGACAGGGAGGAGGTGACACTGAGAAACGGAGACTGGGACAGGGAGAGGCCGACACTGAGAAACAGAGACTGAGACAGGGAGAGGCCGACACTGAGAAAAGGAGACTGGGACAGTGACAGGGAGAGGCCGGCACTGAGAAACAGAGACTGGGACAGGGAGAGGCCGGCCCTGAGAAACAGAGACTGGGACAGGGTGAGGCCGGCCCTGAGAAACAGAGACTGGGACAGGGAGGAGGTGACACTGAGAAACAGAGACTGGGACAGGGAGAGGCCGACACTGAGAAACGGAGACTGGGAGAGGCAGAGGCTGACACTGAGAAACGAAGACTGGGACAGGGACAGGGAGAGGCCAGCACTGAGAAACAGAGACTGGGACAGGGAGAGGCCGGCACTGAGAAACAGAGACTGGGACAGGGAGAGGGTGACACTGAGAAACAGAGACAGGGAGAGGCCGGCACTGAGAAACGGAGACTGGGACAGGGAGAGGGTGACACTGAGAAACGGAGACTGGGACAAGGAGAGGCCGGACCTGAGAAACGGATACTGGGACAGGGAGAGGGGTGACACTGAGAAACAGAGACTGGGACAGGGAGAGGCCGGTCCTGAGAAACAGAGACTGGGACAGGGAGAGGGTGACACTGAGAAACGGAGATTGGGACAGGGAGAGGGTAACACTGAGAATCGGAGACTGGGACAGGGAGAGGCCGGCCCTGAGAAACGAAGACTGGGACAGGGAGAGGCCGACACTGAGAAACGGAGACTGGGACAGGGAGAGGGTGACACTGAGAAACAGAGACAGGGAGAGGCCGGCACTGAGAAACGGAGACTGGGACAGGGAGAGGGTGACACTGAGAAACGGAGACTGGGACAAGGAGAGGCCGGACCTGAGAAACGGATACTGGGACAGGGAGAGGGGTGACACTGAGAAACGGAGATTGGGACAGGGAGAGGGTAACACTGAGAATCGGAGACTGGGACAGGGAGAGGCCGGCCCTGAGAAACGAAGACTGGGACAGGGAGAGGCCGACACTGAGAAACGGAGACTGGGACAGGGAGAGGGTGACACTGAGAAACAGAGACAGGGAGAGGCCGGCACTGAGAAACGGAGACTGGGACAGGGAGAGGGTGACATTGAGAAACGGAGACTGGGACAAGGAGAGGCCGGACCTGAGAAACGGATACTGGGACAGGGAGAGGGGTGACACTGAGAAACGGAGACTGGGACAGGGAGAGGCCGGTCCTGAGAAACGGAGACTGGGACAGGGAGAGGGTGACACTGAGAAACGGAGACTGGGACAGAGAGGCCGACACTGAGAAACAGAGACTGGGACATAGAGGCCGACCCGGAGAAACAGAGACTGGTACAGAGAGGCCGACCCTGAGAAACAGAGACTGGGACAGAGAGGCCGACCCGGAGAAACAGAGACTGGGACAGAGAGGCTGACCCTGAGAAACAGAGACTGGGACAGAGAGGCTGACCCCAAGAAACAGAGCCTGGGGCAGGGAGAGGGAGAGGCCGGCACTGAGAAACAGAGACTGGGACAGAGAGGCCGACCCGGAGAAACAGAGACTGGGACAGAGAGGCCGACCCGGAGAAACAGAGACTGGGACAGAGAGGCCGACCCTGAGAAACAGAGACTGGGACAGGGAGAGGGTGACACTGAGAAACGGAGGCTGGGACAGGGAGAGGCCGTCCCTGAGAAACAGAGACTGGGACAGGTACAGGGAGAGGCCGGCACTGAGAAACGGAGACTGGGACAGGGAGAGGCCGGCACTGAGAAACAGAGACTGGGACAGGGAGAGGCCGGCACTGAGAAACAGAGACTGGGACAGGGAGAGGCCGGCACTGAGAAACAGAGACTGGGACAGGGAGAGGCCGGCACTGAGAAACAGAGACTGGGACAGGGCGAGGGTGACACTGAGGAACAGAGACTGTGACAGGGAGAGGGTGACACTGAGAAACGGAGACTGGGACAGGGAGAGGCCGGCCCTGAGAAACAGAGACTGGGACAGAGAGGCCAACACTGAGAAACGGAGACTGGGACAGGGAGAGGCCGGCCCTGAGAAACAGAGACTGGGACAGAGAGGCCAACACTGAGAAACAGAGACTCGGACAGGGGGAGGGTGACACTGAGAAATGGAGACTGGGACAGGGAGAGGCCAACACTGAGAAACGGAGACTGGGATAGGGAGAGGGTGACACTGAGAAACAGAGACTGGGACAGGGACAGGGTGATACTGAGAAATGGAGACTGGGACAGGGAGAGGCCGACACTGAGAAACGGAGACTGGGACAGGGAGAGGGAGAGGCCGCCACTGAGAAACAGAGACTGGGACAGGGAGAGGCCGGCACTGAGAAACAGAGACTGGGACAGGGAGAGGCCAACCCTGAGAAACAGAGACTGGGACAGGGAGAGGCTGGCACTGAGAAACAGAGACTGGGACAGAGAGAGGCCGGCACTGAGAAACAGAGACTGGGACAGGGAGATGCCGGCCCTGAGAAACAGAGACTGGGACAGGGAGAGGCTGGCCCTGAGAAACAGAGACTGGGACAGGGAGGAGGTGACACTGAGAAACAGAGACTGGGACAGGGAGAGACCGACACTGAGAAACGGAGACTGGGACAGGGAGAGGGTGACACTGAGAAACGGAGACTGGGACAGGGAGAGGCCGACACTGAGAAAAGGAGACTGGGACAGGGAGAGGGTGATACTGAGAAATGGACACAGGGAGAGGCCGACACTGAGAAACGGAGACTGGCACAGGGAGAGGGAGAGGCCGGCACTGAGAAACAGAGACTGGGACAGAGTGAGGCCGGCACTGAGAAACAGAGACTGGGACAGGGAGAGGCCAGCCCTGAGAAACAGAGACTGGGACAGGGAGAGGCTGGCCCTGAGAAACAGAGACTGGGACAGGGAGGAGGTGACACTGAGAAACGGAGACTGGGACAGGGAGAGGCCGACACTGAGAAACAGAGACTGGGACAGGGAGAGGCCGACACTGAGAAAAGGAGACTGGGACAGTGACAGGGAGAGGCCGGCACTGAGAAACAGAGACTGGGACAGGGAGAGGCCGGCCCTGAGAAACAGAGACTGGGACAGGGTGAGGCCGGCCCTGAGAAACAGAGACTGGGACAGGGAGGAGGTGACACTGAGAAACAGAGACTGGGACAGGGAGAGGCCGACACTGAGAAACGGAGACTGGGAGAGGCAGAGGCTGACACTGAGAAACGAAGACTGGGACAGGGACAGGGAGAGGCCAGCACTGAGAAACAGAGACTGGGACAGGGAGAGGCCGGCACTGAGAAACAGAGACTGGGACAGGGAGAGGGTGACACTGAGAAACAGAGACAGGGAGAGGCCGGCACTGAGAAACGGAGACTGGGACAGGGAGAGGGTGACACTGAGAAACGGAGACTGGGACAAGGAGAGGCCGGACCTGAGAAACGGATACTGGGACAGGGAGAGGGGTGACACTGAGAAACGGAGACTGGGACAGGGAGAGGCCGGTCCTGAGAAACGGAGACTGGGACAGGGAGAGGGTGACACTGAGAAACGGAGATTGGGACAGGGAGAGGGTAACACTGAGAATCGGAGACTGGGACAGGGAGAGGCCGGCCCTGAGAAACGAAGACTGGGACAGGGAGAGGCCGACACTGAGAAACGGACACTGGGACAGGGAGAGGGTGACACTGAGAATCGGAGACTGGGACAGGGAGAGGGTGACACTGAGAAACGGAGACTGGGACAAGGAGAGGGTGTCACTGAGAATCGGCGACTGGGACAGGGAGAGGCCGGCCCTGAGAAACAGAGACTCGGACCGGGAGAGGGTGACACTGAGAAACGGAGACTGGGACAGGGAGAGGGTGACAATGAGAAACGGAGACTGGGACAGGGAGAGGGTGACACTGAGAAACAGAGACTGGGACAGGGACAGGGTGATACTGAGAAATGGAGACTGGGACAGGGAGAGGCCGACACTGAGAAACGGGGACTGGGACAGGGAGAGGGAGAGGCCGCCACTGAGAAACAGAGACTGGGAAAGGGAGAGGCCGGCACTGAGAAACAGAGACAGACACAGGGAGAGGCCGAACCTGAGAAACAGAGACTGGGACAGGGAGAGGCTGGCCCTTAGAAACAGAGACTGGGACAGGGAGGAGGTGACACTGAGAAACGGAGACTGGGACAGGGAGAGGGTGACACTGAGAAACGGAGACTGGGACAGGGAGAGGCCGACACTGAGAAACGGAGACTGGGACAGTGAGAGGCCGGCACTGAGAAACGGAGACTGGGACAGGGAGAGAGTGACACTGAGAAACGGAGACTGGGACAGGGAGAGGCCGACACTGAGAAACGGAGACTTGGACAGGGAGAGGCCGGGCCTGGGAAACAGAGACTGGGACAGGGAGAGGGTGACACTGAGAAACGGAGACTGGGACAGGGCGAGGGTGACACTGAGAAACGGAGACTGGGACAGGGAGAGGCCGACACTGAGAAACAGAGACTGAGACAGGGACAGGGAGAGTCTGGCCCTTAGAAACGGAGACTGGGACAGGGAGAGGCCGACACTGAGAAACAGAGACTGGGACAGGGAGAGGCCGACACTGAGAAACGGAGACTGGGGCAGGGACAGGGAGAGACCGACACTGAGAAACAGAGACTGGGACAGGGAGAGGCCGACACTGAGAAACAGAGACTGGGACAGGGAGAGGCCGACACTTAGAAATGGAGACTGGGACAGGGAGAGGGTGACACTGAGAAATGGAGACTGGGACAGGGAGAGGCTGGCCCTGAGAAACAGAGACTGGGACAGGGAGAGGCCAACACTGAGAAACAGAGACTGGGACAGGGAGAGGGTGACACTGAGAATCGGAGACTGGAACAGGGATAGGGAGAGGCTTGCACTGAGAAACGGAGACTGGGACAGGGAGAGGGTGACACTGAGAAACGGAGACTGGGACAGAGAGAGGCCGAACCTGAGAAACGGAGACTGGGACAGGGAGAGGCCGGCACTGAGAAACGGAGACTTGGACAGGGACAGGGAGAGGGTGACACTGAGAAACGGAGACTGGGACAGGGAGAGGCCGACCCTGAGAAACGGAGACTGGGACAGGGAGAGGCCGGCACTGAGAAACAGAGACTGGGACAGGGAGAGGGTGACACTGAGAAACGGAGACTTGGACAGGGAGAGGGTGACACTGAGAAACAGAGACTGGGACAGGGAGAGGCCGACACTGAGAAACCGAGACTGGGACAGTGAGAGGCCGGCACTGAGAAACGGAGACTGGGACAGGGAGAGGGTGACACTGAGAAACGGAGACTGGGACAGGGAGAGGCCGACACTGAGAAAGGGAGACTGGGACAGGGAGAGGCCGGCCCTGGGAAACAGAGACTGGGACAGGGAGAGGGTGACACTGAGAAACGGAACCTGGGACAGGGAGAGGCCGACACTGGGAAACAGAGACTGGGACAGGGACAAGGAGAGTCTGACCCTTAGAAACGGAGACTGGGACAGGGAGAGGCCGACACTGAGAAACAGAGACTGGGACAGGGTAAGGCCGACACTGAGAAACGCAGACTGGGGCAGGGACAGGGAGAGGGTGTCACTGAGAAACAGAGACTGGGACAGGGAGAGGCCGACACTGAGAAACAGATACTGGGACAGGGAGAGGGTGTCACTGAGAAACAGAGACTGGGACAGGGAGAGGCCGGCACTGAGAAACGGAGACTGGGACAGGGACAGGGAGAGGGTGGCCCTGAGAAACAGAGACTGGGACAGGGAGAGGCCAACACTGAGAAACTGAGACTGGGACAGGGAGAAGGTGACACTGAGAATCGGAGACTGGGACAGGGATAGGGAGAGGCCGGCACTGAGAAACGGAGACTGGGACAGGGAGAGGGTGACACTGAGAAACGGAGACTGGGACAGGGAGAGGCCGAACCTGAGAAACGGAGACTGGGACAGGGACAGGGTGATACTGAGAAATGGAGACTGGGACAGGGAGAGGCCGACACTGAGAAACGGAGACTGGGACAGGGAGAGGCCGACACTGAGAAATGGAGACTGGGACAGGGAGAGGCCGACACTGAGAAACGGAGACTGGGACCGGGAGAGGGTGACACTGAGAAACGGAGACTTCGACAGTGAGAGGCCGGCACTGAGAAACGGAGACTGGGACAGGGAGAGGGTGACACTGAGAAACGGAGACTGGGACATGGAGAGGGTGACACTGAGAAACGGAGACTGGGACAGGGAGAGGCCGGCACTGAGAAACGGAGACTGGGACAGGGAGACGGTGACACTGAGAAACGGAGACTGGGACTGGGAGAGCCCAAACCTGAGAAACGGAGAATGGGACCGGGAGAGGGTGACACTGAGAAACGGAGACTGGGACCGGGAGAGGCCGACACTGAGAAACGAAGACTGGGACAGTAAGAGGCCGGCACTGAGAAACAGAGACTGGGACAGGGAGAGGGTGACACTGAGAAACGAAGACTGGGACAGGCAGAGGCCGACACTGAGAAACGAAGACTGGGACAGGGGCAGGGAGAGGCCGGCACTGAGAAACAGATACTGGGACAGGGAGGGGCCGGCACTGAGAAACAGAGACTGGGACAGGGAGAGGGTGACACTGAGAAACGGAGACTGGGACAGGGAGAGGCCGACCCTGAGAAACGAAGACTGGGACAGGGAGAGGCCGGCACTGAGAAACAGAGACTGGGACAGGGAGAGAGTGACACTGAGAAACGGAGACTGGGACAGGGAGAGGGTGACACTGAGAAACGGAGACTGGGACAGGGAGAGGCCGACACTGAGAAACGGAGACTGGGACAGTGAGAGGCCGGCACTGAGAAACGGAGACTGGGACAGGGAGAGAGTGACACTGAGAAACGGAGACTGGGACAGGGAGAGGCCGACACTGAGAAACGGAGACTTGGACAGGGAGAGGCCGGGCCTGGGAAACAGAGACTGGGACAGGGAGAGGGTGACACTGAGAAACGGAGACTGGGACAGGGCGAGGGTGACACTGAGAAACGGAGACTGGGACAGGGAGAGGCCGACACTGAGAAACAGAGACTGAGACAGGGACAGGGAGAGTCTGGCCCTTAGAAACGGAGACTGGGACAGGGAGAGGCCGACACTGAGAAACAGATACTGGGACAGGGAGAGGCCGACACTGAGAAACGGAGACTGGGGCAGGGACAGGGAGAGACCGACACTGAGAAACAGAGACTGGGACAGGGAGAGGCCGACACTGAGAAACAGAGACTGGGACAGGGAGAGGCCGACACTGAGAAACAGAGACTGGGACAGGGAGAGGCCGACACTTAGAAATGGAGACTGGGACAGGGAGAGGGTGACACTGAGAAATGGAGACTGGGACAGGGAGAGGCTGGCCCTGAGAAACAGAGACTGGGACAGGGAGAGGCCAACACTGAGAAACAGAGACTGGGACAGGGTGAGGGTGACACTGAGAATCGGAGACTGGAACAGGGATAGGGAGAGGCTTGCACTGAGAAACGGAGACTGGGACAGGGAGAGGGTGACACTGAGAAACGGAGACTGGGACAGAGAGAGGCCGAACCTGAGAAACGGAGACTGGGACAGGGAGAGGCCGGCACTGAGAAACGGAGACTTGGACAGGGACAGGGAGAGGGTGACACTGAGAATCGGAGACTGGGACAGGGAGAGGCCGACCCTGAGAAACGGAGACTGGGACAGGGAGAGGCCGGCACTGAGAAACAGAGACTGGGACAGGGAGAGGGTGACACTGAGAAACGGAGACTTGGACAGGGAGAGGGTGACACTGAGAAACAGAGACTGGGACAGGGAGAGGCCGACACTGAGAAACCGAGACTGGGACAGTGAGAGGCCGGCACTGAGAAACGGAGACTGGGACAGGGAGAGGGTGACACTGAGAAACGGAGACTGGGACAGGGAGAGCCCGACACTGAGAAAGGGAGACTGGGACAGGGAGAGGCCGGCCCTGGGAAACAGAGACTGGGACAGGGAGAGGGTGACACTGAGAAACGGAACCTGGGACAGGGAGAGGCCGATACTGGGAAACAGAGACTGGGACAGGGACAAGGAGAGTCTGACCCTTAGAAACGGAGACTGGGACAGGGAGAGGCCGACACTGAGAAACAGAGACTGGGACAGGGTAAGGCCGACACTGAGAAACGCAGACTGGGGCAGGGACAGGGAGAGGCCGACACTGAGAAACAGAGACTGGGACAGGGAGAGGCCGACACTGAGAAACAGATACTGGGACAGGGAGAGGGTGTCACTGAGAAACAGAGACTGGGACAGGGAGAGGCCGGCACTGAGAAACAGAGACTCGGACAGGGAAAGGGTGACACTGAGAATCGGAGACTGGGACAGGGAGAGGCAGACACTGAGAAACGGAGACTCGGACAGGGACAGGGAGAGGGTGGCCCTGAGAAACAGAGACTGGGACAGGGAGAGGCCAACACTGAGAAACTGAGACTGGGACAGGGAGAAGGTGACACTGAGAATCGGAGACTGGGACAGGGATAGGGAGAGGCCGGCACTGAGAAACGGAGACTGGGACAGGGAGAGGGTGACAGTGAGAAACGGAGACTGGGACAGGGAGAGGCCGAACCTGAGAAACGGAGACTGGGACAGGGAGAGGCTGGCACTGAGAAACGGAGACTGGGACCGGGAGAGGGTGACACTGAGAAACGGAGACTTCGACAGTGAGAGGCCGGCACTGAGAAACGGAGACTGGGACAGGGAGAGGGTGACACTGAGAAACGGAGACTGGGACAGGGAGAGGGTGACACTGAGAAACGGAGACTGGGACAGGGAGAGGCCGGCACTGAGAAACGGAGACTGGGACAGGGAGACGGTGACACTGAGAAACGGAGACTGGGACTGGGAGAGCCCAAACCTGAGAAACGGAGAATGGGACAGGGAGAGGGTGACACTGAGAAACGGAGACTGGGACCGGGAGAGGCCGACACTGAGAAACGGAGACTGGGACAGTAAGAGGCCGGCACTGAGAAACGGAGACTGGGACAAGGAGAGGGGGACACTGAGAAACGGAGACTGGGACAGGTACAGGGAGAGGCCGGCACTGAGAAACAGAGACTGAAACAGGGGGAGGCCGGCACTGAGAAACAGAGACTGGGACAGGGAGAGGGTGACACTGAGAAACGGAGACTGGGACAGGTACAGGGAGAGGCCGGCACTGAGAAACAGAGACTGGGACAGGGGGAGGCCGGCACTGAGAAACGGAGACTGGGACAGGGAGAGGGTGACACTGAGAAACGGAGACTGGGACAGGGAGAGGCCGAACCTGAGAAACGGAGACTGGGACAGTGAGAGGCCGGCACTGAGAAACGGAGACTGGGACAGGGAGAGGGTGACACTGAGAAACGGAGACTGGGACCGGTAGAGGCCGACACTGAGAAACTGAGACTTGAACAGTGAGAGGCCGGCACTGAGAAACGGAGACTGGGACAGGGAGAGGGTGACACTGAGAAACAGAGACTGGGACAGGGAGAGGCCGACACTGAGAAACGGAGACTGGGACAGGGAGAGGCCGGCACTGAGAAACTGAGACTTTGACATGGAGGACGGCAACTGGGACAGGGAGGACGGAGACTGGGATGGGGAGAGGCCGACACTTAGAAACGGAGACTGGGACAGGGAGAGGCCGACCCTGAGAAACAAAGACAGGGACAGGGAGGACGGAGATTGGGGACAGGGAGTGCCTGACACTGAGAAACGGAGACTGGGACAGGGAGGGCGGAGACTGGGACAGGGAGAGGCCGGCACTGAGAAACGGAGACTGGGACAGGGAGGATGGAGACTGGGACAGGGAGAGGCCGACACTGAGAAACAGAGACTGGGACAGGGAGAGGCCGACACTGAGAAACAGATACTGGGACAGGGAGAGGGTGTCACTGAGAAACAGAGACTGGGACAGGGAGAGGCCGGCACTGAGAAACAGAGACTCGGACAGGGAAAGGGTGACACTGAGAATCGGAGACTGGGACAGGGAGAGGCAGACACTGAGAAACGGATACTGGGACAGGGACAGGGAGAGGGTGGCCCTGAGAAACAGAGACTGGGACAGGGAGAGGCCAACACTGAGAAACTGAGACTGGGACAGGGAGAAGGTGACACTGAGAATCGGAGACTGGGACAGGGATAGGGAGAGGCCGGCACTGAGAAACGGAGACTGGGACAGGGAGAGGGTGACACTGAGAAACGGAGACTGGGACAGGGAGAGGCCGAACCTGAGAAACGGAGACTGGGACAGGGAGAGGCTGGCACTGAGAAACGGAGACTGGGACCGGGAGAGGGTGACACTGAGAAACGGAGACTTCGACAGTGAGAGGCCGGCACTGAGAAACGGAGACTGGGACAGGGAGAGGGTGACACTGAGAAACGGAGACTGGGACAGGGAGAGGGTGACACTGAGAAACGGAGACTGGGACAGGGAGAGGCCGGCACTGAGAAACGGAGACTGGGACAGGGAGACGGTGACACTGAGAAACGGAGACTGGGACTGGGAGAGCCCAAACCTGAGAAACGGAGAATGGGACAGGGAGAGGGTGACACTGAGAAACGGAGACTGGGACCGGGAGAGGCCGACACTGAGAAACGGAGACTGGGACAGTAAGAGGCCGGCACTGAGAAACGGAGACTGGGACAAGGAGAGGGGGACACTGAGAAACGGAGACTGGGACAGGTACAGGGAGAGGCCGGCACTGAGAAACAGAGACTGAAACAGGGGGAGGCCGGCACTGAGAAACAGAGACTGGGACAGGGAGAGGGTGACACTGAGAAACGGAGACTGGGACAGGTACAGGGAGAGGCCGGCACTGAGAAACAGAGACTGGGACAGGGGGAGGCCGGCACTGAGAAACGGAGACTGGGACAGGGAGAGGGTGACACTGAGAAACGGAGACTGGGACAGGGAGAGGCCGAACCTGAGAAACGGAGACTGGGACAGTGAGAGGCCGGCACTGAGAAACGGAGACTGGGACAGGGAGAGGGTGACACTGAGAAACGGAGACTGGGACCGGTAGAGGCCGACACTGAGAAACTGAGACTTGAACAGTGAGAGGCCGGCACTGAGAAACGGAGACTGGGACAGGGAGAGGGTGACACTGAGAAACAGAGACTGGGACAGGGAGAGGCCGACACTGAGAAACGGAGACTGGGACAGGGAGAGGCCGGCACTGTGAAACTGAGACTTTGACATGGAGGACGGCAACTGGGACAGGGAGGACGGAGACTGGGATGGGGAGAGGCCGACACTTAGAAACGGAGACTGGGACAGGGAGAGGCCGACCCTGAGAAACAAAGACAGGGACAGGGAGGACGGAGATTGGGGACAGGGAGTGCCTGACACTGAGAAACGGAGACTGGGACAGGGAGGGCGGAGACTGGGACAGGGAGAGGCCGGCACTGAGAAACGGAGACTGGGACAGGGAGGATAGAGACTGGGACAGGGAGAGGCCGACACTGAGAAACAGAGACTGGGACAGGAAGAGGGAGAGGGAGAGGCCGACACTGAGAAACAGAGAATGGGACAGGGAGAGGCCGGCCCTCAGAAACTGAGACTGGGACAGGGAGAGGCCGACACTGAGAAACGGAGACTGGGACAGGGAGAGGGAGAGGCCGACACTGAGAAATGGAGACTGGGACAGGGAGAGGGAGAGGCAGGCCCTGAGAAACGGAGACTGGGACAGGGAGAGGCTGGCCGTTAGAAACAGAGACTGGGACAGGGAGAGGCCGACACTGAGAAACGGAGACTGGGACAGGGAGAGGCCGACACTGAGAAATGGAGACCGGGACAGGGAGAGGCCGACAATGAGAAACAGAGACTGGGAGAGGGAGAGGCCGAGGCTGACACTGAGAAACGGAGACTGGGACAGGGAGAGGGTGAAACAGAGGGAAGCAGAGGGGATAGACACTGCAGACACCCCAGAGTCCCCCCTATAGAAGGCAGACTACTTCAGGACGGGCTCTTCGGAAAAGTTATTTCATGGACCTTTAAAACACTAACGAATGATATCCCAGACACATTGGGGCCACTGAGGGCCAAGTGGGAACATTGCACCGGAGCTCTGGAGGACATTGACTGGGAGGCGGCTCTGATGTACCCGAGGGAAGTGGTCATTTAACAGAGGCTACGCCTCATATGGCTCATGCCGAAATTGGGGGGGGCGAAGAATCCAAGAGATGGTGTCCATATACAATTCAAGGTGTATAACATCAGCCCTGTATGGGGCAGGGATATGGGGATATCATAACCAGAGTGGCAACCAAATACAGTATGAGGAGAATGCCTTCTTGAAAAGATTGCTTTGTGCCCCGGCTGCGGCCTCAAATGAGTTAATAGACAGGGAAGATCACTACTTCTGAGGCACAGCCGGGAGCGCTTTTTAGAAAACTTGTAACTTTGTTGATTTTAAAAACTTTGTGTGGTGTATACTGTGTCACTGCCCCCCCTTCCTTCACCTGATCGATCCTTTGTTGGGCTGATCGCTTCTCTTTTCCCCACGCAGCAGAGCTAATCGCTGCAGCGGGAACGCCCAGATTCGCCGCCAACAGCCAGTGAACCGGTCCTGTGGCCACGCCCACTCGCTCGAGGCCATGCCCCCTTCGCCTTCTTAAACAGAGCTGATCACGAGCTCTGGTCAGATCACTACTCCTGAGGCACAGCTGGGAGCGCTTTTTAGAAAACTTGTAACTTTGTTGATTTTAAAAACTTTGTGTGGTGTATACTGTGTCACTGCCCCCCCTTCCTTCACCTGATTGATCCTTTGTTGGGCTGATCGCTTCTCTTTTCCCCACGCAGCAGAGCTAATCGCTGCAGCGGGAACGCCCAGATTCGCCGCCAACAGCCAGTGAGCCGGTCCTGTGGCCACGCCCCCTCGCTCGAGGCCACGCCCCCTTCACCTTCTTAAACATGTGCATCTCACGTACGCGCAGCGGGCGCGCCGTCAGCGCGCCGTCAGCGCGCCGAAGGCGCGCCAAAGGCAAGCCTGTCTGGGCCCGTCCAGGCCCGGACGGACCCAGGCCCAGGGACTCTGCTAGATCCACCCCCCAGTCGTCTGATGTACCCAGCAGACACGCTTCTGGATCTCCGACCTGAAAAAAACCTAGGTTGTCGTTACATTCACGATGCAGGTAAACCCTTCACAAACTGCACGCGCTGCTACCCAACCACTCAGACCCCAGCCAATCCCAGATTACAGCTGGGTCTTCTCAACTGTCGCTCCCTCCCCAAGCACACACTCAAAATCAATGAGATGATCCAAGATCAAGGCTTTGACGCATTGTTTCTTACAGAAACCTGGCTTTCTGACAGCACTGATGCGGACGTTGTCACCGCCCTTCCCCCAGGCTACCTCATCCAAACCCTTCACAGACCCAGAGGAAGAGGAGGCGGGTTGGCTATAATCTACCGAGAACATCTCACCTGCAGAACCAATGACGCCAAAATTGTAGACTCCAAAATCTGTCACTTTTCCCTCCAAACCTCCCCGACGCACTCCCTTTCGGGACTACTTATCTACCGCCCTCCGGGTACTCTTGGGAAATTCCTCAACGCAGTCACCGAAATGGCTTCCCAACTAGCCGCCTCCGTTTCCAACTTTCTTATCGTTGGCGACCTTAACCTCCACTTCACAGATCCCACTGATCGGTCTGCCTCTGACCTACTAGTGGACCTTCTGCTACTTAATATTCGATTGGTCAATAACGAGCCCACCCACGACAAGGGACACCTCTTAGATCCCGTCTTTACTAATGTCGCCAATATCACCACCAGTCCACCTTTGCCACTGCCATGGACTGATCACCTTTTAATCCCCATTTCCTGGGAGGCTCCTACTGTTACCACCCAGTCTGCGAAAATCAAAGTCACCGACAGACGGTGGCACAAACTTCTACCATCCGAATGGTCCAACATTCTCTCCAATTCTACTCCAACGCTTTCCTCTGACGCTATTACGGCCGATAAACAGTCTTGTTCCTGGATCACATCCTCTTTGGACACACTCCTCCCCAAAACTGCCACCCTCAGACACACCAAACGTATACCCTCAGCCCCGTGGTATACTCCAGAGCTCAAGTTGCTACGGCAGGACTGTAAAAGAGCTGAGCGGTCCTGGAGGAAGGAGAAATCCAATGCTAATAAGGACGCCTACGCCACCTTCCTATCAGCATACAAATCTTTAATTGGCAAGACAAAAAGTCTATTCTTTCAGGAAAGAATCGAAAAAGCCGCCTGCTCTAGCAAAGAAACCTATACCATCCTGAAAGAACTTCTCAAGGTCCCCGACCCCGCCCCGAGAAACCCCCCAGACCCAAAGGCAGACCAGGAAAAATGCCATCAGCTAGCCAGCTTCTTCCAAGAAAAAAATTCAAAAAATTCTAGACTCCATCCCTTCTACTATTCCGAGCGAGATTGACGATCCCCCGGACACTCCGATCTCCCCTCGCCTAACCTCCTGGGGACAAATAACCACCGAAGAAGTCGAGAATACGCTCAAAACCATCAAAAGCGGATCTCCTAGGGACCCCGCTCCGCTACGGACCCTCAAGGAAGTTGCTCCCATCATCATCCCCCCCCTCACCCATCTGATTAACGCGTCTTTGCAACAGGGAGTCGTCCCCCCTAGTTGGAAAGCGGCAGTTGTTAAAGCGCTTCTAAAAAAAACCTCCTTGGATCCAGCGGAATTGGCCAACTACAGACCAATATCCCTCCTCCCCGGGACCAGCAAGATTGCCGAGAAACTGGTGAACAAGAAACTTTCCCAGTTTCTTGAATCCAATAATCTGCTAAAAAACTCGCAGACAGGTTTTCGCCCAGGACAGGAGGAGGCCAGAGCGCTCTTAGACGAGGGAGGATCAGTGGCAGTGATCCTCCTCGACCTGAGCGCGGCCTTCGACACCGTCAACCACCAACTCCTGATCAAACGGCTCAAGAAGGTAGGAGTGGAAGGCACCGCTCTATCCTGGCTTTCCTCCTTTCTGGCCCAACGCTCCTTCCAGATCTGGGAGAATAACACCCGCTCCTCCGACACGCCCCTCCAATGTGGGGTGCCTCAGGGCTCCTACCTGAGCCCCACATTGTTTAACATCTACATGTCCCCATTGGAGGAGGTCGTCACCCCGTTCGGAGTGAGCATCGTCAGTTATGCGGATGACACACAACTAGTCGTCTCCCTTTCCCACCCTATTCAACAGCCTGCGGACCTATTCAACTGCTTGACGCAGATACAAGGGTGGATGAACAACTCAGCCTTAAAGCTGAATGGTTCTAAAACTGACATTCTCCTTCTGGGTCAGAAAGGACTCACCTTCCCCCTGAACATCTGGCCACCCTGTTTGGGTCCCCCCCCTGACCCCAAACAGGAAGTAAAAAGCCTGGGAGTATGGATTGAAACAGACCTTTCATTCACCACGCAGGCCAAAAAAGTTGCCGGTACTTGCTTCGGGCTACTCAAATCGATGAGAAAGATCCTGCCCCTACTTCCACCCACATCGCAAAGACTTCTCATCCAAGGCCTCATACTGTCCAGGCTCGACTATAGCAACGCTATCTACCTTGGCGCACCCGAAGCAACCCTAAACAAACTCCAGAAAATCCAAAATGCGGCGGCCCGGATCCTCACTAACACCCCTGCCAGAGCTTCAGCCAAACCTGCTCTGAAGCTCCTTCACTGGCTCCCAGTGAGGGAACAAGTAATATTCAAAGCCTTATGCCTGGCGCATAAGCTACTGCAGAATCAAGGCCCCCCTATTCTGAGGAAATTTATAAAACCTTACAAAGCCCCAAGATCCCTTCGATCAGACAAGGAGTCCCTTATCATCCTGCCCAGATTCAAGAAAGCCCGCACGGGTGGAAGACGCTTCTCGATCCACACCGCACGCCTCTGGAACGCTCTCCCCCGAGACTTGAGGAAAGAACCCAACTACCTCCGCTTCAGGAAACAGCTTAAAACTCACTTGTTCCCTTAATTTTAACCTTCTTCTGTCTGAAACTTGTTGTCCCCCCCCCCCTTTTCAGCCCCCGAACCCACAGATGTAGGGATCTTTAGCGCTGGGATACCTCAGGGTGACTACGCGCTCTATAATTTTTTTTTAATAATAATAATAATAAGTGGGCCTAAATTACGTTAAGGACTTAATTGCCCACGCCCTCTGGCCCTCTGGCCCTCTGGCCCTATGGCGATCAATCTGGTCAAAAGAAGAAACTAAATTTACTCAGGATGTGATCAATGGCTGTTTAAAGCTCGATCACTGCTCAAATATACCATGGCTATGCCATATCCAATCCTGGTATGAGACACTTTATGAATGTGACATTTTTGATGTACCTACAGTGGGGATAGGCCCATCACAGAAGGAACTTAAAGTTGTTTTCCTGGAACATACAAGAAGTACCAGAATGAATAAAATATGTAAAACAAAGCACGTTCAACTCTTACTTAGAATATAATGTTAATGAGGGTTTTCAATCATATCTTACTGCTGTCACCAAAAGCTCTCCTCGTTTTGTATTATCCCGTTTACGCCTAGGAATTGTGCACCATCTAGTGGCATTCCCATTAATTAAGAAACCTGGAATATGCTTATGCCCCTGTGACGGTACATCCAAGCAGAGTAGCTGTCATTTTATGTTGTTTTGCAAATTTTATATTTCTTATAGGAAATTCTATTTGAAACCCATCTTTTTAAAATATAACACGCGTAGCACTAAAACAGCGACGCACCTGTTGTTCAACTTAGAGAGCCCAGATATATGTTTTTATGTCGCTACATATATTTTAAAATGTATTTCAGCACGGAAATCAATCACTGTATGAATTTAATGCACTGCTCAGACTTGTATGCACTTTAATACTGCCAATTTGCACATGTATTATTAGACGATGTACTGATATATACCTCTATATTGCTAATTTGCACATGTGCTGGTAAATGAGTACTTTTACAGTATCCTATAATAGTATATACCATATGCACTTTATTACTGCTAGCTTGTACTTGTATTATCAGACGATGTACCAATATTTTCCTCAATATTGCTATTTTGGACAAGTGCTGAAAAACGCGTATCCTATACAGCATCATACAATAGTATATACTAAATGCACTTTATTACTGCTAGTTTGCACATGTATTATTAGATGAATGCACCAATACGCACTTTATATTGCTAAATTTGCACATGTGCTGGAAAACGATTATTTATATAGCACTTTTGGTACTTGTTAAATTAGAGACTGATAAAATTCTATGATGTATATGCATTTTTATTTTTGAATTGTTGCTATATGGTTGTATTCATACATATCGAATAAAGCACTTTTGAAATTGAAATTGACTCAAGATTCTCCAAAGAGTGTATTTTTGCTAGGGCATATCTCCATGGTATGGGTAGAGCAGACGCACCTGCGGTGTAAAACAGAGTTGGGTACATACATATATGCACACACTCTGGGGCTGTAGTCGGATTCAAATGTACTGGAGTCAAATATTTGGGGACCTGAATAAAGTGTTACGGTCAAAACTAAAAGTGGAGCTGAAGTGCGCCCTATGGGCATTCCCACCGAGATGAACCTGTCAAGTAGCAAACTCCTCCTGTGGAAGTAAGGGTTCATAGTTGCCAAGAGGGATATAGCTCGTCAGTGGGGGCCCCAAATCCACCCACACTTCCTGAGTGGAGGGCCTGTATGGACCTCTACATGATAGGTGAAAAAGTGACATACAAGGCGAGAGGATGCCCCAGAAAGTTTCACGAAATATGGACCTCGTGGCTGAAATATTCCGGTTTGAGTATGAGGGAGAGGACGAGAGACATAACGTAGCGGGACAAAGCTCGAGGAATGAGAGGGGACGAGTAACCCTTCCCTCCTCCTCCCTTCCCCATCCTCCTTGTCCTCATGGGCACCCTTTTTCTTCATACCTCTCGCAGGTCCTGGCTGGTAAATATGACTGTAAATGCATGTAGCCCTAGAGAGGACCAATGGAATGGCAGCCTTATGGATGTCCAAGCCACACTGTACTGTTTTACATGGGTTACCGCAAGATCTGACCTGTGCCTTTGTATCACTGATTCTTGATTGTCCATGTACTGACTCTATTTGTGTCAAGAAAAACAGTTTTTTAAATAAAAGTGTGAAAAGTAGGACAGAGGTGAGAGGAGGAAAGAAGCTTCACTGAGGTGGAGCCAGGTCCAAGGACATACAGGAGAAGAAAGAAGGAAAGGGATTGTCAAGAAAAGAGAACTTGGAAGATGTATGAGAATATTAAAACGTAACATTAAAATAAAATTAAAAAAAAATAATGAATATTAAAACCTAACATTGAAAAAAAATTTAAATAAAAAATAATAAATAATGAATACTAAAACCTAACATTGGTGTTGTCATTGTGGAGGGAGAGGGGGATGGGAATGTTGGGGAGGGAATTGTTAGAGATGGGGATGGGTTAGCAACAAACCTTCCAGGAAGCTGAGCTGGGTCTGCCAGATGTGCGACTCAGCCGAAGGAGGTGGATCTGCTGGGCGTGCTTATTTATTTATTGGTTGTAGAGCGCAGAATTGCCCAGCGGGTGTCCTGGCGCTAAGCAAAACTTTGCCACTGCATACCAATCAAAAGGTGCCTGTGCTAAAGTGCAAAGATAGGCTTCGAGCCCTCTATGACATTTTAACAAATCTGATTGGAGGCGAAGGGCTGGAGGCAATTTATTCCAGGCTTGAGCCGTGACCACAGAACAAGTCCTCCCCCTGGGCAGGCTCTGCTAACTTTTGGTATCATAATAAGACCAACTGATGTAGAGCGAAGCAGCCTAGAGGGACGATAACTTCTGAACATATTAGAAATGTAAGCGCCATGCATTGTTGGATAAAGCGCTGTATGGACTGTGCATAGAGCTGTGACCGGGCATCTCCTCTTCATAGTCAGCCACTGAAGCTGTCTGTGAAGGGGGTGCACCATCAAATCCCCTCTTCCTGAAAATCAACCCGTTGCTGCATGTTGTAGGAGTTCCAACCCCTGCATTAGGGACCCGGGGAGTCCCATATAAAGGACATTACAGTAGTCCAGTCTACTTAGCACCAAAGTTTGCCCCAACAGATGCCTGGAGGCATGCGGAGTACATTGAATCATCTTCTTGAGATGTCTCAGACTCAAGAAACACGTGGACATCAACCTATTGATGTGCGACTCACACGGAGGTCTGTTATGAACCAGCACCCCTGGGCTCCAAGCTGAGCTAAGGGGAAGCAAGTGGTTGTTCATCCAACTGGCCACCTCCATCATGCAGCATCAGAATGGGTCCTTATGGCCCCAATAAGGATGATGACTCAGGCGTCATTGGCATTCCCATAACATTAATAACCAATAGAAGCAATTCTGGGACTAATTCTAATGTTGGCGGGGCGGCTCCGCAGTTGCTTTTTCAGCAGTGCTCCCGCTTGCTTCCTTGGCGGTCCAACTGTCTCTTTTTGAACTAAGGGGGAACATGGCTGCCAGACCGCTGCAGTCCCGCCACCTCTGTTGATACTACTGCCCCCGCGGCGGCTCATGAAGGGCGTCCCGCCAAGCTTCCCGCTGTGCATAATATAATCTGCCTTTCCGAAGAGCTTTTCCTGGTTGGACACCGCCATGCGCGAGTCAGCAGAAAGGCAGTAAATGAGTCAAAAACTCACCACTTACTGGCCCGACTGTCTGTAACTTGGTGAGACACAATCACAGTGCCAGCGGTGTCCATTCCAGGTGCCAGGACGTGCAATGTCTCCTGCTCATAGGACCACCCTGTCAGGGCCCATGTTAGAGTATGCAGCATTCCCTATTCTGCGGAGCCGCACTGTATTGCACGCAGTTCCAGCAGCGTAACGTCACTCCATCGTGACTCCGTCGCAAAGTCCATCGGAAAACTCGTAATACGGTGGGAGGGAAGGCCTGCAGCTTGGTGGAGTCCCACTGTTGTGGCAGAACTGCGGTAAGACTGGCGGCATCGTACCCAGGCCCAAAGTCTGCCGGAGATGACACATATTAACCCCTTCGATGCTGATGACGGCCCCCAGCCGTCATGCACTATGGTGGGCGTGTACTGATGACGGCCGCCATGAACCCGCTCACTCGCGATTCTGCCCCACAGGCGCCGAATCGCGGCCGCGTCCAAGAAGTTAAAAAGCGTAGTATGGAGGGCAGACCCCCGCGGGACACCACATGAGATATCTTTACAATGAGAACGGAAGAATGCCATCTGCACAGATGACGTTCTATTCTTCACAAAGGATTCAAACCGTGCCAGTGGTTTATCCCTCAAGCCAATAGAATTGAAGCTCTTATCATGATGTCGGGCGGACCGCCAATGACAGGCCATCGGTGGTGGTCTGCAGGACAAACAGAGCATCGGTCTGACTGCTGCATTACAATGCACCCGGTCGGTCTGCAGAGGTCGGGGTAGGACCACGGTCTCCAAGATCCCTTCGGGGCAGTGGTCGGAATCCTAACCCTACAATGGAGGTGCTGCCTCCGCCATGGGGATTAGGAGGTCCCTTTCTAACTGCCTGGCCGTCGCGGTCCCTCCCCCATGAAAAGGCAGACAGAAAGGGACTTTGGGGGCCCCAAGCAGGGCCCTGTTTCGAGCTTGCTTAGCACGGAAACTGTATTAACTGCTACTATCAATGAAAGACGGATAATCTTGGATGCTGGTAACTTGGCTGTATTCATACTTCTTGACCTCTCGGCTGCACTTGACACAGTCTTGCATGCCACTTTATTGAAAAGACTTAGGGCACCATTATGATGCAGGGCGGTCTGACCACTGCCTGCCATCACGTCAGTCAGGAGACCGACTGACCGGCAGGCGGTGGTCCGACCGCCCGATTACGATGTGCTCTATAACACAGCAGCTTGTGCTGCGGCCCTGGAAAAGGACCGCAGCACAAGCTACAGTGTCATTAAGCACTTTGTGCACATTCATGCGCCTTGTGCCAGGCACCATTTGCTGTCTGGAACAGAGCGAATGAATGTGCATGGGGGCACTACATGTGCCCCCAGGTCAGCAGAGAACTCTGCACATTAAAAGATACAGACTCACTTGATAAAGCATACATCCTGGGAAAGGGTCAACCCAGTGAGGCTTTGACAATACAGGTCCAGAGGACAATACTCTACATGAGACTTGCCATGTTACACATCACAGACTTTAATCCAGCTTGGTCACGCAAGGGGAGAAATGCTTCGTGTAGGCCACGCCCCTGCTTTAAAGACTCTTGGCTTCACCTCCTGTGCTGCTGCCCCAAACTGACCGACGAGCATCGGCGTCTACTTCGCTCAATACTCAGCGCACAGGGAGTCAGGACGTGCAGGGCGTCTTTGGTCCTGTGCTTGCTTCACTGAATCCACAGCAAGGGGATGTGATAGTGCTCCAGCGTGGGGTGATAGTGCTCCAGCGTGGGGTGTTAGTGCTCCAGCGTGGGGTGTTAGTGCTCCAGCGTGGGGTGACAGTGCTCCAGTGTGGGGTGATAGTGCTCCAGCGTGGGGTGATAGTGCTCCAGCGTAGGGTGATATTGCTCCAGCGTGGGGTGATAGTGCTCCAGCATGGGGTGATAGGGTCCCATGGTGGGGGTGATAGTGCTCTTGCGTGGGGCATAGTGCTCCAGCGTGGGGTGATATTGCTCCAGCGTGGGGTGATAGTGCTCCAGCGTGGGGTGACAGGGTCCCATGGTGGGGGTGATAGTGCTCTTGCGTGGGGTGATAGTGCTCCAGCGTGGGGTGATAGGGTCCCATGGAGGGGGTGATAGTGCTCCAGTGTGGGGTGATAGTGCTCCAGCGTGGGGTGATGGTGCTCCAGCGTGTGGTGATAGGGTCCCTTGATGGAGGTGATAGTGCTCCAGCGTGGGGTGGTAATGCTCCAGCGTGGGGTGATAGTGCTCCAGCATGGGGTGATAGTGCTCAAGCGTGGGGTGATAGGGTCCATGGTGGAGGTGATAGTACTCCATCGTTGTGTGATAGGGTTCATGGTGGAGGTGATAGTGCTCCATCGTTGTGTGATAGGGTCCATGGTGAAGGTAATAGTACTCCATCGTTGTGTGATAGGGTCCGTGGTGGAGGTGATAGTACTCCATCGTTGTGTGATAGGGTTCCATGGTGGGGTGATAGTGTTCTAACATGGGGCACTAGTGTTCCAGCGTGGGGTGATAGGGTTCCATGGTGGAGGTGATAGTACTCCAGCGTGGGGTGATAGTGCTCCAGCGTGTGGTGATGGTGCTCCAGCGTGGGGTGATAGTGCCCCAGCGTGGGGTGATAGTGCTCCAGCGTGGGGTGATAGTACTCCAGCGTGAGGTGATAGTGCTCCAGCGTGGGGTGATGGTGCCCCAGCGTGGGGTGATAGTGCTCCAGCGTGGGGTGATAGGGTCCCATGGTGGGGGTGATAGTGTTCAAGCATAGCACTATCACCCCACGGTGGAAGAGATAGTGCTCCATCGTTGTGTGATAGGGTCCCATGGTGGAGGTGATAGTGCTCCATCGTTGTGAGATAGGGTTCCATGGTGGGGTGATAGTGCTCCAGAGTGGGGTGATAGGGTTACATGGTGGGGTGATAGTGCTCCAGCGTGGGGTGATAGGGTCTATGGTGGAGGTAATAGTGCTCCATCGTTGTGTGATAGGGTCCCATGGTGGAGGTGATAGTGCTCCATCGTTGTGTGATAGGGTTCCATAGTGGAGGTGAAAGTGTTCCAGTGTGGGGTGATAGGGTCCATGGTGGAGGTGATAGTGCTCCAGCGTGGGGTGATAGGGTTCCATGGTGGGGGGATAGTGCTCCAGCGTGGGGTGATAGTGCTCCAGCATGGGGTGATAGGGTCTCATAGTGGAGGTGATAGTGCTCCAGCGTTGGGTGATAGGGTCTATGGTGGAGGTGATAGTGCTCCATCGTTGTGTGATAGGGTCCATGGTGGAGGTGATAGTGTTCCAGCGTGGGGTGATAGGGTCCCATAGTGGAGGTGATAGTGCTCCAGCGTTGGGTGATAGGGTCCATGGTGGAGGTGATAGTGCTCCATCGTTGTGTGATAGGGTCCATGGTGGAGGTGATAGTGCTCCATCGTTGTGTGATAGGGTTCCATAGTGGAGGTGATAGTGCTCCATCGTTGTGTGATAGGGTTCCATGGTGGAGGTGATAGTGCTCCATCGTTGTGTGATAGGGTCCATAGTGGAGGTGAAAGTGTTCCAGTGTGGGGTGATAGTGCTGCAGCGTGGGGTGATAGGGTCCAATGTGGAGGTGATAGTACTCCATCGTTGTGTGATAGGGTCCCATGGTGGAGGTGATAGTGCTCCATCGTTGTGTGATAGCGTTCCATGGTGGGGTGATAGTGTTCTAGCATGGGGCACTAGTGTTCCAGCGTTGTGTGATAGGGTCCATGGTGGAGGTGATAGTGCTCGAGCGTAGCATGCAGCCTTTCAGTCCCATTCAAGAAACTAAAGAAATGATCTCAGCCATGCCAAAAGAATCTATGGCAGCAAATTTACTTATCAGCCCACCAAGGTCATCTCATCTCATCTACATTTACTAATCCTGCTTGCTCCACCTGCAGAGGTCCCCCACACAGGTTTTAAGTGACAATCTAGCTTTTTTCATAGAAATATCGAAGCCTACTATCCTTGACTTTCTCAAAGTCCATGAAAGCGCAGCTCCAAGAGTTCACAGGAATACCCGTTTACCAATTTCTCAGCGAGAGGCCGCCACTCTAATTTCAACTCTCGAGTCCAGGTCACACGATTATGTAAGTCCTTTCAAAGTATTAAAATCTCTTACTGTCTCTGTGGTTCCAGTGCTGACGTCACTTCCTAATGTCTCCTCATTAGACTGGGTTTCAAAACATGGAAAGAGACTGTGGTGTGACCCCTCCGGATGAAGAATGGTCCTGACCCCTGAGAGAGACCAGAACAGGCCAACATCACTTCTCCCGACCACCAGCCAGATCAGCGAGATGTTTCTGGCTCGAAGCATTTCCACTTTTCTGGAGGAGCATCATTGGTGGACATCAGCAGATGGGGTTCAGGCCCGATTATGGACAGAGTCCCCTCTAGTAGAACTGTGATGGGGCCTTGATGGAAACTTGCACAGTCACCTCCGTCTCCTGGATTTGTCAGCAGCTTTTGATACGGTTGATCAACCTACCCTGGCCCAGTGAGGTGAAGACGGGTCCACCTGGAGTGACCAGTCATGGTTGACCTTCCTACTTGAAAGGACTCGATCTCCGATGGTTCCTCCACCTGGAGTGACCAGTCATGGTTGACCTTTCTACTTGAAAGGACTCGATCTCTGAAGCTTCCTCCTCTCCGCTCACGGTGTTTTTTGGTTGCGAGAGGAGTCCCTCAAGTCTCCTCTCTTTCACCAATTCTTTCCATATTCCCCTACACACCTTGGCTTCAATGACCCATGTCTTGGGTCTCGAGGTGATATCTCACTCTGATGAACCGCCAACTATTCTGAGGTTTGACAAAGCTGCTGAGGGATTACCAACGCACTTTAGTTCCTGTCTTTCTATGGATGATCAATAATTGTCTCAAGCTGAACTCTGATAAAAATGAAGTTTTAATGCTAGGTCCAAAGTCTGTAGATGTCGCGTTCACCTTCCTCTATGTGTGAGGAGCCCTAGACATCTGAGAAGGTGAAGAGCCTGGGATTTTGGACAGGCGGGGGGTGGTCTTAGCTTAAATCCTAGTTCCCATCATGGGGGGGGGGTGAATTAATACCGAGAGGGGGCTCCAGCATTGGCCAAGAGAAGGATTATACTGAGAACAATCTTGTGTTTTCGAAAAAAATAAAGTGTCCTCGAGCCACTCTGCAATGGGCCATCAGTAGCATCTTTTGTCACTCAAGTCCTGGCTGGTAGTAGGTGTCATAAAAGGGGGTGAGGGGCTACACATAACAGGAAAGTCCCCCACACCCTTATCTGATAAAGGATACTCTTACACTTCTGGGAGAGCAGGCTGCTTACAGCAAATATTTGTTTGCAAATTGTAAGTAATACCGGAACATAACTATAATGTTTTGAATTTTTAAATACGTTTATAGCTGCCAGTTTTATAGAATACTTGCGAAAATATACATTTTTCATTTTGGGTCCTCGGTGAACACTGGGCAAGAAAGCTGGCTTGTGAACTGGTATGGAGAAGTGGCATGTCCATTGTTACACCCCCCTAATAAATATATTATTTATTACATAGTTGGGTACAGGAGATTTCAGTGGGGTATCTTAAGGTGCTCATCAGATTTTTCCAATGATTTTTAAATATTCACACATACAAAAATACACACACACACACACACACACAGTGTCACCTATGGAAGAATGCAAAATAAGAATTTCGTACATCTGGCACCAACCCAAACGGAAGTGCACACCACGTAATATTACTCCTAATCCTATGGGAGGACACGTGCCAGGCCGATCGACCTCCCACCCCCTCTTCTGTTGGAAGAGGTTCCTGTGTGTCCCCATCCGTGGTATCCATGAGCCTGTGTTTGGAAAGCCGGGAGTGGAGGATAAGATAGAATGTTGGTGTGTGGCGTGGAGTGATGGAGGGCGATGGAGGATATGATAGAATGTTGGTGTGTGGCATGGAGGGAGATGGAGGATATGATAGAATGTTGGTGTGTGGCGTGTAGTGATGGAGGGAGATGGAGGATATGATAGAATGTTGGTGTGTGGCGTGGAGTGATGGAGGGAGATGGAGGATATGATAAAATGTTGGTGTGTGGCATGGATGATGGAGGCATATGGAGGATATAATAGAATGTTGGTGTGTGGAGTGGAGTGATGGAGGGAGCTGGAGGATATGATAGATTGTTGGTGTGTAGCGTGGAGTGATGGAGGGAGATGGAGGATACAAAAGAATGTTGGTGTGTGGAGTGGCGTGATGGAGGGAGATGGAGGATAAGATAGAATGTTGGTGTGTGGCATGAAGTGATGAAGGGAGATGGAGCATATTATAGAATGTTGGCGTGTGGCATGGAGTGATGGAGGGAGATGGAGGATATGATAGAATGTTGGTGTGTGGCGTAGACGATAAGAAAGAATGTTGGTGTGTGGCATGGAGTGATGGAGGGCGATGGAGGATATGATAGAATGTTGGTGTTTGGTGTGGAGTGATGGAGGGAGATGGAGGATATGATAGAATGTTGGTGTGTGGCGTGAATGATGGAGGCAGATGGAGGATTTAATAGAAGGTTGGTGTGTGGCGTGGAGTAATGGAGGGAGATGAAGTATATCATAGAATATTGGAATGTGGTGTGGAGTGATGGAAGGAGATAGAGGATATGATAGAATGTTGGTACGTGGCGTGGAGTGATGGAGGGAGATAGAGGATATGATAGAATGTTGGTGTGTGGCGTGGAGGGATAGAGGGAGATGGAGGATATGATAGAATGTTGGTGTGTGGCGTGGAGTGAAGGAGGGGAATGGAGGATATGATAGAATGTATGTGTGTGGCATGGAGTGATTGAGGGAAATGGAGGATATGATAGAATGTTGGTATGTGGCGTGGAGTGATCGAGGGAGATGGAGGATATCATAGAATGTTGGTGTGTGGTGTGGAGTGATGCAGGCAGATGGAGGATATGATAGAATGTTGGTGTGTCGTGTGTGGCGTGGAGTGATGGAGGGAGATGGAGGATATGATAGAATGTTGGTGCGTGGCGTGGAGGATAAGATAGAATGTTGGTGTGTGGCGTGGAGTGATGGAGGGAGACGGAGAATATGATAGAATGTTGGTGTGTGGTGTGGAGTGATGGAGGGAGATGGAGGATATGATAGAATGTTGGTGTGTTGTGTGGAGTGATGGAGGGAGATGGAGGATATGATAGAATGTTGGTGTGCGGCGTGGAGTGATGGTGGGAGATGGAGGATATGATAGAATGTTGGTGTGTGGCGTGGAGTGATGGAGGGAGGTGGAGGATATGATAGAATGTTGGTGTGTGGTGTGGAGTGATGGAGGGAGATGGAGGATATGATAGAATGTTGGTGTGTGGCATGGATGATCGAGGCAGATGGAGGATATAGTAGAATGTTAGTGTGTGGAGTGGAGTGATGGAGGGAGATGGGGGATATGATAGATTGTTGGTGTGTAGCGTGGAGTGATGGAGGGAGATGGAGCATATTATAGAATGTTGGTGTGTGGCATGAAGTGATGAAGGGAGATGGAGCATAATATAGATTGTTGGTGTGTGGTGTGGAGTGATGAAGAGAGATAGAGGATACGAAATAATGTTGGTGTGTGGTGTGGAGTGATGGAGGAAGATGAAGAATAACATAGAATGTTGGTGTAAGGAGTGGAGTGATGGAGAGAGATGGAGGATATAATAGAATGTTGGTGTGTGGCGTGGAGTGATGGTGGGAGATGGAGGATAAGATAGAATGTTGGTGTGTGGCGTGGAGTGATGGAGGGAGATGTAGGAAATATTAGAATGTTGGTGTGTGGCGTGATGGAGGATAAGATAGAATGTTGGTGTGTGACGCAGAGTGATGGAGAGAGATGAAGGATAAGATAGAATGTTGGTGTGTGGAGTGGAATGATGGAGAGAGATGGAGGATATAATGGAATGTTGGTGTGTGGCGTGGAGTGATGGTGGGAGATGGAGGATAAGATAGAATGTTGGTGTGTTGTGTGGAGTGATGGAGGGAGATGGAGGAAATAATAGAATGTTGGTGTGTGATGAAGGGAGATGGAGGATATAATAGAATGTTGGTGTGTGGAGTGAAGTGGTAGAGGGAGATGGAGGATAAGATAGAATGTTGGGGTGTGGAGCGATGGAGGGAGTTGGAGGATATAAAAGAATGTTGGTGTGTGGCTAGGAGTGATGGCGGGAGATGGAGAATATGATAGAATGTTGGTGTGTGGCGTTGAGTGATGGAGGGAGATGGAGGATATGATAGAATGTTGGTGTGTGGCGTGGAGTGATGGAGGGAGATGGAGGATATGATAGAATGCTGGTGTGTGGCATGGATGATGGAGGCAGATGTAGGATATAATAGAATGTTGGTGAGTGGCGTGGAGTAATGGAGGGAGATGGAGGATATGATAGAATGTTGGTGTGTGGCATGGAGTGATAGAGGAAGATGGAGGATATGATAGAATGTTGGTATGTGGCATGGAATGCTGGAAGGAGATGATAGAATGTTGGTGTGTAATGGAGGGAGATGGAGGATACAAAAGAATGTTGGTGTGTTGCGTCGAGTGATGGAGGGAGATGGAGGACACAAAAGAATGTTGGTGTGTGGAATGGCATGATGCAGGGAGATGGAGGATGTAATAGAATGTTGGTGAGTGGGGTGGAGTGATGGAGGGAAATGGAGGATATGAAAGAATTTTGGTGTGTGGAGTGGGATGATGGAGGGAGCTTGAGGATATAATAGAATGTTGGTGTGTGGCGTGGAGTGATGGAGGATATAATAGAATGTTGGTGTGTGGCGTGGAGTGATCTAGGGAGGTGGAGGATATAATAGAATGTTGGTGTGTGATGGAGGGAGATGGAGGATACAAAAGAAAAAGAATGTTGGTATGTGGCGTGGAGTGATGGAGGGAAATGGAGGATATGATAGAATGTTGGTGTGTGGCATGGAGTGATGGAGGGGGATGGAGGATATGATAGAATATTGGTGCGTGGAGTGGAGTGATGGAGGGAGATGGAGGATAAGATAGAATGTTGGTGTTTGGCCTCGAGTGATGGAGGCAGATGGAGGAAAATATAGAATGTTGGTGTGTGGCGTGGAGTGATGGAGGGAGATGGAGGATATAATAGAATGTTGGTGTGTGATGGAGGGAGATGGAGGATACGAAAGAATGTTGGTGTGTGGTGTGGAGTCATGGAGGTAGATGGAGCATATAATATAATGTTGGTGTGTGGCCCAGAGTGATGGTGGGAGATGGAGGATATGATAGAATGTTGGTGTGTGGCGTGAGTGATGGAGGGAGATGGAGAATAAAATACAATGTTGGTGTGTGATGGAGGGAGATGGAGGATACGAAAGAATGTTGGTGTGTGGCGTGGGGTGATGGAGGGAGATGGAGGACGCAAAAGAATGTTGGTGTGTGAAATGGCGTGATGGAGGGAGATGGAGGATGTAATAGAATGTTGGTGTGTGGAGTGGAGTGAAGGACGGAGATGGAGGATATGAAAGAATGTTGGTGTGTGGCATGGTGTGATGGAGGGAGATGGAGGATACGAAAGAATGTTGGTGTGTGGAGTTGCATGATGGAGGGAGGTGGAGGATA
Source organism: Lissotriton vulgaris (assembly GCF_964263255.1). NCBI lineage: Eukaryota > Metazoa > Chordata > Amphibia > Caudata > Salamandridae > Lissotriton > Lissotriton vulgaris. The sequence goes on along the minus strand of NC_141693.1, from coordinate 2,017,958,322 downwards.
AGATAGAATGTTGGTGTGTGACGCAGAGTGATGGAGGGAGATGAAGGATAAGATATAATGTTGGTGTGTGGCGTGGAGTGATGGCGGGAGATGGAGGATATCCTAGAATGTTGTTGTGTGGCTTGGAGTGATGGAGGGAGATGGAGGATATGATAGAATGTTGGTGTGTGGAGTGGCGTGACGGAGGGATATGGAGGATAAGATAGAATGTTGGTGTGCGGCGTGGAGTGATGGCGGGAGATGGAGCTTATTATAGAATGTTGGGGTGTGGCGTGGAGTGATGGAGGGAGATGGAGGATATGATAGAATGTTGGTGTGTGATCGAGGGAGATAGAGGATACGAAACAATGTTGGTGTGTGGCGTGGAGTGATGGAGGGAGACAGAGGATAAGATAGAATGTTGGTGTGTGGTGTGGAGTCATGGAGGGAGATGGAGCATATAATATAATGTTGGTGTGCCACCCAGAGTGATGGTGGGAGATGGAGGATATGATAGAATGTTGGTGTGTGGCATGAGTGATGGAGGGAGATGGAGAATAAAATACAATGTTGGTGTGTGATGGAGGGAGATGGAGGATACAAAAGAATGTTGGTGTGTGGCGTGGAGTGATGGAGGGAGATAGAGTACGCAAAAGAATGTTGGTGTGTGGAATGGCGTGATGGAGGGAGATGGAGGATGTAATAGAATGTTGGTGTGTGGAGTGGAGTGAAGGACGGAGATGGAGGATATGAAAGAATGTTGGTATGTGGCATGGAGTGATGGAGGGAGATGGAGGATACGAAAGAATGTTGGTGTGTGGAGTGGCATGATGGAGGGAGATGGAGGATAAGATAGAATTTTGGTGTGTGATGGATGAAGATAGAGGATACAAAACAATGTTGGTGTGTGGCGTAGAGTGATGGAGGGAGATGGAGGATAAGATAGAATGTTGGTGTGTGACGCAGAGTGATGGAGGGAGATGAAGGATAAGATATAATGTTGGTGTGAGAAGTGGAGTGATGGAGAGAGATGGAGGATATAATAGAATGTTGGTGTGTGGCGTGGAGTGATGGAGGGAGATGGAGGATATCCTAGAATGTTGGTGTGTGGCTTGGAGTGATGGAGGGAGATGGAGTATATGATAGAATGTTGGTGTGTGGAGTGGCGTGACGGAGGGATATGGAGGATAAGATAGAATGTTGGTGTGCGGCGTGGAGTGATGGCGGGAGATGGAGCATATTATAGAATGTTGGTGTGTGGCGTGGAGTGATGGAGGGAGATGGAGGATGTGATAGAATGTTGGTGTGTGATCGAGGGAGATAGAGGATACGAAAAAATGTTGGTGTGTGGTGTGGAGTGATGGAGGGAGACAGAGGATAAGATAGAATGTTGGTGTGTGACACGGAGTGATGGAGGGAGTTGAAGGATAAGATAGAATGTTGGTGTGTGGAGTGGAGTGATGGAGAGAGATGGAGGATATAATAGAATGTTGGTGTGTGGCGTGGAGTGATGGAGGGAGATGGAGGAAATAATAGAATGGTGGTGTGTGATGGAGGGAGATTGAGGATATAATAGAATGTTGGTGTGTGGAGTGGAGTGATGGAGGGAGATGGAGGATAAGATAGAATGTTGGTGTGTGGTGTGGAGTGATGGAGGGAGATGGAGGATATAATAGAATGTTGGTGTGTAGCTTGGAGTGATGGCGGGAGATTTGAGGATATGATAGAATGTTGGTGTGTGGTGTGGAGTGATGGAGGGAGATGGAGGAAATAATAGAATGATGGTGTGTGATGGAGGGAGATGGAGGATATAATAGAATGTTGGTGTGTGGCATAGAGTGATGGAGGGAGATGGAGGATATTATAGAATGTTGGTGTGTGGCGTGAAGTGATGGAGGGAGATGAAACCCTGGCACAACCTACCAGCCCTGACTGCAACCTAAGGGTGGATCATGAAACAGAGAGCTCCCCTCTTCCCTGAGGGGCTGCAGACTCTTGTATGGAGACCCTGCCTCTAACTTCAACCCCGCTGTTCTCAGTAACCCTCATATGTTTATCCCGCTTTGAAGCCACACAGGGTTGTCTACATTTTGTGCAGTACTTGGCGGCGGAGCCTAGAGTTGGGAACATCAGATGATTGTTTAAATGAAAGGAACAGAAACCACCATGAGATTACTACGCCTTCGAGATGTCTCTAAGTAGCACAGTGTCCAAGCGAGCTGGGTGCATCTGATGATCGACAAGCGCAGAGACGTAAGAACCTAAGAAGCTTCAAGGAGTGCTTGTTGTCCAATGGGGGACATAAATGCATGCTTCCACTAACAATGGAATCCTATGGGAGACACGCATGTTTGTCTCCATTAACAATCCAATCAAATGGGAGACATATGCATGCTTCCACTAACAGTGAATCCAATGGGAGACAAGAACGTATGCTTCCACTACCAATGCAATCCAATGGGAGACATATATGCATGCTTCTATTAACAATGCAATCTAATGGGAGACAGAAATGCATGCTTCCACTAACAATGCAATCCAATGGGAGACATGAATGTTTGCTTCCACTAACAATGCAATCCAATAGGAGACATAAATGCAGGCTTCCACTAACAATGCAATCCAATGGGAGACATACATCTATGCTTCCACCAGTAGCGGTCGGCAGTAGGTGTTTCTATAGGGCGGTGACGTGGGCAGGAGGAGGGGCAGGGTGGGGGGAAATAATGTATGGATTACGGAGTTTTACAGGTAAGTAAACATTTTAATACATAAAACGAATTTCGTTGCGCACACTGCATCACATTTGGTGATGCAATGTGCGCAACGAAATTCGTTTTATGTATTTAAATGTTTATTTACCTGTAAAACTCCGTAATCCATACATTATTTCCCCCCACCCTGCCCCTCCTCCTGCCCACGTCACCGCCCTATAGAAACACCTACTGCCGACTGCTACTGGCTTCCACTAACAATGCAATCAAATGGAGACATAAATGCATGCTTCCACTAACAATGCAATCCAATGGGAGACATGAACGTATGCTTCCAATTACAATTCAATCAAATGGGAGACATAAATGCATGCTTCCACTAACAATTCCATCCAATGGGAGACATAAATGCATGCTTCCACTAACAATCAATCGAATGAGAGACATGAATGTATGCTTCCAATAACAATGCAATCCAATGGGAGACATAAAAGCATGCTTCCACTAACAATGCAATCCAATGGGAGACATACATCTATGCTTCCACTAACAATGCAATCAAATGGAGACATAAATGCATGCTTCCACTAACAATGCAATCCAATGGGAGACATGAACGTATGCTTCCAATTACAATTCAATCAAATGGGAGACATAAATGCATGCTTCCACTAACAATTCCATCTAATGGGAGACATAAATGCATGCTTCCACTAACAATCAATCGAATGAGAGACATGAATGTATGCTTCCAATAACAATGCAATCTAATGGGAGACATAAATGCAAGCTTTCACTAACAATGCAATCCAATGGGAGACATAAATGCATGCTTCCACTAACAATGCAATCCAATGGGAGACATAAATGCAAGCTTTCACTAACAATGCAATCTAATGGGAGACAGAAATGCATGCTTCCACTATCAATGCAATCCAATGGGAGACAGAAATGCATGCTTGCACTAACAGTACAATCCAATGGGAGACATGAATGTTTTCGATTGGTTCACCTGCAAATGGAAAGGCTGCTTGGAAGGAGGTATTGGTTTTCATTGTTAGAGTCACTTGAAGCTTCATGATGAATATTTCTTCTTTTTGAGACGTGCTGTAAAGATGTTGGCAGCTGAGATGTGGAGTGTGTGGTTTTAATGGATAGGTACTTTCTGACTAAAGTCACTAAAATCTATCATTTGAAAGCACCTGTTTTATCTTTAACCCAAATCTGTTTTGCTAATTTCTGCAGCCTTTTATATCCTGTGAGTAATGAAAGTTAAAAATGATGACTTACATATTCTCCGTTCTTATTGCCACAGGCTGTTACCACGTAGACCTAACTACCCCCCCTGCACCAGCCAGGATTCAGATCTCCTGCTGTCTCGTTCCACACACAGACATCTGCAGAGATCACACCAAGCAATAGAGGCTACATGTATCACAGGCCGAACTGCACCTCTCACTGATTAGTTTAACTTGCAGTTATTGTTCACTGAAGGCGTTGTTACCTGTCGGTGAGAGATCAACAAAATAGGTAAAGAATATCTTATTATTACTCCACCCACACACACTTACCCTGCCCCCCACTGCGCTCAGGGTCACAGCTCCCTGTATCCATTAATGCACCTCGACCGCCGAATGGGAGACAGGACAATCAACAGAAATACAGGTCAGTTTTGTGGCAGACATGAAATACCTGCAGCCATTGACTGACAATGCAATCCTACAAGTGACATTAAAAGACATTGCCACCGGCTAAGAGAGCTGCCTCAAGGGAGACATTAAAATACAGCACTCACAGTTCAATCTTATAGTGGATATGAAAAATGCGACCATAGAATTACGATGCAAACCTATCGGATGCACGGAAATACACTGATTTACAGTTCAGTCTTATGGCAGACATGGAATAAATGCAGCCAGGACTTACAATGCAATCCCATTGGATTGCACGGTTACATGCAATCCAATGGGTTTGCATTGTAACATGCAATCCAATTACATTACGGGTTACATGCAATCCAATGGGAGACGTGAAAATACAGTGACACACGGCGAAACCCTAAGCAACTCACGAACATACACTGCCACAGACTTACAATGCAGACCTATAGGAGACGTGAACATACACTGACCCACAGCAAAACCATACGGGACACACAAACATACACTGCCACAGACTTACAATGCAATCCAATGGGAGACATGAAAATTCAGTGACCCACAGCAAAACCATATGGGACACACAAACATACACTGCCACAGACTTACAATGCAATCCAATTGGAGACGTGAAAATACAGTGACCCACAGCAAAACCATACGGGACTCACGAACACACGCTGCCCCTGATTTACAACGAAATCCCATGAGAGATGTGACATACAGTGCAATTCTGTGACCGTGGGAACAGTCCATCCCACACTTCCAAGCCAGGTCCTCCCTGGACTGGAAACAAGCATCCTGAGACCGGTTTCTGGGTATTACCCCTCATCAGCTAGATTGAAACCAGTGGCACAGTGAGCAAGTGACCCACGTCGGGCATACCCAGCGCACTTAGGGCAAAGGTGCTGCAGCAAAAAATGATGGACAGAATGCAGAATGAATCAAACATTCACCCCAAACTGATTTGCATATGGCTGGGTCCAAACTGGGGTGGCATACCGAGCAAAAACAATGGATTTAACCGAGAAGTCTTGACAGGGGGTGAATGTTTGATTCATTCAACGTTCTGTCTATTATTTGTTGCTGCAGCGCTGTCTTATAATGAGACATGAAAATACAGCGCCCCTGTATTATAATGAGACATGAAAATACAGTGCCCCTGTCTTATAATGAGACATGAAAATACAGCGCCGCTGTATTATAATGAGACATGAAAATACAGTGCCCCTGTATTATAATGAGACATGAAAATACAGTGCCCCTGTATTATAATGAGACATGAAAATACAGTGCCCCTGTCTTATAATGAGACATGAAAATACAGCGCCCCTGTATTATAATGAGACATGAAAATACAGTGCCCCTGTCTTATAATGAGACATGAAAATACAGCGCCCCTGTATTATAATGAGACATGAAAATACAGTGCCCCTGTCGTATAATGAGACATGAAAATACAGCGCCCCTGTATTATAATGAGACATGAAAATACAGTGCCCCTGTATTATAATGAGACATGAAAATACAGTGCCCCTGTCTTATAATGAGACATGAAAATACAGCGCCCCTGTATTATAATGAGACATGAAAATACAGTGCCCCTGTCTTATAATGAGACATGAAAATACAGCGCCCCTGTATTATAATGAGACATGAAAATACAGTGCCCCTGTCTTATAATGAGACATGAAAATACAGCGCCCCTGTATTATAATGAGACATGAAAATACAGTGCCCCTGTCGTATAATGAGACATGAAAATACAGCGCCCCTGTATTATAATGAGACATGAAAATACAGTGCCCCTGTATTATAATGAGACATGAAAATACAGTGCCCCTGTCTTATAATGAGACATGAAAATACAGCGCCCCTGTATTATAATGAGACATGAAAATACAGTGCCCCTGTCTTATAATGAGACATGAAAATACAGCGCCCCTGTATTATAATGAGACATGAAAATACAGTGCCCCTGTCGTATAATGAGACATGAAAATACAGCGCCCCTGTATTATAATGAGACATGAAAATACAGCGCCCCTGTATTATAATGAGACATGAAAATACAGTGCCCCTGTCTTATAATGAGACATGAAAATACAGCGCCCCTGTATTATAATGAGACATGAAAATACAGTGCCCCTGTCGTATAATGAGACATGAAAATACAGCGCCCCTGTATTATAATGAGACATGAAAATACAGCGCCCCTGTATTATAATGAGACATGAAAATACAGTGCCCCCGTCTTATAATGAGACATGAAAATACAGCGCCCCTGTATTATAATGAGACATGAAAATACAGTGCCCCTGTCGTATAATGAGACATGAAAATACAGCGCCCCTGTATTATAATGAGACATGAAAATACAGCGCCCCTGTATTATAATGAGACATGAAAATACAGTGCCCCTGTCTTATAATGAGACATGAAAATACAGTGCCCCTGTCGTATAATGAGACATGAAAATACAGCGCCCCTGTATTATAATGAGACATGAAAATACAGCGCCCCTGTATTATAATGAGACACGAAAATACAGTGCCCCTGTCTTATAATGAGACATGAAAATACAGCGCCCCTGTATTATAATGAGACATGAAAATACAGTGCCCCTGTCGTATAATGAGACATGAAAATAGAGCGCCCCTGTATTATAATGAGACATGAAAATACAGCGCCCCTGTATTATAATGAGACATGAAAATACAGTGCCCCTGTCTTATAATGAGACATGAAAATACAGCGCCCCTGTATTATAATGAGACATGAAAATACAGTGCCCCTGTCTTATAATGAGACATGAAAATACAGCGCCCCTGTCTTATAATGAGACATGAAAATACAGTGCCCCTGTCGTATAATGAGACATGAAAATACAGTGCCCCTGTCTTATAATGAGACATGAAAATACAGCGCCCCTGTCTTATAATGAGACATGAAAATACAGCGCCCCTGTATTATAATGAGACATGAAAATACAGTGCCCCTGTCGTATAATGAGACATGAAAATACAGTGCCCCTGTCTTATAATGAGACATGAAAATACAGCGCCCCTGTATTATAATGAGACATGAAAATACAGTGCCCCTGTCTTATAATGAGACATGAAAATACAGCGCCCCTGTATTATAATGAGACATGAAAATACAGTGCCCCTGTCGTATAATGAGACATGAAAATACAGCGCCCCTGTATTATAATGAGACATGAAAATACAGCGCCCCTGTCTTATAATGAGACATGAAAATACAGTGCCCCTGTATTATAATAAGACATGAAAATACAGTGCCCATGTCTTATAATGAGACATGAAAATACAGCGCCCCTGTCTTATAATGAGACATGAAAATACAGTGCCCCTGTATTATAATGAGACATGAAAATACAGTGCCCCTGTCTTATAATGAGACATGAAAATACAGCGCCCCTGTATTATAATGAGACATGAAAATACAGTGCCCCTGTCGTATAATGAGACAGGAAAATACAGTGCCCCTGTATTATAATGAGACATGAAAATACAGTGCCCCTGTCTTATAATGAGACATGAAAATACAGCGCCCCTGTATTATAATGAGACATGAAAATACAGTGCCCCTGTCGTATAATGAGACATGAAAATACAGTGCCCCTGTCTTATAATGAGACATGAAAATACAGCGCCCCTGTATTATAATGAGACATGAAAATACAGTGCCCCTGTCTTATAATGAGACATGAAAATACAGCGCCCCTGTATTATAATGAGACATGAAAATACAGTGCCCCTGTCGTATAATGAGACATGAAAATACAGCGCCCCTGTATTATAATGAGACATGAAAATACAGCGCCCCTGTTTTATAATGAGACATGAAAATACAGTGCCCCTGTATTATAATGAGACATGAAAATACAGTGCCCATGTCTTATAATGAGACATGAAAATACAGCGCCCCTGTCTTATAATGAGACATGAAAATACAGTGCCCCTGTATTATAATGAGACATGAAAATACAGTGCCCCTGTCTTATAATGAGACATGAAAATACAGCGCCCCTGTATTATAATGAGACATGAAAATACAGTGCCCCTGTCGTATAATGAGACATGAAAATACCGCGCCCCTGTATTATAATGAGACATGAAAATACAGCGCCCCTGTCTTATAATGAGACATGAAAATACAGCGCCCCTGTATTATAATGAGACATGAAAATACAGTGCCCCTGTCTTATAATGAGACATGAAAATACAGCGCCCCTGTCTTATAATGAGACATGAAAATACAGCGCCCCTGTATTATAATGAGACATGAAAATACAGTGCCCCTGTCTTATAATGAGACATGAAAATACAGCGCCCCTGTATTATAATGAGACATGAAAATACAGCGCCCCTGTCTTATAATGAGACATGAAAATACAGCGCCCCTGTATTATAATGGGACATGAAAATACAGCGCCCCTGTATTATAATGAGACATGAAAATACAGCGCCCCTGTCTTATAATGAGACATGAAAATACAGCGCCCCTGTATTATAATGAGACATGAAAATACAGCGCCCCTGTATTATAATGAGACATGAAAATACAGCGCCCCTGTATTATAATGAGACATGAAAATACAGCGCCCCTGTCTTATAATGAGACATGAAAATACAGCGCCCCTGTATTATAATGAGACATGAAAATACACTGCCCCTGTCTTATAATGAGACATGAAAATACAGTGCCCCTGTATTATAATGAGACATGAAAATACAGTGCCCCTGTCTTATAATGAGACATGAAAATACAGTGCCCCTGTATTATAATGAGACATAAAAATACAGCGCCCCTGTCTTATAATGAGACATGAAAATACAGCGCCCCTGTCTTATAATGAGACATGAAAATACAGCGCCCCTGTCTTATAATGAGACATGAAAATACAGCGCCCCTGTATTATAATGAGACATGAAAATACAGCGCCCCTGTCTTATAATGAGACATGAAAATACAGCGCCCCTGTCTTATAATGAGACATGAAAATACAGTGCCCCTGTATTATAATGAGACATGAAAATACAGTGCCCATGTCTTATAATGAGACATGAAAATACAGCGCCCCTGTCTTATAATGAGACATGAAAATACAGTGCCCCTGTATTATAATGAGACATGAAAATACAGTGCCCCTGTCTTATAATGAGACATGAAAATACAGCGCCCCTGTATTATAATGAGACATGAAAATACAGTGCCCCTGTCGTATAATGAGACATGAAAATACAGTGCCCCTGTATTATAATGAGACATGAAAATACAGTGCCCCTGTCTTATAATGAGACATGAAAATACAGCGCCCCTGTATTATAATGAGACATGAAAATACAGTGCCCCTGTCGTATAATGAGACATGAAAATACAGTGCCCCTGTCTTATAATGAGACATGAAAATACAGCGCCCCTGTATTATAATGAGACATGAAAATACAGCGCCCCTGTCTTATAATGAGACATGAAAATACAGCGCCCCTGTATTATAATGAGACATGAAAATACAGTGCCCCTGTCTTATAATGAGACATGAAAATACAGCGCCCCTGTATTATAATGAGACATGAAAATACAGCGCCCCTGTCTTATAATGAGACATGAAAATACAGCGCCCCTGTATTATAATGAGACATGAAAATACAGCGCCCCTGTCTTATAATGAGACATGAAAATACAGCGCCCCTGTATTATAAAGAGACATGAAAATACAGCGCCCCTGTCTTATAATGAGACATGAAAATACAGTGCCCCTGTATTATAATGAGACATAAAAATACAGCGCCCCTGTCTTATAATGAGACATGAAAATACAGTGCCCCTGTATTATAATGAGACATGAAAATACAGCGCCCCTGTCTTATAATGAGACATGAAAATACAGCGCCCCTGTATTATAATGAGACATGAAAATACAGCGCCCCTGTCTTATAATGAGACATGAAAATACAGCGCCCATGTCTTATAATGAGACATGAAAATACAGTGCCCCTGTATTATAATGAGACATGAAAATACAGTGCCCATGTCTTATAATGAGACATGAAAATACAGTGCCCCTGTCTTATAATGAGACATGAAAATACAGTGCCCCTGTATTATAATGAGACATGAAAATACAGTGCCCCTGTCTTATAATGAGACATGAAAATACAGTGCCCCTGTATTATAATGAGACATGAAAATACAGTGCCCCTGTCTTATAATGAGACATGAAAATACAGTGCCCCTGTATTATAATGAGACATGAAAATACAGTGCCCCTGTTGTATAATGAGACATGAAAATACAGCGCCCCTGTCTTATAATGAGACATGAAAATACAGCGCCCCTGTATTATAATGAGACATGAAAATACAGCGCCCCTGTCTTATAATGAGACATGAAAATACAGCGCCCCTGTATTATAATGAGACATGAAAATACAGCGCCCCTGTCTTATAATGAGACATGAAAATACAGCGCCCCTGTATTATAATGAGACATGAAAATACAGTGCCCCTGTCTTATAATGAGACATGAAAATACAGCGCCCCTGTATTATAAAGAGACATGAAAATACAGCGCCCCTGTCTTATAATGAGACATGAAAATACAGTGCCCCTGTATTATAATGAGACATAAAAATACAGCGCCCCTGTCTTATAATGAGACATGAAAATACAGCGCCCCTGTATTATAATGAGACATGAAAATACAGCGCCCCTGTCTTATAATGAGACATGAAAATACAGCGCCCCTGTCTTATAATGAGACATGAAAATACAGTGCCCCTGTCTTATAATGAGACATGAAAATACAGCGCCCCTGTCTTATAATGAGACATGAAAATACAGCGCCCCTGTCTTATAATGAGACATGAAAATACAGTGCCCCTGTCTTATAATGAGACATGAAAATACAGCGCCCCTGTCTTATAATGAGACATGAAAATACAGCGCCCCTGTATTATAATGAGACATGAAAATACAGCGCCCCTGTCTTATAATGAGACATGAAAATACAGCGCCCCTGTCTTATAATGAGACATGAAAATACAGCGCCCCTCTCTTATAATGAGACATGAAAATACAGCGCCCCTGTATTATAATGAGACATGAAAATACAGCGCCCCTGTATTATAATGAGACATGAAAATACAGCGCCCCTGTATTATAATGAGACATGAAAATACAGCGCCCCTGTCTTATAATGAGACATGAAAATACGGTGCCCCTGTATTATAATGAGACATGAAAATACAGCGCCCCTGTCTTATGATGAGACATGAAAATACAGCGCCCCTGTCTTATAATGAGACATGAAAATACAGCGCCCCTGTATTATAATGAGACATGAAAATACAGCGCCCCTGTATTATAATGAGACATGAAAATACAGCGCCCCTGTCTTATAATGAGACATGAAAATACAGCGCCCCTGTATTATAATGAGACATGAAAATACAGCGCCCCTGTCTTATAATGAGACATGAAAATACAGCGCCCCTGTATTATAATGAGACATGAAAATACAGCGCCCCTGTCTTATAATGAGACATGAAAATACAGCGCCCCTGTCTTATAATGAGACATGAAAATACAGCGCCCCTGTATTATAATGAGACATGAAAATACAGCGCCCCTGTCTTATAATGAGACATGAAAATACAGTGCCCCTGTATTATAATGAGACATGAAAATACAGCGCCCCTGTATTATAATGAGACATGAAAATACAGCGCCCCTGTCTTATAATGAGACATGAAAATACAGTGCCCCTGTATTATAATGAGACATGAAAATACAGCGCCCCTGTATTATAATGAAAAAAGAAGAATTGATGGACAGGAGGCAGAACCGGGCCATAAATTCACCCCAGTGCAGAGATCTGGGCCTAAATCCATTGTTTTTTTAAACATTTGGATTTGTTCTGCATTCCATCCATCAATTGTGTGTCTTTTGCTTTCTCGCCCTAAGTGCGCTGGGCATGCCCAGACGGGGGTCCCGGGCTCACTGTGCCACTGGATTCAAGCTGTCCTTGCTGAAGAGGGGTGAAACCTCGAAACTACTCCCAGGGTTCTTGTTTCCAGTCCAGGGAGGACCTGGCTTGGCAGTTCAGGCTGGGCTGTTCCCATGAGGCACAGGGTCATGACTGATTTGCATATGGCTGGGTCCAAACTGGAATGGGATGGTGAGCAAAAAATCGATGGATTTAGGCCCAGCTCTATTCACTGCGGGTGAATATTTGATTTGTTCTGCATTATGTATCGTACTTACGAAAATAAAGTAGAGTGTCACTATCTTGTGATGCAGTTATATGGGAGACACGAAAATGCACTACCCCTGTCTTATAATGAGCCATGAAAATACACCACCACGGTTTATAATTAGGCATTGTAAATACACCGTCTCACACTGCAAGTGCATTGGAGGCCACGCATAAGATACACTGCAGTGACTTACAGCGTGATCGTACTTAAAGTGCACTGCCATCATCTCATGATGGAATGGTATGGGAGACATGAACACACACTGATACACAATGCACACCCCTGGGAGTCGAACAAAGACACTTCCATGTCAGTCCTATGGTGGCTACGAAATAGAAGCTGCCACGGACTTCCGGTGCAACCTCACGAGAAGAGACACTTACTGAAAGTATGAGGGCGAGGGGCTCGTGAGTATATGCTGCCGTACAATGACGTCTCACGTCACCCTGACACGCCCTTCATGAACCCTCCATGCATTCAATGCAGAGGGCAGTCCTGTGGGGGGCGCACATATACACTTGTGCTGGGTAGAGTGTTGTGTAACGGAGCACGTGGAAAGATTCCCCACTGAGGGACAGTGCCACTGGCCCACAGTGCGGTTTATGGGATGCGTGAATATGCTGCCGCTGACGAACACTACGTTGCGAGGGGGGTGGGGGAGCGGGGGGCGTGTAAATGCACCGCCGTGGAAGGTGCACGGGGGGCATGAACGTACACGGCCACCCGTGACGAATGCACGTTGATGGGGGCATTGTCGGGGTGAGTGCGGGGAGGTGCGTGGAGCGATGCTGGTGCGTGTGAGCGCGTGAGGGGCGACTAAAGATCGAGCACGGCGGGAGTTACCTTATATTCGTGCCCCCCCCCCCCCTCCCCGGGTTGGTGAGCACAGCCCCGCCCTGCTCCTCCCGGTGCTGATGCGATGGGTACCAGCAGCTGTGTTTGTGTGTCAGCCGTCGCCATGGCGACCAGCAGGGATGCTCCGGGGAGGGCCCGGCCGCAGGTGACTCAGTGTTTCCACAGAAGCCCTCGGTGCATCCCTCACTCTCCCCCCGCCGAGGGGCGCCTGCTCTGCCTCTCAGCCTAAGACGTGTCCCTGGGGTCAGTCCGACCGGCGTCCATCCGTCCGACAGGCCAGCGCCTTGAAAGGGCGCCGAGGCGCATGATAAGCGCTGAAATCATACTTACGAATCTGCGTTGTAACAACAACTCTTATTACTATCCACAGAGCCCACAGGCCTGTTAGGACATTATGTTCGCAGTTCTTCGTGTGAGGTTTTATATAGCGCGGCTCACTCCGGAGGTATTGGAGCGCTTTACATGAGCACCAGTTACGGGAGGTGACGCGTTTGCCCAGAATCACAGGATGATGAGCCAACGCCGAGACTCGAACCTGGCTCCCCAGTTCCAGAGTGGGCAGCTCTGGCCCTTACTCCACACCCTCTTGTTTTGACTTTGGCCAGCCTGGCCAGGTTCTGGGCATCACGAGAGGCGGGTGATATGTCACGACAGGCGGCAGCAGTGACGCCCTGACCGGACCTGCGGTCTGTGCCACATTACTGTGTGGTGTCCCTTGAATGACCAGCTCCCGGGAGGGCCCGTGGGGGCCACAGCCTGTGGAGTAAGAGCACAGATTCGGGACTCGTGCGTCCGAAACTCACAACCCAAGCAACGCGCGGATTTCCTCGATTCAATGCTCATTTTCCTAAATAACAAATAATCCCCTTAAATCTATCAGTGAACAGTGAAACCCCCGCCCTTAGTCGTTCTCCGCTGCTGTCGCGTGCACAATGTATTGCATTGCCTTTATGTAGCGCCTACTCCCCCTGAAGTGCTTCGCGGAGGGTTGAGGCATCTCTGCGCGGGTTCCCTGTTGACATTTCCGGGGGGAGCGGCCCCCTCTCTGGCAGAAAGCGCCGAGAGACGGCAGCGCCTGGAGAGGCCCGTGTGTGTTTAATCCTCTGCAGCCAGCTGCACACAGAGTGGGGGGGGGGGGGGGGGGGGGGGTTCAGGGAGAGGGGGCTGCGCCTGAAAACTAATTGCGTTCCGTCTAATCCGTCAGGGCAGAGGGCAGACTGCACCAGGCCTCCTGGGGCTGCTACAGCGCCTCGTCCTCACACTGCCCCCGCCTGGCGCTGGATGCACGCTCTGTGCGCGTCACGGGGCAGCGCTTTGTGTGGCGCAGGGGTGCAGAGTTCTGTGTGGCGCAGGGGTGCAGCGCTTTGTGTGGCGCAGGGGTGCAGAGTTCTGTGTGGCGCAGGGGTGCAGCGCTTTGTGCGGTGCAGTGGTGCAGCCAGGGCCGGGTCTAGGATTTGCGAGGCCCTGGGCTGAAAGGGCACGTGCGAGGCCCCCTCTAATTTACTTAAGTGGCCCCTCGCAAGGAGACCATTCACAGACACTGTGGGGGCCCCATTGTCCAGCATTTTGGCGCCCCCACAGTTTTAACTTTTACTCCACAAGCATTTCTCACACCTTCAGTCCGATAGGTGTGAGAATTGATTGTGGTCTAAAAGTTAAAACAGTGGGGGAGCCACAATTCTGGACAATGGGCCCCCCACAGTGTCTGTGAATGGTCTCCTTACAATTGAGGGAGCGTCTCCGTCTCCCTCCCCTATGCCTCCTGACACCATCCATGAGAGGCCCAGGGAGGGGGCCCCCTCCAATGGACCTTAATTCAGGCGACACCTTTCTTTGTAATCGATCGCCAGGGAAACAACAGGACACATCACTGGTGCGTGGCCCCATGCTGGTGGGCTGAGTGAGAGGCCCTGTGCAGCCGCCCACGCTGCCATGCCTGGCGCCGGCCCTGGGTGCAGCGCTTTGTGCGGCGCAGAGGTGCCTGTATCTCCAGCACTCCTGTATGTGTTAGTGTGCAGCGTCGCTGGGTGTCAATGTGGGGTCTGTTTGACGGACAGCACTGTCTGTGTGCCACTGGCAGCCACTGACGTTTGTTTGGTTCGTGTGTCACACTGTGTGTGAAGTGTGTGTGCGTGTGACAACACTGTGTGCCATTGGCAGCCACTGACATTTGTTTGGTTCGTGTGTCACACTGTGTGTGCGTGTGTGACAACACTGTGCGCCACTGATGTTTGTTGACTTCAGTCTGTGCAGGAGGTGTGAGTTTGTGTGAGAACAATGTGTGCCATTTATAGCCACTACTGTTTGTGGAATTTACCATCGCTGTGTGCTCGGTGTGCCAGTGTGTGGGGCACACTATATGGCACTGTTAGATATTGGTGTTTGTTGAGTCCGTCATCGCTGTGTGCATCTGTGTGTCTTTTAGACTCTGGTGTTTGTTGAGTGCGTCATCGCTGAGTGCGTCTGTGTGTCTTTTAGACTCTGGTGTTTGTTGAGTGCGTCTGTGTGTCTTTTAGACTCTGGTGTTTGTTGAGTGCGTCATCGCTGAGTGCGTCTGTGTGTCTTTTAGACTCTGGTGTTTGTTGAGTGCGTCATCGCTGTGTGCATCTGTGTGTCTTTTAGACTCTGGTGTTTGTTGAGTGTGTCATCACTGAGTGTGTCTTTTAGACTCTGGAGTTTGTTGAGTGTGTCATCACTGAGTGTGTCTTTTAGACTCTGGTGTTTGTTGAGTGTGTCATCACTGAGTGCGTCTGTGTGTCTTTTAGACTCTGGTGTTTGTTGAGTGTGTCATCACTGAGTGTGTCTTTAAGACTCTGGAGTTTGTTGAGTGCATCATCGTTGTGTGCATCTGTGTGTCTTTTAGACACTGGTGTTTGTTGAGTGCGTCATCGCTGAGTGCGTCTGTGTGTCTTTTAGACTCTGGAGTTTGTTGAGTGCATCATCGTTGTGTGCATCTGTGAGTCTTTTAGACTCAGGTGTTTCTTGAGTGCGTCATCGCTAAGTGCGTCTGTGTGTCTTTTAGACTCTGGTGTTTGTTGAGTGCGTCATCGCTGTGTGCGTCTGTGTGTCTTTTAGACTCTGGTGTTTGTTGAGTGCGTCATCGCTGAGTGCGTCTGTGTGTCTTTTAGACTCTGGTGTTTGTTGAGTGTGTCATCACTGAGTGCGTCTGTGTGTCTTTTAGACTCTGGTGTTTGTTGAGTGTGTCATCACTGAGTGTGTCTTTTAGACTCTGGTGTTTGTTGAGTGCGTCATCACTGAGTGCATCTGTGTGTCTTTTAGACACTGGTGTTTGTTGAGTGCGTCATCGCTGAGTGCGTCTGTGTGTCTTTTAGACTCTGGAGTTTGTTGAGTGCATCATCGTTGTGTGCATCTGTGTGTATTTAAAACACTGGTGTTTGTTGAGTGCGTCATCGCTAAGTGCGTCTGTGTGTCTTTTAGACTCTGGTGTTTGTTGAGTGCGTCATCGCTGTGTACGTCTGTGTGTCTTTTAGACTATGGTGTTTGTTGAGTGCGTCATCGCTGAGTGCGTCTGTGTGTCTTTCAGACTCTGGTGTTTGTTGAGTGCGTCATCGCTGAGTGCGTCTGTGTGTCTTTTAGACTGTGGTGTTTGTTGAGTGCGTCATCGCAGAGTGCGTCTGTGTGTCTTTTAGACTCTGGTGTTTGTTGAGTGCGTCATCGCTGAGTGCGTCTGTGTGTCTTTTAGACTGTGGTGTTTGTTGAGTGCGTCATCGCTGAGTGCGTCTGTGTGTCTTTTAGACTCTGGTGTTTGTTGAGTGCATCATCGCTGTGTGCGTCTGTGTGTCTTTTAGACTCTGGTGTTTGTTGAGTGCGTCATCGCTGTGTGCATCTGTGTGTCTTTTAGACTCTGGTGTTTGTTGAGTGCGTCATCACTGAGTGCGTCTGTGTGTCTTTTAGACTCTGGTGTTTGTTGAGTGCGTCATCGCTGTCTGCATCTGTGTGTCTTTTAGACTCTGGTGTTTGTTGAGTGCGTCATCGCTGTCTGCGTCTGTGTGTCTTTTAGACTCTGGTGTTTGTTGAGTGCGTCATCGCTAAGTGCGTCTGTGTGTCTTTTAGACTCTGGTGTTTGTTGAGTGCGTCATCGCTGTGTGCGTCTGTGTGTCTTTTAGACTCTGGTGTTTGTTGAGTGCGTCATCGCTGAGTGCGTCTGTGTGTCTTTTAGACTCTGGTGTTTGTTGAGTGTGTCATCACTGAGTGCGTCTGTGTGTCTTTTAGACTCTGGTGTTTGTTGAGTGTGTCATCACTGAGTGTGTCTTTTAGACTCTGGTGTTTGTTGAGTGCGTCATCACTGAGTGCATCTGTGTGTCTTTTAGACACTGGTGTTTGTTGAGTGCGTCATCGCTGAGTGCGTCTGTGTGTCTTTTAGACTCTGGAGTTTGTTGAGTGCATCATCGTTGTGTGCATCTGTGTGTATTTAAAACACTGGTGTTTGTTGAGTGCGTCATCGCTAAGTGCGTCTGTGTGTCTTTTAGACTCTGGTGTTTGTTGAGTGCGTCATCGCTGTGTACGTCTGTGTGTCTTTTAGACTATGGTGTTTGTTGAGTGCGTCATCGCTGAGTGCGTCTGTGTGTCTTTCAGACTCTGGTGTTTGTTGAGTGCGTCATCGCTGAGTGCGTCTGTGTGTCTTTTAGACTGTGGTGTTTGTTGAGTGCGTCATCGCAGAGTGCGTCTGTGTGTCTTTTAGACTCTGGTGTTTGTTGAGTGCGTCATCGCTGAGTGCGTCTGTGTGTCTTTTAGACTGTGGTGTTTGTTGAGTGCGTCATCGCTGAGTGCGTCTGTGTGTCTTTTAGACTCTGGTGTTTGTTGAGTGCATCATCGCTGTGTGCGTCTGTGTGTCTTTTAGACTCTGGTGTTTGTTGAGTGCGTCATCGCTGTGTGCATCTGTGTGTCTTTTAGACTCTGGTGTTTGTTGAGTGCGTCATCACTGAGTGCGTCTGTGTGTCTTTTAGACTCTGGTGTTTGTTGAGTGCGTCATCGCTGTGTGCATCTGTGTGTCTTTTAGACTCTGGTGTTTGTTGAGTGCGTCATCGCTGTCTGCGTCTGTGTGTCTTTTAGACTCTGGTGTTTGTTGAGTGCGTCATCGCTGAGTGCGTCTGTGTGTCTTTTAGACTCTGGTGTTTGTTGAGTGTGTCATCACTGAGTGTTTCTTTTAGACTCTGGAGTTTGGTTGAGTGTGTCATCACTGAGTGTGTCTTTTAGACTCTGGTGTTTGTTGAGTGCGTCATCGCTGTCTGCGTCTGTGTGTCTTTTAGACTCTGGTGTTTGTTGAGTGCGTCATCACTGAGTGCGTCTGTGTGTCTTTTAGACTCTGGTGTTTGTTGAGTGTGTCATCACTGAGTGTGTCTTTTAGACTCTGGAGTTTGTTGAGTGTGTCATCACTGAGTGTGTCTTTTAGACTCTGGTGTTTGTTGAGTGTGTCATCACTGAGTGCGTCTGTGTGTCTTTTAGACTCTGGTGTTTGTTGAGTGTGTCATCACTGAGTGTGTCTTTAAGACTCTGGAGTTTGTTGAGTGCATCATCGTTGTGTGCATCTGTGTGTCTTTTAGACACTGGTGTTTGTTGAGTGCGTCATCGCTGAGTGCGTCTGTGTGTCTTTTAGACTCTGGAGTTTGTTGAGTGCATCATCGTTGTGTGCATCTGTGTGTCTTTTAGACTCAGGTGTTTCTTGAGTGCGTCATCGCTAAGTGCGTCTGTGTGTCTTTTAGACTCTGGTGTTTGTTGAGTGCGTCATCGCTGTGTGCGTCTGTGTGTCTTTTAGACTCTGGTGTTTGTTGAGTGCGTCATCGCTGAGTGCGTCTGTGTGTCTTTTAGACTCTGGTGTTTGTTGAGTGTGTCATCACTGAGTGCGTCTGTGTGTCTTTTAGACTCTGGTGTTTGTTGAGTGTGTCATCACTGAGTGTGTCTTTTAGACTCTGGTGTTTGTTGAGTGCGTCATCACTGAGTGCATCTGTGTGTCTTTTAGACACTGGTGTTTGTTGAGTGCGTCATCGCTGAGTGCGTCTGTGTGTCTTTTAGACTCTGGAGTTTGTTGAGTGCATCATCGTTGTGTGCATCTGTGTGTATTTAAAACACTGGTGTTTGTTGAGTGCGTCATCGCTAAGTGCGTCTGTGTGTCTTTTAGACTCTGGTGTTTGTTGAGTGCGTCATCGCTGTGTACGTCTGTGTGTCTTTTAGACTATGGTGTTTGTTGAGTGCGTCATCGCTGAGTGCGTCTGTGTGTCTTTCAGACTCTGGTGTTTGTTGAGTGCGTCATCGCTGAGTGCGTCTGTGTGTCTTTTAGACTGTGGTGTTTGTTGAGTGCGTCATCGCAGAGTGCGTCTGTGTGTCTTTTAGACTCTGGTGTTTGTTGAGTGCGTCATCGCTGAGTGCGTCTGTGTGTCTTTTAGACTGTGGTGTTTGTTGAGTGCGTCATCGCTGAGTGCGTCTGTGTGTCTTTTAGACTCTGGTGTTTGTTGAGTGCATCATCGCTGTGTGCGTCTGTGTGTCTTTTAGACTCTGCTGTTTGTTGAGTGCGTCATCGCTGTGTGCATCTGTGTGTCTTTTAGACTCTGGTGTTTGTTGAGTGCGTCATCACTGAGTGCGTCTGTGTGTCTTTTAGACTCTGGTGTTTGTTGAGTGCGTCATCGCTGTGTGCATCTGTGTGTCTTTTAGACTCTGGTGTTTGTTGAGTGCGTCATCGCTGAGTGCGTCTGTGTGTCTTTTAGACTCTGGTGTTTGTTGAGTGTGTCATCACTGAGTGTTTCTTTTAGACTCTGGAGTTTGGTTGAGTGTGGCATCACTGAGTGTGTCTTTTAGACTCTGGTGTTTGTTGAGTGCGTCATCGCTGTCTGCGTCTGTGTGTCTTTTAGACTCTGGTGTTTGTTGAGTGCGTCATCACTGAGTGCGTCTGTGTGTCTTTTAGACTCTGGTGTTTGTTGAGTGTGTCATCACTGAGTGTGTCTTTTAGACTCTGGAGTTTGTTGAGTGTGTCATCACTGAGTGTGTCTTTTAGACTCTGGTGTTTGTTGAGTGTGTCATCACTGAGTGCGTCTGTGTGTCTTTTAGACTCTGGTGTTTGTTGAGTGTGTCATCACTGAGTGTGTCTTTAAGACTCTGGAGTTTGTTGAGTGCATCATCGTTGTGTGCATCTGTGTGTCTTTTAGACACTGGTGTTTGTTGAGTGCGTCATCGCTGAGTGCGTCTGTGTGTCTTTTAGACTCTGGAGTTTGTTGAGTGCATCATCGTTGTGTGCATCTGTGTGTCTTTTAGACTCAGGTGTTTGTTGAGTGCGTCATCGCTAAGTGCGTCTGTGTGTCTTTTAGACTCTGGTGTTTGTTGAGTGCGTCATCGCTGTGTGCGTCTGTGTGTCTTTTAGACTCTGGTGTTTGTTGAGTGCGTCATCGCTGAGTGCGTCTGTGTGTCTTTTAGACTCTGGTGTTTGTTGAGTGTGTCATCACTGAGTGCGTCTGTGTGTCTATTAGACTCTGGTGTTTGTTGAGTGTGTCATCACTGAGTGTGTCTTTTAGACTCTGGAGTTTGTTGAGTGCATCATCGTTGTGTGCATCTGTGTGTCTTTTAGACACTGGTGTTTGTTGAGTGCGTCATCGCTGAGTGCGTCTGTGTGTCTTTTAGACTCTGGAGTTTGTTGAGTGCATCATCGTTGTGTGCATCTGTGTGTCTTTTAGACACTGGTGTTTGTTGAGTGCGTCATCGCTAAGTGCGTCTGTGTGTCTTTTAGACTCTGGTGTTTGTTGAGTGCGTCATCGCTGTGTACGTCTGTGTGTCTTTTAGACACTGGTGTTTGTTGAGTGCGTCATCGCTAAGTGCGTCTGTGTGTCTTTTAGACTCTGGTGTTTGTTGAGTGCGTCATCGCTGTGTTCGTCTGTGTGTCTTTTAGACTATGGTGTTTGTTGAGTGCGTCATCGCTGTGTACGTCTGTGTGTCTTTTAGACACTGGTGTTTGTTGAGTGCGTCATCGCTAAGTGCGTCTGTGTGTCTTTTAGACTCTGGTGTTTGTTGAGTGCGTCATCGCTGTGTACGTCTGTGTGTCTTTTAGACTATGGTGTTTGTTGAGTGCGTCATCGCTGAGTGCGTCTGTGTGTCTTTCAGACTCTGGTGTTTGTTGAGTGCGTCATCGCTGAGTGCGTCTGTGTGTCTTTTAGACTGTGGTGTTTGTTGAGTGCGTCATCGCAGAGTGCGTCTGTGTGTCTTTTAGACTCTGGTGTTTGTTGAGTGCGTCATCGCTGTGTGCATCTGTGTGTCTTTTAGACTCTGGTGTTTGTTGAGTGCGTCATCACTGAGTGCGTCTGTGTGTCTTTTAGACTCTGGTGTTTGTTGAGTGCGTCATCGCTGTGTGCATCTGTGTGTCTTTTAGACTCTGGTGTTTGTTGAGTGCGTCATCGCTGTCTGCGTCTGTGTGTCTTTTAGACTCTGGTGTTTGTTGAGTGCGTCATCGCTGAGTGCGTCTGTGTGTCTTTTAGACTCTGGTGTTTGTTGAGTGTGTCATCACTGAGTGTTTCTTTTAGACTCTGGAGTTTGTTGAGTGTGTCATCACTGAGTGTGTCTTTTAGACTCTGGTGTTTGTTGAGTGCGTCATCGCTGTCTGCGTCTGTGTGTCTTTTAGACTCTGGTGTTTGTTGAGTGCGTCATCACTGAGTGCGTCTGTGTGTCTTTTAGACTCTGGTGTTTGTTGAGTGTGTCATCACTGAGTGTGTCTTTTAGACTCTGGAGTTTGTTGAGTGTGTCATCACTGAGTGTGTCTTTTAGACTCTGGTGTTTGTTGAGTGTGTCATCACTGAGTGCGTCTGTGTGTCTTTTAGACTCTGGTGTTTGTTGAGTGTGTCATCACTGAGTGTGTCTTTAAGACTCTGGAGTTTGTTGAGTGCATCATCGTTGTGTGCATCTGTGTGTCTTTTAGACACTGGTGTTTGTTGAGTGCGTCATCGCTGAGTGCGTCTGTGTGTCTGTTAGACTCTGGAGTTTGTTGAGTGCATCATCGTTGTGTGCATCTGTGTGTCTTTTAGACTCAGGTGTTTGTTGAGTGCGTCATCGCTAAGTGCGTCTGTGTGTCTTTTAGACTCTGGTGTTTGTTGAGTGCGTCATCGCTGTGTGCGTCTGTGTGTCTTTTAGACTCTGGTGTTTGTTGAGTGCGTCATCGCTGAGTGCGTCTGTGTGTCTTTTAGACTCTGGTGTTTGTTGAGTGTGTCATCACTGAGTGCGTCTGTGTGTCTTTTAGACTCTGGTGTTTGTTGAGTGTGTCATCACTGAGTGTGTCTTTTAGACTCTGGAGTTTGTTGAGTGCATCATCGTTGTGTGCATCTGTGTGTCTTTTAGACACTGGTGTTTGTTGAGTGCGTCATCGCTGAGTGCGTCTGTGTGTCTTTTAGACTCTGGAGTTTGTTGAGTGCATCATCGTTGTGTGCATCTGTGTGTCTTTTAGACACTGGTGTTTGTTGAGTGCGTCATCGCTAAGTGCGTCTGTGTGTCTTTTAGACTCTGGTGTTTGTTGAGTGCGTCATCGCTGTGTACGTCTGTGTGTCTTTTAGACTATGGTGTTTGTTGAGTGCGTCATCGCTGAGTGCGTCTGTGTGTCTTTCAGACTCTGGTGTTTGTTGAGTGCGTCATCGCTGAGTGCGTCTGTGTGCCTTTTAGACTGTGGTGTTTGTTGAGTGCGTCATCGCAGAGTGCGTCTGTGTGTCTTTTAGACTGTAGTGTTTGTTGAGTGCGTCATCGCTGAGTGCGCCTGTGTGTCTTTTAGACTCTGGTGTCTGTTGAGTGCGTCATCGCTGAGTGCGTCTGTGTGTCTTTTAGACTCTGGTGTTTGTTGAGTGCGTCGTCGCTGAGTTCGTCTGTTTGCCTTTTAGACTGTGGTGTTTGTTGAGTGTCATCGCTGTGTGCGTCTGTGCGTCTTTTAGACTGTGGTGTTTGTTGAGTGCGTCATCGCTGAGTTCGTCTGTGTGCCTTTTAGACTGTGGTGTTTGTTGAGTGCCATCGCTGTGTGCGTCTGTGCGTCTTTTAGACTCTGGTGTTTGTTGAGTGCGTCATCACTGAGTGCGTCTGTGTGTCTTTTAGACTCTGGTGTTTGTTGAGTGTCATCGCTGTGTGCGTCTGTGCGTCTTTTAGACTCTGGTGTTTGTTGAGTGCGTCATCACTGAGTGCGTCTGTGTGTCTTTTAGACTGGTGTTTGTTGAGTGAGTCATCGCTGTGTGCGTCTGTGTGTCTTTTAGACTGTGGTGTTTGTTGAGTGCGTCATCGCTGAGTGCGTCTGTGTGCCTTTTAGACTGTGGTGTTTGTTGAGTGTCATCGCTGTGTGCGTCTGTGCGTCTTTTAGACTCTGGTGTTTGTTGAGTGCGTCATCACTGAGTGCGTCTGTGTGTCTTTTAGACTCTGGTGTTTGTTGAGTGCGTCATCGCTGTGTGCGTCTGTTTGTCTTTTAGACTCTGGTGTTTGTTGAGTGCGTCACCGCTGAGTGCGTCTGTATGTCTTTTAGACTCTGGTGTTTGTTGAGTGCGTTGGTCGTCGCTGTGAGGGTCAGTGTGCAACAAACCTGTGTGTCTTTTAGACACTGGTGTTTGTTGAGTGCGTCATTGCTGAGTGCGTCTGTGTGTCTTTTAGACTCTGGAGTTTGTTGAGTGCATCATCGTTGTGTGCATCTGTGTGTCTTTTAGACACTGGTGTTTGTTGAGTGCGTCATCGCTAAGTGCGTCTGTGTGTCTTTTAGACTTTGGTGTTTGTTGAGTGCGTCATCGCTGTGTACGTCTGTGTGTCTTTTAGACTATTGTGTTTGTTGAGTGCGTCATCGCTGAGTGCGTCTGTGTGTCTTTCAGACTCTGGTGTTTGTTGAGTGCGTCATCGCTGAGTGCGTCTGTGTGTCTTTTAGACTGTTGTGTTTGTTGAGTGCGTCATCGCAGAGTGCGTCTGTGTGTCTTTTAGACTGTGGTGTTTGTTGAGTGCGTCATCGCTGAGTGCGTCTGTGTGTCTTTTAGACTCTGGTGTCTGTTGAGTGCGTCATCGCTGAGTGCGTCTGTGTGTCTTCTAGACTCTGGTGTTTGTTGAGTGCGTCGTCGCTGAGTTCGTCTGTTTGCCTTTTAGACTGTGGTGTTTGTTGAGTGTCATCGCTGTGTGCGTCTGTGCGTCTTTTAGACTGTGGTGTTTGTTGAGTGCGTCATCGCTGAGTTCGTCTGTGTGCCTTTTAGACTGTGGTGTTTGTTGAGTGCCATCGCTGTGTGCGTCTGTGCGTCTTTTAGACTCTGGTGTTTGTTGAGTGCGTCATCACTGAGTGCGTCTGTGTGTCTTTTAGACTCTGGTGTTTGTTGAGTGTCATCGCTGTGTGCGTCTGTGCGTCTTTTAGACTCTGGTGTTTGTTGAGTGCGTCATCACTGAGTGCGTCTGTGTGTCTTTTAGACTGGTGTTTGTTGAGTGCGTCATCGCTGTGTGCGTCTGTGTGTCTTTTAGACTGTGGTGTTTGTTGAGTGCGTCATCGCTGAGTGCGTCTGTGTGCCTTTTAGACTGTGGTGTTTGTTGAGTGTCATCGCTGTGTGCGTCTGTGCGTCTTTTAGACTCTGGTGTTTGTTGAGTGCGTCATCACTGAGTGAGTCTGTGTGTCTTTTAGACTCTGGTGTTTGTTGAGTGCGTCATCGCTGTGTGCGTCTGTTTGTCTTTTAGACTCAGGTGTTTGTTGAGTGCGTCACCGCTGAGTGCATCTGTATGTCTTTTAGACTCTGGTGTTTGTTGAGTGCGTTGGTCGTCGCTGTGAGGGTCAGTGTGCAACAAACCTGTGTGTCTTTTAGACTCTGGTGTTTGTTGAGTGCGTCATCGCTGAGTGCGCCTATGTGTCTTTTAGACTCGTGTTTGTTGAGTGTGTCATCGCTGAGTGCGTCTGTGTGTCTTTTCGACTTTAGTGTTTGTTGAGTGCGTCATCGCTGTGTGCGTCTGTGTATGTATTAGACTCTGGTGTTTGTTGAGTGTGTCATCGCTGAGTGTGTCTGTGTGTCTTTTAGACTCTGGTGTTTGTTGAGTGAGTCATCGCTGTGTGCGTCTGTGTGTCTTTAAGACTGGTGTTTGTTGAGTGTGTCGTCGCTGTGAGGGTCTGAGTGCAACAAACCTGTGTGTCTTTTAGACTCTGGTGTTTGTTGAGTACGTCGTCGCTGTGAGGGTCTGTGTATGACAAACCTGTGTGTCTTTTAGACCCTGGTGTTTGTTGGATGCGCCGTCGCTGTGAGGGTCTGTGTGTGAAAAACCTGTGTGTCTTTTAGACTCTGGTGTTTGTTGACTGCGTCGTCGCTCTGTGCGTCTGTGTGTCTTTTAGACTCTGGTGTTTGTTGAGTGCGTCATCGCTGTGTGCGTCTGTGTGTGACAAACCTATGTGTCTTTTAGACGCTGGTGTTTGTTGAGTACGTCATCGCTGTGGGGGTTTGTGTGTGACAAACCTGTGTGTCTTTTAGACTCTGGTGTTTGTTTAGTATGTCATCTCTGTGTGCGTCTGTGTGTCTTTTAGACTCGTGTTTGTTGAGTGCGTCATCGCTGTGTGCGTCTGTATGTCTTTTAGACTCTGGTGTTTGTTGAGTGCGTCGGTCGTCGCTGTGAGGGTCAGTGTGCAACAAACCTGTGTGTCTTTTAAACTCTGGTGTTTGTTGAGTGCGTCATCGCTGAGTGCGCCTGTGTGTCTTTTAGACTCGTGTTTGTTGAGTGCATCATCGCTGAGTGCGTCTGTGTGTCTTTTCGACTTTAGTGTTTGTTGAGTGCGTCATCGCTGTGTGCGTCTGTGTATGTATTAGACTCTGGTGTTTGTTGAGTGCGTCATCGCTGAGTGTGTCTGTGTGTCTTTTAGACTCTGGTGTTTGTTGAGTGAGTCATCGCTGTGTGCGTCTGTGTGTCTTTAAGACTGGTGTTTGTTGAGTGTGTCGTCGCTGTGAGGGTCTGTGTGCAACAAACCTGTGTGTCTTTTAGACTCTGGTGTTTGTTGAGTACGTCGTCGCTGTGAGGGTCTGCTTATGACAAACCTGTGTGTCTTTTAGACCCTGGTGTTTGTTGGATGCGCCGTCGCTGTGAGGGTCTGTGTGTGAAAAACCTGTGTGTCTTTTAGACTCTGGTGTTTGTTGACTGCGTCGTCGCTCTGTGCGTCTGTGTGTCTTTTAGACTCTGGTGTTTGTTGAGTGCATCATCGCTGTGTGCGTCTGTGTGTGACAAACCTATGTGTCTTTTAGATGCTGGTGTTTGTTGAGTAGGTCATCGCTGTGGGGGTCTGTGTGTGACAAACCTGTGTGTCTTTTAGACTCTGGTGTTTGTTGAGTATGTCATCACTGTGGGGGTCTGTGTGTGACAAACTTGTGTGATTTTTAGAGTGCGTTGTCGCTATACGAGATGTTTGAGCGTGTGTGTGAGTGACAACACTGTGTGCCATGTGTAGCCACTGCTGTGTATTGTGCGTCATTGTTGAGTGTAAGACGTGTGTGTGAGTGAGTGAGAGCGAGACTACTGTGCATTGGGTAGCCGCAGATGTTTGCTGATTGCATTGTCGCCCTTTGTGTGTATAAGACAACACTGTGTGCCGTTTACAGTCACTGCTGTGCTTCATGCGTCGTAGTTGTGTGTAAGAGGTGTGTGTGAGTGAGTCAGAGAGAGAGAGAGAGACAGAGAGAGAGACAGAGAGAGAGAGAGAGACAGAGAGAGAGAGAGAGAGAGAGAGAGAGAGAGAGAGAGACAGAGACAGAGAGAGAGAGACAGAGAGAGAGACAGAGAGAGAGAGAGACAGAGAGAGAGAGAGACAGAGAGAGAGAGAGAGATGGATGATCTTGGAGGATGTGCTCATAATTGTGGATCACAATCTTTCGTCAGCATTTGATTCTGTCAAACATGATCCCCTAATTGACCTCCTGGAGCACAGGATGGGGCAGTCTGGGCCGGTATTAAGCTGGTTCTTGTCCTTCCTTCAGAACAGATCCCAAAGCTTCAAGGTGAACCGATCCCTGTCCCACCCTGCTCCAGTCACCTTGGGGTGCCACAAGGGTCAGCCTTGCCCCCCACGCTCTTTAACCTGTATATGGAGCCTCTGAAAGGAATCCTAAAACCATCCAGCATCCGCTGTCATATGTATGCGGATGATACCTAACTATAACTGAAGATCGTCTCCCACGAAGACATCCAGGCCTAGATGTATCAAGCTATTTTTTTGTCGCAAACGGTGCGAATCGCAAAAATGCACCGTTTGCGACAAGAAAATAGAAATTTGCAATGTATGTAAGTATTCGCATCGCAAAATAAGTAATCGCAATTTTTGCGATTACTTACTTGCGATTTATAGAACTCTGCTGATTTTTTCTGCGATTTCTAGATTTGCACGGTTTCTTGTTTGCGATAATCGCAAATTAGAAATCGCAGCTTAAGAAATCGCAGAAAGATGTATGAAAATATCACTAATTGCGAAAACATGAAATTCGCAAATTAAGAAATCGCTAATAACGCTAACTTTATTCAGGTGGTAACCACTTTGAAAGTATAAAAAAGACCCCACAATGCATTTTTTCAAAACACAATGGCTGGACTTTACCTGATAGCTAGGAGGCTGCACATTCAAGCTTTTGCACAGAGGAGACAGAGGCAGGAGAGAATATTCAGACTGCGGATAACGCTTTTCCAGCAAACAGAAGAGGACATTTTTGAAAAATATAGACTGCATCCACACACCATTTTTGACCTAATTGATGAATTGAAGACATTTTTGGAACATGAAACAAACAGAACACATTCAATTCCCACACATGTTCAGGTAATGTGCTCCCTGCACCTTCTGGCTTCTGGCTCTTTTCAAAGGGTCATTGCAGAGGTTGGAGGTGTGTCTCAAAGTGTTCTTTCACGTTTCTTTAGAGTGTGCCTGGAAGCAATGATCAGTAGGTTTCACATCATATCTACCTCTCCAGCAATCAACAAGACATACAAGATTCAAAATTGGAATTTTATCAAATTGCACGTTTTCCACATGTGATTGGATGCATAGATGGCACCCATAGTGCCGTCACTCCTCCTGCTGCCACAGAATTTGTTTATAGAAATAGGAAATGTTACCATTCCCTCAACATTCAAATGGTGTGTAATGCCAAGTACCTTATCACTGATATAGGGGCTCAATACCCAGGAAGCACTCATGACTCTTACATCTTCAGGCACAGTGGATTGCATGGACGTTTGAGTGCAGGCCAATTTGGAGAGGGATTTCTACTTGGTAATCATATTTTCATTTTAAAAGTTATTTTTTATCAACTTAACTATTATAATTTCATGAAGTAACGCTACTTAAATGTTTTAATGCAGGTGATAGTGCATATGCTGTACGCAATTTCATCTGTCCCCTTATCTAAATCCTTCTAATGTACATGAAAGGAGATATAATAAGGCACGCCGTTCAACACGTGGAGTCATAGAAAGGACTTTTAGAATTTTAAAAAGCAGGTTTCGTAGGATTCACAAAAGTGGTGGGTCTGTACAATATAATCCACCAATGTGCTGTGGAATCATAACTAGCTGTGCGATGTTACGTAACATGGCCATGAGAAAAGAACACATTTGCAATTGAGTGACTCGGATTCTTCTGACAATGATGAATTACCACCCCCAAGAAGAGTTGTAGCTGGAGTAGGAGCTGCAGCTGGACGGAAAAGACATGCAGACATTACACACAATTACTTTTAGGTAAGAATAAAAACCATGAAAAAGTTTTGATTAACCAAAGTAAATTTTTATGTAATCAAACACAGAATACACAGTGGTATTTTCAAACTTGAACCTGTTACTGCACAGGAAATTGTAATAATCTTAGTGAAATAATACAAGTGCTTATCTGTTCAAAGGCACATTTGGAAATGTTGAAAATATTACTTCCTGCGTTGTCTATTGCTAGAGCGCTGCGCTGCTTCCGTGCTCCTAAGAGCTGTATCAGGGGTGGCATTTCTAGCACTCCTGCGCTGACTGATGTCAGAGGTTGGTGTTGGGTTGTGTTGTATCTTGAGTCTTCCTGCTGCTCAGCTAGAATGTCTGTGTTGTGGAATGTTGGAGGGTGGAATGCTAGTGGTTTGTGAATGTCAGTTGGGTGAGGGCTGAGCAGCAGGACAGCTGCTCCTTATGGGGCTATCGTTTCCTATCTTTTATCATAACAACTTAACTTAAATAAAGTAACTTGAATAATCTATCTTGAAGCATCCATCTTCTTTCTGATTACTTCAGGTTGCTACACCTCCTACCAGTAGTCTCCTGTGTATCTCTGTGTTCAAAAAAAGCTCGTGCCCCAGAGTTAGCTGTGTGCAGCAATTCTATAGCAGTAGTCACCTTATCTAGGCCTTTTGCACACTCCGGTGCATTCAGTAACCATGCGCTGCATGGAAACACTGCGCCTAGTGAAGTTTGACGTCACACTGCACAGCCTGTTAATTGCTTTGGAGTACCCTAGCATTCTGGAGTGTTGACGGCGTGCTGCCCTGTTCCTGGTTCCTTCTGACCGCTCTATGACCATACAAAGTCTGTCCATGGAAGCAGCTACTTGCCTCATCCCTTCTCCCATGCCAGCGCTGCTCCTATTCAACTTTACAAGCTGTCTGTTAATGGACCTTAGGGCTTTATGCTGCTTCTGCTGTACATCCAACATGTTCTGCTCCAACCCTGCAAACACAGTAGGATTGTCCTCTACAACAACCCTGTTGGGCCTGGATCTTTCCAAAGTGTAGGCTCTTCTTCTGTTTGGATTACTTTGCTCTACATGGTCAGATCGAATCATTGTCTCATGTGTACTGTCTTTTGACCCTTCAGGTTCCATTTCCTCATCATCAAAAGGAGGCAGAGGGGCCACATGTCTTCTTCTGGCCCTAATAATGGGATTGGAGTCCACCTGCTCATTTGAATTTTCATCAGGTGGTGTCAAGTCCTGAACATGCGAAGAGATGTCTTCAAAATCCTCACTAGGATGTTCTGCATGTTCTGTGGATGTAGATAGAGACATATGAGTATGCTGGGTGCCTGTCTACTAGATTCAAATAAATTGTTTCAATTTTTGAACCAAAATTAAGTATTTACGGATTTTATCTTAACATTTATGAATATTTCTTATTACTTTTCGCATGTCAAGAAAGTATAGAAATGCTAATGTAATTTAAGAAGAAATGTACAAATCTGTAAGAGTCAGGATACCTCACTTCAATGGGAACAAAATGTGAGCATCCCCTAACATAGACTACATGCATGACCCACAAATGCACACACATACATGCATCCTTCTTACCTTCTGCTCCTTGTCCAGGCTCTGAACTGCCAATATGTGAACTCCGCTAACACTCTCAGGCAAGAGTGTTGCCTCTGCCAGCCCCTCATGAGGAGTGGGCTGGTCTGCAGTGGAGGTTCCCCCGCCTGTCTTGTTTGCTTCTTTAATCCTTTCAGCAAGTTTTTCTTTAGACCTCAGGCGCATATCATAGCACCGTTTTCTAAGTTCTTCAATGGTTCTTGGGGTCACTCCAACAGAATTTACTTTCTCCTGTATTTCAAGCCAAATTTTCCTCTTTCTTGCTTCAGGAACTTTCAAAGCTTGTTTGCCAAACAGCAACTCATGGTTGCAAGCCATCTCTTCTATGAGCGTTTCCTGCTCCTTTTCTGAAAATGTTTGTTTCCTCTTCCTTTTCTCACCAGAAGAACCTCCTTGTGAATTTTCAGCCTCCATGCTGCAAGGAAACAGGTCCGCACAGCTGCCAAACAATCTTCCAACTGCCACTGGGTGTGGCTCAGGCAAGCAGGTGCAGGTAATCAACTAGACTTCCTGACTATGATGTCATCAGCTTCTTCCAGCATTAGCAGATTCACGTTTCTTTTGATTTCTTATTTTGCAAAATTCGCAAAATAAGGAATCGCAAGAAAATCACAGAATATTCTGCGATATTTAAGAAATCGCATAAAAATCGCTAAAAACTATTCGCGACTTGCAAAAAATCTCAAATAAGAATTCACAAATACAAACAATGATACATCTACCCCCCAGTCCCTCATCTCAGTCCTCTGGAAACACAAAGGTGGCTGACATGTACCCATCTGAAGCTAAATGTTCTTAAAACAGAATTCCTACTGATCCCACCCCATAACCAATCCCTCGTCATGGAGCAATGGCTGAATCAGCTGACGGCTCTTAACTGCAGGTCGCACCTCGTGCACTCGTCCGTCATCCTCTCTGGGCATCATTCTAGACAAAAGCCTGAACATGCAGAAGCGCATCAGTTCCCTCACCAAAGGAGCGAGCTTCCAACTCAGCATCCTAAGGAAGCTCAAACCCTCCCTCCCTGCTCATGACCGAAAGGTTGCAGTTCAAGCATTAGTGGTCGCAAAGCTTGACTACGGTAGCGCAACATTGGGGCCTGCCCAGAGTGTATAAATTCTTTATTGTATAGTTAATAAAAACCGTTACAATATACCAATTAATAGAAATACTTTC